>NC_140769.1:174501244-176901244 GCF_044657685.1 Stegodyphus dumicola
TATGCCTGCAGAACGGTTTAAGAAGCTTAGTATGAGTTGGCCAGTGATATTAATCTGATTTTATGAATAACAAACTGCTGTTCTCTGTTTTTGTTTATTTTATTGATGCATGTAACATTTAATGTTTTAATTAACTTACTTCTGCGAGTTCCATCTTGTATATGGGACTTGGGGAAGACTGTATGCATTCAAAAAAAAAAAAAAAAAAAAAAAAAAAAAAAAAAACTAAGTGTAAACTTGTTCAGAATATGTTCATGACATGAACACATTCAAAACATGAACATGATAGAAAACATGTTCAGAAAAGAGTCGCTGGTTACAGATCCTTCAAAGAACGGAAAAAAAAAAAAAAAAAAAAAAGAATCATGCACTTTTTCTTCAGAAACCGTCAGGATTTGACGTTTTTATACCAAGTAGGAAACTGACGCTGCACTGCAGTCTATGATTATCACATCTTAAAATGAAGCAGTCAGAAAGCCGTCTCCTGCTGCTACGTCATCTAAGAAACCAGCCCAGTAGTAGGCATGAAAATCGAACTGGTAATATCGCATAAGAAACCTGGTCAGTTACCTACCGCGTAAGATAGATAAATTTGTTACTAACTTTTTAAACTGCATCATTCGTTCGTCTACGCTATATAAGTGAGAATACATTACCTTTGAATGTTATGCAGCAAGTAAAAAAAAACGAAGCAAAATAGACATAAAATATTCTCACATGCTCTGCTGCATGTAGAACGTCGATATTTGATATAATGTTTTAACAGCGAATGGCTATAGTCCTAGAAAATCAACTTAATTATCCAAAATTCGCACATTGTGTCAGAAATTACCATTTTAATAAATGTTTTAATGACATTAAGCTTAATCGAACAGGTTTTCAGTGGTGGTTACATGTGACCATCTGTTATCAAAAATTGTACGTATTAAAGAATTAAAGCAGGCATTAATTTATAAGTTTAAAATACGCATTCTATTGTATTAGAATTTTTATTCTTAAAACGATGAGTATTGATCATTTAACGCTATTATTTATTTTAACTAACATGAATACTCCATGGAGTGAATATATCGGAAAATAATATATCACTTTCATGGTGTATATTTCAAAACAGTTCGCGTTAGGAACTGATGGGGGTAGAAATTATTCTGAATTTCAGCTTCAGAGCATATTAATATTTCAGTTAATTGCTGATGTTTAAGAATTTCAATTAGTGCTTCATCGCTTGAACGAATACCTAAGATTAGGATATTAAAGTTCAAAACAAACCGATAAAACGTCGAATAAATATTCGTAGATAATTAAACGTTCCTGATTACG
Organism: Stegodyphus dumicola; assembly: GCF_044657685.1. Lineage (NCBI taxonomy): Eukaryota > Metazoa > Arthropoda > Arachnida > Araneae > Eresidae > Stegodyphus > Stegodyphus dumicola. Next base: position 174,502,565 of record NC_140769.1, read on the forward strand.
ATTATATGTCATTATTTCATTTTCAAAGACTTAATTTAATGTTCGTTATGCATCAAAATATAACGATGAAAAGGTATTCGTAATTATTAATTACTCATTCCGCTTATTCGTTAAGGAAACCAGTGGTATCTGACGTTTGTTCGGAGATTTAATTAACTTTTATGTTAGTGTGAAATGTATTTCCAGTTTAAATAATGAGTCTTTGCAAAAGATGCAATTAAAAGTGCCAATCGTTTCATGGGTTAAAATTGAAGCATTTGGATATATTATGAAGTATTTTTAATTAAACTTTAATGGAACTATTTATGAAAATTTGCAATTTTTAGTAAAGAAGGAACAATACAATGGTAATTCAAGAAGGAAAAATCTGATGTGGACACCATGACTTCCTTGTATGGCCTATTAAATTATACACATTTTTTGCTGCATTTCATTTAAACTTATTTCCTCGAATTCCATTAGAGATATATTTCTCATTCTCATTCAATTAATGCAGTTCTCACTTCGCGGCAAAGCAAAAGAAACACAAGAACTAAAAATATCTTCATTAAAAATTGTAAAATACAGAAAAACATAAACCACCAAATACAGTTAAAACAGTTTTAGAAACAATTTTTACAATTAAAATTAGAGTTTCTAAGCAAAATCAAGCAGTTCTCTCAGCGAGCAAGAAGGCAGAACTTTCGCTGCACAGAACTGAAAGTTTGCTTTTGGTTCCACTCGGCAAAAAGACACTGAAGTTTCGGAAACTGGCTTAATTCACCAGTCTACCGAGTTTCAAATGTAAACAAATGGCAGTTCGTTAGGCTTAAGTCGCTAATATCGTAATTTTATAGCTTGCATCAGATTAACTAACGGCATAAAAACCTTAACCAGAACATTAAAAACACATAATTGAATCTCTTTCAAAGCAAAAAATACACAATTTACCAACATATATGAATAACAAAACTAAACTCACCGAGTGGGAATATACACTGAAGGTGCCACTGAATTAGTGATACCCACTTAGTAACGAGTTGGCCTCCTCTGGCCTTGATAACGTCTGCTACACGACGTGGCATAGACTTAACAAGTTTCTGGAAACGTTTCACGGGAATGGCTTGCCAAATATTGGTTAAAGCATTCCATAATTCAGTAAGGTTCGTTGGTTCTGTGTGATGGTCTTTCACACCTTGTTCCAAAACATCCCAAAGGTGCTAAATAGGATTTAGGTCTGGGCTTCTAGGTGGCCAGTTTATGACCGAAAAGTCAGAGGAATGCTCATCCAACCAGCCAGCAGCCAACCGGGACTTGTGAGATGTACAATTGTCTTGCTGGAAAACTCCATTACCGTCCGGACAACAGAACAGCATAAACGGATGGAGGTAATCACCCAGCAACTCTACGTACTGAATTTTATTGAGGGAGGTTGGTACACGCATCAAAGATCCCAAACAGTGCCACGAAAAAACACTCCAGACCATGATTGTGCCACCATGTCCTTGTACAGTTCCAACCTGGCATGCAGGAACCATGGCTTCATGAGCCTGACGCCATATTCTCAGCCTCCCGTAGGTGTTAAGTAGTCGGAATCGAGACTCATCACTCCATGCTAGTCATTTCCAGTCCTCTATACTCCAGTCTCTGTGCTCTCTTGCCCGGGCGAGACGTGCAGTCCGATGGCGAGTATTGCGCAATGGTACTCCCGTAGGTCGAAAGCTCCCGAAACCCATACGGTGAAGCGAGCGTCGCACAGTCCATTTATTGACTGTACGACTTGCACCGTTATTCAACTGGGTGGTAATTTAAGCTAATGTTTGCTTTCGCTGACTACTTACAATACGCCTATTCCGTCGCTCATCACGTACAATCAAGGATAATCGTCTTTGCAGTTTGCCCGATTGCTAATGTTTGTCCACCATTCATGTATTCTTGGTATATTCTTGACGACCTTACAAATCCTAGCTGTCTGACGATTTCGGAAATTGAATGGTCCATGCGTGGCGCACCTACGATTTGTCTGCGATTGAAGGCCTCTAAATCAGGCAGCTTACCCATACTGGCATTTTCAAGAGCTAATTCAGAACATTTTGGAACTTTGGAACTTTGCGGTTATACTGGCTTTCAGCAGGAAATTAAAGTCCTTCTCTTGCCAGTTCCTGATGTGATCCCATGTGGGGCCTGACAGAGTAGAAACCTGAAAGAAATTTTCTCTCGTGGAGGTAGAAGTGTGCTGGAGAGAGAAAAAGAGAAAAAGAAGCACTTTGCTCCTGTACTGCTACATCTTGGATGGAATCCGCCTAGCAGGGGCCGGAGAAAGAAACTTCGGATGACCTGTGTAAGATAGCCCGAATACTAACTGTTCATTCGTCGGAGCCAGTCACGTGGGAGGTCACCCTCCCAGAAACTGATCCCGATCGATGCTGCTTGAAAACCAGAAAACTGGAACTTAGAATTCTGAACTCAAGAGGTGGGCGGCAAATGGGCGGAGGTTTTTGTCTTCAGCCAGGATTTCGTAGATAAGAATGTCCGTGAAATTGCGGGATTCACATTGATAATATTATTAAAAAAGTTGTTGTTTATTCTGCTGAGGTAGTCCTGAATAGTATCTATTTTCAAGTCGGAGTGGAGAGTCCTATTCCGAACATAGTAAGGAGCTTTTGTGATGATTCTTAGCACCTTATTTTGAAGCACTAGGAGTTTGCTAATTTCGTTTGCTTTGTAGTTTGCCCAGGCTGGGGAAGCATACGTGAGAATGGGTCGGATTACAGTTTCATAAATCCTCTTTTTCAGTCTGAGGGTGAGGTTTTCATTCTTTAGGAGAGGAAAAAGCCTGAAAATGATCCCGTGTGCTTTTCCGCTTACTCTAAGCATATGATCCTTCCAATTGTAGTTCTTGTTAAGGGTAACTCCCAGGTAATTAGCTTTATCAACTGTAGGGATGATTTTGCCAAAAGGTTTAACCTCAGTTCTGACCCTTTTCCTCTGTCTGCGATTTCGAATGAGTAGAATCTTGGACTTTTCTGGCTGAATGCACGTTTTCCAGCGACTGCACCACCCCTCAATAGCAGGGATTTTGGCCTGAATTCTTGACAAGGCATACTCTGGGTTTAGAGACTTGGTGGCTATCGCTGTATCATCAGCGTAGCTGGCTGCGAGAACATTTGTATCCTCGGAAAAGCAAGGGAAATCGTTGGTATAGATGATGTAAAAAAGCGGGCCTAAAATTGACCCTTGAGGAATACCTGCGTAAATATTTTTGACACATGAAGTTGCATTTCCAACTCCAACGGTGTAAGTTCTATTTTCAAGGAAGGACTTGATAATGAGTATCAGATTTCTGGGGAAACCGAGATGAATTAGCTTATAGATTAGCCCTGGATGCCAGACGCGGTCAAAAGCCTTTGCCACGTCTAGCATCAGGATAGCAACACTCATTCTGTTGTGCATAGCCGCGCCGATGAACTCCGTGAGCCTGACTAACTGCGTTGTGGTCGAAAGTCCTTTCCGGAAACCGTGCTGGTGATCAACGAGAAAGTCCAAGTTTCCTTGCATTCTGAGATAAATAATACGTTCCAGGATCTTGCTTATGGAGGACAGCAGGCTGATGGGTCTAAAGTTTGCCGGGTAATCCTGTGTTTTCCCTGGCTTAGGAATCATCAGGATGCTTGCTTGCTTCCAGAAAAGCGGGAAATAATTTTGATACAAACATGCATTGAGAATGCCTGTTAATTTGCATACGGTCTTAAAAGGCATGTTTTTCAGCATCTGGGTTCGTGATCTTGTCCTTTCCTGGAGCTTTCTTTAATTTAAGTCCCTTAATAATGTTCTGCACTTCGTGCGGCGTGGTTAGTTTGATAGAAGGTTCCGTAGAAGGGGAGTGCAGCCATTAATCGTTAAGGTAATGAACTTGAATGTCCGAACTATGATCTGAGGGGAAGGAATTTGGAATGAACTGTTTAGAAAGGTGTTCCGCAAAAAGTTCCGCTTTGTCTTGATCGGAGTAAGCAAATCCGTTATCGCATTTAAGCGGTTTTCTGGCAGAGCAGGGGCGTTTTAGTGTCCTTGTATGACGCCAGATGGCGCCAGGTTCGTCGTTGATCTTTTCCATCTTATCCTGCCATAAGCTAGAACGATGGTCCTGAATCTTTTGCTTGATCTTCCTATTAAGCCTGTTAATTTGAGTTTTGATAGCAGGATCCCAGGTGAGATTAAATTCCTTTCGGAGATGATTTCGAAAGCAGATTATTTCACGAATATTGGCAGGAAGCGTGTGCTCATTCTGACACGGTCAACCTCAGTCGTAGCTAGGGACTTAGCAGAATGCAGGTACGAAGTAAAGTCTGTTATAGCACGTTCAATATCCGTAGTGCTTTGTAACGAGTCACAATTAAAATCAGTGGTCATCAAAGTATTATGATAAAGATTCCAATCAGTATGCTTAATTGGCGGTAGGTTCTTAGCATTTTCCACTCCAAGGTAAGCAAGCACAGGTACATGATCAGAAGACATGTCACATGTTACCGTAATAGCCATAGGAATATTGAACGTCGTAATAAAAATATCCAGAATGTCAGGCCGATGGTTGAGTATATTTGGCCTATAGGTAGGCTCATCCGGCACATGCAGAAAGACAGGGTAATTACACACAAAATCATGCACTATGTGTCCATTATAATTCGAGATGCGGCATCCCCAGTCGAGATGCTTGGCGTTTAAATCGCCACCTAGAAAGGTGGGGAAGTCTGAGTTAATAAGTCTATCCAGAATTTCAGCACTGAGCTTGTTTCCAGGGCGGTTATACATCGCACAGAAAGTGACATCCCCAATGTTGGGTAGATTCACCATCACTTTAACACTTTCCATTCTATCACAATTTTCTGCACTTTTCAGATATGAATCAAATGTCCTTTTAACATAAATGAGCACTCCGCCACCACGGTGGTGGAGTCTGTCACTACGGTAGCTGAAATAATTGGCTATCCTTAAGGAGTGCGAAGGGTTAGCATGGGTTTCTGTAATTAAGCAGATGTCTACGTCATTTTGCTGGATAAATTCATGAAGTTCCGGTATCTTGGAGGTAACGTTCTGCGCGTTCCAGAGCAGGATCTTAACAGGAGAACTTTGCCGGGAGGTGGAATTATCCATGGTTGGGGGAAGCTGGCCTGACTGTGTCCTCTATCATAGAGGCGGTAGGAAGTGCCTTCGCTACATCAGCAAACATAGAGATGGCTGTTGTGAGCTTTTGAATTAAATTCAGAACAATCATAGTACGTGCTATATATGCAGTTACCACAGCGCCCTCACTTGCTCATTAATGATGCGCACCGCTACACAATTTGCATAGCCTTTGCTATCCCTAATTCAGTGGCACTTTAGTGTATATATATAAGATTGCTTCAGCCGATTGCAACGAAAAACGGAGGTGCACAACACGAGGTTATAGCAGTCCCATATACAAAATTTCAACGGTTTACGGCTGTACGTTCTTGAGTTATGCGAGATACATACCTACTTGTAGATACCTACGTACGTGCACTGCGCAAAGGAAAAAAAAAAAAAATGGTACAGTTCTATATCTCCCGTTCTACTGGGCCGATTGACGAAATTCAAACTGCGTTCTTCATGTCTCGAAAGCGCGACTTAGGATGTATGTTGGTTTTATATATAACGCTATTCTAACATGGTTATTTTGACAAGAAATCGGACGTTTACTGAAATAACATACCAAATGTTTTCCATATTTCAATTCTACGACTCAAATTGTGCCCAAATATGAAATTTTGTAAAATCTGGGGCGAAATTTACGGGAAAATTCTCAAATTTATGTTGACGCTTTTTTTTTTTCAGTTTGCGCCAAGAATAGTTCACTTAACGAACTTCTTGATATATATGGCAACCTATTTTCCTTTCCCGTGAGAGGAAAAAAAAAATCACAACGCTCTTTCTTTCAAATAATGTTCTTTATATTATATTTTTATGTTATTATTTTAAATATTTTTTTCTTTCTATTACGAATTTCATTTTAATTGTTTAAGTTGCAGGGTTTCTTTCGAATAACTGTTTTAAAAATTTCTATTTATCCATTCGAACTGCATAGTTTAAATATAAGGTGCATCGTTTATTTATTTTTTTTAAATAGTTTTCTTTATAATTTTTTTTTGTCACAGTTATTTGTTTAGGTAATTTTTAAATTTTTAGACTTTTATTTTAATTGTTTGTGTAGCATTGCCTTTTCAAATTTTTTATTTATTTATTCGAACTGAGCATTTTAAATATATTTATTAATATAAATTTTCCAAGATTTTATTTTATTTACTTGAATTGCGTTTCTTTCGGAAGAATACTTTGCGTCCCAGACTACGATGCATCTGAAAATTGAATATATTAAAAGAGAAAATACAGTAAAGCACAGTTAACACACCTTTCAATGTTCCGTTCAGAAAAGATATATAAATGAGAAAGATGTGTAACCGACACTTTAACTTCGGATGACTTTGTATATATTGCTTTAAATAGCTTTAACATTGTGCTCATTGCTTACACAATTTTATAATCCGACATTTAGTTTCTTAAAATGTTATTCATGTTTTAGTCAAATATTTTATTTTTGAAATCGCAGGAATCAAATATCATAAGATAAAAAAGTTTTAAATTAAAAAAATACTAGATTTTATGCTAAAATTTATTTTTTTCTTCTTAATGGCTTGCTCATTTTCTTCAGGCATTTTGCAAGTATATTCAAAAGCATTCAACTTTTCGAAACACCTTGGTATTTCTGACAGCCAAATTACCCTTCAAATTTTTGCTTACTTTTCTCCCTAATTTTCTTCTTTCCTTTTCCATTTATTTTCAGTGCTGACCACAAGAAAATTAAGATTTTTCGATTGTTACACTTCCATAAGTTTTGCATTCTTGTCATTTTTTTTTTAAATATCAATTACATCAACTGCGTTTCAGTTGAAGACAGCTTTTCATTTTCTAGGCATTTTAACTGTAAAAAAGTTAAAAGCAAAGTCCAAAGGATAAATATATTAATTAAAAGATTTTTTTGTTAAATGACAAAGAAATAAAACAGTCCAGCAATGTTTATTTTGTACCACGGAGTGACCCTATTATTATTATATCGGCTACAAACAATCTAAATCATATTAAAGATTATGTTTTTTATACAATATAGACGAGAGAAAATTAGCTACTTAAAACATTCTTTCGAGGAGGATTGTGTAAAAAATAATACTTAATCATATAATTTTTAAAGGTGGGACATGATCAAACTATCAACGTCCTGTTTGCTTAAAAATATTGCGAAAATAAACATCAAACGAACTTTCTCAGTTTTAGACAATTCAATTTAAATGCAGTCAAAGTAAAGTAGGCTACGATAATACGGCGAAGGTAAAAATTTACTCTTACAAATATATATATATATATATATATATATATATAAAAGAAGAAAAACTGAAATTAAAAAAAACATATCAAAATTTGAATAACATCATCTATAATTAAAAAAAATAGCTTTTCATATAGTATTAATAAATATTTATTACGCATCATTGAGGGAAAAAATGTCATATAATTAATTCTCCCTAAAAATTTATTTGAAATTTAAGGTTAAAAATAGCTGTGGCAATTCACTGCAACAAAAATCCATAAACCACATTTGGCGTTATTATCGCTAAAAAAAAAAAAAAAAAAAAAAAACAAGATGCTAACTTTCAAAACGCGAAAATATGTAAATTCGTGGATATCTTAGAAAATCTCTACATATAATAAAAAAAAGAGTCTCTGTGTGTGTGTGTTTCGTTCGCGCTGCACATAAGCTAATAGAAACACGGCTACGAAATTTAGTACATAGGTGCATCTAGACAAGAGCCAGTGCACCTCGAAGCGATTTTTTCAAAATTCGAAATCGATTTTTTTTTTTTTTAATTTTATGTTTTGTGACGCAATCGCGTCATTTTGAGACATAATGGGCTAGGAAAGCGAGATTTTACTCTACATGCTCCATTTTCACATCGTCATGAAACCTAGGCACTTAGCTATTTTACGAACTTAAACTAAATTTCGTGTTTAAATAAATCGATTAAATACGAATTTATTTAACAAAGTGAGCTTAACAGATTTTCAACGGGATTTTTTCTAAAAAAGTTTATTTTTAAAAATATAAAGTTTATTTTTCTTTGATTTTTGGACACGTTAAACTTTCATCCTTCCGACTGCTTTTACAAAAAGAATTTTGGAAAAATGATAATATTTTGTATTTAAAAAAAAAATAAATAAATCCTGTTGCTGTCCATAATTTAGAGTGCACTACTCACATCTCACATCTTTAAAAATGTGATTTTGGCAAGTTTTCCTTTCTTATTGTTATTGATATATTTTTGATGAAATCGCATCATTTTGAATAGTTTCATTCTTTTAGAAATATGGTTTTGGCAACAATTTTTCATCGTATTTCTTATGTCACTGTTTTTAAGAGATTGGCATATTTCATTGTCATTTTTTTATATATAATACACTTTTATTGATATTTTTTTGATAACGTTGCTCTGCAGAGTAAAATTCTGCGCGGAATTTTATGTTTTTTGAGTTTCTTTCATGTTATTTTTTGCTTATTTCACTATTTGTAAGATATTGAAAAGTTTTGCATGATTTTTTTTTTCAACGGAAAGTTGGTTAATTTTTTAATAGGATAATTAATATTTGAATTAAGGGATATAACTTATTTCATTGAATTGATATAACTTACTCATTTTTCTCTTGAAAATCTCTACATACAATAGAAGAAAGAATCTGTATGTCTTTCGTTCATGCTGCGCGTAATCTAATAGACCCAGGGCTACGAAATTTGGCAAATAGGTGCATCTGGACAAGAGCCATTGCACCTCGAAGCGACTTTTTCAAAATTCGAATCAGATTTTTTTTATTTTATCTTTTCGATTTTATCGCATCATTTTGAATAGTTTCATTCTTTTAGAAATGGGGTTTTGGCAACAGTTTTTCATTCAATTGTATACTGGACTGCTGAAAATCAGCACTGTTGCCACTTGGAAAAAATGACGGCGATAATTCTGTGCAGTTTTTAAATTTAATGTTTCTCTTGGATACTGGACGTTTGTTGAGAGAAGGCAATGGGAAGTTGGTTAATTTATTTATTAGGATACTTAATATTTGTATTAAGGGATATTGCTTATTTCATTGTAATTTTGTTATACGTAATAATATTTTTTTTAATGAAGTTGTTCTGCAGAGTAAAATTCTGTGCAGTTTTTAAATTTAACGTTTGGCCCTTCAGGCATTTTTCCGGTACATTTAAAAGCCAGACGATAGCTGGCTGCGTAGCTGCTAGTTTTGAATAAAAACCTCTAATGTTTTTCAGGCATGCTAGAACTACACCTACTTTAAGATGATGGTAAAAATTTTATAGGTCATAATTCAAATTTTTTTTCGAAAAATTTACAAAAATTATTTAAAAATAAAACACAAAAATAGGTGAATTTTATTTGGAATGAACCTAAATTTCGAAATGTGAAAGGAAAAAATCAAAAAAGTTTAATAAAAAAAGAGATATTAATAAATATATGCCAAATTCAATTAACACTGAGGAGCTGAAATTTTGAAAGCTAATTTTTTAAAAACCGCTCGCACGATTTTTACAAAACATGGCAGTCTGGCATAATTTGAGTCGTAAAATCAAAATATGTAAAATATTGGTAAGTTATTTCGGAAAAAGTCCAATTTTGTGTCTAAATATCTATGTTAGAATAGTGCTATATATAAATATGATGTATATCCTAAGTCGCGCTTTCGAGACATGATAAACGCAATTTGAATTTTGTCAATCGGCCCAGTAGAACGGGAGATATAGAAAAACCTCTTATGAATTCATTTTACAATATTTTTTTGGAAGGGACACTCCTTTATTCTCTTCGTACGTACAGATATCACGCAAAAATATGGTTCAAATGATTTCAAGAATGGTTGAAATGGATATTTTCGTTGAAATATGATACCCGAAATTTTTCACGACTACAGTACTTCCTTTATTTCGCACAAGGAAGTAAAAATCCCTAAAATTTAGAATTTTAATTGATTCCTTTTTTATAGATAGCCCTTCTAACAGGTTTCCTTAAATATTTTTAAATCTTACTTCAATCAATGGTACAGTAAAAGAGTGACCCAATAGAAAACTAAAAGAGTAAATTTAAGGCAGAGTAAAATCAAAGTCAGCTCCTCACTAAGTGTCAAAAATTATATTGATTTCTTGAGAGCAATCCCTAAGGTGGTCTTAATCAATATCACATCATGTTGGTCAAAAGACCAATAACAATTTATTTCATTCCTGTGTGATTTAACTGTCTCTGCAAAAATTCTATCTAGTGATTAATCTAATGCACCAATCCCCACAGTCTTAAGCATGGAAGTGGAAATGCGTTTATTTTTGCCCAGAAATATTTCTCAATTTTATATGTAGTTAAGCTTTTAAATTTCGATTGTTCACTTTCGTTGATTTTAGAGGAAGCAATCCACTTAATGTTTCGCAATGGAAAAAAGAGATGAGGTTGGGAAGTTTAAGATTCGGTCTTTGCGGAGTTATCTGCCCGCTTGTTTTCACAAATATTACTGTGGCTCGAAATTTTCTGAAGAACTATATTTTCTTATGTTAATAATTTCAATAATATGCGAAATCGAATTATTTTTGGCATAATGGAACATGAAAAATCTGAAGAGATGATGCTTTGCCGAAAAAATAAGATTACAGAGAAAAAATAAGATTATTTAACACTACTGTGAATGCTTATTTCGCTAAATTGGCGAGATACCGCCAAGGTAGCGATAATTAGGCCTACTAATTTTTCGCTCCAAATATGGCGAGAAATCACCTGAAGTCGCCACACTAGGCGACCGTTTGGTAAACATTTTGGTCCGATCCCCATAAAACTATAATTAGTACTATAATTCACTAACTATAACTGATCCCTATGTGTAACTGTGATAGTATCCGGCCCTTATATGTAACTTTATCTGAACATGCCTTTCATTAATTTCGAGAAATGGGAGGACAATTCTCAATATTTTAGTTCAGAACGAATGTGTGAAATATTGAACTTGGATGCTCAGTTGCATTAATATATATAAATAACTTGAAGCGGTTTAAGCCTTTACAGAAACAATAGTTTATATTACAGAAGCAATAGTAAATTCTAAAAGACAATTTACATTCTTGATAGTTAAAGAACACTAAAGTTCTCAAAATGAATAAGAAGCAATAAATGGCTGGTGATGATGGAACTTGTACAAAGAGATGGTGTGGTGTATTTAATTATGGCAAAGCACACTAGGGCTATCTGCCTAAGGGGAGGGATGCCTTTCGTGGAGGAATTTCTAAGGGAAACTGGCTCGTATACACGTTACACATGGGGAAAACCACGAGAACACCCATGCAGCCAGCCCGTTCGCGGGATTCGAACCTCGGACCGAACTATCAGTGTTCAGCGACTTTACCGCTCGGCCGCTATGTACAAAGAGAACTTGCTTCTCAATTATCATGATGGTAAGTTTAAATTTTCTAAGTTATTTTCCCACGAATGCAAATGAATGACTACAATCAAGGTTATGAAACAACTTTAAAATATATTGCATCATGATTACAAACATGTAAATGAAAATAAGAAGTGTAATTTGTCCCAGTAAACAATCAGTTCAATGACAAATTTTGGTATGGTGTGTTATTTTTCAGCTACTTTTGTACAGTTAGCTGAACCAAGTTCAAGTGCATGTAGACTGCAATAAACTGCATGAGATGCTCCAATTTTATACATGCTCTGACAATGAATGGGTACTGAGGATGCCGTATTACAAATATTCTAAGCGACTTTGATATTGATTTTATTTGATGTCTATTCAGTTTTGCTTTGCAAGAAAATAAAACCTGAAACATACAGGGTAAAAAGAATAATCCTATTACAAACGATTACAGAAAGTAATATAATTGGTACACGTTTACCAGTAATATATCAGACTAAACTTTGTACAAGTTTCTTGTATCATATTACTGATGAGATTATTTTGTCACGCGATACATATCCAGTATGTAATCCAAAAGAGCAAATTACAATGCTCTCAAAACCTGATCTCCAAATCCATTAGGGACCACCAGTGGCCGAACGGTAAAGTCACTGAAAACTGGTAGTTCTATCCAAGACCCGAATTCAGCAAACAGGTTGGCTGCAAAGGGATTTTTCGTAGTTTTCTCCAAGTGTAACGTGTATACGAGCCAGTTTTTCTTAAAAAGTCCTCCACGAATTCAACCATTACCATAGGCAGGTAGCCATCGAGGCTTTTTTGCTAATTTTATTGTTTAAGATAGTGCTCTTATGCCGCCACCTCCGAACACTATGGTGTGTTTAAAATTCACATTATGCACATATTTGCCTCAGTTATATCCGAAACGTTTTAACTTGTGTGTATTGAAATAACTATGATTGAATGTGAGCCGTTTGGCAAAAAGTTCTCGCATGAGAATAAATGTGTAACAGTTAATTTGGATAGTAAAGTATAATTGTATTACAGGTCAAAGTATATGCTAATTATATTGTTTTCTGTGACCGTTTGTGACAGGACAATACTTTTTCATTTATTCTGCATATTAAGTACAGATTACAAAGAAATAAAAAAATCGGCATTTTTAGTAAACCTTGTAAATTTTAATAAGCAGGAATAAAATATTTTTTTGAAATTTAATTAGAAATGCCGTAACTCTAATAAAAATTCCCCGTTGATTCCTACTGCCTTAAATAACCTCACTGCAGTCACAAACGCCATTTGTTCCCTTCCTGTAAATACATAAAAAAGTGATTCGCTAAAAATTGGAATTTTTTCTCATAAATTTTATTGCAAGCAATAATGCAATGTTGCAGTTTTAAAGCTCTTTACCATAATCCTACCTAGAAAAGCTGCTTTCATTTTATACGCGTTATTTCTTGAGAGTTTTACTTTAACGCAAAAGGTGTACTGTACGTGATCTACTTAAAGTAGGTCAAAATATAGTGAGATAACTGACTTAATATAACAAAAAACTTATTTTAGCAATCATGCCAAGGCCTCAGAAAGGATGCCTCTTTAAAGTTTTCTTTTTTCAGAAAAGGATCTAAGGACTTTTCCTCTAGACCAGGGCTGGCAAACACTTTATGACAGACAACGGTACATTCTAAAAGCTAGGAATATTCGAGTGTTGAAATTAGATACGTGTACCTTTTCTGAAAATAGAAAAAACAATTTTTGAATTGGGCGGTGTCAAGAGTTTGAGGTAAATTATCAAGGATAAACTAATAAAGTTTTTTATATTTTCCTATAGCTAATATAAAAACTTAAAACTAAAGCCGTCCAAACTGTATATTAATAGAGAGTATACTGCGGTACCGAAGGGCACGGGTTCGAATCCCGAACAAGGCATGGATGTTTGTAAATCCATAGTGTCTTTGCGGCATGGAGATACTCTAAATATAAGGCGAGCCGAAAGTCCTCTCGAGTGGTTGGTGGTAGAGGTAGAGGGGGCGGGAGACCCTCGGACCCGTTTCCCCCGGGTTGCTGTCCATAAAAATTTAGGGTCTATAAAAACCGAGCGAAGTTGTATTGAGCATCATACAGGAGACTTGAGCCCCTGTATACAGGGCCCTTTGATACAAGGGGCTTGAGCACTTTCATGGGCTTTCTCTTATGTTACTTTCAGATAAGTGAGATAAGTCACAACAGCATTTTTAATTAAATACAGGGTGTTTCACAGGGTCTCGATAGTGAAAATATGGAATAATGTTCGAAAGGAAAACAGACTTTTATTTAAATTTTCAGAATTTACTCGTGAGTAGAAGCGAAATTAAAAGACGAGTTTATCAAAATATTTGCCATTTGAGGAAAGTACGATCTTCGGAAACTTCGGAAAACTACTTTTCAGAAATTATGAAATACTTAGCTCGAAATTAATCGATAACCTGCTTGAGCTGAATTATTCAAACTGTACCACTTAGTATCCTTATTTTTAATTCTTAGTTATGTTTTTTGATGGATTTCTATAGATGTTTTATATTTAAAAATAGTTGCACAAAATAAAGTCAAATGTTAATCAGCTACTGCTATAGGGTGGAAGGTCAAGCAATACCTTCTCCGAAACGATTCTAGACAACTTTGGCTATGGCACGATTGTCATTATAAATTGTAAGCATATCCAGGAGATCTCCTGTTGAATGTGAAAGAACTCTATCCTGCTGAAACCACATGTCTTGGATGCAATATGCATCAAGAATGAGCTTCGACCTCAAGAACTCAATGTATGTAGTGTTCTGAATATAGCGTTTAATGGATTTATGCCACTTCGGGAGGGCTTCGAGAGGTTTCTGGTCGCCAAGGAAAACAGATTTGAACTAACTGTATTTCTTTGATTATACGATAAATTACGATTATACGATAACGTCCCTATAAATTTCTGAATAAAAGGGGAAATTTTGTTTCTTAATCGATTGTGTCTTATAACTGACGAAAGTACGGTAATTACTTCCTGAGTATTAGGACTAAGAAGAGTATTTCTACTTTAAAAATGTACTTTTCTTTAAGGAGTTTCTGAGGTTTCTGATAGTATTTATAAGCAGAAATTAACAGATATCGTTAATATCAACAAGTTAAAATATCTGCATGAGTCAACATTTAGAAAGGAAAGCAACATTTATTCCAGCCTTCCTTAGAAATAAAATATCAATAAACGTAATTAGTTTATTGATAAAAATTAATTAGTTTATTGATATTTTATTCTAAACTAATCTTGAAAATTACATATTTTATTCCCTTAAATTTGATCTCTATCACATTTACAAACCAAGCATTTTATTAGATTCTGTTATATTCTGTGAGCCTTCTATTATATTTTAATTGATAATATGCATTTTTATGTCGTATCGTTTCACTTAACGTTTCTTAACAACTTAAAAATAAATAATTATTAAATTTTAGTATTATCACATTAACATGATCCATGGGCAACAATTGTAAGTTTTTCTTAACTTTGAATTAATATTTACCACTGCTCTGTACAGCTTATTTTCTTTACATGTAAGCAGTTTTAATCATTTTGGAAAATACGAGTTTTGATTTTGTGCATCTTGGTATGTTTGAAAAAATAAACGGATTCCCCATTTCAGAAATAAAACAAAATACAACATTTATTTCAAATTTCATTTGTTATCATATAATTCTATTAATTTCATGATAGCTTTATCTTCTAACAAAATGTTTTATGCTTTTATACATACTAATTTCGATTGAATGCATACTTTCGCATCATTGTCTGATAGCTTTATCTTCTAACAAAATGTTTTATGCTTTTATACATACTAATTTCGATTGAATGCATACTTTCGCATCACTGTCTGTTGCTGAATGTTCTGAGAAGCAAGTTTAATTTAATTACAACCTTTATCATTTTGCCTTTAAATTTTGTTTATGTTTTTATCTACTATAATATTATAATGTATTTCATTTTTACCATTATTTTTTATATAACCAGAACAAATTATTATCTTAAAAATTATATTAAAAATTCATTTTTCACTTTTATAAATAAAAAATCATGACTGTGTCGGAGAGTAAGTGATTTCTAGAATCTATAAAACACATACGCTTTTTCCTTCGTCTTTACAAATAATAAAAGTTGCGTTTCATATCAGCAAATAAGGATTTTCGAAAGTAATAAATTTAGTGCCAAACAGGAAACAGAAATTTTATGTAATGAATATGCAGCCAACAATTTGAGAAAGATTTCATTCATTATTTCGGACTATTTCGGACTGCCGCCTAAAATAAACGTGACTAATGATAATATACACATATAAATATAGTCAAATATTTTCAATATTGATAACTTTTGAATAAAATAAGCGGAAGTCTTAAAACAGTGACATCACAGCTGTATTTAAAACAGTAAAAATGAGGACATAAGAAGGACTCTTGGGAAGAATATATTTTTGATCCTAGGGACTGATAAAAGTTCTGCATAATTGAAATTTTGTGTAAAATAATATCATTAAGTAATTACGTTTAATAAATGAAAAAAGGTTTTTCGAATACTTGTTAAATTTTAAAAGATGCGTTTCTGATATTTGATTTGATACCTTGGATACATATTTTTTGTTTCATTTATATATTTTTGATCTTGAAGTAACAGAATATTCATGATCATTTTTATATTTACTGTTTCATTTATTTAAAGATCCTAATTTTATATAGCGCAATGGATTTGAATAAATCTAAATACACTGCTTTTCATGCTTTTGCTTTTACATTATTTACATACATGTAATAATTTTTTCTGAGTTTACGTTCAATTTCAACTTAAAGTACTTTTCAAAATTTGTGAAGATTTAATTCTATTGATGTATGTTTTTTCAGAAAATTTTGTTATTTCTTAGTCATGATCAGAATTACAGTTAATCGGAAGGCTTTATCCGTTAATTTCAAAATAATGTTAGATTAATATATACAGTTATTGAAAAGGTAAGCAACAAATGAAAATAATGGCATGGCTATTCGTGTCAAAATTGCTTTTTATACGTTTGCTGCTAAAAGCTATGCTCACAATGCAAATTAGAAATTTTTAAAAGCGTAGTCGAATTAGAGTGGTGGAAGATCGCTGCAGATGCAGATGTTCGTATAAAAATATCATATCTTACTGCCAATCATGAATGAATGTCCAAACATGTAGGTGACTAAACAGTCATGGAAGAAGCCAGCATATTGAGAGGTTTAAAGGAGGTTAATTTAAATGCTGATACGAAGTGTTTATAACTACTGTCGAGTAGGTTTTAATGATGTTCGTATTTCTATAGCGGTAAGAAACTAGCGTGCTGACGGACGCATTGAAGCAGATTGTTCAGTCAAAAATATCGCTCTTTTCTTTGGTGTTGATTAATTGATAATTTGTCGCATGTAGGGAGAATTCCAAATAAGTCAAACAATGGTTCGGAGATCTGTAGTCTGTTGACTTAAGATTACCATAATTTTTAAAAGCTTATATTGCTACAGTAGCCAAGTGGAATCGACTGATGACCTCCAATACTATTACATTCATGGTTACAGCGTCACTTGGCAAGATAGTATCCCCCATTATATAATATATGCCGAAGGCTTCACATAATGGCATTCATCGCTTGTATTCGTGTTCCGCTAATTGCCCAAACCAGGAGAACAAGATTAAATTGCTGTCGTCAACATCTCAATTGAGTTGCCTCAGATTGGAGCAATTTCTTTTTCACAGATGAATCCATATTTTTCCTGAACTCAGATGGTAAGTATGTAAGGATCTGTAAAGAACAACAGAATCAGGTTCAGCACATCACGCAATTGATGTGGCAGCATCACAGAGTAAGCTGGAATTCGAATGTGATATCGCATCCAGCTGCACATCTTTTAAGACGGTTCTGTGATGACTGCGGGGAGTCAGGATGAGGTCCTAAATCCCATTACGAGATTCTACGTTGCAGCAGTTGGTCTGGGTTTTGTCTTTGTGGAGGATAATGACCCCCCGTCCCCACTTAGCCACATCCCTAATAGAGGAATGGCAATTGCTGTCAGCTGCGCTGGCGATTGTTAGCAGTTGGTTGGTCGCCTCACTGAAAGCGTGGAAATCTCTGTTAAGTTTGCGTGAAGGTCCGGAAGATTCCTACATCTTATTAATGTGAGATTTAATTTAAGTTTTAAATACCAGTCAGTTAGTTAATGACCCAAATGTGTACATAATATAATAGAATTTACAAAGTTTACAATATTTTATGAATTATTTCATGATATAATTTTGCGAAAATTATGTATGATTTTCATCTATGACATAATGCTTGTTTTCTTTCATGAATAAATACGTTTGCAACCTTCATATGAAATTTGGTGTTTATCGAAGTTATACGTTTCCATTTTTGTTGATTTTACTGTCATGCATTTAATTTTTCAAAGCCAGTGTATAAGCGTTAATGCAGATGGAAATTCTAGGAACAAAATTTCCATAAAATAAGGTTTGAAGTCTGCTCAGTAGCCAAAGTAAATTATTAACGAGTTCATTTCATTATTTACATCTCGTTGCTACAAATCTTTATAAGCAGTCTTCAGACAATGAGAGAAAAATTTTCTTGACTGTAACGAGAAATTCCTTGATTGCGATAAGAAAATGCATGTAGTACTGGCGTTTGAGGTGACACAAAGTTTATCATAGTCCTAATCCTACCGAGATACATAATTTAAGACAGCTTTAAACTGCCATCAACCGGTTCAAAACTGCTCGAGTCATTGGCCAGATCTTTGATGGAAGAGAAATCTCTCTGGTTTTCAAAGGAAAATGTCACAGAAAATATACTACGCAATAGTTGTATCCATAGTAAGAATTACATACTGCATCTATTGAATATTTCATGAAAGCCATGTAAAAAAAAACAGTTATTAGGATTCCTTTGGCATTTTATATATGAATGCTGAAATGATTCATTACCTAAGGGAAAAATTCTTAACATTCATGATAAAAAATGCGCGTACAGTGAACTTTATATTCTGAGAATTACATAATACGTTTCCAGTTTTTTTTCTAGGTATAGAATCTTGCCAACAATTTCAGTATTTAGAGATATACGACATGCTTTTTCAATAGCAATACTTCAAGCAAATCTAATATTAAATATGGCTTCTCTTTAACGCGAAATGAGAACTTGGGAAACCTTCCATTCTAAGGTGTAATTCTCACTTCGTCAAAAATATCATTCCATCTTGAGTTACAAAACTGAAATTTTAATCTGTTTCCAAAACATACTGATAAAAAAGTCAGGCAACTGTAAAAGCATTTAAAATAGATATAATAACATTACAGTTTTCCAAGACGTTCAAAGTCTTAGTTTAAAAATTATTTGAGTTATAAGACAGCTAAACTAATAAAATTTAATTTTCTAAGTGCCCTTCCATTGAAAGAAATCCATAACTCAAACAAAATTTTATTTAGTTATTTATAGGTGCAACAACAAAATTTATAGAAATTTTTAGAAAAATGCATGAACAAAAGAAAATAACAGACTTTTGGTGAAAAGTAGAATATACAAATCAAAAATGCTTCGAAAAAGTTTCCATAAGTAAGTTTCAGAAATGAAACGCATTTGTTTAATAATGAAGAAGATACCACAATTAGTCTAGAATAGATAACGTTAATATATAAAATTTCACATCACTTGAGTAACGATAATTTCAATAAACATTTATCTAAGATTTCTAAAACGAAACTACAATGCTTCCGAGAAAGAACTTGGTTATTACGAAGTTTACAATATTCCGAAAAAGCAAGGAGAATACTAAAATTTAATTTCGATTAAAAGAATAATTCAAAAGGGGTTTCATTTCGAAAACTATAAGAAAGCCTAATTCGCCAATAATAAATTTATTAAATGTAAACAGATCTTCTTGAGTTGCATAAATAACTGGATACCCAAACTTTGATAAATTAAATTCCATTGGAGCAGTTCTCAGTAATTTCCTCCAACTTTTGCAGAATAATTCTCTAATCAATAGATTCAGGTGCTGTAGACAGATAATTGTAATTTTTCAAATGATGATATTTTCTTAGAATTTTAAATTTTCAAATCCAAGCATAAATTACAAAGATACTTAGAAACACTTTTTTAATCTTGTTGCTATAATTTAAAATTAGATTTTATTCTCGATTTTGGTTTCAGCTAATGCAATATCTACTACCTTTTATTTTGATTGTCGCGATTCAAAATGAGCATGCCACAACCACTCTCTGCTGGGCATTGTCATAAATTCTTGAGCTAAAACCATTTAATATTATTCCTTTCGTCACTTCAAATGACATTTCAATCAACTGCTTCATTTTTTTGGCTATGCATTTTGATATTTTCTTGGAACTTTAAATTGGAATCGTCGTAGAGCTTGTTTGCTAAATTTGAAGCGTAAATTAGGACAATTCTTTCAGCTTAAATATATGTTGATTCAAAATAAAAACAGAGCACTTACCTTTTTATTCTTTATAAGCCAATTTCGGACAGAAGAAACAGTTTAAATAAAATGTAAACCAGCCTTTATATGTCAACCTTCAAATACATATTGATTTATCATAAAAAAGAAAGAAATATAGCCACACTAATTTTTAAAACATTTTTAAACTAATAAAGAATGAAAACTAATCTCAAAATAAAGGATGCATAGCTTAAACTTTTCCTATTTATGTTTATAAAATTAAAAACTTTTTCACGTGTTTCTTCTTTTCAGTATTTAGATGCTAATTTAATTTATTCTATGCTTGCTAGATTTCATTTTAGTGATTAAAAATGAAACGGCAATCTGGACAAAGGTCTTTGAAAATTCATGAATTTAAAATAAGACCCTTTAAACGTGGGTTGTCAATGGGAGATATTGCAGAAATAGGAGAACGAAGTTATTCAACAGTACATGAAATAATAAAGCGATTTAGGACGAGAAAAGTCATCGAAAATAAATTAAAACCAAGCAAAGAAGAAGCTTGAGAGATTCTGAAGAACGTTGGATTGTACGAAAAGTAAGAAAAATCAAAATTAAGTGCTAGGTATGGAAGTGGAAAAGCATTTTGGAACATACATTGGAAACAGCTAATCCATTATCAATAGCAATCATTATAATAAAAAGTAATTTCAGTTGACGATTTGCCAGGCAAACAACCTTCGTAAGCGTGATCAATTACTTGAAATGCCTGAAATTTACTAAACTCTATAAAAGCAAAGACTTTTCATTTTTGAACACAGTTTTATTTACAAGTTAATGTAAATTTGATGTCTCTCGTTCACACCGCCAAGCATGTTTGGAGATAATAAAATGAAAAGTATAAAAAATTTTAAAAAGAATTAAACCCTACTCTTATGATAATAAAATATTCTCTTATGATACTATTATGATAATACTAGGGATCGACGTCAGCTCCTAGATGGAATAACGGATAAAAATGAACTTTTGAAAAGAAAATGTTAACTATCCGAAGAGTAAGGCCATAAATGTTAAACTGTTGTTGCCTTCATAACTGCAGACATATTACACATCATATAAATCTTCAATCTCCAGACTTAAGTGCAACTGAGAGATGAAGGACACATTTGACTGAAAATGATCTCCCAAAAGGGCTCTTTTAAAGTTTAATGCAAGCTAACAATAGAGATTAAAATTAGAGAAACAGAGAAACATTTTATAGGACTGTAGGTCAATGTTACATCTAGACTAACATGGTAACGATATATATCTTCATTGTGCATTAAAAGTAAAAAATTACATAACGTAATTTTATAAAAATAACAAATGTTTGTAATAAGATATGTCATGAATTAAATGCATTTTATTTCAATCAGTCATATGAAAGAGTAAAAAATAATTGTATCAGAAAAGGCGAAGAGCAAAAAATATATTTGACGTAGACTTAGTCACCTAATCAATATTCACTTTAGAAAAAATTGTGTTTGACGTAGACTTAGTCACCTAATCAATATTCACGTTTAGGAAAAAAAAAATATGTTTGACGTAGACGTAGTCACTTAATCAATGTTCATGTTTAGAAAATGTTCAGTGTTGCCGTATCTTTTCTTATATTCTCTACATTTATATTTGCTATGTAAATTGAGGAAAATATACAGTTGATGAAGGCATCTGGATTTGCTTCGGATATCTTCACCCCCACCCCCTTTGTTTTTCTCAATGGTGGGCTTTAGCGTTGTCAAAATTAACGCCAGAAGCGATAGTCTCTTATTATAGAGATCCCTAATAATCTCCTTTGCCTCCTATGAAGGGACGGACAAAATACATCCATGCCTTTTCCGGGATTCGATCTCCGGGCCTTTGGTTCGGCAGTCGCTAACCACTTTCTCGTTTTGGCGGTCCTCCAAAGCCGTTCTGCTTGGTGTTGTAGAAAAGGTTCTTATTTTTTGGTTAATCTTTTGCTCCTCTGCCATGTTTATTCACAGCATTTATATGAGTTTTTAAAACATAAAGGTACTAAGTAACTATTTGAAAACACTAGAAGCTATCAAAATGGTTGATTTAAATATGTTTTGTTTTGAAGTTATGGATAGAAACGATTTGTAGAGCAATCTGAACAAATATAATTCAAAGATTTAAAGCTTTTATTTTGAAAAATAAGTAAGATGTTATTTTTCTATATTTAAATTGTGAATTTTATTATTTCACTAATAAATGAATAAAGTGTTGAAAGCATTATTATAAGGATCTAAATTTAAGATTTGCAATATGAGAACTGTTTTTTTCTTATGAGATGAATTGTTACGAAACTGATTAGATAAAGATATGAGATGAATGAGGTTTAAGGCATGAATTTCCTTCGTTCGGTTACTGTTTACTTAGTTATAATTCATTTTTACTTTAGTTACTATTTCCAGCGTTAGCAGTTACATCAGCATCTTGTTTATTATGATTCAAAAAGTCGAAGAGAAACAAATGACGAATAAAAAGGAAGGGCAAAGAGAAAAAAAATGTGTGTGAAGCGACTCACTCAAATGATTATGTTTATGAGTAATGTTTATTTATATGTTTATGTTATGAGTTATTTATATGTTTATGAGGATATTTATGCTTATGAGTAATGTTTTCAAAAATGAGAACAATCTAAAACAATCTGAGATTATCGCTTGTAATTTTTTCGCTTGTTATTAATGGCTAGTAATGCGTTTGGCAGCAATACATACCAGTTATTTGAATTTTTGTAAATCACTTTTTTAAAGTTGACGTATGATGCTTTTAGCTCGTTCTACGATGCTGTTAGCTTGTGGCGAATAAGGCGGTGTCATTGATTGTGTAATTCCATATTTTTGCATAAACCGCTATGTGTGACGTGTGGTGAATGCTATTTCTCTATCTGATAAATACATACTCGGCGATCCATACCGAATAATGATGTTGTGATACAAGGCATCAGTCACTGTATACATAACGAGAGATGCAGAAGCCTCTTCACATAGCGTGTGTCATGGTCAATCTGGACAAGCACGTTGGTGTTTCCGGCTTTGGCTTGTGGCAAGCAGATGAAATGATCAGCGGATGCAATTTCCCGGGATATTGTTGGAATCAGGAGCATATTCGGCAACATAGTCATCTGCACTAACAAACATCTCAACTAACATCAGGGTTCGCAACGTTCTGTTATAGAGACATTAGAATTTTTCGAGGCCAGAGAGATGAAAAATTAGCAAACGCCTTTTCCGGGAATCGAACCACGGATCTCTGGAATACCGGCTTAGCGTGCAGAACCACTACACCACGAAGGACGCTAGGGAAGTGGGAGAAATACCATCTACTGTAAACTAACAAATTTATTTTATGCAAAGAAAATTGAGAATTACATCATCAACCCTAAATTCTAACGCTCAGTTAAAGTGCTCTTAAGGAGGCCACACGATTTGTTACAAAATTAAGCTAGCTATTATAAATATAGAGTTTTCCATCACAAGGTGAGTCAGCTCATAAAATGAGCGACGCGCGCTGCAATGCTCTTATTCCTTTTCCAGATCCCACCACCAGACAACGTAGAGAAAATCTACGACTGGAAAGGACTTCTTCTATTCTCCAATGAGTTTAAAAAATTTGTCTAAAAAAAATCAAGTACTTTAGTGCCACAACTGCCAGGTGTGCTACCACTCATCTGAAAACGGTCACTTGAGCCTTAGATGTGTGAAATGTTTGCTAAGACACAGTACTAAAGATTGGCCTCAAAAAAGAAAAAAATATATATCCACCTGTTGTAATTGAGCGGAAAAAGCCCATGGGTCGTCTTATCGTGAGAGCTCAAAATAATCCATGAACAGAGCTAACAAGAGAAGCATGATTCAATCTGTACTTTGCTACTCTCAGACCTTGTCAGGAAAAGTCTCTATTCTCCTTAAGCCCAGTGATTCTAAAAATGCACATGATAATCCGTCAGCCGTTGCTGAAAGTACTTGATGTTGCAAACTTATTACATTCCAAGAGCAGAAGCTCCTAAAGCAAGCATTAATAATCCGAATTGTATACTTAATGTATGTTAAGGGAGTTCCAGTCACCATATGCCAAAAATGGACTGATTATTATTTCTGTTCTTAATAAGTATATGCCTGCATTGAAAATTTATTTACTAACATTCACTGCAAATGATGGCAGAAATAAACGACAACACCACTGTTGAATTATGTGCTTGAGACCTTAGAAATCTTAGTTTATTCTTTATGTTAACTTTTATTGCCACTCTTCCTTCTCCGCATCCATTTATCAAGATTGGTAATGAAACGAGATATAGCAACGAATTATGCATGGTAAATGAAAAGAACCACCCTGTTGTCCATCATCATATCTGCCTCTTAATTTTTGTACTTTGTATTAACTTATCGCTAGCCAAATGTAACAAATTAGATTGTAATAAACAAATAAAATCATCCGGTGGTGGGTCAATTTTCCTTATATGCAATGGAAATGGTAATTGTTAAAAATCCAACATATTCTTAGTTTACTTTTAAGAATTACAGACGAATGAGAACAAACTTTTGAAAAAAAATCCATTTTAATTAAGAAAGGCTGAAAGGCCTTCTTTACAACCATCGTCTATTTCTTTAGAACTCAAAATTCAAAACCAAACGAATAATAAGAATTTGCTGCAATATATTTGCATTATAACAAAGAACTTGCTAAATTGAATTTTAAATATTGATTTCGTTCACATTCCTAACATCTTCCCACCCTGCAGCTTTCTAAAATTACAACACCTTTGCTGTTCAGAGGTTCAAACAATGAGAAACTTTTACTTCTCAATAAATACATCGGAATTATCGACTAATACATAGAAACTTATAAGGCATTTTCTCCATGCCTTTGTGGAGTAATTGGAGGTCCGCGCATTGGTCGAAACGCATTCAGGAGATCCGGAGTTTAAGTCCCGGTGAGGGCAAGCGCAGATTTCTTCAGTTACACGACATCGAAAAATTATCAAGAATTTTACAGGTGGCGCCCGAAATACAAGATGATGAAGATAATTCGTCGCCACCAAGATTTGGCTATTGGGTTCCCTAATGCCCGGTCTCCCTTTAAAAGGGGCAGTATATAATGCATTTTCTCCTTCTTTTCCGCATGCCATAATCGAGACCTATTCGAAAGGTTCATGATTCGAGGCTCCGGCCAGGGCATTTCACATTTTTCATGTCTCCTGCTTCGGAAAAAAAAAATATTAACTCTAGAATAATATGTTTAATAGAATTAATGTAACTTAATCTCTGTTATAATTAAAAGTAATATTCCTTCTTTAACTCAGCAGAATGGATTCCTCTCTGCATTTCTTAACTACGCATTATTTATTCTGCTGTGGAAAATTTAAAATTTATATCAAAAATTTAAATTTTAATTTAAAACCGAATAAAAAGTTTTCATTACAAAAAAAGGTAGAAAATTATGAAAATTCCATTTCCTGTATCTTTTAATATATGCCAACGTAATTAAAATAAACGTATACTATATTTTGAGTGGAAGTTACAGTTACCTTTAAAAAATAATATATTTCATTTTTCGCATAATCTATTTATGTTTATGCTAGGAATATGCTACTATTTCCGTTCGTAACGTGTTTAACCTTCTTTTATGCATCTTTTAGTTATCCTGTATTAGAACTGATGAAATTTATTCAGCCTTTTTCTCTCTTTCTCCTTTCTTCTTCCAAAGAAAGTACTTAAATAGTATATAATTAACTTGATATTTATTATATAATTATACTCATAAAATGAGGAAAATAAATTTATATGAACAGGTTGATTTTGTGAGAGACGTATATTCGTTTCCATACTTTACATACCAAGTAATTTCGCACATTTTGTTAAATTTACGCATCATCGATTACCTCTTTACTAAAGCATTTTTTTGTTTTGATTCTTGAATTTCCAGTTTAATTAACTCTTCTGTTGTTAACAAGATTTTTATTTTTGTTTTTGAAGTAAGTGAATGAATATTGCGAAAGGAAAGATACGCAATTAAGAAACGTCCAAGGACGACAAGTTCTCTAATCTGAAGATCATCGCCAAGTAGCCACGATCGGCAAGAAACATTTAGCTTCATTTTAAAAGGAAAGTGGTATAAGTCGAAGTTTTGAGTTATTTATCATTATTTCCCGTTCATTCATTTTATCGAATAATCTGTATTTTAGGAGATGAAGAGCTGTATTTTATTTACATTCTGTTTATTAGATAAAGAGATGAAAGTGACCGGTACACCCTTTTAAAACTAACATTAACTATAAATGCAATTATAGAAGCAGCCATAGATGGAATTATGTGATAAAATAAAATTAATACCAGTTATTAATAATAGAATTCACATAAATTCAAATATATGCTGTTCATAAAAGAAGATTTCAAATATGCCATACAAAGTCACCACTAGAATAATTTTCATTATGAACAGTTGAAAGATATTTCATCTGACGTATCTACGCTGTTTCAAAATTAATTGGTTGCAAATTTTTGCAATTTATCTTAAATAACTGAAACTTGCAGAAATTTTCCAGCAACATAAAAAGACAAATTTTAAGCGGGATTTATCCTAACATAATTTATCTTAAGATATTATTAAACATAAAGGAAATCTTGCTAGGTAAAAAGTTAAAAAAACTGCCAATTTAGTTTTGCTTCTAGAAAATATATTACTGAATTACAAAAGATAAAAATCCCAGACTTCTGAGATATTGAGTCTCTATTAGAGGTTGAAAATCTTCATGAGTATTACGGAGTTACGATGAATCTGTCAATAAATAAGCATATCAATTTCTAATCTCAAATTTCTGTCACCATTCTTATATCTCCTATTGCAATTTTATGCGACTAAGTTTCAAATAATATTTCTGACTTTAAGTGTAATGATTGTGTTTTCTGTACTTGAATGGATGAATTAAAATATTATAATATATTCATAAAAACATTTACTATAACACTTTTTTAGACATAATCAAATATTTTTATTTTTATTCACAGTTTATTATTGCAAATAACATTAGTTTCGAATCGGAGGTACGCTTTTCCCTACGGTTTGCGCAAAATGAAGAAATCTACAAATTAAATTTGAGAAAATTAGTGAAATTACGGAAAACTTTAAGAAAAGAAATACCTGCCAATTCAGATGCAAAGTTAAAACATGTTTAGAAGCGCTATAGGGCCCTTGAAGTGAATTGGTAACATTTAGGATCTTATCTGAAAAAGGTAAGTGGTGTGTAGACCTAATTATCTCTGAATTATCGGCATTGCACAGACCTGATAATTGCCCGACTGACTGTAGCGTGTGACTTTTCTAAGACTTATTGCATGCGTCTGTAGCCAGATTTTTACACTCACTCAGTTATTGAATGAGCTTAAGTAAGAGCGCTGTTTCTAACTTTATTCTTTTCAAATATAATTTTATTTAATATTTTTCCGACTCATTTCATTTGTCTGACAGTAATATTAGATCCAAGTCCCCAAATTTTATCGTGGCCGTAAATCCCGGGTTATTCCTGTCATTAGGTTTTAACATACTTTATAAGGTATTTCTACCCCTTCACTAGCGTGTCTTCGTGGTGTAACGGTAGCACGCTGGGCCGGTATTCCAGAGGTCCGTGGTTCGATTGCCGGCGAAGGCGGTTGCATATTTTTCATCTGTCTGGCTTCCAAAAACCTAATGACTCTACAAGTATACATGAAACATATACATAACAGGCTTTCATCTTTATTTAACATTTATTCTAACCGTTCTACAATAGATAAAATTAAATAAAGTTCAAAAAGATTTCAATTACCAATAAAATTCACAAAAGTCTAAAATACCCGTAGAATTTACTAGTTTTTGCTGAGAATGCACTTCTTTGCCAAGACGAGTTTATTTAAAATTCTTTAATACCTATTCTTTGATGAGTGTAGATCGAGCCTTTGATCATTTTGCTCTATTTGATAAATTTAGTTGTTTTCTACATTACACTTTGTGAGAGGAAATATTTCCGAGTTAGTGTCTAAGGGAAAGAAGACCTGAACTAGCTCCAGTACAACTCCAGAGGTTTTTTTCAGTTTTACAAGATGTGTGATATTATTTTTATTTTAGAACAATGCAAACACTGGAGCCAACATCCAGTCTATTCGTTTCTTGTTATCGTTTCAGATAAAAGCAATGTCATTTTAATTATTCCTTTTTTACCTTTTATAGTGTTTCGAAGAAAGCCTAGATATTCCTTCTTAAATCTCTTTCGAAGTCCTTCTCGAACTCGTTCTAAGTATTTCCATTTTTTATTATATTGACAGAAAGAATGTCATCTAAATCATATTTCCAACTAAGCTCTGTAGGAACACAGAGGCGTTTAACGGTATTAAATTATCTCCTTCATCACATAGTGAAAGGTCTGTTGTTCAGGTTACCGGACAGGTTGCAAACTCTTAATGTCCTAAGCAAGTGTGTAGAAAATTTTTCCAGAAGGATGTCCTTTAAAATTCTTAGTAACCTCTCCCCACATCCTCCCCAACTCGACGATGTGGAAGGATTTTATTTTCATTAGTACATTTCTTTTCGATATCAGCGCAATCCAGTTTATACATAACTCTATTTAAGATCACAAAATTCGAAATGTTTTGCAAATATACAATTTGAACTCAATTTATCCGTAAAATGAACTGTCTAAACTCGATCGATAAAGCCATTATAGACATCGATACAGAATAATTTTGTTCCCGTTATACAATAGATAAAATTAAATAAAGTTTGAAAAGATTTCAATTACCAATAAAATTCGCAAAAGTCTAAATTACCCGTAGAATTCACACGTTTTTGTGGAGAATGCAGTATTGTGTTTAAAGAAGTGATTAATTCCATTCGCAAACCAACATTTCGGCCCACCAGCGGCCGAGCGGTAAAAGCCGCTGAACACTGGGTTCGAGTTCCGGCCAACGGGCTGGCTGCTTGGGCGTTTTCGTGGTTTTCCCCATGTGTAGCGTGGTTACGAGCCAGTTTCCCTAGGTCTTTTTAAGACCTCCACGAGGCATCCCTCCCTTTCAGTGTAGTGCCTAAGGGCGCACGTAATGAGGGGGAAAACAGCATTTCTCATGCATTGTTTATTAAAAAGTGCTCGGACCTTAGTTATTTAGTGAAGATTTGTCTTGAAGTTATATTTCATCGATTTTCCCTTTGATGATTTTGCTTTGAATTCTAGTAATTGTACTAGACTTATTTATATTCATTTATAATAATTTGTTTTTTGCATTACACAGTTTATTAGGATTACGGTTGAAAGAGATTCGTGGCTCAGATTGGTCGCTTAATTTCTGATACGGATATTTTCTTCTCATTTCGCATAAATATTTACTATTAATATATTTTTCTCTTTTTAGTTGACTAATGATTTTATGAGTTTTAAATAAAAGCTTATGCTATAAAACTGTTTTTCTTTATATATTGTTTTCATCTTTTTTCTGTCAATGACAATCTCACTTTATCTATGAAATTATTCAACTGAAAAGTCCTTTTTCAACAACAACAGAGATAATTAATTATCTATTACACTTTTACTCCAACAATGAAATACATTCCGACGAACTCAGAGATCAGGTTAACTTATGTATAGCTAACGAAAACAAATAAGACAGATGATCTTAGAAATCACGTTATATATGTACAGTTAATGTAAACAAAGTCATTCTTTCTCTTCTTCTCTTGTGGAATGTATCTCATTCTGTTAGTCAAGTTATCAGGATTGGTGTTCCTCCTAACTTTCTTTGGAAACATTAACTGTCCTGACTCGGAACAGGGAGCTTACTAACGCTATGTTCAATAAATTGTGAAGTAGACAATACACATAGGAAGGGTATACGAAACCCTTTATTTTTCTATCTTTACAATGATTTTCGGAACTTCGGAATACAGAGACCAACCACTTGTGGTCTGAACGTAAGAATATAAAAATAT
Source organism: Stegodyphus dumicola (assembly GCF_044657685.1). NCBI lineage: Eukaryota > Metazoa > Arthropoda > Arachnida > Araneae > Eresidae > Stegodyphus > Stegodyphus dumicola. The sequence continues at coordinate 174,532,547 of NC_140769.1, forward strand.
TAACTAAACTCTAACTAAACTAACTTTGGATTAATAAACAAGTGCCTAACTCCAAGATTGGCCGTAAATTAACAAAAAGCCGTATGTAGTACAGAGAGCTGCTAAAACTACGATACGTTTAAAATTATCAAGAGGATTAAACCTCTGGCCTTGAAGGCAACCGAGTAAAACTACTATGGCAAGCGGCCTGCTTCTAATAACTCCTTCCTCTCTCTTGCTTGGCAAAAAGCCACAACTTAAGTACTTAGCGTTCGCAAGACAAATTTGCATAAATAAGTTAAAGCTTTTAATTCTGGCCGGAAGTAGAAAATAAGAAGTGATAGTAAAGATTTAAAATAAAATAAACGTTAGTAAAACTTAGGATCCTTACAAAGTAATCGAAACAAACACAGCCACGCTGCCCTCCCAAAAAATCAGAAAATACTTTTTAGTAAATAAATAAATAAAATAAATTTAGAGAAATCTAAATGGACTCAAGACAAACACTGCGATGTAATGGCATCATAACCTTGAAACTGAAGAACTGATATCACATTTCCTGTTTCACATTGAAGCATATTTTTCTAAAGCAGAAAATTTCTCAACTAATATTTTTTATTCTTCTTGTTTTGAAAGAGACAAAAAGTTGGCTTTATATTCTGTTAAAAGTTTCAAACTTTGCAAATGGTACATTTAGATGTTGAAAATTTATAATTATAGACATCAAATAGTCGAAAAAAAACTTTCGATGTGTGAAAATTCTCCAGAAAATCAGAAGTTGCGTTTAAAATATTATATGTAATTCAGTTAAAAGTTTCTAATCCATTCTATCCGATGGTGGAAACAGAAAAGTTCCGAAAATTTTAACATATTTGTTAAACGAAAATATGTGCAAAAAATCGTTTCATTGTTAAATTACAAAAATCTAAATCGAATTTTGAAAATATCTTCCTCGCATTGCATTGCCATTCACAAACAGTACATGTACAAATCTTGAACTCTGTGGCTCAGTAGGAAGCAGTTATAAAATCGATGGCAAATGTTTGACCATAGCGACCATAGTAACATAACATGAGTGAGTAAACCAACAAAATCTTGGAAAATTATGAATGACTTATGCAGCTAAATGATTGTGATAAAATTGAACATGAGTAACGTAATCAAAAAGGAGATGTTAAAAATTAATTTGTATGAAGACTGATTGCTATAATTATGAAAGTGGATAGTTGCGTGTAAAGAGTAGAGTATGATTCTTGGAGCGTAAGTTCAAAACAATGGTATAATTTACATCTGAACTAATTTTCCCATTCACATCAAAAAAGGGAATACTCACACGTAGAAGGTAGAGGTTTTAAGAATGATATATATAAATTTTTTTTTAAATTTGTGATATATATATATATCAAATAACAAACTGTTGTGTACCACAAAATTTTTAATTTAAAAACGTAATTATGCCTAAAAAAGTTTAGGATCAGTTTTACACAAAGACATGAAATTGAATACTAATAAATTTCAAAATACTCTATAAATAAGCAAAGTAAGAATTAAAGGAATGCGGAACCCAAACCTAATAATTAGAATAACTAGAAAAAGATACCCAAACCAGAAAATATGTAAAAAAGAGGGATTCAGTCAAATCTGATATAACGTTATCAAGAGAAGGTACATTAGATACATCAATTACAGTTCCCCTTTTCCACTTGAAAACCATTACGTTTCTGCATCCAAAATTAGCTGATGAACTGATCTAAACTTAGCTAAAGTATTTAATTGTATCAGTTCATATGAAGATTTTGAAATTTTTGAAAATGAAGTGGAAGGGGGATTGTGATTGAGCCTGATGTATCTTCCTCTTGAAAACATTATATCAGATTTAATTGAATCCCCCTTCTTTTGCATTTTTTCTGGTTTTGGTATTTTGTTTTCCGGTTTTTGTAATTTTTAGGTTTTAGTTTCATACTTTTTTAATTCTTATTTTGCATATTTATAGGGTATTTTGAAATTTATTGGTATTGAATTTCATGTCTTTGCTTAAAATTAGTTCTAAATTTCTTACTTTTTTTATATTTATATGGCACATCGCATGCGATATATTATATATTGTATTTGAATATTATGTTTATATTAATTTGGAACGTTTTAATGAAGTTTTCAAAAGGCCAGTTTGCTAATACAAGAAAAGGAGGCATTTCAAGTAACTGGTCTTATACATCACAACAATTATTAAAAACATAATAGACCAGTCAGTTGAAAAGGATTTATTTAATTTTTTATCGTAATGCTTGATTTTCAAATATTGTGGAGACTTTGGTTAGAACAAAATTAGGAGCGGAAATGAAGTGAAGTTTAAATAAGAATGAAACCTTAACATATTAGAATATATGTGATAATAAAAGATAGAATATAAGTATGAAAATTATAATATTAATACATTTTTGTGATTTGTTATAACGTATCGAAATGAGTATTGGTTATGTTAAATTTTTATGTTTGTGGTGTCTTGTGCAAAATAGGCTTCCGTAAATAATCAAAGTAATTATTGTAAATCAGAACGCAAACATTTTTTTTAATTATTTGGATTTAATGTTTGAAATTTCTGTCTGAGTTTTAAGATGACGAACTGCGGGTATTTCAAAAAAAAAAAAAAAAAAAATTCTTACTCAAAATTTATGTCCGGTACTTTTGAAACTATGTCATACTAAATTAAAAGTTTAGATATAATCTGAATTGTTACAGGTTTCATAAAATAGCTTTTATTCCTTATTGCGTTAATGCTTTTCTCTTAAAAATGCGAAATAAAAGCTTAACTTTAATGTGTAATAGCCCTTTATGTCTTCTTTAAGTTTGTTAATTTCTTCGTATCTCTCTGATATATATTATATATACCAGAAGTATGTCAAGTATATATTTTTAAACTGGATCGTTTCAAAACTGGATCGTGTGCGATACTTTCTCGCACACGTTTTCTGTAACGTCAATGACGAAGGTACTTGCATAATGCTTCAACCAAGAATAACGTTAGAATTTGTGGATTAAAACCTATAGCAACCAATCTATTTGGAGTCGAACCGAAACTGAATCAGTCTTAACCAAACTTCTATTGGGAATCTGCAAAATTTCCTCTTAGTTTTTCTAGTTTGCAAATTTGCTGTCCGCTGCTGCTCTTTCTTTCTTCAATTTTACTACAAAAATGTAAAAATTGCTAGAGTAACTATCTAAGAAAAGGCGAGCTTTTTGTGTAAGTTTAGCTGAGTTTGTGTGAAAATGTTTATCGAGAACAAAAGGTGCGTTTAAAGGACCACGTTTACAACTCTTTCCTTAAGGACCAGCTTTCATTGTCAACACATACGTCGTCCCCAAAAATGCGTTCATTACAAATATAATGAAAAATTTCCTGATAACCACCTGCTATAACTGAATACTAGAGAATTCTACTTCTAGAACATTCCTCACAAAACAGAAATATACAATGAAACCTCTCGTGGCAGCAACCATCTGCAAATGATCACATCTGAAATATTTGTACGAGGAGGAAATACACAATGAAATTTTTCGTGGTGACCATCTGCCGCAGGAAGACTACATCTGAAAATAACAAATATTTTTGGCTACATTGCTATTTTATTTACAACATAAATAAAATAACAATGCTCACCATTACCATTCTGTAAAGCAATCACCTCCACAGCAGGCCAAATTCATTTAGAATAGTAGTTGTTGGGCTTGGAGAGATTTCCCTGTAAACTTCATCATATACACATTTGTTTTTATATACACATTTGTGTCATTTTTGTATTAAAGCAAATTAAATCTTAAGTTGAAACAAGAATCAGTATCCTTACAAAAGATCATATACTTGTAAGTATATTTTAGATGCAAATATGCACGTTATACATACATTTTTCTTTTTTTTGGGGGGGGGCAGTTTCATAGTTGAGTAAATAAAATTAAAAAAATTATCAATAAACAGAAAATTAAAAGAACATTGTGTTAACATCACTATTAAATACTTTACAAAAATCTTAAATTAAATAAATCATTGTCTTATAAAGTCTCTTTTCGTTCGTTTTTATACTTAGTGATGATGCTATGAGAGATAAGAATCTCCGCCTCGAAAGGTTTTAAGTGCTTATTCATAATAGCACTAAAGATCAGCTGAACTTTAGGTCAAGAGATTTCTGGGGATAAAAACATTCCATCGATTTAATCATATAATAAATAACTTATTAGTTCATGTTTGAAGGTCATGTGGTCAGTGGGATTTTCCAGACTCAGTATGATAATCAAGACAGAATCGATTGTTGAACCTAAAATTAAGATTATATCAAACATTCAATGTCATATATCAAGTATATACAAATATTTATGTAAACTCACATTTTTTCAACTAATGGTGCATTCTTTTATGCAACTGAAATGTATTAGAATATGTTAACAAAGGGCAGAATTATCTGGGTTGTTTGGTAGGTTGGTGTCACATCCTTTGAGAAGTCAAATGGATCCATGCGTAATTTCTTCATCTGAAGTAATGATTTAATTTTTAGGTAGCCTAAAACGAACGATAACATTTGTACAAATGACAATATTTGAATTCATAGCTTTGTGTTAATAGGAATTACAAAGTAGTGTAAATAATCACACAAAGCTTAAAAAACGTCTTATTGTAACTAGTGGATGAAATGTGGTATAATTAAATGAGAAAATAACGTTTTCTTTGAACTGTAACCGAGATTCTGAATTTGTTCTTTTTATGCTGAAAAAATGGGTTTTAGACATGGATATTAACTTGTAGAGACATTAGATATTTTTTTGAAAGCTGGAGTCGTGAAAAAAGAGAAACGCCTTCGCCGGAACTCGAACTACGGGCCTCTTGAATGCGCGCCGAGCGTGCTGAGCACTTCACCACGAAGGCATGCTAAGAAGGCCGGAGAAATACCTTATATACTCCCCCTTTTAAAGGACGACTGGGGTTAGGAGACCCAATCGCCAAATCCTGGGTGTCGAAAATCATCATCCACTACCGTTTTAGTTCGGGCGCCACCGTAGAGACATTAGGTATTTTCGGAAGTAGGAGTGATGAAAAATGAGCAACGCCCTCTCCGGGAATCGAACCAAGGACGTCTGGAATACGCGCCAAGCGTGCTGACCACTACACTACGAAGGCATGCTAAGAAGGCGGGAGAAATACCTTATAAACTTGGAAAATATTATGGAATAAAATTTATGTAGAAAAAGAAAATCAGTATTCGTAAATGGGCAATAAGGGATAAATTTAAAATTATTGGTAAACATAAAGATTAAATGAGTTTGATGATGGCTATATGAATGCTCGTATTCACGTTACACATGACGAACACCACAAAATCAGGCATGGGCAGTGGTCTTAACTACTCGGCGAATTCGGTAATTTTAATTTTATTTACTCAACTATGAAACTGGCCCCCTCAAAAAAAGTAAAATGTATGTATAACGTGCATATTTGCATCTAAAATATACTTACTTTATATGATACTTACTTTATATGATACTTACTTTATATGATACTTACTTTATACGATAGTTACTTTATATGATACTTTATATGATCTTTTGTAAGGATCACACAAAATCAGGCATGGGCAGTGGTGCTAACTACTCAAAAAAACGCGGACATGAAATGAAGTTATATACTAACATGGAAGCTATATGGAGATGTAATATGAAAAAAAAAAAAAAAAAAAAATACTAAAAAAAGCGTTCGCATCGACAACTGGTTTATTGCCCCCAAAATTTTATTCCTGATAGCATAAACTGATGTTGCAGATTTATGCTCACCTAAAAAAAAAAAAAAAACTTTTTTTATAAATATGAATATGTTATGAATATGTATTTTTGGGTATGAAGCAATTTCGTTTTCATTTTTTCTTTTCTTTTTTTATTTCCATTAAAAACTTTCGACATTCTTTTCTTCGCTATTTGATCGCCGGTGAAACCAGCAGGTACTCAGTTTTCTTCTGATACACATAAACTTTATACTTCCAGTGAAAAAAAAAAAAAAATCGTATTACTGTCTGTTAATTTCGAATGCTGTAAAAATTGGTACTTACGTAATATCCCGTCGAATGTGAACAATCAATCAATATTCGACATTTAGCCCTACTCTCCTACTCAAAAATAAGCGACAAAATCAAAACACGGAATAAAACAAAAACTGTTTAGTGTATATGCGTGAAACTTGTAGGGTTTATATTTATTTTAACTAACATTTATTTTAAGTTTAAACTATCTTTCCTGTCAAGCCTTACTTTCCCCTGGAATTGCCAATGCCAGAGTATGTAAATTTTAGTAGAACGCGCAAAAAATTCAAAGTTGTCAGCGGAAGTATTCTGAGTTAAATAGAAGGGAAACGAGTTCGAAAGTGTGCTTTCTTGCTTCACGAGCGTGGAGGTGGCTAGGTAGAAATTGAAGAACAACGCGTTTCGGCCTGTGTGCTTGCCTCAGTAGATAGTTAAATCTTTCAACGTAATATTCAGAAGTTTGATGAATTGTCAGCGGTATCTTAGAACGTGGTTAGGTTAGTTACGTTTTAGAGAGCCTCGTAGGTAGTCACTTCTTATTATTCATTTTTAGTTTCTTATTTTTATTTTACCGCCGGGTCGGCGTAGTTTGTGAGCGTCAAGAGCACGCATCTGTAATTTCTAAAGTTGAATAAAAAGGGATTTAAACCCTTCTCAAGACTTTGTGTACTTTCCAGTTCATAGCAGTCACCACTATTGTTGCGTGCAGGTTGGGAGCGCACAACATTACAAACTGATCAAAAAGCTTGATGTGGCATTATTAGATCACATAGCAAACAATAAAGCAAAAACATATAAAAATACATATATTACGACCATCGCGAAAGACCAAATGGATCGGATGAATGTGTAATGGAAACATCACGCTAATAACGGGTATGATATCCTCTAGCTGAAATGCAAGTTTTACAACGGCATGACAAGCTGGCAATAGTGTCGTTGATCGCTTGTTGTGTCATTAGCGCCCATCCCTGAATAATGCATATCGGAGGCACACTAAGAACTGCTATCCGTCGTCCTAACATGTCCCCCACATGCTCTATAAGATTCAGGTCCAGTGCTCTAGCAGGCCACGGCAGATGTTGAATTCTTTCTCGCTTCAAATAACTTAGCATCACTGGATCTGTGTGCTGGCGACGTTATCGTCCATAAATTTCTCAGAAATACCCATTGCAGCTGTAAAAGGACGTACAGGAGGGTGTAGAATTTAGTCGGAATAGCAGACAACTGTGACGGAATCACCAGGAATCACGTAGGTGCGGCTATTCATTGCTATCCCAGCCCATACAAGTAAACCCGTCCTCTACAATGGTCTCTTTCGAAGATTTTTGGAGCCTTTTAGCTTGTCGTTGTCTCTCATCATGTCATTTATATTCAGGAATCGTTCTGAATCAGTCGAGACTCATCCGTAAAGAGTACGTGGTCCCATTCCTCTGGTGTTCAAATGCGATTTTCTTGGACCCAATTCAACCGCTCTCTGACATACGATTGATACAGAGGAACACAAAACACAGGTCATCGGGTATACAGTCCACCTTTATGCAGTCAACGCACTACAGTTTGGCGGGATATGGACCTTTCTTCAGCAGAAGAGAAATGCGACGCCAGTTGTCGTGCTATTAGTGATCTAAGGGTCTTGCACTTAGCAATAAGAAACGATCGTCTACGTTTGTGGTAATCCTCCGGCATCCAGAGATTTGATTCCTTTCGAAACGATTCCACAGCCTATTTATGACACTACAATGTACATTCAGTTCTCTCACAACAGCGGATTGCCTTGCACCATCCCGAAATCCTTCTAACGCATTTCCTCTTGCAGATTTTGTCTTCAGCTGATGTTTTCCGCTTTGGCTATCTTGGAATTACACGGAACTATCGCTGCTTGCGAACTGACGCATACGTTCCAGTATCTTCCTTTTAAGACCTTGTACTGTGACTACGAGATTGCGTTTCACGCTAAGTTTGGTTTCCTTTTTGCATTTGGCGATGCATCTTCTACATCATATGTAAATTGTACGTTTTAATTTACTTTTTTACATTTGAATCTCTTCTTTTAGTGTTTGTTGCTTAATTTTGGAGCATGAATGCATTTTGGTAGCCATATTTAGCTAACCATAACGTATTCATTAATACTTATTTTTTATGGTAAGATCTCATAACTTTGAAAATAATCCAGGGTTTGCTGTTCTGTACAAGTCAAATTAAAATTTTAATTATTTTTCAATGCAAGGAAAAATAGAGCAATAAAATTTAATTTATATGAAACATATAAAATATATGTCTTAGTTATTTTAATAAACAAAGAACAAACTAAAACAGCAAGAGAAATTAAAAACTTTTAAAAACTTTTTCTTGACAATACTTTCTGTGAAAATAAGAATACATTTATAAGAAAAAGGAACAATACCCTTTAATTTAAGGTAGCTAACAAACAACGTTAGCGCATGCATCTTTCTGTATAAAAGATCGAAATGATCTGCTGGTTAACATATATATTATATATGAGAAAAATCATTTGATATTCTGGAGCATAAATGTAGCCAAAATACGGTGAATAATGCTAAAAGAAGAAGTAAACCTATCTGCCTGTAATGAATCAAACGCCCTTGTATAAAGTAAGAAATGTTGCAGAAAATTTACCAAAACTGTCGTTCTTTGAAAGCTTAGCAAGCAAGAATTGGTTAGTTGAATCATTGATTGCTGCAAAGCACATAAGGATTATGAGCCTAAAAGCAGAGTTGCCTTTGTGCAAAAATAATTCGAATTCATATCATACATTAAAAAATTTTTGAAACTTTTCATATATCCAGGTCTTGTGATGGGATTTCAAACTGGAGTCACATTTTCAGTATTAATTCTTACTGTATTACCTGTGTGCCTAACAGCGGGATAACTCATACATAAACTGAGAAATCAAAGCATTGAGTTTTACGATATTTAGGAAAATTTGTAGTAAAACAGTTTTTAATTTTAACAAGTGTCATGAGTTGCTCAGATTATAAAAGTTCACTGACAGTACTTGAAAGAATATGACATGCGTTCAGAGATTGCTTCATAAAATGGATCAAGGGTAAGATTTATTGTTTCCCCTTCTATTAGCTGAAATTATATGAAAAAATTGTTGCGTGCGTCCTACAGGTTCGTAATAGATTGAATGTCCGATAAATGATTAATAAAATTTATTCCTATCAAAAGAAATATAACACAACGCTGGAATTTTCCTCAGAGATATTCGTACAATATCACAATATCATGCAATATAATAAGTAGTTATACTTTAAACTACTAAAAATGTTAAAATAGAACTCAGCACAAAGAGAAAGCTAATCCGATTTCACGCTGAACTCTTAAAAAAAAAAAAAAAAAAAAAAAAAAAAAAAAAAACAGCAGCTAACTAAACAACTACTGAGATGAGATGGATCTTGGAATCATATGTTTGCTTCTGGCTTCAACTACTAAGAGTTCTTTTTAAAGAGAATTTTTAAAACCTAGACGTGCGTGTAATAAAATACACCACGCCCGAAGGCGAGAAGACTTGGGTAAACTCAGTAAATAAGCATTTGAAGGCATAATTAAGCAATTGATGGTAAGTCGAGGATAGCAAGCTTATGTCAATAGACAAGTAATGTTTGGCGATGCATGAGCAGAAGAAAAGCAACCTTCATCTATGGCAGCAGCAGTCAAAATTAGTGGAGGCATTGACAAAGAATCTCTAAGGACTCCTTAGAGATTCTTTGGCATTGAGGCTGGAGATATGTGACTAGCTCGAGCTATGTGATTTGTCAGAGCATTATTACGCGTGAGATAATCTTGAAGTACAAATTTGCATTTAAAAATAATAATTTTCCCTGTAACTTGTAAATAACTGTCATTTTAAAGTGAGAATTAAGTCCTAGGTCTTGTAAAGCACAGTAATTCATGTTCTCAGGCGAATTCAATAAACAAATAAATGATTTCAAATACAGTAATTGAATTTAGCACCACGTGATGGACGGCAGCCTATGAGGAGATGATGATATAATTTCTGAAGTTGCAGGAGTATCCGCGAACTAATTTTTACACACACTAAGAATATAACAAAGTCCTAAAGCTTTGCAAGAATACACAAGGTCCTTCCTTTGTAAGTAATTGAAAATTAAAGTCGAAAAATAGTAATAATAAATATGTACAGAACAAAGTCCATAAGCTTTGTCAGTAAAACAAAGTCCTATCTTGCAAGGTAAAGTAACACTGAAATACAATTCTACTGAGATGAGATTTATTTATTTATTTATTTCTTATTCACCGCAGATATACAACTACATTGAGTTTTGACCTGTTCAATCTGTGCAGCCTATGAAGGCCATTCACGGTTTTTAGTACATTAAGGTGCTACTGCACCTCGCCCGGGGGCGTGACATTAGAACAAGGTGCAATCATTCCGTGGCGAAGTCAAGCTGAATATACGAAAATTGGGAAATTAGTACTTGGAAAACAAAATCATCCAGCATTCAAGTCCATGCATGATGCATTCGGTCAGGATAGTGTGGTGATGGCGATAAGGAGCGCGCCTTGCGCCCTCCGATAAGTGTGGCAACCCTAGAGGAGAAATTTCTTACGAGTAGCGAGCATAGCGAAACAGGCAGGCTGTCGGGCAGTGTGCGCGAAGTTCCTAAATAAAGCTTAATTTTTATTGTGCACTATGTCTTGTTAATATTATATTAATGCAGTAAGAACATAATCTGTGATATGGAATTCGAGGATTGGTGGTAAAAACATAACCGGAAATCACCATAATGGTAACCTGGACTGTGTTAAATCGTATGAACAGTTCTCAAGCACTTTCGGTTTTGACTACAAGCCATCACTCAAGATCTCCAAATCAGAAGTAATGGATTACATCGGTTTTCGTCCTCCGGATCACAGATGAGTAGTAATTATAGATCATTTTATAATTCTGTTTTCTACTTATCATTTAATTTCATTTTCTTTAGTTAATTTTTTCCTTTTATTTTGGCTTAAAAACCTTGCACAATGTCTGATGTTTATGCCGTCCAAATTCCGGTTTATAACCGATCAGACCCATCTTTATGGTTTATTATGTGTGAAAGTACCTTTGCTCTTGCCACCCCCAAACCTATCACAGAATCCATTACTAAATATAATTATGTAGTTGCTCATCTTCCTCCAGATATTGCTTCAATAGTACGGAATTTACTTATGAAACCAGACCCTATTGATCCATATGCAAAGCTTAAAACTGAGTTAATAAATCGTTCAGGAGAATCTTCTCAGCAAGAAATTCGCCAATTATTATCTGGAGAAGAATTAGGTTCTCGAAAACCTTCCGATTTGCTTAGAAATATGAAACGTCGAGCAGAATCTTTAAATGTTCCTGATAACTTAATGTTAGAATTATTCCTTCAACGTTTGCCTTCGACTGTTCAGTCTATTTTGGCAGCGGTTTCCAATTTAACTGTAGATAAAGCTGCAGAAATTGCCGACAGAATTTTAGAAGTAAATCCAACCCCAGGGACTTGTGCCGTTTCTCGCACAGTCGATCAGTCTCTTGAGGATAAATTATTTAAACAAATAGAAAAATTAAACAAACGTATTGATCGCATTTCTCTTTCTCGTGGTCGCTCGCCAAATCGCGGAGATCGCAATAAGGAAAGAAGCAATTCCAAAAGGAGAGATTATTCTGTTTGCTGGTATCATAGACGTTTTGGGAAAAAGTGTAGAGATGACAAATGTACAAAACCTTGTTCATGGCAGGGAAACGAAACCAGCAAAGAATAGAGGCGACTTATTCTTTGCCTCAAGTTTCACGTCGCCTGTTCGTTCGTGACCGTAGAACAAACCTTTCATTCTTGGTCGATACCGGCTCTGACGTGTCCTTACTTCCAGCAAATAATTCTCAAAAACGGAATTCGTCCCAACAAACACTTTTCGCTGCTAATTCTTCTACTATTCATGTTTATGGTCAAAAAACACTTTCTTTGGATTTCAAATTAAGACGACAGTTTACATGGACTTTTCTTATAGCAAATGTTAGTACACCCATTCTTGGAGCAGATTTTCTCCATTTCTTTGAATTGGTGCCTGATCTCAGAAACAAATGTCTCAAAGATTTAAAAACGCATTTTAAAACCGTCGGTTGCGTGAAAAATGCAAGCATTTATTCAGTAAAAACTGTATTTAATGATACACCATATCACAAAATTTTAAAAGAATTTCCTTCAGTTACTAGATTACCAGATCCTAACCAACCTGTTAAACACAACACCGTTCATTATATCATAACTAAAGGTCCACCTGTGGTTGCAAAACCTCGTCGGTTAGCTCCAGATCGCTTAAAAATAGCAAAACAAGAATTTCAAACTATGATGCAATTGGGGCATTTGAGACCTTCGAGCAGCAATTATGCATCCCCACTTCACATGGTTCCAAAAAAGGGAAGTCTGGAATGGAGACCTGTAGGAGATTATCGAGCATTGAACGCTCAAACAATAAAAGACAAATACCCTATTCCATGTTTAGCCGATTTTACTGCTGCATTGCACGGTACTAAAATTTTTAGTCATGTCGACCTGATTAAGGCATACCATCAAATACCAATTAACCCAGCCGACATCCACAAAACCGCCATATGCACACCATTCGGTTTATTCGAAAGTATCCGTATGCAATTCGGCTTATGCAATGCATCTGCGACTTTTCAACGTTTTATAGATGAAGTCACGCGGGATTTAGAAGGCGTTTACGCTTTTGTCGATGACTTGCTCATAGCCTCTAAAGATTCTGAGGAACATTGCAGGCATTTGAAAGCTTTATTTTCCAAACTTCAGGAATATGGACTTTGCATAAATGTTTCAAAATGCACCTTTGGTCAAACATCTATTGATTTCTTAGGTTTTCACCTTAGTGAAAACGGAATTGAACGGAACGAAAACGGAACATCTATTGAACCTCTTCCTGACAAAGTCAAATGTATTTTAGATTTTCCTCAACCTACCACTCTCACTCAGCTTCGCCGATTTTTAGCCATGTTTAACTTTTATAGATGTTTCATACCTAAAGCAGCACATATTCTTTCTCCTTTAATAAAATTGTTAGAAGGCTATATTAATAAAAAGAAATCTCGTTCTCGTGTTCAGGATTCATCCCCACAATTAAATTGGAACGAGAATGCTGAACAAGCCTTTATTGCTGCCAAAAATGCCATTGCTCAGGCTACCCTTTTGAGACACCCTATTCCCGGAGCCCAGCTAAGCATCTGGGTAGATGCCTCAGACGTCGCAATCGGCGGCACACTTATGCAGTTGTCTCAACAAACATGGGAACCTATAGCATTTTTCTCTATGAAACTCAGTAAAAGTCAACAGAAATGGTCCGCGTACGATAGGGAATTATTTTCTATTTATTCTGCAATTAAGAAATTCCGACACATGTTAGAGGGCAGAAATTTTATAATTTATACGGATCAAAAACCGTTAATATACGCTTTTAAACAGAACCCTCATAAATGTTCACCTCGACAATTGCGCCATTTAGATTTTATTTCTCAGTACTCTACTGATATTAGGCATGTGCAAGGTTCAAAAAACGTCGTTGCTGACGCTCTTTCAAGAATCGAAATTGATTCCATAACAAAATCTCCATTTTTGGATTTTAAAAAATTTTCGGAAGCTCAACGGCATGATCCGGAGGTACAAGACCTTCTCAAAAACAACACATCATCTTTGAAACTGGAATTTAAACCGTGCCAATATTCTGATGGTAATATTCTTTGTGACATATCAACAGACATTCCTCGTCCATTTGTTCCGAATTCCTTTCGCAGACTCATCTTTAATCATCTGCATAATCTGTCACATCCAGGAATTGCAGCTACTACGAAGCTTATTTGTTCTCGATATGTATGGCCCGATATGAAACGTCATATCAAAAATTGGGTGAAATCCTGTGAATCTTGCCAAAAATCGAAAATTACTAGGCATACTAAAGCACCACTGGGCACATTCTCTCTTCCTGATGCACGTTTTTCAGAAATCCATATGGATATCGTCGGACCGTTACCTCCATCAGAAGGCAATGTGTACCTTTTGACTCTAATAGATAGATTCTCCAAATGGCCTGAAGCCATTCCCATCCCGGATATGAAAACGGAAACCATTTGCAGAGCCATCTTCAACTGTTGGATATCTCATTTTGGCTGCCCATCGATCATAACAACAGACCAAGGTTCTCAAATGAGATCCGCACTTTTTGCAGAATTCACGCGCATTTTGGGTACGAACAGAATCACAACAACAGCCTATCATCCAATGTCAAACGGCATTGTTGAACGATTTCATCGACATTTAAAATCTTCTCTCAAGGCTCACGAGACCAATAACTGGACTGAAACACTACCAGTTGTTATGCTTGGTATTCGGACAGCCGTAAAGGAAGATCTACAGTCATCTTGTGCTGAACTGGTGTACGGCACAACTCTCAAGCTGCCTAGTGATATGATAACGTCATCTAAGATATCTCCGTATGACACACAATTTATCACGAATCTTCGGCATAGAATGCAACAGTTGAATCCAATAGCAACATCTGCACATTGCCAAGAAAAATGTTACGTAAGTGCTACCTTAAAGTCGTGTACGCATGTATACTTACGTGTCGATCGAGTAAAGCCACCTCTGTGCCAACCATATACAGGTCCGCATAAAGTTCTTTCTAGAACGGACAAAACTTTCACAATTGATGTTAACGGTCTGAAATCTACTGTGTCTATAGACCGTGTGAAACCAGCCTATTTGCTTTCGGACTCTAATTTGCCTGAACTGAAAACAAATAAAGACTTAAAGACAGTTCAGCAGAATAAATCTGCAAACGAACTCTCTAAGACACAAACTGTCACCAGATCGGGAAGGCATGTTCACTTCCCTAAGAAACTTGCTTCTTACATAACAATTTAAAACATTTTTTTTAAATTCATATCTTAACATATTTCTTGTTATTTCATGTTTATTATATGTGTCAATACCTTGTTATATATTGAATTGCATTTTGATCTTTTCTAATTTTATATTCTAGTTTTGTAATCATAAAAAAAATACCCGACAGCACGGATACTCTGAGATAATTTCATAACCTATTTCGTTCCTTTGAATAGCCATTAAAGGAACTGGGGGGAAACTCTGTGGTGATGGCGATAAGGAGCGCGCCTTGCGCCCTCCGATAAGTGTGGCAACCCTAGAGGAGAAATTTCTTACGAGTAGCGAGCAGAGCGAAACAGGCAGGCTGTCGGGCAGTGTGCGCGAAGTTCCTAAATAAAGCTTAATTTTTATTGTGCACTATGTCTTGTTAATATTATATTAATGCAGTAAGAACATAATCTGTGATATGGAATTCGAGGATTGGTGGTAAAAACATAACCGGAAATCACCATAATAGTAGCGTAAGGTTACTGAGATAGGGTGAGAAGTCCAGCAGCGAATCAGGAGTAGAACCACAGCAGTGGGCGTGGTGAGATCACACAATACACAGTCCTTAACACATATTAATTAATTCAGAGTCTCTAGCCTGCTTCCAGGCAAATAGCCAATTTTGGCAGTAACACAGTACTGGTTAAATAAGGTTAGATAGAGCACAAAACACAACTTCATATGTACACTATTTACATATTTACATCACCACCGCGCATTATGGTGAATTGACCGAGGTCTCTTCACCACGCTGTCCACCGTAGGGTCATAATTACCGAGTTCTCTTAGCGTGTGCACTGGAGAATTAGCCATTTTTTCGAAGAAGTTGTGCGCCTCCATGAGGATTTGTTCAGGAACGGGCTTTATTTTCAAGTCTGCATGAATGATGCTATTTCGTACAAACCAGGGCGCGTTAGTGATGGCTCTCAAAATTTTGTTTTGAAGGACTTCTAGTTTTCTCCTATCCGTCTTATTGGCAATTGCCCACGCTGGGGCGGCGTAGAGCATAACTGGCCTAATCATAGTGAGATAGATCATGCGGTTAGCTTTTAAGCTCAATTTCGATTTTCTACCTATAACAGTATAAAGTGAGATGAGATGTTCTCTGTTTGGCGTTTTATAGCTTTAAATTGGTCGCGAGAGATTTTAGTAACTTCTGCTTCTTGAGATTTCTAGAAAGCAAAAGAGTAGAATTACGGTTACAGCATAGTAGTCAATTACATTTATGAAAATTAAGTATAAATTACCGAGATAAACTTTTATTCAAAGTTAAATGCACGTGCTTCTGTAATTTTACTTTTCGGGCATAGCTTTCTCTTAAAACTCACCTCGCGCTGCATTGCACGCAGAAGTAAAATAATTCTAATTATAATTCTATTAACTTTAGCTATCTAAATAAAAAATTCGTAACAATATTAATAATTTTTAACACAGCTACTTAAATGAAAATGAAGGTTAAAAATATTCTAAACACCAAGAAGCTAGTTTTGATAATAATTGTTTTGTATTTTAAGAATAACCAAAAAAAGTAATTGGGGAAAAAAAAAAAAAAAAGACAGGAAGGAAATGAAAAAAGAAAAAATGTGTATTCCTGACTTAACTCTCTTTGCTTCTCAATGTCAAAAGTAAAAAATAAAAAAGTCCAGCTCTCGTTAGTATTTAAAGGCGAGGTTTCATCCAATATGAAGCAGAAACGTGCTCGATACCGGCTGAGTTTACATAAGTTGTAGAACAAGCTGTTTATTGTTTTCTAAGTATTCCTAATTTTCATATAGAAAAAATGTTATTAGAAACGAGACGCACAATTCTTCTGTTAAGTGCTTTATTTGGCTTTGGCTACGCAATAATACCAGGACTGGAGACTATTGCTAAAGTGGCAGATAATTTAAATCCTCTAAATCGTAAGTGAAACAAAGTATATCATTATCGTATTTTGTTACCTCTGTTTTAAATAGGTTAGCGTAGTATCAACCAAAAAATACTGTAATAAAATATTCACAATATTTGAAATTGATATTACTTAAATTTATGATTTTTAGTTAAAATTTAGAAATATCCTTTAAACGCGGAATTTTATTTTGAAGTAATTGGATTTTAATATTCATTTGATATTCAAAATTGTATTATGACTTGTGATCAAAACGAAAGTGTAGAGATCAAAACAAAAAAACTTAACTTGGACGTCTAACAATTAAATCAAAATTTCCGATTTCTTCATAAACGTACTGACTTTATTTAAAATTTTACGTTGATTTTCGCATTTTAATGAAATTTAACGGTCATGTAATTGCATAGTTGTCAACTTCAGATTTAAGTTATCAAAATCATTGCGGAATGAATTTTTAAGATTTAAAATCAGTTATTGAAAATATAAAGTTCTGGATATTCGGTTTATTATGTAACTGTTCATCAAAAATTTTCAATGAAATGATTTTACTGATGGAAAATCTCTATTGTTTTCATACGAGCCCAAATTTAATAAAATAATATTCAGCCCCTTTGCAAAAGCTTTACAGTATCATATATTGCATAACTGCATATTGTTGCTAATAACGGACTTATGGTATGTCTTGCTGCAATTAAAGTTTCCGGCACTTAGTAACTGTTCGGAAATGATCTTTATTCATTATAAGTCTGTAATTTTATTTCGTTGATTAAAATGTCCATCAAGGTTTAATCACATCCCTTATTTCGAAGAACTTTCATAATGGATCTTTATTAATATGGATGGATATAATCTATAGTTTTAAAAGATGCTTATAAGAATTACATTCGAAACATTTTATTTAAATTTCAATTCAAATTTTAACTAATTTAAAAATTTTTCTGGAGTTTTTCATTTTTTATATTTGACACACATATTTCTTGGGTTTTAAACATTTGTGCGTGTTTATATGAAATTTGGAAAAAAAAAATTCAGTTTTCTCACAAGCTAGTATACTATACTAATAACTTTTGAAAACTCAACTCAGACTTTGTAGTTGAATAAATTAATATTAGACGAGTGATAATTTGTTAATTTTTAGACCTGATGTAATAGATTTTCTCTAAAAAAGCATTAACGTCAAAAACGATAAAAGATGCTGCAAAATATTATTGATAATAAACGGATGAATTATTATAATAAAACATATTTTTTTTAAAACAAATATTTGCAACGATTGATTAGTAACCTATGCTAAAAGATTCGCGCAGTAGGGATGTCTTCCACAGTCGCTTTCTAAGAAAACAGTTTTATATTTATGTTAACATGAGGGAAACCTTAAGACTCCTTACAAACTGCGATGTTCAAATATTAATGAAGGATTCATTGTTATAAATTATTTTTAGAGTAATTTCATAACTTTACATTCTGCGATAACCGTAGCTTTTCCAGCATTAGCATCACATACTGGAGATACTGAAGTAATAAAAATCAGCCCTGATTCTTGTTGTTTCAATATCTTCAAAATTTTTTCTTCGGTTTGTTAGTTTAATTAATATTAGAATCAGAGTTCTTAATGAATTCCATCTTTAAGCCATCCGCTTATTTAATTGCTTAAAAGTATTCGAAATTTGAGGCAAGATTCTGCAGATTACTGCAGTATTTGAATATAAGAAAAAAGTTTGATAAGATGTTCTGTAAAAAAGCCAAACGCCGTCTTCCACGCTGTCAAATGGAAGTGCCCTTTTTTATGCATCATTGTTTCTAAGTTACAACTCGATGGGCCACATGTTTCAAATTCTTCTCCAGTTCTTAACAGCACATTTTAGACAAGGCGAGGGAAAGTGGATCTCTGCCGAATCGTTTATTACTCTTACGTTAAAAAAAATAAGTTCCTTTATTTTTCTCCGAATTATTCAGAATTGTTATTATTTCTTACATTATCTCCTCTAATATACAAGAATAGAGAAAATTTTCGAAAAAGTTGAATCATTCTTGTCTTTTTGAGCATACACTAAATGTTCCACTATTTGTTTTATCAAGATTACTTGAATATGGTTTAAAAATATTCTTATCGTAAGAGAATACGTTCTGAAATTTTGGCATTTAATTAATGCTTGCTGTCTGGTACGAAATTACGCACTGTTTTCTTAACGCAGTGCTTGTTTGGATTTAATTTGCAGTTTTTTATTTATTTATTTATTTATTTTTTTTTTTGGCAATATACACAAAATGTTGCACTTGTCTTAATGCTATGACCTATAATCACTATAATCAAAACCTAGATTGTCCTTGTTTTTTTTTTTCTGTGCTCTTAATGCATCGTTGTTTTAATGGTGAAGTAGCTGAAACTTTATTTCTTCTTAATTTTTATGTGTAGGTGTGAATAAAAAATAAACTTTTAATTACACTTTGAAATAATCATTATTTTCTGGTTACAGGTCAGTCAGACTTGAACGAGCAAGAACGGGTTTGAGTTGCTGTTTCCAGTATTTAAAATAAATTATTAAAGTAAAAACATTTTAACAGAAGATACAGTAACTTATAAACTAATTCAGAGAAGGTTGCATACTGAGAACTATACGCGAAATGTGCTAAAGATTGATAAAGGGGTATTGATAAAAGAAAAATTATATGTTATCACAAATGTAATTATACTTTAAGACAGTTTTATGAAGAAATTAATTTAAAGTATAATTTAAAGGAGAATTTTTTTAGAAAAACACTGAAAATTTCAAAAATGAATACTGACTAATATATAATTTAGTTCAATTATATAATAGTTTGACCATATACTTATTTGAATTTCGGCAGTAATTTTTTTTAATTATTTCCATATGAATTTGCATTACCCGAAATTCCCTGTAAAATGTCAGTTGCCTTAAATAATTAAATCAGGTGATATTAAAATTATACTTTTTTTTTGTTTTTATTGCAACACTTGAATGTTTGCTGATTAGGTACTCGATGGAATTGGCCAAACAATTGGTCATTTGTCTGAACACAACGAATGTAACTTTGATTCCATTCTTAGAGATATATGGTGATGTCCCGAGTTTCGTTTCAGCTGCTGCTAAAAGTCGTCCTTACATACTTTAATACCCTTTACCTGTTATCAAATTATTCTTATTAAGAGTACCGATTTCATGTTTTGTATGTCGTTCCCTTCTATCTAGATAAAAGTTGTATAAGAGACAATTTAATGTTGTCAAACTAAGAATACATTTGGGTCTCTGTGAAATAAATTTATTAAGTTGGAAAACTTCTTATTGGTTTTACTATATATTTGATGTTTAAACTTGCAGCAATCTCTGCTATAAAGCTGTTCGATATGCTCTTGAGTATTATATTAAAAGGTACTGTATAAAATCAGATGCAAATGTCCCTAACACAGAATAACGCTCCTAGAAACAAAAAAGAGATTCTTCAAAAACCGAAATCTTTCCTCATAACGAAACGTCTCAAAATAACATCCCAGCATCCAAAACAGATAACATACTTACAAAAGAATGTCACTGTGAGTAAGTTGTAAATATATGCACAAGAAAAAATTAATTTTAAAGAAATCAAAAAAGCAAACTAACAACTAAAACTTTGAAGGTTTTTTAATATTTGCATAAATACTGAATAATTATGTTCAACGTATAAAAATAAAAATGTGTGATAAAATGTACATATGAAATTTGAACGATATAAAACTTGCTTTATATGTACATACACAATGATATTAATTTGACGAAATTCATTTACCGAAACGATCAAAAAGGATTTTTAAGTATAATATATAAATACTTACATAAATTATTTAATTTTCTTTCAGTTTTGTTTCAAAACAAGTGCATTGAAAATCTGGATTGCTTCTGCACTGGCCCCCCTTTCTACGATCCCATAAATAGACCAATCAGCCTTGCTCCAACAGACGATTTGCAAACCATATTCCATCTTTTCACTCCAGCGAATCCTGAGAACTATACTCTTCTTCAACCAACTGTGGAATCCATAGAAAATTCATCTTTTGATCCGAATCTGGAAACGAAGGTTTTGATTCATGGTTATCGCTCAGATTTGGAGGATGAACAGGACGTGAGATTCGTAAGAATTATTATTAAGAATTTTGTTAGCTGGTATTTTTATAAATGTGCTTTTAATGCAATTAAATTGCTAATCCTTTCCGTCACGTGGCAAACTATTTTCCATCCAATGTTGCATACAGGGCAGGGCAGGAAAAGCTCATGATATTTAAAATAAAATAATACACTAAGTATAAAAAAGCTATTTTTGTTCCTGCTGTAGATTTACTGTTTAATATATGTCACTAATAAAAAATCAAAATTAAACTAATTCTGAAAATGGCATTCTTCAAATGCCTTCCAATGTCGGCCAAGTTCTGTTTGCCATAATTTTCTATGACTCTACCAAAGCCACATTTCAATATCTTCGGATTTTAGAAATTCTGTCACCATTAACGCTAAAGTAATATAGTTTTCTTAAGGAGGAACACTTTAGAAGACAGTTACCGACATAAAAATGGTATTAAATTAACACCATACATGTCTTCATTTTTGCAAATCTTCGTTTTCATTCTCAGTGACATATACTAAGGTAAAATGAGAAACAAAATTAGAAAATGAAAATCTCACGAACTTTTTCGTTGATTTAAGATTAAAAAGAAATTTGCACATTCAGTTCTTTTTCTCCTTACCACCATCTTTTTAAATTTCTGCTAATGAGAATGACATTTTGTTCGTGGTGAAAAGAGAACATTGAGATTACTTTTAATTGAAATAATCCCAGCAAAACTTTAATTTTAACATTAATTTAATTATGAGTGTATTTAATTTATTTGCTATTTTAAAGAGAAATATTTCACACAAGTACTTAGTTTTCAAATGAGTCATGAAAATATGATTCTCTATATTTTAAAAGCAATCAAAATGCTGTCTTCGTTCGTTGATCTCAAACTTAAAGGATCTGCACATTTCTAGAGAATATCTGAATAAATGTTTGTAGGAAGAAAGATTGTGTTAGATTGCCCTGCATTTGCCATTTTGCTTGAAGCAAATACTAATTAACATGGTGATTATTAAATTTAAAGTAATGATGTATGTTTTACATCTAAAAAGACTCCATATGTTTTTGTATAATTGCATTAAAAATAATTCTAATAAATCATTTTTAAACATTTTATGGTACACATTTTCTAGCAAATGAAAGATGAAATTTTGAAAGAAGGCCCTTATAACGTCATTGTTGTGAACTGGACGTACAATAATGGCCCTCCTTATCTTCAGGCGGTAGCAAACGCAAGAGCTGTCGCTTTGCAAGTAGCGAATTTGCTGAACGGGATCATAGTAAGTATAATAAATTTTGTTTTTCAAATTTTTCATAGCAATGAATTAAATCAGCTCGCACCAGTTTTTCACGCACTGACGATTTTTCAAATAATTTCACTTTTGCCTTTAAAATAAGTTAAACCAGATCTTTCTTTCAAATTTATTAAATAAATTCAGAATGACCTTATAAATGGAAATCCGTTTCTAGAAATAACCGATCCAACACTCTTATGACAAGAAAATGTTTTACGACTAAATCACACTTTTACCATGAATCATGAATCTATAATAATAAAATAGTTTGTCTATGCGTATGTGCGTATCTCAAAGCATACAGATGAAGAGATCCAGGGTTATTAAATTTGGTCAACACGTTGTTTGGACGGTGAATTTATAAGGTATTTCTCCCACCTTCTTAGCGTGCCTTCGTGGTGTAGTGGTCTGCATGCTGGACGCGTATTCCAGAGGTCCGCGGTTCGATTCCCGGCAAAGGCGTAGCTCATTTTCCATCTTGCCTGCTTCCAAAAATACCTAATGTCTCTACAAATTAAATGTAGAAAGACTGTCGAATAATCTATCGTCCTGCCTGATTTCACAGTTAGATTTAGGGCAACAAAAGTATAGGTCAAATAAAAGTATATATTAACATGTTCGACCTGATGCTTACACGAAGTGAAAATTAAAAGGAACAGAGTTCCCCTAATTTGCCGGTAGACTAACAGCTTTCCAGCGTAAGTTCATATTAAATCAAATGTAATATATAATATTAACAATGCCTAGCTTAAGCCTTGGTTTTCCTTTACTAATCACTCACAAAGAATCAGAGCAATCAAATATTTCCCGAAAAGCTAATAGTAGCAAAGGAATTTTATTTAAACGAAACTGGCAACGTAAGCTGCGAAATGCTCTCTGATAAACTTTGAAACTTGAGATTTATTTATGCTTTAAGCTAATTTACATTCTGATGGAGGTCGACGAAAGTAGAAATACCCGAAAACCAAAAGGATAAGAGAACCCAATAATTAAAATAAAACTTTGAAAATTTAATCTTTTTTGTTAGAAGATGAAATGATTTTTTGCGGTTATTTTGCATATCGTTTTAAGAACGAATAAAAAGCGCAGAAATTCATTGTTAGCACCATGGGATAGAGTGGAACAAAATCGTTTGAATGATATTTATTCCTACTACAGTTTGCCGTTTTGGGAATTTTTTAAGCATTTATCGGTTGTTTATGATGATTGGATTTCCGTTATTTTAAAATTCTAACATAAAAATGAAAAGTATATGTTGTAAATTTTTGGCATTTTTATGGATTATGAAGCAAATCTTTAAAAAGGAATCTCTTAAAAGCAAGAATTGTAAAACATTTTCCCAAATACGCGGCATTGTGAACTAAAAATGAGAGAAATGTTTTCTTCTCATATATGTGTATGATGCTAATCGCAAACAGTCAGTTTCCAAGCTGCATTTAATTTCTTTTCATCTAATTTTTTTTTATTTTGTTATTATAAGTAACATCTTTCTTTTCTTTTTATATGGTAGATTTTTTCTTTTAACGTTTAACTTCGTTTTATTAAAACCGTTCTCTCTTTATGAATTTTTTATTTCCGATTGTATATTTCGGAATTTTTGTCTATGGAATTTCACTTGCTATTCTTTTACAATAAGTGTGTATATTTTATCATGTTACGATGTATCTTGCCTTAAATTATTTAGTAACTAGTAATTAGTATTAGGTAATTTAGTGCGATATATCTTCCTGAACTGCCGTTCTGAAATGTACGTTCAACTGCATTTACTTAATTCAAACAAACTGCAAGTTTGACGTTTTTATTAAATATAATTTGTTTATACAGTTTGCTTACACGAAGTGATGATGAACAAGAACTGGTGAACGTCTGTAAAGAACTAATATAAATTATCACTGACGTATGTAAATCTCAGACAATCTGATTATAACTTGAATTCAAAATAGAAATTTCAAATTTGATGAAATTTTAGCATTATTTTACTTAGCAAGCCATCAGAAAAAAGTAGTACTTTAAGTGTGCTATATATTGTCAAAATTTTTGTCTTTAGAGATAAAGTTTTGCACCTAGGCATAAGTTCTTGGCGATAAATTCTTGGCTGAACCTTTGAACTTTTGTGCTATACTCGAGAAGAAAGGCTATTATTAACAATTGTTGGAGACAGGGACAGGGAAACGTGGATGCAGCACTAGAACTTCGTCAGTGACTTTTACAGGTATTTCTCCACCGCACTACTGTACCCGCTGGGCGTTCGGTTGGCCCGTATCGGATGTCAGCCTAACAAGACATTTACATAAAAATTTTACATTAATTCTAGACTTACGTATTGAATATTACAAAGACACAGTATACAATTATTATAAAGAAATTGTGGATTATAGCAGATTAATATAATATAATTACTTCTAACATACATCATACAATTCATTGTACATCGGACATTATACATTGTTCTTCATAAAACAATATATTTACATTAGTATATCTAATTACTTCGAATTACATTAAACACCTTTTTAAAGAAATAATTAGTGAAGAATTTTTTGTGCGTCTCCTAGTACTTTGTCGTATTCCTAAGGCAAATCATCTTGTTAATACATTTCCTTTCATTTTTTTTAAATTTGTTACACACAATTGCATCAGCACTGAAGTCTTACATTATTTTTGTAAATTAATGTATCACAAATACAGAAAATATACATTAGAAAATTACATAACATATAATTAATATACGACTTGATTAGATATATTAATGAAAGTTTCATTAATATATCTAATTAAGTCGTATATTAATTAATTTATTTAATTAATGATTCTATTATTACAAGATTTTTCCCCTCATTTCCTAATACAGTACAAATTCTTATTTTGTAAAAACAATTCATACCATATTTAGCCTGTTTCAGACATTTGCAATATTTCTAAAATATTGCATTATTTTTGTAAGTTATGGAATATTTAAGTCAAGAAATAACTAATAACTAATAATTAATAATATTTTTGTAAGTTATGGAAATTTTGCATTATTTTTGTAAGATATGGAATTCTTGAAGACAGCTACCGACACACTCATAGTATCGTAGTACAGGTCCTGGTACTGCTATTAATTTCAAGGGTAACAGGAAGGACCAAACGGCTGTGGCTCAGTTGACTTCAGGATATTTAAGGACACTCAGATATTACTGTGGTACTAAGGCTTTCCCAACTTGCGCCAAATGTAAAAATAATTAAACTAATTCTGAAAGGAATTATTATTAATAATAATTAATTTAATTACTGCGCAACATCTACTTAGTTGTCTTGCCTTGGTGCGTGAAATTTTGATGAAAAGACCTAATTTCGTAAAGGAAGTTATGAAGGCGTGTGAACTTATGAATCTGATCTGATTCAGATCAGAGGAATTAGTAAGAAGAAGATTTTTTTCATGTCATTTTTATAAGTAGAGCAGTTTATTTTGGCTTACAAGAATTTTTATGCATTTGTAAAATTAGCCTTACTTTTAGAGCCCTTTAAGTTTCAAGATTGAAAATTTAAGGTAATAAATAATAATGTTAATAAATGTGTTTCAGTTTCCTTTTTGTAAGATTCTCTTTATTTGAATCATTTTTGCTTGATAGCTTCAGTTATTACGTGTTCATCATTACTGTTTTTTTCTCACCTTCTTTTTAAATTAATTTTCTTCAAATTAAAGCGAAATAATTTTATTGCTATTGAATGAGATGCAAAGATAGCTTTACTTGGTGCATTTTTTAATAATATGATAAATAATTTTGAATTCTCTTCTAAACGCGTTATAATTTTTATCACAGGAAGCCATGGATATCAACGCAGAAAGTATTCACATTATAGGACACAGCTTAGGTGGACAAATGGCTGGCTGGATTGGAGAAAGGGTACATAAATTAGGGCGAATCACAGGTAGTTCATCAGTACCTTGCTTCTTAAATTTCTATCAATATTTCTGAACAACAAAAAGTTGTTTCTTATTTCTAGTAATTTTTTACTTAAGCTGGGAGAATATTTAAATGTGATCTCTTCCGCGATACCATGAAAGTGCTGCCTAGATTACCGACTGTTTGCTTGAAGTATGTGGCATTTTGAAATTATTTTGGATCCAATTAATATTTGGATTTCATTGGTTAAAATAAACAATGATAACGGGTTAATAAAGCATAAGTTTTGTTACTTAAATGTTCCTCCAAGCATCTGAGAATATAGTACGAAACTGCGTCCAGTCAAATTGATACACACAGCTTCAAGTACATCTGCGAAAGAAATAAAAAATAATGACATGCATATTAGTCGATTAGATATGTGTTATCTACTGAAGAGATAAGGTGTGTTTGCAACATGATTATTTGGAACCCTTGGATGTAATATGTATGAAACAAACCTGAAAAAACAATTACATGACACTTTCATTGCTATGTTTTGATAGCAGCATTAAAAGTACACTGAATAAGGTAACTCCATATACTCTTCACAAGGTTTTTCAAAATTATATACCCTTGCCTGCGGCAAAAAATACTAGGCTAAATAATTCGGTTATGTCCAGTTTCAGGCTTTCCCAGTTGAGTTTTTTTTTTTTTAACTATTTCATTTCAGCCTCTCTGGATAGGACTGGTAAAAACGTTCCCATTTCCGCCTTTTTATTTGGATTCAAAATATAATCTGAAAGCGCAATAGGAGGTCACGTGACTGTCAAAAATGTTCAGTAATATAATAGCAATGTAAGTGATATCATAATGATGCTTTAGCCTTACTTAAACTTAATTTAGGCACTGCTTAGATAAACTATTAATGAGATTGGTTATTAATAAAAAGAGATGTTTCTAAAATTTGATTACAATTCAATGTTATTATTTTGAAAGAGGATCAGTTCGATTGTTAAAGAATAATTGCGACTAAAATATTTTGCGAATTTTACATCTTGAAAATTGAAACATTGAGAGAAAATATTGAAACAACGAAAGCGAAATGTGTAAAATTTTGAGGATTTGGATAGCATTAAATATGTATTAAGAGTACAAAACTCAGTGAAAATCATCACTAATATTGCTATCACAATTTTTAATAAAATAGATTGATTATTTTATAGATTTTTAAAAATGTGACTTTTATCACATAAAAGAATTTTACGATGCAGACAGGAAAATGGACATTTTACAGCGATCTGCCTAATGGAGTTACTATATGGTACAAAAAGCTAGGAATATTTATTTTTTCTTTTTGATTGAAATAATTGTTCCTTATGCACTTTAAGAAGTCTCCTTTTTCAGTTTTCTCTCTTTTGCTTTCATTCCGAAGTATCTTAAAATATTCGTATGAGACGGCATGGACGCTTTCGTAGCTTTCTTCATGTGTAACTTATATACAAAGCAATTTCCCTTTGAAAGTCCTTCGTGAAGGCATCCCTCCTTTTATGCAGTTAGCCCTTGAGTGTTTTGCCATAATCAACTAAACCAAACACTTGGAAAGTGCGACTTTGCATTTATAAAATATTTCTCTAATAAGATCAGAATAAATTACATATTTTTCAAATATATTTTAAATAATTGAATTAATTTTGATAAATTTTAGGTTTTGTTAACACCTGCCAAAGAAAAAATAAATAATTATCATTAAACATGCTATTTGGCTGTAAAATAAAAATTTAAAAAATTAGCAATTTCGTTTTCCACTCGAAAGGAGATCATGCTTCTAAACCACCAGAAACATTTATCAATTAATTTCATTAAATATTAAATGTGCCTGTAAATTATTAATTCATTAATATGTACATTTATTAATTTATTAATATGTAATATTGTATAATATAATTTGATAATATGTAATATAATATATCTTATTAATTTAATTCTAAAGGGGTTAAAAATAATTTTTTATAACACTGGAATGTACAGCTCTCAAGTGCAAACTCACGTTGATATTTCATACTTCAAGTACGGAGATGACATTTTGCTTGAGACTAAAATTGAAACCCTATAATAAATTAAGATGAATAATTTGTAAAGAGACTTTTTTTTATTGCGCAGCAAAGAAAACGTGTTATATCCTCAAGAAATAAAAAATATATATATATTGCTTAAATTATCATTACATTTTCTATTAAAGTGTTTGATACAGCTTTTAGACTTATGAACCTTTAGGCTCGTGCTGCCATCTAGTGGTAAATGTATCTGTTAAATACCGTATTTGGCGGCGTATAAGACGCACTTTCTTTATTTCAAAATAGGTCTGCAAAATGGATAGCGTCTTATACGTCGATATATAGTTTCTGATTACCTTTATTTCTGGAAATTTCCACTGTTCGGAGTTATGCGATGTTTTCTTGTTTCCTGCGAAGTGTATTACAGTTACGGAGAGTTCAGTGAATGCACATGCGTTGTCATCGACGACGTGCTGGGTTCGTTTAAACCAGGGCTGTCAAACTCATAGGTACACTTACTTGGGCCAAACAAACAAGGTTTAACTTTAGGCGGGCCGGAAAAAAAAATCAATATTCATAGAAACGTAGATTTATTTCGAATAATACAATAATAAACATATATATATATTTATATAGTAAAGAACAAGAAAAATTTAATGTTTACGTCCTGATACTTGACATCTCTTCTCTGCTATTATCTTTCCTATTTCGGGAGAAATTTTGTTTGCAGTGATAACTTTCAACGCTGACCCAAGGTGAGCATCATTAATACGGTTTCTAATAGGAGACTTATTACCTTTCATGACTGAAAATAACTGCTCGCACCGATAAGTGCTACCAAACATGGAAATAATTTCATATGCGAATTTTCGAGTATTTTCAAACCTGGTTGGTAAACATTTGTAAAATTCAGGCACGCCCACTTCAATGAATTTTGCTTTCAAATTTGAGTTGCATTGAATCTCGATCACCTCCATTTGCATATGGCTGTGTACTGAATCAATACTTATTGAGAAAATCGAAGAAAACAAAAAAAAAAAAAATTGTCTTCGAGGGAACTAAAATCATTAAACCTCGTTTCAAATTCAGTTGTTAAATTTGCAATTTTTTCTACGTATTTTTGATACGAACAAGCATCATCTAAATTTGATTTGTTCATGCTGCACGTCGGGAAGTGCGTCAAATCTTCATTTTTAAGTTGTTTTTACCAAAGAACTAGTTGACATTTGAATGCTTTAATTATGTCAAACATGTTCGTAATGATATGATCTTTTCCTTGTAACGATAAATTTAAATCCGTTAAGTGTTTGGTTATATCAACCAAGAAAGATAAATCTTGTATCCATATTGGATCGTAAAACAAACTTACGTCTTGATTTTTCGTTTTTAAAAACTGACATATTTCTTCTTTCAAATCCCAGAATTGTTTGAGAATCTTGGAGCAAGATAACCAACGTACCTCGGTATAGTAGGACAAACCCGAATATTCACTATCTAACTCACTTAAGAAAGCAGTGAATTGATGCTGATTTAAACCTCGAGATCTTATAAAACTTATAACTTTTTTATATATGACAAAACATTCTCCATATTTATTACTTTCGTGCATAGAACTTCTACTTCTTGATGTATAATACAATGCATATGATGAATGTATGAACTGTGAATTTCACTAAGTTTTTTTCTTAGTAATGCTACGAAGCCCTTGTTTTTCCCGGTCATTGATGGAGCGCCATCTGTAGCTACAGAATTTAATTTTGCCAAAGGTAGATTGTATTTCTGCAGAAGTCCAAAAACACAAGTAAATATATCTTCTTCTGTGGTAGTACCAGGCATCGGTATTAGTTCCAGTAATTCCTAAAAAATGTTAAACTTCTTGTCACAAGAACGAAGAAACACTGCTAATTGAGCTTTGCTACTAATGTCCGTGCTCTCGTCACAGGCAATGGAGAAACTTTCGAAACTAGATGATTTTGCTTTGATCTGATCACTTAAATTCGTGGCTAAATCAGTAACTCTTTCCGCAATTGTATTTCGAGACAATGAAATTGATTGAAAAGCCTTCACATTTACAGGACAAACAATTTCTCCAGCTTTCATTAGGCATTCCTTGATGAAATCACCGTCAGTAAAAGGCTTCGAATGTTTAGCTATCAACTCTGACAAGACGTAGCTTGCATGTACCGCCGCTTCACTTTCTTGCAATACTTTACTAAACATGGACTGTTGCTTTTTCACTCCTAACTTGAGCTCTTTCAACTTTTCTTCTCTCATTAATCCTTCGTAATTGTTATATTTCGATTTGTGTTGTTCGTAATGACGTTTAATATTATATAACTTTGATACATTAATATTATTATTACATATCAAGCAGATTATTTTATCTTTTATTTCACAGCAAAAATATTCTAATTCCCATTTTACTTGGAATATTCTATGTTCGTCAGCGATTTTTCGTTTAATTTTACTACCACTTGGTTTTGATATAGACATATGCATATAAAGTTTTGATTTTTGGCTACGGGTTTTTACTGGGATTTTGTTTATGGTGCCTACAGTTCTACAAGTTTCTACAGAGATTTGGCCTACTCGTATCCGTACAGTCGTACGGGTTTCTGTTTACAGGTTTTTTTACGGGTATTTGGCCTACAGGTACCTATACAGCCGTGCAGGTTTCTTTCTATGGCTTTTTACGGGTATTCGGCCTATGGGTACCCGTACAACCGTACGGGTTTCTTTTTATGGGTTTTTACGGGAATTTGGCCTACGAGTACCCGTACAAACGTACGGGTTTCTTTTTATGGGTTTTTACGGGTATTTGGCCTACGGGTACCCGTACAATTGTACGGGTTTCTTTCTATGGGTTTTTACGGGGAATTGGCCTACAGGTACCCGTACAACCGTACGGGTTTCTTTCTATGGGTTTTTACGGGGATTTGGCCTACGGGTACCCGTACAGTTGTTCGGGTTTTTGTCTATGGGTTTTTACGGGGATTTGGCCTACGGGTACCCGCAGAGCTGTACGGGTACCCGTAGGCCAATTCCCCGTAAAAAATTTTTATGGGTTTCTACGGGGCATTTTTAGCAGGGATATAAGCTACGTCTGATGGCGTATGCTAAAGAACATGGAAACAGGGCTGCAGAGAGGCATTTCGGGCCACTTCCAACTGAGAAAATGATAAGAACTTGGCGGAATCAGGAAGAGGATCTAAAAAATGCAACTCACAACTCACAGTAAACATACGAAGGGGAACTACGAAGGGGAACTGCACAATGGCCTGAACTTGAGGCAGAGCTGAAAACTTGGATTTTAGACCACTGAAAAGAAAGACTTTAAGTCTCTACAAAATGATTATTCATCAAGTGAAAGCGAAAGTGACTGATAGAGAGATTGCAGATTTTACTGGATCAACATCATGGTGTTCAAGATTCATGAAGAGAAACCAGCTATACATGCGGACTAAAACAAAAATATCGCAAAAGATGCCAGAAGAATATGAAGAAAAAATTATTTAATTGATTCGTCGTTAATGTACGAAAACGAGAATATTTTGAACTTGCACAAATAGGAAACATGAACGAAAAAATTCGTCTGACTTTTGATGTGCCCTCAAACAAAACTGTAGATTCCAAAGGTACAAAAAGTGTTACTGTTAAAACTTCGGGGCACGAAAAAATTCACTAATCCATTTTATCCTGCTGTGAAAAGGGAACAAAAGTGCCCCACTATTGATTTTTTAAATGAAGACACTAACCTTTTATCCTTCAAAAATATGAATAAGAAAGAGGGATGAGTCTTATAGGCCGGTGCGTCTTATACGCTGACAAATACAGTAATATTTATGAAGAAGAGTATTAAATTTTAACAACATATTTTATTTCTTTTATTTGGGTAGGACTTGACCCAGCTGGACCCTATTTCCAAGGTGCTCCGAAAGAAGTTCGTCTTGACACCTCTGATGCACATTTTGTTGATGTCATTCATACAGACGGAGGAGAAAATTTTGTTACAGGTAATGTGAAAATACGAAATTTTTATTAAATCATTTCACTTAATACATTTTTTAATGCCCACAAGATATGAAATATTTTTAGAAGATTTTTAAAGATTAGCAAGAGCTTTTTAAAAATCTGTAATATATAGTGACGTTTCTAAAAAATGAGATGACAAATGTAAAATTGTATCTTATGGTGTTTATGTCAACGAAAGTTTTAAAGATTAAAACATTTTTTGGAAGCTGTGAGAAAATTATAAATAAATTGGCATTCTTTTCTAAAATATTAAATATAACTATACATAAAACATATATTCCAAATAAAGTTATCCATCGACATTCCTGAAGGCAGGATTGGGATGTCGTTGAGTAGAACCTTATAATCGTAAGAATGATGTAACCAAGCAGTGTGGTCAGCCCAGACACAAAGCGCCTTTGCATTCAGCTTCTCCTTTCTTATTAATAAGAAGGTGAATGGGCTTTAAATCCTAAAATTTCTGCTAAGTATTGAATCTATTAAATGAAGATGCAAATCCAAGGCCAATACATATTTATTGAAAATAATTTTAGATGTAAATTATTTAATTTCACTTCAGTTTACTTTCTAGTTTTGCGCTATTGGATCTTAAAATTCTCGAAAATTAATTTTTCCAAAGATTAAGATTTTCCTAGATAGTTTATATAACACTTTGGAGATGGATAATGTATTCAAATGCTTTTCATTTTACTTCCAGTAATTTCATATTCAGTTCCAATCCATCGCAACAAAATGAATATCGCAATAAAACTAGACATATGAATATTTAGCTTCTCAGTGCATGCAGGGAGATACTAGATGCATGCTTCTCAGTGCAAATACTGCAATTTAGTAATCAATACGGCTGTATAAATTGCTTTTACTTGAGGACAATTAACACATAAATTTTCTTTTGATCAAATTTAATTCCTTTTATCACATTTTCGACAGATGTAAATCAAATGATTTAGGCAGACAGGGCAGAAATAAGGAATTCCCTGAGAATAATTCTGAAAAAGACTCACGACATTTTATTGCCAGTATGTTAAACTGGTCATGGAATATCATTGACGCATTGAGCACTCATTATGGTCGTTTGAAATTTTGTCGCCTATGTCCAACTGTTGGAAGCAATAGCACTCCGCACAAAATTATCCCTTGTTGGTGAGAACTGACTGGCACAAATATATTCTTCATGTTAGTTATTCCGTTAGCTTCCGTATGTTTACAACGAGCATTTTGCATTAAATAAAATATACCTTATCAAAGAATATGATGTTTTGCTAATGAGTCTGCCACGTATGATGTTCTGTGCGTGCACCACAGCACAGTTGCGAGTGTCAAGAATAATTCGAGAAGTGCTGCAGAGAGTAATTAACAGTTCTTTTTATTCTTTGATAGAGGGCGTTTGTGCATTGCTATTGATCGCTAATGCTGCTTTAACACTGTCGATGACTCAGAACGATTAGCCAAAGACATTTTAATATCTCTGTATACATCTCTATACATCTCTTTGTACCTTTGCATTATACACATCCAAAATTTCCTTTCTTCTTACGGTCTTCTTTGAATCAATTTATGCATGTTTTTTAACACGCAGAAACACTCCCTCTACTCGCCAGATAGTATCGTAGAAGGAACTGAATTCTTTCATGCCATTAAAGTATCATATGTCAGAGTAGTTGACGTAATTGCATAGATGCCTTACGTGACGCAGATGCATTCTTACTCACTGCTGAACAAAGATTAACATTTCTATCGAGCCACGATGTTCTTGTAAAAGTATCGAAGCTAATTTATGTATGACTGTCTTTTGAAATTTCATTTTCATAACCTGAGAATGTATGGTCCAATGAAAATATAATGCTAATAATTTATTCTATATTGCCTATATTACATATTCTGAAAAATAAAGTTTTAGCCATATGTTTTTTAGGAAGTCTTGTTTTAAGAACAGCAAGATATGAACACAAAGCAATCTGAAATGTACTCTTCATTTCTAACCACAACGTTTTTGCCGTTTTATTAACGTGTTGAGCGTTATGTCAGTCACCGGTGATTAATGCTTAACTTTCCATTCGGACCGGGGCAATTACTGATGACTGAAAGTATATTTTTTACTCAGGCCACGTGAGACTTGTTGATGATTACCTAAATTTTAAAAAATATTTTCTTCTAGCACTTCCATACAGATCTCCAGCCTCCATTATAATCGCGATTTCGAACACTGCGAACTAAACCAAAAGGAAGACAAAACAAACGAAGCACCCAACTTATTAACAATTAGATGCTTTTCCGAAATATATATATATATATATATATATATATATATATATATATATATATATATATATATATATATATATTCTTATACTCAAAGGAGTGAGTAAGTGTTCGTTTGACATAATCTCGATAATTAAGTCTAAAAGGTTTTTTGAGCTAAATGCCTGAAAATGCTATAGCCGCTAATGTCTGGAGCATTTGCAGGACTAAGCAGTGCCTCTTTGATCTTGCACAAGGCCACCAGCTGAGCGTTTCGCTTCCTTTAACAGTAAGAGATCCTGCTAAATATTTTAGCAAATTGTCGAGTTAACACCAGTAGATTTCGACAATGACACTCATGTTGTTTAGCAGATGAATAAACAAGAGTTCACTAATTCAATCAAACGGACAGAACATCGGTAAATGCAAATCTTTCTTAGAAGCCAAGACTATCTTTTATCCTGTGTTCAACTACTGTTTTAAGAAGCTATCTTTCTGCAAAGAAACTTCTTTTTCATTGTATAGACTTAAGATGCATGCTACGGTGCAGTCCAAGAAGAGTTCACTGAGTCATTTTCATAATATTTTACAGTGCAGTCTATGAATGGTTCATGTTTTTGTAACATGAATATTCGGAAATGCATGTGCAGGTAGGCGATTTGTTTTCTGTTCAACTATGAGATAATTATGCCGCAAAAATCTCCCTCTTTTTAACTTATAAATGGGTCCCCCTTATATTTGGGTCTCCACTAACATTTTCAGTGTATCCATATCCAGTGTGTTGCACATTTTGAAGAAATATGCGATAGATCGAAAATTACCTTTCAAAATCATTCGTAAAAAAACATAACTTATTTAAAACAACTCTAATGATGAGCTATGGCATTAGGAAACGCACTGATAATATTTCTTATAACATGTGTTTGCTACCCTGCCAAACCTCAGACCATCCGATGACTGACGTACTCCTTGTTCACTTTGAAATTGGATGAAGCTTCAGCTCTTTATCTTGTTAAGTATCACGACTGATTTTTATTTAAATAATTTATTACTACTTTACGGAAATTTCCTATGCATCATTTTAGTCAATACGCGCAATGAACAGCACACGTTTTCTCATGTAATATTACTTTCCTTTCATCCTATTAATAATTTTATAACAAAGCATGCCATCGTATACCTATTATCGCGTATTTATTCTGATATAACAACGAAAAATGTTTGAAAAATTTTGAGAATTATCATAAAGTGGCTCAGAGATTCGAAGCGACCAAATGTGGATGGCAGAAATGTGATGACCAAAATCTGTGATCTGTAAAAAAGTGCAATTTATATAGGAAACACAATACAACAGACAGCAACTAAACCTTTTTGTCTGTAAGGAAGAAGAGTATGTAATTTATTTAGGGTGAGTGAGAAAATCAGTTTGAAGAACTGATTCAATGCCTAAAAATATCAATCAATTTATTTTATTGCTTTTCCCATGGACTGTTTTGGCACAAAATAATATTTAGCAGACGTGCCTGGTACCTGACAAACTCAACCAGAAGAAGAAGATGGGCTATTTAGTAAACGCTTCCAACAGTCGTTATTGAAACTGCTATATTAGTGTTAGTGTGATTCTTTTAGAAAGTTTACCTTGATATCTCTTGTTATAAACAGTTGTTTTCTCTTCTTTCAATAATGCTACGTTAATACGTAATAATTGATAATAATGCTACGTTAAAATAACTTATCGCCAGTTTCACTGCCTGACGATCATTCTAATACACATTCACACACCCTGCGTTTGTAATTGTTGCTGAGTGTTCAGCACTATTTTGACTGATGATGTAAGCACATAACTTTTATTTCAAATAAATACATAAAGTTTCAAGTTTCGTACACCATTTACGATTTTCCTCTATAATACACATTAGCGTACTTCATTTATTTCAGATACGCGGACATATTGCAAATTCCTCGTTTATTTTCAAGTTAATAAAATGTTATTTTTATAGGCATTTTGAAGGTGAACAAGCAGCAGTTTATTCGTGCATGGGATTAAAAACTATTCAATATAATGTAAATTTTATGCCCATTATAACGCAATTCATATTTTATATGTGTTCTCTAAAAATAATTATTTTTGGCTGTTTCAGGCCTAGGAATAAGTGAACCCATAGGCCATATGGATTTTTATCCAAATGGTGGAAGAACTCAACCTGCCTGTGAAAGTGAAAGTAGTTTAGTTGTTGGAAGATTTGTTAATGGTAAGTAGTTCTCATTCACAATCTATCGATAGAGTCCTAACATTCTGTACATATTCTTATTTTTTATTATAAATATTATTTTATCGTATATGTTCCATAAAATGTATAATTTCGTCAACGATAATCCACTTAATTTAAGGTTTAAACTTAATTTTATAAGCAGATTCTACTTATGAAAGGTTTAAGGTTAGAAAATATTTCCCGCCATTAAAAATTCAAATAATATTTATTGCAGTTTAAAGGAATAAAACATTTTATCACACGCACCGAATATGTGTGAAATTTTACTTTGTAATAAAAGTGTATGCATACTCCATGATGCTTTTAGTAAAACAAAGCCTATTTAAATATTCCATGGCATTTACGTAAGAGAAAACATATTTATATATCCCATGATATTCACTAAACTAACATGGGATAGTTACTGAAAGAATACTCCACATACACAGTCACGATATTTAGATTTTAAAAAGAAATTACACTTAGATGTAATGTTGATTTAATCGGGAGTAATTTTGTATTCTATTTTTATGATATTTGGGTGGAAAGAGTAAATTTCTTATCTCAAGAGCATATGGAATGTGGTGTATTGGAATAATCAGAAATGACAGGAAGTTAATGATTGCAAATCCTTAAAA
Source organism: Stegodyphus dumicola (assembly GCF_044657685.1). Lineage (NCBI taxonomy): Eukaryota > Metazoa > Arthropoda > Arachnida > Araneae > Eresidae > Stegodyphus > Stegodyphus dumicola. The sequence goes on from NC_140769.1 coordinate 174,569,924, forward strand.
AAAGGAAGAAAGAAACATATTAAAACATATAAATCTAATAAATAATACAGTGAAAAAGAAAATACGAAAAAGAAAATGCGAATATTATCATAAATTGTAATAAAGGCTAAGTATTGGGTCATCCCAAAAGTCTTACGATCTTTCATATCGAAGCGCGTTTCTTTCTAATTTCACTCGAGCTAGAAAATCAGCAACAAAGGTTAAAAGAAAGGGTGCGAACGTAAAAAGGAGAATTAAAACGTACAGTTTACATATGAGGTAGATGTTTCATCGTCAATGCAAATAGGTAACCAAAATTAGCATAAAAACGCAATCTCACGATCATACCACAACTCCTTAAAAATGGGCATGCCGGACCTATGCGTCAGTTCGCAGGCAGAGATAGTTCCTTCTAACCTGAGATAGCCAAAGTGGAAAGCATGAGCCGTAAACACCATTTGCAGGATGAAATACATTAGAAGGCTGTTAGGGTGTCGCAAGGTGGTGCAAGAAAATCTTGCGGTTGCGGGAGAGCTGAATGTGCTTCGTAGTGTCATCAACAGGCTTTGGAATCGTTACAGAAGTGATCAAAACCCCTGCAAAAGACGTTTATCTGGACGCCAGAGAATTACCACAGCAGCAGATGATCGCTTCCTATTGCTATGTACAAGACGCCGTAGATCACTAACAACACGACAGCTGGCGTTACATCTCTTTGCTGCTGCCAGACGGGCCATGTCCCTCCAAACTGTGTCGCGTCGACTGCATGAAGATGGATTGTATCCCTGCGAACTGTGGTTTGTGTTGCTTTGTCCCAATCGTATGTCAGAAGTGGTTGAATTGAGCCAGTTCACGTAGTAGCTGGACACCAGCTCAGTGTCCATGGAACCACATACTCTTTAAGGATGAGTCTATAATATGCATTGCCGTTCCTAGCATTACCTTTTCATACTAGATATCTTATACTCAAAATTTGGATAACTAACCTCTTTTTCATGAATGCTTCCGAGATGGATCGTGTACGCTTTTTGAGGATATCATATTTCCTATCAGGTTGACAAGCGTGAACACATTTTTATACATGAAATTAAAAGAATACCAAAGTCAAATATCTAGTGTACTAAAATCTGTTTTATTATTTAAATCTTTATTGCCATAATTTATTTTCTGGCTCTGTCAGGTGTCTGAATTTGTTTATAGCAATGAAGATTAGTTTCAATAAAATGACATTTTTAAGAGAAAAATTTCGGTTTTCCTCTCAATTATTTGCGCCATATTTCTTTATAAAAACATAAGCCTTGAAAGAGAAATGAGTAATTCTTTTCTTTTTGTAGAAGCCTCAAAGAAGATTTTGAATTCCTGTTCTCACAACATGGTAAACAAGTACTTCCTGGAATCCATAAACAGAAAAAGCTGCCGCTTTTATGCCGTTCATTGCACCAGTTACGATAGTTACCGACTAGGCGAATGTACACCAGCGAATGTTGAAGTGGCAGAAATGGGTTTCCATGCCAAGAAGATTCCAAAGTTGCCAGTGAGATCAAAATTCTTCTTGAAAACCAATAGCACTTCACCATATTGCATTGACGAATTTTCAGAATATTAATTGCCATTTTTATGTGCACTCAAGGTACATAGGAAAAAAGACCAAGAACTCAGGGAAAAACGGGGCATTTTATTGTTTGTTTTAATGAGGAAAATAAAAATGTTTGATTATCACTTCGTCTTTATTTATTATATAAGATTAAATATTTTATAATGCATAAGGCATGTTGTTTGCACCATAATTTTAATTGTTTATTAAATTATTATTTTCCATTACTTAAAATAAATAAAAAACTGAAGGTTTTAAGTGAATTAACAATAAGTTCTACTTCGCGAAAAATTTCATCAAACTATAGAACAAATTTTTATTTGTTTATTATATTTATGGCCATATAAATAATAGTAAAGACATTCAGATAAGTAAAAACTTTCAGATTTTCTCTTCGAATCGTTTACATATAAGAAGGCAACTAAGGGGATGAGAGAGTTATTGCATTTTTAAAAGTAAAGTTCTTCCTTTCTTAGTCTTGTATTTATAAGATTAAATGGTGAAACACTTAATCCTATAGTAAACTCACATTAATGTGAATTTTCCATAAAATGTGAGTTGTTAGTGCACAAATTAGCCTTTTATATAATTAAGTATGATAATGATTTTTACATATTAATCATAAAGAAGAATACTCTGCCTTTTAATGTTTTATCAAAATTGACAGAAATAATGAATAATAGCAAGTTTTTAAGGTCTGTTTGAATTGTGTCCCGCGATAGATTTTACATTAAATGCAGTGAAAACAACTAGGCTTTTAAAGGCATTCTGCCTTTTTAAAAATTATATTTCATCAATGACAGAAACGAGTATCAAGTTGAAAGGAATAATATTCAAAATTTTGCACTTTTTTCGGCTCAGCTCATTGAAAGCAAAAATTCTGAGCAGTTTAAAATTATTTTTGTTTCCTGGATTGGAGAAATCTACCGTATTTGACGGCATATAAGACGCAATTTTTCCTAAATTTGGTCTCAAAAAAGTTACCTGCGTTGTATACGTGAAGGACACAGTCTTATACGTGAAGGTAATTGCATTCAATGATTGTTTATTTGGCTTTTACGAAACGTGAGAACTAAAAGAAACCACGCTATTGAAACTTTTTTTCCTTGTGTGTGGCCGTCTAAATAAGGGTGCGTCTTATATGCCGTCAAATACGGTAATCAGAAGGCAGTGCAATATATAAATATACAGATATACAATAAACAGATTATAACAATCCAAGTTTCTAAACCTAGTTTTAAAGAAAGTTACATACTAGTTTTAAAGAAAGACAAAAACTTTCGTTTCTATTCTGTAAAGAATAAAATAAAAATATAGTTTTAATGGTACGCTTGGTCATATTTTCCTGCACATTTCAGTTACACATATTCTTGAGCGGTTTTTAAAGATACAAAAATAAGTGATCTCAAAAATGCATTTGCTATATATTCTAATAGCATTGTATAAGAAAGGATTGTGTATTACTGATTTTAATAAATGATTAACTTCCTTTGAGGAAAAACAAGATCATGCATCTGTCATTAATATGTTTAAAAGGTACATGATCTGTGCAAGGCCTTAGCATTTATTACAGAAGTACGCTAACCGAAACTTTAAGCCCTATTTCGTGTTATGGATTCATGAGTTTAACATCAAATTACGAAGTGAAATAATAATAAAAGTTACTTTGAAAAATTGCATATTTAGCTCAGTTGATCAATGTAATATTTACTTTCCTCTAGACATTGTACGGGAATCTTTTTCAATAGCATGGAGTTCTATTTTAAATTCAATTTTAAGTGCTTTCAGCATGCATTTTTGTAGCTCGGAAAGTATTGGTACATACGGAATTTTCAAGCATTCACTGATAAAAATTCTGCAGTTTTTCCAAGCACAGATATTTTAACATTTATTTGTATCTAAATAGCATGTTAAATCTATTATGATGAATAAAATTTAATAAAACTATTAAATAAACAAGATACTTAAAATATCTTCTCCTTCAAAATGAAATTAAACATAAATTGGATATTGCGGTCACTTATTTGTTAAAAATTTTTTAAATCTGAGAGACAAATAAGTGGACCATTGAATGTAGCATAATATAATTTCGAAATACACGACGTCCAAGGCATTTTATTGAACCCGAAAGAATGCTGGATCGTTAGAAATATTATTTGTAACTCTACTACAAATGCAGTCAAACGGACTTTACAAACCCAACGAAAGTTTAAAACGTCTGGTAGCGTACTAAGCTGTTAGGAATGTTTGAAGAAAATATAACTTCCACTATTGAACAGCTACAAAAATCTATTCCTCAGTAAACTCAGTTAAGTGAAGCGAAGGAATTACAATTCATTAAACCTGTGTTAAAAAGTTTTAAAAAATGTTTGGAATTCAGTTATACGTATTTGTAAATGAAGGTAAATTTAATACTTTGCGGATGACGGAAAGCAGAGGGTAAGGAACCCAATACTGAACTTCAAATGAAGACTATTATTTCTTCGGAAAAACATGGGAGGTAAAACAGTTGGTCTGGAGATATGTAAGAGCTTGCTGCAGTCTGTGATTTAGTTATAACAAGATGGGTAAACTTGTGCATTAAAATATTTTAAATCAAAATCTGAAACAGAGCGTTAAATTGTACCTATTGTTGCACTAAAAACGTGTTCCATTACAAACTGTGGTATTTCTATGAATGTCCAAATAAAAATAAAAAAGCCTGAGCAGAGTTTAGATTTAATTCCTATTGAATGCTTTAAGAATCACTTGTAAGACAGAATTAAAAAATTTAAAATTTGCAACAGGAAAAAGTGGAAACAAACCACACCATAATGGGGAAAAACAGAAGCAAATTTCTTTCAAAATCTTGTAAAATAAGTGCCTAGAAAATGCAATGAAGTCATAGAAAAGAAAGAAGTATCAACGCATTAATAAAATAGCTTTTTAAGAATAAAAAAGTGTATATTTATGTACTCCGCAACACTTTTGACATTTTGTACGTAAGAAATGTTTAATATTTATTTAACATTATTTTTAATTAATTAACGAAAGTTTCAGTTTTTTTTAACACAAAGATAAGAAACACAAGAAAAGTATTTCGTTTAGCTACTTAATTATTCTTTCAAAAATCTTAGAGAGCTTGTCATGCCTCAATATAGCTTTATGATTCACTCTACGACGTTTAGAACTGTTTTTATTTACTAGCCGCGTAAATCATGATTTACTGACCTGATGAAAGTTAAGGCAGCAATGGTATCTAAGAACAAACTAGAGCTGAAATGTTTACGTTTCCGATCATGGATTAGCAGTTAAATTATTTTGAAGCTTAAAACTTACTGCATAAAATTGAAATAGAGCTCTCAAGGAGGCTTAAAAAATTTGCGAATCATTTTTTGGGCTTCGACTCAGCCGAAGGGATTCTAACTGAAGCTCCCGCCAGACTAAAATCTGAAGTTCATGGATCACGATTGCCCAGTATTCCAGTGTGGGCAGGTACCCACTGGAGTTCAGGCCTATAGTATTTAGGTGTTCTTAGTAAGAGTTTTTGTATGGCCCTGACGAGTGGATTTTTACCACATGTGTCTTGGATTGCCTGGAGGCTAGAGGCTGAGTCTGAATATATACTGGAATAGTTATTTTCCAGTGCGTAGACAAGTGCAGCTTTTAATGCAATCATTTCAGCCTGAAAAACTGAGTTGTGGTGCTTAAGCTTTCTTTCCCAGGTCTTTAAGATCTGGTTCCCAAGTAGAACACAGTATCCGCTACCGGTGCCACATTCTCCTTTGGAACCATCGGTGTAGATTGCAGTGACGTTGAACCACGTTGGTGACCTGCAGTTAATCGAGATGTTGAATTTGGGCGCGTGGCTCGGGAATGCTTTGCTCATAGTCAGTATAAACATAAGTCCTGTCCCATAAACTTATTGTCTCTTTGAGGCGGAGCACTCGCACTATTGCACTTTAGCGCTGAGCTCAGAGATGCAGAGGCGGTAGTCCTGAAATCACGTTTAGAGCATTAGTGGGCGAGGTTTTATATCCTCGGGTAATGCTCAGGAATGGTCTTTGTGCTGAGCGTAGCAGATTCACCATTTTAGTAGTGATCGTTATGCCCCACATGGAGGCCCCATACAGTGCAATACGTTCAGCAACTACAGAGTACCACGTCTTAAGCATCCTCGAAGAAACTCCCCATGTTGGTGCTGCTGTTCTGAGCATGGAATGAAATATCCTGTGAAGTCGTGCTTTGACCTCCTTTAAACGTGGCATCCAAGTCAATGTGTCGTCAATTATAACTCGAAGGTACCTCAAGTTTCTGACTATTTTAATATTTTTCCCATGAAGGTTGATGCACGGGGTTCTTCGATGGCGCTTACCTGGGCAAATAAGGATACCTTGGGTTTTTGAGTTGGCAATAATTAACTTATGGTCATTGGCACATTTGGCCATCTTGTCCATTGCTTGTTGCGCCCTAGTCTCATATGCGTTGCGGCTGTGCCCTTTGGTTACCAGCAAAAAGTCATCGGCATAAGCCAGTATTTCCGTGTGAGGATCTGTGTTAAAGAGAGTCAGCGCTGTGTCCGCTACAAGATTCCAGAGCAGTGGACCCAGACAGGATCCTTGAGGACAGCCTCTATTGATGGAACGTGAGTGCACTACTGCGTCCATAGTGGCTTGTAAGCGGCGATCACTTAGGTAGCTGTAAATAAGGTCAAAGAGAATCTTAGGGCTACCCATGTCCTGTAATCTCTTCAGTACATCGGGCCACCACAACGAGTCGAAAGCGCCCTGTATGTCCACAGAGATAATGAGACTATGTTGGTTATTTCTTCTGTTATTTGCTATTAATTTTCGTAGGTGCTGCAACGCGTGATCCACCGATCTGCCAGGAATGAAGCCGCATTGTTTGTCATTTATGCTTTGTCCAGACAGGATATAGTGTTTAAGTCTTTGAAGAACGACTCTTTCTAGTATTTTACCCAATGCAGGAAGAAGGCAAATAGGCCGGTAAGACGTTGGTACACTAGGAGTGTAGTGGGACTATACTTACATTACTTATGGTAAACATTGGGTGTCCCACTACATTTCCATCTGAACCTGAACCTGTTAGAATCTTGATAGCTTCGGCTATATCTTTTTAGTTAAGATTAATTTCTTAGCTCCTGAGCTCAAGCACGAGTGGAGGCTTTTCTGTAAAGCTTCAATAAGGAGTTCTGTGAACATAATTTAGAATAATAAAAGGTATTTAATTCTTTCCAAGTTTAATTTTCTTAAGTTTAATCTTAAGTTAATTCTTCCCAAGTAATTCTTCCCAACTAATTCTTCCCAAGTTTTATTTTCTGTCTCACGAACTCAAGTGATTATTCGCTTAGCAGTTTTTAAGATTCTTGAACTTTAATTGTAACTTAAAAGTACACAGGTCAGAATCTTACAGTCTGCAAAGTAAGATCTCCTTGGTTGAACTTACCTATATCATAACTGAATTTTCAAAGACATACAGATTCTTAATAAGGAAGTATATAAGCTATTTGCAAATATAATATTTTACGCTGCTTGTGACACAATGTCTTATTAATTATATAAATGACTGAAATTTGTTTTCTAAGAATGTTTCTAATGAAACGCATGATCAAATACTCCTTGAAAGAATCCTCCTAGATTCAAGACTTCAATTAAAGAAGCGAATGAAATAAACTGTCTACAAATATGACAGATTTCCAGATTCATAGTTTATTAATTAAAGAATACATAGCTTTAAAACCAGATATCGCAGAAAAAACGTCGAATAAGAAAACGTATTTCAAGTATATTTTGAATAAATTATGCAAAAAGATCGTTTTCCTACAGTATCAAAATTAGCCACGATAGCATAAACAAAACTGTTTCAGGAGCCTGTGCAAATGCTGTCACAGATTATTTTAAAGTAGCAATTATGTTGAATCTTCGAATGCGGATTTGTGAAAAATTTGTTTTGCTATAGAAAAACATTAATTGAGAAAATCTGGTTTCAGCTGCCATTTGTAGAAATGCTAAAATCCGAGATTCAGTTTTTATTGTTTTAGAACTAATTCTGTACATTGAAAATCGATTTTTATCATGTAAGATATTGAATAGGTTAAAGCAACTAACTTGCTTGAAGCTTTAGTTTAGCTAATTCTCATAAAAATCTTAATTTTCATAGTTTTATAAAGGATGCCATGTGATCCAAATCATTATATTGGATAATGATACCTTATTTTGTTCATTTCTTAATGTAGAACCATGGATCTATGACCAACAGTTCAACAGGTATTTAGTCTTATAAATACCTTGTGCAACCGCATATGTTTGTTCGTTACTATGAAAGGTGTATTTAAAACAGGAGATAGCAGTAATTAAAAGATACTACGTTAGGAACTATACTTTTAAATAGTTCTTAGTGACACAACGACAATGCAATAAACTGTCTGACAGGCCACGGTTAAGATTAAACTCCTATTTATAATCTATTCCATTTCCTGGTTCAATGAACACTGAGACATGAGTGAAGAAGGATAGGATATGGTTTAAATCAAATTTACCTCTTAGTTTTAAGCTGAATAGTAACTGTTACAATTGATATTAATTATAATAAATATGTGAAAAATTTGCAATACAACTTTTTCACATGATTATTTGGTTCCTTCAGGAAGTTATTACTTTATGAAGTATTAGCTAAATTTACTGCAATAGTAATGTAATAATCAGATCCTTTCGAGTTAAAATTTTATTTATTTACATTATTAAATATACATTTTTAAAATCATATAAATCTGTTTTAGGTAATTTCTTTGAAGCATGAAAGAGGCTGAACATCTAAACTTTCGGATGAAAAGAACATTATTGATTAAAAGAGTCTATACGCAATTTAAACAGAGTAAGCTACATATTTTTGCTGAAATGCAAATAGATTCCAATATTACTTATCACATGAATCAAGTAAAGCTGTACAGACATTAGGATTTTTTTTAGAAGCAAGAGAGATGAAAAATATGCAATCCGCCTTCGCCGGGAATCGAACCACGGACCTCTGAAATAGCAGCTCAGTGCTGACCACTACACGAAGGCATGCTAGGAAAGCGGGAGAAATACCTTATAAAGTCAAAATATTCCAGTTCTCACAAAGTTATATTTTCAATACTGAGTAAAGCGTTATTCGTAGTCCCATTAGACGTTTCATTCAACTGAGACTTAAGTTTTTTGCTTTAAAAATTGTAACATAAAACTGTTTTCACAATTGTTGTTGTAAAATAAGAAAAAGTTTTAAACTATTAATTCTTTGTAACATATTCAATTGACTGTGTTATCTTTTCGGTTTTATCTGATATAATATATGACGGAACCCGTATAATTCATAAGGGCTAAAATATTGACACTGATAAATTGGGCAAGATGGCTTTCAGTTCCATATATAAACTTGTGTTGTGAAAATTTGTTTTGCCCTCAAAATGCGGCATCTTTTCATGCTGGTACCTCTGTTCTTTTGCTTCGCCGATGCAAAGCTGGAAGGAAAAGAAGAAATTTCTTCACATGCACAAGCTATAAGCGAACCACTAAATGGTAAAATGTTTTTGCCTTGTTTGTTGTAAGCTTTAAAATTCAACTAAAAAAACTGTAATGATCTTTATTCCATTATGTAATGCTATATCCATTTATATAAATTTTGAGAAATAAGTATTGAAATTATCAGAGAATAACAAAATTTCCCAAAATTCAGACATATATATCTTCTTCTTCCAATCGTAATGGTTAGACATATATGTCTAACTATTACATATAATTCATTATGCAACATGGATATATATATATATATATATATATATATATTGGAATATTTGCCTTTCGAAATATAAAAGATTTATTAGGTTCATGAAACTCGCATATGTATACATACATTGAGATTCACAGGAATTAATATATACTCACATTGTAGAAATTCTTGCGCATAACCGTTAAAATTGCAAATTTCGCGATAAGGAAGGGATTCTTTCGTAACTAGAATTGTATATACGAGGATATAATATCCTTATTTGCCTATTTATATGTGTATATAAGAAATACTATAACGATATCCGTAACTATAGGAACATATTCTCAATGAAATGCAAACATGATTGCAAAAAAAAAAAAAAAAAAAAGTATTAATTGATATACCTCATTTATTTTAGCCAAATGCGACTCAGTTTATCGTCCAGAGATATTGTCATTGTATTCATGTATATTTCCTATTAAAATATGAGTTTCGTAATAAGAAAAAGCGTCTGTAGTAAGAACATTGCCGTCTGTACAATCAATGGTTAAATTCCGACGTCTTGCCTTCTTCTTCTTGTCCTATAAATGTATTATTAAACAGTTCGCTATTAAATTCACATTTGGCCTAAGCTATATTTATCATTTACGTTAGTTACTATTGTTTAGTTCTTGTATTGAATACCCATTGTCTACCAAATTGATGTAAAAGCCTTACATTACGTTTTAATAATACTTGACAGTGTTATCTGAAAAGAAGAAAACTGATTAAAAACATTATTTAAATTATACAAATACTATTATACAAATACTTCAAGACCTATTGAAATTAAAGAATTATACAAATATTTCAAACAAATCTTATATTTTTGGTAATTCAATATCCCACTCTTAAATTTTATGCTGTTTTTCAAGTTTTAGTATTAATCTATCAAGTTGATGTAAAAGTCTTTTATCGCATTTTATTACTTGACTATATTGCTTCCGATAGTCATTAGAACTCTGTTCTAAAATATTTTTCATTCTTGTAAGCTGCTGAAGTAAGGAACTGGTATCAGAAGTGAACTTGCGCATCAGAGTCAAAGGTTTATTCTTATATTTAGCCTTACTGAGAAACTTAGCTAACTGCTCTACAGTTAGAGGTCCTGAAGCTTTAGAGATTGCTTTCTTTGCATTTTCAGTTAGGCCTTGAATGCCTAGATTAGAACTAAGTGGTTTATTCGTAACTTTGATCCCCGGAAACTTGTTTATTTCCATACCAGAGGATGACGTTTCTTGTTCATTTTGAGCCTGGCTACCTGATGAGGAGAAAGCATACATTAATATTGTTGAAATTAAATAGGGACATACATTTACTACTTATGAAAGATAAGTACTAAATCGTACATAAGAATGTGTGTGTGTGATTACGGCAAAGCCTCGAGGGCTATCTGCCTAAAGGGAGGGATGCCTTCGTGGAGGACTTTCTAAGGGAAACTGGCTCGTATACACGTTACACATGGAGAAAACCACGAAAATGCCCATACAGCCAGCCCGTTCGCGGGATTCGAACCTCGGACCGAACTACCAGTGTTCAGCGACTTTACCGCTTGGCCGCTGGTGGGCTTTCGTACATAAGAATGAATCTGAAATGTATTCAATTACTTCAGGCTTGCATAAAGGAAAATTTCTGTGCTAAGTGCTTTGAGCACTGCAGTGGATTGAGCAAAAGTGGCCTTTTCTTGCACATTTTTATTTTGAAATTTTTAATATGCGCACACATTTCATATTTAAAGAAGTCTATACTTAATTGAAATATTTGTTTAGTTATTAAAATAATCTATCAAACGGAAAACCAGTTAACCAGTGTTATTATTTGATAAAGTTCGTTTTGTATCTGAAATGTTTCAAAATGGGAAAATAAGAAAACTGTTGCAGATATCCGAATTTTTATGTGCATCTACATAAATAACTCAATAAAGGATATATTTTGTAATTTATAAAAATGAGTAAATCATACGTAAGGGCAAGTGAGGTAGATGTAAGCTGGATTTGGTAAAATCGGAATTTAAACCTGTGTATTTTCAATCTGGTATGTATATCTTGAGTGCTGTCGGTATCAAACGCTTTGCACAGTTATTAATGTTTAATTAATATTAACTAAGATTCTAAGCTTCCTTGTAGACCCTGTAAATTCTAAGCTTTCCTGTAGACATTGTACATTGTTGAACATAGATATAACTTTGCTATTCCTCACTTGTTTTAATTTCTTTGTCTACGAAGTACACTTATGTACAACATGTGCAGCTGGACAAGAGCGGTATTATTAATAAGTTTGTTATAAAATGTTTCTTTGATTTGGGCGAGGAATACAGGTTCATTCTTAAGCGACATCTATGTCGAATAGCTCATGTTAACTTGTAGTAAATTACTACCCACTAGGTAGAGTAATTTCACTCATATTATAATAAAAATAGCGGATATATTCAATTGTCCTGTTTATAAACTTAACTCACTCCACTTTACATGTAAATTTGTTTGCTTTCTTAACATAATTAAGTAGATACATATGTACAGCAATATGTGTAAAGACTATTAGCTAACAATTGCTTGCACTACGCATACTAATAATATGTTTTTATAACATTAATAGTGTATGCATATTAATATATACGAATATAAATAATACGTTTAAATTTTATAAAACTGCAGCAAAAATTAGAACTTTACAAAAAATGTTATAGAAATAGAAAAATTGCAACTGTGCAATTTAGACAATGCAATCAAATAAATTATAAAACAACTTCTTTGTAATATTATTAATAAAACGTCAATAATATAATTTTCCAGCACTGGCGTTATCTCTCATCGGTGGTTGCTGAAGAGAGTTCAGGAGGCGTAGCTGATGTAAGGGAAGTGAGGGGCATTAAGAAGCCAGAGTGCAGTTAAGAATACAATCGGAAATATGGATACTTTTAAAATAGGCATTTGAACATTCTCTTGATGTTATAAATATTAAAAACACACTTGATGTTATAAATATACAAACAATCGTACCAAAATTCGCCAGTCAATACTTCACACAAATTGCACGTGGTTTCGTTTTTTTTTTTTTTTTTTTTTTTTTTAAGTTTACTGGAATAAAGCACAAAAGGGCTAACTCCCTAAGAAAAATTATACTTTTGTTGAGGGCTTTTTAAAGAAAATTAAATTGTATTCACATTACAGACAAAAAAAAAAAAAAAAAAAAAAACTGCAAAGACCAGCCATGCAGCCAGCTCGTTCACTTGGGATCGAACCCATATCGAGCTCAAAATAATCAGAGGTCTTAAGCGCTTGGCCGCAGATAAAGCTTTTCAATTTTTTTTTCTACTACAAGGGATCAGTTTACAAACTAATAGAAAAATATTCCAAAACATAAGCACAAACCCTTATTCACAATGATACTCAATGCGCTTGATAAGTAACTGGACTACTGGACATGTTTCGCAGGTTCATTAATATAATCATAATTTCTCAAATTAACCTTCAAGAAATGTTTACGTCACATCCCCATTCTGTTTCTGTACTTCATGATGAGTTGTATTTAACAATTAGATTCTGGCAAATGCAATAAATATTTAAAACTTTATATACTTCCTAGTCGGAACCCACAAATTGTTATGAACAGACATATGGTACACCACTGCTGCAAGGGAGGGACTGTTGAACGAACTCAGTGCTGAAAAAGGGATTGACTGTCATCGAAAAAATTATAAACTATGATTTACCATACAGCTATGGTTTTGAAAAACGTTTGGCGTATGATTTGGAGACTGCAAGTATAAGAGAGAAACATAGAGAAAACACATAATCATTATATTTGAGTAATAATATGTTACTCGTTTTAATCACTTAAGAAGAAGTATGCATTGACACAAGTTTCGAAAAGATGTCTGCTCGAGTAATCCAATAATTTTATAACAGTATTTTTCAGCAAACTACTGCAAGAAATGCATGATTTTTATATCTGCAAGATATATTACTATTAACCCTTTTGCATCGAAAGAGGCTAAACTCTGTTCTCCTCAAACATCTGAAATGTTCGTAAATACAACTTCTGTTGGAATGGATTTATTTCCTCCCCTGCCTAGTAGACTATCACAGCGTTAACAATAACCTACTTAAGTGACTACTCTCATTTTAGTGATCTTTGTGCGGTTGCACCCACTGTGTTCAGTTTCCCCTTAGGACAGGATTGCAGCTGCGAGCAGTAATAGCTAAACGTTGACGTTAAACCAAGGAGAGGAAAAGGGCACAAGAGAGCTACTTCTGTCCCTTGAAAGAAAAATTGGCGTGTCATTTAACAACTCCCGAAACCAGTGAGCCATACGCTAAAGTGATGGGGAAGAGTACTAGTTAGAAAATGGATGTAAGCGTTTTGACAACCTGCCGATGGGAGAATGCACGGGCGTTACAGGCGACTTCGCTGTGAAAAATATGACAAGTAACCCTGAAAATATCACAGTTTTTGATATTAAATCATTGCATTTAACTTAGCAATTCAACAGAAACAGATAAACCTCTTGCATTAGGGTTCTAGAATACTTCAAGAAACCTTTTTCTCTGAATATACTTGGTTCAAAAATTCAAGATGAAAGTTTACTTTTGCAAAAGGAAATGGACATTAGAAGCAATTCATTGACGTTAGTCTTCCGCTCGTTTGAAATGCTTAGATAGCACAGAAAAATACATTGCGTTTAAATGAATGAATATTATAAAAGTCTATCTAAAACACAGTGTGTATTTTGGTCTCAAAATCAAAGGAAAAAGAAGAAATCAACTTTTAATGGAATAGCAGCAAAACAATTTAAATTCAAAATTAATCAAAATTCACCCTTAGATTGACCTTGTTTTTATAAATTAAATTATATGCATTTCGAAATAAGCCTTGTCTTCCTCAAAATATAGAATTTTTCCATAAAAGCCTTTTAAAATTATTTTAAGTTTTACGAACACACTTTACAAATAATATTCATCACGGCTAAGAACTTGTTTGTAACCCTATATTGAACGATATTTTTTCACAGCATCTGAGAGAATATAAATTTCAGTGATAAAAATATTTGCAATTTTAATTTCCGATAACTATCTTCGAAAAGAAATGCTTAAAGTACATGATTCATTGTAGTACGAGTATTATTCACACAGAAATTTGCACACAGAAAAAACGCAGAAAAATATTTTTATTAATCCTTGTCCTTCTACGTAGCAACTCACATGGCTCGAGTAATTAACATAATAAGTTACCGTTCATCGCGGGATTTAACGGAACAAAAATGCTAGTGCAAAGGTTAAGACACGGAAATGTCAATTAAAATGGCGAAGTACTACTACAGGCTTTGGCTGATGTCCTTTAATCGCATGAGTAAAAGACGACTAGCAAAAGTTAAATTTGATTTAAATAATGCTAGAAACTAAGCAAAAGTAATACGGAGAAGATCAGGGATCACTGTCACAAAATCTTAACCTCCACTTTCATCACTTTCATAAAATAAGAATTCTGTTTTTATACACGTTAACTTAATTTACGTTTTGGTTGGAGCCAACAGAAGTATAAGTGATAGTAAATACAAAAATAATAAGATAATAGGTTAATAAAACATAAGCTGTTGCTATAGCTTGAAAGCATATATAATAGTTGTTTCTTTCTCGCAAGTAAAGTAGAGTTCTACAGAAGTGGAAAGTTATTTCTGTAGAGGAGGTTAATACAATTAGTGAAAGCAACTTTAATATGGATTTTGGAAAAGTATCCTCAGTACACATTGCATGAAAATTAGTTTATAACACTTTGCAAGAATTAATCCATTAGCTGATGAAAAAGTTTGCAAACTTTTATTTATTTATTTACTTTACGTCGTGCAATTCGAATAAATCAAATCAGCCGCACGCTTTGATTTCGATTCAAAAAAGAGGAAAATTGAGATAAATATCGCTGCGCTGTTACAAACACATTGTTCTGATTCAATTTCTAAATTCACTTACCGCGTTTCTCCTATTCATTTCCCTCCATTTTGTATCTATCCACTTATTACACCTAAATTAAGCATTAATGTGAAATCTATGAATTTCCCTTTAGACCTCTCGTCCGAATAATCGAAAAATGAAATCTTTACTTACTGTTCTGAAGTTGACTGATAAAATTTCTGTTTATTAAAAGACATATAACTCAAATTCTGTACTTATGAACTTCCAAATTTTAATAGAGGTTGAGTTTCTTTTCAGTTGACAGTCTCTCAAATTCCAAAATAAACATTCGAAGAAGCATGTTAAAAAAATTTTTACGTAAAAAGAATAATATTTTTTTTTGGGGGGGGGGAATATCACGGGTAAACCTTTAGACATTTTATAGTATTCTAAGTTTCAATAACTTCTTTTATTTCATCATGGGTACTTTATATGCCGGTGTTTGTTGCTTTTGTAACCATAAGAGAAAGAAATTAAATAATAAATATTAAGCTCTGCTGAAACTCTCTTCATACATTATCAATTAAAGTAAAAAGTATTTTCTCCTTCCTTCCAACAGACCTTTGCGGTGTAACTGTAGCACACTCGGCGCCTATTCGAGAGGTACAGGCTCGAGACCCGGCGAGGGCACAGCACATTTTTCCTGCTCTTCTGCCTCAAAATTACCTAATGACTCTACACAGGTGACATAACTAAAAGGTGGTGCACAATAATTCTTTACCACCAGGATTTGGCGACTGGGTGCTATAATACCCAATCGCCCTTTTAAAAGTGGGAGTATATAAGGCATTGTAGCCCTCCTTCCAGTATGCCTTTGTAACGGTAACACACTCGGGGCTTATTCGAGAGGTCCAGATTTTTCATGTATTGCTGCTTCAAAAAATCCTAACGACTGTATAAATGAAGTATCAAATAATAGTTTAAAAATATTAAAGGTCTCTTACTATTGTCCATATATTTAGTACTCCACAGTAGAAGTTTATTTTCATTTTCCCATCTGCGTTCTAGCTCAGAGAGGTGTTGCCGTTCTTCCTTTTGTAGTTTCTTCATTGACTTCGTCAAATTTTCGATGACACTGAAATCTTTGTCCACTTTATTAAACAAGAATGCCATTAGATTTTGTATCCTTTCTATGTGAAACCGATCTGTTTCCTCTGAATTTTGTTCTGTTTCTTGGATGCTATTATGAGATTCCATTGGAGTGTTTTCGCAGTTTTCAGAGGGATCCTATATTAAATAAAAAATTATATTTTTTAATTGGTTGGCTTTAGTAATTAAAATATATTTATTATCTTATCCTGCATCTAAAAGGAATACAGAAAACAGAGCGTGATGTTATATTGCAATACATTTTCAGTTATAATGGTCAAAATACTATAAAAATATAAATTTTTAAAATTTTTAAATCAACAGGATTAACGGGAAGCATTACTACATTCTTAAGCTCACATTTGAATTTTTGAATAAGGTATGAGATCTTGAGATATCGCTTTTGAACGCTGGGAATTTCTTAACCCTCTGCTCATTGTAATACATTTTGGAAGCGTTCTTAGTGAAGTAGAGCTCGAAACTTTTGGTGAAAAGAAATTCCTAGTTTGGGTTGAAAAGGGGTTAAGCATCACCAGTTTGATGGAGGTTTGATAACAGACCTTGCATAAACTGATAAATATCTTTTTACTTGCAATTCATTAAAATATTCAATATTGATGGAATATAAAACCTCGCACGCCTTCTAATTTCATCAAGGAAAAGGAAAGAAGAGAATATTATGATATTTAGCAATTCAATATGAAAACATTGAAAAGTTTTTCTGTTTTGAGAAAGCAAATACTTATATTGAGAGAAAAAACGTTGCACACCGGGCTAACAAAAGCAAAAATTCAAAACAGGTCTAAGCGATTTCTTTCATGTTCGCTTAGACGTGTGCTGTTGCAATTAATTCTTGAGTTCGCAAGCTAATCCAGGTATTATTTTAATGGTTTCAAGTATTCACAATAAAGCAATGTTGCATTAACCCTTGTTCCTGCGTCTTATCATCATAATTAGAACTAGAATGGAACTTTATAGCATTAAGATCGAGTAAATCTACAAACGCTGCGTAATGCATGGAAGATTCATCTCTTGCGATGCAATATGTAGCAAAACGTTTTGAACATTTTGAATACCATTAATATCTATGCTAACATATACGCATAATATCTATGCATTAATAAAAACGATACCTCTTCATTTTAAGGTTATTTCCCATAAAATAGTACATTCATTGAACATCAGCGGTGTAGTGTTGCTGGCACTTGAGGACAGCACATTTTCGGAAACATTTACTTTAAAGAATTTCCAATTAGCCGAGGCAAAAAATACATTTAATATGCATATTTTCTGTTAATGCTTAAATTTATAGTTTCATGAAGAATGAAAAAATATTTTTATTAATTAATTTAATATTTACTGTTTCGTAATAAATATTATAAGGAGTTTTCTTCTTCCTTTCAGCAAGCCTTCGTGGTATAATGGTAAAATACTCTGCGCGTATTCGAGAGGTCTAAGTCCTAGGAGGATATTGCTCATTTTTCACGTCTCATGTTTCAAAATAATCCAATGGCTCTAAAATAGCGCCCGAACTAAAACTTGGTGGATAATAATTTGTCACCAACAAGACTTGGCGGCCGGGTCTGCTAATCCCTGGTCGCTCTTTAAAAGAAGAAGTATACAAGATATTTTTTCCTCCCTCCAGCAAGCCTTCGTGGTGTAACGGTAACACATTCGGGGCGTGTTGTTTAGTTTTAAGTGCTAGATTTCGAAAAGCGTGGATTGGAGTTTTCGACACACGTTTTCTTGAGAGCTTTTGCTTGATTAGTTTAGACAATGATTTGCTTTACGTGAAAGTATTTCAGATTGACTAAATATGTACCTTAGATATAAAAGCAGTTGGGCTTACTTTGAATATGGGTCGATTCATTGATTCAGATAGAAATGAAATCTCCACGTTCATGTGAAGAATAATGTAAATTTTTTCATATGTGGCTGCTTAATGTTTTACTCGTACTTCATGTTGATAATTTACATTCATGCTTGCTCTTTTATCCTAAAATTTCCACTGAATAATTTTACCGTTAGTAGCCTTTCCTTTTTTATCATATCAGTTTATGAATTGGAGCATTCTCTTTGAATTATTATTATATTATCAAGTTGTTTTATTATTGGAATGAAAATAAAATATATCATATGTATTCAACGCAGACTGTAGTGGCAATTTTATTTTTATTTTGCAACGACGATATTCTTTACAATTAATCAAATATATCGATTAAATATTAAAAACGTTTCTTACCTTTAATAAGGTATTCGCTTTCTTCTCTGATGGTTTAACTGGAGTATAGTAAGTTGAAATGAAGTACTGGATTGTTTTAATGTCGGATTTAAGTTCTTCACACATTTTGTTCTGTGATTTGTGTTTATTTATGCTTCTATCATGTACATTAGTAATACTTTTTATGCTTTCACTGATTTTCTGCGAAAAGCTGCTTTTCGAAAGTTCCAAATTTTTGACGTCTTCAGAATGGCATTCAGAGTTTATGTCATGCATGCTCGTATAGTTCTTGAAGTAGAAACTAAAATAAAAAAAAAATGAATGGTTTATAAGCACATATGCATTGCAGTATTATAAAGCAATCTTAAAGCTAAAATACTAAAAACACACATTTCTTAAAACTGGAAATGAAGATTTATTTCCTATTTTTTCCAAAACAATTATCATATATATCTATTTCCATTACTTATAAATTATTGTTATAATTGTGAAAGAAATAATTTGTTTAGTGCCAAGTGAGAAAATTGGAAAATTCAGTTCACAAATGGCGTTATTTGCGAAAGAAGTTCAATGGAAACTACTTTTTAAATAGAAAGAAATTAAATAATTATTATTAAAATAAAGAAAAATTGTTTGACGATGAACATCTATTTTTAAATTAAACGTCAATGGCTTTAGTATTTTAGAACTATTCCAATATAATAAAGGTTATCTGAGGGATCTAGAGGAATAACTTAATCGTGGACACTTTTGAGAAAAAGGCTCATAGATCAAACTTGTAATAAAATATAGGGAAAATACCAGTACACTCTTATTTATCAATACATATAATAACAATGCCTTATATCTTTCATACCATACAGAAAAACTACTAGCTAACGCAGAAAATACAATGTTGATATAGACTTAAAAAGTTGATTAGTTTGTAAAACAGAGGGAAATCTCGGTTCAAAATTTAGTTTATTCTTGAAGGTCTTTCGCCATTTGAAAGTTTGTAAACCGAAATTATTTTCCCGTAAGTGTTAATGTAAATTTATTAATCCATTTCCGCACCAGAGATGATCATTTATTTAAAATTCACAACCGTGCACAGGTACATCTCAGAAAAATAATGGAAATTATTAAATCTAAGATAAAACGTTAATAAAATGATACATATAAAACAAATGCAAATTTAATATAATTCTACAGTACGCGTTCAAATACGAGTAAATGGCATAAATGGAAAGTGATGATTTCGAGGAAAAAAAAAAGAGATGTTATTGTTTGGATGAGAATTTTCTTTCATAAACATGTAACATAACTATCTTTCTGAGGATCTTCTTTTATCTTTTCTTTGTCTCGTATCGCCCCTCCACTCTACCTGAGACTTATGCGGCACTCAAAACTAGTTCAGTGTAATTTGTTATTGTATATGCTTTAAAATATGTCTAAAGTGAGACATAGAATTGTCATTGAAAATGCTTTGCTGTGAGTTAATTTTACTGAATCAGAGTATATGCATGAAACTTTGCGCTTTATAATATAATTTGCAAACTTTTCGAAAATCAAATAACTAGGTTTATCTCGCTTTTCGTTCATCTTCCTCTGATGACACATCCTTCACAGTTATTTCTGAAAATGTTTCAGTTTTTTCTTGTTGAATTAATTTTTATAGCCCTCCTGAAACCCTTAAGGCCTTTATAGTTAATTTCCAAGGCATGGATTTCCTTGGAGACGCCACATAATACGTAGGTAAGTTGAAAAATAAGTTTCCCTGTCGACTGTGGTCAGAGTTGTGTATGAAAGTCAAAAAATAGAATGAGACATTAAAGATATGACATACCTTTATTTTTCCACATAGGTACCAAGTACATTGAGATATTTGTCATATCGCTTGATAAGCTTCAAAAAGTCCTCCAAGAAAAATTCCCTCTTTGCATATGGAAGAAGCGTTGAACGGCTATGGGCGAAAAGCGACACAACAGGAAAACGCGCAAGTCACCGATACACCATTGGGTAGAGGTCGCTGCAAATCAAGCAGATGGCGCTGTTGCAGTGCCTACGCAAAGCCGAGACCAGCCTCTCATTTGATCCCCGGTAGGTATGGACAGAAGGTGCGTTTTGAATTCGTGGTCAAAGGAGGAAGTGAGAGTGGTTATCCGCTATGAATGGGTACGTGGAGTATCAGGAACAGAAATTCATAACCGCCTCGTGGAAGTCTATGGGCCAGGTGTGATGTCGAAGCAAATGGTGCGGAGATGGTGTCGCACATTCAGTGATGGACGTCAGCAAGTGGAGGACATACCGAGAGCTGGACGGACGTGCACGGCCACTACAGATGCAAATGTCAGGAAGGTGGATGACATGATTAGAGCGAACTGGCGTATCATCATCGATGAAGTAGTGGAAGAACTTGGAATCTCACATGAGCGAGCTCAAAACATCATCCACGACATTCTTCGACACAGAAAAGCGTCAGAACGATGGGTGCCCCGACAATTGACCTCGACACACAAGGAACAATGCATGGGGGTCAGCCTGGAACATCTCGTGCGTTACCATGAAGATGGCAATGACTTTCTGTTTCGGATTGTGACGGGGGATGAAACGTGGGTCCACCATTTCACACCAGAATCGAAGGCCGCATCTATGGAGTGGAAACATCCGTCATCACCTGTCCGAAAGAAGTTCAAGACAACTCCCTCTGCAGGTAAAGTGCTCCTCACAGTTTTCTGGGACGCCCAAGGAGTTTTGTTGCTGGCGATTCAGAAAAAGCGGTTTGGCCTTCTCACATCTGGCGTTCTGCTGTTGGATGACAATGCCAGACCACATTCGGCGACGGCAACGCAAAAGCATATTGCAACTCTTGGTTGGGAGCGCCTACACCATCCGCCATACAGTCCTGATCTCGCACAAAGCGACTTCCATCTGTTTCCGGCTTTGAAGAAAAATCTCGGGGGAAGGCGCTTTGGAAGCAATACTGAAGTGCAACAAGCCGTTCAACTCTTCTTCCATATGCAAAGTCCTGATATTTTCCTGGAGGGGTTTTTGAAGCTTATCAAGCGATATGACAAATGTCTCAATGTATTTGGTACCTATGTGGAAAAATAAAGGTATGTCATATCTTTAATGTCTAATTCTATTTTTTGACTTTCATACACAACTCTGACCACAGTCGACAGGGGAAACTTATTTTTCAACTTACCCTCGTAGATAATAGTCAAAGCCCTGAAAATTTCTGTTTGCAACACATCTAGCCTTGATTTACTCTAGGCTAAATTCATAGCACAATAAGTTACTTGCTGTGGAGTGTTAAACAATGGAAAATATTAAAATGATGTTCTAGAATTCTATCAGTATTAATTCCGTGTTTCAAATAACCTCAAATCTCCTTTGAAAATTATTGATGTCGACTTGAGTGTTACTAACTCGATACAGTAGTCGTCATGAGAGGTGTTTTTGTTCGCGTGTTTTTTTCTAGTAGAAAAGCATTCGTCAACCGAGGTTCCACTGTTACAATGATCAAAATTATAAAATAATACAAAACATAACATTTATTCAGTTTCGGTTAAATCAACAAAATACCTTACTCCATACTAACTTAATTGAGAAGCGTTCATAGCTGGGCTAATATTAGGTTTGTAACTTCAAATCACAAAGTATTATATTATATTTATATATTATTAAAATTCTGTTGCATTGATCATGAAAGTAATAAAAGCGACATTTCTTTTCACAAATAAAAATTATTAGTCTTCAACGTTTAGAGATACATAAGATACAAAATAAATCAGGGGCTCGAAATACTACTATAGTTAATAAAAAAGGAATAGAGTGAAATCGAAACTTTAGCTTACTATAATTCGAATTTGAAATGAGGCTTTGGACCATGAGGATTGTTAAGTAATTAAACAAACAAACAGATAAGTGAAATAGAAATAAGCCTGACTAAAAACCTTATAAAGAATATAAAAAATGAGGTAAATATAGTTCTATACTACTGTTTAGAAAATAAAATACTGAACAACCTTTGTTATATTGGAAATTTTAGTCCGTCCTTTCTAAAAAATCGCAGGCCCACGAGGTGCCGAGCCGTAAAGTCGCTGACCACTGGTAGTTCGGTTCAGGGCTCGTATTCCGACGAACGAGCTGCCTGCACTGGCGTTTCAGTACTTTTTTCCATGTGTAATGTGTATACAATTCAGTTGCAAATGCATGCGTCCCCTTAGGCAGATAACTCTTGAGTTTTTTACCATTAATAAATAAACCAAATTTAAATATTCACATCTTATTTATTGTGGACTACAACTGCATTGACAGGGATTACGTTGGCTGGATTGCATTAGATAGCCTGTTGAGTAACCGCTAACACATGATATTAATTTAAAAATTAAAACGTATCATGAAATACGTAAATTAAACGTATTCTAAGAGAACATTTTGGTCAGAATGCACAGATCATCACATTGAATGTTTAGCCTATATTAGCAGAATTAACATAAAATCATGAACACATTTAAAGTACAATAATACGTATTACATGATAAATCATTTTAAATATGAAAAAGACATTTTTTTCTTTTCTGATTATTGTTAATAGAATTCAAATTAAGTCGTATCTTTACAGACTTACTCTGCACTTATCAAAATCTTAGATTTTCCTGTAGAAGCGTAAAATAAGCAGTTTATTTGAAATATTGGAAAGGTTAAATAAAGAAACAATAATTACCTGTGGGCACAAATATCTCGACAGGTTTGTAAGGAAAGTTCAAAAATACGTTTAAAGCAGGTAAACTTCGAAAGGCATAAAAAGCGTTATAGTTATCAGTTCTGTATGTCACAATTATACTGAAACGCAGATAATTCTTTTCTGATATGGTAGCGGTAGAGATAGTGATATACACATTGATAGGATCACCGTCATAAGCCTTTTATTTGTTTCATTTTTTGATCGCTTTTTAAATTCTGATAAAATGTACTTCAAAGCTTAAAGAAATCATATTATGTTACACATCTGTTCTGATTTTAAAGTGATAATTCAAATACTAACATTTTAGGATAAAAAATTTTATGGAGTCCAAGCGTGATTTCATGACGTTATCTTTAACAACATAAGCTTTAAATCGTTTAAGAATTGTTTCAAAAACGGAATTTAAGTGAAACTTAAAAGGGGAATTAGGAATATACTGTTATGGTTTTTGTATTTATTTAGCTATTTTTAGTAGAATTTGTTATTAAAAGTGTTTTACATTCCCGTGCAATGCAGCACGAGACTTATTTGAAAAGAAAGCTACGCCGAAAAATTAAAAATACAGGAGCACGCGCATTTAATAAATAGATATATCGTAATTGTACGCTTTTGCTTTCCGGAAAAATCGAAAAATACCAGAATATTCTCGTGCACATTTCAAAAGCTTATAAAAGCGGTAGGAAAACATCTCAATTTAGTTGCTGTGAAATTAGATTAGCCTTCTTTGTTTTGAATTAAGTTCTGTTGAATGTTTTAGTAGTTTAAAAGACTACTGTGAGATATTGCGATATTGTACGAATATCTCTAAGGAAATTAAAGCATTTCGTATTTATTCTTGGGATACGAATAAATTTGATTCACTTTTCATCGGACTTGTGCATTCAATTTATTACGAACCCGTACGCACGC
Organism: Stegodyphus dumicola; assembly: GCF_044657685.1. NCBI lineage: Eukaryota > Metazoa > Arthropoda > Arachnida > Araneae > Eresidae > Stegodyphus > Stegodyphus dumicola. The sequence goes on from NC_140769.1 coordinate 174,594,178, forward strand.
AACAATACTTTTCTTAAACATTTATGCAATAAAATACTTAATATATGTCTTGCTATATATGTTCGCTAAATCTGCACTCCTCAAATTAATTTTTGAATTAAATTTAAATTGCTACAACGAAAAGCAGATTTATGCTGCAATTTATTTTCAATCTAAAAGTTTATCTAAGATTACTGCAATGGTTCTTATCGGTGGCCAATAAATTCAATAAGTTTCAAGATATAGGTGACCGCTGACCAATGTCATTGAAAGTTGCCTCTGATCAACAGTTTTGATGAATATCGCTGTATTCCAGATAAATTTTAATTAAAATATATTTATTTTATGCACTACCCCAGATAATGACTTATGGATTGAACCCAAATAAAATTCAACTTGTTGGTCACTGGCGACCAGTACCCTTGAAATGCACAGATAAGTTCAGATTTAATTTTAATTTAAACATTTATCTAAACTTTATGACTGCAGCATATCGGTGACCTGCTGATTGACTTCATGCGACCCTCAACGTGTATGTCGCCAGTGACTGGCAATTAGAGACCAAAACCTTAATGGGCATTTGTGATATTGAGTTCCTTAATTTATTTCTGTGTTCCATAGCAGTGACCTATAGGTGACCTATAGTGACCTTCAAAGTCACTGGTGATCAACAGTTTGAAAGGTAAAAAAAAAAAAAAAAAAACCTCTTTACTGTTAATTTAAAAATGTATTTGAACTACCGACTTCTTCTGACCGGTGGGTTAGAAGATGTCTATCAGTGAGTTTTAATTTGTAGGTCACGGTAACCAATAACAATGAATGGAACTAGAGACCATTTCGATTTAAGTTGCAAAAGTCGTTTCTCTTTTTTCGCCAACAAAAGAGGGAATCTTCAAAAATCTACTTCTAGTGATTTTTGAATCTACTTCTAGTGGAATTTTTCTTATTTCCTAAATTTATTATAACTTCCTTCAAGTTTGGAATTCAGGTTTTGCTGAAATTAAAAATATTTTAGTTATTAAATGCATTTGTGAAAGATTAATTATTTTATCTCGTTAATTATTTGTGCTAAAATAATTAAAGCTCAGTTTAATTTGTCTCAATTAACCCTTTTTTATTAAATAAGATAGAATTATATGTTTTAAAGTTCTCAAGATTTGATTGATATTATTAGTACGATATATGACTCTTCTAAAATATTTGCTTTAACTTGTAACATTTCGTTAAGTAAGATCTGTTTTCTTCGAGTCTATAATCCTTACAGAGCTTGAAGGAGTATCAGCAACCCCCTATATCGACAAAGTTAAATTGGCCATTTTCGATGTTCCTTTTCTCAAATTCTGCAGTAGATACACGCTTGAAATTTTTTGTGTAATTAAAGTATACCTATCTGATTATACTGAAATGAGCTTTTGGAACATTTTGAATTTTAGAGTAATTTACAGAATATTTTGTTTTCAAATATTATATTTCATATTACAGTTTTTTTCAACGCAATATCTGAAAATTTCTCTAAGTATTGGAATTAACGTTTCCCGTTTATATAAAATTGTAATTGAAGATACACCTAGTGATTAATGGAAATTTCAAGATAATTCCATATTTCCTTCTTATCATTTCAGGGCTTTTCCAGACAAAATGTATTGAAAACCTTGACTGCTTTTACACAGGTCCACCTTTCTATCACCCATTATATCGCCCGATAAGTTTTGCACCAACTTCCAATTTGGGTACAAAGTTCCTACTTTATACTCCTTTTAATACTACAGATCCTGAAATGGTGCAACTAACTGAAGATTCAGTTCGAAATTCAACATTTGATTCTCAACTGTCTACTAAGATTCTGATACACGGATACACCGTTGAACTTAAAGAGAATGACATCAGATTCGTAAGTTTTCATTTCCCTTGGAGTTTAAAAATTTAAATAGTTATATTGATGTTGTGTCTTGTATACTTTTTCCTTTATGGTGGTAGTTAACGTATTCTGTCTAGCTCTGGCACCAAGGCGGATTATTGTTCTAAGTCTGCAAATTTAATCAGAAAATGATTGCAGTAAAGCTAATCGCATTGCGTGAATTAATATTTACACAAAGAACTTTCTTGAAATGAAATTTGATTCTTTGCAAATATGCAAGATTGTTGATTAGAAAAATGCTCTTAACTTTACTACGTATTTTGACATTTAATTTTGCCACAGATTTAAGCCAAAAACCATCACTTTGAATTTTATACTCAGATTTCAGTGAGCGTTGCCAAATCAGTTCTTCGAATTCTATTAGAAATGACAAATTGTACAAAATATACTTTCTATATGTTACAACAAACTCTATAAATACAGCTGAAATAGAATTAGAACTACGAAAATCTCATATATAGATTATTTCAACTAAAAGGAACAAAAAATTCAACCGCAAAGGTCAAACATTTTAAGCTTTGTATATTAAAGTTATAGTAGGCCGCCTATTTAAAGAAACAAACAAGGCCTAAAAAACAAGGTTGAAAAGTACTACTTTGTAATTTTTCTTTTTTGCTTGTGCTTTTAAAATGCGAAAACGGAACCGGGAAATACAATCAAAAAGTTAGCAATATACTATGAGACATATTCATATTTAACATTCAATTAACATGTAATCTTGATTTCACAACGCCTCATATTAGCAGAATTTTAATTATCGCTTGAAAATCACTAAATCGAGATTCAGTTAAAATATGCATCCGTTGAATACATATTTAAATGTCTTTATTAGCCATGCATTACTTTATTAGCATTACTAATTTAATATTCCTTTTTATTTTTTGATAGTTTTGTTATTTAAGATATGACTTCTAATAAAGTTGGTTATACCGATTCTCTTAGGCGATGAAGGACGAACTGTTGAAGGAAGGATTATACAATGTCATTATCGTCAACTGGAGTGATTCCAATCAATTCCCTTACCCCCAAGCAGTGGCAAATGCTAGAGCTGTTGGCGCACAAGTAGCGAAACTTATAAAAATATTTATGGTACAATTTTACATTTCTATCCTCAAAACATATCTAGTTAGTAATTATTTGTTCTTCACAAGTCACGTAAGTTAATTTTTAAATGCAAAGAGAATAAAAAAAATTAAAAGGACTTCAGATGAACTATGTTTTTTACTATGTATGTTATGTATGAACTAATGTATGTTATGTATGAACATTTAGAACTCAAAACCTTTAAAATATTTTGTACACACATTTATGATCGTAACTACCTCATCAAAATTTAACCGATAATAATATTATATCCTATGCTATTAATTTTAACAAATACTGAATTTTATCAATTCTAAGAAAAATAAACTTAATATTAAAATTTTGAACAATAAATATGTGTGAAAGGGAAGCTGTAGAAAGTTTTAACTTTAAATAGTGGTGCTAAAATTTCGCTTCCAAAGAAATTTCAGCTTGATTGATTATTAAAGGAAAGAAGAAGTTATCCCAGCTGAAATTTTAATAATAATTCTGCTAAAATGATTATGAGGCAAAATACTTTACCGTGTCAGATTACAAAATGCTTCGTTTGCGTTTCTATAGTTCGAATATTCATTTACGTAAAGGTGAGTCTCTGTATTTTTATTTAATATTCACTAACGCATTTCTAATCTTGCTAGATTTGCTTGCGACTTTACTATGTTTTACGAAATATTGTAGGGTATCCCTTAGTTTAAATAACCAGTTTTCTTTTCTGAATTCCTCAACTTCCCCTCGCATTTTCTCGCCAGATTGCAAATTAAAGTTAAGTGAAGAAAGTGTAAAAGCAGAAGAAACTAGAAGTTTATTCAGATTCCATACTGCTACAGTTTATTAGAGTTTATTCCTTACTGCTGTTACTCTGAGTTGCTGGTATGCCTTTTTGCCATTACGCCAAGTCTATCGCCGGATAAATTGTTGAGTCAGCCTAGTTAGCCTTAAACTAAATTGTTAACCCATCACTACTAATTATCTTTGAATTTATTCCGAAATTATTCTCAAGTTCCCAGCACAAGTAGTCGGTGTTATTGTAAACGCGAAGTACGTGCATTTGTGTTCGGAGTTTGACGAATAATAAAAGGTTTGTTCTACCCTTCTTCTCTGGTGGTATTATTCACGACTCTGCGAGTAGTCGCTAGGTTTCCTAGCAAGATCACTTTAACTGTATGATAGCAAAGAAGGTGAGATCTTAAAATATGATGCCACATTTCTTCATGAAAGTTTAATCAATAAACATATTTAACAGAGATTTATCACTTTGTCTAAACATGAAAAAGTATTTTGACAGCTTTATTCAGAAAATGTATTTTAGAGGAAATTAGAATGACATGAATTATATATTCGCAAGCTTTATGCATGTATTAAAGCACACAAAATTTTTTGCAAAAGAAAATTATTTTTCATTTTGTGTAACATGAGACTTGAATTGAAAATTTCAATAGCAAACGAGACAAAAGCTCTCTTTCTGTGATCTAACTTGTTATGGAAAAAAGAATTAGTTTTTTTTTTTTTTTTCTTTTTTAAAATTTGTGATACTATGCTGTAAGATAAATTTAGTGATTCAAAGAGAACATTTACTCTACAATCCCAATACAATATTCATTTAGAGCTTTCATTCGTATAATTGTATTATTTATTATGTATTAAATATTTAATGCCTTCATTTGTATCAAAGAAAAAGTAAAACACTGATGTTGTTTAGAACCTAAATTATCTGACCTCTTACTTACTCTGAAATACATTTAAACATCTAAAGCAAAAATTATTCTATTTCACAGTCATATTTTGAAATTTTTGATATTTATAAGATGGAATAAGGTATTTGATATGATAAAGAAGAAATAGATGCAGATTTGGACTTAAGGGGTGTTGGAAACTCCTATACCGACAATGTTAAATTGGCCATTTTCGATTTACTTTTTCTTAAACTATGCTGTAGATACAAGCTTGAAATTTTTTGTGTAATTAGAGTATACCTATCTAATTATACTGAAATGAGCTTTTGAAAGATTTTGAATTTCAGAGTAATTTACATATATTTTTTTAGGCATAGTAAAATTTAGTACTTTTCTCACACAAAAAAATTAAAACATTTTTTTCTTAGTTTACCACAAAAAGCTCATTTCAGTAACTATTACTAAACATAATAAATAAGCCATAAAAATTTTAGATACCTGTGAGCAGTAGTTCTTGAGAAAAGGTACATCGAGTAAAAAAAAAATCGCGTTTAGAGAAAAACACGTTATTTTTTATGCAAAAGTCCTCATTTATCAAAGCATTTAAGGACAAATTAAAACTAGATTTTTTGAAGTTCTAATTTTCATCGAGATTAAAAAGCGGTGTTTTTAGAAAGGTAGAAAGGTGTAGAGAATTTGAAAATGCAAAAATTCTAAATCAACATTTTTTGAAGATTTTCGCTTTCAACACGTAACTACGTTATGTAAAACGTTATGTAGAATGCTAGGAAATCTACATAACACTGTAAACGGAAGATCGCAACAGTAAATGCTTAATATCTCATTATTTTTAAAGAAATGGAAAAGCAAAATAGCAAAGTGTAAATAATTATACCAATAATGTGTATATTGTAAGGAGGTAGCATTATGATAGTTAAACGGTAATTTAATGTTATTTTTTAATTATTTTTGTTAGAATGCAAATCACAATTAAGTGCAATTTAAAATGACTATATAGACATTTTCATTGAAAGCGAAGTCATTTTCCATGACCCTCTTTTCACACTTTGCCTAAATATTACTTACCATTCTGTATAATACATTGACAAATGTAAAATAATACCGAGATCTCACACTTAATAACATAAGCTTTCTACTAAATTCAATACAAGGTTTGTTTTCACACGTTGAAGGAAGTATGCACCTTTTTAGTAAATCAAGCTGTATTATTAAAGGAACTAGAGTAATTTTTGTAATGTTACACTATAGTAACAGCACTCTTTAAGTTAGGTAGTTTTAATTGCTTTGTTCTACTAATTATTACCTGAATTTTCTCGACATTTAAGATGCTATTTCTTTTGATCTTTTGTTAGTGACAGCTAATTTTTATATTCTTCAATCAGAGTGAAAAGGGTATCAGTCCTCAAAGTGTCCATGTTATTGGACACAGTCTGGGCGGTCAAATGGCTGGTTGGGTTGGTGAAAGAGTTCCAGGATTAGGAAGAATTACAGGTAGTATGAGCTTTGAAACGTGAAATAAATGTTGTAAAATTCATTTAAGATTTCATATGTAAATTCCTTATAATATTTGTTCTAAATCAAGTAAAAGCACGAGAAAAACTTCAAATGCAAATTCCTTTCTTTGAAACATTGCTAATCGAAACGCTATACAAGACATGGGAAAATAAATACATAAAATTTGTAACTTATTGTAGCCATAATGATCATGAAATAGAACAAAGAGAATTTGATAACAGTGTTTAATTTAGTAAAATATTTACATAAATTAATTTTGCGCTTTTTAGCCTAAAGGGGCGATATCCTAGAAGGGCTATTAATCACAAAATGGTATTTTCTTGCGTTTCGCTATAAACGACTAAACCCTTTTTAAGTTGTGGCCACCAAATCTAATTTTCCTGTATTATATTAAAAAAATAAATGAATGCATGTATGTTTCTCGCGTTGCGAAAAAATGACTGTACCTAGAGTCATTAAATAACGTAATCCTCCACCGGAACATGGACACTTAAAAGCGCAAAATTTTAATTTCGAATTTGATTTATTATCTATTTCATATTTTGTAAAACTTTAACGGATTTTGGATTAACAAATTCAACGATTTCAAAGCGAGCAATGGCAACACTGTACGGAAAAACATTTTTATCTCCAGCGCGGGAAACTGTCTGCTGGAAATTCTAAAGATATGATGTTTTTAAATATTTTGTAACATTGCTGTTGAAGTGAATTTTATGGGGTTTAAGTGCAAAGAACATGATAGTTGATAAAAACGTAACACACAAAACGTTAAAGAAAGTTTCTTTGGGCGCTATATGAAATCTGAAAGCTTGCGTACTATTATTATTATTTTTTTTTAAGCTAACGCAAATTAACTGCTTTTTGTTTGAATGTTATACCTTCAAAATCAAGAACCATGTTTTTTAAAAGGGAACGGAAACATATTGAATGTTTTCAGTAGAAAATGCTTTTTCTCAATAAAAATAATAATAATCTGAAACTGAAAGATTTTAACTATCTTTTTCTTTTTAGTTATTATATGTACATTTACGATAACATGGTGAGAAAAATGTAGCATGGTTACGCAAAAAAAAAAGCATGTGAACTCTGACTTACATACGTAGATATCGAAAATTAAAAAAAAAAAAAAAAAAAAGGGAAGAATAAACGTAAATAAGCTCGATTTATTCTGCAATGAAGATGCATAGCGTGGGCAGAAACTCATGTAAATAAACGCCTTAGCATATTGCAGAACTATAATTCTTATTCCGTTGATATACGTAACTATACAATGTTTTTGGCATAATGTTGCAATTTCCAGTGTTTAGGATATTTTTTCATAATGCTGCAGTATCCACTGTACATTCGTAAATAATCATATATGAGAGTGAAAGTAGTACAAGCAATAAACTCGAATACAAATCTCATTTGCAAATGCCTTGCATTAAAATTTAGAAACAAAACTTAACAAAGTTTAAAGTGTTAAAGTATTTAAAATTAATTAAACTCAATTAAATTTAACAAAGCAGTCACATTTTAAAATTACATCATTTATAGTAAAAATGCAATTGATAATTTTTAAGCTACTTATTGAATATATATATATTAATTAGAGATATCTAATGAAGTAATTTGTAATATCATTTAAATACAAGGTAACGTTACTTTTGTGATGAGTAATTAGTGAATGTGAGTTGCAAAGTAATTGACCAACTTATCCTGACCTAAAATCACGTAGTGGTTAAAAAAAAAAAAAAAAAAAAAAAAAAAAAAAAAGGACCTTTCTCATTAATTTTGTTAAAAATCTTTCACATTTAGGTTATCTACGTGGTTTCTGCATTTTATTTGACATTATCAAGAATAACGGTTCGTTTGATTTAAATGAATAGAGAAGTATACCTTTTTGCCGTTGCCTCACTCAACAACTTTATTGATTTTTAATAGAATAAATTGAAATATCTATTTTTATAAATTTTTTTTTATGCAAAATGAAACCATTTGTGATTCATAGATTCAATAAATGAAAAATTATCCTTAAATAATATCTGTTTTTCAGTATATCTACACAATATAACTTAACAGTAGTTTAAGTTCCACTAAGCACAACGACGCCGCCATTTGTTTCAATTTGAAACTTAGTAGCTTTCAATAAAGAAATATTTCCTCAGTTGTCATCCAGAGATCAAGGAGAAAATTAATGATCTTTTCGTTCAAATTAAAACAAGAAGAATGGATTTCATTTTTAAATGATTAGACAAAGATTGAACTGTAACAATTTTGGTTAAAGTCATTAAGAAATATTTAATGTTTTTTCTTATAAGATTTCATGAAGTTTCAAAATAAATTTTCTTTTTATACATGTTTGTTTCCTTTAAGAGAATTTTAAAACAAAGGTTAAATTATTTTGGAACAGCATCCCCGCTAATTTTAGCCACGAGCCGCCACTGATCTAAAATCAATAAAAATTATAAAATTTTATGAAAAACTAAAAAATTATATTTCAAATGTGTCATTCAACTAAATTCAACAATAAACATGATCAAAATATTTTCTGATATGAATTAAACTTCGCTTTAAATACTGATTAAATAAAATTAAATTTTCACTCTTTTCTGCTTAGAACTTCTGCTGCCATCTGTTAGTAAACGGAAAAACTATGCCTAAAAATCAAAACATTGGGAGTGCTGCCATCTGTTAGTAAAATGGAAAACTATTTCTAAAAGTCCAAACATCGGGCTTTTGATGATACCGTTAACATGTGCGAAACTTTCAAAAGAGCTTTCCTGGAATGACTACATCCTTAAATTTGTTGATTAAAGAAAGTAAATTAACCTTACTATTATTTACTTACATACTGAAAATATGAAACTGATTTTTATCACACACACACACACATATAAAAAATAAATAAATAAATAAATAATTAAAAAAAACAGCATTAAGATTTGTCCCTATCCCGGCACATTCGTAATCGAATCACGAACCTATCCTTAAAATATTTACTGTCACAGAACAATAACCAGGATCCATTTACATCAATTTCATGGATGCCATCACTGGAATAAGAAACAGAGTCCTTTCGTTATTACATTTTAAGAGGTTTAATATGTTATATGTATCAAAATAAAAAGACGCAAGGAGCACACAGGCTCGTACAATGGTGGTACAAAGCATACTTCATTCATCCACTCCGATATACCAAGCAACACTTTTCCAATAAGAATTAAAAGTGAGTTAGTCTTAGGAAAAATTGTAAATGTGATGGTTTCATTTGGAATCACTTCATATGGAAAGTAAAATTTTACCAATACGTTCAAAAATATAAAGTATATATCTCCGTTTAATATTGTGAATGAGTGCCTTATAAAAATCATTGTGAAGAAATAAAGAATCGACTGCCCTGAAAGACAAATCAAATCGAACAGATTTAAGTTAAAAACATATTTAAAAAAAAAAATAGCTTTTATTAGCAAAAAGGGCGTTAGCCCGGAAGGGCTATTAATTTTGTTTTGGCATTTTGCGTTGATTCACTTTTCAAACCGTTGCCACCAAATATTACAGCTCTGTATTATATTTAAAGAAAATAAATAATAAAGAAGCTGCATAAATGTATGTATATGTTTTTCGCATTGTGATAAAGCAACGGTGCCTAGAGCCATCCAATTTTGAAAAACGTTATTCTCCACCGAATATGGGCATCTGGAAGCCCTAATTTGGAATTTGTTTAGAATTTGTTTTAATATCGGTTTCATATTTTGTCAGACATTTAAGAACATTTTAACAAACTCAAGGATTTCAAAGCGAGCGATGGCAGAGTTGTACACAAAAAACCTTTTTCTCTCCAGCGCGTGACTCTGTGTATCGGAAGTTCTAAAGATATGCTCATTTAAAAATTATTTTGCGGTATTGCTGTTGAAATAAATTTTATGGATTAAGTGCGAAGAACATGATATTTAATAAATAAAGATAACACACAAAACGTTAAAAAAGGCCCCTTTGGGAGTAATGTAAAATCTGAAAACTTTCAGACCTTCTTTTTTTTTTTTTTTTTTTTTTCTTTTTGGTAATAAAACATTCATTAATCGTGAATAATTATTTATTATATCCATCAGAATAGCAACAAACAAACATACGAGCATTGCCATCAACGCTACGAATCTTCGCTAGTATCGGGAGGGTATAAATTTTCATCAGTATCCGTTAGACCGGAAAAATGTAATATTACAAGTTTTGGTTACAAATGTAACATTTTGAGGAAAAATGCTTTTTAAAATATTATTTTAAAGGTATTACTATTTTGCTTAAAATGTTTCAAAAACAGAATTAAAATTCGGAACAATATTTACTAATTCTATCAAAATATTTTTGATTGAACATCAAGTAAATTGAAGTTACAATAGTTTGAAAATAATTTAGTCTACTCTCACAAAACTGATAAATAATATTTGCAGTTATTCTGTTTTAAAATGTGATTACGCACAATACTTTATTACAATTGCCTCTTTCTATTTTTTCATTTGTTAGCTACAGAATGGGTGTCATATACCCGTACATATTTACAAGATTCTTAAGTATAAAAAATATTAATTGTGTTTAATATAATTAATATTTTTTACTAGTGTTAAGTTACAAAAATTTTAATGTTAGTTTCATATAACAGGTTTGGATCCAGCAGGTCCTTATTTTCAAGAAGCTGAAAACGAGGTTCGACTAGATAGTACTGATGCTAATTTCGTCGATGTCATTCACTCAAATGCAGCCAACATTTTTATAGGCGGTAATGTTTCGATTTTATTGTGCATTAAAATTCCGACATCATGTGCTTGTAATGACCTTTATTGCTACTAAATTCTGCCATCGTCATAAAAGTGCGCCAGTCTTTAAAACCTAAAACAGTAAAAAAGTTATTTTTTCATATACTTCTAAAATATATACTGTATTGTTGTTAAGGAGTTTTAAGTGTCATTCTCATGTAGCTTTATCATCTACTTGAAGAAGCAAGAATACTTCACAGCTGATATTTACATGACCCTCGAAAAATGTAATTTGAAGTAACTTGCAATTTATTCTAACTTATAGTTTGACTTTAACTACAGAACTATCCCTCATGTAATAAAAATTAGTATATTATTATATACTATTTATATATCTGTATCTTTAAATTTCTTTTGACTTAATTTAGACTCAGTTTTATTACCATTTAAGAATTACGTAATGTACAATATTTAAGAAAACCATTAAACGCATTTCATTTTATTACATTTAAATTTAATCATGTATATATGATATCCTATTTTTGAGAATTGAATAAATATTGTGGAGTTGCCTTTTTTAGTGAAAGTTACTTGAGCTCCGATGGGCTCGGGTTTGAATCCTGTATTATTTGTTGCATGCTCCGTCTTTCGCCCTACAGAGGTAAGGGGGGATGCACCGTAGAAGAATTTTTACGGGAAACTGTTTTGTATCCACGTTACGCATGGAGGAAATCACGAAAACGGCAATGCAGCCAGCCTTTGTTCACAGGGACTCCCCGGACAGAACTACTAGTATTCAGCGGCTTTTGGTTTCGGCTTTGCCACTGGTGGGCGTTGTATTCTCGATTAAAAGCAGACATTTGTGTATGTATATTTGTGAATGTAAGTGCTTAAAATTTGTTTAAAATATCCTTTCCACAAATGGACGAGCGGTTAAGACTACTGAACATTAGTAATTCGACTCGAGTTTGAACGTTGGTGCATGTAAGTGTTTAAAATATCTTTCTCACCAATGGACGAGCGTTTAAGACTGCCATTAGTAATTCGACCCGGGTTCGAGCGTTGGCGCATTTAAAAAAGCTTTTCCATTAATGGAAGAGCCTTTAAGACTGCTGAATATTAGTACTTCAACCCAGGTTCGAACGCTGGCGCATGTGCTAAATTCGTGGGTATTTGCGTGGTACCTTCCATATATAATACGTAGAAATCAGCCAGTGGAAATCCTTTAGAAAGATTTTAAAGACGGTATCATTTTCCTTGGACAAGCAGTCTTCATGTGCTTTACCATAATCAAATAACCTACATATACAGGTTGATTCAAAATTCATCAGCAATATTTGGTGGGGAGGTAGGGAAAAGAAGGAGATTTCACATAGGAATGCATGGGAGCATATGCCATGTAGTAGGCCAAAATGACCCCAGTTGAATGATGGAAAGAACGCATAAGAAAGAAGTAGTAAGGAAAAAACATTTATTATCTTACATGCAACATTTCTTTGCATCGGTTTTACAGACTTACAAGAGGGGCTCGAACTGCTGACCATGTGCTAGAATGCATAACTCACAACGGCATTGCATGGACAACCGAACTTTCTGGAATATGCTTAGCATTTACATGCATATCTGCAAGTTCATTCCACGTATACCGGTTCATGTTACTTCTGCAAAGTCACCTAGTCGAATGACGACTGGCTTCACACATCAAAAAGCTGTGCTTATGTATGGAAGTTGTGTACACACAGCGCTTTCTACACCACCGTGCGTTCGTCTGCGCCCATACTTTCGTATGTGAAACCTCCTTATTTTCCTATTCCCTACCTCCCCACCAAATATTGATAATGAATTCTGAATCACTCTGTAGATAAGAAATGCTCTCTAAAAGCTTTGTGGTAAGTGAAATAAGACCCTCGGATTCTATCACTTGAGATAGTGTTGATCGAATATGGAATGGATCTATGCACATAGCCCTAAAACGCCTTGCTTTAAAATAATCCAGTTTGAATAATATGCTTGAAAATAATTCAGTCAAATTCAATTCTTTCTTTTCAAAAAGTAATAGATGAAAACATTGAATTTTTTACGCTTTTTCCTCCAACTGTGTTTCCATATTTATACTTGTATTTCCTGTGTGATACATCGTACTTTGCGAGCAAATTTATTATTTTTACGCATTGATTTAAAAATTACTCTAATGGTAGTATTGATTGTGACTATATTTAGTCACTCGAAAATTTCTAATTGTAGTTCAAATACTTGTTTACGTAATATTAAAAGTATTTGATGCAATAATTATTCACAGTGCTTAAGGTACTTATCAGCATGCTAATGACTAAGCACCAACAACAATTTTTTTTTTAAAATTCTGTAGGCTTGGGTCTTCAGACTCCAATGGGTCACATGGATTTTTATCCAAACGGTGGAAATAAACAGCCAGGGTGCAATTCAAGGGATCAAATCAGAACAGCTGATGAAATAACAAGTAAGTCACCATAACTTAAGTAAGTTTCGAGCACATTAATAAATATGCAGCAATGAAACCACTTCGGCACCTAACTATTTTGTCTAAAAATTAATCAAACTTATAAAAGTGTAAAGTTTAGGTTCCGAATGTGCTTAGTCTTCTGATTCAAAATGTTTATTATTGGAAATATAATTAGGACTCGTACACGCAATACAATTGCTCCATTATTTTCTATAAAGCTGTAGTCCCTAGCATTGCAGAAAACTAAAGGTCTTCGAAATGAGAACAGAGACTTCTTTATTAATTTGTTACCCCCAAAAAGCAAATTACAGACTGTAACACTGTATATCACTTGTGAAAGCTAACTAACATCATATAAAAAATGCAAAACAGCAAAATAAATTTATATCCAACAAATGCATATTATATGAATAGTTTTCAAAAATCTGTCCATGCACTGACCGTTGGAATTTCTATTATAAATAAAAAAAAGCTGAATTATTGATCCTTCTAAATGTGGAGGATGCTCGTAATTAGAAAATTATCAGTAGAATATGATTTCTATGAACAAAGATAGTTTACGCAGTGTTCAATTTCTCTGAGGAACAAACGTTCTTTTATTCCCTGTCATTATAATGTGATTACCAGTGCCAGTTTCCATAAGAAAATCTTTCACGAAGTTAGCCCATTCCGAGGATCTTATTCTTAAGATAGTCTAGTGTGTTTTGAATAATCGACTGAACAAAAATTAATTGGTATCTGGTTATTTTATATAATTATTCGTAATTGTCCATTAGCTGCACAGAGAAAAATTTTGTAATGCTCAAAAGCAGAGAACATGCTAAATTTCCAAATGTGGCACACTTTTTAGACGAATTTGCTTTGCTATAGAAAACAAAATCGCCTATATGAATATGAAAAAAAAAATAACTGCAGCTAAAATTTTTGAAAGTATATGTTATCATCTGCTGTTTGACAATTTGTTTTTATGCAAAATGGCGTTTTTAAAAAAGCAATGGACGAAAGGCTATGTTTGTGCTCTTTCCGAAAAAAATTATTCCTATTTAGTCCCAACTGTGATGTGAAATGCTGGATGCTGTGAAAGCCGTGATTTTTCGATATCTAAAGCTATGGCAGATAATATTGTCAGTAAGAAAGGAAACAAGTGTCAAAATTTGGCTTCAAGGAAAAACACTGTTCATAATACATATCCAAGGAAAAAAGGGAACGTTTCGAATGTCGCAAAGGTTAGAAATTTAATGTTAAAAGAAATCATCGAAGTCAAATAACAGTGTTGCATAATCCTTAAAATGCTCAGTGTCAACTGTAAACAAAGTGATTAATGCCGATTTGAATCTGAAAAAGGTGAAAAAACTAAATTTACATCGTCTTTCTCCAAGACGCATCACCGAAACCAGAACGCTCTGCCGAGTTCTCTATAAGAAACTATTGTTCGGATAAAAATGGAAAATTGTTGTCACAACTGGTGAATCTTGGGTATATTTAAATAACAGCAATACAAAGAAATCCGTTTATTATCATCATAGAGAAGAAATAAAAATGTTACAGCATGTTTCAAAGAAAATGAAGAAAGTTTTTCAAAGGGATTTATGATTCTTGTTGGTTTTTGATATAACGAAAAATAAAAATTAAAGAGACTGCAGAAAACTCTTAAGATCAACCCCACATATTATCAGAAACATATTTTATACCCAACATTTAAATATGAAATACCTTATTTCCAAATATCCGCAGTACCATCAATCAATAGAATTACATCAAGGCAAAGCAAGCAGCCGCACATCAAAATCAACTGTTAATTTTCTGAATAAAGTGGAACAAAAAACGTATATCTAGGCCATTATCCTTCATTCATATCCCTACTAAATCTCCTGATGTGTCATCCACGGATTTTTGCGCTTTTGGACTTTTAAAAAAGTCGACCTACAACCCTCCTTGGACTTTTGAAATCTGTTCAAGAAGCAAGGGATCAAATACTTCTTCCGCCACTAAAAAAGGCTTTATTGTCTTGGAAATTACAGCATAGAAAGATAGTGAAAAATAAGGGTTATCAAATGGAACATTTAAAACACAAATATTTTAGGTAAAATGTAATACAATGAAATTCGTATAAATATGTACGAACAGAGTCTGTAAAGCTAAATAAGTAAGACATTAAGTTTCGGCAGCTGGTCAAGGACCGATCTCTGAATCTATAGAACTGCAGTCATCACTGACTATGAGGTTCACAAATCTAGTTGCTCCTAACTCTATTGTAGAGATTTTCAAAAACTAGAATGTTACTTCCTTTATTAAATGAGCAGATTAAAACAAAGAGTATTTGTTAAATTGCGTGTAAATACCAAAATATTCATTGCTATAGTGGAAGCAGCTAGCTTTTTTTTTTTAAACTAAAATAAACAAGCTTTTGTAAATTTTATGTTGTTGCTATTTTTTCATCCTTTTTCATTTGTTGTATAATGTTTCCTTTTGAATTCAGTCACTTCTTTATTGAGAATCGCTGATCTTACTATATGTTGTCAAATGTTAAACAAATCAAAGCTAAAGTGGGATTGATATGGTGATGTTGTAACAAAATGGGAAATGGCGGAGTCGGATAGTATAGAATAGACAGAACATAGACAAATCAATGTTTCAGGATTACGAGACCAGTACAATGTAGAGGTGTCCGCCGATAACATCGCGGCAAAAACATCGCGGACGAAAACGTCGCGGAGAAAACAAGGCAAGGCGAAAACGTCGTGCTGCAAACATCGTGAGAGAAAACATCGTAGTCCTAAAACATCGTGGTACAAAACATCGTCGCCGAAAATAAAGTGGTTCAAAAACTTCGCAGTTTAAAAACATCGTCGTCGAAAATATCGTGGTAAAAAATAAAGTATCTACAAATCATCGCATGACGATAACATCGCAAACATGCTTTTTTCATACATGTTTTTCGCAAACATGCTTTTTTCATACATGTTTTTCGCAAACATGATTTAATAACTGTAAATGAATATTCCCATAATGATTTGTGAGCGCAAGATGGAAAGAAGGATAATTTTTACTTTCACATTTTTACTTCCTTAAATGGAAGTATTGTAATCGCGAAAAGTTTCAGGCAGCATATTTCAACGAAAATATACATTTTGACCGCTATCGAATGCAATTTAACTATGTTTTTGCGTGATATCTGTACGTAAGGACAGAATAAAATACTCTTTTTCTTCAAAAAAATTATAAAACTGCTTTAAAATTAATTCTGAAGAGAATTTTTCGTGGCGTCTGTACGAATGTATGTACGTACGTGCGTACGTACGTATCTCGCATAACTCAAAAACGAGTAGCCTCAGGACGTTGAAATTTTGTATATAGGACTGCTATAACATGTAGATGTGCACCTCGTATTCTGGTTGCAATCGGCCGCACAAAACGTATATAAATATATTTATATATATATCCACTCTGTTTCCCTTCTCAGTGATCTCAGTTTCTTTACTCTTATATGTTTGTAAATTGTACATTTTTTGCTTTAAAAATGATTGTATTATGTTGTTTTTATATTCCGGTTAAAGTTTTTATGCCTTTAGTAAATCTGTATGCAATATTTTTAGAATTATCAACAATTTTAAAGTTGTCTAAGTGCCGCTAAGCCTTTTTTTAATGGCGGCCGTTGATGTTTACATTTGAAACAGGAGACTAGTGGATTTGTTACCAATCTAGAGAAACTTAGCTTCGCAACAACAAAGATAACGCATTCATTTATTATTGCCATTTAAATCATGTTTAATTCTTTCTGGAATTTTTTCGAGGAAATAAGTGTTTGATATTTACTTCCTAATTTTTAATATAGATATTTTGAGTTTTTATTTATTTTTGCCTTCTCGCGAAGTGAGAACTGAATTAATTAAATGAGAAATACTCAATTGTCTGTGAAAAACTGTTTCTTTTTCGTTTTGTTTGCTTAATTTCTTTTATACATCATTCTAGCTTTATTATAGTATTTGAATAGAACATGTGGCAACGATTAGATAATTCTGTTCTTTAAATGATATAAATGTTGTGCATTATGAATTATAATATGAACGAAATATAAAAGTTAACTTTTAAATAATTATTGGATTATATAAAAGTTAACTTAGTTCCCGTTATATAATTGTTATTAAAGTTAACTGTTATATAATTATTAATACTGTTAAGTGAATCTAGCGCCAGAGTGTTGCTATGGTAAACAAATACTACAGTGAATTTTAACGAATGCATTTATTCTATTGTTGTTTATGCGCTGTCGGCGAAGTAGATTTAATTCAATCCAATAAGTTTAAATGAAATGCAAGAAAAAATGCGTATAATTTAATATTCCGTACAAGGAAGTCATGTGGTGTACACATCAGATTTTTTTATTAACTAATAAATTTTTTCTGAAAAAGTAAGAAGGAAACTTAAGCATAGAAAATTAAAGGCAACTTATAGTTTATACTTTTCATGAAAAATTACCAGTAAAAACTTCATAAAAATGATTTATTAATGGCCTTTGTTAGTTAACTATGTCGGTTTAAAATTCTATTAATTCCATAAGTTGCATTAATTTGCTATGCTTAAGTTTCCTTCTTACTTTTCAGAAAAAAATATTAGTTAATAAAAAAAATGTGAAAGTAAAAATTAACCTTCTTTCCATCTTGCGCTCACAAATCGTTATGGGAATAACCATTTACAGTTATTAAAGCATGTTTGCGAAAAGCATGTATGAAAAAAGCATGTCTGCGATGTTATCGTCATGCGATGATTTGCAGATACTTTACTTTTTACCACGATATTTTCGACAACGATGTTTTTAAATTGCGAAGTTTTTGAACCGCTTTATTTTCGACGACGACGTTTTGTACCACGATGTTTTAGGACTGCGATGTTTTCTCTTTGCGATGTTTTCTCCCACGATGTTTTGTAGCACAACGTTTTCGCCTTGCGTTGTTTTCTCCGCGACGTTTTCGTCCGCGATGTTTTCGGCTGTAAACATTGTAGATAATGCCTAGTAAAATGACTGAGGTTTGAACGATGGTAAAACACACTAGAGCTATCTGCTTAAAAGGAAGGTTGCTTTTGTGAAAGACGTATTACACGAACTTAGATCGTGTTCACATGAGAAAAATACCGAAAAAGAGGCATTAAGTTAGTCTGTTAGCTGTAATCTGAACCTGTATGCACTGTACAAGTATGCAGTGATCTTATTCACTTCACGACTGAAGTGCCCTACTCTGAGGGTTCCAGAGACAATGTCGTACATTATTCGCTATCTTACTATACGTTGTCAAGTGTTAAAGTGTAAAGTGTGTCAAGTATTAAGTCTTTGGAGAATTCAAATGGAGGACTATTTATAATATTATATAATAATAAAATAACGTAAAATGTCAAATCTTTGAAGGTCAAAAGATGAATGGAGGAACAATCGGAACACATTTGCGACATAATAAAAACAAGGAATTCAATCCATTGGATTGGTATTGAAAGGCCCAGAAATCCAATACCATTATTGGAATAAAATATTTATCTGCTTGTGAAAGATTATCGCTTTTTTAATTGTATCCTATGTGTGGCTTAATATCAAAGTCTTGAGATAAAACAAACCAGTATTAAGGACAATGTGAAATCTCCAAAATAAAATGATACATTCCTCTGATACTGTGGTTATGATGATTAATATCACTTAATTTAAAAGTATGGTTTCCTATCAAATACCAGACATTAAATCGAGGATCAATGAATACTGTAGTGAAATTTATTTCTTGCTTGAACAAAATTAACAAGGTAAGTTTCAAGCAAAAGGATAGTGGAATAAAAGAGGCATAAAAATTATTTTATGAAAAAAAAAAAAAAAATCTGTCTTTATATTTATGACTCAGGATGTAACTCATAAACCTTTAAAAATGTTAGCACAGCATTCTTTGGAGAATATTATGCTTTTTGCAAGAATATTCAATATGCAGTTTTGAAATTCTGATCCTAGAATTACAAAGAAGCGCAAAACTGCTTAAGCTGACTATGCGTTTTGAAACTGCAATTGGTCATTTTGCAACACAGTCTAATTCGAAAATGCGCATATAGTATTTGGCTTCCCTAAACCTCAACTACTGAAGGCCTACGATTAGCTAGAAATCATAAAATAATGAATTTAACTAATATTTTTATACCACATACTTTGTGTAATGTAGAATTATGATAAAGCTGTTAGAAAAATAAGGAAAAAGAAACACGTTTAAATTATATAATGCTTTGTATTTATTGTTATTTAAGTCTACGTTTCTTGTTTAGAAAATATGGATTATTTGAAATTTATTAATTATGAATTTCAATTTTTGGTCTATGTGAAAAATTAGTTCTAAATTTCTTTATGTCTTTACTGATATATATATATATATAGATAGATATTGAAGCGTATTAAGCAAAATATATGTAAGTCTCTAATAATCAGACTGGATCGAATGTAAAGTAATAAACAGACAGCGTTATTTCACACAACGTTTATTGACACCAAAGACGAACTGACACATATAAATAACTATGACATCACAGTTTCTATTGGCAATCTAAGGATATACAGTCATAAACGCCGCAGGCAGTTAAGACTGGAAAGCGAAGTCAGGAGATATTATTAGCAAGGTGGAAGCTAAGAAAAGAGTGACACAGTTTATCTCCGAGTGGTATTTATACAAAGTACATGTAGAAAGTACTCTAAGTTATGATTGGTTAATTTGAGGTTGTTATATAGTCATGGAAGTTTCTCGAATTTGGGAGAGCAGATGAACGTAGGGGGAGAGCACCAAATTTATAACGTTAATTTTGAGGTCGCCAATTATATAATTATACTTTTAAAGCAGCCATCATATTTTGTTATATCTTACATATATATATATATATATACGTGATTTTATATAAAGTTGGAGTGATAGAAAATGGTTTGGAGTCTCAAGGGATTCAGGGGAACGAAACATGTTTTCGACACTCATTAATCAACTTGGTTTTGAGGCTTCAAAACACTTTTCCCTTGACAAGTTCTGCTTGAAGCGTTAAACAAAATTTATTAAAACTTTTATTGTTTTTTTGTTTTGTTATGTACAAATTTCCTAAATTTTTTTATGAGTTTACTCCTTGCAATGATCGTTATTTGATTCCAATTTTGTAAGTTTCTTTAATTTTCATTCTACCAGATTTTAATGTAACCCGGAGAAATTAGGCTGGACCTTTAAAATTTTTAATACTGAATTTTATTCTTTTCCGTTCCAATTTTTATTTTTTATTTTTTTCATTTATCAATATATACGTACTGCTAGACAACTGCTAAGGACGAACAACTCTATCACTAAAAAGAGACACAAAATAGAAAAAAGTAAAATGGGGGAAATACGTGCGGGATACAGAAAATAGAGGTATATATATGCAAATTTTCATTTCCTTACCAGTTCATTAAGCGATAAATCTGATAAACGATTTAAAGGATGTGATGTATGCGAACAATTGTGGTATGTAGTGAAAGTTTTACTAGAGAAATTGAATTGGCGATCTTGAATGTTTCTCTACATCTTCCCTGCATCACTTCGATGATTTTATGCTTACACTGGAAAGATCGAAGAAGGGAAAAAAAAAAAAAAAAAAAAAAAAAAAAAAAAAAAAAAAAAAAACAGATATTGACAGGGCGCCTAACATCGCCCACAGACCACAGAGTTATTTCACTGATGTGGAAATCATTTAAAACAATTAGATTGGTGAAGCCAATGTCACGGGAGAGATTGTGTTAGATATACTACTTCTACAAGAAACAAGAACATTGTCCTATTGGGATAAAGAAATCGGAGCCACCACAGTTCGGCAGGATGTGAATGAGTTCTTGTTGCCACAGGATAGCGAATTTCCCAAAAATCTATAACTTGACGTTTAGGAAAATGAGACCTGTATGCCGGCAGACCTATTGTGTGTGCCCTTTTATCCAGAAAACTAAGCACCGCCCGTGTGCAATTGTTTCGAGATCTTGGCAATGGATTGAACAGGACTGGGTTTGCATACTGTTCTCAGATGAAAGCAGTTTCAGTTTGCTATCGGATTGTAGACGCTAACTGCTCTTGTGTGAGAATGGAACTGCTTATCATCCAGAAAAGGGATACATCCGAGATGCAGTATCATGGTGTGAGCCGGCATCATGATGAATGACTGCACGTTTCTAAATGTGGTTGCAACTGAGATCATAAGCGGTCAGTGATAAATTGATGACGTTCTACAGTCTCCTGTTCGCCTTTTCCGTGATGCTTTCAGTGATAATATTTTTCCATGGACGACAGTACACCAAGTTATCGAACACTCTCTAATCCCATTTGTCTAGACAGCGAGAATATTCAACACCTCATATGGCCAGCACGTTCTTCAGATCTAAATTCCATTGAAAATGTTTGGCGGAGGGACTTGTTCCCCGAAAATGTCCCCCAACGAATAAGAAGACCTTCATTCATGCACTGATAAAGGAGTGGGATCAAATGTCTCAACAGCTGCTGGATAAGGTTGCGCAAAGCATGATACGACGTGAGGAAAGTTGCATCTTTCTCCACGGTGGACATATTGCGTACTAACACCATTCTCAAAGATGCCTGGTATCATTTATATGCATTATTCCATTTCACCGTACACGGCATCAAAAGAACACTTTTTTCTTTTAGATATTTCAAAGCTTTCCGTAGTTTTCTGAACAATATATATTCTTTCTCCACTATCTGAAAAATGTGGCAACAATACTTTATCCTACTTAGCCTCCACCTCCGAGCAATTTTATGCTACACTGCACTTTAAGATCCGTGTTTAGCAACTATCCATCATTGTATATATGAATATTTATAATATTTGGTATCAAATCAAAACGAGTTTTCGAACAAATTTGCCCATATGGCAGCAAATCACACATTAAACTAATATACATTTAGATTTCATATATTTATGGCAAATTCAATTTTTTTAGATGTTTCCTACATTTAAACTTTCGCAGCCTATTTGGAAGATTTTAAACATCAGAAATCTACAAAACATAATATAGTTTATCTAATCAGGAAATATTCAGTCTGTGGAAGAGGTGAAGCGTTGGTATTTAAACCCGTTTATTCAAAGGTCAGCTCTAGAGTCACAATTTTGCATTCAAACACTATGATAGTTGAATTTTTAAGTTCATCTCAGTTTAAATATTTATACATAAATAATTCTTTAAATGTTACTTAATATTTTAAATAAATATTTCTAGGTTAGTCACATAATTTGGAATGATGTAGGTGTGTTTAAATTTTATAATTATATATGATTTTATAATTACTTTTAAATATAGGTTTCGATCAATTAATTGCTAACTCTTGTGACCATGGAAGAGCCAATGCCTATTTTCTGAATTCTATCAACAATTGTCGATTTATTGCAGTACAGTGCAGCAGTTACGAGAGCTTTGAAAATGGTAACTGTACAAAAGAGACTTCTGTAGTCGCTGAAATGGGATTTCATGCGCAAAAACTTCCAAGTCTGAATGAGCAAACAAAGTTTTTCCTCAAGACAACAGATGCATCTCCTTTCTGTATTGAAGACTGAAACCTAACTCTCTGAAACTTATACAACTGTCTAGATGTATGGTACGCATCTAAACAGTTATTCATGCTGCACATCTAAACAGAGCATCATTGAAAAATATGAAGGGGAACTGTTATCATAACCGATTTGAAAGTACTAATTCTAAATGAAGTTTTATATTTAAAAAATGTGCAATGAGTAATTAGTAACAAACCTTTCCATTTACTAAAAGAATTTTAAATACCATTTCTTTTATAGTTTAGTAATCATTCTTTTATTTAATGCTAAAAAGAGCTCCTCTTTTCAATTAATTTGAGCTGAATTTAGTAATTACTTATCATTGTAAAACCAAAACCATTAAATGTAACCTCAAATTAATTTAATTCATACTTTTTAACTTTCAGCTATATGGCATGTTTTATGTAAGCATTGAAATATATCAAACACAGTGATTTACCTTCAGTACTTGCATAACAGAAAATTAAATTATTAAAGCTTCCAAATTCTGCATTGTTTGTACGCGAATAAAAGAATGATTACTATGCAATAATGTGTTGTTAATTCTTAAATAAATTTTTATCTGTTTTATTCATTTTAACAAACTAATTCAGTAAGTTTTATTCCATTAATTATCTGATTTACTAAACCCAAAATTTTAAGTTTCCACAAATTTGAAATGAAATGTTTTATCCTAAGTTCAGATTTCAGGTGTAAAGGGGTTGCTAGATGCAACAACATTTTTTAATTTCAAAGTATTTTTTAACTTAAATTCTCGTTATTTAAAATGACGCATTAATTTTTTACAGTTAAATTTTCTTGATTCTTAATATATTTTGCCCTAACGAATGCAATGATAACTTTTTTCTTTACTAATGTTATAAAATACTTCTGAGCTTGAAAATCTACAAAGTAAATGCAAATATCTTAGAAGTAAATTCAGTTATTCATGTGTAAATGTTATGATGGATTTATTATATATTGTAATTAATTACCTTACTTTTATTTGTTAAAATAAAAATCATTTGTCACAATTATTCCTGTCATTCATTTTTATAAATTTCTTTGTGTTTTGTTGTATCGTAAATCTATAAACCGATAACGCACTTGCGAGAAGGGGACAAAAATGCACACTAACAATACAGCCGTACGCAGAAATTGAATTCGCAACTTAGATTTTAGAACAGCAGTCAACCTCTGCTAATCACTATACCGTCTAGAATGACAATTTAACAGAAGTAGAAATTCATAAGTATATTTCACTAAAAAGTATTTTGGATCTGCAATATTATTCTTTATTAGAAAAATCTAAAATATGTATATTGTAAAAAAGATATAAAACAAGTTTAAAATGCTTTAACTAATATGCAATGCTAATGCCTTGTTTTGTCTGATATCTGATGCTGGTTTTATTACATATAGCTCTTATTATTTCACTTTGAAATTTGTGTAATCAATTTGTCAAGTTTTTCCTGTCATTTATTTTTATTAATTAAGTATTTGTTATGCAATATAAGAGCACAGAATTCATAATTTTAAGTGTGTGGTAGGTGTGTTTTTGTTTCAAAATGCGGTCATTTTCGTTTCAAATGTTCACTGTGATTTGACACTTAAGCTAAATTTCAGCACTAGCATATAATGTACATTAAACAAAAGAATTAATTTAGAAAACTGATTTGTTGCAGTTAAATTGAGTTTTAAACTATATTTTTTTCTGTTATCCATATAAAACAATAGAATTATCAATGTGACAGTGTTAAGAATTGTTCGTTATGTTTTCAAAAGTATTTTAACGCAATCCTACTCACCACCCGCTGGAATAAAATAGAAAGCCTCGGTTAGAATTAAACTAAAAAGTTCAAAAATAACTTATTAAGGAGTCAGTCCAAAAAATTACCGAACAAGAATAAATATTTTATTATACGCAGTACGGTTCAGAATCTGTAGTGTTTAGATAAAAATTGAGAGAACGTTTTGGATTGGCATATCTAGAGAAATGCTCAAGATGTAATCCCATCGGCAAGGAAAAGGCACCATCTGAACATGTTCCACATTTTCCAGAATTAAAACTATCCCAACTATCACATAAAACTCCCATTAGCTCACAGTGGCCAGTAATACTTGATTTGAAGAGTTCAATGGCCCGACGGTGATTGCATTGTAGGTCACTTAGCCCAACTTCATCTGTAAAAGAAAGTTTGATTATATAAACAGACTTATCAACGCTTATTTGTCTAGCTGCAGTATAAAACATATGACATTGAAGTCAGTTATGATATAAAAAATTTTGACAAGCATGCATCAATTTGTTCTAAAATGTGTCATCTCACAAGTAAATTTTCTCTCCTTTGATACGGCCCACCCGCTGCCGAGCGGTAAAGTCTCTGAACACTGGTAGTTCGGTCCGAGGTTCGAATCCCGCGAACGGGCTGGATGCATGGGTGTTTTCGTGGTTTTCTCCCTGTGTAACGTGTATACGAGCCAGTTTCCCTTAGAAAGTCCTCCACGAAGGCATCCCTCCCTTTAGGCAGATAGCCCTAGTGTGCTTTGCCATAATTAAATACACACACATACACTCTCCTTTGATACCGGTTTTCCGGAAACCCATATATTTTCTGAAAGCTTATATCACAAGTAGAAAAACTGTGAAGTCTTAGGGGCAGAGGGACAAGCGTTTAGGAGCCACAAAGTATTATTGAAGTCTGTATGAATGGACATATTAACGTAATGGCTTTTCTAATCTTATATATTCATGCAATGTCTGCTTCCGAAGTACCTGAAAGTAAAGGCCTATAAAAAGAACTGGTACCTGAAAGATTTACGGGAAAGATCGAGCCTCTAGATCAGGGGTCGGCAACCTGTTTGTCCTTAAGGGCGCAATACTAAATTTGAAAATCACCGAGGGCGCATATTTTACAGATAATCAACAGGTATAAATAGGCATTAAAAAAACAGATTTTTTATAACTTTATTTTGTTGGTGTCATACATAATGATACATACAGTGGATGGACAAAAATATGGAAACACCTTGTGAAATGCATGTTTGAAAAGAAAGATTGATTTTAATGAAATATGTAGGTGGCGCTGGCGTTTTTGACTACTGACGCCACCTATACAACTTCGTAAATGTGCTAAACAGTTCAGTTGTTGTCGGAGTACTGTTATGTGAGGTTGTCATTGCATTATGTCAGAGTTAACAGACTTCGAGCGTGGGCAAATTGTTGGAGCACGTATGGTAGGTGCTTCCGTAAGCAAGGTAGCCGAGGTGTTTAGTGTTTCAAGAGGTACTGTATTGAAGATTTATTCCGCATATTTGAAAAGCGGAAAAACATCATCTGCTAAATCACAGCGCGGACGAAATTGTGTCCTGAGTGATCGTGACAGACGATCATTAAGGGCAATTGTGACGAAAAATAAGAAGACCACAGCTGCAAAAGTTACTGCTGAAATGAATGTTGTATTACCGAACCCTGTGAGTACCAAAACAATTAGAAGGGAGCTTCATAAACAGGAAATTGCTGGCCGTGCTGCAATTGAGAAGCCACTCATCAGTGATGCTAATGCCCGTAACAGGAAAAGGTGGTGTTTAAGTCATAAAGCCTGGACTATAGAGCAGTGGAAGCAAGTAATATGGTCTGACGAGTCTTCTTTCACATTGATTCCCACTTCTGGCCGAGTTTATGTCTGGAGAACGCCATCTCAAGCCTATAATACAGACTGCTTGTTGCCAAGAGTGAAACATGGCGGGGGTTCTGTTATGGTTTGGGCAGCCACATCGTGGTTCTCTGTTAGCCCCATGATAACTGTGTCAGGGCACATGACTGCCAAGACTTATGTGAACATTTTGGCCGATCAAGTTCATCCCATGGTACAAACTTTGTTGCCCGATGGTGATGGTGTCTTCCAAGACGACAAAGCCCTTGTTCACACAGCTCACATTGTCCAGGACTGGTTTTCTGAGCACGACGATGAGTTGTCCCATCTCCCCTGGCCACCACAGTCACCAGACCTGAATATTATCGAACCTTTGTGGTCTACATTGAAACGGAAAGTGCGTTCTCGTTATCCACCGCCAACATCGTTATCTGAACTTGCCACCGTTTTGCAGGAAGAATGGTATAATATTCCCTTGGCAAACATACAGGAACTGTATTTATCCATTCCGAGAAGACTACAAGCTGTTTTGGATGCCAACGGGTTTCCTACACCATATTAAGCAAAGAAAAATGTTTTTTTTTAAAGGTGTTTCCATATTTTTGTCCAACCCCTGTATAATTCAGTGTGAAACTTGGGTGTCCATATTTTCAGCTAATTTCTTATAATTGGGGATATATTTAGAGTTCCCGGTCTTTAAACAATTATCTAAATGTGAGTCATTAAGCTTTCAATTATCTAAATGTGAGTCATTCGGTATTTTGATTTCAAATATTTCATAATTGAGAACAAAGACTCGCAATTGTATGTTGTTGCACAATATGAATAAATTTTTAGCGCACATTTCCTTAAAATAGGATACTTAATTTCATCGACTAAGTTCCAAAACATTTTATTATTACTATGCGCTTTTAAAATAATATCACTTTGGAAGTTTATTATTTCTAATTCTAGGTCTTCGATATTATGAAGCTCGAAATACACTGAAACTATTTCAAAGACATCATCTTCAGTAACATTGAATGGATTAGTGAAAAATCTTAGAACGGGTTCTAATGCTGCAAAATCTTCAAATCTAGAAGAAAACTCTTCTATTAGATTATCTATTATTTCTAAATATGATATAGCAGTAAAATTTTCATTATTCAAATTTAAACTCTCAACAGTATATTTTATATTTGGGAAATGGGATAATGATTTTTTCAATAGATGGGATTTCAACAACACTAACTTGCATTTGAATGCATTTACTGCACTAATCATGTCAGCAATATGCTGATTTTTACCTTGTATTTTAAAATTTAATTCATTCAACTTTGCCGTTATATCTGTCAGAAATCCGAGGTCGATTAGCCAATCCTTATTTTCTAATTGCTCGTAAAATTCGCCTCTTGATGCAATATATTCCTTTATTTGTGGCAAAAGCATGATAAACCGCTCAAGTATTTTACCTCCGCTCAGCCACCTCACTTCAGTATGTAAAAGAAGATCTGTGAACGGAACGTCCTCATCTTCTAAAAGTAATTTAAACAATCTGTGTTGCATAGCTCCCGATCTTATGGAATTAATAATTTTTGTTACTATCGTTGTAAGGATCTTAAGTTTTACTAACGTTTATTTTATTTTAAATCTTTACTATCACTTCTTATTTTCTACTTGCGGCCAGAATTAAAAGCTTTAACTTATTTATGCAAATTTGTCTTGCGAACGCCAAGTACTTAAGTTGTGGCTTTTTGCCAAGCAAGAGAGAGGAAGGAGTGATTAGGAGCAGGCCGCTTGCCATAGCAGTTTTACTCGGTTGCTGGTTGCCTTCAAAGCCAGAGGTTTAATCCTCTTGATAATTTTAAACGTATCGTAGTGTTAACAGTTCTCTGTACTACATACGGCCTTTCTGTTAATATACGGCCAATCTTCAAGTAGACACTTGTTTATTAATCCAAAGTTAGTTTAGTTAGAATTTAGTTAATATTTTTATATTCTTACGTTCAGACCTCAAGTGGTTGGTCTCTGTATTCCGAAGTCAGGAAATCTTATTATCGTAATTACGTGTTGAAAACCGATTGTTTTTGTGCATAACATTTCCTGATGTATGAGGCAATGATAAGAAATAAATTTCGGGAATAAGGAATCCTGTCTACATAAGGCAATAAATCCTTTTTTCTTACCAGTCATCGCTGGTGCCCCGTCTGTTGTAATTGCGATAACTTTTGTACAGGTAATTTTACATCTGTTATATACTTTTTAAACGTAGAAAAGATATCTTCTCCTCTGGTGCTTCCCTTTAATGGCAGAACTTTAAGGAACTCTTCTTTTGTTGTAAAAACAGAAAATACCATTTTTACGAAAATTGCTAATTGTGATATATTTGTCACGTCTGCCGATCTGTAGTGAAAAGAAAATACAATTTTCCATATCATTTGCTAATTCTGCCTCCAAATTCTCCGCAATTATTTCAATTCTTCTAGTAACAGTTCGTGCTAATAATTGCAACGGGTTTATAGCTGAAACTATTTCCTTTTTATTTTTAAATTCTTCAAAAAATGAATCAGTAGCTTCTAACATGGCTTCTTTCACTAATTCTCCATCTGTAAATAGTTTTTTATTCTTAGCTAGCAAATGGGATATTTTATATGACGCGATCGTTGCTGCTTTATGTTGTTGCAGTGGTTTAGTAAAAAAACTTTGCTGGTTAGTTATTGAAGATTTTAAAGAAATATTTTCTTTTTCTTCTAATTTCAGAGTTCATTGGATAGTCACTATCAAAATTGGTATGAACGGTCTTAAAATGTAGTTCAATATTACTTTTCTTGGGAATCGTAACACTATTATTACACAACAAACAAATACACTTCCCTTTGTAATCAACGAAACAATATAGATGTTCCCATTCATCGTTAAAATAATATGTTCTTTTTCTTTTACATTTATCCATGAAGGGTTTTGAAAGAAAATAATTATTTCGGATTACTTGGTAGTTTTAAATGCACGGTCTACGCGTGGTCTATTCGAAATACGATCACACACTAACAAAAAATACGTGCGTGATACGCTCAAGGTTAGCAAACTGCTAATCTATGCACAATCCTAAACTCAACTGGCTACTGTCTAACCACGCTAGCGAGAGCAGTTTGGCTGAGGGCCAAGATGGGTCAGTTTCATGGAGGTAGGAAAGGAACTTCCTACCTCCATGGTCAGTTTAATTGAAGGGGTGTGTGGGCGAAAAGCGCGGGTATTTTTCCCTCTCGAAGGTCGAAGGCGTGGGGGAAATCGAAGGTCGGGGGACATTTAGTGTCTCCCGGGCTACTGCACTTACCCCTACATAACTGATAGATGTGCCCACTTCCGCCCCAAACCGGATGTTTACATAGATCTGGAATACATGGTCAGACAGTACTTGCTGTATATCGCCGTTTGACAAGAGTAAGTAAATCGCTCTGCCTATCATACATTTACATTAGTCCAGCAAGGGCGCATTAAAAATCGATCGGGTGCGCCATGGCGCCCGCGGGCACCGTGTTGCCTACCCCTGCTCTAGATATTCATTTTTTTTTTTACACAACAAATCTTTTGTTCGTTACATAACGGGCAGAATCATTTTTCTCGAGACACAGGAGCACATTTGGCATCGCGATAGTTTTATGGCTCTGAAGTCCTTTTTTACTAAATCAATTCAGCGCTTCTCGTTTTGAGAACTTGATTAAGTATGTTTTTTATAAGGGCAGATACTTGAACGACGAACCTTGAATGTGGATTGCGTCAATGGATCGCTGCTTCGATTCATTGACAAATGATGAGTGGGAAAGGTGTGAGGCTATCGCTTTTGTAAAATGTGCCCATTGTGAACTGTCTTTCTTGCCTGTCTCACTGTTTATTTGATTACTTGCATTGACTCTTGTAATAGATTTTGTTTCAAGTCAATAACAAGTCACATTTTCAGCATCCCAACGTATAATGTTTCTTTTCAACGAGCTGTTTCTTCCTTCATATTGAGATCTCCACCTTCTTACCATATTATTAGTTCATATAAACACGAGTTGAAACGAACATTTTAGCGACTTTTGGTGTCATGTTTCCAACACCTTTATGATACTTTGTGGTTCCTATAGCTCCTAAACGCTTGTCCCTCTGCCCCTAAAATTTCTCAGTTTTTCTGCCTGTGACATAAGCTTTTAGAAAATATATGGTTTACCAGGAAACCGGTATCAAAGGAGAGAAGATTTACTTGTTAGATGATAGTTTTGACTGATGTTTAAAAAATGATCTAATAAATATTTCCAAAGAAAATGTCATGTTGGCGTTTGTCTTTAAGAATCAGTAAATTTCGTACTTTTCCAGTTACAGCGTCTGTAATGTAAATCGATATGAGGCTAAATTTTATGAGCAAATTTTAAGAGTCACTGGAAAAAAATGCGGTTTGGGCTATAGAGTTTTATAAAAGTTTGGACGGAATGAACTTTGGAATGAGGATGATGACATTAGTAGATTTGAATGAACTGAAGAGAAAAAGAAATATAAATAATTAGTGTACAGGAGGCAGGTGACAGCAGACGAAGACATCATCACTCTACCAAGAGTTTAGGTCTTATTGTCTCGCGTCTCAGCATATCTAGCATTAGGAGGTATACTGTCCAAAAAAAAAAAAAAAAAAGTACTATGTCTACGGGGTCGAAAAGCCCCGTTCTACTGGGTCGATTGACGAAATTCAAATTGCGTTTTTCATGTCTCGAAAGCGCGACTTAGGATATATATTAGATTTATATATAGCATTGTTCTAATACAGGTATTTTGACACAAAATCAGAATTTTTCTGAAATGACATGCTAATTTTTTTCAATATTTTAATTCTACGACTCCAATTGTGTTGTTAAATTTCGCACCAAATATTGCAAATATGTATTAGTATTTGGTGCGAAATTTGAGGATAAATTCAAAAATTTATCTCGGAGCAAACTGAAAAAATGAGAATTTATTTATTTCGCGAAATTTCTAATTTATAGCAACCTATTTTCCTTTCCTTATTTTCATTGTATACGAGCGGCAGAAAAGTCATCTTTCATATTTTCAAACATTTTTAGTAATTTAGAGTTATTATTAAAAAAAAAACGATGTCAATTTCAAAACGCCCCAGTATGTAAACTTATGTACTTTAATTAAACTTAGGAGATAATATATTCAATTAATCAATATTGTTTAGGAAATAAATTATTATTTTAATACATAAATTTACATACTGGCTAGTATAAAAATTTTGAATAAAGAAACTCTTAAAATTTTGCAGATATGCCTAGAAATACATCTTTAAGATAATGTTAAAAGTGTTATAGGTAATAAATAACACAAGCGTTTTTTTTTTCGAAAAATTCATAAAAATATTTAAAATAAATTATGAAAAATGTGCGAATTGCATTTGGATTAACCCTAAATTTTGGAAGCAGCAATCAAGGAAATTGTAGAGACATTAGGATTTTTTGAAGTGAAAAAGGAGCAATGTCTTCGCCGAGACTCGAACTGCGATTCTCTCGAATACGCGTGGAACGTGCTGACCATTACACCACGAAAGCATGCTCGGAGGCGGAGAAATACCTTATAAGTTTAATAAAAGAATATATATTAATAAATATATATTGAATTCAATCAACATTGAGGAGCTAAAACTTTGAGAGCTAATGTTTTAAAAACTACTCATGTGATTTTCACAAAACTTGGCAGTTTGGCATAGTTTGAGTCGTAAAGTCGAACTATGGAAAAATTTGGCATGTCATTTGAGAAAAAGTACGATTTTTTGTCAAAATATGCGACTTTTGTGTCAAAATACCTCTATTAACCTTTAACTGCTGTGCGCGGTCTCTCAGACCGCGTGCCATTTTCCATTAAATGTTTCCACCCCTTAGAATAATTAATGGGCATTGCCCTTCCTAGTACCTTCCTAAAACAGTTGTCCAAGGTCACATACCAAGTGCCATTTGTCTAGCTCTATTTCTTTTTATTTTAATTTTATTTTTTCCTTCTCAGCGGTCTGTGGGACCGATCACAGCAGATGCGATTCAAATTTCGGCCGATAAAGTTTATTTTTCGTTGTTGTTACTTATTTCGCTTTTTTTATAAATATTCTTGAAATGGCTTCAAATGCTTCGTGCAGGAAACTTTCTAAATATCTAACCCAAGACCAAATTGAAGAAATTGTTCGAAATTGGTCTGATTTAGAGTTCTCTGATGAAAGTTTTCATGATGAAATTATTGAAAGCGAGCACGATACAATTTCAGAAATATCTGCCGATGAAAATGAAGATCCATGTTCTCCTTCTACAAGCGATTTTTTTATTGGAAAAAATGAATTCAAATAGTCTATTCAAGAGCCTAACAAGGCTGTTCGAACTCGTAGTCACAATATTATTTTTCATTTACCAGGTTTGAAAAGTGCTGCAAGAATAGGTCCTAAAGCCGACCCTGAAGGAGCTTGGAATTTACTTTTTGATGAAAGTATTTTAAGAATTACTGTAAAATGGAATAATGTCAAAATTAATGAAATCAGAATGAAATATTCTGATTCTAAAAGACATGAACTAATCGATACTGATGAAACTGAAATCAAGGCATTTTTCGGACTTTTACTATATTCAGCAGTATTCAAATCAAATCGGGAAGATATTGATAGTTTATTTGCAACAGATGGTACAGGGCGTGAAATATTTCGATGCGTTAGGACCAAAGTAAGGTTTTTGTTTTTACTCTATTCTTTACGATTTGATAATCATGAGATAAGAAAGCAACGTATGGCAA
Source organism: Stegodyphus dumicola (assembly GCF_044657685.1). Taxonomy (NCBI): domain Eukaryota; kingdom Metazoa; phylum Arthropoda; class Arachnida; order Araneae; family Eresidae; genus Stegodyphus; species Stegodyphus dumicola. The sequence goes on from NC_140769.1 coordinate 174,627,585, forward strand.
ATGATAAAACAGCAGCCATTTCAGAAATATTCAATACAGTCATAAAGAATTGTCAAAGAACTTATTCCATTGGAGAATACGCCTGTATTGATGAGATGTTAGTGAAATTTAGAGGACGATGTAAATATAAAATGTACATGCCAAAAAACCCGCCAAATATGGCATAAAAATTATGTGCCTTTGTGATGTAAGAAATAACTACCTGTATAATGCATATATCTACTGTGGAAAAGATTCAGATGGAGAAGCGCTGTCTGAAGATGAAAAGCAATTGAAGAAACCGACACAGGCAGTTCTTCACCTCGTGGAACCAATAAAAAAAAACTAATAGAAACATTACAGCGGTTTTCATCCATTGAACTTGTAAAAATCTTGGAAGAAAAAGGACTTACATTTTTTAACTCTGAAAAGAGATAGAAAGGAAATCCCTAAGGAATTTCAAGCCAATAAGTCAAGAAAAATGGGTAGTTCTCTGTATGGTTTTACGAAAGACATGACACTTATTTCATATGTACCAAAAGAAAGAAAAGCTGTTATTTTAATATCATCAATGCACCATTCTTGTGAAAACGATGAATCTTCAGGAAAACCTGAAATCATAGCCATGTACAACTTGACCAAAGGTGGTGTGGATGAATTTGACAAGAAATGTTCAATCTATTCAACTACTTGTCGAACCCGACGTTGGCCTATGACAATATTCTTCAGAATCTTGGATATCTGTGCAATAAATGCATTCGTATTATTTCAATCTTATCCAATAGCTCCGAAAATGAAACGAAAAGATTTCATGATTTCATTAGCAAATCAGTTGGTGCAGTCTCATGTAAAACGGAGGATAACCTCATCATTTTTACCTGAAGAGCTCAAACTTACAATAAGAAGAGTTTTCGGAATAAATGATGATGAAGGAAACATTGCAATCGAAGATAATAAATTAGATAAAAAGAGGACGTGCTATATTTGTCCTCCGAGCAAAAAAAGAAAAACAGCTTACAAATGTATAGCATGCAGAGAACCAGTGTGTCTACAATGCAGTAGAAAAGTATGTATAAAATGCAGCTCGAATTATAATTTTTAAAGTAAAAAGTAATTTTCTATATTCTTATTAAAGCATTCTTATCGCAAATTTTAATGTAAAATAAAAAAGTTGAATTTTAAAATTCCCCTCTACCATTAAGATACGTAAACAAAGAAAATTAAATGAAGGAATTATTATGCATAGTATATATTTCATTTTAATGAACTAATTTAAGTATAAAAATTGCTTTATATCTTCATAAAAAGTCAAATATTTGAAATTACATAACATTTATTCGAATAAGAAAAGTAAAACAATATCTTATTTTGTTTTTAGCAGAAGCGGTCTGAGAAACCGCTCACAGTAGTTATGCGACAATTTAAGTCACAGTAGTTAAAGGTTAAAACAATGCTATATATAAATCTAATACATATCCTAAATCGCTCGTTCTATACGTGGAAAACGCCAGCTTAATTTTGTCAATCGGTCCAGTAGAACTGGCCTTTTTTTTCACAGTGTACATCAAATAACATTGTAAGACATTGTTGCCGTTGTAGCTCGGGACTTAATTACATAATTATTACATTATTTCAGATACTCAAATTACTTTGCAGCAGAATATACATTACAATAGTACATTTTACAAATGTACTTTACAAAGACACCAGTTTACAGACTTTACAGAAATTTACAAATGTATATTGCGGTACATCCAAACATAACAGTAGTACAGAGAATTGAATTTCTAGAAACAAACTGAGTGAATATTAAATTCTTACTCTAGGCGCTCTACCTATTAATTCCCCCCAAAACCTCAAAAAGGAAGGATTAAATAATCAAAAAAATTGTATAACGGGGCATAAATCGGATACGAGTTTTGCAAACTTTTCAATAATCTGAGCATTCATCCTTGCCTCCAGATGACGTTGTTTTACCATAAACTCGCAGAAGGCTTGTGTAGTGTTACGGGGTATTTTAAGATGGTGTTCTTTGATTAGTGGGCAAATGATGGGATAATGGCTTGGGGTACCACTTTCTCCACAGGCACAGCATTCGGTGTGGCTGATGCCGTGTCTATTAAAATATTCAAGATGGAAACTATATTAAATATTGTAATAAATACTGGTAATTGCAGAAAAGTAATGTTTGGTTTGTGTTCTTGTGAGATGAGTTACCAGCACAGGCCAGAAGGACAGTAATATTTAGTGCCTTTAGTTACCTTTAGTTGGAGAGTTACTGCGTCTCCAACAACATTTGAATTTTTGGAGAAAATGCCCTTGACGAAGGTTACTAGCCAAACAACGTTAGGGTCTTTGCAACACGTACTTCACTTACAAGTGGGAAAAATGAAGATGAACGAAAGAAGATGCTTTTGAGCAGACTAAGAATAAGACCTTACAAGAGTAAACCTCGTAGTACCTTGCCCTTGACAAGGATTTGTACATTTGCGTTTCATTTCAGTATTAAATAAATGATAAAATTCCTGAAAAATTCTTTTTAACCTTCAAGATAACATAAAAAAGTAAATGGTTATTAGTGGAATAGAAACTAGCAGTATGCAAAATTTGTTGAGCGCCTTTTTTGGTGTAATTAAACTATAATGTTTTTAGACAGGACAAATAATTTAAGATATCAGGAGTCTAGAACATTTCAAATAAAGAAAGTTATATCAAAATATTTTATTTAAAATTATTGTTACCATAACACAGAAAAAGCCTTAACATTTGTCATAGATTGTTGAATAAATTGTACTCACTGATTAAGAAATAACTGAAGTAAATATCAATCTAAGTTTGAATCTGAATAATTTTATATACACTATAGGTAAACTGAACTTGAATTTGAATAATTTTATATATACATTAAGATAAACAGAACTTGAATTTGACTAGTTGTATATACGCATCTGCCATAACTCTGATGTGCACCTATAAAAACATGTATGCAAATTTTGCAAAAGCTTATTACCTATATTATGTAAGCATAAGTGTATACTGCTGAAAATTCTCAGATTTCAAATGTAAGTTTTATGCATTGTATTTAAGAGCTATAGCCCTTTAAAAGACTTACTACATACCTTTAATTTTTGTTTTTGTTTAAAATTATAAATTTAATTTACACCGTTAAATCGTATAATTTTTATTTCCTCTAAATTATGGAAATAGAGCAAAATTAAGCTTCAGGTTTGCTACTGAAGACCTGTAAAACGATAAAAACTTTAGTTATACAATACAAATTTCTTGATTTTAGAGGAAAAACAACATTTTACGGATTAAAGACATCCGTCGTTTTCCGAAGTGATATCGAATGACTTTGTAATTGGAAAACGAAAAGTGATAGGTAATGAAAGGCTAATGCTTAAGTGGATAAGAGAAGAAATTATCTTATTTGAATTATCTTTAGAAAATTTAGTTGGGTCTAATGATTGACTAATAATATTATCATAAATATCTAAGAATACTTTTAATATATTGGTGAATACCTTTAGAATAATTATTGTATATTATATTTATTTTACTCATCGAAATTGCTTTTAAATACATTTGGATTTCAACTTTTTCTGAATTTTTAGAAACACTTCAGATTAATTTGTTAGTTACGAAAGTTAAAATCATAATCGATTTTAAGGTGCAAATATGAAATGCCGTTTCTTACAGTACCTTTACCAATATAAAAATTTCATCAGAATTTAGGCTCTAAATACAAGTTTTTCTGATCTCTTCCTGCTTATATAAACTTAATACATGTATACATTTTTTACCTGAAGAGAATTGCCTCTAAATTACTTACCAAAAGTAGGATGCTTCGTGATGAAAGATAATATAGCATGTCCCATATCTTGGCAACCTGGTTGTAGATGTCCACCGTTCGGGAAGAAATCAAAATGACCAATGCTTTCGGTAAGACCAAAGCCTAAAAGTTAAATTTTGCATGAAAGTTGAAAACTGTACACAATTTCACATGATGTAGTATTTCTATAAAAGCGCGCCATTAGTTTCAATTTATAAAATCAAGTAAAGGAAGATTTGAATACCGGATATCTTAATCAATTAATTAGAATCTGGATTTATTAATTTATTAAAAAAGCACGCATGCTTTGAATACTGCCTTTACTTAAGCAGTGCATGTTCTCTTATCTTAATTTAATTCAAACTAATTTTTTTAGTTTTCTATTTGTATATTGCATATAGTCACAGGATATGTATTAAAAGTTTTCTTTAGAATTTTAATGATTAAATTACAATAAATAATCGTTACAAATTATTAAAGTCACAAATCGGTTTTTAATGATATTTATATTAAGCTGCGTCCAAGAGATCTTACTGTTAGAAATAAAAATGTAAACAAAGCTATTTGATTACGATTAGTTTCATTATTCACATGATTTGCTTATTTGTTAAGCGCGCGCAAATTTACCTTGCTATCCTGTACCTGATACTTCACGACACTATAAGAAATAAACTAAATTCTGATAAATAATAAGCGTCAAAGTTTAAAACGATATTAATAATTAATACAACAATTAATAAATAATCTGTGCTTAGAAAAATAAGTTCTACGTTGCGTTCTACGGGTTCGTATATTTTGAGTAATTGATGGTAATAGTTGATGAAGAATCAAAACACAATTAATTCTTCAGTATTACACAGGACAATTCCAAAGACGAGTTACTATCATCGAAAAATTACCACAAACACTCTGAAAAAATCAGCAACACAGCCTTCAGGCTATCAGGCTATAACGGTGAAGACAGCTTCACGGCAAACCACTAAAGTACAGTTACCTACTCGGCCCATCGCTCTCAAGCTATGCTCTGAACTCAAATCACTGCTACTACTGTCCCCAGGACCGGCACGGTGTATATAGCTTTAATCTACCTTCGAGAATATTCCCGAGAATAGCGCTAAGAATGCGCTGTAGAATGTTCTCGCTCCATCTGTAACATGTCCCCAATTCTACCGTCAAATATCGCCAAACGGACGATTTCGTGCCAAATCTGGCAAGCCTGCCTTTTCCTCCCACTTTCTGGAAACCCTAATCTCGCTTTGCAGGAAAGCTGTCTCACTGCAGCTGGGCATTTTGCAACAGTATTATAACAGGAAGAATACAAAGCGAACAGATTTTTCTTATCAGCATAGCAAATCTCAGAATTTTTCTTTACTTTGCAAAGAATATATTTAAGGATAAGTGTGTCTTGTATTTCTTAAATGTCATTCCAACCAATGTTAATGAGGTTTCTAGCTCTTTTTTAAAATTCTTACGTAAATGTTCCATTACTACTTAATTTTTAAATGTTTCTTTAAACACGTAAAATCTGTTAGGTTATTTAGACTAGGAAATCAACAAAAACCTCATAAAGATTTAAGCCACGGGCCTTTCAGTTGTTAGTTGGCCGTATTACACAACGTGCAACTCGACAGCGTATACAAAGAAATGTGATAAGTTCTTATGTCCGTTTTTACCGACCAAGAAAAAGCAAGAGAACCAGTGTATAAAATTCACGTCCAGAAGTATTATTCATCATATTTCAGTTCAACTGCCATTGTAGTGATATATAATGTTTTTTGGATCAGGAAACGAGAGAAACCAGCAATGCCTTTCTTCGGGATTCGAACAGTGTCTTTTTCGATTCTTAGAGGGATGTATTACCATTTAAAACAGTATAGATGGGAGAAGGCAATAATTCCTTATAAACAAAGTTTAACTTTACATAGCAACTGAGATAATCTTCGGAATATTCTAATACAATTTTGATTAAAATATTTCGAAGTACATTTCGTATACAAGTAACTTCAACTAACAATAAGCTGTATAAAAGTAACTTGAAATTGTACTTGCAAATACAAGTTATTTTTATACATTTTTATTTTAATATTTTCAGGTACAGACTTATGAATACCTTATATTATATAATCTATTATGCAGAAGTATGCAGTCTTGGTGATATTTTCTCCTTTTCTAAATTACATAATATATACTTTCTCAAAATGCATGCAGAAAATATTAATATTCTGGTAATGCTTTTAGGTGAAATTTCCTGAATATGTACATTCTGATAATGTATACTCGTATCATCCTAACTAGATAATATATCCTTAGTAAACGCACCAAAATACGCACCGCTTCTTGCATCATCATTATGACACACTCTTTAAAATGCACTTTTGAGTACAAACGTAAAGAAAGCCTGTCCGGAAGTACTTATCGCATTATTAACCAATTCTTTCTTTATTTTCTACTTTCCGGGAGGTATCGGTCTCGGACAGAGAAACGTTTTATGTGTTTCCAATCAAACGTTAATTCTCACTTGAAGATGATGCACAAATTGCTGAGTTTTACAACGATAAACTCTATACTTTCGTTTCTTAATATATTTCTTACTTTGATAGATTAAAGTTTGTTATTCTATGAAACTTCATTTCGATCTGCTATGTGAAAAAGAAATTTATAAGAATATTTAATAAAATAAACGTATACGGAAACAAACTAATTCAGTGCTTACCTATCGCTCCATGTAGACAAGAATACAACCTATCATCCCGTTTTATACTTCTGGTGAAATAACATAGAATTCAGAACAGAGTTTAAAATAAACCTTTTTTAGTTTTTCAGTTTAATAAAATTACACCGCTCGTGAAGTAACAGAACAAGTATCCGCTTCTTTTGGAGACAAAACACTCAGCTTAAGATAAACTTAAACAATGAAAGTACTGTTGCGTTCTATGGATGTGGAGTGTCTGATGACACGTAATGAAGAATCAAAACACAATTTATTCTTCAGTATTTCACATGACAGTTCCAAAGACGCGTTACAGTCATAAAAAAATTACGACAAACACGCTGAAACAATCAGTAAAACAGCCTTCAGGCTATCAGGCTATAACGGTGAAGACAGCTTCACGGCAAAGCTTCCAATTCGGCCGATCGCGCTCGAGTTAATATCTGAACTCAACACATTACTACTGAACTCAACATACTACTGAAGATACTCTCCTCCACGTACAGGCAGGGTATATATAACTTTATTCTACCTTCGAGAATATTCCTAAGCAAAACCGCCAAGAATGCTTTCTAGAATCTAGAATATTACGCGAATGTATGGCATACCGCCAGTTTTGTCGCAAAATGTTGCCAAATGGGCGATTTCGCGCCAAATCTGGCCGCCCTGAACTTGCTTAGCGGGGAAGCTATCTTACCGCAGCTGGGTTTTTCGTAACAGTACCAGTGTACAAGGCAAAGTCCTCTGTAAGATTCAGACCTCGAATCACGAACCTGTAAGGTTTGGCCTGTTCGGCCCTGAAGTCACTTGAACAAACACTGCTAGATAAAGCTAAAGTTCAATTAATGAAAATCTAGAAGCTGTGCGAAAATAGTTCGGAGATGAGTTGCTGTCAGAAATACTGTGTTATCTTCAAGAACTCTGTTCTTATATACGTTAACTAACTTTTATCCTCGAAAAAAGGAGTTATTACTTTTATATTTACTTTTATTTGTACAAAGTAAAAATAAAAGTAAAGATAAAAAAAATAACAAGTTTACGGATTAACAAACGTGATGCCCTACAAATAAAGTATTGCTTGAGCATATAATCACGTAATGTGTTAAAACGATTAAAATACATTATTTAATACACATGAGGAATAACTAATTCATTTATTTTTATGGCTGAGAATAAAATATAATATTTTAAATATTCGTAGTGGCACAGTTGTGAGTATTCAGTTTCATAGTTATAGTATCATCTCAACATAATACTGTATTTAGAATTTTAAAAATTAGACTTTAACTTAAAAATATATGATATAGTTTCAAGTTTATAATGTAATAACAATTTTCTTACCTTGGAACCGGGTAGCTGCAGCATTTGTGTGTATTGCATCTACCAGCAAAGCATCTGCTCTGTCCAGTCGTACTATGGGATCCACGTTTGTAAAGTAAGGACCAGCTGGATCCATAGCTAGCGGGAAAAAATGTAAATCACATAAATAATGAATTATGTTGCAATTATACTGACTCTAGCTTGAAACTTCGGGAGTACTTTACAATTACAGATATTTATGAAACTTGGTATATATATGAAGTTTAAATTATAGGGAAGAGACTGGCAAAGAAAAAGAACGTAACTCAAATTTTCACAAACAGATGGTTTTTCTGAGGATGCATCTTGCGAAAATTAGGGAACGAAATATTTTTTCTATAGAAAATAAAGATTTAGTTTGCGAAACAATTCTGCACTATGCATCTTGCTTTCAGGTAAGTAAACACCTGATGTTCAGAAATGGAGTCAAAGCCATTATTGTTATCCACGTGAAGTGTCCAAATGTCACGTGAAGTATCAATATGAAGAAAAAAAAAATAATACGATGAATTTCAAACCATGTAACCTCTGAAAGCAAGAAGCAAAGAGAAGGTATCTGATTGCGGTAAAAGTAATTCATGAACTGGCTGCCTGAAATTCTTCCTTAAGTGTTCGAGTAGTGATACGTGAATCTCCTATTCCTTGTTCATCATAGTGTTACGAATTTGGTATTTAAAAAGCTAATGTTAGTTCAATTATAAATTAAATGGTTTTATTTCTCGCGCAGTGCAGCGCGTGACGAATATTAAAAGAAAGCTAAGCCGGAAAAATTAAAAATACAAGAGCGCGTGCGTTAAATAAATAAATATCTCTTTTTGATTTCGAGAAAGTACTGGAAAATTCTAGCGCGTGATTTTAAAATCTTATAAAAGGAGGAAAACATCTCAGTTAGTAGTTGCTTGCTTAGTTTGTTGTTGTTTAGAAAACTGCTCTTGTTGATTGTAGCGAATTCGCGGATTAGCGTTCTTTAGCTGTTTTGAATTACGTTCTATTGGATATTTGAGTAGTTAAAAGATAACTACTGTGAGATATTGTAATACTGCATGATAATTTGAGAAAATTTAAGCATTTTTGTTGTGATAATAATAAATTTTTGTTCATTTTTCATCGGACTTGTGCATTCATTTCATAACGAACCCGTACGCACGCAACAATAGTGTTCCTTGTTCACCAAATATCTACTTGTGCAACATTTAATACGCGAAGAACAATTTAAAATAGTTTCCTTAAACGATGCAAATGGTTCAACATTTAAATTACAAGATCTGTCAAGGAATCACATGTGACTCTCGATAATATTTTGGGCATCAGACAAGGAATGTTGTTGTTTATAGTGCAATTAACATTCAGAACTTTCGCGTTGGGATTCTTTTCACACTCACATGGTTCAAACTGTATTTACATTTTAGTCACGTTGTCTCTTACCAGGAACTCAACGTTGTTGAGTCCTTCAGTGAACGATTCCGAGTGAATGTTACATCTTCCTATTTACAAGACCGAGGTTCGAAATCAAACAAATAAGTAACTTTAATTTGGACAAGATTTTGAATAAAATTCTATCTAAGGAGATCAGACTCAGGTCTCTTTTCATCAGCAGCAAAGATGTTTATGTCCCTTAAGAAGAGGGACTTATATCCGTTATCCCTCAAAATTGATAGATCTGTATTCAAAATATAAATTTTGCATTGATGGGTTTCTCTTCTAATCTGAAGATTGATGTTGGCTGGATTCTACTGTCTCAATATAGCTGCAATGTAAAACAATCTATCATACCACTTCCTGGGTAACTAGATTTATTCATGCTAAATTAAGCGAATATCGTATTGCTTTCCATAGTTTATAAACTCTTTTACACTCCTTTTTGCAACTTTTAAGTATCCTGATGTGTCTTTGGGTTCTAAGGATTAATGGAAGATCATGACTGTCAGTTAGGATTTTTACTCTATATCTGAATTATAGGTCAGTTCAGTACGACATATCTCTTTTATTCCTTATATTTAAAAATATTTAAAAAAAACTTACAACCTTTGTTTAGAGTAGTTATTTCTTCAAAATGTCATTTCTTCCTCCCTTGGTGAAGCCGTGAAACATTCTTATTCATTTAATGCACATTTTCCGCGTAACTCTTTTATTTTGGGAGATACTACTAAATTCAAATTTAGAGGCTCTGTCATCGGCATTACTTAGTATAATGTAGCCACGTTACTACATTTCATCAATTCAGATTTAGCTCCAATTTTTTCAAATTTAGGAGTTTAATTACCATCAACTGGTACAACAGCTTGATAACAGTAAATAGAAAAGCACATTCTGTAACGCATGCGAGAATTAACCGAATTTTGCAACAATTAAAGCTCAGTAATTTATTGCAAATAATTTATTAGTTAACATCCATAGAAAGCAGTTCTTGGAAATAGATTTTAATATATTTTTTAAAATAGCATTGATGAATGATAAATATGTTCCATTGCACGCACAGAACATCAGGAAATATTTTAGTGATCATAGCAAATTCCTTGCAATAGGTTTTAAAGAACGCAATACTGTAATTAATGCATCAAATAATAATACACAATTTTATTACAATTTTTTCAAATTAATTTTGATGCTTTTATTACAATGAGTATATAAATTTATAAGTAACGTAAATTCACAGAATGATTTTTATTTCTTGAATATTGCAGATCGAGATTGTGAAAAGTTGCAAGGAAAAATAGCATTGCGTTTTAGTTACAGTCAAATTAATTCCAGAATTTACGCAGCATTTACGAAAGGAAATTTTTGCATTAAGTTTCAAGAACAGGCCTACAATCTGACTTAATTAGCTGCATTGCATTTTCACATTGCATTTCATGAACTATAATAAATTCGAATTATTTTAGTTTGAAAGAAGACACTAATAACTATTGACCAAGAATCCAGTATCGTTAAACTCAGTTGCAGGTATTCTGTTTCATATATATATACAAGGTGTCCAAAATTTATTAACCAGGTAAAGATATGTTTTTAATAATACAGAAAAAGGAATATGAAAAAAAAAGACTGACTAAATTTATTCAGCACTTCAAAGAATTTTATATTAATACACTTCAACATGAGCACCATTAAGAGAACCATTACTCGGGCACCATTACACAGAGAATATTCTCGATTTCCCTCCCTTGATGAAGCATTTGTTAGTTGCTTTTGTGTTGATTTTAATTCATAGATGCTGCGAATATATGCAGCATAAACCTGACTCTTCAAGTATCCCCAGAATACAAAATCGAGTGATGTGATGTCTGGAGAACAGGGTGGCTATAGAATTGGTCTATCTCTACCAATTCAACGATATAGAAGTGTTTCTTCAAGGAAATCATGCACATGTGTAGCCCAATGACAGGGGTACAATTTTCAGAAGAAATTTATCGTCATTACTGATACGGCCAAGAATGTCTATGGAAAATTCCTTACAAACTACTCGATCATTAAATTGCAGATTGTTGACAAATCTGCAATTTATACGCTGTCAGTTTAAAGCATTCATGAATAATTTATGAACACTGGAGCTGGGAATTTCTGTTTGTCCTTTATGCAGATTATGTCCGGTGTGTCGTAATTTATGAATTTTGTTCTAATCATCTTTTAAATGATTGTTCCATTGGTAGAGGTTTATTAGATTCAAGTCCGAACCGCTTCTGTTGTATTTTTTGGAGATTTCGTACCAGAGAGTGCACATTATTTTTTCACCATATGACGCCATTTTGTCTGTAAATAAACAAGTTCTCTGTTGCCATTCAGAAAAACTAAAACAAATGAAATTTCTTGAACTAAAGATTATATAGATCTAAATTATTCACAGTTACTTCGTAAAATTATGTTTCAATTTAATTTTGTTATCCGACGATTAAATTATGAACACCCTTCCTCCACTGTATTTGAAGTCCATGAGATTTGAAGAACTCACCTGTAATTCTGCCTAAGCGTTTGAGTCTTTTACCAGCGTAGCCGGCAATATGGGATCCCAAACTGTGTCCAATAATATGTATAGATTCTGGTTGTATTCCTAAGTTCTTCTGGGAAAAAAAAATCATTCAATGAACAAAAAAAAATATGAAATTTATTTCAGTTACTTAGCAAAACGATAAATCAAATTAAGCTCTATTAGAAAGAAAAGTTGCAAAGGGATAGTAAAAAAATTAATACGAGAATTAAGAATATTTTAAACATTACGTATTCTGCATCAGGCAAAGGTTATATGACATTAAAACATCTCTTATTAATAAAAACTATGCTCCAAAAATAATAAAAACTGCTGTTGCATTCATTTTAAATTATGTGTATTTAACTATCTTTTAGGTAGCTTATTAAATGAAAATCAAACCGAAGATAACCGTCAAGGACATTAGTCATTGGTTACCTACAAGCCGGATAGTGTTTTACGGTCAACAATTGAATCAGTCGGTTGGACCAGTGCACTGACCGTATACAGAATCTTAATTTAAAATTCAACACTACTTCATCTGCAAAGAGCAAAAATGTTGGTCAGACTGAGTGTCACTGGTAATTAACTATATCAGTGCAGCAGAACAACAAAGCAAATTTTAACAAATATTGAAATGAAAAAGTATTATTTCTATCAAAGGTGATATCTGAGCTACAGGTTTACGGTCATTATGACAAATTTATAGGTCACCAATATGATTTAAAATTTTTAATAGAGCTTTGTAAAGCAAAATTAAATTGCTTGATACTGGAAGTTAAAAAGGACCACTAGCTAATTATAATAGTGTTAACTATATTATATTAATTAATAACACTTTAAATAGATTCTTTACCTACTACACAGTCATATATTCTTTTCTATCATACACAGATGATATCCTGCATATGGTTATGATATATGAAATCTCTATTTAGAAATCAATAACAAACACACATTACTCTGAATAATTATGTATTGTAGCATAGTTTTCTGCCATTTTTCTCATATTTGACTGCCCCATACGCGTTTGCTTCTTGATTTATTTAATGATTTATATTCGGAATCAGCCATGCAATTTTAACCTATAATGGAATTTAAGTAAATGGTAGCAGACATAGACACCATTTATTTATCGATGCTGAGCAGCTATAATCATACACACATACACATACAGGTTATCCTCTCAGAAGCTCCAGCTGAGTTCTTATTGTTACACGCTTCTTATTCAGAATGCTTTTGGGTCTAATTATTCCTTTGAGAGCTGAAGTCTAGTTGCTTAAGAACACTTGTTCATGGTTTTCATATATAAATTGATACATACTATATATACAGATGATCCAAAAGTCGCACACATCAAATTTTCAAAGATTGCAGAAACTCTTAAATGGATATTTATGGCAAGTTGTTTCCACAGATGATACTCCTGTAAACAGTATATTGTATGGAATTTTAATTGAAATTTATACTGTTAGCTTTTAAAAACTTTTTGTTTGCTGTAAGATGGCTATACAGTTTTCCAAGCAGAACGAATTAATATGATTCAGCGTTACTTAAGGAAAAGGCATTCTTACGGGGAAATTATTAATGTGCTTAAAGCGACCTTCCCAAATATTCCTGAGATTCACAAGACATTGATTTCCCACTTGACAATGTGACTTTTAGAAACTGGAAGCTTTTACCATGAGAAATGAGGTGGTGGCTCGTCTCTTGTGGGTTCACACAAAATGAGCTAAAGAATAAAATATTGGAATCGCCAGCAAAGAGTGGGAGAAATATGACATTGCAATCGACTTTTCAAGTTGATTTTAACAAATACGTTTACATCTAGCAGCATGAATTGCAGCTGAAACTTCAAGTGATATATTTCATATAACAGTTTAGAAGTAATTTGCCATTACTAAAATCTCCACAATATGTGGAAGGTTAGCGTGAGTAACGTTTTAACTAACCTGTGGAATATATTAACAGAGTGCATTATTATGAAATGAGTTACAGCATTCTGAGTAGCAAATATTTGAACTACGTACGCATTTTTCACGCTACAGAATTCTGCGAATTTTAAGAACCTGTGAAACATTTTAGGTTGTACAAATGCTGAATTAATATATACTTTTTAGCTCGTATAGTAGCTCGTATAGTAGCTCGTAGTCGGAAGTATAGTATAATACACACGACGATTTCTACCAAATTTTAATTATTCTTTTTAAAAAAAACTAGGAAAAAGGAAAAACGTCTTACTTGCAAAGTTTTAATAAAAAGTGCAAGTTCAGCACCAACGACCCTGGTATTGGCAACAGCTTGCTCGTAAAGTGGTCCATCTCCTCCAGACCAGTCAACAAGAAATACATTACAATCTTCAGTAAACAAGAGGGCGTCTTTAAGTGGCTATGAAATGTAAACATATACAAAAACAATTAAGAAAAGACAAAATTACTATCGGTCTTAGCTTAAAAAGAAAGAAAACAGTCGGAAATTTATTAATCACACACACCCACACATAAAAAGAACATGAAAAAGGAAAATAAAATTTTTAACATTTAATTCAAATATAAGGTTTTATTTTTAACTTCTAAATTACAAAAAAGGGTTTTTAAATCATAAACTGAGAAATTGTTAATGATCGAAATAATATTTACAGTATAATGTTTAACAAACAGCTTATCTGTTCCAGCAAAAGTCAACGCTCATGGAAATACATACTACTACCGTATTAAATTATTAATTTAAATAACTATCTGTTAGAAGGGTATTAGGGCAAAGGTATTTTGAAATGCATGTAAGAAACGTTAATACTCCGCATGGAGATTATCACATCTGGCGACAGTCCTTGCTAGACGAGACTTTTCTAAGAAACAAGTTTCTGGTAGCACTGGGAGGATTCCTAGAAAAAAGAGCCCCGCTGGAAGCGAAGCTCCGCCTAGCTACGGAAACGATATTGCGGTTATGCGGGATTTTTTCAAACCTCGCCGGAAATGTGTCGGCTGGAGCTCTATCCCGGGTACAGATCAACCAATCAGACGAAAATTCTGCTTCTGAAGGATCACGTGATCCCAGTCTGAGCGATAATCGATAACTGTTTGGCTTTCAAGTCTTTGTAGCAAGTGAAAATGGTAACCTAGCTACATCGGTTTCCTGGAAATGTGCGGGTTCTGAGAATTGTCCTTGTCATGCGTAGACGAACCCTAATGTGATTGGGACCTAACATGCTAAGAAATTATATGTTATTTTTTACAATACTCTCGAGTAATTTAATAACGGAAAATAATATATGAATAGTAATCGGTGGAGAACAGTGGTAAATTAATGTGTATTTAAGTGCTATAACCTGCATAACAGATTTGGTGAAGAAAACTAGAGACAGATAACCTAGGTTAAAAAAGTTGCATGAGATGACAAAACGGTTGGCTACTCTCGTGCCACTTCAAGACTGTTTCAAGATACCCATGGAATACTACATTTCTAGTTGCTGCAAATCCATTTACCTTATATATTATTCCATGAGCTTGGAATTTTGAATGATCTTAGAAATATTCCATTAACTTAAAATTTGAATGTCGTTCTCAGTCGTCCTTCATAAAAGTTCTATATCTTTAAAAAGTAACCTAAAATTTATCAGTTAACGTGTTAAATTTCAAATTAGCATGTTGATGTTAAAATGGAAGAAATATCTTATTTACTATTTTCCACTGTTCTGATGTCCTGCTTATGTAACCAGGAACAATAAACTTGGTTCTAGCGTTTGGACTGAACATGCTCAAATGCAAATCATCTGTGCTGAAATCCATGTTGCTGAAATTTCTCGGTGTGTCGTGGTTACTCCTAGTGTAAAGGAAAAACTTCGTGTTAATGGATTCTCTATCCTCTGGCAACAAACTCAAAGGTCTCTCAATCAAATCAAAAAAGGGAGGACCAGCGTTAAAGCATCCCAAGTCAGTCATGCATTTGTTCCTAGTCAGGTGGCTAATAACTGAAAGAAACCCAGAGGAAAAAAATAATGTAATTAATTACTTCAAAAATGATGTATTTTAATAAATAATTGATTTAAAATTTCATATTAAACAACTTTTGAAAAAAATGCACATAAAAGAAGTAGAGAAAAAAAATCCGAAAGGGTTTAGATTTTAACGGATTTAGATTTAATTTTTAGATTTAATTTAATTTTTTTTCCACGCGTTCTTGCTGAGCTCGTAGACTACCTGTCTACTGTTGCCCGCATTCCTGCTAACCCATTTCTTTTTATCAGTTTAGTTTTATTACAAAGCATCATTTTCTTCGCACTTAAGCCATATGCAGTTCAACAGCAAAATTACAAAAATTTTAAAAGCAGCATAGGTTTCGAATTCCGGATGCAGTGTTTTTGGCATAATTTAAAAAATATCTTCAGTCTTTTCTCAGTTCTTTATAACGATGTCCATTTTTCAATAAGATGGCTTGCAAAACGTTTCGTTTTTTATTATTAAAGTATAGCGTTTTAATATTATTAATTAAATATCCTGTTCTTCGCACTTACGCCACAAGAAATTCAAGAGCAAAATCACAAAATATTTAAAAAGCGAATATCTTTAGAATTTCCGATAAAATAAATTTCTTGAGCTAAAATATTTTATCCGTAGTGTCGCCGCTGTCTGCTTTCAAATCACTCAATTTGTTAATTCATTTAAATTTTATAAAATTCGAAATAAGACATTCGTGCTTCCGGATGCATATGCTTGGTGGGGGGGGGAGGACTACGCTATTCAAAATTTGATGGCTCCAGGTACCGTCGTTTTTTCACAAAGCGAAGAAAATATACACATATATGCAGACGCTTCATTATTTAATTTCGTTAAAAACAATACAGGGGGATAATATTTGGTGGCAACAATATTAAAAGTGCTACAGCCGTTTATAGTGGAAGATGCAGAATCCTGTTTCGAGAGTAGTAGCTCATTCCGGGTAATGCCATTTTGGACTAATATGTTTAGATTTAGAAAAGAAGTTTTGTTATGAATACTTAGCTTTTCACAAGCAAAATTCTTTCCGTATTTGTACTTTTACTTAAATTGGTTTATTCTTTTAGAATATTATGATTTCTTGTACGAATTAAGCTGCAAGCATTATTTATTGATTCATGAAATATTCACAGACATATGGAGTGATGAATTTACAACATATTGCATTCATAACATTTGCAAATGAATTTAACAAATGAAAACCTTTTACTTTTTTTTATTCTATTGACTGAAGTTTATTACCTTTCCTCGGCAAAATATGCAAAGTAACATATAGAGTCTTATGCGAGTAACAAATAGTTCTCAGTATTTTTTCCTTTCAATATAACAAATATGACACTACAACTTATTATGACCTGAAAAGAATATGTGTGAGTAATTTAATGAATTATTAATACATATTGTTGCTTATATCCCTGAGATGACAAATATAGACTGTAGAATATATTAAGGTTTCATAAGAAACCAGAACACTTTGTATTAAAATTCAAATTATGTAATTAAATTAAATAAATAAGTAAAAGAATAAACACTGAACAGGTAAATACATTGTAACACCCGTTTTTATAAAAACATATAAAATTTGAAACAAAAGAATTAAACTTCATAAGATAAGAGGTTTTCATATACATGTTGGAATAATTTAGGATATCGCAAGTATTGTCCTCTGGAGATATACGAAATCATATACATTACCATTAAAGTGAAAATAAGTTTAGTGAAGCTAGTGCATGCTTGTGAGAGCTGTTTTTATAAGACTGAGATTTTTTTAAAACGCAAGACATTTTCGATTTTAAGATAAAAAAGTGCTTAGCTATGAAAAAATTAATAATGAATATCGAAGTCATTTATAAAGGTATACTGGCATACAGCAGTAGTAAATAATTATCTTCAAAATCTAAAATCCATTTACCCTAGATAATCAAGACGATTGCGTTTTTCTAAATGTATTATTTCCAATACAGCAGGTGTAAAGCCTTTATCCATGGGCAGAAACACATAACGAAATATACAATACAAAATATAGAATTAAGTATATGCACACAGAAGTTCTATAGCTTGTCAATAATGGGAGAAAACAGAGGAATCGCAAAGCACCGGGCGCTTAAGAAAGTGGTAAGCATCTATCAGTTCAGCATCACGGCATAGTGGGCATAGGGACTACTCAGGATATTGATTCGGTGAAAATGAGCGGAAAGACAATTATGGCCTGTCGCGAGTTAGCTGATATTCTGGGCGTTCCGGTAACCAGAGAATAAAAAAATGCCATGGTTTTAGCCAATTTTTTTTTTTTTTTGTTTGTTTTCAATTCAAGCCTCTGAAGATCTATAGTCAACTGATCTGCAGCTGATCTCTAGTCAACTGTACTCTACGAGGCTTGGGTGATATTAATGGCTCTCTTTGTCAATTCATCCGCCATCTCGTTACCATAAATGCTACAATGGGAGGAAATCCACTGGAGAACAATATTCTTGGCTATCCCATAAAATGTCGACAGTGCGTAATAAGACTGGAAGTTCGCTTTTGGTCAAAGTTCACAGTTGGAATAAGATGAATTATTTTCCCAAACACAACTGCATGTTTCACTTCCCACTATGTTTTGAATTTCTTATTTGAGAGCAAACCAGTGTTGTAACTAAATATATTCAAAATTTTGTAATTAAAAGCAACTAGTTTGTTTCTAGTTGACAAAATGTGCTTACATATTTTGTCAACAGAAATGTGTAACAATTAAGAAGAAAGCAAACTTCTGGTACTATGTTTTAGCATTCTGTAGCGGAACTGTGTAGGAAACAATCTGATGTTTATCTATTTATGCCTAATTTTCGTTTGCTGGAATTTGCGACGGGTAATAACATAAACTTTGCTGTACACTCAAACAGAAATTGTGTGTTGATCTCCGGCTTTGTTCCCAAGAAAATCACAATAAATTTAGATCAGAAATTCAACGAGTTAACATAACTTTAAAAAAATAAAATATCACGAAATTGTGTTTTACACGCTTATTTTATTCTCACAATCATAATGTAATTTGATTCTAAATTTCAAATCAATCGAAAAATAGATGAAATTCAAATAATCTGAGGGTTGCTGCAGTGACTCAGAAACACGTTTCAAGATAAATTGCATTAGAAGACTGATTAGAATTACAAATAGAAAACTCATACGTTCCTTACCATCAAAATCTCCTGAAGCGAGATAAACCAATGAAGCTGCAAGGGTCAGAAAAAATAAGCACGCCATTTTTATAATAGCAGATGCTGATGCGGAGAAGAGAAAAGGTAGTTTCTCATCCCTGTTATACTTTTATACAGTAAATCCGATAAGAACTTCTTAAGATAGTCGATAATATTTATCAAATATGGAAGATAATTATGTCAAGGTCAAACTGTTATCATATTACTGAAAATATTATCAGAGTAATACTTCATTATTTAGAGTTTTACAATAAGTCTTCTTTTAAAGAGAAATAAATGATCACTGTTTAAATATTATGCTTCTTAAAACAGTATTGTTATGAGCATATTCTGCATCTGTTGCCACATCTTTCGGTGTTGTAATATATGTCTTTTTTTGCTGCAAGTTAAAATATATAACATTTCGGAAGAATATTTTAATAGATGATGATGTATTTTAGCTGGAACGTTATTTCATTCAATAGTATGCGATGCTAATATTTCTAAAACATATTTCAAACCAAGAAAAATGCACCTGTTACAAAAACAAAACACTTTTTAGTTCAGATTTTTTTATCATTATTAAACAATTTTATTTTTTCATGAAAAAGGTCAGTGCATTTAAAAGGTTAGAAAGAAGGCAATTTATACACATTTTGTTTCAACTTTCCAATATAGTAATTCATAAACATATTCTTGCGGGCTTGCGGGTTCATAATAGATTTAATGACTACAGAACCGATGATAAAATTTATTTTTACCAAAAGGAACACTTCACAGTTCTGCATCTTCCCACAAAAATAGTCTTACGACTCGACTATCACAGAGTAAAATCAGTAGTTATACTTCAAACTACTAAAAACGTCAAACACAACCCAATGCAAAGCGCATCTAAAGAGCGAAGGTAACACGAAGATATCTCAGTATACTAACTCAAGCTGAACTAACAACAAATAGCAATTAAGAAAATTCTGCTCTGTCCGATATTATATATTTTTCATTCGGCCGACGAGATATTTCTAGTACTTTTTGCTTCTCGAAATCACTGGAAGGTATATGAGGGCCGAGTACGGTTACATTTACACAGAACGTGAATTACCGGAATTAAGTTACAATATCTATTATGGTGATACAAGAACCGACCAAAATGTCGACTACTCCCCGGATTTGCCGACAAAATTTAGTAGCCAAACCATCGCCAGCTTCGTGATATCTCGCCAATTTAGCGAGATAGTCATTTAGTCAATCTTAAATAGACTTGCCCTATATTCTTATTCCTCCGGCAGTAGCATTGTCTCTTTACATTTTCCTGTTACATCATGGGAAAAAATTCACGTATAATTTCACTAAAATTATTTGTCTATGTAATTATGCTGAAAGATTTCTATATTGTTACAAAGTACGTAACAATTTAGAAGTCTTTCAGCCAAATACACACGTGGTTAAACAGAAATAAATCAGTCGTCAAAGTTACGTATAAATATAATCTAACTAAAAGTAATATAACATATATTGAAAAAATCTATTACGCCGAAAGGGGCGTTTTCTTACCGTTTCGTGTGTTACCTTTACTTATTAAATGCCATGTTTTTCACCCTGAAACCACAAAATTCGATTCAACAGCAATATGACAGAATATTTAAAAAGAGCATATCATTAGAATTTCTGATATACAGTCTCTCAAGCTGGAGATAAAAATACTTTTTACCGTACAGTATTGCCATGGCACACTTTGAAATCTTCGAGTTTGTTAATCAGAAATTCGTCAAGATTTTACAAAATGTGAAACAGCTAATAATACATGTTCCAAATTTGAGCTTCCAGATGCCTATATTCCAGTGGAGGACTACGTTGTTCAAAATTTGATGTCTTTGGGTACCGCAGTATTTTTTACAATGGGAGAAACATACATACGTTCATGCAGATTATACATTATTCAATTTCTTTAAATATAATGCAGGGATCTAATATTTGGTGAGAACAATTTGAAAAGTGAAGCGCAGTTTTATAGTGAACGACGCAAAATGCCAAAAACGAAATTAATAGCCCATCTGGGCAAATTGGCCCTTTGGGATAAAAAAAAGAAAAGAGATTATTTCGATTGCATTAATAGGCAGATACGTAATAGAAAATGAAAATTTAATTAGAACAATAACCAAGTGATTCCGTACGGAAATACGTAATGTATGATGATAGAAATAGTTTTTGACAATATTTCTTATTTAAAATTATTTTATTATTCACTATTGTTATTTAAAACGCTTTCGTAAATTTTCAAAATAACGTAAATACACATATAATATCATATCATATGTTATAAATTAAATGTACTTATAATTAAACGTACTCTGTGTTAGCTATATGCATGAATAAAATATAAAAGAAATTAAGAGCTGCGATAATTGCTTTGGAAATATTAGTTTCACGGTAATGCAGTTAAAGTTTAGATTTAAATTAACTTAAAATCACACTACCTGGCAGTAAAGAATTTGTCTGTTCGACTCGGGTTTGAACTCCGGCAGCATGTGGTTCCATGGGTAGTTTCTTGTTTGTCCCTTATTTGTAAGGTAAACACAAGTCTTTTAAAACTTCGTTCACGAAGCCGTTCTTACCCTTAAGCAAGTAGTCCTTGCCTGCTTTTCCGTAACCAAAAGCAATGGGAATAATTGCTATGTTTCGTAGATGATAAATTATATGCTTGCGCAAGTTAATGTGACAGCCTCCCAAACGTCTGGAAAAACTCTTTGAAAAAGATATCTAACTTCAAAAAAGTAAAGTTTGTAGCTAATAAAGCCGTTGGTTAGTCAGAAGGTCTCCCGACTCTTGACTTTTGGTCCCAATAGTATCTACAAAGTTCTTAATTGACTTTTGGTCCCAAGCATCTACCAAGTTCTTAATTGACTTTTGGTCATCTACCAAAAGTCAAGTGAGAACTGAAAAAAGAAGGCTTGCCGTTACGATGGATGCTATATCTGAACAAAGCGTAATATAAGACTAATATTGATAAAAAATCAGTATACAGAGGAAATTAAGTCTTCATATTCTGAAATTCTACCGAGCTTCTTTGAAATTCTGGTTGCAAGTAATAAAGCCAAAGCTTTCATGGATATTTATTTAGTGTTATGGCTGACACATCTGCTGAGGAATGCTGAGCTTGAGTATAAGAAAAATCCCGATTTTATTTCTCACTACAAAGATTCAGCAGCTTCTTTAGGAGAAAGAAAAACATAAGATTTTAACATTGTCTGTGAGACAAAATTATGCTAATAAATTTCCAGTAGATAATGCATGTACTAGGTATATTAAATGAATGCTTATAGGATTAGATGCGTTATGAGCAGACATGTATAGTTTTTCTAATTCTTAAGATCTTTTATAGAGATCCCTTTATTCTTTGCTTACTATATAGTATGTATTTAGAAATCATGGAGTTTTTGCAAGTATTTCTGTCTCGATTTTGAGATGGGACTGTTAAATGAATTACTGTCGCTCCACTTGTGCATTTAACTTTGATTGTGTTACACTGCATGGAGATAAATTAATGGAAGGTATTAAGTTACGACGTACCTTAAGAAGAATGGGTCTCCACTAATTTATATAATGGAAAATAAATCAGGCCTTTTGTAGAGCTGCGAGAGAAAAGTATCATAATTCAAAATATTCAGTCATTAACACAGAGTCCTGCCTGAGTTTTTATAAAAATTATCAACATTTGTGAGAATATCAATACATATACCTGTGATAATAAAATTTAGTTTGGCAGTCGGGAACTTTTGAAGAATCACAAAAATCACTTGATATTCCAAATATACCTTTATTACTTGAGGCACTTCACAGTGGGAGGGGCAATCTGCACCCCACAATTTTGATGATGGTGCATTACATTTTAAACAAAAGCATTAAAGCAAGAGACGTCCTTCAGCCAGCAAGCACAAACAGAGAAAGAGGGTGAGGGAGGATTGCAACAATATTTATAGTAAAATTTTTCGTTAATCTAATTGGCTAAAACTTATAGGCATTGCAGAAGTTTCAAGATGACATAATGCGGAATACGTTTTCAGATATGACGCAGTTTAGAGAAAGTTATTACTAGAGACAAAGAACCCAAATTAAAAATGAGCAATTAAGAGGCATTTTAAATTATAATGCTGATTTGCATTTTTTTTTATCTTACATACAGATGTGATGCTATATTTAGTTATAACCTGATATTAGATGACAGCTTGTCAGGACTTGTGTGTCTCTTGATTTGCATTAGAAACATGAATGATCCTGAATAGGAACAGGGAGCTTACTCAAGCTATGTTCAAGAAGGTATGAAGTAGACAACACAAGCAGGAAGAGTATACGAAACCCTTTATTTTCAATCTTCTACAGGCACTTCCGAACTTCGGAATACAGAGACCAACCACTTGTGGTCTGAACATAAGAATATAAAAACTACTAACTAAAACTCTAACTAAAAAGCTAACTTTAAATTAGTATACAAATGCCTAGCACTAAGACTGGCCTTTATATAAAAAAGGTACGTATGTAGTACGCCGAGCTGCTGAAACTACGATACGTCTGCAAATATCAAGAGGGCTAAACCTCTGGCCTTCAAGGCAATCAGCAACCGAGTGAAAACTCGTAAAACTTCAGTGGCAAGCGGTTTGCTTCCTAAAACTCCTTCTCTCTCCGGCTTGGCAAAAAGTCACAACTTAAGTACTTGGGCGTTAGCAAGACAATTTGCATTAACAAGTTAAAGCATTTAATTCTGGCCGGAAGTAGAAAATAAGAAGTGATAGTACAGTTTTAAAATAAAATAAATGTTAGTAAAACTTAGGACCTTACAAGCTTGACTACAATCCAGGTTTTCATCATGGCTGAAAAAACTGCGGCGTAGATAAATGGAATTTTTACTTAACAAAATTAGCTTAATTCTTAAGACATCCTTTTATTTGCAGAACATAAAAAATTCTTTGGAAGTATATCCTTCAGACATCACGTAGCACAGTGAGTTCAATCTGCAGCCTATAATACAATGTAAAATGGAGGCGCATTTTAGAATACTAGAAAATACTACGGAGCAGCGAACATGAGTTATACAGACTGCGGGAAGGCAGAAAATAAAGAGTAGTAAGTAGGTGGCAGTAAAAGGCTTGGATCCTATGTTTCAGTCCTGAGCAGCGATTGGGTAAGCGCTTTTGCACTGCAGAGAAATGATGACGTAAATATGATACAATGCGGATTACTGGAAAGAATATAAAATTAAACTGAAAGGTAGAATATAAAGGGCCATAGTCAATTAAGTTAGCAACTTGTTCCAATTAAACTTAATTTATTAACAATTTTCCTTCATATACCTTACACATACATATATGATTATTACGGCTGCCATGAATATTGAAAATAATACATAGCGCTTCATTTTGCTAGAAGTGCAACAGATGTCTATTTATCTTTTCTCTTGCCATTGCAATCCTAGTAGTAGACAGCATGCACAAGCTTAGACATCTGGATACGTCATTTTTATACATATATGACAGTTCCATGAATGCGAGCTCTTCTATGCTCACGCAAAAGAATGTATGATATCCGTGACAGTGAAATTTACGAAATGTATTCCATTAAAGAAAAGTCAGAGGCAGACACAAAATGAACTGGTAAACGATACGCGTTACCCGCAACACTGACTGCTCGATATTTCTCAACATATGTTTCAAAAATAAAATATATTCTAACGGTGTTAAGGTTAATACTTTTGCCATACATATTGCGGAACATTCCACTCCCAACGAACGCCGCAGCCTACTTCGTAAAGATTTGTTTCATTTGTTTGGCTATGAAATGAGATTAAAAAAAACATAGCTATAGAGTGTATGCAATGATGAGCTATAGGGGACTGTTGCGGTTCCTCTGTTAAATTGGCCTCTTATTTGCGATCTTCTTGTTCTTTATATTTACGTCCTTGTTTACTCCATGCAAAATACATGTCTTGTGTGTCAAAATCATGTTTACATTAGTTTTCCTCTATCCAAAGCTCTCATCTGGTTTCGTTTAAGTTCAGTCAAACGCAATTTTAGATATCTAAAATTTAAACAGATGCTGAAAATTGCCTTCTCTGCTGGAATGAGGTTCTGGAAAATGCCCAAGTTTTGCAATCAAAGTTATTTGTGGCTTTAACAACACAACCTCTAGAGGCCGACGCAATTTTTGCAATGCAAAAATTGTAGCATAAAAGACGAGACAAATTCAAAACGACTAAGAAATAATAGACAAATTAAAAAAAAAATGAGT
Source organism: Stegodyphus dumicola (assembly GCF_044657685.1). NCBI lineage: Eukaryota > Metazoa > Arthropoda > Arachnida > Araneae > Eresidae > Stegodyphus > Stegodyphus dumicola. The sequence goes on from NC_140769.1 coordinate 174,652,876, forward strand.
AGATCGAGTCCTAAAAAATAATATTTCAACACTTGAAAAAACAAAAACAATATGCAGATTTTTCAATTCAAACTTGGGAAAACAAAACTAAATGCAACTTTTTAAAAACATTTTTTGGTTTATGTAGATGCTATAAGGTATTGCTCCCGCCTACTTAGCGTGCCGTCGTAGTGTAGTCGTCTACACGCGGAGCGCGCATTCCAGAGGTACATAGTTCAATTCCCGGCTAGGGCGTTGCTCATTTTTCATCTTGCCTGCTTCCAAAAAAATACTTAATGTCTCTACAATACATATGCACATAGTACACTTACAATATATATATATATATATATGTATATATATATATATATATACATATATTAGAAATTGTAGAAAGCTCACCTAAAAGTTACCAGGAGCTGTGGCTCCAAGAAAAGTTCAACACATTTTTTAAAAAAAACTATGTCATTGAAGGGTGAGAAATTATGCTACACGAGAAATTAATCACAGTAAAATACTAAGCGTTGGAAACTAGTAATGGCAAAAAATACAGTAAAATACCTATGGATGTGACACTTGAAAAGTTAAAACATATGAAAATCAAACGATGGAACAAGTTAAAACATAAAACAAACATAATCATATAAAGATATAAAGCGGAAAATGGTAAATTAGCTGAATTCGAAGTCCAATCTGGCTTTTCAAGGGAAATTTCTAATTGAACGTCGAATCGAGCTAACTCCATTACGCGTTTCGCCGAAACAGACAATTGAAACTTTTGCGCTACAAAATTTTTAATTTAATAGACAAAGTGTCTTAGAAAATTTATTAGTCTCAATTCTCTGTTCCAATTTCGCGACACGTCTGAAAAAAATGACACATTAAGGTGTCAAAATATGTACAAACAATTCCGATTACATCAAAAATCAAGATAAAAATAAAAATAAAAATAAATAACAGTCTGCTAATAGTCCTAATATACAATAACTTACGGGCTGGACCTGCAAGCTTAAAGAATTATACCTTTATAAAATTTAGAAATCTGCAATAAAATTTAAATGAAAACACACACAGTGGGTCTTGCTAAGACCAAGAAAAAAGTTGTTAGAAAAAGAAACAGAAAAAATATACCTGTGGCTATGCAGAGCTCTCCCTCGTAAAACTAAGTTGAAAAGGGGTTTTAATTCCCTTCTGTGTCCTTCAGTGTCATCCCACTCGTCGTGTGACGTAAGTAGGGGGGGAACAATGTCTTTGGGCATCAGCCAATAAGATTAGACTGTCCGTTAGCTGTAACTCGTCCCTAATTTTCGAAGAGGGTCGGAAAACTCGGAAAAACGTGGAAAGATTTCAAAATGGCGTCAGTCAAGTTGTTTGAAGAAAAAATTGTTTCTAAAAGTAAAAGTGGCTAATTCAGCTAAAACTACTCAACATGGCCACAAAAGTAAGAGTAAAAAGGAAAAAAAAAAGTCATTTTGTTAATAAAAAGTCGTAATTCTTCAAGCTAGAGGGCGATCAAGCTTATGAAAAACGAAAAGGCCCGATTTGTTAATAAAAGTAGTAAAATTGGCCATCAAAGTAATTTAGAACTATTTAAACAATAGTATTAAAAGTATTGTGCCAAAACGTTTTGGAGGAAAGAAAATGTAGTAACAAGAATTATCTGTACATTTTTACATTATATATATATAACATCTACTTATAACAGTTATATATATAATATCCGATTATAACAGTAAGAAATAAAAAATAGACTCTGTATCAACAAGAGTTTAAATCGTTACGATAAACAACCAACAACCAGTTTGATAGCATAGAAAGAAAAGCTCTAGAGCCTTCTAGTTTTACACTTCGTATTTGAAAGCTCCTCAATACTGGCTTGCAGTACGTCGACATTTGAGATTTATTAAAAATTATGCGCAAAGTAGACTTGTGAAAAGTAGTTGTAGAGCATTTTAAATGCACATTTTCGGATATACAAGTTTATATCGCATTTGAAATTGAGAATTACTTCAGATTTCCAGTATTTTTTTCCTGTGTGTCTGAAACCTTTTCTTTGGGAACTGCTACATATATTCTGAATCAAACCTTATTTTAAAAATGTGCTTATATACGTCCAACTTTAACAACTTTTTTGTCAACTTGTAAGGTATATCCTAATTTTATAACAGTTATTTTTAATTTATACGACTTTCCTATCTCTTCTAGCTTCAGTTTATAATTCCTTACCAGAATGAGATTTTAGAATCTCGTTAAATGCAAATGAGAATTAGAGAATATTTAAGTCAAAGTTCACTGACTTCGGGAGAGAGAATTAGGATTTCCGAATAGCGCGCATTTTCCTTTTGACTACGTCTCTCTAAAGCTGATACTACGCGTGCCCTAGCTCACGTTCGTATTACGTGCCCCTGATAGCTTCGCTAGCTAATTTAATATTACGGGCCAACTACTAGTTTAGAAATTGTGTTAGCTTCGGCTAAATCTCTTCAGTTAGTCATTAGTTAAGTTCTTATTTCTTACATTTTTGAGTGTAAGTTGTACGTCCTGAGAAAAGGGCTATCTGTGAATCTTTATTTTGAGCAATAAAGGGTAATTAACCCGTCTTGAGTTTACGTTTCTGTTTTTGGACTTAAGCGGTTATTCGCTGAGTTGTTCACTAGGTTCCTCAACACTTAGTTAATGGAGATAAAAGTGAGGATCCCTACAGATTATAATTAGGATTCAATAAGAACAATATGAAAAAAAAAATAACTAGGCAGTGTAAAAACAGTTAGGAATACACAGATAATTATGATGCCACCTAAATTTGGTTTCTTCAGAATAACGATGTGAAATTCATTAAAATACGATTATGTAAGTGATATAACGCATTGCTTTTATTTCTTTTATGTTTATCAGGTTTATCAATCAACTTCACGGACAGAAGGAGAGAAAATGGAGAAACACATCTTGAGGTCTCTCACGCTATTGCGTGATAAGCTAGAGCGAAAATTTTCTACTTCATTTATTTAAATTTTAGAATTGAGGGTGAAATTTATCTTTGCAAATTCTTTTTGTGATACGCATTTTTTACAAAGTAAAACTATAATATTTCAAGCTAAATTCTTTTATTGACTTAATTCATTAAAATATTTAAGTGAGTGTTGCCGAAAATTTCTCAAGCAGCCCTAGATTTCCATAAATTAAAATGGAGGTCGACCATAAACTAGACATTGGTTTTTGTGTAGTTTAAAGCGAAGGCTCAAAATTATTCCTTTATGTGAATTTGACGACGAATTCGGTTTGAAATCCTTATATAACAGAGAGTAATTAAGCATTTATAGCCCATATGTGTAGGCCTGGTTTTGTTGCCATTTGAAACACACCTTCTAAAAGTGTTTTACCGTCTAAACGTTTCCTCATACATTTATTCTAGAAAAAGAATTATTAAATCCAAATACTAAAGAAAACAAGGAAAATGAATTGAAGATAAATAGTTCTTTTAAATACGATAATCATATTTTTAAAATTATGCCTTAAGATTTTTAAATTTTTAAATTACTGTAAAAGTCAACATTGCAATTCTTCTATATCCACAAAATCTTATAATTTGATGACCTGGATATTTATAATAACTGAGGAACTTACTAAAGGTACTGTCTCTAAAGATTTTATTCACACTACATTATTAATTTTTACATCGAAGTCATCAACCATATTTTTGTTTTGGTAACATCATGCGGCGGATGAATATTGTGCTACAGTCATGAATATGCGCTGAAAATGTATTCCATTCCTTTCCAAACTTGATTCGCTATGAACATTTCGTTTGTAACTACCTTAGAAACAGAACTTAGAGTGATGCCACAAATTCTTTCAAGAAACTAAAATTAGCAGTTTTATTGACTGAATTTATAATTCCTAATATAAAGAATTAGATTTGAGAAAGTTTCACAAACTTCCATTGCAATAGAGACGCGTAATGCTACAGAAATTCGTAATATATTATTACTATACATTAAGATTTGTATATTTCTTATACATTTATACATAACTAATTAAAATTTTGGAAAATGTACGCATTAAAATTCGGTTATAAATTTATTCATATCTAATTAAAATTTATTGATTCCTTATGAAATTGCAGCAACCATGCAACGAACTTTTAAATTAAATGTTAACCGTTTGTCATTTTCATGTATAGCATATTAAATATTTAAATATCGTAATGATATTTAATATGAGTTAGTCTTTCTCGTGCCTGTGCTGTTCTCGCTAGTGTGCAGAAACGCAGCGTGATATGTTTTGGTAGCACGCTCTTTTCTTTCGATTTGTAATTCAAAATAAATAAATGTCATTAATTGAATAAGTTTAGCTTATTTATGAATATGAAGAACCAACCTGCCGTAAACATTTCACGTGGAACTACATTAAAAACAGAACTTAGAGTGATGCCACAAATTCTTTCAAGAAATTAAAATTAGCAGTTGTTTTATTGACTAAATTTATAATTCCTAATATAAAGAATTAGACTTGAGAAAGTTTCACACACTTCCGTCGCAACTAGAGATGCATAATGCTACAAAACTGCTAATATTTTATTACTATACATTACAATTTGTATATTTCTTATAAATTCACATTTAACTAAATAAAATTTTGGATAATTTAAACATTAAAATTCGTTCATAAATTTTAAGTTTCATTTCGCTTAAATATTTTACAGTTTTTTAATGCAGTCTTTTTCTTTTTATATTACTATACAGGGTGCTTCATAGATCATGGAACAAACTTGGAGGGATGGTGAAGCGTACTAAAACAGGCATTTTTTGTATAGGGTCTAAAGTGACGGGTTAAGCAGGAACGAAAAAAAAAAAAAAAAAAAAAAAAAAAAAAAAAAAAAAAAAACCGACACGAGAGGAAAATGTATTTATGTACAAAATCAACGCAAAGTGCTTCTTTGCAGCAATACAGTATTCGCAATAAATGTTCAAAAAGGGAATACTAACAGTAATAGGTACGGTGACCATATTTTTTCGGAGAAAATAAAGGACACTTGTAACGTGACATGAGGGGGGGGGGTTATGGTAATTTAAATTCGTGTTCAAAAATTTTGTGTTAGGGGTGGGGGTTTGTGCGTTCGTGTGACGTCACAAATGTTAATTTGGGGTCTTCCAAGGTGTGACAAATTGTGACATGGGGATTGGGGATGGGCAGGGTCAAAATTATCCCAAATATTGCGATGATTTATGGACGCCTCCTGATAAAAAAAAAACTCCAAAATACTTAGTAATTCAAAAGGTTTATTAAAACAATAGAAGCAGACATTAATATGTTCAACGAGTTTTAAATAATGTAATATGTAAATATAGGATATTAAATAATTTATTGCTCATACTTTCCAGATGTATGGATTTTTCGCAAAAGTGCCGGTTCACGCTTCAAAAAGTCGTGAAATTCAAGGCAATTCATTTCAAAGTTAAATTTTACAGCTATGCAGGCTTGTAATGTACTAACACTTAATTGGGTTTTGTCACTGGTCCACATATTATTTACTAATGAAAATATTCTTTCGACGGGAGCATTAGTTCCAGGTAGACATAAAGCAAACTCAATGAGTTTACAAGTATTGTTGAAGGCAATATGATTCGCTTTAAAGTGATTAAATATCTCCACCCACCTTAGGTGGCAGGATTTGCTGTTTTGCCTCCATTCGTCAATTTTTTCATTGGTAATGTAATGTTTTACGAGGGTAATTTCGTCAAATAATTCACCGTCGGGTATTTCGACCGAACATTGTTCTGATATGAAAATGTAACTTGCCTCCACCTTCGACCACACAGGGACTTCTCGCAAAGTGATCCATTCAAAAACTTCTGCTTCATTGAAACACATGTCCCAATTGCTTAGATATTCAATGCATGTTTGATAAAACGTGCAAGCTTCAGAGATAAACTGTGTAGATTGCATATCTTGCACTTTTGATAACGTTTTCTTTATCACTATTGGAACAAACTTCTCATTTTTTCTTGAATTTAGCTTAGTTTTTAATTCCTTAACAAGTAACGATGTTTCACACATTGAAATATTAATAATAAATAATATTAATAATAAAATAATATGACCTTCAGCCTTCAAAATATATTGATGAAACATTGACGCTTGATTATGAACAAAAAATAACCATTCCTCTGATAATTCCCCATTGAAAAAAGTTTTAAGTATTGTTGGGCATTTATCCCGATTTAAAAAGTAAGCCTTTAAGGGATCAAATAGTTGTAAAACTCTCTCCAGTGCTGGCAGAAGAGTTAACCATCTTGTTTTACTGTAGCCAAGTAGCTTTTTGTATTGGACCTCTGCCTCATCACAAAATTGTTTCAATATTTCTACTCGTATTGTGTAAATATAGAAATGTGAGTAAATTTTTACCAATACCACTTCAATATCTATCGGAAGGCAATCGACCGCAGTGCTGATGCAATTATTGAATATGTGGGCTGCACAATTAACCCCAATCAATTTCGTTTTGCTCGATTGTTGCATTTTGTATAAAACATTGTTTTTTCCTCTTCTTTGAGAACCACCAAAATTAACATTTGTATTATCCGCGCACAAGGCTACCAATTTCTTGGTGGCCCCAAATTTCTCCAGCGATTCATTGATACAATTTGTCAAAATATCGGAATTTTCACCGGGAAGCTGTTTTATATTCAAAACTTTTACTCTAACTCCAAAATTGGGTAAAAAATATCTGACGAGAATTGTACATAATTTGGTGTTGCCATGATTCGAACAATCAGAATAAATGGTGATATAATTTGTTTCGCTTAGGTCACTTTTGATCGCTTCAAATGAATATGGGGCGAAGACATTGCAAATAACTGATTCCGTTTTTGTTCTTGCGCAAGAATATTTTTCTTCGAAACACTTCTTAATTACTGATTCAGAAGTCAAACAACAAAAATCAGCGTTAATTCACAAAATTTTGTGAATTAACGCTGATTTTTGTTGTTTGACTTCTGAATCAGTATTTATTCGGCGTGTTATTGTGTCTTAATTACTTCTTAATTAGTTTGGAGGAGCAGTCACTAGATCTAAATGAATAATTGTGTTGAACTGAATGATAACACCACGATGCTTCTTTTAGGGCTAACGCGTTTTGGGTGTTATTATCTCTTTTATTAACAAAAAATTCATTTAAAGATTTGCTCTCGAAGCCTGCCTATCCGCATCTTTGTGTTTTGAAGTTTGAAGATGCTGATTAATTGCTGATCTGCCGCTATTTGCAATGTTGAAAGTGGCTAAACATTTACTGCATCTGACATCGCTATCCGATTTTCCTTTTTTTATGAAAGGAAATTCTTCCTGCAATGCTTGGTTGAAGGTGCACTTTCTTTTAGGCGCCATGAATGGTAAAAGTCAAGATTTCTATAACATTTAGTTAGATAATACCGAAATATCAAAACTGAAAATACAAAGCAAACTTACCTAGGAGCTAGGACCAGGGTAAGTCATAAATTGATTACCGTTGAGTAAACTAAAAGCTGTAAAATACAATATTTGGGTAACATTGAACGAAGGACGTGCCGCGCGCACAAACCGTAGAAGGAGAATGAACACAAATATTAAAGAAACTAAGCAGTCCCTAGTTATGTGGTGGTGGTACTAACGCGAGAAGCAAGCATTGCTCCTGCCCGACTGCGTATTTGTCAGCGTACGGCTCGACTGGCATTTAGAAAAATACGTTGCGGGTGCTCCGATCTAGAGTTGCAGAAAACCAATTTGAGAAATTTGATTTTGCGACGATTTCTCAAAATAAAGGACAATATGCTTATTTCAGGAAATAAATAAAGTTAGAGGACAGAGCCTTCAAATAAAGGACTGTCCTCTGAAATAAAGAACGTCTGGTCACCGTAGTAATAGGAAGTACCGTAGTAATAGGAAAAAGCTTCCCGGTGAAAATTCCGATATTTTGACAAATTGTATCAATGAACCGCTGGAGAAATTTGGGGCCACCAAGAAATTGGTATCCTTGTGCGCGGATAATACAAATGTTAATTTTGGTGGTTCTCAAAGAAGAGGAAAAAACAATGTTTTATACAAAATGCAACAATCGAGCAAAAAGAAATTGATTGGGGTTAATTGTGCAGCCCACATATTCAATAATTGCATCAGCACTGCGGTCGATTGCCTTCCGATAGATATTGAAGTGGTATTGGTAAAAATTTACTCACATTTCTATATTTACACAATACTGTGATTCGCTGGCAATGCAGCGGTAGAGGGCGGTAGTGAACCGGACAAACCACAATCCGATGCATCAGAGGATCATTCGCAACTCTGATGTCGAGCGTGATGGGTGAGTTTACGCACAGGAAAAAAGCTGACATGCATCTCATGTTTGGTGCTACTAATGGGAACGGCAGAGCAGCGCTACGGTAGTACCAGGAACGGTTTCCGAACAGGCTTATTCCGAAACACTCAATGTTCGAGAGGTTGCATCGGTCTCTGTGTGAAAACGGGTCATTTGAAGTCACCTCTGACGCTATGAGTGGAAGAAGAAGTGCACGAAAACCTCGCATTGAAGAATCCATCCTTGAACATTGTGCATGAATCACCTCAGACAAGTACAAGAGCTATTGCACGTTGTCTGCAGCTCCTGAGTCATTCCACCGTTTGGAGAGTATTGCATGAAAATGGTTTGCACTCATACCATTTGCAGAGTCGAAGCTTTGGAAGAGACAGATTTCCCTCTTTGAGTTCATTTTTGTCATTTGTTTTTGCAGCAGTGTGCGGCGCAGGCGGATTTTCCATCGGATATGCTATTCACGGACCAGGCACCTTTCTCACAGGACGTCATCTTCAATAGCCACAACATGCACGTGTGGGCAACTCATAATCCACACGGCACAATGTCCACATGCATTCCAAATCCGCTCCTCCGTAAATGTGTGGGCTGGTATTGTTAACGACTACCTCATAGGCCCATACCTCTTACCTGCACGTACAAATGGCTTATGCTATCATATTTTTCTGCAAGATGTGCTACCGGAATTGCTGCAGGATGTTCCGGCCGTCCTTAGTGATCTCATGTGGTTCCAGCATGATGGTGCACCAGCCCATAACCACGTGCGGGTCCACAACTACTTGGATGGGACATTTCCGGGCCGATGGATTGGCCGTGGTGGACCCGTTCGATGGCCAGCCCGTTCGCCAGATTTATCCGGCTTGGAATTTTTTTATGGGGGCCATTTGAAGAGCGTCATTTACGAGACTCCCGTTGACTCACTGGAGGACCTCGTGGCACGACTATCCATTGCGGCTGCAAGCGTGCGCGAAATGCTTCTCGTTTTTCAAAATGTATGTATGTCGCAAAAAATGTTTCAAAAAATGTATGTTTCAAAAAATGTCGCAGAATCCCTTCTGCGACGTTACCAAGCATGTATTACTGCTGGTGGTTGCAATTTTGAACATTTATTGTGATACAGATAAGTATACAGTAGTATAAGATCTTAATAAGATAGTGCAGTTGGACAATACCCACATTACCTATGGTTAAACATTGGGTGTCCGCTGCACTACAACCTGAACCTGAACATTTATTGTGAATACTGTATTGCTACAAAGAAGCACTTTGCTTGATTTTGTACATAAACACATTTTCCTCTCGTGTCGTTATTTTGCTTTCCTGCCTTAACCCGTCACTTTAGACCCTACATTCCTATAAAAAATGCATGTTTTAGTACGCTCCACCACCCCTCCAAGTTTGTCCCATGATCTATGAAACACTCTGCATATGAACCCTATTAAGAGAAAATTCTATATCGAATTAAGCAAGCTGCCATTTATGCTTTCTAATACTTGTCGTCTAGTATTTGTTAAATAATAGTTTAAAGAGAAGTCAACAGCTGAAGATATGAAACTGAAAACGTAATATAATAACTAAAATATTTACATGAAATCACTCCAGTATTCTGTTTAACAACTGGTGATGAAAGAAATTCTAACCCTCAGAAATAATTAAAATATGTTCAACACGCAATCTTAAAATGACTTAATGGAAGTAATTGAAATTTTTAATTAAAAAACTTGTTAGAAACTTACTACTTAAAACTGTGTTGCTATAGCAATAATTATCGGAAGTCCATAATATATCAAAGTGTGAAAAATTGCATTTTGTTTTAAAACAGATTTTTTCGTAGAACATGAGATCCTTCAGGAGTTATATGCAAAGATTAATGCAATTGGTCTGAAAAATTAGTAGATGAAGTTCTCTGAAATGCCATATAATAACCCATATTAGTCATAAAATATGTATTTGAGATAATGAATTCATAGTAGCAAGGAAAGGTTTTCTTTTTACGTTTTTCCATGACAAACTTTTATCAGAAAAAATGGTAATTTATTACAGGAATTAGAGGAAGAATGTGTCATGTTGAATATTAAAGTACTGTATGAATGTTTCTCTTAATGCCTGTTTAATGTTCTGGATTGGTTTAAAAATTCAATGGTTTTATAGAATATTATGACGAATTGGTATTAGAGAATATTGTTGCGTGCGTACGTGTTCGTAATAAATTGAATGCACAAGTCCGATGAAAAGTGAATAAAATTTATTATTATTTTTAAATAAAACAAAATATTTAAATTTCTTCAGAGATATTTTTAAAATATCGCAATATCTTACAGGAGTTATATTTTAAACTACTAAAACGTTTTACAGAACACAATTCAAAGTAGAGAAATCTAATCCGATCTCATCGCGAATTCGCTACAGTCAACAGCAACAGTTTTCTAAACAACTACTGAATTGAAATGTTTTACTCCCGATTTCATAAGCTTTTTAATCAGCACCAGAATATTCTGGCATTTTTTAATCAGCACCAGAATATTTTGGTATTTTTCCGGAAAGCAAAAACGTACAATAACGAGATATCTATTTATTAAATGCGCTTGCTCCTGTATTTTTAGTTTTGCTGGCGTAGCTTTCTCTTCAAATAAGTCTCGTGTGCATTGCACGGTAATAAAAAACAATTTTAATTATTTCTAGTTAAAAATATGTAAATAAATACAAAAACCGTAACAATATTATGATGAATCTATACAATACCGATGATTAATATATATTTTCAGAAATAATAGTTAGAGGTATTCATCGGAAAATGTTTCACTGTATTTCAGTAAATTCTTTTTTAACAAAACTGTGTATTGCCAGTACGTGACAATTTACTAAAAGCATATAATCAATTTCGCTTTGATGACAATCTTTTTTAGAACGGCAAAATCCATGCGCAAATTTTCATTAGATTACTTATTTAAGGTTATAAGGTATTTCTCCAGCTTTCTAAGCATGCTTTCGTGGTGTAGCGATCAGCACGATTGGCGCGTATTCGAGAGGTCTGTGGTTCGAGTCCCGGCGAGGGCATTGCACATTTTTAATCTCTCCTGCTTCAAAATAATCCTAATTCCTCTACAGGGTAAATCACAGAAGCTCTTAAATTTCTTCTCATTTTTGACGAAAAAGTTTTCGCGATTGTACTCGAGTTTTCCCTTTTCTCTTCCCTTCACTTTCATAAAGCTTACATGTTGAAGAGAATAAAGTGCTGAAATCATCCTTAAAAGTGCATCAGAAGATTAGGTTATTCGACTACGGCAATGCACTCGAATATTATCAGCGTAAAAGGAAGGATACTTTCGTAAGCGACTCTCTAATCCTCTCGTGTGGTTTGGTGGAAGGGCAAACCCTCGGACCCGTACACCCAGCTTGTTTTTCATTAATATTGGGGGCAGAACTGAGCTAAATCGCAATGCCATCTGAAAGACCCTCAAGGCCGTTGCCAACGCCAAGCGTAATCTAGCTCTCTTTGCCACGAGGAATACGTTCTAAGGGACACTGTTCCTCTTCGCGTAAACATATCGAACATGCAGCTAACCCGTTAACCCAGTTTGAATTCTCAATGTTCAACGGCCTTCATCCGTCGGCCATTAAAGAGGCTGCGCTTGATAAAAAACTTTTTACAAAAAATTTACAAGAGTTTTAAAGTAGAGTACATCGCTCCAAATTCAGTGACATTTCAATTTAATGTTTACGAGAAATCCGCAAAGAAAAATATAAAAAGTTAATCAGCAATCTTCTTCGATAAATATTCTCATTTTATAAAAGTTTTAATTTCGGCTTTTTACTTTATGAGCAAAGTAAATTTTTTCTTCTTTTTTTTTAAAATTGCGATTTAATACCTTTATTTTTTTCAAACTTTTCTTCAATCTGGTAGCCTTTATAATTTTCTGAATAAGTCATGCATATTAATTTCCACATAAAAAATCTTTATATTATTCAATTACATTTATATTTCTCAAGAAAGATATTACATTTCAGTGCAATTTAACCGATGTAACAGTTTTTCCTATGCATTATACTGATGCGAGTACCTTGAATTACAATTATATTCATCGATTTTTTTAGATGAAGAATTTAAAGTGCTCTAGTATTGTATGATATATATAGCTTTTGACAAATGATGACTTGGATATCAAGTTTAGAATCTAAGTGAATGCATTAAGAAAATAAATGGCCATCTGGATTAAAGAATGACTAAATATTTTCTTTGATTCGTCATTTGGCAGCTGGTGACATTCTTTAGTGTATGAGATTTGACATGAAATATTTAATATTTTCTTCATATTTTCTTCATATATAGCAAACAGTTTATTAGGATTTTTATATAATTATAACATTAGTTTTTATATTAATTTAAAAATTTACGAAAATTAGTTAAAACGAGCGAAATAACAAAATAAGCGAAAGAGATCTGCATTCAGAAACAATGCATTCTTTTTATCTGTTATAAGGAATACTATTTTTATCTTGAAATATATATTTTTGTCTTGAAAGAGGGAAAGTCACAAAATCCTCACACAGCTAGTCAAGTTTTAGTTAGTTCACACAGCTAGTCAAGTTTAGTTAGTTTTAGTTAGTTAGTTTAGTTAGTTCTTCGGAAATTAAACCCGAAGCTAACCCTTAGTGAAATTAATTTTTTTTGATACTCAGTTACTAGTGAGACTATTCATAAAACTCTCAGGATGATTCGAGAGAAAATTCTTTTTAAAATGAAATGGAAATAACAAAGGTATCAGAGACACAGTACATACTTTATTATCTAAGCAGCCGAGATCGATGACATATTATCATTATTAAACCTGAATTGTTTGCTATCACTGTGTTCAAATAATCCAAAATCTGTATAGAAAGTGATACTATATTGAAATCACTGTTTCAAATGGTGACTGAACGACGTTATTCCGTTTACAAAACAGCATTATTATATCACTGAATTACGCCGTCTGTGGTCTACATTTGAATTTAGGCAGAAATTTTCCAAAGCACTGTTTAATTCTGTGATGGACTAGTCTATAAATCAGACTATACGCCAGAGCTCATACTATCAGGTATATGCAGAGGTAAAAGTCACAGACTGATGTAAGATCTGGAGAACATTTCTGCCATGAAATGTCCGTGATGTTAAGTTATAAGGTATTTCTCCCGTCTTTTTGGCATGCCTTCTCTGCACTTTGGGCGCGTATTCCACAGATCCGTGGTTCGATTCCCGGGCGAAGACGTTGCACATTTTTCACTTCTTCCTGTTTCAAAAATAACCTAATGTCTCGACAGTGGCGCCCTAACCAAAAGAGTGGTGGATGATGATTCTCCTCACTCAGAATTTGGCGATTGGGTCCCCTGAAAACCCCAGTCACCCTTTAAAAGGGGAAGTATTTAAGGTATTTCTTCCGCCTTTTTCATCTTTCCTGCTTCCAAATAACCCAATGTCTCTAAGTCACTTGCTCACAATGCCGCTCCTCAGGTAAATACCTCGGTGAGCACGGGTGCACGGGAACGCCAACGAGTTTCCTTCTTTTTGTTTTCTTATCTTCTACTTTGAGCTTACTTTGTCCTGCCTGCTTTTCTTCTCGGAGACAGCGGCTGAAAATGAGATGCTGTTACGACATGCTATGAGATGCTTTTTCCGTCTTGTCGTGCAAAGAAAATCGCCTACTCGTTTGTCGAATGTGGAAAAGCGTAAAGCCGTAAAGGAGGATCTTGCTAACTGAAAGGCAAGATACTATCCTCAAACGCTGCTTTGATCCCTTAATAATTCAAAGTGAAATGGAAGGCATCTGGCTGCCTTAGCTAGTGTCAAGTGGCTGGTATATAAAAAGAACTACTGCGTTCTGTTTCCTTTTTAATTGAAAATGTGTCTCAGCTCGAAAATGTGTCTCAGCGCATAAACATCAATTACTGCCATATAGTAATTTCAAAAGTGTATCTTCTTATTTCTAAAGCGTAATTTGTCTCTGAATTTCCATAACAAAATTCCTGTGCTGCCAGACCACATATTTCAAACCTAATGTTATGTTATCAGTTTCAGAGTTTCAGTCATTCTACCTTTGTATGAAAGCCCTATGTATTCTCAGTAGTGAAAATAAATTCACTTTATAGCCAAAAATGGGCTGCCTCCGCAAAAATACCAGGACAACACAAACAAAAAGAAGAAAGAAAATAAAGAAAAGTAGCATGAAATAAGGAATTCTCTGAAATAAAAGAAAGAAGGAGGGGGAACATATAATCGCAAGCAAGCGCACATCACACCCACAAAATCAAAAAAAAAAAAAAAAAAAAAAAAAAAAAGAAAGTAAGAGCGAGTCCCTTAATTTTGAATTTCGATACTATCTTTACTGATATTTATAATTTTCGTAATGTTCTGTGAAATTCTTATATTTCTATTGGAGTAATAATCACAATCTTTGGTAATTTTAAAATCATCTCTGAGATCAACCAATATCACCAATCCCATCAACAAGATTATTGGTATTGGTAAAATAAGTGAGACACAACGTCAAAAATTAAACATTTTCTTGAATCCACCAAGCCCTTCAATTCCAAAGGCAGCTTATCTTTATCAGGATTCTTATTCAACCCTATGACTTTGAAAGGCAGAACTTTCTCTATCTCGCCGTCGTTAAGTCCGTTTTCTATCCACAGTTTTTCTAATTCTTTATCGTTCAACCTCAGTTTCCTCAAATTAAAGCCACCACTTTTTAATTTTGATACAGCATCCGGTGACAGCTTAAATGACTCACTCGCACTGCTTTCAGCATAATATAACTCGTCTACCTAAAGGTGCTGAATTCAACATTTCAAATGGCATAGGTTTATTTCTCTTTAAAATTTTGTTATATGATGCTTCATCGTAGCACTCAAAATGAAAGGGCAATTTTCACATCTAAATGGTAGTATTTTCATTCTCATGATTTTATATTCTTCACTAGGGTTATCTGAATACCAAAGAAATTTTAAGACCTTTCTATCTCTTTCAGAAATTTTTATCATTAAAAAAGCCTTCTTTATATCACCACTGAAGTCTATTTTGTAATTATGAAATTTTAGAATCACATCACGAATATTTCGATTTACATTTGGGCCAGTTTCCAAGGAATCGTTCAGAGAAGGATTACCTTTA
Source organism: Stegodyphus dumicola (assembly GCF_044657685.1). Lineage (NCBI taxonomy): Eukaryota > Metazoa > Arthropoda > Arachnida > Araneae > Eresidae > Stegodyphus > Stegodyphus dumicola. Next base: position 174,668,346 of record NC_140769.1, read on the forward strand.
GATTTTGAACTATAGTTAAAGCCTATTCGAATTTTGGTTGTTTCATTATCTTTCCAAACAATTGCTCTTCGAGGTAATACATACATTGGGGGTACACTCAGACTCTCCTGGCCACGAAGTGGCCTCATGCTCAAAAAAAAAAAAAAAAAAAGAAAGAGTGACACAATACTCATGCACATCTCTCTCACATTCCTGAATAACTCAATTACGTTTTTGGTCATATATTATTTTCCTATACGTAAGAGCAACCCAATCATTTTTAGAAAAATCCTTTCCTAACTCATTAAACCGCTTTTTAGCTAAAAAATAATTGTTTCTTAATTCATCGTATCTATAAAATTCCATAATAGATCAATTTCATATCTCTCATTCACGAATTATTTTTTTCAAACTCATCTATCAAAGCTTTATCAACTACATTTGATAAAGATATACAACTTTTTCTTCAATTCTTAAAGCATCGAGCTCCCATAATGCTTCAACATCGAAAGCAACTACACAATTCGCTGAAACTGCAGTCTTAACATTTGGCTTGTAAACAGCGTGACTTCTCTTAACGCTTTGCGGCACAGTGTGTCCGGTTTGGACACACCTAAAAATTTCCTTCTGTACGCACAGAAAAATTGAATGAAAAAAGATCTATATGTTACTATAGGTTACTGAACATTCTTTATTTATAGTAGATGGCAGTTCAACACAAACCAGTACATATATTTTAGCCATGTTAGTTTCTTAAGACCCTCATTTTTGAAAGAAATCTTCCAGATTTTTTTAGGGTATAAAAGGAACTGTTTGAAAAGAAATTTTTATGTTACGTTTTTGGCTGTATGCTAATCTCATTCTATATTAGTTTAAAATTTTTACCTTGAAATCTTGCCTAAAATCAAACGGCGAACCCTAGGTGTGCCCAGACCGGGCTCACTGATAATCTAGGACAACTGAGAGCCTGTATTCTTAGTTTCGCCGCATCTCATCGGTCAGTTCATTGACAACAATGCTCGTTTCAGCACTCTTTTCGAAGCTCTATTCAATCAGTGTGCCACTTTGGGCACACCCACAGAATCAAAACGATAAGTACTATCTTCACAAAATTTTACTTGTGTACTCCTCTAGGCCTAATTAGATTGAACACCTTTTCTTATCGAAAATCCGATCTTAAAAGGTAGCGTGCCAGAAAGGGTTAAAGCAAACCTGAACATCATTGGCACGAAAATAATTTCTTGGTTTATTTTTTCTTCAACAGAAAAAGCTACAATAATCTGCCCAAAACGCATTCCTTGCGCCGATAAATATATCAATGTTTGCATTATTTTCACAACAGTTGGCTAAAACTAATCCGCTAGGTTGCATAATATTTTATACTTCTTCATTTGCAACTGAAATAGTATCGGTTGCAGGCACTTCAATCTGAATGCACTGATTAGGGGTATATCTACTAGATAATTTTAGTTCTACTACTTCATACAATTTTTTGGTAGGCATTGCTGAGCCAATAGAAAAAAACTGACAACTTTTCTTTTCTAAATGATTTTAATTTTAAGCAGTTTTCAAGGCACTTTGTACACCAATTTCTTTCGGAGCCATTATCGCATGAAATTCAAATTATTTCATTAAATTTTGTTTTATCAACAGAGCTAACGTATACACTACAAGTGAGTAAGAGCACAGATGGCTTATGTATTGCCCTTGAGCTTGCCAAAGAAGAACATTGAGTTTTTGTGGAGTCAGCGTTCTCTGCTTTCGAAAGAGTATTATTTTGCTTAGGAAAATGAATCATAGAATGATGTCTTTCCCACAGAAACTGTTTCTGACTTTCCACTTTTTCGCATTACACACCGAAGGAAAACATTTGAAACAAAGATTATTTTGTTTAATAATTTCAACTCGCTCATTTACTGAAAGCCTTTAAAATTAGGACAACTTTGCAATGAGTGGGGGTTTGATTAGTTTTACACAAAATACATGTTTTAACTTCTGCTCCAGATACATAGACGTTAGATATATATTTATAATTATCATTACGATATTTATTTGCATGATTTCCATCACCACTTTTATTATCGTTACGAGAAAATGATTTCTAAAAGGGGTTCTGGATACTGTTTACCTTTTGATGACAAAAATATATGGCATTCCCGACCTAAAATTTGGGGTTCGAACAATGTCTTACCCTGTTTAACTTCTTTATGGGTCTTTAACTCAAAATCAAGCTCACTGAATATTTTATCCGAAACCATAAGATAACATAACGATATAAAATCTTTTACCTTTATCAATTGACAATAATATTCAAAATTTGCACTTAACTTTGATGCAAATTGTACAAAGTTCTCAGATGACAACAATGAAAATAATTTAAGCTCTTTTGAGGGGTTGGCTGAAATTGCTTTAAAATTATAGACTTGAGTTTAGCATAATTATTAATATTTTCTTCCTTCACACATATCATTAAATTAGTAACCTATTCTCCCAAAATATTTAATAAGATTTCTGATTTTAAATCTTCAGGCACTTGCTCTCAAAGCCCTTTCAGGTGACTGGAAAAAGAGATTATAGGATTCTGCTTTAGTAGGTACCGAAATTGGTAATGTTTTACACTTTTAATTAAATTTTACACGGTGAAAATATGCTTTAACCCACTGCTTGAAAATTGGAAATTTGGCACACTTCATTTTGGCACAATGTTTTGCTTTACGAATGATTGATCGTAGCAACCATAACTGCTTACAATTTAAACTTTGCAGAATAGTGGATTTGTTGCCCATCTAGAGAAACTAAGCTTGACAACAACAAAGTAATGTCTTCTTTAACTATTGCGAATTAAATCATATTTAATTAATTCTAGAATAACCATTTAAATTATTAAATTATCTCGTATATTGACTCAGCGTAGCGTCCACAACAAATTAAGTCAGTTTCTAAGCCTTCAGTGTCTTTTTGCAGAGTGAGACCAAAAATAAGGTGGACAAAACGACATCGAACAAAGAATAAGTATTAAAAAAATGGTACAATTTATTTAAGAAACAATGGTTAAAGTTCAGAATACGCTGCATAAACAACGTTGCGGAGGCTGAGTTACGTGACGTCCATAAATGAGTGGAACTATGCTTCTGACGTCACAATGTATTCTCTATAGACATAGAAATAAGTATAATAAATTGTTTATATTTTAAATTACCATGATACAGTAAGTGAATTCTACCAGTTATTAAAATGATAAACAACGTCGAAGTCTCTCATACTTTTATTTCATGCACCTTCAGTATTTTCAAAGACTTTTAAGCTTTAGCATTTTTACAAATAAAAAAGATTTTTTAAAACATTTAAATTAATATTATAGAACATTTTAATTTTGTCATTTTTACAAATTACCTTAATGTTATGTAACGACACCATCCCTTACATACCAGTAAGTAGACAATCTTTATTCTTTTCTAAAAATTTTAAACTTTACATTAATATAAAACAATTATTGCATGTCATCATCATACACAGCTTTCATATCACTGTTTCTTAAATTTCTAAATTATGTCATATTCTCTGTAGACATACTAGAATTCTACACATTAATAAATAAAAAAATTTTATTTATTCACTTTTATTTTTATCTTTTATTTTATTTTTATCTCCTCCTTTTATTTCTCATAAAGCGAGAAAATAAATATTACACATTTAGAACACGAAGCAATGCCTCACACACATATTATCAATGAACTCTTATTATCAAGTGCAATTACGATAGCAAACACTACGTATTAAAATAATACGGTGAAAGTTTACCGTATTAAAATAATACGGTGAAAGTTTGCAGTTTTGCTACTGCTTAGTAGATCGTGGGACTATCGATATTTATCATCCGTCGGAAAGCATTATCAATACATCAAAACCAAACAATTAAAAATACAATTTAAATATAAAAAAAAACAAAAGATGTCTAAAATATAATTTAAATTTAAACAACAACACAAATTTAAAATACGCAGACAATACATTAAATCATGCATATAAAATACCTTACATCACTGTTCGGCATAACATACAGCCTCGGTTTGCCCATGTGCACAACGACCTGTGTTCACTCAAAAACATCAAAGAATTACAAAAACTCCGTGTCCATGTAGACATCGATCTATTTTCACTCAAAAAAAAAAAAAAAAAAAAAAAAAAAAACAGAGAATTGCACAAACGCGGCATTGCATACCTTGGCTTTGTCCATGTATACATCGACCTAGTTTCACCTAAAAACATCAGAGAATTGTGCAAACAAGGCATAGCGCACAAAACTGGCATTGCGCACTACATTGGCTTTGCACATGTACAGATCGAACTATTTTCACACAAGAAAATCAGAGATTTGCATAAACTCGGCATTGCGCGCTGCCTTGGCTCTGTCCATGTACACATCGATCTACTTAAAAAAAAAAATCAGAGAATTGCACAGACTCGGCATAGCGCATAGCCTCGGCATTGCGCACTATATTGGCTTTACCCATGTAAACATCGATTTATTTTCACTTTAAAAAAATCGGAGAATTCCACAAACTCGGCATCGCGCACTGTCTTGGCTTTCCCTCATCTTCCAGTATTGAGCCAAAAAGATAATAAAATATTAAACATAAGAACATTCAAACGGCAACTGAATTAACTGCTCAAATTAACAAGTAAAGATTTCAAAAAATTGGGAAAAACAGATTTTTCATTACACCCAAAGGTGCGTTTTTTTAACGTTTTGTTTGTTACATTTATTTACAACAAAAGTGTGTATGCACATTAGAATGGAGTGAATAAAGAAATTTTTTCTTGCAAAATAAGTTCATTAACATGAGAAAACGTTGCCGTTTAGTGAATATATTTAAAGTGCAAAATATCTGCTCAATTAAATTTGATTTTTAGTGCCAGAATCTTCCTAAAAATTTTACCAATAATATATCAATTACTGTCTCAGAAATGGCATATTAACACTCTATATACAGGCTACGCAAACTATCAAATTTTTGCGTGTAGATTTGAATTACGCAAAAGATTTTTAAGTGGTACTATTAAAAATCTTTTTTTTTTGGATTTTTCAGTGGTACTCTTAATCTTATACATTTATATAAACCTTCTAGATATAAGGGTTTAGACGGGCGATGCCAGTCTTAATTTTTGACACAGAGCACTGGCTCCTGTCAGCTTATGCTTGTTCTAATCCATTTGTTGTTCTGTGATATAGTGTTAAATCTGCTCCATTTAAAAGAATTTTGTATTTGAAGGTGTGGAGCAGCTTGAGAATACTTTTGGTGAAAAAATTGTTGTTGAAAAAATTATGAAATTTGTTAATACATTTTTCAAAATGTAAAGCAAAAAAAAAATTACTTTTATTTTTATCTCCTCCTTTGGTTCCTCTTATTGCATTTGTACTGAATATTCCAAATTGACTATCAACTGAATTGTCTTTATCTCTCAAATTATTCAGTAAATAAGAATTGAGTACGTAAGAGACTCAATTCTTATTTACTGAATTTTTTATTTTGCAATATGTAAATTGCACGTGCGTAAATCGTGTTTTATTTTGCAATATGTAAATGGATTCCTTATCACTTATAAAGTTTTATTTTGATGTTGGGAATAATATCTAAAATAGAAATACGTGTTTGTCCGAAATCGTGCAATTGAAAATATTCAAGAATCTCAGTATTTTTACAGGCATCTTTCGTTTGTTTATGAAGCAGACTTTTAAATTTTTTAATGTGAGCTCGATGGTTATTAATCCTAATGTTAAGTTTGTTCTTGGTTTGTCCAATATAACTTGAATTACATTTATTACAAGTGATTTTTGTAAATACAATTGAATTATTTTAAGTGTTTGTTGTTGTTTTTTAGTGAGCAGAGAAGAAATGGTATTTAACTAACATATTTTTCAAAGCGAAATTTTACATTCGATTATTTCAATTCAACCGAACTCTGGTATAAAAGTAAAGAGGAAGCTAACTTACTTTACAGAGATATCAAAATTTACGACAAAAGAAAAGATTTTGATTTATGTTTTCGGTTTTTGGTCTCAAATGAATCAGGAGAACAAAAGACGTTTTTGACACATATTAATCGACTTTTATATGAAGCCTTAATTATTTTTCCCCTCACGAGTTTTTAATTGGAGTTTCAAGAAAAGGGGATTAATTTCGTTATAAGAGTTCCATATTGAAAACTTCAAAGTTCTACGACTAATTGTTTTTTTAGTTATGATAGATGGATACGTCATGAAAAAAATCTTTTCTAAATCTATTTTAAAATCATTTTACAATTCATTTCGGAAAAATAAAATCATTTATTCTGTTAGTACGTGCAGATGCCAAAAAAAATCGTTTAAATAATTTTGAGAGCATTCGAAAGGGATACTATAGTTGAAACAGAATCCCCGAAATTTTTTGCGATTACAATAGTCATTTTACTTCTAAATGGAAGTAAAAATGAATGAATGGTATAAGAGAACAATAATTATTAACAAGAGTATTAATGATATTTCTATTCGTATAAATTATCATAATATGAATACTAATATGTTTCTGAATTAAATTTGACTTTCATAAGCTTTGTACCATAATTAGTGAAAATAATTTACAGATTCTCTAATACTTTGCATCTTATAATAACGAATGCGATAACTTAATTAAACGAAGATAAGAGCATATGCATCGGAAACAGCTATATACGTAACTTAAAAGCACTGTCTGGAATACTATATGTATAGAAATAATATTGAGAAATTTGTTTGTTATTTGAGTATTTCCGTTTATAGTTTTTGCTCACACTATGCTTTAAATATGGTCACATTCGTGTTTATAGTTAGATGTTGATACAAGGGTCAAAAGTATGCGGCTGACTTAATTCAATTTAGATTTAAGTTAACTGAAACACTACGTTCACATGATATAGACTATGACAAAGAAACCAAAACTAGATGATATTTTAATGAAATGAAACTAAACGGAAGCGTACAGAGAATGTAATTAAATGTTTATGATCTCGGAAAGAATGATATTAAGCAAAATATGTGAATATTCTGAGAACTTGAATTCTAAATAGCTTTGCATAAAACTCTCTTCCGAAGGTTTTCCAAAAAAAATTTTTAAAATGCGTAATTCTTTTATTATTTAAAAAATATAGGAATAATAATATAATGCTCATCAATATAAATTACGTTCAAGCTCTAAATATTTTTAAGAAGATTAAAATTAGATTCTTAAGAAGATCTTTGGAAGATTAAAGTAACGTTTTTATTTTAGTCTTAAAGTGAACCTAAAGGTATGGCATGCGCTACAGATGAAACTTCCGCTACTTGTGGTATGTACCATAACAATAACCAACGATTCAAACATTGATAATGACCTCTAGCACTATAAATGAAAGAGACTAAAAGTAAGGGCCTTCATTTATTTTACAGGCCCACGATTTAACACATTAGCTAGACATAATGCTCCAGCTGCAATAGCACTTTTACGTTGATAACACACTTAAAGAGCAGTATCACTTTAAGATAGCCGTTACGCGATGAGATGCTTATCTGCGCCGTAGCTACTTGGTGACATACCAATGCGTAAATTCACAAAACGAAATGAAGGAAACAATCTTGATAAAAAGAACTCATTAATTTATTTGGAAACATTCTTGGAGTCCACATCATTCTTGGGTGAGGAATTCATCCCGCAATTTTTGTATAAAAGCAGTTTGCATCTTGACAATGAAACAAAACATAGCGATGCAGAGTACGTTTTCTAGTAACAAGCAAAGCGTGGGGAAAGAAGGCAAAAGAGACCGAGCAGTTAATACCTGCTATATTTATATTAACAATTTCCTTTAATCTAATTAGCTGAGATTTTATCGGATTTTACGCATGATTACATGAACAGAGTAATTTTGATAGGCGCACTCTAGAGAATGTTGTTACAGTTTTTAGAATGGTGAACGGAAATACCCAAATTAAAATAAAGCATAAAAGGACTACTACTATTTCAGTTCTAATTTACATTAATTTTTTTCTCTTACACAGGCACATAAATATGCGATATATAAGATGAAAAACATGTACATGTTGTTATTATTACACACACACACACACATATATATAATAATAACAACAGCAGCATTTCCCATCTTGTGACAAATGCCTAAAATTGTTCTTTGATTTTTTTTTTTTAATCTAGAAAATCAACTGCATTCGAAACTTTTATATGGTACACAATAGTTGCTTAAAAACTGTAACTTAAAGATGCAGTTCTGAAATCGGAAGCTAATCCTATCACGGCAAATGAATTAATTTCTCACCTTCAGAAAGAAAAACACACAAATTTATACCATGTTCTGCCAAAGAATCGCTATACATTCTAAAAGAAAATAATGTTATTCAAGAACAACAATTCTTCTCAAGAGTAGACAATTTTCATAATTGAATATTTAGGTTTGTGGAGAACTAGGTTTGATAATGTTAGTAAAATTTGAATTGATACATTTACGAACTGAAATTTCCCGGTCTAATTCAGAAGAGAGTGCACATGTTGTTAATGAAACTATAAAAGATTCCATAAATACTGATGACGTATTTGGTGAACATACATTTTTGAACCATATAATTCAAAACTAAACGATAGGTTGTAGATCAGGTTCTGAAAAAGTACCAAATACTATTGAAGAGAAGTGAAAGCAGTTTTTAAGGTGATTCGAAAGATATATTTTATGTTACACTATTTTTAAAATGGTTGATTTTGCAATGTCTTTGCCTGAGTTAGCTACTTCAGTTGAGAGAGCTTTTTCAATTATGTGGCTCATTTGGTCTATTGAAAGTGGTAGACTTTCAGTATCTATTGTTAGACGCCTGCTAAACATTTAAATTAATTCAGAACTTTCTTGTTGTGAATTTTATGATGTAATTAAAAAAAGCAAACCATTTCTAGTGAAAAATACTGCTGAATAAATAAAGTTTAATGTTTCAGTAAACTGTTAAGACTTTTCAATAATTTCAAATATGTGTCCTGGTTGGTGGGATATGTGCCAGGACATATTTTAAACATGTCCTGGAATAAAAAATAATAAATACGGTTAGACTAATTTTATATAGACTATCGCATTTCAGATAACGGCGTAGTTAGCAGCAAGATAAAGCAAGAAAAGCGATGAACCACAGAGAGACGTCGAAACAAAAACGAGAGAGACCAAGGATTATGTTTTACGGAGCACCTATGGTTCAAAACCGTGTGCTTCATCATCAGAACATCCTAAAGAGCAGAAATAGGAAAATTAAACATCATGGCTCAAGAAAGATTAGGTATAGGAAAAATCATTGAACATAAATTTTGATTTGTTTACAGGTTTTAAATATTTTTTTTATTTTATAATTTCTCTGCTTTTACGTATTTTTATAGCTTTTTTTATATAGTACAACACTAAAGAAAAAAGCGGTAAAGGCTCCTTGGTCAACGATGCTATATCATAGTGCGATAAAGTAATGGGAGTGAGTGGAAATATCCAAACCAGAAAGAAAAATCTGCGGGCAAGATGTGATTCTTAAGCGAACCGATTGGTAACAATGCAGAGGAGGCTTTTATTCATGATGATAAGTAGTAGTTGAGATAAGCAAACACTTTTATAGGAGAATGGAATGTAAGACAGGTGACAGGTGACGGAGGACGGGGACGCCTGATGTTTAACAGAGGTAAACAGGCATATGTCCCGCGCCCTCCCCTATCCAGTGGCAGCAACTCCTAGGAGCCTCATGAGGCCACCTTGGGAGTTTATTGAAGAATTTTACGTAATTGTACATGGCCATACAGAGGCGTCTCAGGAATACATTAGTTTTGATCGATAGGCGGATGATTTGTTACATCTTCGTTTGTTAGACACTGTTAGACACTAATTACAGCATATACATACACATACAAGTACATACACTTGCACATATAAAGATACATACAAAACACTTGTAGAACACATATAAAACCACATATATAACACATATAAAACATGTAAGCACATTATATAAAAATAGAAATTAGATACTAGTTTGCACACACTTATACAAGTAAAACACATACTTATAATGAAACATATTTAAGCTAATATATAGTATACACTTACACTAAAGACACATTTAGATCACATATCACTTGTAAAATGCGCAAATAAACATACATAAAGCATGCAGGCACACTGTAGAATATTAAATTTTGTTATTAGATGATATAGTAATTACAGATGAAAATGTAAGACAAGATGAGATGGAATGTAAGACATCCATCCTTCAAGACGCGGCTACTGGAACTGAAGAAATGAGTCCAAGTTCCACTATCAAGCTTTCCAAGCTTTTCCCAAGCTGTGCGAAGATATCGCACAGCTGGGGCGACGTGTTCCGAATCCTTGAAATTAGCCCCGACAAGCACTTGACAGTGATAAGTTCGTGATCGTGGATTTCCGGAGAGGTGCAGTGAGGGAAAAAAGGGGAGGGCGCAGATCATCGCAGGCCAAGAGAAGTATTTCATAGTCAGATATGGCATATCTTCATGAAATTGAATTGCTATGTCTTGCAAATCTATATGAAAAGGAATAAAGCACAAGATACTAATCATTAACAAAGTAAGTATATACAAGTGACATTATCATGACAACTGGAGAGTCCAGAATGAGTAAAGTTCTTAGTGCATGATAAATTTGGAATCAAAAGGGTCATGTGGCCTATCAAAAATTGAAGAAATATATTTTCTACATCGTTTCGAGGCAGAGAAAATGTGTTCAGATACACACTTACAAAAACATAAACTGTATATAAAAATGTACAGGCCAGCACGAAGCTGCAAACTTATTTGTACGTAAGTTATCAGGCATAGAAGTTCAGTTAGAATGTCCAGAAGGGTGAAACGAGCATGTAAGACATCAAGTACATCCAACACATTAAATAGCATGGGTGAAGAACAGATACATAAACAAATATTTGCAGCAGTAAATACAAAAGGAGTAATGAATACATTTATAGAGCATGACGTCATTGCAGATGCAGGTATTATCAGTACAGAGAACATGAGTTAAGTGCACATAATTTCTAAGAGATCAGGATATGGCGAATAATCACTTAAAATATTCGTAAAAATAAGGAGATGACCATGAAGAAATGGGGGGCGTGTCTACGCCTTTTGCAGGCGGGAAGATGATGTAGTCTCGGTCAATGATTTTGCGAGGTAGCATTTGGGAACTGTAAATAGCACGGCCGTATGCAGGAAGTTGCTGTAACGCAAGGTTACGAACCTGTTGAATTTTCAGAAGCAAATTTTTACTAAGAGTTATAACATTTGCAAGTTAATGTTTCAGTCCGAATGAATCGCATTGCTACGGACGTACCAGGCTGCATTGAGAACTAACCGAAAGGTCTTACTTTGAAAGGCTTGAATTTTTTTATATGAGTTTTAGCAGCGGTACCCCACATGATACATGCATACATAAATATTGGTCTTATAAATGCAATGTAGAGAAGAGCTTTGTTTTTAACTGACAAATGGCTCTTTCGAGCTAAAAGGGGGTGAATTTAGGTTCTGACGTTCTTCGCTTTATTGAGTACAGATTCGATATGAAGATGCCAGCCTAATTTGTAATCAAGTACAACTCCTAAATACTTGATCAGGAAACCAAGAAGCATTTCAGATCACATAAGGGATTAATATCCAGATGTTGGGTTAACATTTTATCGATAAGTGAGCAATAGAAATTAGATGACAGATCGTTTCTAGAATAACAGGGAGTAAAGATTATATTAGAAAAATTATCACCTTTTTCTTTTTAGAATAAAGACGGGATTCTTTGGGTTATGAACCATTATATCAATAAACATGATGAGAGTTTGTCCTAAGATACTCTCCAACATGTTCCGTTAATTCAGTTTATCTTAATTTCGAGGGCGTTTGACAAAAAAAAAAAATATTTTATGCTGCTTAAGTTTGAGACTTTTTATCATCGATATCTTTCACCCAGTTCTCAAGTGAACAACGTTTAGAGTTGGTGCTGAAAAAGAAAAAATAATTTAAAGTAAGTAATAATTAATATCATCTCTAAACAGCCTTTTCTTCATCACAGACATAAATGCAGCAGTTACGTTTCCGTATATGCTGACGGTAGGTAGGTAGGTAGGTTACGGAGGACGGGACGCCTGGTGTCTAACAGAGGTAAACAGGCATGTGTCTTCCTGAACTAGAGCAATCTCTTCCTGGAGCCCCAAGAGGCTGCACCGGGAGTTTATTGAGGTTGTCAAAGAGCAGTACATAGTCTTACAAGGTCATTAGTAGGATTATATTACAGATTGAAGAGACAAGCTGTTGTGTGACAGATGGTAAGTATTTAAAGTAAATATACAATAAGACATACACATATAAACACATAAATACACATAAAACACATAAATACACATAAACAAATAATGCACAAAACACAAAGCGCAAAATACATAAATACAAAACACATAAAACAGGTACATACACATAATCACTTAAAGTACAATACATACATGTTAATACGCATGAATACAGATGGGAATGCACAGTTACATAGAGGCGCGAAAGACACATGAGAATATAGAGTGAAATTTATGAGTGCATGTTGACATATCAGATCAAATAGATTCGAAATGGAAGTATAAGTATAAATGTGTAGGGGTTATGGACGTTTGGTCACGTGATGGCATGTTAATTTGTCAATTGGAGTGTGTGAAACCACATGAAGGCTGGAAAGTTAGTGTTGTGTCTGGAAAGTTAGTGTTGTGAAAAAGTTAGTGTTGAGAAAGTTAGCAGAAAGTTAGTGTTGGGCAGCTTTGAAGTATATAAATACGGGTACACCTTGAATGATGAGTTTATGAATACTCATGTGTGCAGGTGAGTTCAGTTAGATTGCGTAAGGCGTTGAATAATGCAGAGTCAGGCACTGATATAGCATGATACATGCATACATAAATATTGGTCTTATAAAACACATTATAATAGCACGAGAATGATATAGCACTAATTACTGGGGCAGTGCCCCAGTAATTAGAGCAAAGTGAACGCACAAACGTTCATTAACATTGCACTAGAAGATGCTTGTTCACGTGCTGTTGAAGGGATTGCACACACATCATTAAGGAGGCATGACGCATCTAACTAAGGAGATGTTATGCACTTGCGAATTATTAGTATTGCACACTTTAAATTGGTGGACACGGGAACTTAAACACACAAAGATGTTGTGATAAGCAGATATTGAAAAACCCATTTGAATAGTTTTAGAGCTTATCGTCAGTGTACCAAAGGGTGGAGGCCAAACTCTGCTGACCGCGACATTTTAGCACGGCTGTCACAGTGACAGAATGACACAGTGCTGAAAATATAATGCCCAACACCTGATACTGAAGTCATGATATTTTTTACTTAATACTTAAGGTATATACAGGATGAAACATTTAGGATACATTTAGGATACATACATTTAGGATATGGGATGACACAGTGCTTAAAATATAACGCGCAATACTTAAGTCATAATGCTTAATACTAAAGACATATAAAGGATGTTACATACATGATACAGGAAATACATGCTGGATGACACAATACTTAAAATATAATGCGCAACACTTAAAACTTAAATCATGATACTTAATAATTAAGAGATGTACAGGATGATACATATAGGATATAGAGGATATATACAGGATGACGCAGTGCTTTAAATATAATGCGCAGCACTGAATACCTTATCCATGGTACTTAATGCTTAAAATATGTATAGGATGACATATGCTGGATATAGGAGATATTTGCTGGATGACATAGTACTTAAAATTTAATGCGCAACACTTAGTACTTAAGTCATAATACTAATTACTTAACATATATACAAGATTATACATACAGGATACAGGGTGACACAGCACTTAAAATTTAATTCGCACGCACGGATGCCAAGTGGTTGCACTTTGAATAGAAGTAACTAAGCAGAGTTAACTTAATACAGATGGTAGATAATTGTAAACGCTAATTGCAGATATAATGAGTATAACTAGGAAATGCATATGTAAATTTTGATTAGATTACTTATTTAAGATAAAGCACAAAATCTCTGAAATTTCCTCTCATTTTTGACTGAAACCCCTCTGGCGGTTTGTACTTGAGATTTCCGTTTCCTCTTCCCTTCCCTCAACCTTTCATTAAGTACGCGTGATGAATAGAATAAAGTGCTAAAATATTCTTTTAAAATGCTGTCAGAAGATTAAGTTATTTGACTATGGCAAATAACTTGAAAGTTATATGTGTAAGAGGAAGGATGCCTTCATAGAGGACTTTCTAAGGAACACTGTTCTTATTCGCGTTACACTTAAGGAAACACCCCGAAAACAAGTCACGCAGCTAGTCCGGTTAGGACAGTTTGAAGTTCCATTGTTCAGCGGCTTTCAAAACTCTACCATTTGTGAGGCTGCTATTAATAATAAAACTTTTTTACAAGAAATTTCTTAGAGTTTTAACATAGCTTACATCGCTTCAAATTTAATGACATTTCCAACTAATATTTTCAAGGATTTCTCAAAGAAAAAGATGAAAAAATATTTAGCAATCTTCTTCGATAAAATATTCTTATTTTATAAATATTTTAAAGTTTTCATTTCGCCTTTTTAGCTTCCTGAGCAAAGTTGATTTTTTTTCCTAGATTATGATTTCGTACCTTTATTTTTTCAACCTTTTCTACATTCTGGTAGCATTTACAAGTTTCTAAATAAATAATGCATATTTTTTTGTACTCAGAAAGTAATCATAAGATACAATTACATTTCAGGTCTCAATAAAGGTATTACATTCAGTATAAGTTAATAGATGTCATAGTTTTTCCTACACATTATACTAATGCCAGTTTAATGAATTACAGTTATATTTATTGATTTGTTTTTAGATTAATAATTTGACATGTATGGTTTTGACATGTAAGAAGTTTGACATGTAAACTGGCATTAGTATAATGTGTAGGAAAAACTATGACATCTATTAACTTATACTGAATGTAATACCTTCATTGAGACCTGAAATGTAATTGAATCTTATGATTACTTTTTGAGTACAAAAAAATATGCATTATTTATTTAGAAACTTGTAAATGCTACCAGAATGTAGAAAAGGTTGAAAAAATAAAGGTACGAAATCATAATCTAGGAAAAAAAAAATCAACTTTGCTCAGGAAGCTAAAAAGGCGAAATGAAAACTTTAAAATATTTATAAAATAAGAATATTTTATCGAAGAAGATTGCTAAATATTTTTTCATCTTTTTCTTTGAGAAATCCTTGAAAATATTAGTTGGAAATGTCATTAAATTTGAAGCGATGTAAGCTATGTTAAAACTCTAAGAAATTTCTTGTAAAAATGTTTTATTATTTGTTTTTAGATTTGTTATGATTTGTTTTTAGATTAAGAATTTGACATGTATCGTATGATATATATGTAGCTTTTGACAAATGATGATTTGCATATCAAGTTAAGAATCTAAATGAATGCATTAAGAAAATAAAGGGCCACCTATATTAAAGAATGACAAAATATTTTATTTCTTCGATCTGTCATTTGGCAGCTGGTGACATTCGTTATTGTAACAGATTTGATAAGAAATATTTTCTACATATTGTATGATATAGGAATCAGTTTATCATGTTTTTATATAATTATAACATACGGTTAGTTTTTATATTAATTTAAATATTTACGTTAATTAGCTTGGATTTATTCAAAGGCCAAATAAGCGAAAGGAGATCTGCATGAAGAAAGAATGCATTCTTGGTATCTTCTTTAAGGAATAATAGCTTGTATTTTTGTTTTGAAAGGGAAAGTCACGAAATCCTCATACAGTTTAGCCTTCGGAATTTAGCCTTCAATTTAGTCAATTTAGCCTTCGGAAATCAAACCTGAAACTTAATCTCGGTGTATTTCAATTTTAGCTACATGATTACTACTGAGACTATTCACAAAAGACTCCAGATGATTCGGCAGAAAATTCTTCTTAAATAAAATGGAAATAACAGAAGCACCAGTCACATAATATATACATTATCTCCTATGCAGCAGAGAGATAACATATTTCTCATTGTTAAAGCTTAATTGTACGCCATCATTGTGTTCAAACAATCCCAAATTAATGATGCTACATTGCAATCATTGTGTTTATAATGTGACTGAACGATGTTATTCCTTTTACAAAATGGTATTCTTATATCATTGCATAGTATTTGGGCAGCCTATCTTTGAATTTAGCCAGAAGAAAAAGCATTGCTTAAATTTAAGATGGAGAGG
Organism: Stegodyphus dumicola; assembly: GCF_044657685.1. Taxonomy (NCBI): domain Eukaryota; kingdom Metazoa; phylum Arthropoda; class Arachnida; order Araneae; family Eresidae; genus Stegodyphus; species Stegodyphus dumicola. Next base: position 174,684,663 of record NC_140769.1, read on the forward strand.
TGTATGAATCAGTCTATACGCCAGAGCTCATATTGTCAGGTATATGCAGAAGTAAATCATTTGCTGATGCGAAATCTGGTGAACGTTTCTGCCGTGAATTGCCTGGTGAAATTAAGTCTCTTGCTTAAAATGCTGTTCCTCAGGTACTCGGTAAGTACGGGTGTACGGTAAGGCCGATGATTTTTCCTTCTTGTTTTTCTTATCTTCTGCTTAGACCGTTCTATGTCCATCCTGGCTTCTTTCTTGAAAACCGGGGATGAAAAGGAAATGCTGTTATACGAAATGCCTGGGAGATGCTCTTTCTGTCTTCTCATGGAAAGAAAACATCGCCAAATGTGTAACACATTTGGCGAGGTTTTCTTTCCATAAGAAGAACCTCGCTAAACGTTCGCCAAATGTGGAAAATCTTAAGCCTGGAATTGCTGGCTGAAAGTCGAGATACTTTTCCCAAGCACGGCTTTGACCTCTCCGTCAGACAGAAACGGAAGACACCTTGATGTCTTCGCTAGCGTCAATCAGCTGGTCACTAGTATGTATGATCAATTATTTAGGGGTGAGCGATCGGGATTCTTGCTTTCGGGAAAGCTGACTATGGGGCTTCAGTAAGCATATAACTCGTTGAGAGACAGCTCAGGATTCTGCGCCCCCAAGTTGACGCCTTGCTAGGTATAGTCGCCGAGTCCGGATTTATGTTTCTCTTAAATAGATTTCTAAAGACATACTTCGAAAAAAAAAAGATTAAAACAAATGCAAACGCGAATGCCAAAATTGATCTATCCAAAAGTCTGCCATGTTATGCTCTTGTCAACAGCTCACCGAGCGAGCTTCAAAAAGTGTAACCAATTTTGATTTGAAAATATATGTAGTCACATGCTGGATAACTAAAAAGCATAAAACTACTGCGGTCTGCTGCCTTTTTAATTGAAACCATATCTTCTGCCTATCTGTAACATTTCTTGGGTTACAAAACTTGACAATGTGTCTCAACGCATTAAAGACTTAATTACTGCCGTAGAGCAGTTTCAAAAATTGACTTTCTCTCCATTTCAGAAGAGTAATTTGTCTCTGAACAAAATGCCTGTACTGCCAGTTGAATCAAGATGCTTAAAGAACTTCATGTGACTGATATACAGCATGTTATTATGAACCTTAATATACTATATAATTTGTCACATAATATAATCACAGGGTATTTTGGTGCCCTATAAGACCATATATTTCAAACCTGGTGCCATGCTATCAGTGTCAGATTTTCAGTCATCTTGCCGTGGAATCTCTATGTATTTTCGGTATTGTGTAGTGAGGCATGGCAGAGGAAACTGCACAGCTCAGCCACTGTATGCTAACTGCAAAGGCGATAATACGATATTCTCTAACTCAGACAGAAATCTGAGAAGCAAGTTCAAGTCATCAAAGTTATTCAGAGAATTTCTTATGCAAAAGCTAAACGAATAATACCCAGCACTCAGCCGAGAGAAAATGGATCCTGTGCCAAAGCCGTTAAAAATACTTAACAAATAGCAACCTGAAAGCATACAGCAGAAAGATGTTCCTGGAGACATACAAAAAAAATACTAATCTTTTTAAGAATGCAAAAGACAAAACAAAACACTAAAACAACATAAGCTAGAAGAAGAGAGAAGGACTGATTACAAGCCTCGGTACATCTCCTTCCACGTCTAACAAAAAGTAGAAAAGAAGAAGTAAACAGTTTTAATGTTTCTATAATTTCTTAAAATCGTAGTGGTCTGAAAAAAAAAAAAAAAAAAAAAAAAAAAAAAAAAAAAAACAACTCTTGTTCATCTCAAAGGCCTAATCAGCGTGCACCGCCTAGTCTGTTTTGCAGCTGAAAAATGTTAAAAACCTAAACAAAAGAACGCAAGCGGCAAGTTCTTGAGTGACAACATAACTATATATAACTAAGGTGGGATACCTGAACATCTGAAGTGCATAAAAAGATATAAAAATATGTAATAATACACACAGGCAGAATCAGACTTATCGTAGCAATATGATTCCTGCCACACCTGAGCCGATCACCGTACAAACAATGGGTTTAGTGACAGTGAATATAGTAAATGTTCCTCTGGCCTACCAATCCCCACGTAAAAACACCACAAGTGACCAAATATGGAGGGAGAGTTTACTATATCATCTATAAGCAAACGTTTCTTCAGCGCAGATATAAATGCAGTAGTTACGTTTCCGTATATGCTAATGGTTGAAAAGCAGCCAATCATCTTAAGATTTCCTTTGTAACTTGTCATGCTGAGACTTACTATAAGGATGAAAAGAAATACAGCAAAGTCGATTGTGGAAATCACTCGACTTCCCCTCCTCCCTCCATCAGCATTATTATGAAAAGAAAAATCATGAGGCAGCTACTATGAGATGTTTACGTCAACAAGTTTCGTTAGAGTAAAATATGGGAAGGCTATTAAAAATAAAAGAAGGCGATATAAAATATGTAATAATTTTACATCACCATGAAGTAATACTTAATGCTTCATACATGAAGTAATTTTACATCACCTTAGAATTAATCACTCTCTAGTCACACGTAGTTACCTTTTAAAAGCAAACAGTGTACCTGTTTTCTCAAATTGTAACACTGTTATGTCAGTGTGTTACTTTTTAATAACGTGTGCATATTTTAACAGGTTTGGAATGAAGTATTTTCTCTGCTGAGACTTACTTCTTAAGCCTTTAATCTGGATAAAGGTGACATCCAATTTATTTCAGTACCTAAAAAGTATTTGGTTACATTATCTCATTTGATCTGGTTTTAAAGTAATTTGCATAAAAACATACTATGCATTTCAGTGTATTTCAAGTTTGGGGATTTTTATCTTTCTTATGTTCGAAATTCTTATCTCTGTTTTATGTAAGAGAGCTGGGGGCTCATTGTAACATTTTTGGTAAAATGTCTGTATTTTTAAGTATATTTACGATTCCTTGATTAGAACTGCTATTTTTTACAGGATAACCTGTCCATTGATCATATACATCAAAATAATTCGACAATTTTGTTCATTTTAGCAAAACTATTCGTCAGGTGCAATTTTCCCCCGGATTTGGGATAAATTGTAACTGACTTGGGACAAATAGTAACAATAAGAATGACAATGTTTAAAAACATTTGAGGATTATTGTTAGAGAAGATAATGGCTAGTTGAAGCATTTTTTGAAAAACAATATTTACACATTTAAATATATCTGCAACATTTTTATTATAACTACTAATTTTTATCAGATAACTATTAATTTATCATGTGCACAAAATAAATATTTGGAAATTTTGTTGATTTTAGTAAAAAAAGTGTTTTATAGAAATGATTCATCCGCTAGAATTTGCTCTAGACTTGGAGTAAATGGTAACAGACCTGGGCAAAGAGTAACATTAAAAACGACAATATTTAAGAAGTATTTCAAGAGTATTGACAATAACTGATATCAAGTGGTTTAAAGAAAACACAAAAAAATTTTTTAATCAATCACCATAAATGTCAATGTTTACTATAAATGCAGTTAACAGAGAAAAATGACAGATTGTTTCCTCTCACGCATTTAACTGTGTCCGCCTTATGCAAATTAAACACTGCGTCCACTGTTCTTTATGAGAACTTCTGCAGACATCTCCGAAAATTTAGCACAAATTCTTTTCTGTTTCAGATCTCTTTATTTTTTTTTGGGTATTGTCTTTAACAAATACTATATGTCAGATTCTTTTCTCACGTCTCCTCTTCGGTTGTATAACTCAGAACGGCAGATTTCCTTTTGTGTCAGCCTCATTTAGACACTTTCTGAGGTGAAGCATTAAGGAGAGGTTTAATCGTTGAAGATGATAAATTGATGTTTCAGTTTATTAAAGATGAAAGAAAACTAGATAGAATAAAGTAATTTACATGTTAGCCTTTAAAAAGGTAAGTTTGATTTCGAGAACGAAGATCTCGGGGCAAGTCGCAACATGCTACAACGTGCCCTGAGATTTTATTCCGACTTGCTCCATCATATGGTTTCGGATTTTTTTTTTTAATTTATGCAAAAATAATGCAGATAGTAAAAAAATAAAGCAGTGTTCTAAAATATAATACATAGTCAAAACAAATAGATTTAAAAAAAAAGATTAATTAACTTGATTTAAATCAAAATTAAAAAAGTATATTTTTCCTAGTAACTAGCTGAGACGGAGCACGTGAATACTGGCTCTCATTATCCAATTCTGTTGTGCACTGTCTGTGCTTATGTGATAGCACCAGGAAAATTCTAATGAAAAATCTTAAAAAAAACCACCGCCTAACATCAGTGTTATTACTTAATCTTACTACAACTAACAGCTAGCCCATAGCTCCTCTACCTATTCATCTCAACATTCATCATTATGTTGTTTGATTTCGTTTCATAAATCAGTTTTGCTTTAAAATGAAGAAATGTATTTAATTGGTGTTTTCGTTAGAAAATTTATCAATAATATTACTACTAAAGTGTTCATTTAGGATATGAATGTGTGGCCATGCTGTGCAGCATCTTAGCTATCGTTTTCTAGATTACTGTTCTACTTTCGCATTGATGACGAAGAATACAAGACATATATCTCCTTTATGTATGAAATAAAAGTGTTATCTCGGTTGTGTTTATTAGATATATTATGTATGAGATGTGTTTATAATCTGGCTGTGAATATAAAAAGGGAAATAAAGAGGGAATAATCTGAAAACGCTATTTTAAGATGAAAATTTTCTAAATATTTTGATCAAAGAAGAAATGGTCATAATATTATCTATATAGCTCATCAGTTACTAAAACAATGACATTTATGTTTAAATTATTAATTAGAGAGCATTAATTCCTTGTGAAAATTAATTGCATAGTGTCTGAAAACATGTTTTTAAATTAATTAGGAATTTCCTTTTGCACGAAAAAACATTGTGCTGACAGCACAAGTACATGCGCACATTAGAGTGGAGTGAAAAGAGAATTCTTTTTTGGAAATTGAGTTCGCCAATATGGTAAAACTTTGACATTTAGTAAAACATATCTGATAAATTAAATGTATGATAAGTTAAATTTGACTTTTGATGCCTCAATTTTTTTAAAACGTTTTTCACCTCTAATGAAATTACTACTTCATAGTTCGCATAATAATATTCTATATATATAGGCTTCGCAAAATATCTAACTTTTGGATTTTGTCTGTGGTAGTTACATGCAATCGACGTTATGGAAACATCAGCTCCAAGTGTCTTCTGTTACAGCACAGAAAAGAACATACTTTTCCAGACTGAGGATCGACGTTCAAAATCCTTAAGGTATGTATTCATATATCTATCGTGTTTATGGCACTATCCAAAGAACTACGCACAGGACATTTACAGTGGTTCAAAAACATGAAAACATTACTAGTGCCTTCGTTCTCCAAATAGAACTGATTCTGTCAGCGATCGTATTTTAGATGGCAATCCATAAGACGTAAAATTAAAGGTGTGCGAATAAGGTAACCTACAAAAAGTAATAAAATAGTGATGTAAGCATATTATTGAAGACGACCTTAAGTCTGATGAAGTTAGTAACAAAAAAGCAATAACAGGAGGCTGCCATCTTAAAATGAAAATTTTATTTTGTTCTGTCACGCAATTAAAGAAACTATCCTTTTTTAGATGATAATACCTGGCTTCATCGAACCAAAGAAATAGAGAATTTCTTGAAGATTGAGGATATCCCTCTAATGTAGTGTCCTACATGTTTCCTTCACTGATGGACGCACAATGGGAGCAAAGGAAGAAGATTTAATTCATGATCTGAACAAATGATGCAATAGTATGTCCTAAAGCTTCCTAAACCACTTATTAATAATTCCGTTATGGCATTATGATTGCTGCTTCACTGTTGGATATGGAAATACGAGGGTTGGAACTTTAATGGTGGTAACTATCTATTTACAAGGAATACAAAAGTGATTCATGTCACCATGTTTTACAGTTCTTCAATATAGTCGCCAGCATTGTGTACAACCCGTTTCCAAAGATGTGGAAGTCGCAGAATACCTGTAGCAGCTCCTGTTTTGTTGATAGTTTGAATGGACCGGTTTACTGCCGCAAGAATCTCAGGAACAGTTTGGAAGCGAGTGCCACGAAGTGGTTCCTTCATCTTAGGAATTAAGTTATAGTCCCAAGGGCTTAGATCTGGGGAGTATGGTGGATGGTAAAGCACTTCCCAGCCCCATCGCTTGAACAAATCAGTGACAGCTTGCGCTGCATGCGGCCAAGCATTGTCATGCAAAATGAGAGGAGCGCTCTGCAGAAATTGTCGCCGTTTTTTTCTCAAAGCTGGTCGGAGATTGTTCTCCAAAAATGAGCAGTAATACTGCGCAGTGACGGTCTGCTGTGGGGGAACGGTATGCGTTAGGATGACACCATCACAGTCGTACACGAGAATCACCATAACTTTCACATTGCTGGGGTTCTGACGAAATTTCGAACTTCGTGGTGACCTGTGATGACGCCATTCGTTTGATTGGCGTTTCAGTTCTGGCTGGTACAATCGGGCCCAAGTCTCATCCAGCGTAATGATACGGCGTAAAAAAGCATCTCCTTCGCGCTCATAGCGCTCCAGGTGGGTTCGGGCAGCATCGTATCGTAGCCATTTCTGCATTTTCGTCAATTGATGTGGAACCCATCGTGAAGCAATTTTTCTCATGGACAGGCGTTCCTTCAGAATGTGCAGCACAGTCGTATGCGCTAATCCTTTTTGTCCGACCAGCTGACGAATCGTTTGGCGGCAATCACTGTCCATTAGTGCGGAAACAGCTTGCACGTCTGCATCGCTGACACTCGGACGACCTGGCCGCAGCATGTCTGCCACGTTTTGGCGTCCTTCATTGAATGCTTTCACCCATCTTGCTACGGTTCTGTAAGGCAATGCAAATTCTCCGCAAGCCTCTTGAAGCCCTTGATGACACTGTCGTGCTGTACGACCTCTGGCACATTCACTTTTTATCCAGCATCGTTGTTCTTGTTTTGAAAACATCCTGACAACTCTTACTTTAGACCGCGAGCTAATACAATGATTCGTTCTTCGCGTCACTCCGCATGCGCGTGACGTAGGCAGGACGAGTCTTTTTACTGAGAGGTAAGGTAGGTATGTAATTTACGTGTGGTATACTCGATATTTTTTGGTTTTGTTGCGTAACGTTGTTTCAGCTGTGTTGCCACTATTAAAGTTCCAACCCTCGTATTTCGACATGGGATGTCATATTGCCTGGACATGGGTAAGTATAACTTTTATCGCTCAATGACCTAAGCCCAACACTAGCGTATAGTGTTTATGCAAAAAACATCATATTGTAAATATATCTGGGAATAACAAATCACACAAAATGAATTTGTAACTTAAGAAGAAAAGCTCTTAAGACATTACAAGTTTAACTCTATTTTAAAGACATAGTTATGATAAGTAAATTTAGTTTAATTAATTGAACTGTTTAAAAATAGGCCACCGACTATGATGTGACATACTGAAAGAAGAAGAAAAAGTAAACAGACTTATCAATAAATATAATACTGCTTCCAGATGAAATTATAAATACATAGCATGGAAAAAGTTAAATGGGTAAGAAAGCCATTCCGTGAGCATAAATACAAAAATTACCAGGAAATAATTTCAAGTAAAATAACAGAGAGAGAATTTTATGGCTCACATTATTTTTTCTTGAGGTGTAAGAAATGATAATTACCTAATTTAAGGTACTGATATAATTTCATATGATAAATAAAGTTTTTATTAATTAATAAAGTTTTTAATGGAATATTTAAAATAACATAACCATAAATTTTTTATAAACAGTTTTTAGAGACATTAGGTATATTTTTGGAAGCACGAAAGATGAAACATTAGCAACGACCTCGCCGGGAATCGAACCACGGACCTCTCAATTACGCGCTGAGGGTTCAGACCACCACACCAGGAAGGCATGCCAAGAAGGCGAAAGAAATATATACTCCCCCCGTTTTATAGGGCGACTGGGGCTTTTAGGGGACCCAGTCGCCAAATTCTGAGTGAGGATAATCATCATCCTCTTAGTTCGGGTGCCACTATAAAGATATTAGTTATTCTTTTGGGAGCAGACAAAATGAAAAATATGCAACGCTTTCGCAGGGAATCGAACCACGGACCTCTTAATTACGCGCTGAGCATGCAGACCACCATACCACGAAGATATGCCAAGGCGGGAGAAATACCTTATAAGTTATTAAAAATTTTAATATCCTGAAAAGTTATGATTAAACATTAGGACATAGGCTTATTAAATGAAACAAGCAATACGACGAGTTGTTCGTTTCTGTGATACTCTCGGTCCTTTAATTATATGTAGCGTTAATTATAACCCACAGTTAATTCTTTACTTCGAGACATAGAACACAGTTGTTCATGCTACGTATTATAAAATTGATGTTTCATATCGCAGATATTTTTCTTCCAGATTCTCAAAGACATCGGGCTCAAAGGGATTCAGGGAACATTTTGAGTAGCAAAGATGAACGTGTATGTATATGTGTATTTATTTATTAATAATTAAAAAGTAAACTGCAAATGAAAGTTCCATGAGTATGTCTATTATTAGACGAGACATTTATGTCCAAAATATAGGATACACTGAGGTGAATTAGCATCTGGACCATAAAACCCACTATTCGAACTATTTATAAATTGAGCTATATAATTTGCTCCCTTATGCCTGTTCTTTATTGACAATGCTAAGATGATATATTTGCTCACATACCTATTGGATGTTAAAATTCTTAATCGAATAGTTGATAAAGGCTCATGAATTAAGAAAAGAGATAAGCCTTTTTAGGAGACTTTATTTTAATTTAGTCCATACGGATAGAGCAGCTGGTACACTTGGAATTAGTCAGTGACTCTAACTTCGTTAACCATTCCGGAGACGACGCCTGCTTGGAGCTGTTTTTATAAGAAAGGGCAACGAAAGTACAGTGTAAATGGTGAAGACAGCTTAAAATACGACTAAAAGCATTCCGTTTTCATTGTTCCAACTGTTATGCTGAAGGAAGCAGTGCATGTTGTGTTCTTTTCATTAAAAATAGAGCTCTCCTTTTTGAGGTTCACGAAATACAATAGTGTTAAAAACCTACTGATGCGTTCATTTGAACATAGATAAATAGGTACATGGCAATAAACTATTACACATATATAAATTGCAATACTGTAAATGCAAAGAATATTACAGAATTATTATAGAATCAAAAATTTCAAAAAAAAATTAAAACATATGATAACATGGATTTGAATTTGCGTACTACGACCAGTTACACTAAGAGAAGGGGACGAACAGCCTTTGTGAGGTAATTATTCAATCAGATTCCTGAGAGATATATGAATTGAACAATTAAAAACTATACAAAAGTTATTCTATTAGCCATTAGACAGACTATGGTATAAACAATTTCATTCTTAATTTTAATATACTATACATATGCATGTGCCTATATATATTAGCAACAGTTAGGAAGTATGTTATATAAAAATAATAACTTCAGTCTAATGGGTTAAAACATGCTTCGGAAAACTAGGAATAAACTTGTAAATAATATATTTCAGGAAAATTTAATATAATTCCTAGTAAAAATATTTTGTAAAAAAATTTAAATAGAAATACGTGTTTTAATTTAAATATTAACTTCGAAATTACTTTATATGGCTGCAAAATATCTTAACTCTTTTTTTAAACTATTCCAATAATTTAAAAAGAAGTGCACAGAGCTGTATAGTAGGTTTGTTCAGGGAAATAACAATTTTTAACACAATCCCAAATAAGTGAATTATACAAAATTTTTTTCTTTGAAGACACATACCATATTTCTATTCATAACTACGATATAATAGTTGTCATTTACTCATATTTTTATAGACAGATGGTGCTGTAAAATAATATGTTCTTGCTCTTTCCTAGTTTTATTTAAAATGCATACCTTAACTTAACAAGGACTACATGACACTATTTTTTTTAAATGTCATTAGAACAGATGGTAGGAATCCATTGGAGACTTATAAAATGCACATTTTAAACTATTATTCTTCACAGATCACTGAGGTTTTTGAAAGATGACTTCAGTAACGTTTGCGTTTCTCCTGGCAGCAGTAATTGCTGTCAGCGGTAAAGTTCTTGGCCCAGGAACCAATAGCAGAAGAATTTCCTTTAGCAGAAGATCGGAAATTAGAGCAAGAGAAGATCTACCAGAAGGTAAATATATTTTAAACATTTAACTTCTTCATTTTATATTATACTGCTTCTGTCTTACTTCATTACTGTAGTTTGAAAATAAATGCCTACAAGGGAAAAAAATCCGATGTGTACACTACATGACTTCCTTCTACGGAATAATAAATTATACGCATTTCTCCTTGCATTTCATTTAAACTTATTGGATTGAATTAAATTTATTTCGTCAATAGCGTATAAACCACAATAGAATAAACGCACTCTAAAACTCACTATATTTATTTACTATAGCGACACTCCGGACATAGGTTCATTTAACAGCATTACATTTCATTCATTTTTTAACTCAGAATTCACAAAATTTGTATAATATTAAGAATTATCTAATCGTTGCCATATGTTTTATCTAAATACTATAATAAACCTAAAATGATGTATAAAAGAAATAAAGCAAACAACAACAGCCCCCCCAAAAAAAGAAATAGTTTTTCACAGACGATTCAGTATTTCTCATTCAATTAATTAAGTTTTCACTTCGCAACAAGGCGAAAATACATAACAGCTCAAAATATCTGTATTGAAAATTATAAAGTAAATCTTAAACACTTATTTCCTCGAATAAATTCCAGAATGGATTAAGCATGATTTAATTCGCAATAATAAAAGAATGTGTTATCCTTGCTATTGCAAAGCTTACTTTGTCTAGATTAGCAACAAATCTACTATTCTCCTGCTTCAAATGTAAACAAACGTTGCCGCCATTGCAAAAATAATTAGGCTTAGCGGCACTTAAATAACTTTTAAACTGTTAAATAATTCTAAAAATATTGCATGCATATTTACTAAAGATATAAAAACCTTCGCCGGAAGATAAGAATAATATTTATCTAAATTAATTTAAAAAGTTCTGTTCTTTGTTCCTAAGACACTATTCCTATTGGAAAAACGGTTAATTTCAGTAAGTTTTAAAAATGCGCATATTAACAAGACCTCGCAGTCTTATTAAAATATTAACTTAAAACAGTAAATTATTTATCGGTTATAGCCGAAACAATCAGCCATTTATTCGTGTTATCAACAAGAACTTTGACCAAGTGTGCACTACAGAGGGAGGAAAACATTGCATCTATTAAACCAGTGTGAAACAGCCAAGACTTGTATGCCAATCGAACTGACAGGCTAGAATTTGAATCAGCTGTCAGCCTTTGTTAATCACTAGATTGTCCAAGATTGTGACATGAGGGAAATTACGTTTGTAAGCTAGTAAGTAGTGATGCTGTTATTCCTCATTGAATAGTACCGCTAGTTTCGCGTGCTAACTCTTCTGTTTATTTGTGAATCTTTTATTTCGCTTTTGAGCAATATTGGAGATGTAACCAATTCCTAACACATTCTAAATTTTGTGTTTTTTTATAGCATCTTTTTTCTCATCTTCCATATAACGCAAAGGGCTACTATCTTGTTATATGAACAAAGACAACGAGAAAACCGCTTTTCGAATTATAATTGCAAAAATAGAAGGCGTAATTTGTGTAAATAAAATATCATTATTTCAATACTTTATTAAATTAGCTTTGTTTGTTAATACTGGTTAATTATTAGTTTGAAAGTGTTTACTATTTTATTTTGGGATCTTTCAGTTTTTTCTTTAAGTTTTATCAATTAGATTTATTTATTCATCTAGATATTTTATGTTGTGAGAGAAAATGTTTTCGACATCTAAAGTGGAATATCCTTCGAATAATGTATGAGATTCTGAAAGAGAGAACGATCTTGAACCTCAAAATGCAATAATGCTTAATTAAAAGCATTTCCAAGGAAATCAAAAATAAAGTTTTGCACATTTTAACCCAGGTTTATATAGGGTTAGTGCAAGTGAAATGTCAGCTTACATACTGCAAACTCCACAAGAATTGGTTCACTGATATCATGACGTATGACGTCACGTACGTCACAACGAACTCACGTGACGTCACGCATGAAGAAATGCCATTCACGACACAACATCACTACAAGAACATCACACGCAGATCTATATGTAACACTAAAGCTATTAATAGGTTAAAAGGCCATCGAAGAAGATCCTGTAAGTGTTACTCATAGAGAATATACAATTACGGTTGCTTTTATTCTAAGAATTGAAACTGAGATATTATGTAAGATTTGGGGCAAAACAAAATTAGCATGCGCACAAATTCTTAGAAGGTAGGAATTTGAAGAAGAAATCCTTTCTATTTGTCAGATTTTCATGACTCATCTCCCACTAATTAATACCTGACTATTGCTTCGCATCATAGACTTCTTTTGCCAAGAAATCTAGTTGCTGACAAAACGGTAACAAATGTGCATGAAAACAAGGAAGATCGCTTTGACTAAGCAAGTGCTAGAGATTGCTTTTACTTAGTGAAGACGAAATATACTTGCGCTATACCCCTGTAGTATATGGAAAAAGAGCATACACTAAAACATACACGTTACTTTTAAACTGCATTAATTCCATACAGTAAGTTTTAACTGTGATCATATATTGCTAAATTATTAAATTTAGCTTCTTTTCCTAAAATATCCATTAATTTATTAAATTCTAACGAAATAAGAAGTTAAGTCATTAAAATATTTTCAAATTCGAATTCAACTAGATTTTTTATTCTTTATATCATTATAAATGATTTTAAAAAAGTTGAAGAAATAAGTATTGTTTCATTATTTCTAACTTCTGCAGTCCTTACCTATTAGTTAAACATTTAATATCTAAGACTATTTCCTTTTACGTGTTCGTAAATAAAAATGTTATTATTCTCAATTCAGTTATGATACCTTTCAATTTGAATACATTAGTTCCTCTTTGAATGCATTAGTTCCTAACTCGTGATTGTAGAACCGATTATAGAAGAATTAAAATTGTTTAAACTGGACATAAAGTCTTCCATATGCCATCAGCATTCTATCTAGTAAAATAGGAATTTGTGTCGAAATACATTTTCCATGCAGCTTTCAAACATATGCTCAAGGATTTCAAAAATGAACTCTATGATCTGTTGCTTTTCATACAATAATATCTCAGATTGTTTATGTGCCTTGTTTAGCAGAAAATTGCTTAAAAAATAAATTTTTTACTTTAACTTACTTATGCTTAATTCATTTACAGTTTTTAGTGTGCAGGAATGATGATTAAAGAAATTACTAAATAATTTATTTTGATAACCCTGAATATGCATTCTCTTTGGTGGCAACAAAAGAGAGGTGAGAGAGAGACTTTGGTGTATTTCCTCTTGGAGATTCTTCTTCAAAGCTGAGAAGAGCTGAGGAAAGTTGCAATACCTCCTAAAAAACCACTAAAGACCCATGCCAACGACAGACGCAATTATGCACTCCTCCTTATGATAAAATTTGTTAACCTGTTCTGAAGGTATTGTCAGACAAGTGAGAAATGCACAACAACACACTACATCGTTTCAAAATGGATCCTCGTCATATTGCTCCTGTATAAAGTTAATAACACAGGTGCTTACATAATATTTCAGTCAATAATAATAATAATTAGGAAATTAAATCTTTAGTAGCCAATCAAAACTAAAGTTAATTCAAAACTAAATCATTCTTAACCTAAAATTCGAAGTACAATCTTGCGTTTCGTTTCAGATTTGATGTCTTGGTGTCGTTAACACTCTTTCTTTAAATATTTACAGAAAATATAAGACGTACATTTGGAGCTCTTAAAGAACGAGTACATATTTTCTGCCGGCTTACATGAGCGATATCAAGAATTATTTCTGAAGAAGTAAGAAGTGCGAACCGACCTCAATTGTATCTACTTCTTCATGAATTGGCTTTCATCATTAGCAACTATGGTGTTACAAAATGTGTTATCATTCACCTTATTTCATATATATATATATATATATATATAATTGGCGACTTCAAAATTAACATTCTAAATTTTGCGCTCTGTTTCCCCCTTAAAACTAATATTGACCAATCATAGCTTAGAATACTCTCTTCCCCTACTAAGTATAAATACTGAGTCACGAGCACTAACGCTTCCCCTATTTTCCTAATTTCTGCCATCAAATAACTCTGCGCCGCTTATGCCTTCCTGCCTGAAATGTAGCTTTTTATCTGTGTATATAAAAATGATTTGTGTTCAACTGTGATCAAAAAGTAATTTGTCTACCAAAGAAATAATTTTTTATGTACATCAAAATAAAGATGGTGATTCGCCGAAATTGGTTTTGTCAACGATTCGATTTGTTAACGAAAGTGGTTTATCAACGATTTTGATTCCTGCCTTATCCACCCAGCCAAGTCTACAGCCAGAAGTTAAAAGTTCCAAATTTATGACTGCGCACTTAGTATATTAGATACATAAAGTAAGAAATGTAAAATCATTTTTTGCAAAGACCAAAAATTTAAATCCATAAGTAATAAATTTCATAAAATCCTATAAATGTAAAAAATAATTTAATAAATGTTAAATTTAAAATACTTCAAACAAGTAATAACCTACTTAAAAAAATCAACGAAATTTCAAGAATAAAGAACAGAAAATAAGAGGAATTCAATCAACTTCAATGCCATTTCGTAGCAAGAACATAAATAAATTGAGATCTTTCTTTCATAAAAAGTTCTTCTTGCTTTATTGTATCCACAATTAGCCAATGAACCCAATCCAATGTACTTTATTTAAAATAGTTCACCGAAACTTCTCGTCACTTCCCTAATTTTTGTTTAAAGGTAATCAAAAATTACTTTTAAACAAAGACAAGTCTATCCAAAGAATTGAAACGGAAGTGAAATTATAAAATACTTTAGTGAAAAATTCAAATCAAACGTTTTGACTAAAGTATTTTATTATTTCACTATCGTTTTCAATTCGTTTTCGATTCCTTCAATATTTCGGATATTATACAAATGTTTAACTGCAGTAGCTGTCATTTTAAATCTAATGTTCAACCTAAGATGAGGACACAAAACTTCTTCCTAGAATCAATTAACATATTCAAAAGAAAAGAAAATTGATCTGGCAGTCGATTAACATTCACTTTAAGGGTAATGTAGATCATGAAAAAAATCTGATAGCCATTTTTCATAGAGGCTGAAAACACTTGTTTGAACATTTACACCATTTAGCTATTCGATGGGAAATCTGAAATTTTTCGGAGACATGTACTTGAAACCTAGGTTCGATCATTGAGACAGTGAAATTTTCACGAAGTTGAGATGTCAAAAATGACTTTTTCTTTTGAGTAGCCGAACCTTCTGTATGGGATATTATAAAGTTAAATCTTCTGACTTCGAAAACGTTTCCGAGTTACCGGAGAGGTAATGGACGGGAAAAGCTTAGCCAAAACTCTCGCCGGGCAATTGCTTCTCATCTAATTCTTGTTCCGTTTTCAGAAATTTCACAAGGTAAATTTCTCTGTTTTACTTGTTAAGGCTTCTTAGTGGCTCCAATAATTGATTGTACCTTTTTTCAATTTCCGAAGAATCTCAATTTCTGATATTCAAATCATTCATTCTATTTTTTGTTAGTTTCAAAATAGCAATAAAATTTAGCTTACGACACAGAGACAGAGCTTCATGAATTTTACTGAAATTCTCTTACTCGTACGAATCTTGCCCAAAGCAGATTTTTCGAGATAAATAACTTTGAGCAAAGTACCAAACTGCGTGCGTTTCCCAATTTCAGTCGAAATTCCCAACGCACGATTTTGTCAGAAAATTCACAATTCAGCTTATAAATAACCAGAAAAATTTACTTCAAATAATATAGATAATTTTTAGGGAATTCCTCATTAGCCATGTTCTTTAGCATTCAAAAGAAAAAAAAACGCTTTAGTGAACTTTTCGAAACATAATGAACCGACAAACCTATTATTTAGAGCGAAATATGACAAAATATATTCATCAATGTTTACTGATCATTTATCCTTATTTTCCACCATTATAGTTATCTGTTGTAAAAAGAAAAAGCGCTGAAAGAACTACAATAATCAGTATATTTATGGTTATAATTCTTTCTTTAAATGAAGTAGAAAATATTTTATACGTATCACTAACATTTTAATAAGCAATAGGCATGATGAAATAGATCTATTTGACTTATAAAAGTATAATCGAAACCTACTTTTTGGTCATATTCGATCAATATTTTAAGAATACTAATACGTTTTCTTTTATATTTAAAAAGTTTTTTTCCAAAGTGAACTACATCAGTATAATAAACATCATAAAATTGCAGTAGCTAGTAAGAGTTAAGTAATAAACAACCAGAAATTAGGACAATTTCAACGAAAATGACTGGTCACAAACCATTATCTCATTCGGAGAAAAATAAACATTATACATTGTGAATAATTATGTTCAAAATTCTGTGAATAACAAATTTAAAACTTCAATCAGTGAAAAATTCCCTTCTTCAGTGAAAATTGTACAGAATAAACTTGTTGAATGATTCAATGAAAAATTCGGAAGTAATTCACTAAAACATAACCTTCTTCAGTGAAAAATATAGAATATTCGTAGTCTTAAGTTGGCTCATGACGGTAGTGAATTCATTGCTGGGAAATAGCTAATGCAATGTGTGTTTATTTTACAGAATTACAAAGAGAGCTGGAAAGAGAGGATTTCTGTGAAGAAAAATTAGGATGTTTCAGTAACTCAGAGCCTTACAATCAGCCAATCAGCGAAAGACCTTCATTTGGCTTATACTTACCTGATTACGCAGCAGACATCGCAACTGAGTTCCGTCTCTTCTGCCCAGGACATACTGATGAGCCTGAGGTTATTATGTCGTCGACTTTTAATGACTGGAAAATAGCTGACAGCTGCTTCGATGCTTCTGCGAAAACAGTGTTCATTATTCATGGATTCAATGGTGGAAATGCAGAATGGCCTCTGGTTAGTATGAAACTGA
Organism: Stegodyphus dumicola; assembly: GCF_044657685.1. Classification (NCBI taxonomy): domain Eukaryota; kingdom Metazoa; phylum Arthropoda; class Arachnida; order Araneae; family Eresidae; genus Stegodyphus; species Stegodyphus dumicola. The sequence continues at coordinate 174,701,819 of NC_140769.1, forward strand.
TATAAAAATGTGCTAAATTTTCAGTTTAAAAAACTCTACCATCAAAACTAAACTAATCTAGGAATTTTCCTCAGAGTAGGCTGAAGGAATCATGGAGTTAAGCTTCTGGGAATTTGCACTTAAGTAACTGGAATATATAATCACTTCAAAAATTCGAGAAACATGAAATACTAATTTTATTTAAATTCAAATTTTCAAAAAATAAAACCAAATAGATTTTAGTTTTCTGAAACATCTTCATCAGGGTATTGTTACTCCAATGGTAAAAGAAAACTACCTTATTTTTAATTTAATTCAGAAGATTAATTAACTAATTTAGAACACATTTTTAATTAAGAAAAAACAAATCAAATTGCAGATAACTAGTTCAACCTCGACAAACTGAAATTGGAATAAAATAGAATACAAAGGAAGGAAATTTGAAAGGATTCAGATTTTAACAGGAAGTTTAAAACTATTTATCAGTAGAGTTTAGCAAATGAGACCCCTCAAGCGGAACAGCGGAACGTTTTATAGAAAACTAGAAAAATTACACTTACACTGGACATGGAAACATGAAGCATTACTTTTATTTTGGATGTTTGGGAGTAAAAAAATGTATACTGCAATTCTATAAAATATTTAATATTTAATATTTTTAATTTGATATAGCATGAATTAAATGCATTTTATTTAAATCAATCTGATCAAAATAGAAAAATGAGTAATATCTTAGGTACGGCAACTATTGTTTTTTTAAATATCCTACTATGTTAATCATATTAAATTTAAAAGGGAAATTACTTATATTTTACTAAATGGCAACAGACTCAAATGAAAAGTGAAACAATGCAAAATCGCATTCATAAGTTCTCATCCATAAGCGTTTGGCTGATTTGGAAAACACTAGTTGTGCTTTCTATTCTTATTTAGTTTCAAAAAGAGACTTTTGTGACGTTGTCACGTTTCATTTGTTAGTTTAGATTTAAGTTAAGAATCTCTTAACGCCTACCAAACGTTTGGTCATTGTGAAAAGGCTGCAAAATACGCCAGACACTGAAAGCTCAATACAAAGTTATTTCAATACCTGAAAAAGACGGGTGTTTATCATGCAATTTGACTTTGTTTTAATTTAATGTGTTGTACTTTTGCCCCTTGTATTTTATTATATTTCATGATATGTGTTTTTATGCCTGTTTTTATATCTGATATTATTGTCTTAGTTTCATGTATTTGTTTCAGCTCTACCTGTCACCATTATATATATTTCCGTTCCATTTAATAATTTCATTTTGCTCAAAATTGCGAGTGGTAATTATTTATTTTTTATGTAACCTATGTTTTTCAAATCATAACCTTTCAGAATATGCGACAAAACCTCCATTACTACCACCAACATTCATTAAGCATTAAACTGATGATGCCGAAAGTTTTATCTTGCAAATTTCGCAAAATGTTCAAGAATGAATTTGGTAACTTTGGTCATTCTTTCTGCGCCTATTAGAGAAATATGTTAAGGTGACAGGAATTACAGGAATGCATTAAGGGGACAGGAGTTATTACAGGAATACATTATAAGCATGGAGAATACCCATTGATCACCATGGATAACCTGGTAACGTCCCTATATATTATTTAAGTAACAGCTGCAAAATTAAATATTGTTGTTTAAAGGAAAATCATTTTCATTCTGAATAACAAAGGATTAGTTAATAAATTTTTTAACCGGTCCATCAAAAACATTTAATAATTACATCTTAAGCTTATACATAAATTTCTGGAAATATTAGTTTTTACTGATCAAATGTGATGAATATTTTGTTTGAATGTTCGTGTTTCTGAATCAAACCTTTCACTTGGGAGCAATGCAGACTAAGACAATATAAAATCAAAGAAGCAAATCATTTACGGTACAGTAAGCAGCTTAGATTTATTATCTAAACTAGCGGAAGTATCCGATGCCAGTTAAGTGAGATTGAGAGTAATGCATCTAACAACAAAGAGAGCGATACCGCTGTAATCCTTCTCTAGGTGTAGCGATATAAGAAATACGACTCATAATCATACAGTTTTCAGTCTGATGCGGTATGGAACTCACATAAAAAATTTGATAGAAAAATGTTACGAGGTTACCCATGGTGATCGACTTCGAAAAATAAGCTAATTTTCTCTCATTATATCAGCAACAATGGCACGCAGTTTTTAATGATTTTCGTCTTTCTAACCAAATGGTCGTAAAAGCTAAAGTTCCATCCAATAATTCACCCAAATTGAATTTTATTCGATTAAATGTGGCAAAACATTTATCATTAACTGATCATAAATCAATAACGCGAACAAACAGACATTATTCTTTATATACATGGGTTTTGTAAAACTTAAACATTTTTAATTATCAAACTCTACAATTTGAAAGCGATCAGTAGCTACACTTTTTGGAATAAAACATTTTTTATCACCATCGCACGAGACTGTTGCCACTCAGAAAAATGAGTGCGGAAATTAGCGCTTTCAGAGTTTTTAATTAATATTTCGGCTGATTAAAGTCGTACGAAAAGAGGAATAGTCAAAATGGCTTCCCACGAATTTTTTAAATCGGGAATAATGTATTTAATGTTTGGAAATTCTATTTTTATTTCATCGTAAAACTTAGACATTTTTTATGAACGAACTCTAAGATTTGAAAATGAGCAGTGGCAACAACTTTCGAAAATAAAGCAGATTTTCATCTCCAGCTTGCGAGACTGTTGCCACTCGGAAAAATGAGGGCCAAAATTATCATTTTTCTGAGTTTTTAATCAAGATCTGTGATTTAAGCTACTTTTTTTTTTAAAAAAAGTGGACGTCGAACTTTTACAGAGCCCAGAAAAGAATTGTAGAAAAATTGGTAATGATAGCTACACTGGTGTGCAAAAATTAAGGACGAAGTCGAAAAATTAGCATATCAGCTGAACGAAGAGGCAGAGCGGACAGAAAGACCAATCAGGAGATTAAGTAAGGTGATGTACGGTAGCACATGCGCAGATATGCAGGTAGACGTAAAGGGGGAGTGTCTGAGTAGTATAAAGCATGTTGTCGGTGTAAGATCAGTATTTCTGGCAAAGAGATTGCACGCCGTATAGCAGTTAAAATCACACCGAATTGCCGCCTCAGCGAGAAATGGCGAATAATCAATCTGTTAGACGACATCTGGATGCTTTTACCCGAGGTCGAATCATTGGGAAGTTGGAGGAAGGCCGCAGTGTGACAAGTGTGGCTGCAGAGTTCGGAATTGCTCACAGCATCGTTTCACGACTTTGGAGACAATTTCAAACTACAGGAACAGCTATCCAGGGGTTTAGTAGTGGTCGTCCACGAGGAACCACACTCGCAGATGACCGGTATATTGCCTTACAGGCCAGAAGAAACAGGCGGCAGACAGCTTGAGAAATCGCTAGACACACGACACAGGCGACTGGACGACCGATATCGCGTTTTACCGTGGTTAGAAGACTGCACGGTGGTGGTCTGTTTGCACGACGCCCTGTACGGTGTGTACCTCTAACGCCTGCCCATCGGAGAAGGTGTTCTCTGTGGTGCCGGGAACACCGGAATTGAAGAGACAATGAATGGGGACGAGTACTCTTTACAGATGAGAGCAGATTCAGTCTGAGTAGCGATTCTCATCGCATACTCATCTGGAGAGAGCGGGGAAGCCGCAATCATCCCTCGAACATCATTGAAAGGGACAGGTATGGAGGTGGCAGTGTTCTCGTTTGGGGAGGCATCATGCTTGGTAGTCGTACAAACCTTCACATCTTCGACGCAGGTTCAGTCAACGGGACCCGTTATTGTAACGAGATTCTTCTTCCATATGGGCGTCTTTTTAGAGGTGCTATGGGTCCGCAGTTCCTTTTCATGGACGACAATGCACCATGTCATCGCACAGTAGCTGCCGAACAGCTCTTAGAAGGTGAGGATATTGAACGTATGGATTGGCCGGCACGATCTCCGGATCTCAATCCCATCGAGCATGTATGGGATTTTCTAGTAGACGCTTGGCAGCTCGTACCTTACCACCAGTAACGATTCCGGAGCTTCGATTGGCGCTGCAAGACGAATGGGCAGCAATGCCTCAACAACTCATTGACACCCTCATTCTCAACATAGGCAGACGCTGTGAAACCTGCCTAGCAGTCAGGGGAGATCATATCCCCTATTAAAGACCGGATGTTTCTTGCTGGACACCCATCACAGGGATGTTTCGGCCTTCAGTCCCATTGCGCTCCATGCTATTTTTTCAATAAGGCTTCTTTTTATCCCTCTGATTTCTCTTTTAGTAAGTGTTGCTTACATTACTCATGTCCTGACGTATTGGGGATCTTACGGTATTAAATGTGTTGATTTAGAAAGCTTTTGTACAAAGTTATATTGAAAAAACCGTCTCGTCCTTAATTTTTGCACACCAGTGTATAATAGTGACTGACTTAGAGGACAAACAGTTTCTTCTTTATTATACATACGTATGAGTACTTTCGTGTCTTAACTTACTTTAACTCAGGGAAGTAATTAGGCTTTCATTGATCAAAAAAGAATGTTGTCTAAACTTCTGGGTAAATAAGAATTTTGTTCCAGTTAAACTAATTGCGATAGATGAGTTGGGAATTATCTCCAATAGTTCAACGTCCCGGATTTATTTTCAAACACCTGTCGACTGCGATTATAAATAAATTATCGCGCGTTTGTATGACCTGCGAGCAACAAAATTTTTAAGTAATACTGAGTTTTACATAATGAGTAGAAGTTTTGTTTCTATTAAATTTCCGCTTGCTTAATAACATATCAAGTACAAGTAAACTAATCGTCCATAGAATTAATTTAGCAAAAGTTAGATCTTACAATTGAATTAACTAGTATATGAAATATCTCCAGTTTCTTTTAACTTGAAAATCAAAGCCATGAATTTTATTTTAACATTCATGAAGTGCTAAATATATTTTCAGGATGTCCGTTATGTTCTAAGTAAATATTATTGATATTTATTCATTTAACTGGGAGCTAAATATTGAGAGAGGTTTAAGTGTTAAATGCCTCTTGGTTATTTCTTATAACATCCATTATTAAAAATCAAATAAAATGGAATTATCTAATTTCTATCTCTTAAGTAACTCTGAGTGTCAGAAAACCGTTAAAGAATTAAAAATAAATTTAAATTCATTTTTAACATCTAACATACTGTATAGATGTATTGTTTGCTCTAGATTTAAATGGGATATTTGTGTTATATATTGTCTCGACGTGGAAAAGAATAAATATATTAAATTTTTATTGTTCATTTTCTTTTTGCTGTATGCTTTTATTTTTTGTTTTCTACGTAAGTTCTAAGTGAGTTTCATATCTGTTAAGTTAAAGGCATTTATTTGTATAATATCTATATTCTGATATTTAGATAAGCAATTCTATAATCCACTTTATTTGTCTTCTAGAGAATGAAAAATGCTCTTATCAACAAAGAAAATACCAACGTCTTTGTCGTTGATTGGTCAAATGGAGCTTCTCCATCCTGGTATTACGGAGTTCATACTTATGAAAAGGCTGTTGCTAATACTCGAATGGTTGGAGCTGACATTGGATATTTCATCCAACAACTGATGGTATGAATGTTTTTAGTTATAAATAAATTTAAAATCTTCAAAAGAATTTAAAATATTTAATAATCAACATTTTAACATCTGATATTAAATTGAGCGTAAGCTTTTAGAATTAATCATCTCGAATTCCTTAAAGCTCTAAAGTAGAAATCAAGCAACTATTACCATTTTGAACTGGTTGCATTCCATATATTTATTTTTGTAAGTATTATTCATATTTTTTTCAGTTTTATAAGTTATTTTTCTGTCTATATCATTCAAGTTTTAGCATATACGTAAATGCAACAGATATACAAATATATACATATAGTCTTTTACCTCAGTCCAATAAAATTTTACTAAAATTGCATTCTGAAACTTTTACATAAATGTAAAACCATTATGCATATTCATTATTCTATGCATAGTAATTATTTCATTCAACATTGTCATTATTTATTTATTTACTCTTATTCATGTTATTATTCATATGTTTCTACGCGTACATCTATTTGCCTATCCAAATGTACATATACACTAGAATTTAAAACAAAAAATGTTACATCAACCTTATCATTATATTACAAACTAATCACTATAATTAGATACACCAACTTAATCATAATAATTATTTCATTCAAAATCGTCATATTTTATTTATTTACTCTTACTCATGTTGTTATTCATATTTATTCGAAACTTTTGGTAAATCATTTTCACACGGATAAGCTCTTGAACAGCGTTTAGATTATGTTAGTTAGTATACTTTGTTAATAAAGGGGACTGGAATGCAACTATACTGATTGGCTTTGAAGCAGAGAATATTAGTGGATAGATGCAGGATTTCTCAACATTTTTTTATTCATGCACCTCTTTCACACTTTTTGTAGCTTTTTTATATTAATAAAGTAAAACTAAATACTTAACAGCGAAATACAGGCTGATTGCATCCCCCTGAAACTATGAAACTTCTTCCAGGGCTAGTTTCCTCCTGGTGAAAACCCAGATATAGAAGTCTGTTGTTTATTTTGAAGCCATTAGTTTAAAAACATCAGAAAACTCAGTTGCTATGCAATGTAATTTCTTATCAAACTCTTTTTCCTGAAATTCGTTACAATTTCAAATGATATTTAAGACTAAATTGAAATTTTAACTTACATAAAACCGTACTTTAAAGAGAAAACGAAAGATTAAAACAGTAGCGAAAACTGTAGAAGCACCATTGGTATGACGTGCTACAGGCTGTGAACCTTTAAATCATTCTTTTTTAACTAAACCTTATTTTTTATATCGAATACTTTTGGCACATAAAAAAATCAAGTTATCATCCTGATAATTTAGTGTTATTAAGTTTTTAAAGCATTATTTCTAGTTTTGCTTTCAGAAATAAATACTAATGGTTATTCAAAAATAAAATGTTTTGAATTAACCAACCTTTCCATTGTTCAAATAAATTAAGTTCCGCAGAAATATGATAAAAGAGAACGAAAACGTTCCTAAAATTTCATTTACACTTTTAAATGTATAACCAACAGAAATACGTATAAATACGTATTAAATGTATAACCAACAGAAATACGTATAAAATTTCATTTACACTTTTAAATGTATAACCAACAGAAATACGTATAACTTAACAACAGAAATACGTATAAAATAAAGTATAACCTTTAAAAATATAACTGATTTAAATTAAATTTCAGGACGCAACAAAAATCGATCCTAAATTGATTCATCTTGTTGGCCACAGTCTTGGTGCTCATACCGCAGGATATGCTGGTGAATGGGTTTTGCGCAATACAACAAAGTTAATTGGAAGAATATCAGGTAACATATAATTAAAGTTCATAATATATTTGTTTATATTAAAAACCTTTTCTTATCAGCTCTCAGTCTGATACATAATGATTTCGGGAAATTTTAGTGTCAGCAAGTATTCTTTCGTTATCAGCAAAATTAATGTTTTGATTCAAGTGTCTTGATTCAAGTGTCGCATACATGTCAAGCGACTTTTGACTTCAAATATACTGTCCAAATGTCATGGCAAAAATGCTTCGTGGCTTCTTTAACTGGTAAAATTAGAATGAACGTAATATATAATTTTATAGTAATATAGTACGCTTATAGAACTTAGTTCTATCATTCGAGAAGAAGACAAAATAAATTTTCTTATGGTTCCATACTTTTTTCTCTAAACTTTATTTTTCATCCAAAACGTTGAAATTAATTTTAGAGATGTTTATTTCGTATCAAAATATATTTTCAGATTTTAACATTTCAAATGAATAACTCTGATAGAACCGTAATATTTTTTGTGGCGAACTTTAGTAGCTCTTCTTTGCGTTAACCCCGCGACTGATCGATTCGCTGTGTTTAGTTTTTATTGTATGAAAGTTCAGAATTTTTAACTGAACGTTTTCTACACATAACAGTCATTCAATCTCTACATTTAGTGAGATACATTTTAATAAAAAATTCTCTCTGGACATTTAACATGAAACAAAAATAACGTTTAACTAATACAGGGCTATCAATAAGAACAGCTTCATTTTGCGAAAATGAATTTTGTCGAAAGTATAAAATTACAATCTTGAAACAGAACTCTGTGGGATTCAGGTAAGTGTTCTATAGTACATCCCCTTTGCAAACACATACAACATATGCCATTTTCATGTCCTGAACAGCTTCTAATTCCTTAAGTCCTGGACTTTTTTAATTTCACAAATAGTAAAATACGTGGTGACTAAAATCTATGTTTCGCCTCTAAAATTGCTCGGTATATATTTAAATGGGAACTTAAATTTCATTTTGTAACCATGCTTATCATACATTACATAAAAAGAAATATGTAATTAAGAAACACATATTACTTAATTATGCAATTTCGTTTACGGCGAAAAAATTAATTAAAAAAAGTTGAATGCAGTTTACTGAAACTTAAAAAAGAATATATCAGTAACATAAAAATAAAAGGCGTCTGACAGACCATGAAATTCGAAATTTTTAAATGTTTCATTTCATTCATGTGTCAGTAGACGTGGGTAATGACTGATGCACCTGTAAGTGCCAAAGCTTTCATTAGTCAAATTCAGCTCTTCAGTCTGAAGATGTGATCTCAATATTAAGTGGCATAGCGAGTGATAGTTTTTAAAAAATAAACAGAAATCGTTAGTGCTGTGAAATGAGATTTAGTATTGCACAAAAGTTAAGAATTTTTAATTGAACAATTTCTACGTATAAAACATTTGCGGTAAGTCTGGGTTTCATTATGAAAAGTACTTTTAAAACTGTACGAATTTTGATAAGTGATATGGCATACATCTTTTATCTTCAAAGTAAAAAAGAACTTGCGTGGAGCGTTTTGATACCTTGTAACTCTGTTGTGCTGTTCTATATAGGATAATAAAACAAAAAGCAGCATTAATGCAGAGTAAATAAAAAAGATAGAAACTTTAATGATAATCTGAAATAGATACTCTTTCTTCAGAAGCAAGAAACAATGCATTATGTGGTTTCTCGTTTTGTAGCTGCGCTTTTCTAAACTGCAGAATTAAGCTAAGAGGCAATGCTAGAATGCATAAATTGGGATGAACAAAATACTGGGCGAATTTCAAGGGATCTAGTATAGAACCTTTTTCTTCAGGAGCAACACAAATTGAAAGCAATCGAATTCTACCTGTGTTTTTACCTTTTTATACGATGGTGCAGGGTATGATACGAGGTAAAACTATACTAGATGCATTAAAACTCTTATTTTGTTGTGCAATATTGCGGAGTTTACAACCTTCTCTCCTGGCATTCGCGCAAAGTACTAAAGCATCAATACAAGAGATTTCAGTGACCCTCTTACGATGTAAGAGTTCAATGTATGACTCTCGTAGATTCCTTCAAACTTTACTTCATTTCTTTCAAAATTTGTGCTAAAAACATAAAAACTGTTATACAACTCAAATACCTTGGGTCACAAGAGATCATCATCTAAACTGACAACCACATATTAGATACTTTAAAGAAAAAAATTATAATTTGGTTTACAGTGTGTATGGAACCACAGCAGCATATTGGGTGTTATCCTTGATGCTCATGGTTTGATATCAGAAAGTATCAGAGAAAATAGAATTACGTGAAGCCTCAATGTATAGAACAAACATCTCATATGGAGAGTCATCTTAAATCCGTGAAACAGTCATTCCTCAGCCGTGCGTCCTGCTGAGGTACCACACTTCCCCTTCCAGTGCTCTGAATACCCATGCGGGTATTCCTTCTCAGCATTCTGCGGTCCAGACAGAATACATGTGCACTCTTATATTAAAAGTGAAGTTTACGCTATGAAATAATGAATTTATTCCTTACAGATAATAAATAAAGTATTTCTTTGCCCCTTACAAACATTATACCGCTGTTATATTTTAACCGGCTAAATTTGATATTATAACAGAATAACCAGCACCTGCTACATTAAAGGTCATCTAGTCCGATGGATCCAAAGGTGAGGTAGGAATAGGAAGTATATAATACATCCTGAATGGCAAAAACATAGTAAGCACGTGAACTGAAAACTGAACCATAATAACTCTTTAGCTGCCTTGAAAGCAGTACTACGCTTCTGCAACTCTAATGGTTCAACTCTCTTCAACATTTATATTTAATCTGGATCAAACCTGAAAGTAATTCAAAGAAATTGATGGAGAAATTCAATCGTTAGACTTACTCAAAAACTTTTCTTCTCTTTGAACCAAACCCTGAGACCGCAGCTGCTTTGGATACCGGCACATACCGGAATTTTGGGCCATGGCATAGCTGACCAGATTGCCAAATTAATGGCTACAGGCATTAATTTTAGCATCCTTAGTATAAAATTTCCAGCTTCTCATCTAAAATTTTCCCACGTCAAATTCTTTAATTGGTAGATCAGAGTGTCATTTCATTCTGAAAGTAAGTGAAGTTCTGAAAAGTGTCATCCCAGATATTCGCACTCGACCATCTATGAGCTATATTAATCGGTTTGGTTTCCTGAAAGTGATCTTTGCCTATGTGACGAGATTGGAGACCCCGATCAATAATGCACCTTTGCGTGCCCATTTAACACCCACTATCATTTCCTGGGGCCGATACCTGAGAGTTGTCGTGAATGATCAGCTAATACCTGAAAAACAGGCGTAAAGTATTCTATATTAAGACGTATACTTCCCTTGCTGTCATTGTCACAAGTAGGCAAAATTTATAAGTTAATATCAGCAGCCACACTGTAATATTTTGTAACTACTGAAGCCCCATGCAACACCCTCAGCTGTATCAATCTACGTACATTCTTAATTTAACTTTCTAAATTTTTCTTGCCTGATGTGTGATGCTTAATGATTTTGCTCATTTCAAATAAAGATGAGCTGTACTTGAACCTATAACCTACCTTTAATACTGATTTATGCCCTTCCAATGTACAATACAGTATTCGCAGTTTCCTCATCATGTAATTTTTCTGATTTTTACTGTCCTGCTTTCAGTATTCCACCTTTACATTCTAAATAACTCTAATTAATTTATTTTACTAATAATTTAATTATTTTTGTTCAATCGACGGTATTCAGCAGGCTATTGAGAGTCTAACGCAGTGAAACACCTGATCTGACAATGGCATAAAGGAAAAATAATCTGATTCTTTTACGGTAAAAACATATCAATTAAAATTTTAAGCTTCTTTTTGGCTCTTCTCTATAGATACATATTTTGAAACAATACGCTTCTAGCTCACACTTTGAAGATAATCATTCGATTCTCGACAGACATAACGCATCTGTCATATAAAGACAAAAATGTTTTCACAGTTAATTATCAATTATTTGCTTGAAATCTTTAAAATTTAGTGAGCTAGTTGATGATTAGTAAGAAATTATTCTGCAGTTTACAATGTAATTGCTTTTTAACTCATAGTACGTTCAAATCATAATTTAACTCAAATTAATTTATGCTAAATTACGCTTTAAGTTGTTTTATAACATCAAATAAAAAAATATACCAATATATTCGAAATAGAAATTTATAAATGTGTTTAATGAAAAAAAATTAAAATTAAATTCAAAATTACTTTATTTATTTTCATAAAATTTAGGTATTCCTTTTTATTTTATTTCGATGAAAACTTGAAATGTGTGCCTCAAGCATTTGTTATGTTATAATAGGTATATAACATTCTTTTAATTTTAAAAAGTTCAAAGCAGCAAACAGTATCCTATTTTTCAGGTCTTGATCCAGCTGGTCCATTGTTCAATGGCGTTCATCCACTTGTCAGATTAGGTAGAGAAGATGCAGAATTTGTGGACGTCATCCATACGAACTACGCACCAAATCGTTTTGAAGGTATTCGTAGATGTATTTCACATAAAACCTTTAAGTTCTATTTTAGTCTTTTTTAAGAAGCGATGATTGAATGTGAGAAATTTATTTTAGACCTTATTATCATTTCAGAAGCAATTAACTTCACTATGTAAATATTAAAACAATATACCAATACATGAATAATGAATGTAGAATTTCAATAACTAATGATACTTAAAACTCCTCAAAATTTATCTATCCATCATGTATAAGTACATCTCTCTCTCTCCCTCTGTATACATACATACAGATATCATCCATATATATATATGTAGACAAAATAGTAAAAAATTTAGAACCTAATTCAAAAATACATGAAAGAAATAAAATAAAAACCAGCAAAATATCAAAATTTCCCCATAGGGAATTTAAAATGGGTCATCAGCTAATATTGAGTGCACAGAAACACAATGGATTTCCTCGAGGAAGGGATTCAATTGAATCTGATCTACCTAACCTTGATAACTTTGGATCAGATTATGATTGTATTCCTTTTATTATTTTTAGCTGTTTTCTAAAATTCTTCTGCTTTGAAAATAAGTAGTTGATCTAATTTTATTATGAAATTTACTCGTTTTGATTTTATTTCTTTCATGTCCTTGTGAATGATATTCTAAATTTCTTACTTTTTTATCTATAATTCGTTAAATTTTCAGCAGCATATTGCATAGAAATAATATTGGGTTATTGTTTTTTTTTTAAAAATGTGATACTCTAGTATATATGTGCACATATATACTACTATATGTGATTAAAACAAAGTCATAGGTAACCGAAGAGGAGGAGGAATTTGAATGGCATAGTTGTATTGATCTATAATGACTAGGAAAATGGAGGCGAAGGCAACTTAAGTCTTCATTTTTATTTCAGCAAATTTGTGGCCGCAAACAAGTTGGCACATTAATTGTGCCTATTCGAAAAATTTACATTTTTGATAACTTTGTAGCAAGAAAGCAGCAGGATAAAGACAGCAGTGTACCTAGGTCAAAGCGTGGAAAATAAGTGCACAATGTTCAGGATAAAATCTTAAGTCAAACTTAGTTAGTTTTGGTTCTCAAAGCATTTTGATTGGGTAGTTAATATTGCTGTAAAATTATTAGTGGCTGCTTGAGTTTTAGTTCAGTTTACATCACCAGAATTACGTAAGAGTCACATGACATAGATTTTTCTCGAAATGAAGCAGTGCAAATAGAAGTTTCTATTTTTAGAATAGAGAAGGGAAATTAATTTACGCTGCTAATTTAATCTTTTACATATTATTTATATTCTTACACATATATATATATATATATATATGCCATAGGCTTCCAAAAGTTAAGCCACAATGCAAATTAGAAATTTTCAAAAGAGTATTTCAATTTCTGTGGCTGAAAATCCTTTCGGATATAGATTACAATATGTTATTTCGTATGTTAACATGCAATTCCGATTGATTGTAGGAAAATATGTTAGATAGGAATTCGTTAAGATCCAGCATTCTGAAAAGGTTTAGGAGATACGAAAATGCTGATACGAAATATTTATAACATTAGTAGGGTAATTTTTGATGGCGTTCGTATTTCCGTGGCTGGAAGAAGAGGAATAGCAGATTGTGAGCGCTAAGGCAAGACAGTCAATTTAAAATGTCGATGTTTTCTTTTGCGTTTGATCATTCTGTAATTTCTGAGAAGTAAAAACGATTCTAAACATGTCGAAGTGTTTTCGGCAAATTTGTGTCTGTCAACAAAGTATCTCTTCTAAACCATTTCCATATAGCCAACTTCGTTAACGAATATCTAAATGTATCCTAAATGTAACGAGTATGATAGTATGTTTCATATGGTGTAGCCACCGCATTTCTTCAGCTTTAATTCCATTGAAAATCTAAAGGTTGCCCTCAAATATGCAGTCTCTGCACGTTTTTTCATCCAGCTAGTTTCAGACATTTGGAAACAGCCATAAAGAAGGAATGCCATTGCTTGTATGAATGTGTTGGCCGATCAATTGACTGAAAGTGTGGACAGTCGCTATAGAATTTGTGTGAAGTTCCATGATTAATTTCATATATTTAATTAATGTAGGTTTCGTTTGTTTAAACATCAAGTTGGTCAATGACCTAAATATGACCTAATCATAAAATTCGCAAAATTAAATACACACACACACACACATATATATATATATATATGAGACTTACTAAACATTTTTAGATTATTAAGTTGGATTATTCTATTAGTGAAATTACGTTTATAATCTCAATTATTATCGTTTGACGAAACGCGCTGTAGGTATTAACTTGATTCGTGTCTTGAGCTGCTTGGTTTATCCGTCTCAAACATTGTGTTGAGCTATATACCATTTATTGCAATTTTTTGTACATATTTACTGTGTCTTTGAAATGTATTTACTTTTACAAGATTTCTTTTTAAAATTGTTTGTGCGTTAAAATTTCTTAATTTTTTCTCACCCATTTTGATTTTGAAGTCATTTCGACTTGTAATTTTACATTTAGTTTTTACGAGATAGCTTTTACTACTTTAATATTGTTTTTAGTTGTTGCATGAATTTGCATTTTTGCTAAGGAACTATACTGTCAATACTTTTTAGCATTAGCTTTTTAACATTCCTCTTATAAAATTTTTAAAAATTTTGCAGCTTAATGCGGAAAATTCTTGACCAATAAGGTCTTTCTAATTCATGTTGTCTTGCTGGTTTCGTATATATATATATATATATATATATATATATATACATACATACAAATATACATATATATACATATATATGTATATATGTATGTATATGTAATTGGTATATTAAATGAAAGTTTCAGCAGAAAGAATACTGTGCAATACATAGAAGATTTATTTGAATGTAATATATAATTGAAAGGGAATAAAAAATTACTGCTTTTGGTGTAACATAGAAGATTATATGTTGAAAGAAAACATGCTATAATAATGTCTAAAACGTATCCTAAATTATTAAAATGTATAATATTTATTTTCAGGCGCACAAAATGAAATTTTCGAAAGTAATTTTTTCAATGAAATTTAAATAAGGTTTTCTTTCTTTTCTTTCAACTTCAAGCATAAGACGTAGTTAATTTTGAAATGACATTTCAGTTTGAAGTTTTATATTTACTAATACTTAACTCAAATTTTATAATTATTTCAAATAATATATTTCATTGCATTTTGGAAAGGATGCAGTTTTTGTTCTCTTGTAGTAAATAGTTACGACTTAGGGAATAAGATCAAATATTTGTCTGTAAAAATCTATAGACACTTTTCATGTATAATAAACAGAAACTAGAATTTTTTCAAGTTTTCTGATAAAATTTAATTTGTGTAACCTTATTGACTTGAGAAAAATTAAGAAGACTGCATCAAATTTTAGCTTGAAAATTTTTTTTTTTTTTTTTTTTTTTTTTTTTTTTTTTTTAAGGTTACGGAATTAAAGAAACCGTAGGTCATTTCGATTTTTACCCTAATGGCGGAGAAGATCAAGCTGGTTGCATAACAGCGAGCGAAGCGTATCTTCAAGTCTTCTCCTCATGTAAGTAAATTTCTTAACATTGATGAAAAATTTGCATGTAAGCATTAGAAAATCACAATTTCAGCTGTATTCTGTCTTTTAAAATAGTTCTATTTACATCTTCCTAATTACTAAATTACTTCCTTGAGCAGGTCTCTTTTTAAAGTAATATACTAAAGACGTCAAAAAGTTATGTATCTGAGAATTAAAATACAACTTTGGAGAGAAAATTACTTAATTATGTTTTAGTATCATCTCCAATCATAGCAACACATTTTGTCCATTTTGATTCGAACGAGCGGATTTTCTCGGAATAAAAGACGCCATCATACAAGTATTTATCGAAATCGAATCTATCAAAATGAAAATTAGTCTTTAAGGATTACTAATTACTTTTCTTTAAATCTTGGTACAAACAGACTTTCCATGAGAACGCAGAATTAATAATGGAATACGTGGAATATGATTTGACAATTGTTGCAACTGTGGAGCAATCTAAGCAATAAGCAAAACCAGAAATGAAATTTTTTCATAAAAGCAAACACGAACTCAAAACTTATTACATAAGCTTTTAGTGGACATCAACGAGTTCAATTCGCATTCCAGTTACACACCATGGGAAAAGGCAAACAAACGCAGCTCGTATTACGTATCTTGGAAAAATGAATTGTTTAATCTCACAGCCTCCAAAGGATTTATGTGTAAAATATCAATACATTTACTAGCATAGTTAAAAAATGGTTTGGTTTATTCGATCATGGCAAATCAGACGAGGGCTATCTGACTAAAGGAAGGGATCCCTTCGTGGACCCTCCCTTTATCCACCTTTTTGAATCACGGGATGTGTCTTAACTTTTCTTTGCTCTCAGCTTTTTGTTAGAGCTTCAGAGAATGAATCTGATGTTGAAGAGTTTCATTCAAAAAGCACGAAATTCCTTTTCTTGGGCGGATAAAAAGGAATTTCGTGCCACCGGTTGAGAAACGCGACGTTACTTTTGTACATGTACGTATTACCAGACAAAATCCTTAATACGAATCTCTAGTCTTGTGGACTAACTCTCTCGTCACCGGATGTAGCAAGACAGCATTGCCAGTCTCGCATATTCTATAATCCAGTCCCATGGGTTATTGAAATGCTCGAGATTCAGCAAAGTCTGGATGTAACTGATCGCATAGCTTTGCTGTATCAGATCCTTTAATAAAACAGAAAATGCATATTATTATACAATCTTGCAAACTATTCCAGATAATGTCTGTCTACAGTATAGGCAAAGGCGCTAACCTTAGTTGCTATTGTCGCTAGTAGTATTTAAACTGGAAGTCGAAACGTGTGAAGCCTTTAGCTGTTACCTTTATTGTCAAATCATATCTTCAAATTTGACGATTCGTTATTTGATACGCTATACATATTTTCTTGCCTTGTAATACAGATGTATAGGATTATCAGTATCTCGTTTAAATGAGAATAAGTAAGTCCGTTGAATAATAAGAGCCCCCTTTTATTGAAAGTTAAGATATTCAGATCTTGTGCTCTAAGTCTCTTGACTATTAGATCAAACGGTACACACACACACACACACACAAAAAAAAAAAAAAAAAAAAAAAAAAATTCTGAAATGTTTCAGATTTTAAATTACGTGCAAAGGGGCGTTTTTTAACATTTTGTGTGTTACCTTTCTTTATTAAATATCATGTTCCTCGCACTTAAACCATAAGATCCAGTGCAACAGCAATATCGCAAAATAGTTTTAAAACGAGCATATCTTTAGAATTTCCGATACAGAGACTCACGCGCTGGAGATAAAAATGTTTTTTCTGCACAACGTTGCCATTGCTCGCTTTGAAATCCTTGAGTTTGTTAATCAAAAATTCGTCAAAGTTTTAAAAAATAGGAAATCGATCATAAAACAAATTTCAAATTTCAAATTTGGTCTTCCACATGCTCATATTCGTTGGAGGATTACGTTATTCAAAATTCGATGACTCTATGTACCGTTGTTTTATCACAATACGAGAAATATACATAAATTTATGCAGATTTTTCATTATTTAATTTCTACAAATATAATGCAGGATTCTAACATTTTGTGGCAACAGTTTGAAAAGTGAACCGACATTTATGAGTCCGACGCAAAATGCCAAAACGAAACTAATAGTCCTTCGGGATTCAAATCCCTTTGGACTAAAAACACTCTTCATTTATTGCTGTGCTATAAATTTTAATCTCTATTAATCTCAGAGGTATTCGGATCATATTAAGTAATATTTATTGCTTTTGATAGATTTATTTAAGGATTGGCGTGCCCTCTGATTTTGATGGATTTGAGAATAAAACTTATCATATTGCTGTTGTTTCGTTTTTTTCGCTGTTTCGACTTTGTTATTAAAGTTATTTTAATTAAAAATATTTGTTTTATAGTATACACTTCGAATCATAACTTAGAAGAAAAATTTGGCACAGCTATAAATATGTAAAATTACTACTTGGAATACATGATGGTATTAATTTTAATTATTGAATATGTATTTTATAAGTTATAATACGCATGTTTTAAATTTTATGAAGTGTAGCATTATCTTTATGATTCAGAAGTATTTGGAATAATATTTGATGATAAGGTTTCTTTCCGAGCTGGTTGAATACTCGCAAAATTCCGAAGGAGTACGTATCCAGTTCAATGCTTTGTTTGATTCAACAGACATCTCAAATCATCTCTTAAATAGTATGCAAAATGTTTCTTCCTAAACCTATGTTTTTATTTTAATAATCATCTGACAATTTATGCAAGGCATACTATAATAGCAAGAAAAATAAAACACAGTTTAAAATTGCTCGAATCTACAGTATGATGCACACTTAAAGAATAAAACTTTATATGATTTGTTTTCGTAATTTTTATAATTTTTATATATTTTGTATATATTTATATAACACAAAATAATATATTAATATATATATTTGTTTATATATACTTTGTATTGACTTCTAATTTTTAAATTTATTATAGTGTCATCTGATCCTCTGACATGCAGCCATTCGAGAGCCTATGAATTGTTTACTGCCAGCATAGAAGAGCCAGAGTGCAAATTCAAGTCAGTGCAGTGTGAAAATTTGGATCAAGTAGCGAGTGATACATGTGGTACATGCGAAGAGAACTGCGTTAGTATGGGTTATTACTCAGTCAATTCCAAGGCTCTTGCTCAAAAAGACAGTTCCATCATATTTTATCTTAAGACAACTGACAAAGATCCATACTGTTTGGAGAAGCAAAAGAAATAGATGTACATTTCAAATGTAAACAAAAATCAATAAAATAGCCAAATTTAATGATAAAATGCAAGCATTCAGACTAGCCTAAATGTTTACATTGGTATCGTGTATTCCGCAATTGGAAATTAGTGGACTATGTTATGCAGACTTGCTGTTTTAAACCATCAGTTAGTAGAACTCAAATAAATCTTAAACAATTAACTTTGACATAATTTATTTCTTTCTTTCTTACAAACATCATGTAATCTTAAGAACGGCGGTTCGCCAAAGACGGTGAAAACTCAAATTCCACCTTGCTTCATGAGGTTACGTTAATTTATTAAGGTAAAGCAGCTCGAGGGCTATCGACCTGGCAAGGAATGCCTTCGTGGAGGAACTTTTAAGGATGAATCGTATACATGTTATAGATGTGGAAAACCACGAAAACAACCATGCAGCCTGCCAGTTCCCCGAGATTCGATTACAAGTTCAACTACCAATGTTAGCGACTTTAACGTTAAGTCGCTGGTGGGCCCTTAGTCCATAAGAGTACACCTTATTAGAATATCAAAGCCGGTTGGAATTCCAACAGCTAGTAAGTTAAGCTCCAAACGTTTGCCAAAAAACCTAGCTTATTTTCATCTGCTCCGCTCCTCAACTTAGCGACTGAAATACAGTTTGCATAACATCAAATATATCCCCAGACTGAAAGCCTCAGGGGGGGGGGGTTAAAGAGTAAACTATTAATAATCAGAACTAAATACATATAACTAAAAATAATCAATTAAAATCTATAATGATTTAAATGGTAAAGAACATAGCTTCGCTCTTGGTCGCTTCATTTTTACCATTTGGATTGCCTAATTCCGGTACTCGAACTTTTCATCTATGCCGTGGATATACTTATAATTCTACCAAATTTACAGCTCAGCGAAAGTAAATTCTATTATTAATGAGGCTGTAGGGTTTATATTTATTTTAACTAACATTTATTTTAAGTTTAAACTATCTTTCCTGTCAAGCCTTACTTTCCCCTGGAACTGCCAATGCCAGAATATGTAAATTTTAGTAGAACGCGCAAGGATTCAAATTATCAGCGGAAGTATTATGATTTAAATAGAAAGGAAACAAGTTCGGTGTGTGATATTCTTACTTCACGAGCGCGGAGGTAGTTAGCGAGAAATTGAAGAACCCCGCGTTTCGGCCTATGTGCTTGGCGGGAAGTAGTGTTAATTGTTCAAGTGAGCTTCAAGTCTGCTGAATTAGCAGCGGTATTGTAAAACGCGGTGAGTTAGTTATTTTAGAGAGCCTTGTAGTTAGAGTCTTGTCTTTAGTTTCTTTTCAGGTTATTATTTTTATTAGACCGCCGAGTTGGCGCAGTCTGTGAGCGTCAAGAGCACGCAATTGTAATTTTTACGTTGAATAAAAAGGGACTTAAACCCTTCACAAGACTCTGTATTTTATCCAGTTTTCACAGTCACCTCTTGGTTGCGTGCAAGTTGGAGGCGCGCAACGTTACAAGGCTCATATCACGAACTTTCAGATATCGCTGCAACTTCATCACTTAGGTCTCTGCTACAACCTAGACAAATACTCACTACTCCATCCCTTCCAGAACAGATGGAACAGCCTGTACGAGTTCCTCTAACTACAAATATAGCTTAGCTTAAATTAGGTTACGAAAGCACTCAAAGCCACTCCTGTTGTAAAATGTCCTGGTGTTATAGCCTATAGGTCATTGCACTCACTTATTGCTGGTACCAATGGCTTAGGATTAAAACAAGATTCAATTTAGGTTATTAAAATGCCTTGTATGTTGGAATGAGTATTTCTTTAAGTGGTGTTTTATAGATTTAGTCCCAGCTTCCCAAAGTCCTCCAAAATGAGATGCAGAGGTGGATTAAATAGCCACATGAGATATATGGTGGTCTTGTCATTCATCCTCTTCCACAAAAAACGCTGTACTATGCGAAACATATGAAAGAAATCAATCTTCCAGTAACTGAGTTGCATTTTGTCCTTGAAATCTACGGCAGATAACGCATTAGTTTAAAAATTTTCTTGTGATGTCTTTAGCAGTCACAATCCAAAATCTATATCATATTACACAAATCAGTAGTTGAATACCTGCTTGAAGACACGTTTCATGATAATGCTCAATAATCAAATGCATAATATTATAATTCTTAGACAAAATTATAGGATGTTTCTGAGTATCCGGAATTGTTGCATTTTTGTGACTTCCGCTTATGATTATTCCTGCGGAATCTAAGAAAGGATTTAAAGATAAAAGCTTGCTCAACGTCTTCAAAAGTTGTTTAATTTTAAATAAAAAAATTCCTTCGAAAATTCAGATCTTTGTGCATTGCTAGCTCATTTATCTGTGCTTAAATCATATACCCCACGCTAATAATCTACAGAGTTTTAACCACGAAGAAAACTTAGAAAATACACAAGGCTTTTCAAAACTAGAAACATTTGAAATGAAATTCTTTTTAAAGTGCTTAAGGATCTGAACCTCTGCACAGCTGTCTCGAGTCTCTAATTTTGGGATAGGGAAGACTGAAAGGGTAATTTCGCTGTATACTACTTTTTCTCTTGTAAATTTAGATTTGAGAGATCTTCCTCGCTTTTTCCGGTTTAATAAGAATACCAAATGCAGGCACGCCATCTAATTTTAAAACGTCAGACCGCATCTACTCCTTCTCCACTTGCATATTATTTACATGCATAATAGATTTAACCTTAGATGAAGTGTTCACATTACTCGAAATAACCCATCTTAAGAGATATCTAACGCCTAAGAGTGTATCAAATAAGTCCACTCATGTAGATTGTTGGTTCCCCCCCGCTGTATCTCATCATATTTAATAATATACGAGTTATCCAATGTAGAATGCAGCAGTGTTTTAATAATTCCTATAGATAGTATAGTATTGGAACTATCCAATAGTAAGCACGGGGTTATAAATGACATTTTGCTAAAATGCGGAAAGAAATTTATCTGCGCTGTTCCATTAGTCTACGTTCCCAAAAATCCTAGACATGTGATAAAAATATTGGCATTTCTTCTCGATAACACTGATCGCTTTACACACTGTTCTGCAATAAAACACATTTAACGGCCAGGATCAAGCAATGCTCTACACAAGTGGAGCATTACTTGATCCTGGCCATCTGATCCCAGATTCCGGGATGCTAGATTATCTGGAACAAGTAATGCTTTACACCATATGAATTCAACATTTTAATAACAGAAGTATAATAATCACTCATGCTGAAAATTAAAATCTGATACGCAAAATTTGTACATAATAATCAAACATGCTTAAAATTAAAGTTTGATAAACAAGATTTAATTACCGGTCTAGAGCTCACGATATTCTCCCATAATTTAGCCACTTGAGTAATTGATTCCGTTCCAAGAAAACATTGCGAAGTCGAACTGTTCCCAACACTTTTACTCGATGTTAACTATTTCTGAATTTTCGAATTGCAGTAATGTAAGAGGACTTTTAAATCACTTTTTACATTTTGGATACTTCTACACTCCAAAGCTCTATAATTTGAAGTTAAGTAGTTAAAGCGCAGTTTGTTTTTCTTCACAAAATCAACACGATCATGATGGAATTTACGAAACGTGTACTGTGTGTGAATCTCTGAAGTTAACGAGGTAAATGTATCTCTCGCATTTTGTTTTTTTAACATCTTTTTGTTTACCAGCTTGCAGAGTTCTTGAGTGAGATTTTAAGAATTTCATCAGGTCATTAAGGCTCTACATGTTCTTTCCTACCACTCTCTCATAGACGAATCTTTTTTAAATCGTATTATTCACATAAAAATATTATTCGCGAATAGCTCTTCCTTGAAACCCGATGTCTTGAAGAACATACCCATTCTCTCACGGTAGCTTCGAAAGCGAATATTTGAGTGGGATTCTCAGTTTTTAAATTTGGTAAATATAAGAGTATGATTTATGATATGAGAGTAGTTCAAGAATGAAGATAGCATTTGTTTTTACGTGAAAATCTCTGATACAGTTAATTTGACACAATTTCAAAATTCCTATTTAAAGACTGAAAAATCCTTAGAGCTTCACCCTTTAAAGAACATTTTAAATATTGCACTTTTTGCGAGCCGAATAGTTTGTCATTATTCGTTATCATAGTTTTAAATAAATCACTAAATAATAATCGTTCTTCAGGACTACCACTAAATATATGAAGAGTTAACTTAAGTAAGTGCATGCTTTTTATTTTATAAGTTTTAGTATCCACACTAACATCTGTAACATTCTTAACATTATCTTTTAGCCTTAAAAATAACTCATCGTTAGTATCTAGCATGCATTGTTTGTTTTTCAATAAACGTCATCAATATCTTTATCTATTACAACTTACTTTTTTAAATTGTTGATAATTCTACAACTGTTGAATGCAGATTTCCTCAAAACATAAAACCCTTAACCAGAACATAAGAATTACGTAACTCAATCACTTTTATAGCAAGAGATACCTAAATTACCAACATATAATAAAAAACAGAGTTCACTGAGCTGGGTAATGGAGTAGATAAATGCATATATAAATAATGTGTGCTTGTGCCCTATATAAATAATGTGCCCTATATGACTTCATCAATATCTATCGCAACTTACTTTTTTAAACTCTTTATAATTCTACAAATGTGGCATGCAGATTTCCTAAAGCATCAAATTCTTAACCGGAACATAAGAGCAGAATAATGCAATCATATTTAAAGCAAAAAATACCCAATTTACCAATATATAAGAATAAAAAAGCAGAGCTCATTGAGCTGGGTAACAGAGTTGCTATACATATACACGTTTGGTGCGGCCGATGGCAACAAAAAGCGGAGGTGCATAGCCAGATGTTATAGAAGTCCCATATACAAAATTTCAAAGTTCTACGGCCAACCGTTTTTGAGTTTTGGAAGATACATATGTAAGTACATATAGCCGTCACAGAAAAACGCTATTCTGAATCCGTTTTGCAAACCATTTTGGAAAAGAGTGTCTTTTAGTCTGCTCGTATGCACAAATGTCATGCAAAAAAATCCTTCAAATAGATTTGAGAGTGGCCAAAACAGATACTATCGTTGAAATATGATACCCGAAATTTTTCTCGATTATAATACTTCCTTTACTTGTACAAGGAAGTAAAAATGAATTAATGTTGTAAGAGATCACTAGGTATTAACAACATAATGTTTATGAATTCTCTTTTTGATAAGAACCAAGCTATATGAAATTTGTAGAATTTATCGTATTATGAATAGTAATATGTTACTGAATTAAATTTGACTTTTCACAAGCTTTAAACTATAATTAGTAAAAATACTTTACAGATTGTCTAAAATTTTACCTCTTTATAATAAAGGATGTTGCACTATGCTATAACTTTAATTAAACATAGGTAAGAGCATGTGCGTCGGAAGTAGCTGTATGCTTAAGCGTTAATTTACTTGTAAAAACAGTGTGCGCAGTGGTAACTATATATAAAAATAAATTATTGATAAGTTTTCATGTCATTTGATTATTTATGTTTTTAAAGTTTTGGTCACATTTGAGCTTACAGTTAGATATTGATACAAGAGTCGCAAGTATGCAGCTGACTTACTTAAATTTAGGTTTAAGTTAACTGAAACCGTTCATATGATAGAGTCTATGACAAAGTCACCAAGCACTTCAAGCAAGTTGCAAGTTGCTTGTAGTTGTCGATAGGTTGCTTAGCAGTCCAATATCCCACGGCAAGTTGCTCGTTGCATTCCATGGCAAGTTGTTTATAATTCAACATTCGATTGAAAATTGCTTCCATGGCAAGTTGTAAGAAAGTTGCTTGGCAGTCCAACATTCCATGGTGAACAAAGAAACTAAATTCCAATTTATTAGCTAGTGAATGCCTCATTATGTTGTGTACGGTGATACATGACGTTGATTGTATTAAGCAAATCAAAATATCCCATGAATGCCGTTCATTTTTTAGTTGTTCTCTCTGGCTTTCACACCCAGTAAAATTGCATTGTAGATAAATGCGAAAACTATGGAAAAATTCACTAACTATAGATGAGTGCATTTTAAGAATTTGCTAAACATTGATATTACGAAACGAAATTAAAACAAATTAGTATCAATTAAAAGCATAACACACTATTGTAAAGAATAAAACATTAGAGATACAAGATTATAATTAAATCATCATTGTATTTATCTCTTTATTTACGTCATTTAATATTTTGCTCACTTTAAGTTCTTGAAATATTTTCATATATGCTAGTTTAATATCTATCACTGGATTATCGCAATTATATTAATTTATGTTAAACTAAAAGAAACGCAAAATTAATATATCCTGATTATAATATAAATCGCAAGATGGGTTATAAATAAAAGATAGATTAAACGAAAAAGTAAAACTAAACGGAAGTAATAATTAATACAGTACAGTTAGAAACAAAAACAAATACGAAAATCCATGAGATAAGTATTACAACATTACAATGTAAATGGCTTCAAGAATGTAGGTTTACTGCCGTAACTGGAAGTCCTGCAGACCCTATTAAGCAAATAGCGAGTTATCTCAACATCTTAAAAAACTCACAAAATACAAAAGAAGATTAAAATAGTATTTTGTTTAGGTCTTAAACTAAGCATATAGCCATACCATGTGCTTCATGATACTACTAACTAAAGATATATAACTTGTGAAATGTAGGTTTACTCTAATTACTCTCAGTCGTGCAGACCTTATTAATCAAATAGCGATATAAGGAATCTTAAGTTTTACTAACGTTTATTTTATTTTAAAACTTTACTGTCTTCGTTTATTTATCACTTCCGGCTAGAATAAACGCCTCATTCTGTTTATGCAAATTGTGTTTAAGTATTTAAGTTGTAGCTTTTCGCCAAAAGAGAAAGAGAGGAGCGAGCCTTCTCGCCACTTTATTTCACAGTTGCACTTTAAGTCAGTTGCTGTCCGCCTTTACGGCCAGGAGTTTAGTCCTCTTGTTATTGAAGATGTATTGTAGTTTTCCCGCATTCTGCGTACTTATTATGTAGTAATCTAAAAGACCAATCTTAGTGTTATTCATCTGTGCATTCGAGTTTAGCTCATATTTAAATTTAGTTAGCTAGTCTTATATTAAATCTATTACAGGAATTACATGACTCGACTCTGGCAGGGCATAGCGCCATCCGGAAAACAATCCAACGTGTACACGAAGTAGGTTATTTTCCTAAAATTGCAAAAGTTATCAAGGGTGCATGTCCAGGCCTCCCCAACATGCCAGTTAGTTAATTATGTTAATTTCTGCTCTGTCGTGTTTTCTAAATAGCATTCAATCAGAATTTAGAAAAAAAAAAAAACTTAATACCTCTAGAGTGGCGCCCTAGCTAAAAGGGTGCTGGATGATGATTCTCCACACCCAGGACTTGGCGATTGGGTCCCCCTAAATCTCCAGTCGCCCTTAAAAGGGGGAGTAAATAAGGTATTTCTCCCGCCATCGTGGTGTGGTGGATTGCACTCTGGGCGCTTATTCCAGAGATCCGTGGTTCGATTCCCGGCGGAATTGCTGCTAATTTTTCATCTTCCCTGCTTCCAAAAAAAAAAAAAAACTAGTATTTCTACAGTGGCGCCCGACTTAAAAGGATGTTGGATGATGGTTCTCCACATCCAGGGTTTGGCGATTGTGTCCCCTAAAACTCCAGTCGCCCTTTAAAAGGGGGAGTATATAAGGTATTTCTCCCGCCTTCTTAGCGTGCCTTAGTGGTATAGTGGTCTGCATGCTGTGCGCGTAATCCAGAGGCCCGTGGTCCTATTATTGGCGAAGGCGTTGATAATTTTTCACTTTTCCTGCTTCTAAAAAGTACGTTATGTCTCTACAGCGAGTTATCGCTAAATCTTAGTCACAAAAGATTAAAATAACATTTTTTTAGTCTTAACATATAGGCATAACATGTGCTGCAGACGAACCTTCTGCTGCTTGAGGATATGTAACTTGATACTACTAACAAAAGATATGTCACTTGTAGAATGCAGGTTTACTACTGTGACTGGAAGGTAAAATCGTGCAGACCCTTTTAAGCAAATAGCGAGGTTTCGCTAAATCTTAGTCAGAAAATACAAAAGAAGTTAAAAATAATATTTTTATTTTAGTCTTAAGCTGAACATATAGGTATAACATTTACTGCAGACAAACCTTCTGCTGCTTGAGGATATGTAACTTGATACTACTAACTAAAGATACGTAACTGTGGAATGCAGGTTTACTACTCTAACTACTCTCAGTCGTGCAGACTCTATTAAACAAATAACGAGTTATCGCTAAATCTTAGTCACAAAATACAAAAGAAGGGTAAAGTAACATTTTTATCTTAGTCTTAAGCTGAACATATAGGCATTACATGTGCTGCAGACGAACCTTCTGCTGCTTGAGGATATGTAACTTGATGCTAATAACTAAAGATATGTAACTTGTGGATATGCGGAAATTCAGAATATGTCATAAAAGTCCACTGCATCCTAAGACGAGTCGCTGCCCTCAGACCACCCAGAATGGAGGAAACATAACAGATAATGCGGAATAAAGATGTTTCTCTGCTAATCCCTCCTTCGATAGAATACATGGTAATAGGAGGTGAAAACATCCAGAAGAAGTGTATCAAATTTACTGCCGCAGGAATTATGAAAATAATCATCGGATGGAGTTGATTCTAAGAGCTCCGAAGTTCCACGTCTCTGCTTTTGATGGAAAAGGAAGGTGGGAACATCCCTTCCGTGGAACGCAGATTACTATGCAGGTCTTTATAAGTATATATAGATGAAACCTTCCTGACTACGTTTAACGGGCAAACTATCCCTGGTAATATCGTTAAGACTCTTTACAGCTTCGCAAGGTCGAATTTAAACGCAGAGTGTTTACTTAGCCCTGACACCAGAATGCGAAAAGCCCAAGTGACCAGATTAACACTTGCAACTTCTATTTGATATGACGAGACTGCCACATTGGCTGTTAGCCAAAACGCCAGAAATTGGGAAAAAAACCAGTTTCTCAACCACCGCCTTATGATCTGTAAAAAATTCTCCTTTTTAAAAAATTTCTTTCTCTCAAAAAAAAAAAAAAAAAAAAAAAAATAACCATTTGCCGAACGATCGCCAAATTGAAACAGCTGCGAAGGACAAAATGGCCCACCGGAAAATCCCTTATCAGAGTAGGCAAGAGAGTTGAAAATTTGTTAAAAGTTGCGTTTTTTCCAGTTCCTCCCTTTCACTTTCAACACAATGCAAAATGAAAGTTTCAGTTAAATAATTAACTGTATCTTAAAATCTGTTAGGGCTAGATTTTTGAGAGTGATCTTAAATTGAAGAGCTAATCTTTCTGCTTCTAGTGGTATAATTTAAGAATGGGTAAACTTAAGTTAAGTAATGCAAAATCAAGATTATTAAGTAGAAAAACACCTAATTCCATTGTATGTGTATGTATGTGATTATGGCAAAGCCTCAAGGGCTATCTGCCTAAAGGGAGGAATGCCTTCGTGGAGGACTTTCTAAGGGAAACTGGCTCGTATATACGTTACACATGGGGAAAACCACGAAAACGCCCATTCAGCCAGCCCGTTCGCGGGATTCGAACCTCCGACCGAACTACCAGTGTTCAGCGACTTTACCGCTCGGCCGCTGGTTGGCCCCTAATTCCATTGTGTGCTCAAGCTCATATTGAGTAACGAGTGAAAATGCGCGTACAAATTCTTTTGTACCAAAAACCCTAATTAAAATTAAACAGATTAGCACAGAGATTAAATAAATACACGTTGTGTAGCATTAATTTAGAATATTAATAAATTAATTTTTAATAAGTCATAATTTAAATAATAATCGGAATTTGCTACACAACAAAGGCATAAAAAACAACGAGCTTGACATTCCAAATTATTCCTTTCCTCATCCACGGTTTTAATTTCACAATGCTCAGAATGTCAGAATCGTGTAGTTTGTTACAATATATTCCAGCGGTCGTCAATCCTTAGAGCTTCACGGAGCACTACATATATAATTTTATATTTGGCTGACCAGTAATTGAATTAAATACCTTAAATCGGATCTTAAAAACAACATATTAATACGTAGAAACAATATTCAACTTTTCAATACATGTAATTCTAATTTTCATTTGTTAATATAATTTTTGAAACATTTGGTGTTCAGCAGCATGCCTTTATGCAAATTCAGGCTATGCACCTGATTATGAGAAACCATTAAAACACTATTAACATCTCACTGATGCACATATTTTGTTCACATTGAAAAATTATATGAAAAGTACAAACAACTCACCTTCTTGTAAAGAAAGCTTCACCATATCACTGAAAAGGAACTTCACGAAAAGCAAAAACAAACCGGCAAACGCAAATCAATATCAAGAAGCTGAAAGTGTTATACCGTCAATTTTTAATTATTGTAAACCAGAATGCAGATGGTTCTGCTAAAAATTCATCAAGTTACCAATTGACACGGAGAAAAACTGGGTTATCAACGACTACAATAGTATATGTTTGTAATTCAAAAGGAAACAGAATTCCAGTTCGCGCTATTATTGATAACAACAGCGTATCCATGGATGCCCGCTTTGACTTTCAAATGTCGCTAGATACACTAAATTCAGAAGGAATTTCGTTTAGTAGCTAAAATTAAAAAAAAAAGTATAATCCATATTCCATAAGAGGTTTTGTTACTCGCCATTTTTTAAACTGAATCTTCATAAAAATAATGTCCCGATTTTTCTGCGGACCATAGAAACGAAAGCAAAATATTATGACATTTAGTATGATAGTCCTTAAATAAATTAAATTTATGCTTAATTTATGAATTAAGGAGCATTGATAATAGTGAACATTATTTTCATTAGTCTCCAAATATGTCTCTTAATTAATTTAGGACTCGCCTCTTGCCGAGGACTCGTTTCTTTCCCGAATAGTGATTGCTGTTGCAGACTGAATTTGCACTTAGATTCGCATTTACGAAATTTATGAGATATGTGTCGGTGCATCTCACGGCTTCGTATTTCATATTTATCGAAAACACTTTCCAATCTTAGAGGCAGTGAAAAAGGTAAATTAGCTGACAAAAAATGTGCACATGCATCTTAGCTTGGCAGCTTAAAGAAATTCATGCTATAACAGGAAGCAATTTTGAAGGTTTTAAATTTTTATCCATGCCTTCTCGACTCTCTCTAAAGCTGTCAAATTATGAAGTTGAGTGACACGAAACCAACCTTACACTGCTGCAAATGAGGTGGTAAGGGTCATTTACTAAGTAACTTTAGAATAAGGCATGGAAAATAAGACTTGTAAGGTATTGAAAAGCTCCATTTCTTAAAGCACTTTAGATTTCTGCAATGAACTGGAAGATACTGGAACTAATATTACCATCATCCGGAAAGATATATGTCAACAGTCGGAAGAAGAATTCATCTGGGCCCCGCCCTGCATTAGCCTCCAGATTCTGTCCAGATTATGTATTAGGGAACTCATTTGCCAAATGATGTTGATGAGGAATTATCGTCCACCAACTTATAGTTCAGACGCCACTGTAGAGCCTTTAGGTTATTTTGAAGCAGAAGATGTCAAAAATGTGTGGTGCCTCGCTGGGACTCGAACCTGGACCAAAGAATATGTATCTTTAAGAAGGAAAACTTCTGCACAACAGGAGTATCGCAGTCCCAACATAGAGGGAAACAGCTGAGCATACGCGAACTGTCTGTCGTCAAACCCGGCGTCGAAATTCGGAGGTCACGTTTATCAAGAATCCATACAACGAATATCGTTTAAAATTTCTTTAAACTTTAAATGAAAATATTTTCTTTCACAAGTAAATTAATTAATTAGTCATTATGAGCAAAAAAAGTCTGAAAATCCGAGTTTAAATTACTGCGAAAAGTCAAAAAAGAAACGTTTTGTCAAAGAACCTTTCTTTTTAACAAGTGTTCTTCAATTTTCTGTACACATCGCCGAGGCGGGAAATTCTCGCCTCCAGGTTCCGTCGCCAAATGCCTTTGCGAATTTTCATTCCGCTTTTCAGCGCCGTAATAGCAAACTGGTTTACATTACGTCTATGGAACCTTTCCTTCTTTACATGACGTTCTTTGCCTGGACCTCTCGAATATGCGCCGTGTATGCTACCGTTATACCATGAAGGCATGCTGGAAGGAGTGAGAAAATGCCATATAATCTAATATCTCCAGCTTATTAAAATCAGATGGGCCAAAGACTGATTCTTAAGCTCCAAAATATCCAATTTCAACCTATCAGAGTTTTTCTTAATTTATTCATTTAACGAATTCTTGACATTATGGTTCAGGTATGTAGTATTTCAATAAAATTGGTTTGACCAAAATGTTTTCTAGCTACCTCTCTCTATACCTGTCAGACACTGTTTTAGAAATTTGTGTTCGCACTGGACTTCAGAGGGTTGGAATTCCCTTACCCTAACGTTAACAAAAACAACTCTCTAAAGGACGAAAGGTTTCATCAGGAATACCAGTTGATAGAAAGAGAAAATGATGCTTCTTTACCTCAGCTTTAAAGGTTTCTGAATTTAAATCTTCCCTTTGAGGCAGACACGTTATATTCACAGAATGTTATAAAAATATTTATGAAATGTATCTAAAAATTGCTGTGCATTAAGAGTCTTTGAATGGAAAGGAAGCTCTAGGTATAGACTAAAGTAAAAACAAGGGAAGCATTTAGTCATGGTTACAAACTGGTGGTACAGTTCGACTAAACAGACCAAGGGTAATTTCTTTGATTGCTCGAAAAGTAAATTTTGAAATTTGAATAAATCAGGGGAAGATCCTTTTTTTTTTTTTTTTTTTTTTTTTCATTTTTCATAGAACAAGTGTCTTATGAAGGAGGAAAAATGATGGAAACTTAACCGACGTTGAAATTGCTTTTCTAGAATGGTTTCAAGCTAAAAAGCAAAATAAAAAAAGGTTCTCTTTTACTGCTTTCTAAATGTAGGAAAAAACCTTATGTTAACTGAAATAAGACTCACAAACTGGAAATAGCGAAATCTAACATTTTTCATCAGAAATTGTGTGGTAAGAAGTAAAAAGCGGATTGTCATGCAACTGATAACTGAATCAAGACATTTAAATTGGGCTGCTAAATGAATACAAGCCACACAAAATTTATAATGTAGACGAAACTAAACTGCGTTATAGAGCATATATTAATATTTAAAAGTGGAACAGAAGTTGGTTTAAGAAGCTGAAAGAATAAATTATTGTGTTATTAACGTGCGGTACTAACACAAGAATTAAGGATACAGCACTGTTTATTGACAAAAGCAGAAAAATTCGAGATTTGAAAGGAAAAATATACTTTTAACTTACCATACCTGTAACAACAAAAATCACCTTTACTGATTTTCATTTGAAATCAGACAGCTAACTAAAAAGTGAAAAAATTATTAACTGACTAATTGTGCAGCAGGCACACCTCTGATCTCTTCCAGGAAAATATTAGTATCCCCTGTATTAATATCTTTCTGAAAATACAATTACTATCATTCTACCTTTAATTTTAGGGTATTATAAAAGTTTTCAAATGTCATTACAGGAAGATGTTTAGCAAATGATGAACAGAATTGCATTTTGTGAAAATGCAAACTCTCTGGAAAAACCTCGATAACTCTGTTAGAAGCTATGCATATTTTAGTCAATGCATGGTGTTAATCTCTTAAAATTAATTGAAAACTATTTTCTAAAATGTGGATTTTAGGCAGAAGAAGCCTCAGAGGAATTACAAACTATAGCTAATGTTTCAAACATCACTAAAAGAAGTTATTAAGATTCATCTTTAAATGTCAAAGTAGTGTCAGTGCACCACAATATTGAGACAACGTGTATACAAACTGACAATCAACGTATTAAAAGAACTGAAGAAACTGACAGTGAAAGTAATGCAGAGAAAAAGAGATATGTCATCCTCAATCGAATCTAGAAAAGCACTGCCAATTCTAAGAAATGTTCTTGAGCTGAAAGCTGCTGTTCAAAAAAAGGCTTCAGTTTTACGGAGCAATGTGAAACAAACACGGATAGAATAGTTGTTTATACGACATAAAATTCACGAAGAACGTGATTATAAAAAGTATTTTTATAAACAATTTAATCATAAATTTAAATTTGCTCAAATAGTATAATTTTAACACTAAGATTTCATTATTAATTTTGTGTTAATTTATGAATTTGTTAATTTTATTTGAACAGTTTAGAACTTATATAAAGGTTTGTAACACACAGATAGACGTCTTCTGAACTCAGTCGCTTAATAAATTCAAATACTTTTGGAACAGAAGTGATTTTAATAAAGGACACATACGGCTATGTCAACGACCAATGATTCCAAAATAAAGGTCAGGTACGGGCTTTTGTGAATACGGTGTATATATATATATATATATATATATATATGAATATATAATTACAAATCACTTGAAACTTGTTTAAAAATATGTAAAAAATGCTTGCGTATACGGATATATACTAAGTTTCAATTAATATCAACAATTTAATATAATTTTAGGTTAAAATATTTTTCAAAATTAAGTTTAAATTAAGATACGTATATATTTCTAAAACATGTCTGACATTTTCAAAACATTTGCTTTCTTTTGAATAATGGAATCTGTTTCAATAGGTTTAAAATAATGTAGTTGGAGAGGGAGACATAACTTGCCTTTTCCGAGGGAAAGGAATTTTCAGTACAATCACGAATAACTGAATAACTACGAAAGTCATTCTTTAAAGACTTCTAATTTCTTATTCGTTTGGATCAAATAATGGCTGTCTCTTCTTGATATGCCTGTAGACAGATGGTATTGCTTAATGCTATGCTTTTGCTATTTTAGAGGAGTTTTTAAAATAGTACTTCTTTTTCCAAAGAACGACATGACACTGGCTTTCATTTAAATGTCATATTAACAGGTGGTAGGATTCCACTGGAGACTTATAAAATGCCAGTTTTAAAATATTGTAACACACAGAACGTTGAAGTTGTTGAAAGATGGCTACAGTAACTTTGATTATTCTCCTGATAGCAATAATTGCTGTCAGTGGAAAAGTAGTAAACCCCGTCCCTCACAGGTTCCCCTTTGCAAAATTGGAAACAATTACGGCAAGAGAAGATCTACCAGAAGGTAAATACACTTAAAATATTCTAATTTTCCTGTTTGAATACGAGTATTCTTCCTTAGTTTAAAATGTCTTTAAGAATATGCATAATCATTTGAATAACATCAGTTAAATTTACCGATCACTGTACTCCCTCTGATAGTAGTATTATAACTGCACAGAGAAAGCATCAAATGCTATACAAAATGTCGTCTTCTTAATGACTCAGATATCTTTTTCCAGTTATTACAGTATTTTTCTCACTAAATTATTTACATTGTAGTTAGCATCCTTAATATGCCGTTCAAACGATATAGGAATGGACGATATCGGTTGGGGAAACCTACTGCGGTACCAAAGAGCCTGGATTCGATCTCGGAGAAGACATAGACGTAAATTCTGTATCCCAATCAATAGGAGGTAACGGTGACCGCCAGTTAGGTGTCTTCATAATTCATTCCAACGCTTCCGACTTTGTAGTGGTGGGAAAAATTCTTAATGTTATTTATCTGGAATTAAAAAATGAAATAACAAAATGAAACTTCAGTTTGAATTCCGTTTTCTAAGTCTTCATTCCTAAAATTACTGTACCAGACGAAAAATACGTTCAAATCCATCAAAAATTTTAAAATACAAGAACGATATTTTTGCCGCGATGTATTCCGCGGACACCAGGCAAAATATGTATAAGACCTTCGCTCAGTGACAGTTCAAAAAATTGTAACCATGATTTTGCGGCTTGTTACACATGCAGGTTACAACGCAACATCTTCTCAAATATTATAAAATGCTCAACCCTTCAAATATTATAGGAAGAAAAATTCTTTTAGCTGTATTCCGAAAGATACATTAGTCATGGAGATTTTGGTTTCTTTTCTTGATATAACCATTATTTCCGATTTAAAGAATATCTTAAAATTTCAGTGATAGGGAAATAAAAATGACCTTGAATTATGTTTTAAATATAAAGATTAATAAATAGATAATTAACTGGTTTAAAATTTTACGTGTCTCAGAGGTGACTGAGTTTAAGAAAAATAGTGGAATTTCATAGTTAACATGTTACATAAAGTTCCTGGCAAACAATTTAATCGCTTCAGCGGTTATAGCTTTGAACTCCGTATGATCAACTCCTGTTCTTGAACAATATGGAATGTTCAATGTCAATGGTGAAAATAAATATATTTTACAAATTAGGTTTTACATTTTGCACTAAATAAAAAGCATCATCTCTCAGAGGAGAAGAAAACATTAGTAACTATTTTTCATCTCTCCATGGTAATTCCAGTTTTTTCTCTACAAAAATTCTTCTTCAAATATTAAATTAGATTTAGTTGGATTCTTCAGTGTTCATCAAAATCCATCAACATCAATAAATAATTAAAAAAATACTCTAAATTTTCAGTAGATGTTTAAATGCTACCTTTCAGTTTTGGACTCTGCGCTTTATCTTTCTTAGATTTCAACTCTGTATTCATACTTATGTTTGAATTTTATACTCTTAGAATAAATTTTCAAAACATTATTTTATATAAAGAGCAATTCTTATGAGACATTATCTTAGAGTAAGTCGTTTATTTAAAAATCGTGTCAAATTAAGTTAGAATATTATTTAAGTTTAAAACTCAGTTTTCTAAAAAAACATTATATTTAATGACTAAACGAGGATAAGATTATTTCCTTGAAAACTGCTCTTTCTCTTTTAACACGAATGATACTTTGCACAGGCTGGGTGGCGATTCTATCAGATGCCAAAGCATTGTCGAAAAAATAGCAATGAAATATTATCCGTAACTGCATCTTTCATACTAATCTCTGATTCATGAAGATTCAGTTCATAATGTTTAGGTTAAACTAAATTAGAAGAGAATGGAACTCAGTCAATAGTACATAATGCACAACAGCTTTCTTCGAGCCATTTTTTTTTGCAGTAAGAGAGAGCTGAAGTAGCGGTTATTCGTCTGAAATATAACGTAGTAAAATAGTATTTATAAGCCAGCCCATTATTAATGAACGGAGCATTTTGTGACATTCATAGTACCTAAGTAAAATGTTTTCAACATGATTAAAGAACTATCAACTATGTAATGCAGTAAGCATTTTAATAAGGGAGCTTGACATAGTGGTTTTATGTTTTCTCGCAGTCGGTCAGAGAGTCTCGTTTAGTCTCACCAGTCATGAACACAATGCAAAACGTGATATACTTGATCACCAAATTTCGTCCCATTTTAAAGAATTACCATATTGCTTTCATATCCTCACTATAACCGATAATGCGAATTCATCAGAGATACGTAGCATTAGTGGCTTTCATAGTATAAGGCAGCGGTCTCAGACCTAAATTGCATACGGGACAAATGTGCAATCTAAAAGCAGCTAAACAAAATATTAACAAAAAAAAAAAAAAAAAAAAAAAAAAAAAAACATACATTTTGATTTTTAACAAAAGAATTAATTTTTTTTAAAAAACAAGAAAACTAAACATCTGAAGTTTCACTTACCCAATATTTTTCAAAACGTACATGAACATTAATAATAACATAAAAGAAAAAAGTTCAAATTTATATTTATTTCCTATCTGAAATCTAAAAGTTGGCTCCTGCAAAAAATATCTATTGATTACACTTTTTAACTCAAATGTATCTACAGCTAAATATTAAATTTCAGAGTAACATTTATTTATGACTCATATGTTTAATTACTCATTAAATAACTTGCTTTTAACCTTAATCGGAGAACCAGAAATTTTAGAATGCTGAAGCACTACCAACTAAATAGCAAACTAAATTCACTAACTGTACCAACATGGGTACTTCTTCCACCTAACTCTAATCATGAGACTATCGTATAAGCAGACAATGGCAAAGGCAAATCCCTAACCTACTCAGTCAATACGTACTTTTATGTCAATAGCAACTACGCACATGAAATCAATACGTTTATGTCTCTGAAACCATATGCACGGTAATCGCAACAAATCAGTAATTGAAATGTATTCGAAGGCCGCATAAAATTACTTCAAGAGCTGTATGCTTCCTGTGCGTTCCAAGGTTGAGATTATTAGTATAAGGTATGAATATCTTGACATCTTTTCTCACAAATTCTTTACCGCATTAACTGTGTTCAGATCAATCTGAACCAGCTTGGAATTCTTAAGTTAAAACTGGTTGCCGGTGATCCTAAGACGAACAATCTTTAACTGTAAATTCTGGTTCAATTATTCGTGATAAAGACTTTTCACAAACTTCTTCTTGAACAAAATTCATTGTAATTTCAAAGTATGGGAACGTTTGATCACGGCTGTCAATTTACCCACATTCGGGATTAATATCGTTGTAATGCTAAATTATATTTTTTTTATTTAGCTAAATTCGTTCTAAAATGAAATTTAAAGTTAGGTTTGTAAAGAGCATATTTTAACAATTATATATATATATATATATATATATATATATATATATATATTAAAAAGTATGTAAATGTTGTAAAAATATTTATAAAAAGAATTTAAAAATAAACTATTAATATAATGTAAACTCTTTCAATAAAATGTATGGATTTAATTTGCCTTAACTTTTAGTTACTGGCTTCATTTTGTTTAGATATCTCATACAATGCATCTCTGTCTTACAGAATTGCAGGAAGAGTTGGCACGAGGAGAGTTTTGCGATTTAAAGTTGGGCTGCTTCAGTGACACAGCGCCTTACAATGAGCCAAGCAGCGAAAGACCTTCGTATACCGTATACTTGCCTGACACCGCAGAAAATATTGCACCCGAGTTTCGTTTCTTTTGTCCAGGACACACTGATACTCCTCAGAAAATTATGACATCTAGTTTTGATGCCTGGAAAGTAGCTGACAGCGGCTTCGATGCTTCTGCAAAAACAGTATTTATTATTCATGGTTACATGGGTGGCAATGCAGATTGGCCTCTGGTTAGTAGATATTTGATATAGAAATTAGTTTATTAATTTAATAATCGAGGAACGTAATCCGTCAATATCCCTGACGGAGTACTAAAGGGATCATGAAGTAAACGCTCCGAAATTTACAAGACTTTAGAGAAGGCAATAGCATCAGCATGCTAATGATCGCTCCCTTTCCCTTTCCAAACCAAATTTGATACGCATTAATCATTCGACTCGAAGGACCGGGAATTTCACCCCTTACAACAACAACAACGCATTAATTGTAAATTGAGAGAGTAGCATTGTGTCAGATCCGTGCCGAATATCAAACACCAATATTTATATAGTATAAGTTTATTACAACGACATTATAATAAGTGTACAGTCTACGGGGAAAATGAGGTGATTCTGTGGGATTATTGGGATTGAGGCAAAATTCGCTAAGGCTGTTTATCTAAGGAAAGCGATGCCTTTGTGAAGAGCCTTTTAAGAGAAACTGACTCGTACTTATGTCAGAGAAAGGAGAATCACGAAAAGTCCATGCAACCAACTCGTTCGCAAGAATTTTTACCTATATAGAATTACCCATATTCAGCAGTCTTATTATTAATTCACCGGTGCGCCGATTCTACAGGGGAAAATAAGTATTCAAATTTCAAAATATGATTTTCGAAGAAAACATATATAAAGCATATGATGGGTTGTTTGAGTTCACAGCAGTGCTCGACAGATTTGTTTCAGTTTTATGTTTTAAGATATGGTTGTTTATCTATCATTATAACTGGAATAATTCATTTATTTGAAATGTGATTTGTCTAATACCAATCAGTGCATCAAGCATCAAGACCATCAATTCGCAAAGGATGAACTTTCCCTTTGCTTTGTAAACAATGGTTTTTCACAATTAATGTGTATTTGATCTATATTCTTTATTTAAAACTGTGCACGTTTTTCTAATTTCATAATATTTATTAATTTTTGTAAGAAACTATTTCGAGAAAGGTTGCTTCTTGTCTTGATTTTGACCTCCTCTGCATGTAGAGATCTGTGTTAATCGAGTTTTGGGGAACTCAACATTTAAAATCCATCTATATATAATCTCATTATTTAATGAAATTAAAAAAATTGAAGAAAGAAATGAGAAATTTTTATTGAAATTATCATTTTCAAATTGAAATATTTTAAATTATTATGGCAAATTATTTATTTAATACAGTTCATGTGCATAACTGTACATCATTTTAACATTTATCCCTTTAATTTTCATAAGTTTAATGTTAACTTCATTTGCATTCAGAATTAGTTGCTTGCGTGACAGCCTGCTAATTACCATCCAGAATGTTAGGAGGTCAAAGACTTTCCAAGTAAGGATTACTTTAATGTTTTAAGATGCCCCCTTTTATCAAGAAACGAGTGTATTTCGGTTTCACTTTTTCAAGTCAGAAGAACGTCTACATATACTTTTGTATAAAGCAAAATCTCCATCCTAAATTCGAACTGCACATTCATGAGTCCAGTAGGCGATAAACAAGAAGTTTTAGGTCTGATGCTCAACCAGAAGGTCACCTTCCTCCCACATATACTATACTTGAGGAAGAAGTACTCTGAAATACTGAAACTTAAGGTTCTAACGAACTTCTCCTAAAGTAAAGATTGCTGCAAATAAATTACCATATGTTAATAACATTAGCATGTTCTAACCTGGACTTTAGCTCAGTGATTTATAGTTATCTTCATTATCTTCTTTGCTATTCAATCTAGATCATGTTCATCATCATGCTTTGAGGATATGTTCCAAAGATTGGCCTTTTAGATCTTTACGTATGTAACGCAGAATGCGGGGAAAACTACATTATGTCTTCAATATCAAGAGGACTAAATCTTTAGCCTTAACCCTTTCCGGCACGCTACCTTTTAAAGTCGGAGTTTTGATAAAAAAAGGTAGGCAGTCTAATTAGGCCTAGAGGAGTACACAAGTAAAATTTTGTGAAGATAGCGCTTATCGTTTTAATTCTGTAGGTGTGCCCAAAGTGGCACACTGATTGAATAAAGCTTCAAAAGGATGCTGAAACGAGCATTGTTGTCAATGAACTGACCGATGATATGCGGAGAAACAAATAATACAGACTCTCAGTTGTCCTAGATTTTCAGTGAGCCCGGTCTGGGCACACCTAGGGTTAGCAGTTTGATTTTAGGCAAGATTTCAAGGTAAAACTTTAAAACTAATATAGAATAAGGAGATTAGCATACAGCCAAAACATAACATAGAAATTTCTTTTCAAACAATTCCTTTTATACCCTAAAAAAATCTGGAAGATTTCTTTGAAAAATGAGGGTCTTAAAAAACTAAACATGGCTAAAATATATGCACTGGTTTGTGATGAGCCGCCAACTACTATGCATAAAGAAGTTTCAGAGTAACCTATAGTAACCTATAAATCCTTTTTCATTCAAAGGAAAATTTTAGGTGGGTCCAGGCCGGACATACAGTGTCGCAAAGGGTTAAAGGCAGACAGCAACTGACGGAAAAGCGCGAGTGAAATAAGGTAGCTAGAAGTCTCCCTCTCTAACTTGGATAAAAACCACAACTTAAATACTTAAGCTAAATTTAACTATAAACTTAAGTACCCGTGAGTACAAGTTCCTTTACGTTTGGTTCCTACACATGTCTGGATAAAAGGTAACAATTTGGCCGGTATCACAGCAAAAAGTGGTGTGGAATTGTCTAGTCAGCTCCTTTCTTTTGGTGATATATGGGAGGTCATCAGGCAAAACATCTTGAATATATGGCAGCTACTCGGGGACGTTCAGTTTCATAACAAGCTGAATATGATAGAACCGAGAGTGTAATATTACGAGATTTTTGCCTCTTCATAGAATCTCTCAATCTCGAGTTAAATAGATTAATCTGCTCGACAACTCTAGTGCTCGCAATTACTTTGCAGAAGCAATATACTAAAGCAAGGCAAAACTTGCCATATCATTTAGATAAGTAAAACAAATTATTTTCTCTGTTAGGAAACTGCTAGAGTTAAAAGTTAGAAATTATACTCTAGGCTTAAACGTCATGGATCTGTGCTTGGTAAATACTTGTTAGTTGTTCTGTAATTTCAAATAAATTACTCAATAGTTTCATAACTTGAGACTAAAAGCTATGCCTACATGGAAACTGAATTTTTTTGTATCGTTGATTTTTACTAAATCACAAGTTTCATTTTGTTTATCCTAAGTATTCAGAAGATTTTTGCAGGTTCAAGAACATGCGCACGCGGTGATAAGTTAGTCAGAGATTAGTAAGAACATATACTAAGGACAAGCTGCGCATAATGAGCGTACATTAAGAGAATTTCTATTTTCCTTCAACTGGAAAACTAACTGGGAAACTTATGCTACTGCGTTTAAGGTGTGGATAATAGCATTATTATGTCTGTGTTTAGCAAATTTCTTGTGTAAAATATGTATTTCTCAAAAATATTAAGCTTATAATGGCTATTATTACCAAAAGCAGTTTACGCCCAAATGCACTTATTTTCGATTATGTTCCGGTTGCCTCTAATATTTTTCTATTATATTATTATTATTTTCTTCTTCTTCTTCTTATTATTATTTTCTATTATTGCCTCTAATATTCTATTATTAACATTTTTATTATAACATATTTGCAGAATAACAGAAAAATTTTTAATAGAAAAAATATAAGGAAATCTACATGCATTATTTATAATATCGTATGAAAATAAAGTATATTTAATGTTAAGTTTTGATTTGCCTTCAGACTGAAATGATTAATTGTACTATTTTTTGCCTTGATCTAAAAAAAGTGTAAACATTCACTATTTTTTTTATTTTACTTTACAATAAATATACATGCAAATATGGATGCAAATATTACTTAATCTATACTGTTTGTTTTGTAGAGAATGAAAGATGCCCTGATAAACAAAGAAAAATGCAATGTCTTCGTTGTCGATTGGTCAGACGGATCTTCTCCGTCTGTCTGGAGGTATGGCGTATTTACTTACGAGAAGGCTGTTGCCAATACACGAATGATTGGGGCTGAAGTCGGACTTTTTATCAAGCAACTGATGGTACAATTTTTATACGTTTTAAAGAAATTTTAAATGTTTATTTGAATATGCTGTACCTGTTACACTTCTTTTAGGATCCGAGATGGAAACTTGAGTAAAAATTCTGAATAAAAAGCACTTTTAAACTACCGCTTTTAAAACTATTCATATCAAAATTCCTAAACTTTAGAAACAAAAATTAAATTAATTAAAACCCATTTTAAAATACAGTATTAGTCGAAGATTTTGTAACACTGACGATACATTTACGTATCTAATCAGTTTCATCATCTTTTATCCGCATATTGATAATTCATATTTTCATCAGTTATGTAGTTCACATTCCTGGGTTTTGTCTCATATTTTCCAAATGCCTTTTTGAAACTTTTTCAAATATTTTTAACGTTCAGACAAAATTTGCCTCTTCTATTCTATTTGTATTATTACTTTAAACTTTTTTGTATTATTACTTTAACTAAGATCTATTTAACTAAGATTCTATTTGTATTATTACTTTAAACTTTTTTGTAGTTAATACTATGTCTTCATAAATTTAATTAATTTTTAGAAAACATATAGATATGTTACACAGATGCTTAATATATATATATATATATACCCAGAGCAGCGTAGTTATTACTTATTGATTCATACAGACATATATGAATTTACAAATAAGTACGTATATATGGATTTTGGTTTCACTAAATCTTATGACCTATTCATAAGGAAAAAAAAGCAATTTCTCTACTACACGAAAATAAACTTATTTAGTTATCTCTAGATTAATAGCAAAACATATATTTTGGTATATTTTTTGAAATAATATGCACAGACTCAAGTGTGTAAGCAGAAAGAAAAAGGCTAGAGGCGTTAAGTTATGATTAGTTAGGATATTTTGGTAACAAATGTGCTCCTATATTATTCTGATTTGTTTAAAATAACGTTAGTTTGTTTTTACCATTTTTCGTTAAGCCTGATATTATTTTAGAATCTAAAAGGAAACAATCAAATTAAAGGGAATAGTTTAAAGATTAAAATTTTGTTATACATATTTCTCTATTTAAGAAAAGAGTAGAGAAAGAACGTTTTTAAACAGTATAAAAATAGGGTATTATAAATATAATAGTGCTAAATAATAAAAAGTTCAATTATCCGTAAACATTTAAAATAATATTAGGCTATATACAATA
The DNA here is from genome assembly GCF_044657685.1 of Stegodyphus dumicola. NCBI lineage: Eukaryota > Metazoa > Arthropoda > Arachnida > Araneae > Eresidae > Stegodyphus > Stegodyphus dumicola. The sequence continues at coordinate 174,744,902 of NC_140769.1, forward strand.
TTATTTATAAATTGATTTTTATTTTAAAACATTTCTAAGGAAAAAATTATATTCCTTTTACGAGCAATTTCTATTATTTACAAAAATTAATCTAATGTAACAAATCATGACGTACCGAATGTTCTGCGTCAGCCAAAGCAGGATATAGAACGTCAAAAAGGATATCTTTCTCCATATTACAAACAATGCAGATAATATAATCATAACAATTATAAGGCGAAGATATGCAGCACTTTGTATGAATATCGATTGCATTGACAAACAATGCAATCAATATTCATACAGAATACTGCATATCTTTGCCTTATAATTTGCCTTAGTTATCTAAGAAAACAAACTGCTATTTAAAAGGACTCCGCCGCGTTATTTCAAATAAACGAATTTCTAGTGTAATGCACACTGCAGGAAAAAAAAAAGACATTTCTAATTCTCCCGTTCTACTGAGCCAATTGACGAAACTCAGCTTGCGTTTTTCATGTCTCGAAAGCGACTTAGGATATGTATTAGATTTATACATAGCATTGTTCTGATATAGGTATTTTGATACAAAATCTGACATTTTTCCATATTTCGAGTTTGTGACTCAAATTATGACAAACTGCTAAGTTTTGTAAAGTCGCACGAGTAAGTTTTAAAAAATTAGCTCTCAAAATTTTAGCTACTCCATGTTATTTGAATTTGATATTTATTTATCTCTTTTTTTATTAAACTTATTTTATTCTTCCTTTCACATTTCAAAATTTAGGTTCATTCCAAATAAAATTCCCCCATTTAATATGATTAATTTTTAAAAACTTGTATTTTTAAATAATTTTTCGAAAAACGTTTTGAACTATAACCTATAATATTTTCCCATCTTCATAAATTAGATATATTTCTAAGCATACCTGCAAAAAGTTAGATATTTTTATCAAAATTTCCTAGGATATACTTGAATTTACATTTTGAAGTTTGGCATATTCGTTATAAGCGATAATAACGCCAAATGTATTTTACGAACTTTATTAAAATTATTTGAAAGTATGAACGATGACCATTTTTTCGCTCGTGTACAATGAAAAAAAGGAAAAAAAATAGGCTGCCATAAATTAAGAAGTTCGCCAAGTAAATTGTTCTTGACGAAAACTGAAAAAAAATGCACCAAGATAAATTTTTAAATTTCTTCATAAATTTCTCACCTAAAATTACAAAATTTTATATGGCAAGATTTGAGTCGTAGAATTGAAATATGGAAAAGAATTGGTGTTTATAACCAGAGGGCCATGTAAACTTTACATTTAACAAGCAAATAAGAAAGAATTATAATTATAAGAAAAACACTACATGGAAGAATTACATGTCAAAAGTAATAAAGGTAACATAAAGCAATTACTCTTGGATAAGAGGAAAAGTTATGTCCATGCAAAAATCTGTCGAATCTCTTTTTAACTAACGGTTCAGATGTTAGATGTTTCAATTTTTGTTGACTGTTGCCATTTAGCGTTAGGTTATAGATGCTATTTCAGAAAAAGTCCGATTTTGTATCAAAATAACTATGTTAGAATAATGGCTGTATATAAATGTAACATATCGAGCTTTCGAGGCAAGAGAAACGCATTTTGAATTTTGACAATCGGCTCAGTAGAACAGAAGATATAGAACTGCCCCCTTTTTTTTGCTCAGTGTACAGTATTAGCAAAGAACACACATGTTCAGGAAATCTTATTCAGATTATTATAAAATATAGCTAACACTAATTTTCTGATTCTTTGTCTAATTAAAATTTCAGGACGCAACAAAAATTGATCCTAAGCTGATACATGTTGTTGGTCACAGTCTTGGGGCTCATGTCTCAGGGTATGCTGGTGAATGGGTTCTACGCAATGAAACAAAGTTGATTGGAAGAATAACCGGTAAGGTATATTCAGTTGCCATATTCCACCAAAACTTATTAACAACAATAACCTGAATTTATCAACAATCTAATTTTGGATAAATTTTGTGCAGAAAGATTTTACAAAATTCGTTAAATAAAGCGTTAATGCACGAAAGTTAAGTGATATTTCTCACTTCAGTTTAAACAGAGCCATTTCCATTCATTAAGAGATCGAATTTTATTGTTATTCATCTAATTCTATTTGTAATTTATTGCTAATTTAGAGTTAAGTATTTCTGATTTATTGTTATTCAGCTAGTTTTGAATATAATTTGTGTTGAAAATTTCTGCAAAATTCGTTTGATATTGCCAAAAAGCATTAATACACAAGATTTAAGTAATATTTCTCACTTTAGTTTAAATAGCATTTTCGTACATAAAGAGATCAAACTTTACTATAATTCACCTAATTTAGGAACTCTTCTTAAAGTAAAATTTACTTTACTTTATCTACTTTCAGAAATTTAGTGCAAACTGCGTGCGAAATAGTACTTTTTCCCAAAATCTGGAATAAAACATATTTAATTTATAAACCAAAATAGTTAGTCTTTTTTATAATGAGTTCTATATACTTTTTTATAATAATTTAAATTTATATAATAGGTATTTTCTGTAAGAAATGATTGTAATATTTTACAACTGTTCTGGGTTCTTTAGAAATTATTAGGGATTTTATTGCTTGATGTTTTTATACACCAGAATAGTGAAAAGACTAATTTTTAGCATGTCAGATGAACGTCATCTCTGTTTACAGGCATGCGTAAAAGGATACAAAAAGAATCAAGATCTTAATTTTTATTATTATTGAACAATGAAATAAAATATTAGGAATCGCATAATATGCAACTAATCAAAGACTAAATATGGCTCTATATTTAAAACTGTTATTGAATCTGGCTCCGAGTGCTCGTTATCTACATATTTTCTGCAAATACTAAGGGATTGATCTCGTTCGTACACATCTCGAATTTTCTAATCTGTAATTATTTCATACGCCCCGTTTTATAAGGCACTGGACTTGTATGTGTTAGAGCGATATTTCATGCCAGTCATCATAATAAAACAGTGCGATTGATGCTATTCATTTTGAACTGGCACTGCACCTGATACTTTACTATATGAATTGCTAGTAGACTATGATATTTATCGTCAGGTCTCCTTGCCATGTGATGACAATTAAAACACATGAGAATCTTAAATATCAATAATAAATGAATTCGTGTCTCAGCTTTAGTGAGCGAACGATGGTATTTAACAAGACGAATCAGTTTTAATTAGACATCTTGATTGTTGAAGGAAATGGTATCTTGTGTGCAGAAGAAGTAGAAGGAAGTGATAGAAGAACAAAACAGAAAGGCAGAGCACGGTCTCCTACTGAAGTACCTCAGACATCAGCTTAAATACTAGTTTTTGCTTTATTTGCATAAAGCGCAATACTGAAAACTCATTCTGGTAAAAAATGTAGGTGGAAAACTAAGAAAGTAAAGGAAAGGTTTGTTCAGAAATAAAAATAACTATTATCAGAATAAAATAAACCTCTACAAAGTTCAGATCAGAATGAAGATCTAGGTAAAGAGTTTAAGACACTTTAAGGCGAAGGTCAACATGTATGTGTTATTTTCAACCAAATGTTCAAACGCATAAATCACAAATTCTCGCATTAAAACGTTTAGAACTACCGAATTCTCAAATGTGTATATCAGTCATTTTTACTATATAATGTTGTTTAAATTTTCTAAACTTTGATCTAAATTTATGAAGATCTTGACAGAAAATGATATCTATTGTAAATCTTAAAAATAAATCAAGAATTTACAGTTTTTTTGGAATGTAAGTTGTAAAACGAAAACTTCTGTAGGAAACGAAATGTTTTCCAATTTAAAACTATTCAATAAGCCTGAATTGCGCTCTCTACTTCACTGAATAACAGTAGTTCAACCCAGGCGAATGGATCGGCTCCTTGGATAATTTCCATGGCTTTTCCATGAGAACATGAATACTAGTCAGTTTTCCTAAAAACATTCTTCATGACAGCATCCCTTTTCATACATACGTAGCCCTCATACTTTGCCATACCCCAAACTTAAACCCTCCTTTGTCAGCAGAAACTGAAAGATTATTTGCAGACGTTTTAATGAAAAAATATAAAATACGAAATCAATCACGAAACTCCCTTAAAGAAATGCTCCTTTTGATGAAGAAAAAATTTAAACTTTCATCGGCTGCAAAACTTTTGTATCTTAATTGCATTGCTTACAAAATAACTAACTAAATAAATTAATTAAGTGAATAAATTAAGTGTCTAAGACTGTAATCCTTACTGATGATTATTGTGCAGTGTCTAAAACATTTCCTTTTATATTTGCCAACTATTCATTAATTTAGAAGTTTGACAGGGATTTTATTTATGATTATTGATAAGATTATAACATTGTGAAATGCCTTAAAAAGTGTAAACAAAAGTAAACCTAAATTTAGTTTTTTTTTTTTTTGTGTTTAACCTGGATTTATTTTGCAGAAATTAATAAGAAGCATTTTTGTAATATATTTGTCAAGATATTTGTAATATGTAATTAATATTTTTGTTAAAATACGAACCTCGCTATGAAATTCGCGCCCTTCAAAAGTCACGGTCTCTTGTTATTGATGAATTACATGCCAGTAGTTGTGAATTTATTAATAAAGTTATTACCTAACTTCACCCTTAATTCTCAGCCATTTGCTTTACTTTTAGAACGAATAGTCGCTGGCTTAATAAGAAATAATTTTATAGTGCATAACGCTTTGCTTTTTAAACGAAACCTTTTCCCTTTGATATGCTGTTGTTACAAATCTCACTTGTCTGACAAAAGTCAGCACAAGACGACGACAATCATCGTTACAAAGATTCAAATGCTCTTTTCGTTGGCAAAGCCTTGAGTACTATATTGGTGATAGTCCGACTTAGTTCCGCCCCCAATTTTGAGAGAGAACATCCCGGAGTCACGGGACCGAGAGTCTCCCATACCTTTTTTCCTACAATTAACCTCTTGAGATAACCTTCAATTCGCCGCATATTTAGAGTCCTCCCGTGCCACACAGACTTTTTATATTTACCAACATCCATGCGTTATCCGGGATTCGGACAAAGGCCTTCGGAACGGCAGTCAGCATCGCTAACCACTAGCGGTTCGGCAGGTTCCTCTGATATTTAAAATAAATTGTTTGCTAGCAATTTAAAATAATTACGTGTATACATTCCAACTAAAAGTCCAAAAACCTTGTTTAATATGTAAATTTAAATTTTCTTATTACGTTGCTTATCTGAATGTATTTTTGTGTAATGTATCGAATTTAATTTTTGTATGTATTTTAAATATATTTTTTAATATATTTTTTCTTGTGAAATTGCATGAATACCGTAAAATGAAGATATATTTAAACTGTTCTTTTATTTTCAGAATTTTTTACATTACATAGTGAAATTATCCTAATTATAAATAGTTTAAGCAGGAATGTTTTCCCCCTTTTCTCAGGTCTTGATCCAGCAGGGCCTCTGTTCAATGGCGTTCACCCACTTGTTCGATTAGGTAGAGAGGATGCCGAATTTGTTGACGTTATCCACACGAACTATGCTCCAAATCGCTTTGAAGGTATGCGTATATATGTAGTTCAATACAAAAACGAAACCCTGGAGAATGATTTTTGGAAATTTAAACTTTTCCTTTACAATTGTAATTTCGATTTTAGAGCTAAAGCAACTTGGTACTTTAAATATGCGAAATGTATTTTAGACAGTATGAACAAGTTTTAATGTTTAAATCTTAATTAAATAAATTAGGCATTTGGACAAACAATGCATTATTTATATATAAACATTAAAATACAGGATTTAACTAGTTTTATTTTAGAAAATTTCAAAATTTTCCTCTCTTATAAATGCGCACTCGTTCAAGCACAAACACACATATTGTCGCGTGCGTACGGTTTGTAATAGATTGAATGCACACAGGTCCGATGATAAGTTGATAAAATTTATTTTGTCAAAAGCAACACTTCAGATGTCTGGAACGTTCCACAAAAATAGTTCGGTTCTAGTGTAGAATTAGATGCCCCTTCGATTAGCGACTTTTTTTTTTTTTTTTTTTTTTTTTTAATTTCGCGATGAAATTTCATTGCTGGTTACCATGATAGTTTTATATCATGGTAACCAGAAAAAATAGTTTTAACTTTGTTTTAGCTTCTTGATTTTTTTAAAGTGAAAACAGATCGATGTGTACATGGACACAGCGTTCGTGCAATTCTTTGACTTCTTATTTTGGTTTTGTGTAGCGGCCATCTTGAGATTGCGCCTTCCTGGCGCCGATCTTGGCGTAAAAGAAGAATCGCCAAAAAATAAGGGGCACCCAATTGTAAATTCTTCTCAGTATCAATAGAGTACATTCAATAAGTAGTTACCTTTCAAACTGCTAAGAACTTTAAACGCAACGCAATCCAAAAGAGCTACTAAAACCCGGAGATACTTCCGTATTCCAAACTCACGCTAAATTAACAACTAACAATGACAACTCATCTAATCTCTCCTGTAATATATGGTTATCATCCTGCAGCCGGGAAATGTCTAGTACTTCTCGAAATTACTGGAATGCATATCAGGCCAGGTACGATACAGTTGCATATGAAATCAATTACAGTTATTCAATTACAATACCTATTACTGTGATACAGAGACCGTACCAAAATGTCACAAGATGGTTGCAAATTTTGGCGAAAAAAATTAGTCACCATTGCTACCTTGGCGATATCTCGCTAATTTGGCGAGATAGCCATTTACTCAGTGTTAAATCGATTTGCCTTGCTTTCTTATTTCCAGACAGAGCATCGTCTCTCTAGATTTTCATGTTACATTATAAAGAAAAATAGTACAATTTTACATATACTTTCACTAAAATTATCTATCTACGTACAAAATTCAGAACAGTATGAATACATATATATACAAATGTAATTTTAATTTTTAGTATAAATTGGTAAATTAAATAAAAGTTCCAGCAAGAATCGTTATCAAAAAATAAAATTTTCAGTAATTTAGCAAAAATAAACTTACTTCCATTGGCATTCTATCAAACTGTTATAATTATACGTTCGAAAAAAGACACGCTCTGGAAATGCCAGAATATATCTGAATTTTTTAAAACATCTGCCTAATAGGAAGACAAACATGCCAAAGCAAAACTTAGGTAAAATAACAACCATACCTTTGGCAACGATTTATGAAGAAATTTCTGTCGATTTCGAGGGCAATCCCTCTTTTTCCGGAGAAAAGAATTCAGCCGAAAAGATTTTTTTCTCCTGAAGAAGTGGGAACCTGTGTCTGATCGGCCCGAAATCGATAGAGTTTTATTTAAATCTATGCCAACATGAGGTTGCTTTTGTAAGTTTAAATAGCATTTAAATGTTTCTAGGCATAAATTAGAAGGCATATCACTTATAATATTAAACGTTAAACGTTAATATTTGAACTTTACAATACTATTAATAAAATTTGGCCAGTCTTCAGTATTATTCTCAAATGTGGATGTTCATCGTGTTTTCAAAGATAGAAATGTAGTTCCTATTCGTCTGTAGTAAACAGTAACTTCTCGCCCTTAAGAAACGAGATCATATATTTTGTCTCTCAAAATTGGGGACATTTATTCTTTCTTCATAATTAATTATGAATTTTTTACTTATAATAAACATGTTTGAGCTTTATAATTTAAGAAAAAAGAACATAATACGAGCATTTGTTACGGGATTCATTAGAACTAAATCTTTAATTATGGAAAAATTTAGAATATATTGCATTTCAGTTTGAAAATAAACTTTTTCTTCCTTTTCCTTGTAGGCTATGGAATCAAAGAAACATTAGGTCATTTTGATTTTTATCCTAATGGTGGAGAGGATCAAACTGGTTGTGTAACAGCAAGTGATGCGTACCTATCTTGTAAGTACTCATTTCGAACTTTTTTTAAAAAAAAGGATTTGAAAAGCAGATATATCTTCTTGTTACTTCTGCCATATCAAATAACAACCGCTCTGGGATACTTGTAAGTTTTCATTTGATATGTGACAAGAAATTTAATACACCTATGAAACAGTCAATAGAAATTTGGCTATTTAAAATGAAATCCAACTACACTGGGAACTATCTAATGGGCAAGAGTCAATGTTTACATAAGCATGATGTCCGTCAGCTCGTATTCAGTAACTCTGTTCTGACTGAGCTAAGTAATATATGGCATCAGAAACTTGGTTTATTACTTAAAATAACACTGCAAAATATCATAAAAAATCTGAAAGCTTTCAGATTTTATACTATGCTCAAACGGGCATTTTTTTAATGTTTTGTGTGTTATCTTTATTTATTAAATATTATGTTCTTCGCACTTAAACCATAAAATCTAATTCAACGGCAATATAGCAAAATAATTTAAAAAGTGCATATCATTTTAATTTCCAATACAGAGTATCGCGAGCTGGAGATAAAAAGTTTTATTGTTTTCCCCATACAGTTTTGCCATCGCTCACTTTGAAATCTTTGAGTTTCTTATTCAGAAACTCATAAATGCTTTGCAAAATATGAAATAGATAGTAAAACAAATTCCAAATTTGGGTTCCAGATGCCCATATTCGAGTGGAAAACGACGTTATTCAAGATTGGATGTCTCTAGGTAGAGTTGTTTTTTCACTGTGCGAGAAACAAATATACATTCATGCAGTTTCTTCATTATTTAATTTTTTAAATATAATGCAGGACTCTAATATTTGGTGGCAACAATTTGAAAAGTGAAAAGGCGTTTATAATGAACCAACGCAAAATGCCCAAAAAATTAATAATCCTTCTGGGCTAACGCCTTTTGATCTAAAAATTATAAATTACATTAGTTTGACGTGGTGTAAATTATATTAGCTAGCAATAAAAAAGATCTGCTAGAAATGAAATACGGATATAAATAATAAATATTTGCTTAAAATAGAATATAATCTTTAAATTACTAAGCAGTATGTATATTGATCAAAGTCACTCAAAGTGTCACTAAGTCACTAATTGCACTCGCTAAGTGCAATTTTATTTTAAAAGAATACATTTAAGATATTTTGTCATATCAAATGACAACTCCTCTGGGAACTGGCAATTTATTAAGCACGATGCGTTATAAATGCACAGGTTGAATAATACAGCAATAATATTATATAATGAAAACTCAGGAGGAAAAAAATACTACCTAGTTATAAACTATTTCTAATAGCATGCATAACAAACATAAACACAAGTATATTATCTACAGAAGCATAAAATTAAGAATATAAAGCTATTCTATATATCTGTGGACTTTTATTGTTAGCGATGCATTTATGTATATAATTATACCCAGGATACGTGAAAAGTTGACTATATTTTTTTTTTCTCGAAATACCGATTCTAGACACACGTACTTCCAATTATAACATTTTTCAAAGTAAGAAATGTTTCCTGAAAAACAGCTTTAATCCCGCGCTTCGAAGAGCTAATGGTAGATGGTAAACTAATATTCCGTTCGGTTCTCGTAAATAAGCATATAAAATTAATGAAACGCCTATTATAGCGTAATGAAATTAATATAAAATATTTCATACATTTAGGAGCAAAATCTGTGGGATATTCGAGAATGAATTTACTGACACGTACTTTTTCCTGACTCGTTCTTTATTCCTTTTCAATAGTTAATCTTAGGCAATACTGAAGAAACGTTTAGCTAATTTTAACAGGAATTCCAAAGGAAAACAAAAGATGCAATTTTTGTGATTAATGGTCACGTATTTGGTAGAAATTCTTTCTTTATTATATTCGTATCTCTCCTATGATGGTAATAATTACTAATTACAATTAGCTCAGGGTAGTTTGCGTGTGAAAATGCTGAAGCTTTAATAATACGTATCGAAGTATAATGAATTCTCTTGTGTCTTTATAATGAATGTTTTATTAAATGGATCTTTAGTTCGGAGGAAATGGCATGAAAGGTAGTATTTTGCATTTAGAGAAATATCTTTGCCAGGTATTGAAAACGCTTTTGTATTACTCTATCTGATTCTTGAAAATTTGAGAAACTTGAAGCGTATGGCTCTAGTCAAAACTTATGGACATAGCGACCTTTCTAGGACTAACTTGGATAACTTATTTTATGCCCGTAGAGATAAATCTGCCTAAGACGGTCGCGATTCTACCCGATTTTGATCTTTGCCAGAAATTATAATCTTAAGAGAACTGACTTCCAGAGACGTTCAGCATCTTTACATAACCCATAAAAGAGATATCTATGAAAGATCACTGCTTTTCAACTTTTATTACTAAGTAATCTATAAAAGATCATTGCTATTGCAATCGAAATCTATTGCAAGTTTTTCCCTCTCGTTTCATATTGTGACGTCGTGGATGCTTCAGTATCAACACTGGTAGTGGTTATCCATCACTTTTATTCACACAGCATAACACAGATACAATACTTAATTAATACATTTAGAAAACTATAGTGGATATCCGAGCTGGTGACACGATCAGAGACGTTAACGAAGATGGCACTCGTCATCACTGGACGAACTAAGTCTCCACAAATCAGCTCGTTGGCGGAGCTTCCCAAACTCTCTCTGACAGGCGTCTGACCAGAAGGCTCATCTCTTTACGCATGCGTATTACTCAGTTAAGTCGTTGCCATTCACAGTTCTTTAAAATAGGTGTTAAAATGAATTACAGTACTCGTAGTGTGAGGAGTTTGCTAACGACGTTCTCTCTAGTCAAGAGCATCATAGGTCTTTCTAGTCGAGAGTTCAGGAACGTTCTTTACAGACTAATTCCTTCCGCCTCCAGATTTTGTTTTCCTCGGACACAGAGGAAACAAAACTTTTTTTTAAGTTCCTACGGAATAAAATACAAGTTCAGGCAGGCGTTCGCTACTTCCGCCTCCAGGTTTTGTTTCTCCGGACACAGGAGAAGTAAACCTTCACAGTTCACAGTTTATGGTTTCAATAGATTGTTCAACATTTTACCAGTTAATTTTAAACCACACTGTTAAAAAGGCTCTCCACTCTCATTACCAGGCCATCATAAAAAATACATATAACAATACATATACAATATATGAAAAACCAACACAGAAATTTTGTCTTTATTAATAAAGTTAACAATTTACTATATAGTATGAATTTAAAAAAAAATACAATATACATAATCAAACAACAAGATAATTTAAAAGAAATGATAACTAGTCTATTTAACTGGCATGTACAGAGTTTCTACTTAAGCAGTCTACATTTAAGTTGTTACTTCCCTTTTTATGATGTATCGTAAAATTATAAGATTGCAAGGCTAAGGCCCAGCGTAATAATCGATCATTTCTACCTGCATTATTTTTTAGCCATACTAGGGGATTATGGTCCGTTTGAATGGAAAATTTAGTCTGCCCATCTATATACCCTTTCAATTTTTTTATTCCATACAGAATTGCGGCACACTCTTTTTCAGTGGGGGAATACTTCCGCTCACTATCTGTACATTTTTTACTGAGATACAATATGGGATGTTCTTTCCCTTTATCATCCTTCTGGGCTAAAACAACACCATATCCTTGATCTGATGCGTCTGTCTGTAGTATAAATGGTTTAGAAAAATCGGGTGCATGTAGCACAGGCCTACTAGATAGCTTTTCTTTTAAGGATTTGAATGATTCATTACATTCATCATTCCAAACAATTTTACCCTTTTTTTATTCCCTTTTAACAAATCTGTCAAAGGTGCGGCTATAGCAGAAAACATAGGTATATATTGTCTGTAGTATCCAGCTAACCCTAAGAAAGCTCTAATCTCAGTTTTAGTTGTGGGAACAGGAAAATTTTGAATCACTTCTATTTTTAGTTCTGCTGGAGAACGTTTTCCTCGACCTACTATGTGACCGAGATATTGCACTTCTTGTGCAATTGCACTTAGAGGGTTTAGTAGTTAAATTGGCTTTTCTTATTCTTTATAAAATTTCATGTAAATGTTGTAAATGTTCCTCCCACGTTTCAGAAAAAATAGCAATATCATCTAAATAAGGGGTCGCATATTTGTCACATCCGCACAATATTTCGCTCATCCTTTTACTAAAATAATAAGGAGCATTTTTAAGCCCAAATGGCATTCGCAAAGGCCTATATACGCCAAAATTTGTAGCAAATGCAGCAATTTTCTGAGCCGTAGGGGTCAGCGGAATTTGCCAATAACCTTTAGTTAAGTCTATCGAGGTGATAAATTTGGCTGCTGCAACAGTTTCAACACGTTGCTCTATATTGGGGATCGGATAGAACTCAATACGCGTTATTTCGTTTAACTTTCTGTAATCAATACACGGCCTAGGATCCCTACCTGGTGCTTCAACAAGGATCATGGGTGAAGTATACTCAGAGGGTCCTGGTTCAATAATCTTGTATTTTAACATTTTTTCAATCTCGACTTAAAGAATTTCGTTCTGTCGATTTGTCATTCTATAAGGCTTATGCTGTACGCATTTATCACATTAGTTCGATATCATGTTCGACTAAATTTGTTTTCCCTGGAATATTCGAAAATATAGCAGAAAACTTTACCAACAACTTTCCCAACTGCAGGATTTGTTCATAACTAAGTCTTTCTTTAAGATTATCTTTTGCTATTATTTCATTAAAATCAAACACACTAGGGTCGGTTAACATATAAGGAAAATCCTCCTCTAATTCAGAGAGTTCAACTATCTCCTCATTGTCAAAGAGCACCATATTCAAAAGTTCAGGTCTCTTATGATAAGGTTTTAACATATTGATGTGATACACTTTATTCCCTTCTTGATTCCCTTCAAAACTAACCACATAGTTTGTTTCTGATAATCTTTTCTCTATTTTTCCCGGCCCTTTCCATTGAGGAGCGAGTTTATGGGGTTGGTTCACTGCTAATACTAATACAGAATCTCCTTGCTGGAATTCCCTTTTCACGGCATTTTTGTCATACCATTTCTTCCTTTTGTCTCTCACCTCTTCCATTTTCTCTGTAGCTAATTCTCTACTTTTCTTTAACCTATTGATTAATTCGAAAACATATTCTATTACGGTATCTTCTTTTTACTGAGGATCTAACCATTTCTCATACAATAATGCGACAGGTGTTCTGAGGTTGGTCCCGTACACTAATTCAGCTGGACTAAATCCTGTACTATCATGCGTTACTGTCCGCAGAGCAAAGAGAGCGGCAGGTAATTGTACTTCCCAATTTGGGGCAGCTTCAATACATAATACCTTTAAGACCCTTTTTATTGACCTATGGAACCGTTCTACAGGATTGCTCTGGGGGTGGTAAACCGAACTTCTGGAAATTTTTATACCAAACCTCTTCAAAAATTCAACGGTTAAGCGACTCATGAAAGATTTCCCTTGATCAGTTTGAACCTCCCTTGGAAAGCCCATCCGACTAAATACCTGCAAGAGTGCACTTACAACAGATTTCGACGTTATATCCGGTACCGGGACGGTGTCAGGATATTTAGATGCTAAGCACGTAACTGTAATAAGATATTTATTATCGTCAGTAGATGTAGGCATAGGTCCGCAAGCATCTACATTAATCTTACTAAAGACTTCAGATATCACAGGTACTATTACCAACGTTGCTTTCTTTTTGTCACTTGCTTTTCCTACACGTTGACAGGAGTCACATGTTTTAACGAATTCCTCAATGTCTTTATAACAATTTGGCCAGAAAAAATGTCTTAGTAACCGGTCTTTTGTTTTCAGAACTCCTAAGTGACCTGAAGTTCCTTCATGACAAATTGCTTTAATTTGCTCTCTGAGGTTTTCTGGAACAACAATTAAATGTTCGTCTCCTCCTAACTTATTTACCTTCTTTTTTACTAAAACCCCATTTTTAATCCCATAACTTGTTTTACTTCCGCATTTTACTAGTTCTAATAAAGGCGCAAGTTCTTTACTTTTTTGTTGTTCATCAATAAAAGTACTTGAGTCTATTTGAATCGCAGGACTTGTGGGGACACAAAGGTCGACAGGAGCCAATACCTCTCTGTTTTCAGACTTCTCATGAGCATCGTCCTCCTCTTCCAATTCTAACTCATTCTGCTCAGAATTTTGATTAGTCTCACTTAAATTTTCCGCTTTCTTAAATTGCCGTGTTTAAGATCGAGTAACGACCGCATTAACATTCCCGACATACGACGAATAATTTTTCTCAGTTCCTCTGAGAAGAACCGCTGTCTGGTTGCCTAATATATATCGCCCTTGGTCTAAGTGGTCTCCTATAACAGCTGCTTTGGTGGTTACTGTACCCAAATCGCATTCAATATCTACTTCAGCAACAGGTAAACAAGTCTATGATCATCCAAAAAATGTCGAACCCACACGTGTTCTCCCTTCATTCGATCTATGTCTACATATTTCTGACAAATAATATCTACCGTTGCTCCTGTATCTCTTAGAACAGGTACTTCAAAATCATTTACTCTTCCATTTAATGTATAGGGATCTAACAGATTCTTCTCTGATCTCCCGCTTATCCGATACAAATCTGCCTTTTGAGTTTTTAAATTAGGGCACTGAGGACGTAAATGGTCAAAAGATCCACATTCATAGCACTGGAGTCTTTTTCTCCTATCAAAATTCGAGTCCCACTTTTTCCCAACATAGCGTGCATCATCATCTCTTTTAAATTGTGTGCCTTGAGGGTTTTTTCTATTTTTGAAAACGTTACCAGTGGACTGAAAAACACCCATTTGTCTACCTGATATTTTCGTTTTCATTTCACCCAATTTCGTTTTCCCAACCATCGTCTTTTTCGCATCTTCAGATTCCTCTATTTTACCCACCAACTGTTTTGGTGAAGTGATCGTGGCCCATTCATCTATAAAATGTTCCTTAAACTCCTTAGGCGTGCGCCTTTTAATCTGATCTACCAACATTAAATCCTTGAGTTGCTCAAATGTTTCGATTTTTAATCCCTTGAACCACCCATCTAAAAATGTTTTAATTTCGTGATAAAAATCGTACCACGTAGAATCCGGATTTTTCTGAGTCTTAACAAGAAGTTGCCGAAACTTCTCAGCACTTAACTTAAATCTTTTAAGTAGTAATTCTTTAATATGTTGGTAATCTCTAGCCTGTTCTTCAGGTTTCCTAGCAATTATATTATTTACCTCAACCGGAAGGACACCAATGAGATATGACACCCATTGATCCGTGGGCAATTTTAAAACTTTAGCTTGCCTCTCAAAAAGTTCTAAGAATAAACTGATATCATCAGTCTTTAAATTAAACTTGGGCATAAGTTTCTGAAAATTCTGATTAAATACCGTTTCACCTCTAGGTTTAGCAGATTCAGTGTTCTGTTTTGCTTTAAGGCATTCTAGTTCTAACTGTTGCTTTTCAATTTCTTTATTTTGTTGTAGTATCTGAAATTCCCTCTCCCTAGCTTCCTGTTCTAACTGTAGTTCTTTCGCTCTTGTTTGCTTCTCTAAGTTTTCCTTTTCTATCCTATCAGTCATAATACTTTCTAACAAATTTTTAACAAATTCTTCCTCATAATTTTTACTATTCGTTATTAAATGTTTTAAATCTATTACTTTCATATCTTCTAAAGCTATTTCCCCAAGTTCTGAAGCGACAAGGAATAGATCCCTTTTCTTAGCTTTTCCCAAAAATGCCATTTTCACAAAAGTAATTGCTCAAAACAAATAAGAACTCAAATAGTTATTCACAAATAATACACATAAAAATATATCAGACCACATAAAAATATATCATACACATAAAAAACACTTTCTTCTTTCTTACAAAATTAGGCAAATAAAAATAAAAGTTTAATAAAAACATTAATCATTTTGGATTTATTTCCATTCAAACATAAAACGAATAAACAACCTTACTGAATACTTCGTATAAAAAAAATAATAACAAATTCTTTTCATTTGGTACATCCAGACAGAAAAAAAACCAGAGTGGCGCCAATAAATATAAACACCTTTAATTAACTATCGTTTCAGATACTTCCGTTAGCAACCACATGGCCAACGCAAATACTACGTAAATTCGATAGGCGCAGGTTTAAATCAGAACACTATTAGAACTTTTCTTTACTGCTCAAAGCTTTAAAATGTAAAATGAAATGATAAAATTTAACATTCTACTTCTCAGAAAATACGCATCCTATTAAAATACAGCACTGGTGTGCTTTCATGAGAAAACAAAAGTAACAAGTTTTTAATATATTCAACAACTTATTTCTTTCATAAGAATTTAACATAAATTTTCTTCTAATGATTTAGAAATGAAAATTGCAATATTGCACTGATGTGCTTTCACATATACACAAAATAAACAGTTCAGATTCTATCACACCAATTTATAGCGAAACGTTAAACATAAATACACTGATGTGCTGTTTATTTACGGGAATGGATTTTTCCCATTATCATACAAAAGAAAAATATCTCGTTAGATATATAAATGCAACACTTTGATTGTTTTAAAAAACCTTATGCACTGACGTGCTATAAAATGCACTGATGTGCTACGTGTTAATGGGAAAATGTTTTCCCGAATATACCACAAAAGGAAAATATCTTGTTAGATATACTATAAACCAAACACATTGAGTGTTTAAAACTCTTATGCACTGATGTGCTACTTCTGCTTTGGGAATTGATTTCCCGAATAAGTAATAAATAACTACATTATACACTTCAGGCCTGGAAATGAATATTGTGGAGAACACATACCTGGTCTCTTGTCACACAAATCTCGGTGGAACCTCCAATTCGTTTATTTCTTTTCGTCTATGACGTCGTGGATGCTTCAGTATCAACACTGGTAGTGGTGATCCATCACTTTTATTCACACAACATAACACAGATACAACATTTAATTAATACATTTAGCTGGTGACACGATCAGAGACGTTAACGAAGATGGCACTCGTCATCACTGGACGAACAAAGTTTCCACAAATCAGCTCGCTGGCGGAGCTTCCCAAACTCTCTCTGACAGGCGTCTGACCAGAAGGCTCATCTCTTTACGCATGCGTATTACTCAGTTAAGTCGTTGCCATTCACAGTTCTTTAAAATAGGTGTTAAAATGAATTACAGTACTCGTAGTGTGAGGAGTTTGCTAACGACGTTCTCTCTAGTCAAGAGCATCATAGGTCTTTCTAGTAGAGAGTTCAGAAGCGTTCTTTACAATATCTTTTAATCTGAAATAATGTTTCATGAATAAATCAACTTTTCAAATAAATAAACTTAAAAGAAACTCAATAGAGGAAAACACGCTTAATAACTGAATGGCTTTAACTGACAAACTATAAGAAGATCGAGTTAACAAACCTCAACACCATCAGGAGTATCCTGAAAAAAGAGGTAACAATTCTGAAACTGTAAATCCTATTGTTTTCACTATCCGTGACTGCAACCTCAAAAGACACAGTTAGGGACAGAGATGAGAACACGTTATGATGAAGTATTAATTTTGAAAAGAGAATGAAATCTGTTCCTATTTAAGAGGTAATCTTATTTGAGCGATGCTCCTAAGCAGAATCTACATTAAATATTTATTGCTAGTTTCTGAGTAGTGCGTACATTTCAACAAAAAGAAAAATCCCTTTTGCACTTTTCAAAATATTTTTCTTTGAAAACGTGCAAGTAGTTACTTTTACAAAAACGGGCAAAATATATAACATTTTGTAACAGTGAATTTTAGAATAGGATATCGGTTTTTAAAGCATTGATCTCTTTCAAGGGACTTTTCCAGAAATAAGCAAATGTAAGAAATTTAGCTTACTTTTCTTTCAAGTTCATAAGCATTGCATTATATTTATACGATTTAAGAAATACTACACTTATTTAAAGTTTTCTATAATTTCGCGAAGTTTGAGCGAAATCGGTGAATCTCTGTAGCATCCTGATAAAAAATTCACCCTCTAAACAAATCTCTGTAGCATCCTGATAAAGAATTCACCCTCTAAACAAATCTCTGTAGCATCCTGATAAGGAATTCACCCTCATTAATAACGAGAAATACCTAATCTAATGAGTCATAAAGGTTGCTACATGAAGTTATTATATCCAACTTTCTAAATTCAAAGGAACGCAAAATGTGCAACACATTGCGTGAGAATCAGATACATAAAAACGTTCGACATCTGGTGCTTCGTTGTTCGCATTAACTACTGTAGAAATCTTACTTTTCGGATATGCTCAAATTCTCTTACGGGTTTCTTTTGTTTTCGACCTCATAGTCTAAGAAATTCATCAACAGCTAAGTCTGAATTGCGATTTTAAGTCGTTTTTTATTTCAAGGAAATCGGCAGAGGTGTTACCACTACATTACAAATGTATGCTTATTTGTTTTATAATATTTATGCATTTATTTAATTTTTTTCTACTTATTAAATATGTTCTACTTCCTCGTCATCCAGTAACATCTGCAATGGATATTTTATGTTGTACATAGACGAAGCTAAATTGACACATGTAGAAAAGTAAACATAGCTAAGGCAGACCTTCATATACTAACAAATCCTTGTCTCGATCCTCACATTTTTCTGCGTATCACTTAAAAAAAATGATGTTATTAAAAAGTGTTATCTTCACATGTATTATTTTTGAAGAGATAATATAACGAGTATAAAAAAATTAATTGCAACACTTGACACGCTATCCGGAATTCTAAAGATATGCTATTTTTAAGTATTTGCCATTGTGCTGTTCAATTTTATGTGGCGCAAGAAAGTAGTTTTCTTAAATAAAGCTAAAAATAAAACGTTAATAATAAAAGGATAAAACAAATGTGTAAGTTATCTTATTGGGAAACTGAACATTGATATGGTGACTTGAGAAAAAGACTCAACAATGGTGTGATTAAAAAAAATCAATGCCGACACCTAACATTTTATCAAGAATTCTAAACGTACGCTGCGTTCAAAATTGTTATGATTTTGCTGTTAAATTTTACGTCGCGTAAGTGCGAAGAAAACGATGTCTAAAAACGATGAAGTTAAAAAGACAAAAAAGTCTGTTCTATCAAAGTGAATCTAAGTAAACTGCAAGTTCAGCGAGATGGCAAAAATTTTAACCAACCTTCTGGTGCGATGTTAAAATCTAAATCATCACAGATGTTGTTCTGTTATTATGCTGTTTCTTTAAAATAGGATCATCAAAGTTATTATCCGCTGCCGGATTTGACTTGTAACCATGGGTATAAACAGGTACTGAAAAGAATCGAGTGGCTTAATTTTTTTTCTCACTTCATTTCCATTTAGCATATTTCGCATAGGAGGGTGCTGGCATGTCATTGAAATGCTTAGTTTAAAGTAGCAGGGTATAGGAAAAAAAGCATTAAATATTTTAGTTGTCATATATCGTAGACATGAATCAAAATAGGATGGCGTTAGTTTGAGTTACAAATAATCTCAAAAAGTCTCTGAGATTTCATTGCATTATTTATACAATTAAATATTAGATTACGCATTATAAATTATTTTCTTCTTTACTTTCTGAAACAATACGTATTAATTACTTCGCGAGCTAGTATTCTGCATCGCCATATTCAACAAAGAAGATAAATTTACTAATTAGATTAATTTGCCAAGACAGCTGCGACTTCTAATGAAAGAGAAAATATTGAAATCTTACTACAAACATCATTGAATAATTTGATACAACGATAGATCAGCTCAACAATTTTAGACAATTATTCTTTCGATGACAATTTCATCCTACTAATGCATCAAAGTGAAACGTTGTTTATTTATCTATCACTTAATCATTGAGACAGTAGAGTTGACAATCCACCACATTCACTACATTAAAAATAGCAGTGCCAAGCATTAAATACATTATTTTTGATTCCAAAAATTCATGAAAGCTATTCCGATCATTATCATCTGCGAACGACTTTAATCAACCGAGATAATAATTAAAAACTCTGAAAACGCTAATTTTCGCACCCATTTTTCCAAGTGGAAACAGTCTCGGGAGTCGCTGAAGATCAAAATATTTTATTTAAAAAAGTGTTGCCACTGCTCGCTTTCAAATCTTAGACTTTGTTAATAAAAAATTTATAAGTTTTACAAAATATGAAATAAAAATAGTATTGCGAAACTTTAAACATATTATTATTGTTATATCAGGTCATATTCTGACGTTGAAAAAAAGCAGGCGATTGAATGTTACATCATTGTAGGTCGAAAATATTTCGATAATGTCAGCATTTGAAACAAATAGCTGCTGTTAGCAACTCTTTGTTCCAGGTTAATATAATTGACGCGATATATTAATACCACGTTAATTCTTTTATTGGTATTGAGAAATTGCTGTTATATTACTTAAAATTTAAAATATGACGTCATATGTATTAATATGAAACGTCAAAAGTTTTTGTTTCCTGGTTTGACAATAAAAAAGTTATTATTGCTTCGGAAGAATTAACCGATTTTATTCCTACTGAAATGTTTCTACACATTTGCATTTCAGGAGTACATAGAACTTATAAATTCTGCTTTGGCCTGCAGCCCGTTAGACACGCTATAAATTGGATACATAACTGAGACTCGTGCGTGAAATTACAGTGTTAGTATAACACAATATTTATTATCCAAAAGGAATTATCGCATATATTAAATAAAACATTTCGCTTTGAATTTTTGCTAAACATCCATACAGTAAATGCGCCGCGAGATACGTGGACTTACGAAATGTTAATGTTTCAAATACATTGTTCAGGCATCGAAGGATACGAGGATAAATAATGTTATTTATATCTACATTTATTTATATGTAAAATATATAGTGCTATTTTAGATATTTTATATATATTAAACTTCCTTCTGAATATATAAATTAATGAATGATAGACTAGAAGAGAAACACGCTAATGTGACAATCAAAATCGTAAAAACAACCTTGTATTTAGCGTAGGTATAATGAAACACTCAATCGATTTCGAGGGCAGCTAAAGGTCCCTCCTCATCAGGAGAAAGAAATACGTAGAAAGAAGAAAATAAAGGAGAAGGAGTCACAGAAACAGAAACAGTGTTTCTATAACAATATTATTAAACAAATAATAATATTGTTCGTTTAATAATATTGTTATTGTGATAATATTGTAATAATGTTGTCTTATAATATTGTAATAATAATAATAATATTGTATTGTAACAATAATAATATTATTTGTTTAATAATATTATTCTATCAATGATAATATAATTTATTTAATAATATTGTATTGTATCAATAATAATATTGTTAATAATATTATTATATTGTATTGCAATATTATTACAATATAATAATATTGTATTGTAGTAATATTGTTAATATAATAATATTGTTAGTATAATAATATTGCTATTGTAATAATATTGTATTGTAATAATATTGTTAATGTAACAATATTGTTATTTTAATAATATTGTATTGTAATAATATTGTAATAATATTGCTAATTAAAATTCTTTTATAGTTTCTGTTAATGCTTTGACGTGCAGCCACTCGAGAGCCTATGAATTATTTACTGCCAGCATAGAAGAACCAGAATGCAAATTCAAGTCAGTGCAATGTGAAAATCTGGATCAAGTAGCAAATAGTACATGTGGTACGTGTGAAGAGAACTGTGTTAGTATGGGTTATTACTCAGTCAACAGCAAAGATCTTGCTCAAAAAGACAGTTCCATCATATTTTACCTTAAAACAACTGGTGAAGATCCTTACTGTTTGGAGAAACAAGCACAGACGTAAATGAAAACCAATAAAATAACTGTTAAGTTCAGATGAAATTGAAAAGTAATAAAATATTTGCAATTTAATTTGAATGATTTCATTTTGTTCTCAAGATGCTTATTTCTTTCACAAGCTTCTGTCAAATGCATTTTACATGTGTTAAACCTGAATGCATGAACCATGCGCTTTAATAATTGGAAAGTTTCAGCTCTTATTGCTCATTCACTTCATATGAAAATATTTCCTGAATGTCAAAAGTACATAACAGTGTCTTTCTTAAGGAATTATGCAATTTTGGTAGTTAAATCCTAGTAGCTTAACATCCATTATTTTATTAAAAAGGAATGATTAATATTTAGTCACATTAACGAAAATAGATGAAATACAGTTTTTTGTCATAAAGTTCAGAAAGGCAATTTGGATCATAATGGATGTCATTTTAAATATAAAAGAATTTGAAATTTTTACGAATTTCGATAAATATAGAAAGGTTTAAGAAAATCAAATTTATCACTAAATAAAGGCTTTGTAATAATTTTAGCTGAAAAATGATCCCAAATTAATGACCTCAGATGAGCAATCAAAATGCTGAATTTAATCAAAATTCAAGATTTTAAATGCTCAGAGAACAGATATTTGCCTTTTTTGCTTATTTCCTGGAGAGACATTGGATTTCTATTGGTTATTCATACACTATTATCAACCTATCATATTTAGAAGATAACAGTTTCTGGAGATTACTAAGGTAAGTTCAAAACGCGGTGAATTACGGACAATTCTCTAGTGTAAGAGCAGTAAAAAGGAGAAAAGTTTTAGAAGTTTGCAATAAAATCTTACGAAAACCCTTAGCTTCAAACCTTAGCAGGATATATTATTCCTCTAATACACAGCATTAGAATCTATAATTTTCTAGATTTCTTGTGTTTGCGTAAAATATTGAATAAATTTATTTTACTATATTCTACTACGCGACTTAAATGTAAAAAATCTGATGTATGACGTGACTTCCTTGTGCGGAATAACATACGCAATTTTCCTGCATTTTATTTAAACATATTGAATTAACAGTTAACGAATTTTGAATTAAATCTACTTCGGCGATAGCGCATAAACCACAATAAAATAAATGCATTCTAAAGTTCACTATATTTATTTACCATAGCGACACTTCGACACTCACATTGATTTTTAAACTCAGAGCGGACAAAAATTATATCATCTGCAAAATTGCCACCAGTTCTATTCAAATACAATAATAAATCTAAAACGATGTATGAAAGAAATTAAACAATTAAAAAAGAAACTTTTTCATAGACGATTCAGTGCCGCTTACCTAATGCGCATGCGCTACTAATTAATTCAATTCTCACTTTGCAGCAAGTCAAAAATACATAAACATTGAATATATTTTCATTAAAAATTGAAAAATATAGAAAAACATAAAACACCAAGTAGAGTTAAAACAATTAAAAAAGCAATTTTTATAATTAAAATTACATTTTCTACGTAAGAACAAGCTAATAACTTAAATGATAATTCCAGAATGAATTAACCATAATTTAATTCACAATAATAAAATAAGACACTAATTTGTTGTTGGGAAGCTTAGTTTCTCTGGATTGTCAACAAGTCCACTATTCTTCTATTTTTCAAATGCAAACACATATGGCTGCCATGCTAAACAAAAATTAGACTTTGCCGCACTTAAAAAACTTTTAAATTGTTGATAATTCCACGATTATAGCATTGAGGTTAAGGCATATAAAAACCTTAACCGCAAGATAAGAGCAACATACTTCAATCATTTTTAAACCAAAAATGCCGTTTATTACCGCCTAACCGTGGCCTTCCTTGTCCTATAGGCGTATACAACTGTCCATTCGACCTTTGGCTATAGCCTGATAAACGCGTACTTTCTGAAACTCTCCTGCTTTCAAACTTTACGGGGAGCTCAACCCAACTCTCCGGTTTTTGAATTCGTAAAAATCCTAGATGTGAGGTGATAACTTAGGTAGTATAATTTGAATGACTTCTTCATCGGGCTTTATCCCATAGAATAAATTTACCAATTATATTTTTCGTAATATAAATTTCATTAGTTCTTCGATCTTAATCGGGTAGCTGCTAAATAATTTAATTTCTAATTTCGCCTTTTCTTTCACCACGGGACACGTTTTTATCAGTTCGGTTTTAAATAATTCGAGTTTCTAACTCTCGTTGCCTCGTCCTTCGTCTTCGCCATAGCAAGTACAGCACTTGCTATGGCGAAAGTTTTGTATTTTCAGAACTATATAAAGCAACAGATGCGAGTCCAGACGTTCAAAAAAAAAAAAAAAAAAAAAAAAAATGTGATTACGGAACTTCATCGACCGACACTCCGATCGTATCCACGATGTGTCAAAACATTTAAAGTAACAACTGAAAGATGAAAGGATGTAAAAGGCACTTAATTTAAAACTAAGCAGAGCAGAATGCATACCTGATGCTTACAAATCAGCTAACCGCTTGCGGCGAGATAACGTAAACTTCAAATGTAAACTTCAAATGTAAGTCTAAATTCAAATAAGCTAGTAGCCAAAAGTTATAGAGATCAATTAACGCGAAGTTAACTTCAAAACTTAGCCGGTGTGTATATTCAACTACCAGCAGTTGTAATTCAATTTCGAAGATTATAAATCTTATCTAAGCTAGCAAACCTAGCAACGTGGCCTCGATATGCTGAATTCACTTTGTCTTACAATCCAAATCTTTAACTTAAACACACGCGAACTAATTTGCATTCCGGCCGGAAAACGAAAGTTAGAAATGACAGAAAAGCTCCAAAACATAAAATAATTACTTAATTTACATAAAGGAATCTTATACTTTGATAAATTACTACTACGACATTGGGGCCCACCAGCGGCTGAGCGAAAGTCGCTGAACACTGGTAGTTCGGTCCGAGGTTCGAATCCCGCGAACGGGGGCGTTTTCGTGGTTTTCCCCATATGTAACGTGTATACGAGTCAGTTTCCTTTAGAAAGTCTTCCACGAAGGCATCCCTCCCCTTAGGCAGATAGCCCTAGTGTGCTTTGCCATAATTAAGTACACCTACTACGACATTTTTGTAGAATACATACACTAAAATATATACATTTAACCCAAATGTTTTCGCCTATATGAGCTAGTATCTCCCCCATCTGAGGCTTTTTCACTACTGAGCTCTAAAACATAGTATTTGTGGATTTAAATATCCAAAAATCTGAAAAATTTGGACTTAATTTCAGAAAGAAAGATTTTGAATCCAAGAAACAATAAATAAAACGAAATGTCAAAGTACACTCAACAAAATAATATAATAGAATTCCCCTTTAATTGAATAATTTGGATAAATTTATTATTACTTAATAATTAGTAATTTTGAAAAATCTGCGGTTCTGAAATCTCATCGATTTTAGACAGATGCAAGTTGTTTTCAGCACATTTTATTTGTGAAAGTTGCAATAAATAAAGCAGAATCTAAGGAATGAGGTAATCCTTTCATGATACAGGTATTTTTTGAACATATAAAACTTAAAAAAAAAAGTAAAAAACGAGCAAAATGTTTTGGCTAAGAAAATTTTCAAATATAACATTAGGGCAACTTTTACATATTCGACACATATAAAAATATTGGTACTCTTCTGTTATCAAGACAGAATAAATATATATATACATTGTAAGCATATGTATATGCCTGTATGTGCTACACACACATACATACGTAAAGAATGTACACATGCATACATGAGCACCAACATTTATAAATTCATGCATATACACATACATTTCTGAATCCGGTCCTGATAACAGAAGAGTACCAAAATATTATTAAAAATTTTTAAAAATTTAGTTTATAGGCACTTAGAGGTGAATAGTAATATTTTGTAGATATTTCTTAGAAATGAATAATAAAAAACTGTAATCTTATATTTTTAATGAACGGTAGTAAACTGATATCTTATATTTTTAATGAACGGTAGTAAACTGATATCTTATATTTTTAATGAACGGTTTCTTAGTATTTTCAATTTAATGAAAATTTGTATATATTTGCAAATCCAATACAGCAATTCAGGTGTGTTTATTAGGATAAAAGACACATTCTTTGACATAAAAATTTAAACCATGAATATATCTGATAGCGTGCTTCGATCGATATGACAAACTGAATTTGAAGTATTGAAATTTTTCAAACAAGGAAAAAATTGTGATATGTGATTTGTTGACACGGTAAAAAACTAAATAAGCAAAATGCAGGAAAACTAAAAATTCATCTGAATACATTTTAAAAAGCAGCAGGTGCACACAGTAAAAGATAGTTAAAAGCAGATGTTAAAATGAAAACCATACAGAATAACACATTTTCAATACTACTTTCACTTACAAGATTAAATCGCAGAGGGATGGCAGTGTTGTTAACGTTGGTTACTTTGGTAATAATAATCAGTATTGTAAAAGGAAGAGCTATGCTGGATGCTGTCCGAGGTATGATTTAAAATATATAGTGATCTCACATTTAAGTGCATATATTAAGTACCAATTATTATATATATTATCAATATGCATATTTACTTTTAACATTGCTTGCATTCCATTATCTAGTATTCATGTTTAATTGATTACGTAGAAATGCAATAATACAATGTGAAGTTAAATGCATAATGAATTATATAATTAATCAAAAGTAAATAATGAAAATCCATGGAATGTAGAAAATTGTGTTCGTAAATGCTCAAGATACTTGAAAGAAACCGACAAAATGTCCGACTCTATGTCTTCTAGGAGAAACATGTGGAGTCTTGTTAATAAAAATATTCGCTAGCAACCCTAGAATAATATTAAGAATAATAGCAATAATAAAAATAGAAATGAATAACTTTATCATAGATTTTATAAAAATGCGTGCAGTTAGTGCTGATGTCATCGGATATTTAACTTTAGCGCCTGCAGCAAAGCAAACTTAGCTTCTGTTATGGCGTCACATGTTTGTCTAACACCAGGTTTTTCAAAAGAACAAAGCAAGAAGTGATATCTGAATTCCGAATATTCATGTTTTCCGGCAACCAGCCACAAGACAGAGCAGATTTCACGTTTCTGATCGTTTTACTTAAAACTATCATCCATTCTTTATCAAATCCATTGGCCTAATAGTAATCTCCAATTAACCAGGATGCGAAACGTATAGCAAAAGAAATTCAAAAGCAGAGTAAACAAACTTAGTCGAGAAAAAAAATCCAAAGGGTTTCAGATTTTAAATTATGTCCAAAGCGGCGTTTTTTTTTTTTAACTTTTTGTGTGTTACCTTTATTTATTAAATATCATGTTCTTCGCACTTAAACCACAAAATTCATTTCAAGTGCAATATCTCAAAATAATTTTAAATTGAGCATATCTTTAGAACTTCCGATACACAGTCTCACGCGCTGGAGATAAAAATATTTTTCCGTGCAGTTTTGCCATTGCTCGCTTTGAAATCCTTGAGTTTGTTAATCAGAAATTCGT
Organism: Stegodyphus dumicola; assembly: GCF_044657685.1. Lineage (NCBI taxonomy): Eukaryota > Metazoa > Arthropoda > Arachnida > Araneae > Eresidae > Stegodyphus > Stegodyphus dumicola. Next base: position 174,772,122 of record NC_140769.1, read on the forward strand.
TAAAGTTTTACAAAATATGAAACCGGTAATAAAACAAATTCCAAATTTCAAATTTGTGCTTCCAGACGCCCATATTCGCAGTAGGATTACGTTATTCAGAATTGAATGACTCTAGGTACCGTTGTTTAATATGAATGCAAGAAAAAGATATACGTTAATGCTGATTCTTCATTATTTAATTTCTTCAAATATAATACAGGGTGGCAACAGTTTGAAAAGTGAAATAGACATTCAGATTCGAAGCAAAATCGCAATGAGGTTAAAAGCGGTGGTCATTTTATTATGGAGACACCTAATAGGTGGCCAGAGATTGTCTATGACGTCGATGACCACCTATTACTCCTTATGAAGCGACACATAGAGTTTATATCCATGCTTTTTCTGGGATTCGAATGGTCCTTTGGTACAGCAGTCACTAACTACTTTCCTATCTGGGTGGCTTAAAATTAGTTTTAAAATATAAGCTCGTGAAATTTGCGAGCAATGCAAGAAACTGCGGTAAATTTTATGCAGGAATGCAGAATTTTGCTGAAATGCTTCTAAAGCAAAAAACAGGAAAATACGTTTCCTAGATAGTCGCAGCTGCCGAGGATTGCACGAAGCTGAGTCTTCGCAATTCTCTGGTGTTTTTTCAAAGCGAAAAACAGATTGCTATGTGCTTCGAAAGAAGAACAGCGCAAAAAACTTACAAAATGATTTGAAGGAGAATGAGCTTTGTCTTCAAATGTATCATGTAATCCTTAATTAATAATTCAAATTTTTATTTTAAATTTCTAAAATAACTTTTCTTTTCATTTGTTGATAAAATTTACAGATTTCTGATAAATACTCTAAAAAACAATTGAATTGCCTTTTTTTATTTCTCTGCTTACATTTTTTTTAAAAAAAGGCATTTGAAACTTTTAAATTCTCATTGCGTATGCTTTATAATAATCCTCTGCTTCTTTAATTGAAATCTGTGTTGCAACTAGCTGAGTTACTATTTGAATATTCATGCACAAAAACGAAACTGCATAAATACAATGCATACAAAGGAAAACTGATTTCAGATAAAATCATGTACAAACTATGTTAATTTTTTTATCTGATTCCAGGATCATATAAAGCAGAAAACGGTGTCATTTGCGAAGACAATCTGGGTTGCTTCGGTAATAAACCTCCGTATAATCATATGATGTTACCAGATCCTGCAGAAGAGATTGGTACAGAATTTCGACTTTTCCGTCTGAGACAGCAAGAAATTCCACTGTATATTACGAACAGAAATTTCTCATTATGGGCTGAGAATGAAAATACCTTTGAACAAAACTTAAGGACAGTATTCATCATACACGGTTTTAGAGATGGCAATGCAAAGTGGCCGCTAGTTAGTAAATATTTGCACTTCTATTTACTGATAATTCTTATGTATTGTTATTTAGTAAAAATAGAATGAAATGAATTATAATATCTAAAATATACAACATAGATACATTTTATAAATAAGTTAAATGTACAAGGAATCTAAAATACCAGAAAAAGTAAAAATTCATTAATTTGAAAAATGTAGACGGTAGTGGCATGAATTGATTTTCACATAAATGCACAGAAAGACATGGTTGTTTTTTAAACATTGAAATACTTTATTACAAGATGAAATACATCTTTATTTAAAATTACAAGGTACTTTTCTCTCCTTAATGCATGTCTTCAAAGTGTAATTGAAAGTACTCCCGATTGACAAATGAAAGGTTCGCAGTTTGAACTCTGGAGAAGGTATAAGGTATTTCTCCCGCCTTCTTAGCGTGTCTTCGTGGTGTAGTGGTCAGCACATTCGAATCGTATTCGAGAGGTCCGTAATTCGAGTCCTGGAGAGGGCATTGCTCATTTTCCCTCTCTTCTGCTTCGAAATAACCTAATGTCTCTATAGTCGAACTAAAAAAAGGTGGTGGATGATGATTCACCACCACGGGGATTTGGCTAGTGAGTACCCTAATCCCCAGTTGTCCTTTGAAAGGGAGTACATAAGGTATTTTCCTTATTTTTAGCGTGCCTTCTTGGTGTAGTGGTCAGCACTCTCGGCGCGTATTCGAGAGGTCCGTGGTTCGAATCCCCACGAGAGTATTGCTCATTTTTCATTTCTCCTGCTTTCAAAAAATACCTAATTTCTCTATAAAGGCACTGCGGATTTCTTCGGTTTTCTACCTCAGAAAATTTCCAGATGCTCTGCAGTGGCACCAGAACTAAAAGATGGTGTACGATAATTCGTCACTGTCAGTATTGGGCGGTTTCCCAATAGTCCCACCTTCTCAGTAGCTCTTTAAATAGGGAAGAATATAAGGTATATTTTCCTTCATTACCTTAAGCTTAGATAGGATTTTGGACAAGATTTTGGCTACTCAACTTAAAAACCTACTAGACCATCCTAGAGATAGTTATTGCCTTTCGTTTGACTATTGGATACCGCTGCCTTTTGGTTAACCTCTTTCGATTTGGAATTGTCTTGATTTGGATCGTACACTTTCTGTGATGACACATTTTTGGACCCTTCTACGTTGCCTCCTATTTCGCATTCTCTAGCACTACTCTTTTCACCTAATATTGACAAAAGCAGAATTACTTGCCGATTTGACGAAATTTGGAACGTTTTTATGGAACATTCTAAATTTTAACATTTTCGTTTCTTTTTTCTTTTTTCTAATTTTAAATTTCCTTGTTTCTACTTTTGGTATATTATGTTTGTATTTTGTATTACATGACAGTTTTGCTTATATGGCATTCGCTTTATTTGTGTCTGAAATATTTTGTCCCCAGGCTTTTTCATATGAAATAAAATTTACCTACTTATCATGTAAAACTAACATATCTGATTTTAAAAGTTGTAGGAGATTTAAAAATTTGTAGGAGATGTCAAATTTCCTATGTGCTGTACTACAGATTTGCTATATAGCACATAGGAAGAGCCATCTAAGTAAATAGGCTGAATATTTTGACTGAAGTACTATGACGTGTTAATTTACTTGAATCACATTATTATATTTAACATAATGTTGTACATAAAGAGGCAAGAAAATTGTAGAGTTATAGAAACATTTTTAAATGTTTTGAAATTTTACCAGCCCATGCTTTTTAAGGACAACAAGATCATTTAATGTACATACTTCCCATAGACACTTTTTTAATACCTTTTTTCGGAAAATACGTAAACATGCCCTCTGTCAAATTTTCAGTGTTATATCATTTTTTAAATGTGCTATTTCTAAAGTCATACTAAAATTCTTAGTTAGTATTTTAATAAATGGAATAGTAATGATCATCTGACTATTTCAAGTATTTTCAAAATATTTTTAGTAGTGCATAAGTATGTACTACATTTTAAGAGGAACAAAACTAAATTCTAGTATATAGTATCTTAATTACTTTAAAATTATTATAGAGATCTGCTTAAGTATAAATGTAAGTAACTATAAAATTCATTTATTTATCTTTCAGCTAATAAAGGATGCGTTATTAGAAAAAGGAAACTTCAATGTTTTCATAGTTGACTGGTCAAAAGGAGCAGCTGCGGAAACGTACACTTTTCATGACTATGATAAAGTTGTATCTAATACAAGGATAGTCGGAGCTGAAGTTGGACTTTTCATCCATTATTTAATGGTATGAATTTACATTAGTTGAACTATACATTTATTTGAATTAGTGTGTTTTATCTAACTTCAAAATTTTAAAAGTTTTCCTTTAGCATAAATATGAAACTTCTGCTGGAAATCTAAAATATTTTATGATTTTATATCGAATACTAGTTATTATGGTCATAATTTATAATATACCTTACAATAATTAATTCCCAGTTACTAAATTAAATAGAATGAAAAGAGGTTTTATTCGGGTAATAATATTTTAAATAAAATTATTACTCTTATTTGTCAGTCTACTTAGTACCAGTAAATTTCCATCAAAGTATATCAAGTAATATTCTTACCTGAAGATTGAACACATTTGGCTTTAAATACATTTACTTATTTTAGTATTGAATATACAACCTTTATGACAAAACAAAAGTACAGTTAAATCTATATGGACCATTCTTGCTTTAACGCTTTGCTAAGTCATTCTTGCTTGATTGATAACCGAGCATCACATATGAACATCATAAGCCTTATTATATCCTCTCTCCGTAAAGCAAGTTACACTTCATTCGTCAGTGTCATTTGCTATTCGTGTGTTAAATTCGAATACACGACACATTCTTCAATGCCAAAAGCATAGCTAAGTTATAGAGTTTGACTTGCTTTCGGACCATATACTTAGAAGATTCTAGCTAATTTGGTTGTTCTTGGCAACTAGAATACTGTAGCGACTAATCGCTTACTTCTAAAGCTGCAAGAAAGAGTCCAAAGAAGAGTTAAATTTCCCTTTTATTTTACGAAGCATTTACAGTTGATCCCTTTCCGACTTACAGGAAGCCTCCACTTGGGCTTTTAACTTAGGATGGAAAGTAAGAAACTAATCTAATGCTAACTAACTAAAAACTACTCGAAGCTGCACAGAAATAACTAACAGAGTTAGCCTTTATTTAAAGCTCACCGACGAATACTAGCAGGCACGTAACAATGCAGCCGAATGTGGTAAAATTTGGTTTAAAGCAACGACATGGCCAGAAGGCAGAACACGCTTTACTAAGAGCTTATATGATCTTCTACGGAAGTGACCGAGATTTCTCCTTAAATACTGGTTCTACCTTATTTACATAAAACGCGAATCTGAAAACTCCTTCTGGCAGGTGAGAAAGAAGAAAATAAGGACATCTGTTCAAAATTAAAAATAACTGTTAGAAAATTAAAATAACCCTTACGAACTACGATATCCAAATCCTAACAAACGTTAAGCGAATTATCGTTGCGTCTGAAACAACTACAGAAACTTGAAAAGATTTAAAACAACCTTTTTATACAACAAAGCTTAGAACTTAAAGGCAGTTCTCGTGTTTACAGAAACCAATTACCACTTATGGCGGTGCAACTGAAGCGATAGTCAAATTTAAATCAAAACGTAAACTTGCAGGCAAAGACGACAAAATTAAACTTAAATTGAAGTTAAGTTGAAACTCTATCCCGTGTAACAATTTAAATGTTGACAGCAAATAAAGCAACGCCGAATAATTACAAAATTAACCGGAATGGAAAACACCTGGTCTCACAGAGGCAGAAACACGCTCTGTCTTAAGGTCCAGAAATCACAGTTTAAACACACATTAACATTTCTAGAGAGAAACGGAAACGAGAAGTTGGAGTAAAAGCTGAAATTATAAATAACTGATTAATTTAAACAATAATTCTTAGAAATTGAACAACAATAAATTATTGCATTAATTGTTCATGTTTTATCCATTTTCCTATTTTTTAGAATGATTTAGCTGTCAGGTTTTAGGTTCAGCCTACACGGACATTCTCTTTCAGAAAAAATATCAGTACGATGGAAACTTTTTGTAGCATTCTGTAATTATGTGCATAAATTAATCCACTTTACGAGAAAGTATACTGCTTTCTATCAAAAATAAAATACACTTCGCCAATATTATAAAATTATTGTTATTTATAAAATTCGAGCTGAAGTTTGGAAAAAATTATTAAATAATAACAAAGTAGTAGTTATTTTAACAAACGGCTAATTAAGCTTTTCAAATTAAACAAAACTAAACTAATTGTATTCATAAAAATTCTTAAGTTGACAATTGTTCTTACACATTTATTCATCTTTTAGGATGTGAAAAATCTCGATCCTCAAAATATCCATATTATTGGCCACAGCCTTGGTTCACATATCTCAGGATTTGCCTCTAAGTGGATTCAACAAAATGACACAAAAGTTATTGGTGGGATAACAGGTAATAATATTTTTTAATTTAGTTCTTTATTCGATATTTATTTCTATATTAAATTTTTGTACGGTCCCCAATTTTGATATCATATTTTAAAATTAAATATCCGAGTCATTTGCTTATAGGAGCAACACTTCTTGGATTTGATTTCTTTTAAATTTCCTTAATATCGGGAAGTATAAAATGTAGGATTGCAAAGTTTTTACCGTATTGAATTTTCTTAATTTAAAAATGCAAAATATGAATATTTGCGACATTTAAAACATTTATGCATTGGAAGTGTACGTCTACAATCCACGCTTACGAAATTAAAAGATGTGTAATGACTTTAGTGGAACTGATGTATTAAGATACACAGTCTAAGTCGCAAGTGCTTTACGTATTTCACATTATAAATTCATTTAACAAAAGTGTTCACTTCATGGTTCAGTCCAGGATAATCCATATTTTCTTTCCCGAGCTCTTGGTAATGTCATAAACATACAACCGGACAAAACGTATTTTCCATCGCAATGTAGCCTTATAATTTCTAAACTTAGAAAAGTGATTTTCTAGAACAATCAGAAAAGATGGTAGTTTTTTATTCGAAGTTTGAATAAAATGGAATATTTAACACGAATTATTGGATTTTTATTAAGTGGGCAATTCCAGTTTGATTTTTCAAATCCTTCTAATCAGAGATAAAGTTTTTGAAGTAAGACGATATATTAATGCATACGACATGAAAAGTTTTCATATGTAGTATTATGAACAGAATATTTTCTTTCATTTGTAAAATTTTTCCAATATGTTCTTTGAGAAGTCATTTCCTTGTTTCCTTTTTCGTTTTCTGTATAAGCTTCTAATTGTCAATATTCTATTCCTAACAGCCTAGAATCCTGAAAGCCTGCCAGCAAATGACTTACAAGATTGATAATTTGATCTGGTGAAAATCCTGATCACATTTGATCACTAAAGACTTCAGAGGCTTGATGCTTAGTAACACGCTATCTTCTCCTTTCCAAAATTTAAATAAATAATCCTCTGGGGTTTAAGAATTAATTCATCCATTTTGAATTAATTCCAGTGGGAAAAATTGTGTTGGGTAACAAATATAGAAAATCAGAAATTACAAACTTAAAATCAGAAATTACAAACATTCTTCAGAAATTACAAACATAAAATAGCCTCCTAAAAATACAGAATAATTGCAAAAAAAATATAGAATAGCCTTCAGAAATCAATTCAGTTCGTGAACCAAGGTTTCCTGTATAAAAATTTTAATGTATAAAATAATCAAAAATTTATTATTCATTTATATTAGAAAATAATTAAACATTCAAATTACTGAATTTTTCCATTTCGCTTAAGCATTGATTAGTAACTTAGATTAAAATGAGCGTATCTAGAAAGTTACTATTAATTCAAATTAAATAAGGCTTGCTTTATAATAAATGCATAACATGCTTTTGAAATTCTGTTAAATAACGTAGTGTATGATGAACAGGTTTTGTACATCTTTTAGGCCTCGATCCAGCGTGTCCGTGCTTTTATGAATCTCCTCCAACTGCCAGACTTGATAGAACAGATGCTGAATTTGTTGACATTATTCATACAATTTATGCACTGAGTCCTGAGGAAGGTAAGTATGTTTATAACTTTAAATATATCGCTTAGTATTAATACATAAGTTAAATCGAATACAAAAATTTTAAATCACTTTCACACTAAATTTTCATACAAGAAATTGCAGTATTTTATTTAATTTTTGGGTAATATATAACAGCAATCAGGCATTTTCGTAAATCTAACATGTGTGAGGTAAGCTATGCTTGCTGATATCTAAAATGATTACAAAAAAATAAGAATAATACTGGTTATATAAGCCTCAAATTAGATTTTTTTCATATATTTCATCCCTTTCCTCACAAAATTATCTTTAAACCGTAGATGTTTGTAAATTTCACAGTTTTTCCTTTTTTCTGTAATAGGTACGTCTTCATAGATTATTTTGGATTAATGTAGCTAAAACAATTCCACTTACATTTGTATATTACTCTTAGATTTCGTTTCTGAGCAAGTTTTATTTGTAATTACAGTTGTAAAACAACTAACAAAGAAGGTCTTTAAACAAGAAATATTAAATGACAAAGACAACCAAATTAAAATAAAAAAAGAAATAAGTTATATTTGTCAAAATTACCCACAAAATTTCTACAACTAATGGGAAAATATTTGAAAACACTTTTTAGCCAAAATTCATGTTTAGATTTGTGAAATCCAAACACAGTTTTTGCATTGGTTTTCTTATAATGCCTTTTAGTTTGATTTCCAATTTATAAATAAGCCAGAAACGCAATGTTATGAAATGAAAAGACTTTTTTTTTTTTTTAAATGCACCATTAAAGAAGGACTTCAGAAACTATCTAGTGCTAGCTCCTACAGCACTAGGAATTAGGACTGGTACAGCAATATGGCGCAAGCAAAGAATCCTTTATTCAGCTCGCATTTCGTTGCTGAGGTGAACGAAGTTTTAGCTCCTAGGTTACCGCACTTCGCCACGATCACACTCTTATACTCAAAAAGTGCATTCTTTAAATCTAGGCAGGAGATATTAACTTGTTGACAGAATGCTAGGACAAAGATTAAGTAGTTCGAGCCTTGACGACACGAAATGAGTCTATCTTTGTGTTGTAAAAACTTCTTCTACTCTTTCTTAATAGCTATTTCAGTATCTCCTCGTGAAAACGCGATATCGCCAATCACCAGATTTGTTGGATACTTTATTATTTTGATTGGGACTGCAATATGTGCGAGTATTCATCGTTTGCGAGTCGCATTGTTTCCAAAACACATGTTTATTTTCTGGTCCTTTGACCAGCTGGAGCGATGGTTTTCATGATTTTTATTGTACAAGAATATGAGAACAGTTTAGTATATCTAAACTCGATATACATCCGTAATGGAAGTTAAAGATCTAAAATTCAGAATTACCTCTATTTTCAAAAGTAACGTAAATATTCTTCAAATGTTGATATTCTTCAATACAGACTCTCTTATAATTCTTTTAGGTGAAACTTTAGATTTAATTCCACTTCACCATGCACCCTGAGGTGGGGAGAGCCAGGAGGAATGGTCGCCATTAAATACCAAAAAAATCCCCAAAAAAGTTACTGAATTCCTCTGTTATGTCAGTTTCTCTAAAGTCGTTTCCATTTCACGCAGTTTTCCTGTCCCTACAACAAAATTAGCCGCATTATCACTAAAAATGTGTCAGGGTGAACCTAGAGGTGCAGCAAAACTCTGCACTAAAGTAATGAAAATACACTCTTCCACAAATATATATATATATATATATGCACCTAGAAGAAATTGAGCCACAATCACGAAATTCGGCAGGAATGCAGGGGCTGGTAAGAGATATGCAAATGATTTAAATTTCAACGCCAATGAGACAAGGGTTGGTGCGTTAAGTGCATATGAGATGCGCGGCTGTGAGAGTTCAAAAGCATGATTGGTCTTGCCGTAAAGCTATTCAAACGAATCTGTCAACTTGAATGGACGGTATTGCGACTAGAGATGCCTTTGAGAGCGCGGGCAGTACGAACAGTTGTCGGAGTTTGAGAAGAGGCGTATACTAGGCCTCAGAGAAGCAAGTTGGTCGAACAGGCGTAGCGGACGCCACCTCGTTCGGAGCGATATGGTAGTTGCTCTGTGTTGGCTACAATATATGACGGAAGGGATAGTCTACGGTCGCGGAAGGTCAGAGCGTCCCAGGAACACAAATGATCGCGAGGATGGCGCAATCATAACAGCGGGCACATTCGCGCCAACACCGTGGCTAGCATCGATTTACTGTCTTCCATGTATCCAGTGATATCAAGGAAACCCCTCGAAGACAATTGGCCGACGCTGATATGTGGTGCCGACTTCCATTAAGATGCCTACAACTGACTCCACATCATAGGCAGTGTCAGCTAGGTTTTTGCGAAACTCGGGCAAGCTGGAGTGTGGCCGAGTGAAGGAGTGTGATCTTCAGCGATGAATCCTGATTCAGTCTCAGTGCTGATGATCAACGCACACGCGTGTGAAGGCGGTCAGTGGTCTGATCCGGGATTTGTTGTCCAACGACATAAGGCGATTACACGAGGTGTGACAGCGTGGGGAGCGAGTTGTTGGGACATATGATCACTTATAGTCGTCCTTCAAGGCATTATTTTAACACCGGTTGTACTGCCTATTCTGTCAAGTCCCCCAGATACTGAGCGACTGTTTCAACAATGTCTTCAAGGATGTGACGTATTCCCGTAACCTGTCAGGTCATCATTACTCTTAGCAATAGGCATGTTTGGAACATGCTTGGAAGGCAACTGCAGCCGTCCCGGAATATTGGTGATTTGGTTGCCCAGCTGCAAACATGATGGTGTGATCTTTCGAAACTTAATTCGATGCTATGCTGAGATTCGGCTTGTATGGCTCCTAGAGGCGGCTATAGTACTTACTGATTTGTAATCTTTTTCATGCCATAACTTCTTAACAAAACGATCTTTTGTTCTGAATTTGTAATCATTAATTTGTCTCATACACTACATACAGGTTAAGTTTCGTGATAATAGTTCGTTTCTTTCTGGGTGCATATATTTTTGTGACACAGTGTATCTGCTGTATAGTTTGAGACTTTTCTGCACTGTTTTAGGCAGTCGTTATATCATTTTCATTTTATAAACACTTCGGTGAAGCAATGGTCTATCGACAAGCGATACGTAACTTGCATTTCGAATCCTGTCGACTCACTGTAGTAGGATAATTGGATATGTCACTATTAAAGACGAAATGTTTATCTGCATCATAATTATCTGGAGATGCTTTAATACGAAGATAGAAGGATGATATTCACAGCAGTTTTATCCAGGAAACGTTTAAATATCTTAACATTTTTTTAAAATTTTCTAAACTATAGAGGTTAATCCTTGGTAAGTTAATATTTCCTTCTCGTTACTATTATGTTTTTTATACCCAAATAAGGTGCTTTCAACAATTGTGTTATTATTTTCTTCATTGTCCCTTTCTTCGAAATCAGAATCAGAAGTTTTTAAATCCAGAGTAGTTTGCTGCTTATTCATTCGATTTCATTAATTTTGATCTTTTTTAAAGAAGATTCCCAGACTATCGATATTTATCTTAAATCGGGAAACATTATCAACAAATGAAAAGAACACACATTTAGTGATTATAATGAATATTTTAATTATTATATAAGGTTTACGTGATATACACACAAAAAACAACAAAACAAAAACACTTATATTTTTCAAATCTTTCTGTATTTTGTCATGCTAATCTACTCCCAAGTACACAGCAATATATTTTCTCTTAAAAAAATCAGACAGTCGCCAAGATTCGGCATCGCGCAAACCTCGGCAACAGCGGTTATCTACGAAACGCACTCCTCGTTGTTCCTTTTAAAAGTTTTTGGGCCAACTTCTGTATTTCTGCACAAACTTTACTGCACTTTCTTCCATCGCTGACAAACTTCACAATACCACACTTTAAAAATAATTTTAAGGCAAAAAAGGTTTCACGATTTTTTTTTTTTATAAAAACCGTTGAAACTTTCCATATACCAAATGAACACGTACAAAAATGGTAACGTTACTTCACTGAATAACTGTTATGCATGTAATTGCCTGAAGAAATGACATGGTGGTCAGAGTTTGGAAAGTTTTGAAAATTTGGCAGACGTCTACTAAATTGATTGCGATAACACATACGAACACCATTTACTACAGTTACAAACTGTATTTCAGAGGAACAAAATTAAGTCTTTTAAAAGAATGCGAACTAATCAATCTTCTAATTTGTGAATAAACTTGAAAACTTGTTCAAATGCTCATAGCTATCACTTTGTTTTCACTGAGTTTCTTCAGTTATTTTCCAGAGATTTTCCTCTATTTACCATTTAGGATAATTTGCTGCTTTTTTTATTTCCCAAGTATTAAAATTAAATGCCTAAAACAATGATAAGGACATTCAGATCATAATATCTCAATGTTATGATCTTGAAGGAGATATTGTCACCACTTGTCACCCGGGACCCTAATTGGGGCAAATCTCGATGTTCTGGCTAGTACCTGTACCTAGACAGACTCGACTGCTGAAATCAGACTTCACAGTGGCTAGAACCATCGTTTATACGGTGGTAGGTTCAGGCTCGGCAGGGCATATGATACTGTCTTGTCTGACTCTTAGTTATAGGAACGCTACATTGTCTAAATCAGCGGTTCTCAGCCGATGCTCTGCATACCAATGGTGGTACGCAAGAGAAAAATTGGTGGTTCGCAAAGAAACAAAGTATGTTTAACTGTTAAATTAAAAAATCTTGTGAAGAAAAATAACAATTGATAGAAAATTCCTGTGATTTAACTCTAACTCAAGATTTAAAAAATAACACACTTGTTAACTTTTGTCTGAACAAAAAAAAAAAAAAAAAAAATTAAAAGCATTTCAAATAAAGCTATTACATTTTTATCACCTTTTTGCACAACCTGTTTGTGTGAACAAGGATTTTCTTCCATGTTTCATTCGAAAAATAAATACAGAAGAAAAAGTGGATCTTAATTTACGGTTAAAACTAAGTGAAATAAGACCAAACATAACGAAATTGATCTGTCTTAAACAGGCCCAAATTTTACTCTAAATTTTAGAATTAAAGTACTGTAACTTGAATTTTGATAATTAAAATGGTAGCCAATTTTCAGTCTAATATTTTTATGTGTGTACATTTAATACAAATAGCCAATAAGTTGTGCAAATGACAAAATATTTTTTAAAATATTTTTATTGAGAAATTGAAAGATTATCATTGTAAAATGTAATGTTGCTACTTAAAGTTTTTCAGTTTTCGTTTAGGTGGTACTCGTTAGTCAAAAGGTAAGCGTTAATTTTACTCAGACCATGAGCATTTCTGTCTCCTAGGTTGATCGGGGTGTTATGCCTCCTTGCATCGTCTCTAGGGGTTCAGGCATTTTAACCAAGTAAGTCAACTTAAATGTTAGCCAAGTCTGGGAGCCTCTTCTCCCTAGTATACTGTCACCACTTGTGATGACTTAAAGGAATTTCCTCCAAATATCAGGGGAAATGTATAACATATTTCATCGACAAGTCATCCATTGATTTTTTTATATAATTTTATTTAAATGGAGTATTTTTTCATATACTAATAATAAAATGGTTACATTATGTAAAAGGGAAACTGGAATTAGAAGCAAAAATAAAGAATTGTTACTGAATCTGAAGTAGTAATATTGCTACTATTAATATTGTTGTTAATAATGTGAAATTTATGTTCATTTTTGCATTTCAAAACATCGCTATATTCAAGAGAAACTTTGAGTAGTTAAATATGAATACGAAATATACAATATAAAGTTTAGTAAGGTGTTAAAAATATAGTATAAAATTTAGAATTATATTACAAATAAATATAATACAAAATCTTATAAATATAATGTAAATTTTATTATAGTACAAAATCTTAGTTATAATACAAAAATAAAAAAAAATATTCAGAATACTGGAAATTATACAGAAAACATTTTACAGTGAGGATTATAATAGAAAATCTTAATTTATGGTTAGGTCATTAACGCAGTGTCTTAATGAGATTTCCATACAATCGAGAGATCAAGTTGTAAATCCGCTAAACGCTGAGATGAACTCCAAAGCTCAGAACTTGGGAACTTGGACTGACTGCTTTAGACTTTTTGTGGTTTTCCCCATATACAATGTGAAAACGAACTAGGTTTCTTGAAAATTAATTTGCAAAAAATGCCTCTCTTTAGGCATATAAATCTTTTGTACTTTGCTGTGATCCAAAATACTTAATCTTCTATTAATGAATGATGAAGATCCAGTACTTATTAATAGACACTTATATTAATATTTATAAGAATATGCGAATTTTGACATTATTTCCCATACCGTTATATTGCGATCACAGTATCCTTTGTAAAATCGGAGATTTTTAAAATCATCCGTTAACTTATTTGATTTCTCTGAATTTAATTTTCTCTAGTATTAACTTCTAGATAAAGCATATGTCTTGGAGCTAGAAATTGGCATAGTTGAAAATAGAGCTACTGTTAAGTTATATTATAATAATAGTACTGACACTGATAAAATAATTAAAATTTTATATGCCTAAAGTAAAATTATACGTATCTCAATGTTTAAAAGTATTCCGTTTAATTTTCTCTACAAAATTTTATCAACGAAAATGATTGTCACAGAAATTTTAATGAAATATTATTTTGTGTTAATCCTGTTAAAAGGTGGTTTTACATCGGCTTCTATGTAGCCATTAATTCAATTAATTTTTTAGCAAAAATTCTGCGAAATATTGTAGTAAAATGAACATCGTTAGAAATATTTTAATAATATGAACATCATTAGAAATATTTTAGTAAATCGTGTTACATTTTTTATTTGTAACTATCTCCTTCCCAGACTGTTGTTGTTATTACGCATAGATCTACCCGTTAGAATTTTGCAATTTAACAAACGTTTAATTTTTGTTGCTACCGACAGATGGCAGCATATCATTTTCTGTTATTAAAACGAGAAATTTAATTCGACTAAAATTTATTTTCCGCAACAAATTTTTCCGCAATTATCTAAATAAATACACAAATTTCAGATTTTCTTCCAATTATTACGAATTTGCATTATAATTATTGGAACATTTTTCATATAAAAATTATTTTAGCATTTATTTTCATTAAAACAAGAATAATATAATATTTTTTCATTGAAATTTACTCGAAAAATATTTTACAAAAAATTCCTTGTCCAAAACTACAAACTAGCAAAATAAAGCCTTAAATTGTAGATGTTTGAATTGGTAAATGAACTTTAACATACCGAAAAATTAATTTTTTTTTTTTTTTTTTTTTTTTTTTTGAAAATTTAAAGCGTAGCTTTTCACAGCTAGCCACAGATAACTTCTGAGTAAGTAATACGTTTGATACTGATAATTTATGTTCTTGGATCTCTTAGACGATGATGGAGATTTATTTTGATAAAAATAGACTACCTAATTTTATTCTCTAAAACGAGTGTAGAGTAATTTCACATAGAGGAAAGCTGACAAGATTTCTGGAATACGGAAGGTGGTAGTTTTTGAAAACTGTGCAAAATCGTCTGTTAATAAATTACAGTATTGATAATGAACGAATCTTTTTTCCAAATTAAAAAACTTCTTACAAGTACATTATATTAAACTTATTAGCTGAAATGCAGAAAAACTGTCATTTAAAAGTTTAATTTCGAATAATGACTTGAATAACGGTGCTGGAGTTTCTATACGACATCTTCTTTAAGACAAGATATTTTATACGCGATGTTTCTTTGCATTTCTTACTGGATATTATATTACTAGTAACGTAGCGGCGCAAAGACATTGCAGCCTTTAAACCCTTCCTTCTTCTTTTCGAAGGAAAGTTTTATTTTGAGTTCTGTGGAACTTCGAAGACAATATTTTCATTTCAAATACACTAAAATTGTTTACAAGACAAAAGTGTCCAAGAATACTTGTAACAAATACAATTAGATACCAGACCAAATAATTGCAAATGCCTTTCATGAAAGCATTTTAAATAAACATGCAAAATTTAATATTCTTATATTAGAAAATTTTAAACAATGAAGCTTTAAACTTCCTAGTACATACATGCTTTTAGTTGTGAGATGTCTTTATACAACGACTGGAACAGTCACCATATTGATGGTGCTTCCTATTTATATGCACAACTTCATGGTTTCGAAGTTGTAATATTAAAGCCCAACATAACCCCAACATAGTCCCAGTATTTTTATCCGACCACACTAAAGGATTGTGATCAGTTTGAATGATGAACGTATGGGGTCCGTCTAGGAAGAATTTTAACATTTGTACTGCAAAGACAATGGAAGCACACTCCCTTTCGATTATAATGCACTTCTGTTATGTAGGTGAAAACGTTTTGCTAAGAAACATTATTAGATGTTCTTTGCCCTTAGCATTTACCTGTAATAATATAGAGCACCAATACCAATATTTGAAGCATCGTACTGAATGATAAATAGCTAAGAAAAGTTCCGATTGTATGAAACTGGTTTTTCTGTTAACAGTCTTGAGTTCATCAAAAGCTTCTTAGCAAGCATTAGTCCAGTTTATAGTTCATTAGCAACATTTCCTTTTGAAAAACTTGTCCATGCTGCAGAAATCGTAGAACATTTAGAAATATACATTTGATATTATCCCGCAAGTCCGAAAAATGACTGGACCTGTATTTTCGTGATAGTTATAGTCCGTTATGGATATATTTTTACCTCTGGTCTTCTTTGACCTTGTCCTACTACATTACCTAGATATTTCACGGTCGTATGATCAAACTGACATTTCGAAAGCTTTGGTACACAGTTTAGAAACTTTTATCTTCTCCAAAATATCTTCGAGATGAAAAAATGTTCTTCCCAGTTTTGCATGAATACTGCGACATCGTCAATATAGCGTACAGCAAATTCTTCACAGCTTCTGAATAATCCTGCCATCAATTTCTTAAATCATATGGCGCGTTTTTTAGCCCTAATGGTAAACGTTAAGGGTTTAACCCTTTGAAGGTGCATGATGATGTTTTTTGAAAAAATAACTTTATACATAGATAATTAGCCCCTAACACACCGTTATTTCATGAAAAAAAAAAAAAAAAAAAAAAAAAAAAAAAAAAAAAAACGTAAACCTTTAAGGTAATTCATGGACGTGGTGGGGATACACCGCTTGTCCCAACGCGCATCTGGAGCAGTAAAATGGCATCTTTGCCTGAGCGTAAATTCTCCTAATCTTATCTAAAGTGCTAGTTTTAGCAACAAAATGAAAATGCAAGATATAACAAACGTTTTTGATTAATTATGTAGAATATATTGATCATATTCGTAAAATAAAAAATCTGTTCCCAAAAAAATACATAATTTAAAAAAATCTCTCTCTGTACGACTTTTTAGCTATTTTTTAATGATTTCATAATAGATTTGAAACAGAGATTTTCGCGCCAGTACTTTATTTAGTACAGGTTTGAGAAGGAAGATATTTAGAAAGATGTCATATGTTTATTTACATTTCATCTCTCTTTCCTCTTCTTAGGATACTTTTCTATTGTGGCCCACCAGCGGCCGAGCGATAAAGACGCTGAACACTGGTAGTTCGGTCCGAGGTTCGAATCGCGCGAACGGGCTGGCTGCATGGGTCTTTGCGTGGTTTTCCCCATGTGTAACGTGTGTACGAGCCAGTTTCCTTTAGAAATTCCTCCACGAAGGCATCTCTCCCTTTAGGCAGATAGCCCTCGTGTGCTTTGCCATGATTGAATAATCCTAATCCTATCCTTTTTCTATTGTGAACCAACCACACTCACATATCGATTCAGTATTCAATGACATTTCATGTTATACAGAGTTATATTTTCGTTTCTTTCGGAAATATACTAAATATTTTTCAAGTTTTAACATGATTTCAATTTATTAAAAAATTTTTAATTTCAATTTATTAAAAAATTTTTAATTTGCATTATCAACGTATAAAATGAGCATGATACTTGAACTTAAAAATATTTGAACGGTGCTGCCATCTTGTAGCAGCAATTCCTACATGCGCGGTTGGACGTATCTGTCCCACCTTTTAATTTCACCCATTCTTAATTTATATATATGAATTCAAATAATATTTTTTATTAGAAAAGGGAAACTTTCACATAAAAATATTCATTCTAACACCAAAAGTTCTTGTTTGGACGATTTAGATTGCATTAGAAATTAAGAAAAAAAAAAGCTGCTTCAAAATTAGACTAAAGAAATTTTTACATATTTCCATGAATGAATACTTGTGCTGACATCTGTTATACATTTAGAGAACTAAAAGGTGCATTTGTATGTATTTTAAATGGAATTTTGCAGCTTTCATCTGGGAGATAAAAACTGATAAAAAAGGTGGGACGCCTGGGGTCCCACGACTCGTAAAAGCGTTAAAATTTGTCCCAAAAGCAGAGATAATATTGCAAATTAATACATTATAGTATATAATTATATTTCCTGGACGCTGCACAACTGTTTAGAAATCTCTTTACTTGACATTTCTTTACTATCTATATCTTTTTCCTAGCCATGTAGTACTAGTCTTTAATATATTGACTTCTAAGACATATAATAGGTCTATGGGGCCCCACTGGAGGAGCTGATTCTAAGAAGGGCTCTGCGAAAGAAAAAGGCCTCTGGAAGCAGCTGCTCTAAAATATTACTTATGTCGTCTGAGAGCTAACATATTGCCTGTATCCATAAAACATAAGATGTTATCATCACTAGCCCTGCTTCGGACAGAAATTCTAAAACATTAAGAATTTTATCGAAGCTATTCAAAGTCTAATCTGGAATAAAATGAAAACTTATTACATCTGTATTCTTGTTATCATATCTTGAGCCAGTAAAGAATTCAAAGGCGTTATCTTTTGCAGTGCAAGTCGTTTATAAGAATGTGCTTTTGTTCCTTTTTTAAATGATAAGAAATCGGGAGACATGTTCATTTTTTCATATTTAATGCTCTTAGATTAAAGTTTTATTTTCAAAACAAATCTCGTTAAATAACTGAAGCACAGCTCTGATTTGAAATATTATTTTAATATTGCACTGCATTAATTAAATTGTTCCCACAGAGGCACGGAAATAATGTTAATATAATGCTGAAATGATAATGCTAAATATAAAGTGGGTCGTTATTGGGTTGTGTCGTATTTCACATGTCTGACAGTAACATCAGAACAAGCCCACAAAATTCATCGGGGCAAGGAGGGCAAGATTACGCCTGTTGTTGGCAATAGCCTTGAGCATAGTACGTGTGACTGTACGACTTCGCTCAGTTTCGTCCGCAATTTTGAAGGAGATAACCCCAAGAAGACGGATTGAGGGTATTCTTTCTTCCCATACCAGCAACCTCTATAAAATACTTTCGGCTTGCCGCATATTTAGAATGCCCTTATGCCGCGCATACACCAGACATTTGCAAGCATCCATGCTTTTCGAGATTCGAACCTGGCCTTTCGGTACGGCAATCAGAGTCGCTAACCACTATCTCTGCTAACCATGAAGTAAAGTACAAAAGTAATCATGCTGATATCAGATAAAAATCTTAACTACTCGTAGCATATGCAATTACGCATCGATGCCTCAGATCTTGGGAGCATTCTAGATAATGAGCTTATCTTACTAAGGTTTTAATTTTAACCAATAGTGCGTCCACTCATTGCTTGATTAATGCAATCATATTTTTCAACTTGTAAAAAAGGAAGTTAAAAAATAATTCATTTTAACGAACGAAGATCATAGAAGAGTAAAGATAAAAACAAAGAAATTTATTATACACTGACTAATCACTCGAGACCCTGTTAAACATCCGCAACTTCTTGAAGTAATGTAAATTCAAGCAGATGCTTTCACCCCTTATTTGGGAAAATTATATGAAAGAGAGTTATTTACAGCAGAGGTTTGCAAATATTCTTCATAATGGTTGCTTATAGTTTTCCAACGATTCTTACCCCCCCAAAAAAAGGTTTATACTCCCTTTAATTGTCCACAGTTGTCTCGTTAGTTTTGGAGTTTAGTGTCGCAATAGTCAATTTCTTTGTTATTGTTGCAGTTAATTTTAAGTACGAAGTTGTTCGTACTTGTCGCTCGTGTTTAAAGAGCTTTTGTATCTGTTGGCTAGACACTAGAGATAGCACATCAAAAACGAAAAGTGCTCTTTTAGCTTTGAGGTGCATTTTTGATACTATTACTACTTTTGCACCAAAAATGTTTGAATCAATATTTATACGTCTGAGGAGAGCTGAACCTCGATTTATTTCTCAACTCCTCTTCATCATAGTTATGCGATAATAAGGGACATGATTATTCCCCACGCCTGAGCGCTTGTTCTGAACATGTTTAGAAGTCCTGTGAGTTCATATAATTAGTCGTTACGCTGGAAGTCAGTGAATTATCCTACGTTGGAAGACAATGCCGTTTAGTTGGTTCTTTGTTGCATTATGAAGCATATAGTGAAGCATTGTAGCATCTGTGATGGCCTAGAATCGTTTTCATCTCGCAAGTGAATTCTCTTTTCGATTTGTGAGGATTTCAGTGTTCTCATCGCGTTTGAATGACAAATGTGTGAAGCTAATTATTGCGATCATTAATGCAGTGGGATAGTGGGGCGAACTAGTGGTCAGGATTTTAAGTATGATAAAGGCAAAATTTCTTTTCATGATGCTCGAGAAAGATTCTGGGTCTGTTGATTAAAACACAAAATGATACCTACCAAAGTACTCCTCAAATCTCTCTCTTTCTCAGTGCGAAAGCTGGTTTATCGCCTATTATATTACGGAAGAGAATACTTTTCACCTGTCTGAAGCTGTTTGCTGTTGAGAGAGAAAGTGAGGCTATCCTGCAGGTGAAATTTTCCTCTAAAAATGGCACCAAGAGCGAGGCTGGTGTTCGTCATTTCTCAGTTATTGACAATGCAGTTATTGCTCTAGATTAAACACTAAAGAAATCACCTTCCTTCTGAGTGAATGGTACCATTTTCATTTGTTAAAATATTACTCCGAAATGCTATATAAATTTTACGACATGCTCCTGCAGCTGTTTTATACAGTGGGTAAATATGAAACAAAGATGATCGAATAAGGG
Source organism: Stegodyphus dumicola (assembly GCF_044657685.1). NCBI lineage: Eukaryota > Metazoa > Arthropoda > Arachnida > Araneae > Eresidae > Stegodyphus > Stegodyphus dumicola. Next base: position 174,792,709 of record NC_140769.1, read on the forward strand.
GGCTTTAATAAATATTTAAGATGTGTTATAATACCTAAAAGAGAAATCAAAAATAGTATAACGCTTCTAAATGCACTCACATATATTACCGCACTCTAGTATGTGAGCTATCCAAATTCTTTTCGGACGAAATCAGGTACTTCATCGAGTTTTTCTAACAAAGTGTCAGATGTTTTTTGATTACCAGATGTGTTCTTTGCTATGAAATGCACCAGATATTTCCATAATTTATTTCTTCACTATTTTATTTTAGGTTTTGGGCTCAAAGGTCCACTTGGGCATTTTGATTTTTACCCCAACGGTGGAGTAAACCAACCTGGTTGTAAAAGTGTAGAAGAGGCGGAATCAACTCTCTTCAATGAAATTTCAAGCAATCCTTTAAAATTATTTACTTTAATTAAGAAATTAAGCAGCGGAAAATCTCAAGAAAGTAAGTATGGAAGCTGAAATTCGATACCCAATTCCAGATTTTTTATTTAAAATTATTACTTACATATAATGAATTATTAACTATTAAATCCTTAATTTAAAGTTATTATTTATTTACGTTTGTTTACTTAGAGTTCTTTAAGTGTAAGAATTCCTAAATTGTAATCGAAAAACCCTCCAAAGAAAACACAAAACACGAAAGTCCCCTCCAAAGAAAACATGAAACGCGAAAGTCTATTTCTTCTATATCCAGATCCATTTCATATCAATTTTTTCTACCTGTTAGACTTGACCGCCATCTTACGTAATTTCGCAGTTACGTAACTACCAAATGTTGTAGCATTCATTCTGAAACTATCAGTTAGAATAATGGCCTCCATTAAAAATTCTTGTTTTCCCTGACCCCTACTGTTTTCATTTAAACAATATTTGTATGAGTAGTTTAGTCATTTGTTTATTACCGACAGTGTTCATTGTTTACTTACTTTTAAAAGGAATACGAAAGACGAAATCGAATACGCCGGAAACTTAAAACAACACTTTGGAAATTATTTAGAGGAAAATTAAAATATGTTACATTTGTATGTTTCTTTCCTGTCTTCATACATTTGTACGAAGGCAGAAAAACTATACGGACATTAGCTCAGGTTATAAATCGACCTACTTAGGAAGTGGAGAATTAACACGATAAAGTTCGTTTTGTTGAAATTACGAAAGATGTCGTAACATTGAAGGACATAATTATTACCAAGAGCAGACTTGTCCGATTTCAGAAATGAAAAAAATATTGTCGCACTAGAATTAAGAATATGGCTCAGAAGAGTATACTGTAGAGGTTTCGGATTATACAGGAAAAGAAAATTCTTTAGGAAAAAATCTGCAAGCCAAATATTAATATCACGGAAAGTTTATTTAAAGCTATTGCGTCTACACATCACCAAAGTTACGTGGCAAATATTGATACAAATACTATAAGATAATTTCCCGCACTTCTGGCAGAAAGAATGGAAGAGGGGGATATCTGCTTAAGGGAAATACTTAATGCAGCTGAAACTGCTGTATTATGGAACAGAATGTTAACACAGAAATTTATCTTGGAAGAGGAAATATCTATGTCTAAATTCAAGATTATAATTATGATGGGAGGACATCAGGGATCTTGAAACTTAAAGCCAGAGAAGAGCAATTTCTCTTCACAACCTTTCATCTTCAGGATCGACTTCCTCCCTTTCCCTAATAAAGAACCAATTAGCAATCACAAGACAGTTTTTTTTTCATATTTTTATATTTTATATCCAAGTAAAGTTTACTATGTGATGTTTCATTTATCGAATAATATTGCATAAATTATACTCACACACTTATATATGTATATAAATATGTAAAACATTTGTCATTAAGAAATTTAAAAATATAACTAATTTGAAAGGTCTTTGAAAAGTTAGTTCCAAAAAAAGTATTACATTTTTACTCTATAATTAATTTTTCAGTAGTATTTTGCGCAGAAATAATATTAAAATCTTTTCGCCTTAAAAACAGGCTTCTACAAAGTTTATATATGCATGTATATATATTTAAGAGCTGAGTATTTCAAATTAAGATGATGTAGATTATTAAAGTAGCGCAGTATGCTCCGAAATTAATTTATCAAGAGGCAAGAATTAAATCAAAATTAAATTACGAAACGTAAGTGCTGCTCTCCAAAGGAAATACTGAAAATGAAAGATAAACTTTTCAAAATACAAAAACAATTAAAAAAATAAAAGTATAAATTGTAAAGAATATAAAATTGTAAAAAAAATAGCTGAATGTGTATGTGTGCGTGTGTGTATATACACATACACGTGTATTATATATATAGTAGTATACACAGTAGGCGCCGCTTAAAGTGATCGGGGTTACTATTATCATTCAAATATTGTTATCGAGTTGCCAAATTTCCTCCTATTTGTATACGGAAACATGTAAAATACATCGGTGAGATTAATAAGCGAGTTAAGGAAGCAGAATATTACTTTATGATTTTCTGAAACTGAGTAATGTGTCCAAATAAAGTGATAAAATAAAGTGTCCAAATAAAGATATTGCCAAATAAGAGAGGCATGTAGCTAAATAAGGGGTTAATTAACCAGGCATCTTGATTCTGATTTAAGGCAACATTTGAAACTTAAAGTCGTATCTAATAAAATACAATAAAGAATTATTATAAGCATGCTAGTGTTTTAATAAATGATGAAATAAAGAAATTTAAAAATAAAAAATAAAAAAATAAAGTATCTTCAACTAACACGAATTGCACGAAATTTAATTGCTTGTGTGTTTATTGATATAAAAACTCCACAACCAAGTGTTAGAACCAGCATGCATGGCGTGGAGCCTAACTGTTAAGTGAACTGTTTCGCCAGATGGAAACTGAAAGAGAAAACGCGAAATCTGTATTTTAAAAGCTTATTTTTTCCACAGGTGTATTTGAACTTGTTTGTGAAGTTCCTAACGGATATACCTTTTTAGAGTAAAGTATTTAATTTCTTTTTCCCAGAATCTTCGTGAGAACTATACATTTAAGTTACGATTAAAAATAAAGTTAATAAATTCAACACATTAAAACACTTTTTGTAAAATGTATAATGAAAACTTTGCTAGCATTTAGTTCTGTAAATCGAAAATGTTCCACAACGTACGAATGTATTTATGCTTCAGTTTTCGTTTGAGATTATTTCAAGGAGCCAGCCAAAATATATATTCGGGGGATTTTCATTTCAAATACCTCTATTCGATGTTTCACAAACTATCATTATGCGCTTTTACGAAATATATGAAAAATTACTTTTTCCCACTTAAAAAATTCGGAGAAGATTATTGCTTTATTGAAAGAAGAAATGCAAAAGAAAGAAAAAAATCAGAACTGTTTTATGTCACTATTGTAGAAAGATCATAAGGCATTTATCCCGCCTATTTAGCTTGCCTTCGTGGTAATGGTCCGCACACTCCACACGTATTCGAGAGGTCTGAGGTTCGAGTCCCCAAGAAGACATTGTTCAATTTTCACAAATTTAAGCATCAAAATATCCTAATGTCTCTAGAGTGGCGCTCTAACTGAAAAAGTTGGTGGATGATGATTCTCCACCAACAGGATTTGGCGATTGGGTCTCCTAATCTCCAGTTGCCCTTTAAAAAGGGGGAGTATATAAGGTATTTCTCCCGCCTTCGTGGTGTAGTGGTCAGCACGTTCAGCGCGTATTCGGGAAGTTCGTGGTTCGAGTTCCGGCGAGGGTATTGCTAATTTTTCATCTTTCCTGCTTTCAAAAAAAAAATATCTAATGTCTCTACTGTGGCGCCAGAACTAAAAAAGGGTGTTGGATGATGATTCTTCACCAACAGGATTTGACGATTGGTCCCCTAATCCCCAGTTGCCCTTTAAAAGGGGGAACATACAAGGTATTTCTCCCGCCTTCTTGCTGTGTATTCGTAGTGTAATGATCAGCACACTCGACGCGTATTCGAGAGGTCTGAGCCCCAGCAAGGGCATTGCTCCTTTTTCGCAGCTATCAGCATTAAAATATCCTAATTTCTCTACAAGATTAATTATGAAATATTTTACAGGTCTAAGGTAGTTTACGGGATATTTTAACGCCTTGAAAGAGTTATTCGTCAGAAAAAACCATAATAGGCTTAACAGTCAAGTCTAAAAGCTGCCCATATAATGTAAGGCAAGCTATAAAACACCGGATTTTTATTTAACGTCTACGCTGTGATTTAATAAATGAAAATAACTATAGGCATGACAAACGTAAAAATGTCCAAAGTCTACTTGAATAAATTCTATTATATTATTATTCTATACGACTTTTTTATCTGAGCTTCGGCCGATTCAAAAATATCCTTTAGACTTGTAGGTAACCAATACTTGAAACACAACATTTATTTGACAAATGTTCGACATCTGTCCAACAGTAGCATCACTTGGTATTCAGTCAGAATTAAATTCAAAAGTATTAAAAATCTAAATTTATATTAAAACTTCCTTTAGCTGTATAATACTATTAAATAAATAATGCCATAACACACACATGCATACACCACAGACGCACATGCACACAAAATAAAGTGGAGGCTTAATCAATGAATGTAAAAATTATAGAGACAGTAACCTTGAATTTTTTTTTTTTTTTTTTATCTGAGCTCAATACTGTTAACGCAGATGTAATGTCATAATTGAAAGAATAAGCTCACTTAGATAATTTACATATTAAGGTTTGTTTGTTTGCATATTTTTACACCTTAAGCATTTGTAAAAACTACAGAACTAAAGCTGTTGCGCTCCAAGAACTCAAGGACAAAGAAACACTGAAGAGTTTCTTACTAAATAATTTTAACGCAAGAGTAGGAAAAATAACACTAGCAAGTTAATATAAAAAACTTAATTAATGTAAAGATATTTCTGTCAACTAGATTATTGAATTTTTTTATTACATTCCTTGTGCAGTAACTGTGTTTAGTCTTGAATTTTACGTATTTCCTATAATCGGATTTCCTAATATAAATATAAATCTCTCAGATTGCGGCATTTTCCGTTTTCATACAAATTACTGCTGCCATAAATATTTAAAAAACCTATGTTTTAAATTCTTGGTTTCTTCCTCTTTATCGATTTCTTTGCATGGCTGCTAAGGTACTGTAAGCCTGCTAAATTACCATCTCAGAACTACTTTTCTATCAGCATATCCTACATTTCCAGCTCTAAAATATTTATTCAAAACCTAATAAGGAGTTAAAAAGTAACCCTATTTCCTTAAGAGATGAATATCACGTTTCTGTACTATATAACCAGCCCATATGCACCTTATACTACAGCCCTTAACACACTTTAGACCCCCGCCCAGACTGTATAGTGGTTAGGGAAGCCGACTGTGATACCGAAGGGCTCGAGTTAGAATCCCAGAAAAGGCATAGATGCAATTGTATGCCTCCTCAATTGGAGGTAATGGTTACTCTTATTAGATGCCTCCGCAATAAAATGACCACCTCTTCTGGCCTTAGTAGTCTAAAAATAGCTAGTGCCTGCCGTAGAGAGACACCTGATACTAATTGATTGTTAAAAGGTATTTTGAGACAGAAGTGTGAATTAGCTATGCGTAATTATTTTTGAAAGAATAATGATATATTAATAATAATATGAATTTCTACCAACTGTGATATGCTTTCAATATTTTATTTTTATTTTTGCAGTTCCAAAGAGTATTTATGCCATACTGTGCAGCCATACAAGAGCTTACGAATTGTTCATTGCCAGTATAAAATATTCCAGTTGCAAATTCAAGTCAACACAATGCGATAATACAGAAAACATCGTTAGAGACAAATGGGGTGTTTGTGAAGATAATTGTGTTAGCATGGGCTTTTATTCAATCAATGACAAACAGCTAGCTAGGAAAGACACATCCATTGTTTTTTATCTCGAAACAACTGAAGACGCACCGTATTGCTATGAAAAGGAAGAATAAAAAGTGCGTAAATGTTCTTTTTATCAGAAGATAATAAAATATGTGAACTGATATCCAATGTGTACGCGATTTTGTTTCTGTAATGAATGTATGTCACAGTTTGCAAACAAGGAATACGTCTATAATGTAAATAAGTTTTTGGCATCGAATTTAACATATTCTTAGACAGAAAGGAGTATTTTAGAATACTGTGGAAAAATAGGAGACTTTACTATCCGAGTTTCAACACAATTCGTTGCTACTACAGTATTTTTATTTCAAATAATAGTTCATATGAGAGCCAGCATCCCTCAAAAAATAAGGCTTGATTTCTAAGTAATACTCATGTTCGACTTTCTCTTTTTATTAGAAAATGCCGATAATCTGTACGGTGTCGAATGAAGCTTTAAGTGTAAATTTCGAAGCCAATAAAATCTGTCTGTCATTTGTGACTGTTTTATCGGCTTTATGAATTCTATTAATGTAATTCTATTTTGAAATAAAATTTATTCGTGAAAACTACTTTTTAGGAAATAACGTAAAAAGAATGTATTAGAAATATTTCGAATAAAAAATAGTAGTTCGTTTGATTTGTTCTTTTAATGTGTAATAGTGTCTAATGCTATTATTAGATAACAAAACGCCCAAAAAGTAAAATAACTGCAAATGTAAAAATTAATGTTTGTATTAATAAGGCTTTGTACCTATGTTTATCTTTCTCTCAGGCTTCACAGTTTGGCTAATCTTTGGAATATGGTAACAGGTAGTTTGACGACAGTTTGGTAAGGCCATAAAGGTTACTAGGTTGGACTTAACAATAATCTGAGAAGTACACAGTTCGAATCACAGATTATTTTGTCTCAGAGAAATGAGAGATCATGAGACATGTCATGTGACATTTTCCGGAAAATTCCGATCGTGATTTCAGCTAATAAGCACTTGTTCTCACTCAATATCTCATTTCAGCAAGGCAAGTTTGTAAAGGAGGAAGATGCGTTTCTCTACGAGGACGAAATGAACGGACAGTGAAACCTTGATTCACGAATTTTATTTGTTCTTGGAGATTGTTTGTCAATCAAAACAGCTTTTCTCATAACAAATTTTAATTTATTAATCGTTCCTGGAAGCATATGATTGCTCATTCAACTCTTTCACAGCGAAGTAGCCCGAAACGTCCATTAAGCCATCTGGCGGGTCTCCCGAAATCCTGCATCCATTTCCTACATGGTGCTTTCTTCCATCGAATCAGCGCATTGTTTATTGATTTCGGGATTTGCTAAATGACATTCCAGTCATTTTTTTGCGACTAAAAGCAGCTTTATTATGTGAATGTATCTTCTGTCTTCTCTACTTCAACGTCTAACTCACAGTTGCAAGTGTGAGAGGGAATTGTGCACAGTGGGGAAAACCGCAAAATAATCTCCAAGAGAAGTAATCGTTTCACTTCAGTAGGTTATTCTTAACGCTGTAGTATTCCAATTGCCAGGGAAGAAGGAAATCCATTCCAACAAAAAATCGTATAGATGGGAGTTTCAGATGTTTGACAGATATAGATTTGGCCTCAACCGATGCAAAAAGTTAAAGTTTTATAACAGTATTTGGTGTCTAGCCTGATAATCCAAAACCAATGGAAATCAGTAAATATAAATAAAGTATGATCAGTATAATATTAAACAGATAAAATGGATCAAAATAATTTAATTTTACCGAACTAGTGCAATAGTTCGGTAAAATTATATATATGGAATGTCAATATCTCCAAATCCCGAGTGTACCGTATACTAGGATTAAACCAAGCATTTTTAAATGCGTGGAGATGGACGAAAACTTAACAAACAGTTGATCAGAATTTTTATAGGTAATGAATTTCGTATTTTTGTTTACAGTTTTTTTAATTTTGATGTCAATATTTATTAGTTATTTATTAAAGCCATTAATTTTGTCGTTTTCCATTAAAAAGTATTAATATTTCTTTCTCCTTTCGCCTTTAAAATCGTTAATGTATCTTTCTCCTTTTCCATTAATTTTTCCGTTCTGCTTCTCCTGACTGTCGGTGAGTTTTCCGTCATATATATTGGATAGCCGTTAAATATGCATGGATATGCTTCGCCTTTTAACATTGGACGCTCCATTTTTATCCGTGAATACATCATCACGCACAATTATATCTTCGCGAAAATTGTACTTTTTGATCTGTATGCGGTAAAATGTTTCATAGTATGTCAGCATATTAATTTAAATAAATTCGTCCTTAATTGAAAAATAATAAACAAAGTCATATTTCAGCAGTGAAATAGTTGCTAACATGTGATTTGCATTTATTTAGGAAATACGATTTTTTAAAATATATAAAATGCATAACTTAATAACTTACTTTATAAATTAGTTTCATTTTTAAATGTTTTGGTATAATATTTATAAAAAAATATTTTAAGAATTAATTATTTTAACGAAATTTTAACAATAATTTAAAATTAATTAAATTATTAAGTATTTTTAAAACTAATTAAATTTAATAATTCAAATATTTACATTAATTTTATATTTCATTAGACGAATCTACCTTAGATTAATATATTTAGATGAAAGAAAGTAATGAAACATTGCAAAATAAATCTTATGCGGACTTCAGATTCTTGAAAGGGCAGATTTTATTCTCTTTTCATTCTAAAAAGTAACGCTGATGAACCATGAAAAAGACGCTAAAACGACCACTTCTAAAAGCAGTCATATCATGCTGTTTCAGCGACGTCGACAAATTGCCAAGATGCAACGGCAAATATTTTGCGTCTTCGCAAGGTTATAAAGACGTCGTTACCATGACCACTTTGTACCATGACCACTTTGTACCATGACCACTTTGTACCATGACCACTTTGTAACCTCTCGGACCAGTCAGCAATGTCTTCACGACGTTGTCGTGCTACTTGGGGGGGGCGTAAGTGGAATATGATGAAGAAGGTGTTATTGTTTAAATGCGAAATTCCTTTGCATGAAAACACCATAATAAATAATTTCATTAGAAGGCATTTTGTTTTGGCTTTGTCTCTAAGCACCACTCTGATTAATCCTCTAAACGGCACGACTTACATATCTGGCACTTAATATATTTTGTAGCATTTAAAAATAAATATATAAGAGTCGTATTTTAAGAGATTCCAGGTCTAAAATGCAAGGGGTACTTCTGTATTTTAATTAAAATATATCTCATTTTCATAGATCATGAGGAAATTTGGGGTTTCAGAATAAAAACTTTTGTCGTCTGGAGAGAACTCACTGGGCATCTGCTTTACTCGAAATTTGTCTGATTAAAATTTAGTGTTGGTTATATTTTAGAAGGTTTCTAAACTGAGCCGTACATTGTCAGTAAAATTTCTTATGCTGTAGTTTGCTAATGTATTATCAGGATGATGCCGATACTTGAAAACTTTCCATCTTAATCCGTTTGGCTGAATTTACTAGATCACAGAATAAAATCATTTTTCCTTCTTCTTTAAAAGGCATTTCTAGAGTCGCCATTTGTTGCTGCTCCCGAGGTTTTTGTAGTTCTTTCTGGATGATGTAAGTTTTGTGGTTCTATAGTGACTTCTCAATACCTTCATTGTTAACTTATTCCTAGTTCACGGTTTTACCTATAGGCGAAATGTCATAAATACTAAAAAGCTGCCAAGTATTAAAGCGCTCAAAGTTTCTACCCTGTCATAATTTCTCCACCCAATCTGGCCATAATTTCTTCCAGGATAAATGCACGATCCAGCAAGTCACCAAGCGTCGTTAAGCAATCGAAAATATTAAAATGATTTTTCCAGAAAACCCTCAATATTAATTATACGGCATACAATGACATTTTAATGCACTCATACTTCGAAATACCATAACCATAATAAAACTATATGTCGTCGATTTGAGAATTCGTAAATCGTGACACTTTTCATCATCCAAGACATAGTCCAAATAATTTGTTCTTGAAGTTGCGCATTTGTTAACCAAGGTTTCACTTCTTACACATTTTGCTTTCTAAAGTTTCAATGGATTAAAAACGGCTTGTATGATCTAAAGATGGGATTTTTGACGGAACACTTGTCAATAATCAGAGTTCAGATTGTAAGCCCAATGTTATTATTTATGGTAGCAGATGAAAATAAAAAGTTTTCCTTGGCATAAACAAAAAGGCTATATGCTTGAATCAGAATTTAAAACAAATAAATAAGTTTCAGCAAATTAACATTAATATCTTAGTAACGAAAGAAATGTGATGCATGTTAAATAACCACAGTCTTTTTTTTAGTCGGCGAACAGACTGGAAAAACCAGTGCAGAGTGCAAATATTAAGTCATAAAATCAAGCAAATATCGCATGCAAACAAAAGCATTATTGACTATTCAGACGTCTCCATGCTCTTTCTTGAGTTTCATAACGCCATTTATGGGTGATCGCGGGTTAATTCGTCTATCTTGGCAAACAAGCAAGCAATGCTGGATGCATTTCACGTGCTTAAATGCATTCTAAGGTAAAAAGTTAAGAAATTATACCCTAAATAATCTACCTTAATTCCAATCACTATATCTTCATTGAGCACATGAGGAATACCATCAACAGTTAAGCACTATGAATATGTCATATTCATCTCTAATCAGAGAAGCATAATCAGATAAATTAATGCAGATATTATCTACCAGCATTAGTTATGTAATACCAACACACACGTTTTCTACTAATTAAACTCGACTTCTGTATTATCCGCATAGAGGGTAGAAAGTGGTATTGTCTAGTTTTCTGCAATTGCATTCTCAATGGACGGAGTATGACTGCGTATCTGATATACAGTCCACGTATCCAAAGGACCAGTAAATGTATTGCTTTTTGCTGTGCCCATTGTTTTAGTGAAAATAGGTCTTTACTACTTTACTACAAATATTCACCTCACTCTCCTAGAACAACAATGGAGATTTCTTACTAATAATTATACAGACGATACTTTAATACTCTTAATTATAACATAACTGGATTAAGTAGGATTTGTGCATGCTAAAAGACCTAATTTCTAGTCCATACATTCATTTCAGCATAGTTTGTCTGAAGCTGATAATGGAATAGCATTAAACGAAACATGAAATAATTTCTTATCATAAAATTTTATCATACTACTTAAAAAGGATTATGAGGTATTACTGATAAGGCACATGGGATTTTAAGAAATGTTTAAAAATTCTTTATTGTTTCTATGATTACTGAGAACGGTTATTAAAGCAGTAGCTTTGCGAAGTCCTATCAGTAAGTCATTATATTTAAACTGCAAAACGAGCAGCCCATAAATCTAACCCTTTGCCTGTCAAAGGTGCGAAATATTTCAAATCGTTACATGTGGTTCAACTGCAGATAAGAAAATACGTAAATACAGATTATTACTCTATTGCTGACAAACATTAGATAAAAAGGACAATTCACACTTTTTTATATTAAAACAGCTGATGATTTACTCTGATGACATAAAAATTAATAAATAAAAAGTGAAAATTATAATTTTAGAAAGTATACAGTAATTTAACTGAGGCTTCAAAGTAAGTAGTCTTTCCTGATACCATAAAAGAATAAAATACCAGTTTAAAAAGATGTAACTTGACAGCTAACCGAATTTTTTAAATGCATCTAGCATTTTAATTTTAAAGTGGAATTAGAAAGCGTTTTGCCAAAGCATTTTGTACCCTATTTAATCTAGAAAATTTCATAATGTGTTCTGAATGAAGTCAATGGTCACAATCTTCAATTGTGTATGGAGCTAATGCACGACCTGAAAGTAACTGGCAATTTTTTTTTTTTTTTTTTTTTTTTTAACAAAAGGAAAACAAAGGAACAAAATAAAAATAAATAGCTGAATTTTTAATTTCGGTTGCTAAATATTTAACAAAATATTCGTAAACAATGAAAATAATAAATCAAAGGCGAAAAGAAACCAAATTTATTATATTTACTTTTATCTGAAAATCAAAATTTTATCAATCAAATAAATTAAAATTTTTTATCAGTATTTGCAAGAAATTTCAGTCGGTTATACTTTGTAATTCCATAATTTATACTGATTTCTAATTATGAAATTTCCGAACTGATAAGATGATAAAAATGTTCTTATCTCTATCTTACTTCAAATAACTCTAATATGGTAAATTAACTACTAAATTTCTTACTTTGAAATTAAATTGAATATAAACAAAGTTATTACTTATTTTCTTAATTTCTTACGTTTTCAGAGAATGCATTCCGAGGGGGGGGGACAAAATTTGACAGCAAATAATAGCAACATATACTTTTTAGTTTAGTTATTAAACTTTTCTTCAACATATTCATAAAAAAAATTTGGGGTTTGTATAAAAATAATTTTAATTTTTTTTTTTTTTTTTTTTTTTTTTTTTTTTTTACTGAAGCTAGACACTTTATAGCATGTAGTCTTGGAAAGAATTGTCTTCATTTGTTGAAAATTATCAGAAAATTTGTTGGAAATTACTTTCATCTCCATTCACCACATATTGTAATTGCTAATCGGTCAATCGAACAGTTTTCAGCTGCGAAAAAAATATTTCACATATTAATGTACTCCTCAACAACATGAAAAAAAAATGCAGATTTTTTTATTGCAAATATTCTTAATTGATGATGTATATATTTTCACAAATGCCAATGAAAGTTAATTAAATCTGTCTTCAAATCTTTGAATAAGATCTATACGGTATTTTAAATTAATTAGCTCCATTTTTAGATTTTCTGGAGCATTAATCTGGTTTGTTTTGAGTGGTAAAAAATGCTATAAAATTAGACTCCAAAATCTTTAAATCTTTCTTCAAATTGTTATCGTAATAATGGTGATTTTCCTGCATATTTTTTAGATATTTTATTTGAATAACAGGACAGGATTTAAACTGTAGGAACTATGTAAAATTTTTCATTCTGTTTCGCATAAATGAAATGTGTGTTTCATGGCTAAAATTTAACTTTGAAAGCTTTAGTACAAACATATATATTGTATCAATGGTAAGATTATCCTTTCCTCGCAGCTCTTAAATTTATTAAGTTAAGTAAACAAGAAATGCTAAATCTCTGCAGTGATTAGGGGAGCCTACTACGGTATTGAAGGGTTCGGGTTCGAATCCCGGGGAAGTCATGGATGTTTGTAAATGTATAGTGTCTTTGCGGCATGAGGGCACTCTAAATACATGGCGAGCTGAAAGTCCTTGGTTTGGTGGAAAGGGAGAGGGGTGAGAGACCCCTAGACCATCCCCTGGGGTCTCTACCTCAAAACTAGATTGGCAAATAGATGTCCAACCTCTCTTCTGTGTAATATGGACATAAACAACAACAACAAATGCTAAATCTTCTATCCATGTATTATTATGTAGTTCGTCGATGGCTTATTCTGTTATTTCATGAAAGTTTTTATTTCATTTATTATATCAGAAAAAACATTTTAATACAGCTCCTCAAATTATGAATCTCACTTCATTAAAATAAATCATTTCTCCGTATCCACTTTCAATTTCTTCAAACAATGTAATTAATTCTTGATTATTCAGAGTTCGTTCACGGTAAAGTTTAGTTTTTATTTCTGTAAGGTTTATCTTAGGTTTTAACACTTATCTTTAGTTGAAGCTACTTTCGTCTCCCTTCTAATTTCAGCTTACAATTTCCTGCCAGAGTGTGTTTAAAATCGCGGTTAACGCAAATGAAGGAAGAGCGGTACTTAAGTCGAAGTTTCACTGACTTTGTTAGAGAGCCAAAGATTCTAACTGGCGCGCGTTTGCCTTTTGGCTACATTCTTTCTAAGCTATTACTACGCTGGGCCGTATTTCAGGCCCTTGATAGCTTCGCCGTTTAGTCAACATTTAAGGGATAACTTCTTTCGAATTTTGATAACTTCGGCTATATCCTTTTAGTTAGGCATTAGTTAATTTTGATTTCTTAGTACTTTTGAGTTCAAGCCCAAGTGGAGGCTTTTTTGTATGCTTTAAGATAGGAGCGGTCTGTAAATTCTTATTTTGAGAAATAAAGGATTTTGAGAAATAATTAACCCTACTTGAGTTTACGTTTCTGTCTCCTGAGCTAAAGCGTTTGTTCGCTTACTAGTTCTCCAGGTTCCACATACACAGCTATAGGAGAAGAGGTTGGAACCTCATATTTCAATCAAATTAATCATCTGTAAATTTTTGACAAAAACAGCTTAATTATTAAAATGTAATATATAGGGCAAAAACCAGTCTAAATTTTTTTTTCCTTTCACTGTAGATTTTTAATTTATAACTTTTCTAATTTTTACCAGTCCTGGCAGCTGTACCATCACTTGCAATCCAACTTTTTTTATGACATCTTAATTTATATTTATATTGCAGTTTGTATTTAAGATAAACTATAGTATACACCAGTTTTTAATTTTCCAATAATTTCGCATTTACTTCAAATTATCAGTAATAATGCCTCGTACGACACGTTCAGATTGTGCTGTATAGATGATGTCAGTACTCTCAACAAATGCTATTGAAAAAAATACTGCATATTTACAATCATCTCTGCAAATGAGTTTGCGTAACGCCTTATGATATAAGTTTTATGTAAGTGAATATTATAATGCAGAGAAAACATAACTTACAAATTGTCGTCGTCATGATCAGATGTTTTGTTGGAGCCCTTTATTTCTGAGGAATGAATCATAGGGCACTTCTAAAGTAATATAAAAAATATTTAAAAAAAATTAATGAAAAGATAATTGGAAATAATATGTTCCATTCAGAAAAGATTGCCTTGCTTTTAATTAAGAAAGGAATATCAAAACTTTTTATGCAATTCAAGAAGAGATATTATACCCCATTAACAATGTGTCTTGATTTTCATGCCTATCAAAGATTACTGAACAAATTTAAGAATATTTTGTATAAACTTTTACTGACGCAAGGTGTATAATAGGCTTAATAGGTTTATTTGTCATACAAGCATATTCAGTCGACAGATAGAACCAACGTATTTGGTAATTTTAATTTTTCGAGGTCAAAATCAAGAGATTTTGTTACTGCTTAACATTTTCAGATTTCATCGATGTATCAATAGATGGTAGGGGACATATTTCGAACAGATAAAAAGATCCGGTTCCAAGTTCGCTTTGTATTGTTTCTTGAATTTAATCGATTAACGTTGTTGATAAATAACGCGTAAATAACTTGATTAAAAATTATTGTTCAGCCTTAAAAATAGCCTTTTTAAAAGCGATTTTTAAGGTACAAATCTCTGACATAAAACTATGTCCTGCCGAATACGCTTGCGTGCGATAGCAAGCTAAAGATTCATGTAGCGTTCTCATTAATAGATGGCTCGCACTACTAACAAAATATGACGGCCGCGCTGAAAAATGTTTCCTGAATCAGATGTTAAGTATAAACAAGACATTAAGAATTAAAAAAAAATAATCGATTACTGATAATGATTAAATCAGATGATAAATGTAAATAAACATTAAGATTTTCCAAAAATAATCGACTACGCAAGATTTAATAAAACTGAGTGAAATTACAGTTGTTTAGTAAAAGTCTGATGCTTAATAAATACAAAAAAGGATGCTTAGTAAATTTAAGAATAAAATAAAATATTTAAAAAAGTTAATCTAAAAGCTATTTCTCTTAGTTTGGTTCGCACTAAAATGTATGAAATAAAATACTTAGATGACGTCTTGACTACAACACTCAAAATCTGCTCTTACTATCTTTGTATTTATGTTAAGTCAATAGTGCACAATATGACAAAAATCAAAAACAAATTCAAAATTGTTGATATGTTCGATGATATCGAGGTTGTTTTGTTCGAGTGGAGGACTACATGTATAATTAATTCGGTGGCTGTAAGTGTCGTCGAATTTTAGTGCGAGGAACATATATACATGCATACATATCAGATTATTCATTTGTTATTTATTTTTATAAATACTACATTAAGATAACATTGCATGGTACCAATTTGAGAAGTGATACGGACACAAAAATGATACGGGAAAAAAGTGAGTTCTGAGACAAATAACGCTTCTTGTGCTAATAATGCAGAATGTATATATATGTACTTACACTAAACCCTTGCAGTACGCGGACTTGCGGGAAGCGATTTTGCGGATACGCTTTTTTTAATTCTTTCTATTTAATTCCTCGAACGTGAATAACACTTCTTATGCTAATAATGCAGAATCTGTATGTATGTACTTAAAATAAACCCTTGCAGTACACGGACTTACGGAACGTGATTTTGTGTATACGCATATCTTAATGCTCTCCATTTAATTCGTCCAACGTGAGAATTTCATTTATACGCGGTACGTTGCAGAGCGTAGGCCACGTTGCGATAACAACATGCTGTTTATCAAATTTCAAACATACAACAAAATTTACTTTCCCATTGGGAACTACAGAAGCAAATGGGGCGACTGATCATAAGCCTACTTAAAATCAACCATTTTATTTACCGGTGTATACGCACTTTTTCTTTAAAGATTTCGTGTGTAAAACTGCTTGCATCTTATACAATGTTGACTCCAGCACCAAAGGAAACGCGAATGGTCGCCGAAACAGAGGGTGAAACATTGTCAATGATGCATACAAGGCCAGCGTGTTAACCCTTAGAATGCCAAGGTCTTCACTCACTTGTTTCTTTAAAAACTATACAGTATACTAACTATATACTAAGTGTATACTAACTATATACTAAGTGTATACTAACTATATACTAAGTGTATACTAACTATATACTAAGTGTATACTAACTATATATTAAGTGTATACTAACTATATACTAAGTGTATACTAAGACACCTTTAACAAAAGATAAAAAACACAAAATAATCCTTTTAGGACAAGACTGCCTGAAATAAAGTTGAGTTGATATAATGCACTTTGGAAAACCGCTATTGTATAGTTTAAGGGGTATATAGTGAACTCCAGCTAATGCATGGTAGTTCTGATAATGACGGCTCGTTGTATACTGAATAAGCGTTGATGATATGAACTTGGATAGAGAATCATGTAAACGAAAAATGCGTACTTGGTGAATGGTTCTGTTATTAGAAACAAAGCGTTAGATTTATTTTCTTTCATTTCAAATACAGGTTGCCAATTTTCAAAGAAAATTACCTTTCAAGCAAGCAGATATTAGGTTGAGGACTTCGTTCGTTTTTCAATGTCGTTGAAGCATCGTTTTAATTTGCGCAATGTAAAACTGCAGGGAGAAGCTAGCTCTGCAGATAAAGAAGCATCAAAAAAATTCAAACTTAAATTTTTTTAATTAATTAATGATAAGAGTAACAACTTATGAATGTGCGTGTGGACAAAGGAACTACATCACAAAGACACTAAAGTTTCCTTATATTTTAAAGCTTTTAAGAATAAATACACTTTGCTTTTTTATGAAAATGCATACACAGATTTAAATTGCAAGTCTCTGCTCATCTATCGTTTCAGAAAGCTCGAGCATTGCAGGAAAAAAATTGAACAACTGCTGGCTGTGTGAAAGTGGAGTACAAAATGCTCAGAAACAGTTAATACTTCCTCTTTAATGAGTGGTTTGAAAGTTAATTCAATAAAGAAGTAAAGCATTATTTAGAACAGCGGAACCTTAAACCCTAAATTTCTTGTAATTATCGATAATACTCCAGCATAATGTGCTAAAGCCTTCATAACTTTACATCCAATTTGTAGGTGTCGTAGTCGCCTTCCACGGAAGACCACGTCTTCAATCCCGCCGATATATCAAAGAATCATAAAAACTGTCAAAGCTTATTAGGCCAGGCATGTTTGCATCTCTGCAAATAAAGCATCATGAAAGAACGCACGACTAACTAACGATATTTTGGAAGCATTTCAACATAAGACACTGCATAGAAATGCTTTAGCTTCCACTAGAACATGTTAATTCATCAACAATGAATGCTTTTTGTCATCACTGGCTTTGACCAGAAGTTGTTAACAATTTTAAAGGATTAATTGAAAATGAAGCCAATAAAATCATACCAATGACAAAAGCAACCGACTGCGAAGGATTTTCAGAATGGAAGAAGAAGAAACAATGAGTTAGTCGGGAAATACGAACGTGGAATGCTAATGGTGAATTGGGTGATTTTATAACAACTGAAGGTAAACGCAGTAATAGTGAAGAAATTATTGAGAGATCCACAGGAACTCTCTGATTCTGCGATGGAGTTTGACCCAAATGAAGAAAAAAGAAAACACTTTATATTAAAAATAATTGCATCCTGTACCTACTTATTTAGAAGCAACATAAATTATTTCAATTAATATGTGTTAAATTTTTCTTTTTAACTACGATACTAATTAGGTTTGTATAAATTATACTTATTTTCTTAATCTTTATTATCTTAATCTTTATAATTTATCAACTCGATTGTTCCATAGAAAGTTAACTTTTCAAGAATGCGATTTTATCGTCCACGCAATGTGTTAACGACATAAACCGAGCATTCGCAAAGGTTTACTGTATGTTCTTCTCATGTGAAAAAACGACGGCATCTATAGCCACCGAATTTTTCATACACATAGTTCTCCTCTCGAACATGGGCAATTCGAAGTTCGAATTTGTTCATGTTTTTCTGGAAATTTAACGAATTTTTGTTTAACAAACTCAACAAAATAAGAGTTTATTAAAATAAAATTCTGACTTCGAATTTAAAGTTGCCACAACTTTGTGCATAGCACTTTTTAATAGAGTTTTACCTCCAGCGCGCCTGACTGTTGCCATTCGGCAAAATATAAGATATTTATCGTTCAGTTTTAATCCAAATATTCGTCTAACTGAAAGCAATGTGTTGACAGTGCCTCAAATAATATACTTAATATCATTATATACAGTTTGCTGTCATTCAGTAAAACGCAAGACATTTAACTTTCAGATTTAATCTTTCTGTTACGGAGTAGCAAACCAAAGGATTGAAAAAGAAACGCAGATCTGAAAAGTACTTTTTCTGCTCTTAAATCTGATTTATTTAAATAAAAGTACATTTAAAGGAGATGAATGTTTAGAAGTATTATGTATTTTTATGAAACTACTCTAGCATACTCTATACTTTTATATTTTTTATAATAAATCTTTCAGGTGGTTGCCGCTCGAGCAGCTAATTTTCGAAGAAGGAATACAACGAATGATATAAAGTGTATTGCTACCCCTATCATTTTATCGAAAATTCCAAATATACTTTTTTGTTAAATAACTTGTGATTTTGCTCATGAATTTTAAGTGGCCTAAATATGAAGACAAAAGAAGCAGGATGTGTTAACAGGATTGAGTCCAAGAGCAAATTGGTTACCTGTGATAATCAGCGAGAGCATAAAAAACCTTAGCAAATCCTCTGGTGACGTTAAAATGTGAATCATTGTAGATTTTTTCAAGAATTTTATTACTCGATATTTTTAGTTCTTCTCATAAATTTTAATAAATTTTACTATTCCCTTTACCTTTTTCTATGTAACTTTAGATGCTTCATACTATATGTTGACTATTGAAGAATTTTTAGCATGCTTTGAGTTTGACTTAGGTTCAAAATAAGAATTTGGCATCTGTAATATTTTTGTGATGATGATCTGTGATGTTATTCGGCATAAGTGATGCTAATTCTCTACTAAATGATATAAAATTTTAATTTTTGAAAAAGTATTCCTCAAGATATAACCTGTAACAATGCAATGTATTTTATATTTAAAAATAATAATTTAACTTTTCCTTAAAATGAGGAATTATTTGGAGGAAGAGAAGTAATCTTACTTTTACAACAAAGTGAAACATTTTAAGAGAAATTTAATGAAAAATGTTAATTAATATAAAATAGTAAATTAAAATAGAAAAGGATAGAATTGTTCAGTTAATAAAGGAGTCCATCGTAAAAACCAAAATTACAAAAAAAAAAATCAAAACTACTCTATATTGGAAGTGAGTAAAAATGCGCAAATTATAGCAAAATAATAACCAAAATAAAAAAGGTGTTTAGAAAAGTTATTGAGTAAAACAAAGAGATGAAAACCAAAGTAAAATGCAAAAGCAAAATGCTAAAAACAACCAAAGAACCTTAAACAGCTAATAAGAATAAAGTGAAAACATAAACCAGAACTGTATCATTCTTAACCTGACGTTCAAGTTATTAGAATCTGTATTTGATTCTCTAGTTTGTTGTTCTCCCAACCTGTCGCCGCTTATCTTTCTTTTATCAAATGTATTGTTTGCAAAGATGTATAAAAGCACAAACATAATTGATCAAGATAAGACGCTTGTATTTGTCAAGAATAAAGGATTATTAAGATTATGAAACTGGTTATGGCTTCTGTTACCTTCATAATGCACTTCAGTTCCTTCATAAAACATTTACGTCCCCATCGAAAATATATATAAACATAGAAATTCGAATTAAATTATCATATTTTGCAAGCATTATTGCATAATATATATGAATATATATATAAATAACAACTTGGAAAACAGAAATAAATTAAAATAAATTGACACAAAAATTTTAAAAAGGTCTTATATAATTAAATAATAGTTCATAATTCTTTGGCTTTTTTCAAGGAGCAGTCGAAGGAGTTATCAGTAGAGTCATGTTCCTTAATTATATCTGGATAAACTGCGCAACAAATGAAAGATATCCTTAAATTTAAAGGATTAAATGGGAACAATTCTTTGGTCATTTTCAAGGAGCAGCCGAAAGACTTATCAATAGAGTCCTGTTCCTTAATTATATCTGGATGAACAGCTCAACAAATCAAAGAGATCCTTAAATTTAAAATGATTAAATAAGAATACATTGATATAAAATTTAAAGTTTAAAATATTTTAAGAAACTTAAAACTTTTTATTTGCCACCAACCTATTTATGTAAATAAGGGAGGTAATGTTCTCAGTTAAAAAATTCGATAGTTATTTTTCAGTGAATAAGCTGGAATAAGAGTCACAGAAGATATTTTTAACATTTTTACAATAATATGTGTGTGTGATGGTTTTTTCGTCTACGACAATTCTTGTATCAAACTTCAAACATTCATTTTTTCCATATTTGAACTTTTTGAATACATATAAAGAGTTGATTACATTTTGGGTTAAATTGGATAACCGGAAGCGGTACTTAACTTGAAGTACTTAAACATTATTAATGGACAACCGGAAATGATCTACACTTGAAGCTCGTAATAGGTTTAATGAAAAACTATATTAAGAGATTATACTTTAAATTGAAAGAGATGCTTTTTAATTTTAGTTTTCAAGACATTTAAGAAGACAATATATTAGATTTTTGTTAAACTTGATGATTCGTATGTGATACGCTACTTGAAGCTTTAAGCAAATTTTGGTGAGAACATACGTTTTGGTACAATCCAAAACTTAACGAGCATTGCTGAAATATTGGAAATAAATAAGACAATAAAGAATGTTGTTTACAGAAACCTAACCATCGCCTGGATATAAGTGTTGATCAAACTGAATTTAGATTAGTTAGTAGTAGATACATAACATAGAAAAAAAAATTATCGCATTCATCATAACGGTTACAATCTTTCAGGAGAGATAGTGTACACTTAGAAGATGGAAAATAACGTAGCAGTGCGTGGTCAGAAATGATTTCCTGGCGTGGTTGTAACGACACAAAACACAAGAATGGAAGGACACGAAAAGGGTGAGAAAACATGTTGATTATGCCATACAGTTTCCACATTCTGAGGTCCCCTTACTTTACAACCTTAATGTACGTTTTCACCCGAATGCAACGTATCGTCAACATTGGATCGGCAGGGGTGGCTCGGTGCCAGTAAGATCACCAACCCTCACTCGAATTGATTACTTTCTGTTAGGAATACGTTTACATTAAGACAATGGTGTACGAAACCCCCGTTAATAGTGCTGAGGAACTAATTGCAAGCATGGTGACAGCTTAATATTATAGGAATACGCCTGGTATTTTCCAGAACATCTGATCTTCCATGTGCCTGAGATGTGAGGCGTATATCACGATCCGATGTCGTAATTTCAAACAGCTTCTTTAATGACGATCGTTGTCTGTTTTTGTTCTTATTTCTTGATATCTGCTGTACTAATCATAATAAACATGTTTTCTCTCTGCGTTCGTATCTTTCCTTTCTTGTGTTTTGTGTTGTTACTACCGCTATCGTCTAGCTGTGCTCTGTCTCTTCTGAAAATTTGTAACTGCTGTGCCAAAACACTTGAGTGCCTAATAAAATAAAAGTTTCAGTTTAGAAAAGGAGGGAAAGCAATCATTTGATTATGTTAGTATAAGTTAAAAAAAAGAACTATTTTTTACACATGGTCAACCATATTTAATGAAACATTATCCAAAGTTCTATTTTACGGACTATTATACTTTTTAGTTTGTATGGTTTACTTTACTACGGTAAAGCAAGATAGTTATCTGTTTAAGGGGTAGGGTAGCCTTCGATGTGACTTTCTAAGGAAAACTAGTTCTCCGGAACATAGGGAAAGCAATGACAATCAGCTCGTTTAGCACGCTATAGTCAGCCCGTTTACCTGGAAACGAACACAGTTTGCACTGTGAACGTTCAGCGACTTTGCCGCTCGGCCACCGACGGGCCTATCTGCTGGAATAACAAATTAAATTTTGCAGACGATTAACCAGAAGTGATATTTCGCTTAAAGCTTCTTGCTATTTTAAACATGGAACTGGAAGAAGGTCATGTGCTGTCCAAATTCTAGGTAGAATTTAATTAAAAAAATACTGTTATTAATGTCCCGTTAAATGCTACGAAACTAATTGATTAGGAAAAAAGTCTGAAAAGTTTCAGATTTTAACTGCTGCTCAAAAATGAAAAAAGTCATAAAAAAAAGGGTTTGTTGAGGATTTTATGTTCTCGCTGAGCTCACAGTCTACCAGACTGCTGTTGCCGTTTACATGAAAATGTAAGAAAACATAGGTGTTTAATTTAGAGATACCAGCCCTTTTAATGACTTTTAATAAAAGAGATTTTCATGGCATATTTTCTAAATTTATAACAATATCAAAGGTATTTTAATTTGATTCTTGAAACACTGAATTATATTACCACTTCACAGAAATATCAACAAAATTATGCTGTTTCTGTTGCAGTTCTTCCTAATTTAAAACATCTAAAAAATCGAACGTTTTCAAGTTTCATTAATAAACAAATTTCCTGTGATTAAGTTAAATAGTTTGTATAATCGTTATTTGTAATATTTAGCCAATTTATTCCGGAATACCAGCCCGATCGCGATGGTGGTTGGCGGTGTCATTGCTATATTACTGAGCCCGGGTTCGGATCTTGGAAGAGACATGGATATATAAAATTGTCGATTATCATTTATTTCAGCTTTAATATTCTGTAGTACCGTAGTTATAACACCTTAAGCAAAGTATTTGGTGACGAGACAGTCAAATTACCAATGAGCTCAGCCATTTTCGACTAAAAGTTATCTTGTAAATGTCCGATCACTATGGATTTTAAATAATAATAATAATACAATTCTGCAAAAGTCAATATTAAAATAGTGCTTAATCTTAATATAATTACATTGAAGCGTTGATATTAATAAAATTCTTTTTCACAAAAGAAAAAATTTGCAACCATGTTACAAATAAAAACCGAAGACAACATATTTCCACTACTACTACGAAAGATATGACGAACTACGAAAGATATGACTTAATACTATGAAAACCATGAAAATACTATAAACTATGAAAGATATGAAAATATTACTGTACAATATACTCATACTTAAATACTGTACTATTCATTTTATATATTTATTTGTGATTCTTTTATATCAAACGAGATAAACAATCAAACTAACTAAACATTTTACGTTTTTTATTTGTAAGAAGCTATCTTTAAAATTGATATGTCATATCATTCAAAGTTAAAAATAATACCCTTTCCTGCAATCAATAATCTTATTTCAATTGATGCCAGCATCTAGATTCTAGAATTTTTGATAAATCGGTTTAAGAGGCGTTTGCTTTCCACGTGACAGATGAGATTCTTCTGATTTTTCTCAGCATTATCAGTTTGCACCTGTTAAGAATCATCCGTTTATATATACAGGTTTTTCTCTTCAACATCAGATACATTCAATGGACTGCATTACGGAAAGATGATAGCATTTAGATTCGTTATTTTGCTAGCAGCGGTTGTTGCTGCCACTGCAATATTAGACAAGCTTCCAAAAATCCCAAAGCCAAAAATTCCTAAAATTCCAGAACTTCCAAAACCAAAAATTCCAAAAGGTACCAAACATTTTATTTTTATTACTTTTATTTTTAAATAGCTAAGTAACTTATTTTAAATACTTATATTTTACAGTTGTTAAGTGCCTTATTTTAATATGATTCTAAAACTGCTTGATATACTTTAATATCTTACCTAACTAATCATAATTTTGTACATAGTGTTTCATGTAGAGTTTTATAAATATCCTTATAATATTTATTTAAGAAGCTAAATTTTGAAGGAAAAAATTGATATATTCCACTTTTAAAAGTTAAAATATCTTCATGTGAAATAAATGGCAATTTTTGTCAAATTCTATTTGTTTTGACATTTCTCTCAAAATAATTTGTATGTTAAAATTCACACTATCACTGCAATCTCAAATAATTTATTAATACAATTTTCATTGCCTTATGGTTTTCGAAAGACATTTTCTCAGGTTTTAAATTGTAATTTGTAGCAGTGTGGAAAATTTTTAATAGTATTTGCTTGTCGTTATGTGTCTACTAGGTGAGAGCTGAAAATAGGTTTCAGCCGATTCTTCAAATTCGTCAATATCTTCCATTTCATATTTTACAGAAGAGCTTCTCAAATATTTTGAGTTGTAATAATAATACAATAAATGAGGCTTCATCCTTGCATAAGAAATGCTATCAGTGCTGCTAACAAAGTGCTAGCATAATACAAAATTCCGTTTAATATAATATTTCCATAACTCCGAAATTTTATATCTGTAGTATTCACATTATTATTTATAATTTGCATGAATAATTATTTGGACACTAAATGTTACTTAAGAATATATTACGTTATGCACATTAATATAAGTTTCAATTAACTTAATTATCTCATATTTTCATAAGTTTTATTTATACAAAATTACTTAGTTTCCTCTAGCAAACAAGGACGCTGTAAAGCTTGTGTCAGTTTTACAGCGTTTTAGTGCTAGTTCAGTGAACTGAAGTATTTTTATCAATATGTACATATTTCTATATACAAAATGAATTTTTGTACTGTAAACTAATTTCTACGTGTATTTGTTTTCATATGTTTGTGTATATCATGAGTATTTATTTATGCATAGATTTTCACAAAAGTTAACATGCTTCATCAAATAGAAGCTGATTGGTAACTATCAGCCCTGATTGGGAAATGGATAAGTAAATTCCGGACTGATTTTATTCCAAAAGCTACTTTACGGAGTTTTTTCTTCTTAGGGAGCATAAACTAGACCCAAAGTCTAAAATACAAGTATCGAGTTATCTCTAGGCCTTGTAAGTACCACACAGACAGGGAAGGGATGTAAAGTATCCTTTCATTAACTCAAATAAAGGTTAACATTCGGCACCAGTTCGTTACAGAAGCCAACTGTTTTGCCTTAAATCAAAGATAATAGATGAACTAAAACTAATGTAAATAACTTGAGCCTAATTGTTTCACACCTGAAATAATGCACAAGCTAGCTCTTACCTAAGGTCAGCATTACAAACTTAGTGGCAGAGTTCTAATCGGAATAGAATCAAATTAGCAGTGTAGCCTTCAAGCAGGCAAGACCACACTCAAATTCTATACTTTAAAACCTTTCTTTAAACAGTCTATTCTTTCTATCTAATTTCAATATCGCGCGAGATGAACATTTACATTCTGCAGGAAAATGAAAATGAGATTGATAAGAAATAATATTAACATCAAATAACTGGTTAGAATGATATCTTATAACCTCGCTGCATATTTAAATACAATCTTGTCAAAGCCTGTATCCTGTAGAAAGATTTTTTGTAATAGATTAAATAGACTACCAGAAAACGTCTATTTTTTGCTTCTCATCAATTTTGAGGATACGTTACTTTATCTAGACTTTACCAGGGACATGTTGTGTGCATGTATATCCAAAGGTTTGCGATTTACAGCCTATTACGGTGCCCAAACTATGCTCAGTATACACTTTCTAGGGATTCTGCTATCACTTCAAGAAAATAAAATGACAAAAAAGGTTGAATAAAAATAAGTAAATTCGGAACTAGAGTTTGAATAAAGATTTGCCGGTTTAAATTTAGTGTCTCCTCTAGCAGATGGCACTAGATCATTCTGCTTCCACTAGTTTCAAAGATATTGTAGCGGAAGATAGACAAATGATGAGGCTGAGAGGAGCATCTGCCTGTCACTCATATTTCGCTGCGAGCCGGGTTTAAAACGTCTTTCCTGAATGGATTGTGAATCTTCGTATGATAGACCAAAAATTAATTACGCAACATATGAGAAGCACGCAATGAAAAAAAAATGAGTGATATTTTGATAGAAGTTTTAACTTCACATTGTAACATTTAAAAACTTCAGATTTTTCTCATTCTCCTTTGGAGCGTTCTTATTTACATAAATCTATACACCCAAATTTATTATTTATCGCAGATCAGTAAATTTGAATAAATATCAATAATTACATTTAAAAAACTATTTCTACTTAAATGCACGAAATGTTCTGCAATACTAGTAATTTGTATGGCACTAACATTACTAACATTTATTTTCAGTTAAAGAAATTAAGGAAAAATTACTTGGAGAAGTTTGCTATGGAGATTTGGGTTGCTTCAGTATTAGACCACCATGGAATTTGCCAATCCTTGAAAGAGGTTTGGTAGGCCTACCAGATTCTCCAGAGAACGTTGGTACTGAGTTTCGTTTCTACTCTCCTAAGAACGTAGATGAGCCTCAATACATTTCAACCGCGAATTTCAGTTCCTGGGATGTAAAAAAAAGTGGCTTCAGTAGACTTGCAAAATCAATATTTATCATACATGGTTATAGGGATGGCAATTCACCGTGGCCTGTGGTTAGTGAACAAAATTCATTCATTTTAAAAAATTTTCTGAAATGCCTTTTTAATACAAGTACCCTCTGCATGAGACTTTCCTTTACTACATCCGTATATTATTTAGTAAAATAATCTAAATTTTTAGAAATGGTATTTTAAGTACTCTAAACTATGTCAAGTGCAAGTACACAGAAAGGAAAATAAAGTCATTAAAGTGAAGGAAGAAAAATCGCAAAATCTCGAAATAAAAATGCTGTGTGGAAATAAAATATGTTGTGAACTGCAAATTATGTAAAGTAAAATAAAACTAAAAATAATAAATCAAAATGCAAGGTAATCAAAACTACAAATTTCACCGTTGTTTTTCTCAAAGTAACGAAATGAAGATTTCAAGAGTCGGAATAAAAATAATATTATGCAACGTGTTTTTTAAAAAGTAACTGAATAGAAGCATTCCAGAAATTCAAATAAAACACTAATTTGTTTCTTCGTTGTATAATTTATTTATTCAGTAGCTTATTTGTCTTTCTAAAGACAGAATAGATAGTGGAAACGTTAAAAAACAAATGAAAATTATTTTACATTTTTTGAAATTTAGTAAGGTTAGTTTTTTTTTCAGCACCTGTTATTCTACTTACTGTTTGAAAGAAAAAGCGAGGCAGAATCAGGGAAGAAGTGTCCAAACAGATAAAGAGTAACATGTTCAGTCACATAATTAATATGTATAAAATAAGAGCAATTAAATCTTCATTGACTAAGTATGCAAAAATCAATATTGCTATCGCTGATTATAGAAGTCTAAACCTTCTTGTTGCTAGATGTAAAGGGCTTATAACTTCATTTTGATTTCCTTCTTCCTGAATTTCCTTTGTGCTTCTGAGCAGTTTCAAGTATCCATGTGCACTTCTGTTTGAGTGGGGAAATTTTGGAATCTTATACTTGCTTGCTCCCGAATTCACAATTGAAAACTTTCTCTGATTTTTTGGGACTATATCAGCTGGTATATCTGTTGATGTACCGTCAGAAACCTTATCTGATTCTTCTGATGCATTCTTCGATATCGTGCCTCGTCTTTCATAAGCTGTTTGCCGCGTGAGGTCTGCTTGTGAAATCGTACATTTCCCCCGTCGTTGCAAAACTCTCTCGGCACCTCATTCCTCGTTCAAGTGAGCTTCCAATACGCATTGCTGATCACTTGGTTGATCGCTTCATCTGCTGGAGCTTTTCACCTTTCCTTTTCATTTTCTGGGATATATCCTTTTAAATACATTTATTTTCAGGAACTAGCTTTCATTTGACTCGTCGCACTTTGATCTTTTTTTGTCTCATTCACCATACCCCGCCTCCTTCCTTTTTCTTTCTGCACCTTGCACGCCCTAAGACAATGGTAATTCTTTTCGTATATCCAGATGAATTTTCGTTTCTCGTCCTAGGTGATTCCTGCAAAACATGTTTTAGAAGATGCATATCAACGAATTCGTACAAGGGTTTTATATGATCCACATTAGCTTTAAAAGTTTCACCATATGGCTCATTCAGATAACTACAGTTTTCCTTATTAGCTCAGTCACATATGAGGAACGTGTTACTTAAACGTATTACTAAACTTTCCCATTGTACCTTCTGGGAAGCTTGAAAGAGAATGACCTGTATTCTCAGTCCCGAGGAGGGCACCACAGGAGATTGCGACATCCTTCGAACCCATGTGCCTTGCCATTTTCCTCTTTTTTTTTTATTTTTGCAGCCTTTTCTTCTTGTTGAACGATGTTTGGGTGCCCCTTTGATTATTTCCCGCAGAGGATGAAAAGGCCTTGATGGAGACAAAGGAGGCGGCCTGGTAGCGAAGCGGTTTCAAAGAGAGTCTTTTATTGTCATAATAAGATTTCTGTTTTCCCTAGCGATATCCAGATTTAAAACCGCTCCAACAATCAATTTCTGTAAGTCTGCCATCTTAAATTTTGCACATATCTTTTAAGACAAAAATAAATTTGCCTAAAGGCGTAATTAACTTTCTGCTAAGAAATAACTCAATTAGAGTTTCGCCGGAGGATCATATTTAGCCGTCGTCAAGACAAATGCAAGTTCATTGATGCAGCTATTCCAGCATTGATGATATTTTATTACATAGCCTGCAAATGATTTAAACTATGTCCATGCTTATCCGCTATGGTATATTATATAGCTGTCGACAAGGAATCATCTTGAAATTGTGTATGCTAAGTCCTGAAGAAATATCCTCGAAAATTTGATTAACAAAATGCTTACCATTATCCAAAATTAAGGTAAGTGGAACTCTATACTTTAATATAAATCTATATACAAGTGATTAGGAGCAAATACTATTTTAAAATTTTTACTACGTGGGTAGGAGCTAGTATGCAAACCCCTATGAATTCACTAGGGAAAGTATTGTATATACTATTCTATATGCTATATATATGTATCTGACCGGACTAAAATTAATATGGTAAACTAACTGACAAATGTCGCAGGATTTAACATATTGAGTTGAAAATTTTTACAGCTATGGAAAATAAACAGCCTCTCGAATTCCTTGAATTGTTTTTTTCTTACCTCAAGACGGCCTGAAATTAGCGCACCAAGAAATTTCTGCAAAATATTTAATCTTAAGCTGGCCGAAATAACCGATTTTAATTCGTATTATTATTCGTCACTTGAGTAAAATAAAAGATGGTCAGTATTCTCAAAGTTTGCAGTTCTGTCTCTAATAGCATTCCTATCTTAGTTTCCAAAATGGTCAGGATGTTTTAAGCATGCATAAATATTTTTAGACTTCGGATCTGTTTGCAGTTCCGCGATAGCTGTTTTCCGAGAATCTAAAATACTTTAAGTTAGCATTGCACATTTGACTTCACTCCAATAATTTAATTTTATTATTGACAGAGCGTCCGTTACCACATTTGTCTTTGCCAGGAGGATGCTTAATTATGAATTCGTATTCTTGCGATTTTAAGGTCCATGTTACGAGTCTTGATCAAAAATTCTTCCCGTAATGCAAACGAACCACGGCCGCATGATTTGTACAAACACTTGTGGGTGACGTCCCAAGATAAACTTGAAATTTCAGAACAGCCAAAAAAACTGCAAACGTTTTCTTCTCTATAGCTATATTGTTTTATTGAATCAACTACCACAAGTGACGACGTAATTAAAATAACAATGAAATTCAAGTGTAAAGCGTAGACCTTGTACTCAGAGATTTATTCAAATCTAAGATGTCTCAAACTCTGACCGGTGTAACAAATTTAAATATCGGCAGCAAAAGACGAATAATTTCAAAATTATCACAGCTGGCAGGAACTGTGTAACGTGGCCACGAGGTGCAGAAACACGCTGTCTTACAAACCAGAAACCTCAGCTTAAATATTCTCTAACTCAATTTGCATTCTGCTCAGGAAACGAAAAGAAGTAGTAAAGATCTGAACGAAAAGTAATAAAGATCTGAATTATAATAATTGGTTAATTTCAAATAGTCCCCCTGCAATGTTATTGAAACTGCTTTGGTTTTAGATATTTATATCAGTATCTACTATCCTTTTAGATATTTATATCCTATCTTTTAAATTATTAATTTATTTCTTAAAAAGTAAAAAATACTGTAATACGCTATGAGGCTAATAACAATAAAATAATTTATTATTATAACATTAATACATTTTACGAATTTGCTTACCCTAGGAAAATTTTTTATTGTAACTCTTAATGCAAATGCAAAATGCTGTGTGTGTGGAAGTCTCTTATCCCAAACGTTTTTCGTAATGTAATTATTATGCATTAATCGCTTAAAACTATTAATATATTTGTTCTTATTACAGAGACTCAAGAATGCTCTTATAAAAAGAGAGAAAGCCAATGTATTTGTAGTCAATTGGTCGAAAGGAGCAGGTGCACCACCATATATTTTACTTGAGTATCAAAAGGTTTCTGATAACACAAGGGTGGCAGGAGCAGAAGTTGGATATTTCATCCAAAAGTTAATTGTAAGAATATTTCTCTAGTCTCAAAGATTTCTTATGCACCTGTTAAGATTTAGATAGCGTTACTTCTCAACTGGCGCTATGCTTATACACTTTGACCAAAAACTTGCAAAAGACGAGTTAGATATCATATCTCATTTCAGATAGTGCTGCATTACCTGGCCTAAAATTATTTTCTAATATAACTCGATTTCTGTCGACTTTGATAAATTTATTTCTTAGTTTTATTGTATAGCGATTTGTCATGACTCATAAAATAACAATCACCATTTCATAATATGGGGCATCTTAAAGCAATCGTAATGTAAAAACTCTAAGCACATTTAAAATGTTAAGATGTTCTAATATGCAATAAATCAATAATTCGTATGGATAATATTTGGTTATTTGATAATATCGATTAATATACTTTTGTATTAATTTTATTAATTATTATTTTTAATAAAATAACAGGCAGCTACAAAGTTAAATCCTAAGAGAGTGCATGTTATTGGTCACAGCCTTGGAGCTCACGTAGCTGGTTATGCTGGAAAATGGTTCAAGAATAACTCCACAAAGAAAGTTGGAAGAATAACGGGTAACTCATACATATACGTATTATGCAAAATATGATAATCTGTTCTGCCACTCAAATGTATTTTGAACAAACCTTATCTGTTCTGAAATCTTTTTATAAAACTGGTTATTTCGACACGATTAGTAAGAGCTTGGTGTGTCCATATTCTGGCGCAAAACCTTAGAGGTTATACGCACACGATTAGAAAGAGAGATCATGAAATAATTTAATATGTATTAAGACGATATAAATTTGCAGTTTTCTGAAATGCTTGTATTCAAGTATTTAAAGACTGAAGATGCTTCATGTCCCATTCTTAACCATGTCACCATCTCATACGAGAGATGTCGAGTTGCATAAAATGTCAAATGATGAAAACGATACTTAGTAGCTGGAAATGTTTTTAAGAAATCTCTAAATTTTCGGCTTTCCAAAGTAAAACTTTTCTGAGAGATATTTTATTTCCCAGCACCAACATAGGTGAGTTATCTAAAAGGAAGACAAATTTGCTGTAAGACATTTTTATAGCCTCGAAATTTCACAACAAATTAATGAAAGTAGCAAAATGATTCCTTTTAACTTGCATCCACCGCAGTTTCAAGCGAGATAATTTCTAATTAACTTGTAATCCCAAAAAGGTTTTAGGCAAAAATTGTAACTGAAACACGTACTTTATTAATACATGATTATAGATTAAGATAGAATTGTATCACAAATAAATATCGAAAAAAGGAGTTATATAATAGAAAGTGTCATATCGCTGTCCTTTCCTGAAGGAGTGAGAAAAGTAAAGTGTAAAAGAAAAAGCGAGTTAACCAATTAAACTCCTTTGCAGGGTTTCCAGTTCATAATGTTTATCGTGCTATTGGCGACAGTCCATCACTGTTTGCATACCAACAAAATTAAGTAAGAAAGATTAGGAATTCATCCAACAGAGGAAACGATTAACATTCAATTTTGGAACACGTCAAGAGACACTATTTTGAAGCATCATATTTAAAGGAAAAAAAAATTGAATTAAAAAAACTATTTATGATAGTACAAACTTATTGACTTGATAAGTTTATATTATCATAAATATTGTTAATAATTGATACTTTTGACACTTTCTGATACTATTTGACACATTTTTCTTTCTCTGTGCTTTATAGCAGATAGTGAGTACCTTAAAATATCTTTAAATAGCGACCCCAGGACCCAGAGCCGGATTTACGTATAAGCTACACAAGCTAAAGCTTACCTCCCCGCAAAAAAATAAAATGTAGTATAAATAGCATTAAAATATTTTATAGTAGACTTATAAAGGGCCTCATATCTCAGATATCTTAGGGCCTTATCAAGTCAAAATCTGGCTCTGCCAGGATCCCCTAATACACTCATGTCCATAAATTAAGGATAATGCAAAATCAGGCAAAAGAAGAATTAGAAGCAAAACAAATTTGACTTATTTGTAAAGCTTATTTATTAAACAAAAGGTAAAGAGCAAAAAAAGATGCTATATGTTTGATATTATTAAAAAATAGCGATTTTGTCTCCTTGGAGCAAATTACAAAAAAAAAACCTATTTACAAAAAACCAATATTACATGGTTGGTATGATTGTTAATACATTGTATGTCTCCCAGACGATGCAATACAGTCCGTACAACGCCGAGGCATGCTGAGTATCAAATTATCGATCTGATCTTGGAGGATATTACACCACTCATAAAGCAATGCTCTCCGAAGTTCCGGTAGACATGTAGGAGGAGGTTGACGGGCTGCAACTCGTCGCCCAAGCATGTTACACACGTGCTCTACTAGATTCAAGTCCGGTGAGAATGCTGGCCAGTCCATACGGGTGATATCCTCCGATTAAAAGCATTCGCTTACGATGTTTGCACGGTGAGGACGGGCGTTGTCATACATAAACACAAATTGTGCGCCCATGGCGCCCCGAAACAAACGTACATGTTGTTCCAGAATGACGTCCCGATAGATTTGGCTTGTCATGATTCCAATTTGAACATGCAGGTCAGTTCTGGAACCCAGAATAATTCCAACTCAAACGAGCACTCCTGCACCACCGTAACGGTGTCGTTCAATGATGTTTTCTTGGTGGTAACGGGTACCTGCAGCTCTCCATATCAACGTCCGGCGACAATCAGACTGCAAGCTAAACCTGGACTCGTCGGAAAACATCATACAAGCCCACTGTTGCGGTGTCCACAATGCATGCTCTCTACTCCAGGCTAACCGCAGGCGACAGTGGGTTGCAGTAACTGGAGCGCATCTGACAGTTCTACGAGCATATAGACCAATCTGCCCTAAGCGTCTGTACACGGTCTGCCTTGAAATTGCTGTACCAGTGGCTGAAGAGAGCTGACGAGACAGGTCTGAGGCTGTGGTCCGCCTGTTTCTTTTGGCAGAAACTGCCAAGTACCGGTCCTCATTCGGCGTTGTAACTCTGGGGCGACCTGTGCTGTAACGTCTACTCACATTACCATCAACTTGGAATCGTTGCCAAAGCCTGGAGATGAAACTCTGGGCAATTCCAAGTTCGTCTGATATTTCCAGTTGGGTACGCCCACATTCCAGACGGCCGATAATTCTACCACGTAAAAAATCATCCAAATGCGTCCTTTGTGCCATAACTATTCGTTTATTGCACTGAAATGCTTATAAAGTGCCTGCGAACAATTTTACTTCTTTGCCTTTATTCCTTATACATCGCTCTCTTACACTCTCGTCATTGTGACGTACCATCGGTGTCATCTGGTTACTTCCGGAAATTTGCATATGATTCTTGAAGATGTGTGTAGTGATTTTACAAGTGATATATTTATTTTAGAGTTCGATTTCCGCGTGACTCCGAATTATCCTTAATTTATGGACATGAGTGTATTTGGGGAAATTTTGTGGGAGCCTATAAGCATTGCGCAAATCCGACACACGCGTGAGTAAAACCGTCAATTTTTTCACTTGCACTGTAATATACTATTGCAGTTTTAGGTCATTATCTTTAATTTATAATTTTAAGACATCGAACAATGTGAAAATTTTAAAGTAACAGACGAAATGACATGTCACGTGCAAAACAAGTAAAATGAACGTTTATAATATATAAAAAAAAATGCGTCGAAACATTTTATTTTTTTCTTTGTCTGTATTTTCTTATCTTTACCTATTTTCAGATACATTATGTAAAAATAATTGGTAATTATTATGATAAGTTAAAGCAATATCAAAACTGCTAAAATTTTTGCTGCAGGCCCCGCGACCCCACGGGGGTCGCTACTCACAACTTAAGAAACACTGTTTTACATCTATGTTTACTTTCCCAAAGGTTTGAAAAACCATAGGTTTGCGCTTCTAGCCATTAGCCTTGTTTAAGGCGACGTTTACGAGTCTGAGCTTTCTTGCCTGTTTTATCTTGTGAGCCCCGTTAAGGCTAACTTTACTGCATTCAATTTTAAGTTTATCGTTACTTTTTGAGTTAAGCTAGATGTGTTGGTTTTTATGTACGCCCAAGTTAGGCCAACTGAAAATTATATTGAGTTAATAAAGCGTTCTTTATACCATTCTTCTGATTGTTGGAAGAATTTGAGGATAGTTCCTCGCACAGTCTTTTAGGTCTCGTTAGTTTATGCTACCGAAGAAAACGAGAACACCCGTGTATTGTAACGTCTGAACACCCGTGTTGGGTGAAAGGAAACAGCAGTTGCCTTTTAAATATTTATTTAAAAAACTTAATAAGAATTTCTTGAATACTAATAAATAAAATAATCAAACCATTACAGCTATAATACAAACAATGGCCGCTGGATGCAGCCACGATGCTGGCTGCGTCTTCTTCCAAGTCTTTTACTGCATAAAAATCTCTCACAGAAAGGGCTTTCTTTCGTTTTGTTAAACGTCTCATCTGGAACCCAGAATAATTCCAACTCAAACGAGCACTCCTGCACCACCGTAACGGTGTCGTTCAATGATGTTTTCTTGGTGGTAACGGGTACCTGCAGCTCTCCATATCAACGTCCGGCGACAATCAGACTGCAAGCTAAACCTGGACTCGTCGGAAAACATCATACAAGCCCACTGTTGCGGTGTCCACAATGCATGCTCTCTACTCCAGGCTAACCGCAGGCGACAGTGGGTTGCAGTAACTGGAGCGCATCTGACAGTTCTACGAGCATATAGACCAATCTGCCCTAAGCGTCTGTACACGGTCTGCCTTGAAATTGCTGTACCAGTGGCTGAAGAGAGCTGACGAGACAGGTCTGAGGCTGTGGTCCGCCTGTTTCTTTTGGCAGAAACTGCCAAGTACCGGTCCTCATTCGGCGTTGTAACTCTGGGGCGACCTGTGCTGTAACGTCTACTCACATTACCATCAACTTGGAATCGTTGCCAAAGCCTGGAGATGAAACTCTGGGCAATTCCAAGTTCGTCTGATATTTCCAGTTGGGTACGCCCACATTCCAGACGGCCGATAATTCTACCACGTAAAAAATCATCCAAATGCGTCCTTTGTGCCATAACTATTCGTTTATTGCACTGAAATGCTTATAAAGTGCCTGCGAACAATTTTACTTCTTTGCCTTTATTCCTTATACATCGCTCTCTTACACTCTCGTCATTGTGACGTACCATCGGTGTCATCTGGTTACTTCCGGAAATTTGCATATGATTCTTGAAGATGTGTGTAGTGATTTTACAAGTGATATATTTATTTTAGAGTTCGATTTCCGCGTGACTCCGAATTATCCTTAATTTATGGACATGAGTGTATTTGGGGAAATTTTGTGGGAGCCTATAAGCATTGCGCAAATCCGACACACGCGTGAGTAAAACCGTCAATTTTTTCACTTGCACTGTAATATACTATTGCAGTTTTAGGTCATTATCTTTAATTTATAATTTTAAGACATCGAACAATGTGAAAATTTTAAAGTAACAGACGAAATGACATGTCACGTGCAAAACAAGTAAAATGAACGTTTATAATATATAAAAAAAAATGCGTCGAAACATTTTATTTTTTTCTTTGTCTGTATTTTCTTATCTTTACCTATTTTCAGATACATTATGTAAAAATAATTGGTAATTATTATGATAAGTTAAAGCAATATCAAAACTGCTAAAATTTTTGCTGCAGGCCCCGCGACCCCACGGGGGTCGCTACTCACAACTTAAGAAACACTGTTTTACATCTATGTTTACTTTCCCAAAGGTTTGAAAAACCATAGGTTTGCGCTTCTAGCCATTAGCCTTGTTTAAGGCGACGTTTACGAGTCTGAGCTTTCTTGCCTGTTTTATCTTGTGAGCCCCGTTAAGGCTAACTTTACTGCATTCAATTTTAAGTTTATCGTTACTTTTTGAGTTAAGCTAGATGTGTTGGTTTTTATGTACGCCCAAGTTAGGCCAACTGAAAATTATATTGAGTTAATAAAGCGTTCTTTATACCATTCTTCTGATTGTTGGAAGAATTTGAGGATAGTTCCTCGCACAGTCTTTTAGGTCTCGTTAGTTTATGCTACCGAAGAAAACGAGAACACCCGTGTATTGTAACGTCTGAACACCCGTGTTGGGTGAAAGGAAACAGCAGTTGCCTTTTAAATATTTATTTAAAAAACTTAATAAGAATTTCTTGAATACTAATAAATAAAATAATCAAACCATTACAGCTATAATACAAACAATGGCCGCTGGATGCAGCCACGATGCTGGCTGCGTCTTCTTCCAAGTCTTTTACTGCATAAAAATCTCTCACAGAAAGGGCTTTCTTTCGTTTTGTTAAACGTCTCATCAGAAATAGCTGGAATGGGGAATTAATAAATCCCTTATGTCCGGAAACCGCACCAGGGGATTTCCACAACACCTTTCCCCAGAATTCTAACTGACAATTAGTCTCTGGAAAAAAGAGAAAGTTCTTTTCATTAAGCAAATGTTCGACAGAGATGTGCATATGTCACATATATATTCATATATGTAATATGAAAACAGTAAGCTTAAATAACAGGTGTCGAGGAGGAAGCCAAATTAGTGTAATTTGTACTAATTTAAGAATAATAATTTAAAATTAAAATAAATTTCAAGCGTAATCAAATAATTCAGATAAGGCTATGTTGTACTAATAATAATGAGTACAAAATAGTACATGCAACTACCATGCAAAATTGATATAAGCGAACAATCTTTAAATATAAGTACTTTTGTGGTGAATTTAAATTAAAAATAAATTTAAAACCTAAAGCAACTAAAAAAATATTCGTATGAACTCAGATGAACAAAACAAAGTTCGATCGAAAACTTTGGTGTCCTCAGAAATGTAAAAGAAAATTAGTTTGTTTCTGAGCGAACAAATGCACAATTAAAAAATTTAATTAATTGATAGAAAAAATAATTAGGAATGAAATTGCACATATTTAGCCCAATCTGAACAGACTGCAATCAGTAAAAGACACTTTAATTAAATTTACAAGAGCAACAAATTAGAAAAAACGAAAGTACAATCACAAATAGAATAAAGAATGTGATATGAAGAAAACTTTTCCACTTTGAAAACTTGAAATATGTATGAAAACAAGATCTTATGATAGGAAAAATCGAAAAACTATCTGGCAGTAGAAGACTGTATCAAATAATACAGAGCTTGAATATATGAACTGCATATTAGAAGTCTGTTTGAATATACCAATAAAACAAAATCCATATTTAAATGAATAAAATTACATCATTAATTAATAATTAATAAAATTATACCGTTAATTAATAAAATTATACATTTCGACATTCTAACGGGTAACGAAGTAGTGAAACGTAACGATTCATGTATATAGGTAACTGAACTATAGGCATTCAGTGCCAAAATATCTGTACATAAAATAGTACAGATATGAAATTTGCATTTAGATTAAAAGCATTATGACTCTGTAACTCAATCATCAGTTTACGATCAGTTGCAGTTAAGACATTATTGAAACAGTATATTAATTGCTTATAAACCCTGATAATGTACTGCGTTATTAATGAATGGTTTTTGCAGCTTCATAGTTTTCTTATTTACAATGCAAAAATTGCCAGCAAACATAAATAAATTCATATTTTTAATTTCATCAGGTCTTGATCCAGCAGGTCCACGTTTCAACCGTGTTGATCCAATTGTTAGAATAGACAGAGAGGATGCAACATTTGTTGATATCATTCATACTAATTATGCACCAAATCGCTTCGAAGGTATGTAAGTTTCTCATGTTAATCTGAAAAAAAAAAAAAAAAAAAAAAAGAAATTTTCAATCTATCAGTTTCAGTTCTCTTTCCTAAATCACTCATTTTCTCAATCTAACATTAAACTGCAAAACAAATATATTGATGGGCCTATAATGTTATACCATATTTTCTACATAATCTTTTCTAAATTTTGTGATGAATTAAGGAGTAGTATTATCTGATGTTTGAATCTCCAATATCTCCTAGTTTAAATTTACTAAACTAAACCTAAATGGATTATTATAATGCCCTCCCCAAAGCTGCATGTAGAAATTTAATACTTCTAACGACGACTTCCGTATTGTCGCTGGCCACGGTTGAGACCTTGATTTCTCACCCTGGGCATAATGCCTCGAAAGATCAAACACTTCGAGTTTAAGTATTAAGATGTTAATGTCTTTCGGGCGACAAATTTTACTGCAGCATTTTTTAAATAAATGATTCTTATTATAAACAAGTCCGTAACAGAAACCGATGTAGAGTAATCGTATATTCAGCAATTTAGAATTATACGAAGAATTTAATCTTAGTGTGCATATAAGCAAATCCCTCTTCATAATCCCATAAAAATAAAATCATTTCTTTTGAGGGATATTTATATCATGGTATGAATTTTACTTTAATTTTTTAGGTCTTGGCATCAAAGAAACCATCGGGCATTTTGATTTCTATCCGAGTGGGGGAGAAGATCAGCCAGGATGTATAAAAGCTCGTGAGGCCAGAAAAAAAATCATTGGTGAACTCACCGATCCCAGTCAACTCTTTGACGTTATATGGAACATTAAGAGTGGGAAAAGCGAAAATAGTAAATATATCAACAATTCTTATAGACTCAAACATATGAAACCTATTCATCTCTGTTTACGTAAAAATTTTATGACTATTTTACACAGTTAATCTGTACAAATATCTTCAAATTTACATAATATTGCAGGATATTTTTGTCTCATTAATAGACGAAATTATTTTTGTCACATTTTTCGATTATCTTCTTAACTTTTTTTTAAGACAGCAATTTGTTTTTTAGCTTTTATTTCAAGCATATCAGACTGCATACATTTTATTAAATATACTATACTATATATATATTATTTTCTAAAATATATAAATATATATGATTTTCTAAAAATATATAAATATATATTATTTTCTAAAAAAATATATAAATATATATTATTTTCTAAAGATATACTATACTGGGCGATGTCTGAGAACAGAACCCGTCGGAAAATCGATGATTTGAAATTTCGAAATTTTCAGGTTTTTAGATTTCCAGTTTAAAACTAGTAAGATTACGTGCAGAAACACACAGTTTCAGAGCGACTTTGAGGCTGCTTAATTAATGTTTGAAATGCAAAGTGCTTTTTTAAATGTTCGATCTGATAGCGTTATTTAACTATAATTCTGCATCGTGATTTCCGTGATAAAAGATCTTTTCGCAAAATTTCCAGGGGTATTGATTTCCATTCTTCTTCCACTACTTTCCAGATTCTATCAATCATGATGTCCTTACCCTTAAAAATAGCTCTATCTAAGAGACAAAACCTTAAAAGTCCAAAGATTCTTAGGTATTGTCCATAGGTTGATAGTTGTTGAATATTATATTTCGCCGCCCAACTGTTATAGTAGTAGCGTCGTTGACCGCCGCGCCGAAGAGCCCGGTCTCCAATCCCGAAGAAGGCATGAAGTTTGTAAATGTATCGTGTCGGTGCGGCATGGCGGCACTCTAAATATGCTACGAGCCGAAAGTCCTCTCGTGTGGTTTGGTAGAAAGAGAGAGTGGTGGGAGACCTTTGGAGCCGTCCCGCCCCCGAGGTGCCCTTCATCAAAATTGAGGCAGAACTGAGTTAAATCTCACTATCACCTAAATGATGCTCAAGGCTGTTGCCAACGGGAGGCGTTATCTAGCGCTCTTTTCTACAAGAAATTTCGTGGTCTTGGGTTGACTACGTCAGGCAAGTGAGCATAAGCAACAACATATTATATTTCAGGACTTCGCAAGAATAAATTGAAAAGCTGTATACGCAATACCCGTATAAGTTTTAAATTTTTCAGTTCTACCTTTCGAAGAATGACTTATAGCTTTCTCAAAATGAAGTTTTGCTCCTTGAAACTCAATGTGATACAGAAATGGAATTTTTCCTTTAAATATCGGATGCCGAGTTTTCCATCCAGATCTTTGATTTTTTGAGTATTATCTGGACTGACAGATTTTGTTTCACAAAAATATCTCATCATCTTGGTGTTTTGATAATTTTTAATTTTATTCGAAATTTATTTTTGTTTTATTGTAAATACAGTAAAATGTAATGCATTTAATTACAGTTTATAATTTTCTTAGTTATGTACTCCCACAATATTGATCCTATTTTGTAATACTTTAGTTGTTTGTACAAAATGCTACAAATGTGAAAGAATTGCAAAGTTTTAACAGAGTTTTACAGTGAAGTTTTCTTTCGTGTTATATGCGCAGGCTACTGAGATGGCGGTCTTTATTGTACAGTCTTTCGTATCGTTTATGGATTTATTGCATTATTTGGGGTGATAATGATGCAGTGCTTATAAATTATAATGACTATTTCTATCTTATATTAATGAATAAGTACCTTATTTTTTATGCAAATCGAAAGGGGATTTTCTCTAAACGACGAGCATACTGTCGCCAGTCTTAGTCTCCGTGATTCAGTTCTGCATAATCTTGCCAAATCGCCATCCTCAGTTTTAGATTTAACAATGTAATCCCCTCATTTTCTTTCTGAAGCAAGTTCGATCTAGATGGTGAATTGAGATCATTTCATTTAAATTGAGATTTAGATCTTTCATACAAAAATCATCCCTGAGTTTTGGTATCAGTTGCATAATGCGAAAGATGGCCATTAAAAACTCTGAATAAGATATTTTAGCAAACTAAAATTCTAATTATTCTGCCTCACTATTTGGATAGCGTGGAAAGAATCTTCTCCTAATCAAACCATATAAAAACAAAAGTCATAAACTTATTTAAACAAAAAACTGTGGAAGACTAACTAATGGTAAAAAATAGGCAATAAATAGATTTAATCAAAATTGCTGTATATGGAAACCTAAATTTAAACTGGGAAAAGAAATCATACGGGGAATGTGTTATAGAATTATGAAGAACGTTTGAAACAAGGAATTATTTTTCAAAACATAAATGTGGGAAGAACTGAAGGAGATGAAAATTTTGAATTGAATTAAATGAAAGATTTTTATGCTTGCTAAGCTTTAGTTTTGTGTGCTGCTATATAAAGAAAACTAGTTTTTTTGCGGCTTATTTAAGTTGTAATTTTGTTTTACTTTTTTAATTTGTGAAAGGGAGCTCTGATCGGATGTAAAGCGGTCTCTAGATAGTATATAGAAATAATTTAAATTTTCCCCCCAGCCTCTCATTCTTAATTTCATTGTACGAGAATTCTGCGACAATCATAAGCTTCTTACTGAAAATTGTAATTGCATTGTGTTAACCAGACTTATACATTTTGTGTCTCATTTTCTAGAATAAATAGACTTTCTTGTTTTGCAGTCATTTAGATAAACCCATGCTTCTTCAAGGGTCACAATGTATTTCCATTTATCTCATGCGAAATAAATTTTATGCAGAGTTCTACCAAATTGTTCTGCGTTGTGCAAATATGCTTCGGCGAAAGGTCGTGAGAATCATGTGTTTTAGATTTTCTAAATTGTGAATCTTCGTTTCTTAATTTATTATTTTTTGTTATAGATGTGTTTAAACACTTTGCACTTTGATTTCTGTGTTGACGAATTCTCTCTTCTTATCAAAGATTTAACTTAGAATGTATTAGAAACAGTACACAACTTTTCGAGTATTCGTTTGGAGTCTTCTTTCTATGTAGAATTAGAACCTGAATAATGTTTCTCGTTCCGATTAAAAATGTTGCTTATTTTGAACTTAGAATTTCCAATAATGTGCATTTTACGACGTTTTTTTGAATTATGGAATAGGAATAATTCTCTTCGGAAAGCATATATCATTCAATTCAATTTATTCATTCCTGTTTACATATGACGTTTTGAAAATATTTCTCATTTTAAATAATAAGCTGTTAGGAGAAAGTTTTATTCCGAAACAGTTGCTTTCTTTTTAAATTTCCTTATAGAAACAGTTCTAAGAATGTGTAAACATATTCTGTAATTTTTGTATTTTCAAAATAACAGGTCTGAGAAGATGTAAAGATGTATTAAATGGGGTTTAGCTATAATTTTTTATGTATATAGTAAGTACTACCTAAATATAATAAATGATTAATATTCAAATTATTTATGAATATTATATACAATAATATAAAAATGAATAATTAATTTTAACTTAGTTAAGTGATTACTCTATAAATAACAATATATTAAACCATCGGCAGGCAAGCTATTCAAAAATCGGACTGTGCGAGTAAAACCCACCAAGGTGGCAATATTATTTTTGCTATTGA
The DNA here is from genome assembly GCF_044657685.1 of Stegodyphus dumicola. Classification (NCBI taxonomy): domain Eukaryota; kingdom Metazoa; phylum Arthropoda; class Arachnida; order Araneae; family Eresidae; genus Stegodyphus; species Stegodyphus dumicola. The sequence goes on from NC_140769.1 coordinate 174,835,972, forward strand.
AATTAATTTTAATTATAATTCAATAAATAAATAAACCTTTTTAATTTTAAGCTAGAATGGAAAATGGAGTGGTATGAAATTTACTGTGATCTAAATGCTATTATTTCTCCCAAATTTGATAATGGTTATGTGATTATGATGATAAATACTTCCGCTGATAGAATTGCAGGAATTGTACTAGGAGACTCATACTACTGTACCTTCGAGGGTTCTTCAGCTTCTATCTTAGAAAATTAAAAGCAGTGTTAAATAAAGCAAAATGTTTTCAGTTCATCAAAAATAGCTTTGCTTTTACCTTCGCCTACCTGTGCTAGCTTTTATTCTCTTCCCGAATTTCACAAAATTGTCATTTTATTTCGCGCTACTGTTTTCAGTTAACGAACTTTTAATTCATGGATTTTAATTCAATATTCATTTTTTGCTCCTTAAGCAAATCAATTCTTGTTATCCAATTTTAATATCAAATTTAACACAGTAGAAGCAGGTGGTACCCGGTGGAAAAGCAAACTGGAAAATGTCAGCTGTGAGAAATTTACGACGCATTTTATGAAATAATGAATGACAACAATTTTAATAATGCAGTACAACACGAAGCAGAAAATTTCTAAGATAAAACTAGACATTTTAAAATTTATTTCTTTTGTGAAAATTTGACGCAATGTTCTTAACACAGTAAATCCTATCAGCAAACAACTTCAAGGTAAAACTGTGAGTATTATACTTGCTTTGGAATCCACTAAAGGAAAATAAATAGTTTTATTGCAGTAAAAATCAGATTCTAATCTCAGCATACACTTAAAATTCCAAATAAGTTTAGTGAAGATGTATATCAGGAAAGTGAATTTTATTCTGCAGATTAAAACAGAGTAAAGCAAAGCACACATCCGTTTCAGTATCAACAGCGCGATGAATCACTGAAAAAACATGAAGACAAATTTAGAATTATATATCTTATGAATTCTTAGATATTGCATGGACATGCTTAAATAAGCTACTAAAACTGCACAATGGTAGTTTTAGTTTCATAAACAGTTTAGCAGAAGCTGATAAAGAAGATCTAGGAAAAAACTATTACAGTTTTATCCTGGGCGGGGGGGGGGTAATCTAATGATATGTGCTTTTAAAGATGTTTAAATTTCAAACTCAAAATCCTTTCCAAATTCTGCACTTAATTGCGTTTATCTATTTATCTTTGCTAACTTACGTCTTTTGTTAAAAATACGATTGGCTTTGCCTGTTGGTATCCCTTACTAGTATGTCTCAAGAAAGATTTGTGAAACTTATATTAATAGCAGTTGAAAATTATGTTTATACTAAATTAGACATAAAAAAATTTACCTTCATTCATATAAAATATAGAAAAGTGAAAATTCAGATGCAAAAACGTTTATTGTTTGATTAATTAACTTTTTATACACTAATGTTTAATTTTTAAATTATATTTTTGACTAAAATACAGTTTAATTGTTTGAAATATGGTTTTGTTGTGTTGTTTGTTCTAATAAATTATCTTCTACCGTCAATAAAAAAAAAAAAAGGTAACATTGAAGGGCTTTTCCATTAATTCGCAGGTAGGCGCCAAAATATATATATATATATATGTGCAAGGTATAAAATATGAAAACAAATTTTTTAACAACATCCGCTTTCCGTTCAAGTGTATCACTTGAACACTAATCCTCATTATGTCTCCTGCAATATGGTTAGTTGTTGTACAATCACCATTTAAAATTTAAACAAAGGATTCAACTCACGTCATTCACATCGACGTTTTCCTGTCTTCCTGTCTCTGTGCTTCTCCATTATCATCCATTTTCTTTTTGAAAGGTGACAAGGTGTTTATTGAAGTGTGGGTGCTTATCGCGCCCATAGTGATGTGTAAAAGAGAGTATGCGTCCTAAAATCCAAAAGAAATAAAATTATGTGATAAATAAATCAACAGCTACATTTACTCTCCATCTCTCTATTACGCATCCCATCTGTATGCCAGCAACATTTATATTCATCTCAGCCATGACTAAAAAGTAACTCGTGTTTTTTCTCTCACGAATCCTAAAATATTGTTATCAAATGATCATCTACACTGAATTATTAAACAATTACGCACATATACATATAATATTATGCGTAAGAAAGACTATATATATATATATATATATGTGTGTGTGTGTGTATGTATATAAACATAAAGCCTCTAAAATTCTTCTGTATAATTATAAAGCTTGTAAAGTTAAAGGTAAATTGGAGTCAAAGCAAGGCAATTCCTCAACAATATTAATAAGTGCATCCTTTTATGAGGAATTGCCTTGCTTTGACTCCAATTCAATTTTAACTTAAGAAGCTTTGAGTTTATTTTCTATAATCCGGAAGCTATAGCGCAGGACGGGTATAATTTTTTTGTTTTATTTTTATTTCTTATTAGTTTTTTTATGTACTTATATATATATATATATATAAATAATTATTTATAATATATATAAATAATTATTTATATATATGCATATACACATATTTGTGTATATGTATCATGAAAGAGTATATTTTGTGTATACATATTTTATATATATATGTATACACAACATACACACTTTCTCACGCACACACACATATATTTATATGGAAAGAAAGAAAAGAAAGAGATAACTCTCATTTATTTAATCCGACTCGTTAGCTAATTTCAAATCCTTCATTCAACCAGAACGCGATTTGAGTTTCAGACCACTGAACTACACTGTATTTTCTTCTACTTAATCCATTTTTTTTCATCTTTTCAGTTTCCGAAGGTTTTAATGAATTTGGATGCAGCCATGTAAGAGCTTATAAACTATTCACTGCCAGCTTAGAAGAGCCAAAATGCAAATTTCAAGCTTTGCTGTGTGACAGTTGGAAAGATTTCCAAACTGGAGCGTGCGGTGCTTGTAAAGGAAGCAAGTGCGTGAATATGGGTTATTATGCTGCGAATAAGAAGATTTTGGCAAAGAAAGGCAAATCTCTGGTTTTCTACCTGGATACAAAGGGGAAAGATCCTTATTGTATGGAAAAGCCGTGAATTAACTTTGGAAAAGTTACAAAAGTTCTTTCTGTATAGAAAAAGCAGTCAGCTAAATTTATAAAAATCTTATAAATTTGGTGCAGAATAAAGTGTTTTTATTTATGTTATTGCGCATGTTTTTCTTATATACTGCAAATTTCTCTTATGCAATTTCACATTGTCACTCATTATCTGAATTAGATGATCATTAATTATCGTATCCCAATTGGACATAGCTATTCTATAATAGATACAGATTTAATATAATGAAAGGAAAATTTTTTCTCTCGTTAAAATGAAGGCATTGTGACAACCTTTAAATAAACACATCTAGGAACTGGATAATGAAATTTTAAGATTTGCATAAGGACTGTAATTCTTTATTAATACGTATAGGCTTTCCTTTAGACGCAAATTCTGCTGTTTCTTCATGCAAACGATTGACACAAGTCTTTTACAGTCTTTAAAATTATTCTTATCCTTTCTATTGCTATTTTACTTCATAGTAGTTGATGGAAGGGAGAACTTTGCAACTCTGCCCTGTATTATACCTCCGCAGGTACAATGATGTTGATTAGGATATCGTGGAGGACGCGAGTGATATTCAAACTTTGTGATTTTTAAGCCACTTTGTCTCCAGTTTTGCTCTATAAATTGCTATAATATCATCTTTTTACACAGCTTTTCATTTGAAATAAAATGTTTTAACAAACAAGCCTACTTGTTCCTTTAAAATACTCTAATAATCCTGACAGTTATATGTCCATCAAGAAATATCACTGTTTTCAGACACTTCCATGGCACTTATCAAACTTGCAAACTAATTTACTTCTTTGTTTTTCCGGGCATGAATCAATAGGGATCATGCGCCTGAGAAAACGATCTTAAAACTCTTTTAGAACTGGTAAAGACAATAAAGATTTAAAGGCAACAAAATGTCAAAAATACGAAACAAGAAAGGTTTTGCAATCTGTTCTGTCCGAGTTATTTGTTACATCGAAAATTGCGCCTATTAAAATTTCTTTACTTTTCTAGATAAACTGACAGAGCACTGGTTATTGCGCCCTTCGGTACATTAAAAAAAATTCTGATGCGGACACCACATGACTTTCTTATACAGCCTATTAAATTATGCACATTTTTAGATGCATTTCATTTAAATTTATTACCTCGAATTCCTTTAGAGATATATTTCTCATTCAATTAATTCAGTTCTTAATTCGCGGCAAGGCAAAAATACAAAAAACCTCCAAATATCTTCTTTAAAAATATAAAACACCAAATACAGTTAAAACAATTTTTACAATTAACAATTACAGTTTCTACAGATAAACACGCAATTCACTAAGCGGATAAGAAGGCAGATTTTTCAATGCACAAAACTAAAACAAATTTTTTTCTGGTCTCACAAGGCAAAAAGGCACGGAAGGGGCAGAAACTGAATTCAGTATTCTGCTATGTTCAAATGTAAACAAATATGCCTGCTCAGGCTTAGCCTCACTAAAACAACGTTTAAATTATTCATAATTCTACAATTATTGCATGCATATTAACTAAAAGCATAAAAACCTTAACCAAAACATAAGAACAGCATAATTCAGTCACTGTTAAAGCGAACACGGCAGAATTTATCAATATATAAGAATAAAAACTGAGCTTATAAAGCCAAGTAACAGAGCGTATGCGTATACATACTTTTGGTGTGGCCGATCGCAAGCAAGAAAGGAGGTGCACAACTACATATTTTAGCAGTCCTATATACAAAACTTCAAGGTTCTGAGGCTACTCGTGTTTGCGTTATGCCAGATATATACAAATATAATTGCCTGTACGTACGTGTACGTACAGACGTCGTTCAAAAGTCTCTTCTGAATGCATTTTTGATCCATTTCGGAACCCGTTTTGGAAAAAAGAGCCCTTTATTCTATCCGTACCTACAGATGTCACGCAAAAACATCGTTCAAATGGTTTTGAGAGCGATTGAAATGTATATTTTCTTTGAAATATGATACCGGAAAACTTTCGCGATTGCAATACTTCCTTCCTACTGTGCAAGGAAGTAATAACATGTCTACTTCAGTCTATTTTAATGAATATTGCAATATTAGGATTTTGACACCACAGATATGGGGAAATCATTGGGGAACATTTTAATTTTAAGAATTACCTAATGCTTATGACAAGAATCGTTGGAGCTAATAGACCCTAGAATAGTTTTCTCCAAAAGCTCTCTGAGAGAAACTTATGCGTATAAGTTTACGAGGGCAAGTTATTAAAGCTCTCTAGTTGGAAATTTCGCTCTATCTCTTTTCATTTTCGATTTGCATTGCCTATCTTCCTAATTTCGTCACTAGAGGCGCTGCTGTCATTTGCATTAGGTTGGGCGTAGTCGTTTCACTATACCGTTACCTCACTTGCATAGCTGTAGCTCTCTCCGTTCGCAAGAATTTCACGTTATAGGGACTTCTCTATGCACCGTGTATATTTAAGTGTGTGTGTAAGATATGAAACATAAAATAAAAATTTAATTTGGCTACATGTGCTTTTTGGAATCTAAACTGCATCACTCGAACACTAACACGCATTATGTCTCCAGCAATGCGGTTAGCTCTTGTACAATCACCATTCAAAATTTAAACAAAATATTCAACTCTGCGAATAAAGTTGCTAAATTTGCTAAATAGAGATGTGATAAAGAAAATATATGTCCTAAAAAACTGTCCGTCAAAAGTAAAATTATGTTATGGATTTATAGCTGCTTAAATACTATAGGCCTGAACTCCAGTGGGTACCTGCCCACAATGGAATACTGGGTAATGAAATTGCAGATGCAATAGCCAAAAGAGCAGCAACTGACCCCCACGTTCGCACACTTGACGTGCCTCTCCCGGGTTCGTTCTTAAAAGCTGAGCTCGAGAGAGAATTACTTAAACGTTGGCAACATCTGTGGGAGACAGAAACCACCGGCAGAAGAGTTTACGGATTTTTTCCAAAAGTCTGCCGGCTTCTAAAATCTGGCTCGTCTCACTTCACTCAGTATCTAACAGGACATGGTCCCTTCATGACTTACCTGCATCGCTTCAGACGACGCGAAAACGAGCATTGCTCATGCGGGATGGTAGGAGATCCGGACCACTATCTGTTCGCTTGCAGAGAGACCGCTAAATATCATCTTAGGCAACCAGTAGCAAACCACATCCATGCATGGGCCGAAGCTACTTCAAAAAATCGCAATGCATTGAAACGCATATGCGATTGCATAAACATTGCACGCATAATCTCAGACAGGCTGGAGTAATTCTCAGCCACCATCCTCGTCACCAGCACAGCCCCTGTATGCTCTGTACCTGTAGCGAACTAATTTTATCTTAAGTTAGCTTATTCGGCTTTTCTTATTCCCTGTATATATTTATATTCTTGAACTGTAAACCTTGAATTATGAACCTTGAACTATGTATTTTGCCTTATTTTATGTATTGTTTCCACTGTTTTGCCTTTTTTTTATTTTATGCATTGTTTTACTTTCTAGTTTTTTACTTCTTATTACTTTTAGTATTTGTAACCACCTATCCATTACTCTGTAAATATGTAACTGGAATTGTTCTTCACGCCCGCAATGCACCCTTCTTCCATCATACACTATCGTCTTCGTCCAGCATTTGTTTGCACTGCCCCCAGCAGTCGTCTTGAGCACAATATGTATTTATAAGTGTGTCTTTTGTTCAAGTTATTTCCGTCAGCGGGGTTACCTGGCCGATATGCTAACCACCCAGTGGACCGGCTGCCTCGCTGTCGGTGGAAAGAAAGAAAGAAAGAAAGCTGCTTCTGGTTTCTGAAGTCCACCTGTCTGTTATGCATCCCATGTATATGCCGTCAGTGCTTATAGCCATTTCAGCCAATCCTGAAAAATAACTGATGTCTTCTCTCTCACGCATCCAAAAATATTTCTATAAAGTCATCGTCTACACTGAATTATTTCATATACATATACATACATATATACACATATATATATATGTAGAATTTGACTTAATTCACAGCATGAGAGCACGAAGTAATATTTAAATGGTTTCTTTAATAGAAAGAAATAAAAGTAAATAAAGATGAAGTTAACGGTATGCAGGATTAACATAATGATGTAGTCCTTTTACACCTAAAGGCATAACATCAAAAGCACAATCTAAATTCATAAACTCTTGAAGACGTGTGAGCCGTCTGCTCACGTCTGCCCTCTGCTCTCGACCAGGTCTCGGCGCTGTCTGGGATGATTCTTACTGCGCTGGGTGATGCTATACTGATGACGTCATAATCCTGGTATTCTAATTCAGCATTGGACGTTGATGACTCCCACAGCTTCGGCCAGCCTGAAGAGGCATCGTCCTCGATGTTTGTTGAATGGACATCACCATCATGTACCTGCAAAGAGAATAAAAAAAAAAAAGAAAAAAAAAGAAAAAAGAAAAAAAAAACAGTATCAGGTCCTTAGGTTTTGAGCTGATACAAGCATTAAATCAATTTGACTATGGCTTCATATGGTCAGCCGCAGTAGATGTCAAATTTGGTCCTTCATGGCATCCTACTTTCTCGACTTCATATCTGTCATTTGATCGAACAGCTATGATTTTATACGGTCCATGAAACTTAGGTCGTAGTTTCAAACCAGTCCCATATTGAGTTCTCTGAATGGCTACCAAGTCGCCAATCTTGTATAGTTTCGGTTTCTTACGTTTCTTGTTGAATTGTTTACGATTCTCTTCTTGAATCCTCAAAATGTTGTTTTTCGCATCTTCTCTCATTTCATCACGTTCTTGCATCAATTGTTTTAGATATTCTTCATTCAATATCTCACTAATTCTCAAATCTTCTTTATTCTTCATTTTCGTGCCTACGAGAAGCTCAAACGGTGAATATTTCGTACTTCTCGTAGTTGTACTGTTGATTATTCTCTGAACATCTGGAACATACTTAAACCATCTCGTTGAATCTTCATGTGATAATTTTGACAAAACAGGAATAAAAATTCTATGTATTCGCTCAATTTGTCCGTTACCTCTTGGAATACCAATAGTAATTTTGACATGTTCTATACCTTCTTCAGTACAATAAGCTGAAAATTCTTTCGATGTAAAGGCACTACCTCGATCTGAAATGATTCTGGTTGGATTTCCAAATACAGTCTGTTGTTGCTTCAATTTTGAAATAACTTCTTGCTTAGTTGGTGATTTCACTGGATAGAATCAAGTAAATTTCGTAAAAGCGTCTACAACAGTTAGAATGTGTTGGTATCTCTTGTTCGTCAATGGAAGAGGTCCAATAAAGTCGATATGATACGTACTCAAGGGAACGTTTTCTTTTGGTACAGGATGAAAAATCCTTCTGCTTTTCCTTGCTTCTTGTTGTACAGTATACATTCTATACAGTTAGCAATTACTTTTTCAACTTTGCATTTCAATCTGGGAATATAGAATTCTTGCTCTACAGCATTCACGGTTTTATCTACAGCAAAGTGACCTTTTTTATGTACCTTCTGTATGATTTCATTCTGTAGGGATTCTGGCACTACTAGAAGATCTTTACCATTTTCAAATTTGTGCAAAATATCATTTCTCACGAAGAATCCATTTTCTTCTCCCTTCTCAACTATATTCTTGATTAACTTCACATGTTCATCTTCATTCTGTTGTTGTACTAACCGAATCTTCTCAGTTACATCGGATGTGTATGATGTTAAAATTAGAGCATTTCTACTTAGAGCATCAGCATGTTTCATTTGGCTTCATCGAATTCTTCAATAAACATTGCCCATCTCGCAATTTTAGGAGTTAAATCTTTCTTATCTAAAGTTTTCTGAAAAGCGCTACAATCAGTTACAATTTTGAATTTGGAGCCTAACAAATAGTTTCGAAATTTCTTCAGGGCTTCTATAACTGCAAGGGCTTCTAATTTATAACTACAGAGTTTCTCTTGCTGTGGTGAAGTCTTCTTACTCATATACTGGATTGGGTGATAATTACCATCATCAGACAATTGGAGTAATACCGCACCAAAGCCTTGACTACTAGCATCAGTATGAAGTTCTAATGGATATCCTTGCCTAAATATGTGTAGAACAGGTGCCTGAGAGAGAATTTCTTTCAATCTGCAAAAAGCTTCCTGTTGTTCGGAATTTAACTTAAAACCAATACCTTTTCTAAGTAAGTCACTAAGAGGTTTAGCTATTTTAGCATACTGAGGAATGAATTTACGAAAATATCCCGTTAGTCCTAAAAAGCTTTGTAGTTGTTTACAGTTACGCGGTTGTGGAAAGTTTCGAACAGCAACAGTTTTGGAAGACGATGGTCGAATAATTCCGTTTTCAATTACATGTCCCAAAAATTCAATTTTACGTTTTAAGAATTGGCACTTTTTGAAATTTATTTGTAACCCATACTCCGAAGCAGTTTTGAATACTCTTTCTAATTTGTCTAAAATTCAACTTCATCATTAGCCGGTATGACTATATCATCCATATAAATAATTAGTACACCTTCATTTAACAAGTCACGAAATACTGAATAAATATATCTTTGAAAAACATTTGGACTAATACATAAACCAAAAGGAGCTTTAAGAAATTCGTAGATACCATTATGTGTTACAAAAGCGGTATATTTGGTGCAATTTTCGTCTATGTCTACATGGAAAAAGCCATTTTTCAAATCTAGTGTCGTGAAGACTTTTGACTGTTCTAAGCGATCAAGTACTTCCGGAATTAAAGGCAGTGGAAATTTGTCTTTAATAATCTTCTTATTTAATTTCCGATAGTCTATGCATAAACGTTTCGAATTATCACGCTTGTTACACAAAACAATAGGCGCCGAATAATTAGAATTGCTAGGCTTTATTATGCCCTATTTTAACCATTCCTTAATTTGATCGTCAACAACTTTTTGTTCCGCGAAAGACATGTATCTTCTATTTTGACAGACAGGAATAGCATCGCATAAATTTATTTGCATTTTGAAGTCAGATTGTCTATTTTTCCGAGGCTGGTACGAATTAATTAAATTACACAGTCTTTCTTTATGTTCTGCATTTGAAATATGCGATAAATCAATCTCGTTGACAGAAATAGCATTCACCAGATGTGAAAGGTAATTAAACGTCGAGCTACTTCTGCTTTCGGGACTTTTGTTTACATTAACAGAGACGCCAGACGATTGCGAAGGATCATAAACATTCTTCAATGACATAGCAATATTCAAATTTCCCATAACGCAACGAACGTTAGAATTTCGATATGACTCAGCAGTTATCAAGTTTACATTACTTTTATTCCGACGAGAAATTATTCTGAAGGCCATTCTCGGTAAAAGAGAAGTTAAACTGACTCGATACATCTAAACCTAATACAATTTGATTACATAATGACTTAACAACATAAATTTTCTTACGAAGTGAAAAACTATCAATTGAAATATCAGAAATGAAAAAGCCGATGGGGTACGTTTGCTTTGATTCAATTCCGTTTAATGTGATATCGCTACAATTTAAATTAGGAGAACCAATCTGCTTGTGTAACTCTACGCTGCATATCGTTACATCTGAACCAGTGTCAACTAAACTAGCAACTAAATGATTATTTATTTCTACAGTCTTCATAATTCTATCCTTGTCGGAAATTCGTTGTAATAAAGCTGCTTGTTGTGTCTCGGGGTTCCGCTCTGGACAGTCCGTTGAATAATGCCCGAACTTCTTACATTTTATACAGTTTACACAATGCTTTGAATAATGCCCAAATTCCTAGCAATTAAAACATTTTACCTTATTAACGTTAGATTGATTTCGGTTAGATGAGGCAGGCTTACTTCTATCTTTAACTTGAGTGTCTACTTTCGGTTTCGGATTTTTAAACTTATCATTGTCCGATCTCATTTTATCATAAATTTTAAGCCTTTGTTTAAATTCAGATATTGTTTCGCAAACATATAATATAGTTTTCCTAACCATCGAATCGGGAATACCATCAATAACATATTTAATTAATGAAGCATCTTCAATGTTACCTCGCGAACACATTTCTTTCATTTTCAAAAAATAGTCATCTAAAGGTTCATTAGGCATTAATTTACGTTTATGTTCATAACGTTTATATAACATTTCATGCAACTCAGAAGAATTAAAAGCTTTACCATATTCAGATTTCAAAAGCTTTTTTAACTTACACCAATCATTAACTTTAGGTTCACTCTGAATAAATAGCTTCGCTTTACCTTTTAATGATCTTTTAGCAAAAACTAATTTATGCAAATCACTTAATTTCAAAGAATTTATAACGTCTTCAAATTAATCAATCCATTTATCAACATTTTCATATGCATTACCAGAAAAAGGATTAACAATACTTTCAATATCAGAAAAACTAAGATGAGGTTTAAAATGATCTTGAATTGGAAGCTGCATACTGTTATTTACTTGAGACTCGTTAAAACCAGGATTGCCTCTTTGATTATCATCAAGCATTACTTCAGAAATTTTATTAATAGTTTCATCTTCAATATCGCTATTTTCTTCATGCAAAATATTTTCAAATAGTACAGATAAATCACATAGGAAAGAGACATTTCGGGTTACGACTTCCGATTTCAAACCTTCTCAATTTATGCACAATACATTGCAAACTTTAATTAACTCATTCAAAGTAAAACTATTCTGCACTGTATCTATTTTCTTATTAAATTCTTCAGAATATGGTTTAAATATAAAGCCAGAAAATTCACGTAATCTTTTCCGGTTATTTCGGTCTCCATCAGTATTAAAAATAAGCTTATGCAAACTTTTGATTTCAGAACTTTTACTGTTCTTTAAAGCTGCTTCCAATTCTGGAATTTCTACTAACTTCATATTGGAAAGAAAGTTTTGTACTCACCCGACAGATGATCGTCGTCAATTGGGTAATCCACACCTTATACGAGTAATCCAATAAATCGAATAACTTGTGAGAACAGTTCACTCAGTTCACAGTTCAAAGCACAGTTCTACTACTCGCACATTTTGGAATTCGAGGCCCCACGTTGGGCGCCATGTTTTTTGTAGTATTTGACTTAATTCACAGCATGAGAGCACGAAGTAATATTTAAATGGTTTATTTAATAGAAAGAAATAAAAGTAAATAAAGATGAAGTTAACGGTATGCAGGATTAACATAATGATGTAGTCCTTTTACACCTAAAGACACAATCTAAATTCATAAACTCTTGAAGACGTGTGAGCCGTCTGCTCACGTCTGCCCTCCTCTCTCGACCAGGTCTCAGCGCTGTCTGGGATGATTCTTACTGCGCTGGGTGATGTTATACTGATGACGTCATAATCCTGGTATTCTAATTCAGCATTGGATGTTGATGACTCCCATATATATATATATATATATATATATATCATTTATAGATATATGATATATATAACATACACATGTACTCTTTCTCATGCACACGCTCACATACATTTCTATACATAGAGAGAAAGAGATAACTCGCATTTTGATTACAAAAAATGCGACCTGCTAGCTGCTTTTAGATCGTGCCTTCAGTCAGCAATGGATTTGAGTTTCTACCACTGATCTACCTTTTGTATCATTTATAGCAGCGGTGCCCAACCTTGTGCTCGCCAATCGTTTTGTATGTGCTCGAACTATGAACAAAAAATATTTTATCAATAACCATTCATTTATATATTTCTTAATTGTTAAAATATGCATTTATAGTCATAAGAGATATCTTGCAAGATGTTATAAAATAAATGATTGCTGACTGATGGACATGGATTGATAGCGAACGTGGAATCTTATTGCTTCATTCGATGTTAGATGGCTCAGCAGGGAAAAAGTACTTCAACGATTTGTAAAACTTCTTTTGACAATAATGCAGTTTTTAGAATCCGGAAACGAAAGTTATAAAGAATTGGAAAATAATAGTTGGTTATCCGATTTGTATATTTTCACGGATATAACAGCTAAACTGAACAAACTAAACGAAGATCAACAGGGAAATGAAAAAACCCTTTTGTAATTGACTGGGACTGTAACTGCTTTTTAGATAATGTTAAATTTGTAGATAAATCTGATGAAAGAAACAGATTTTACCAATTTTAAGAATTTATCAAGCCATATTAATAACCACAAGGCAGAACAGAAGATTGAAACAGAGAAATAGTCGGTAAAACTAAATGCACTGAAAAATAATTTTGAACTCCGCTTCTCTGATATTCATAAAGTTCAACCAATATTATTATTCATATCAAAACCATTTTCCGAAATTAATATTTCAGATTTATCACATAAGAATGGAAATATGTTTAACAAAAATGTTGATGTTTCGGAAATGTGCTCTCGATAGGCCAAAATGTGCTCGCGAAAAGCCAAAGGTTAGGCACCACTGATTTATAGATTTGTAATATACAAGTATAGAATACATTTATAGATATGTAATATACTTATATATGTAACATACACATGTACTATTTTTCACGCACACACTCGTACACATTTATATACATAGAGAGAAAGAGATAACTCTCATTTTGATTTAAAAAAAAATACGATCCCCTAGCTGCTTTTAGATCCTGCATTCAGCCAGCACGCGATCTGAGTTTCAGGCCACTGACCTACACTGTATTTTCTTGTATTTTCTTGCGTCTAATCTAGTTTCTTTTTCATCTTTTCAGTTTCCGATGGTTTTAATGAATTTGTATTCAACCATGTCAGAGCTTATAAACTTATTCACTTCCAAGCTTAGAAGAGCCAAAGTGAAAATTTCAAGCTTTTGCTGTGTGACAATTGAAAAGAATTCCAAACTGAGTCCTACGGTGCTTGCAAATGAAGCAAGTGTGTGAATATGGGTTATTATGCAAGTGTGTGAATATGGGTAATAAGAAGTCTCTTGCAAGGAAAGGCAAGTCTCTAATTTTCTACTTGGATGCAAAGGGAAAAGATCCTTATTGTATGGAAAAGCCGTGATGAAAATTTAGAAAACTCATAGATGTTCTTTCTGTGCAGAAAAGAAGGAAGGAAGTATTTTGAAACTCTGCCGTCTCTCATATTTCACGCAGATTAAGTGGTGTTAAAATAGAAGATCGTGCAGGTATTGCAAATGATATTCAAACCAAACGTCGTGAGTTTCAAATCACGTTTTCGCCAGTTTTTCTCTATAGATTGATATACTGTTACCCGGCTGCACAGCCCCTGCTTTGAAATAAAATATTTTAACAAACAGGTCGACTTGTTTCTTTAAAATATACTACTAATCCCTTAGAGTGATATGGCCAACAAAAATTATAAATGCTCTGAGAACTTCCTGCGTCGAATTGAATACAAACTCATTCAATTTTACGCCATTATGGACATCACTGACTACAGATTATGCTCCTGAAAAGAATTCTTTCATGTATAAAACTTTCAGAAGTAGTGAAGACAATAAATATGGAAACACAACGCATTTTTTAATGTGTAACAAGTTCAAGATCGTTTTTTATAAAAGAATTTACTGCAACTGCTTAGCATAAACACTAACACTACGAAGTTTCTAATAGGCAACCTGCAGTAAAACACAATGAGCTTTAGAGTTACTTCTTGTAGAGTCGGTATTTCATGTTTATTGAATACAATTCTTTTGAACGTTCTAAAATCCTTATAGATAATGTTCTGTTACATCCAAAACTACGCCTAACAGAATTTCTTTACTTTTCTAGATAAACAGACAGAGCATTAGCTATTGCGCCATTCGATGCATTAAAAAAATCTCTTATTTTGGTTAAAAGGCTAACCAGTCAGATGAGAACCAAAAATATTCTATTTATTACGACATATCTTAAATACAACTCTCAATGTTTTAAGACATTGGATCTGAAAATGCTCATTTCATTCTCTACTGATGTTGACGAAATTCAAAGTCATTCAGAGTTTTTTACCAAATATTCATAAGTTTGCTTGAAATCTGGAGTGCTGTATTAGTCATTTCCCTAGTTTCAATGACTAATCCATGATTATTGCTTCTGTTGGAACAAGATATATTACTCTAATAATTTAATACAACAAAGAACATGTTTGTATTAACATAATGCGTGAGTTTTATGAGCAAATCTAGCTTCATATGCTTCTTTAATATGTGGGTAGTTCAATCGGACTTTTAGCAAGCTTTTACCCTAGCCGTCAATTAAAAAAATCAAAATTTATATAAGAAAATCATTTCAGAAAAGTGTAGCATTTTTCAATGCATTTGAATTTATTTAGATTGATTAAACCTTTTTTCATTAAAGGTTTTAAATTGAATTTGTGTTCCTTGGAAATGGTATATGGAAAGTTTTCTTATTATAAATTTTTAGTTTATTACTTTGCAGCTTTAGCGTAAGTCATAGGCTTTTTAATTTACTTTTAATTACTTTATTTTGAATTTAGTATTACACACACATATCATTTTAAAGAGAATGTATTACTGAAATCAATACAAAACACAAAATTCAATTATTTGCAATACAAAAAAAGTTAAGCGATAATAGTTATCGATATACATTAGATAGTGATGATTGCAGTTAGTTATCAGTACTTAGTAGGATAACCTTTATTTTTGATTAAAGCTTCACATCAACGTTTCATTGAGCTGACAAGAGTTTTAAGCTCTTCTTTCGTTATTACACGATGCCAGGAAACAATTATAGCCTCAATTAGTTCCCTTTTATTTGATGGGCGCCTCATTCGGACAAGAGTTTTCAAACGGTGTCACAAATTTTCGAAAGGATTGAGGTCAACACTGTTTCCTGGCCATGACAACAATTTAATTTTCTTTGTACGAAACCACTCTTTCGATATTTTGGCCGTGTGGCAAGTAGCAGAATCCTGCTGAAAAGTAAACGGAGCATTGTTGGAAAGAGATCTCTGATGGAAGAAGTTTTGGTTCTAGAATAGTGTCAATATATTTCTGGCATTCAGTGTCCATCGATGACATGAAGGCGACCAATACGATCTGCTAACATGCATGACCAAATTATAACACTAACTGGGTTCTTCACAGTTGCTTGAATGTAGTCAGGATGTAGCTCTTCTCCTATTCTACGTCTTACATATTTTCGCCCATCAATACCGAATAACTCATCACTCCATATAACTTGTGACCACTGATCATCTATCCAATTATTGTGTTCCTTTGCCCACTGTAGTCTTTTTTTTTCGTTGCTGAAAATTAAGATAAGGCTTTTTTCGTGGAATTCTACTTCTCAGTCCAACATCTGTTAATCTTTTCCTGATTGTTCTTGAACTGACAGAAACACCAGCATCATTCAGATCACTTCTGATGGCCGCTGATGACATTTTTCTATCTTGGATACATAGTCGTTTTATTCTTCTGTCATCAATAGATGTGGTGCACCTTTTTCGGTCTTTTCCTTCTTTGTTTTGTATTGAATTTGTCTCCTGATATCGTAAACAAAACTTTCGGACTCCAGATGTAGTCACTGAACCACCCACCTGTCTTACAATTTCAGCATAGGAAAGACCACTTTCTCGTAACACAATAATATTACATCTCTTTCTAGCTGTCCAATCTACTCTTTTATTAGATATCTTTGCTTCTTCACAAAATATTAAAAAATTGTACAAAAATTCCTTCTTGTAATTGCAGTGTATAAGAAACAGGTTCTCCTTCTACAGAACAAAGCAAAATAATGAATTGGTTCAAGTATAAGCATGATCTCAGCTTCTACTGGCAGTTACTAACATTTGATTGGTTCTCAGAACAAGAACAGTGATTGGCCAGGAAAGCTAGTCATTACAAACCATTTCATAACTAGTACATATAACGTTTTTGTATTGCAAATAATTGAATTTTGTATTTTGTATTGAATTCAGTAATAAATTCTCTTTAAAATGATATATACAAGTTTGCATTTTTCGAAACGTAACATTTTCTATAAGCATACAAAGTTCAAAAACAAAAAAATTTCCAAAAGTATCCACAATTTTGGCCACCACTATATATAGGTAATGACTCGTAGATAATATATATATGTATGATGGTGTGTGTGTGTGTGTACGAGTCATTTTGTTTCCATTCTTTTGAATGTAAATGTTGTACCATTTTAAATGCTTCAATAATACCACAGATCCAGAATAAGACGAGACAACTGGTGATACCGCGGACTGTGGCAGAGCTTTTCATGTCGGTTGCACCAGCCAATATTTGCACCTCGGCACCAGAGAGCCAGCGTGGGCCCTAGAAAATCGTCATTAATCTAGCTAGCTAGTGTAAGGAGCAATTAACAGGTAAAATAATTTGTGGTCCATGTGCTTATATGGAACCAAACCTTATAAGGTATTTCTCCTACTTCCCTAGCGTCCTTTGTGGTGCAACGGTTGCACGCTGGGCCGATTCCAGAGGTCCGTGGTTCGATTCCCGGCGAAAATGTTGTTAATTTTTCATCTCTCCGGCCTCCAAAAAAATCCTAATGACTCTACAACCTAACCTCACGAAATGAATAAGCGAACACGTGAAACTCGCTACGATACGAACTCCATGGGAATGAGAATGGGGAATTAAAAAGTAAAGAACTCATTCAACTTTAAAATTATACATACGTTTGGGGACTTCTGTAAAATTTTGCATCAAGTTACTTTACCGATCGTAGATACTAACCTTTGAGATAAGTCAAATAAAGTTCTGGCTCAAATTACCTTTCCGTACCCTACTTGCTACACATTGGAATGTCTAAAATCAAAGTATGTAAGACTTTGTATCATATCCCAAGCTTGTTCATATATGCCTTAAGTTGCAATGACTAACAAATGTACATGTGCCTTGTTCAGAGTTCAACCTTTGTTTTCAGTTCACAATAATCAATCTCGAATAAATTTGGTGCGATAATAACTCGTCGAATGTACGAAGAGACTTAAACTCTATTTGACTGCACAATGTTGGTGTTAACTCGTCAAGCTTACGGAGAGAAGCAAAATTTTTCGATTGATCGATGATCTCTCTCAGACTACTTTTGATTACTTTTATTTTCGAAAACATGCCCTATAAACGTAAACTTTGATGAGTTAAATGCGTCCATGCGATGAAAGTTACTTTTTTTTTCTTCTTTTCAGTTTGCCATTTTTTCTCTTCGCCTTCTTGAATTATATTAAGTAAATATACTGATGACACTACTAATGCTGGAAATAATAGCTAAAGCAATAACTAAATCGAACAATAACTAGTGGAGACAACTTACGTCTTAAACCTCATTCTGCTCATAATTTCTTAAAACTAACATTCACAAACATTTTCTAAGACAGTTCGCAAAACGCAGAACATAAATTTGATCATAATAATAAGGGTTGTAACATCCTATTGACTGCATTATTGGAATCTTAAAATTAAATATTTTAAATATGTAAAAATAAAATCTTATCTGTTTTCCAAATTAAAAGCCTTAAAACTTACGATTCGATTTTAAATTATTTTAAATTGCTTTACAACTCGTTGCCATCCTCAGCCAAAAAAAGTTAATTAATTAATCACTTGAATTTTCTCCATTGCTTTCAGATACTGAGTTATCATTTTTGGTTTTAATAGTTCATGTAAAATTTTAAAATAAACATGCCAGAAGAGCGAAAAAATCAACCAAAAAGGTTGAACCATTTTAGAACTTCAAGCAAGTTTCAGTTTTTACAGGTGAAGTTATCCGGAACAAATCAGGATATATTCATTAATTTATATCCCAAATATAAATAGCAGATATTAAAGCAAAAGGATGACAACACTTAAACGTAAACATTGATCAGTTGAGTGCGTCCACAGCAGACACATTTTTTTCTTTGCTTTTTCTAATATAATTACTTTAGAAATTTCAAAATTAAAATTATTAACTTAATTAGACTTCAATAAAAGTCTCGCAGTATGCTTTGAAATTAACTGTATCATTTTATTTATACTAAATATTTTAATAACAATACATATGATTTAATTATTATCTCTTAATTATATGTACGTAAGATAAAAATTATGCAAGTGTAAATCATACTTTAAATTTACAATAGCCTCTTAATTCCTCTTTTTAATATGTGAACATCCCCTATTTATTCTAAAAGAGAATAATTTTTTTAACTTCGTTATATCTGTAACTTAATTCCACATTATGTCATCTTAATGTTGTGCACAGCGTATAGCTCTCAGCCAATAAGATTAAAGAAAATTTTTACTGCTAAAGCAACTGCAAACAGCTAAACATCCTCTTTTGACATTTTGTCTCCGCTTTGCTTAATGCTAGTCAACGTGTTCCACAGAGCTTTCATTACTAAGATTCATTGCTTTTTATACAATGCTAGTTTAAAAAATAGTAAAATATCATGATATAAAAATAAGCTACTGAAAAACTAAAGGTAGAATTATAAAAGGGTAGTTTTTGTTAAATATGCTAAGTGAAATCCACTAAATGTATTTTATTGGAAGATCAAGGTGAATGACATAACGTAGTCCAATGGGCTTCATCATTGCTACAAAGAAATATGCAACTTTTGCTCACATTCTTTCTCGACTAATGGTAATGAGTGTTAAAGTGTCCTTCAGAATCTAATTTCAAGGACTATACGAGTAGTCGGATAAAGGTTTCACGTGAGGAACGTCTTGTTTAAGAAAATATTTGTTGGACTGGGAAGAAGTAATGTACAACTGGGTGAATGGAAGCAGAACTGATATTGCTAAAAGTCGACTAAAAAGGACAAAAAGTTAACAAAGACGAAAACGTTGCCACAAACATAATGTGAAGAATATAGAAACAGTTTAAGAACACTGGTGATGTATGCATAAGCAGAACAATGACAAAGGCATATCAAACAGACTCTCTGAACCGTTATTTGGCATCAACTGCTAAAAGAAACAGACATGTGACGTCAGGTCACATTGCAGAGCAGTTCAGTGCGGTATGCATTTCTTGTAATTGGCCACGTGAGGGCCCCACGTTTATAGAAGGTTAATTTCTAGGTCCGAATGGTCTCGCAGTCTCCAAGTTTATGCAGTACAACACACTTAGAGTGCTTTTGACGGGTGACAACCTAAATTCAGAAAAAGTAAATTGCATTAATAATAAGGTATCATTGACAATGTAAGTGTCCCAAAACTAAAATTAAAATCACTAAATCAGATAGACAGATAAAGGTTCTTGATAATCTGACTTTACAAACGTAATTTTTTTTAGAAATACTAAAATAGGTCTACTCACAGCTCTTAACTTCCTTAATCGTCAGCAAATCAAAAACCGTTAATATATTTTGAAAGAAGAAAATATGTAAATAATTGACCTATTCACTGCATTTCTCGAGTGAAATGACTAATTGGGTTATTGTTATTAGTGTAAATGTCAGTACAACTTTCAAACAGAAGATCGTAAATAATGCTGAATACAACAAGATTTATTGAAATTACATTCCAAAATCGTCTTCCTTTCGCTTTGTTATAGTTTCAATTTCAATTTTGTTACTTCAAGACAGTGTGGGTGGCTGGTAATTGGATTCTCGTAAAGCTTAGTTCCGCTTGTTAGTTGAGGGGTCCACTTTTCTCACGTTATGTGTAGAGGTGTTTTTCGGACTGCATTGTCAGATCTTCTGGAGTTTGATTCGTCATGGATGTGTCATTTTCTCAGTTTAGATAACGTAAAATTCCGGGATTGGTAAGATTTAATTTTATGATTTTTGAAAGCCTATGAACTCACAGAGGCGGAGAAACCGAGATTTCCTAGGTGCTTGCACGAGGCTAGAGTTGATGATTCCTGATTTCGATTTTCAAGCGAAGAATAAAAGGAGAAAGGAGTGGGGCTTGACCTCTGCTGGTCTTGCTCTCGCGACCGTCGGCTATTGCGTCGTATTTGGAGTCTGATTTGAGTCCTGCGATGTGAAGTTAAGCTGAAAAAAAAAAGATCGGGACGTCTGCCCTGTTGCGGCCTTGCCTTGCAGCGAGTGGCGTGTACCAGCGGGCTGCGGCTATGGATTCCCGGCTTTGATCAGATGAGAAATTACATTTAAAAATAGGCGCTAGAACTCATCGCAAAAATTTATAGCATCGTCGTTTCTCCATTATAATTTTCCGAGAATTGTAAATATGTATTCTCAGGGCGATGCAGATTCTCAGGGTGATGCAGTGCCTTTCCTGTTTGGGTCCTTTCAAGGCGTTTTTTCCTGGTTGATTGAAGCGTTCCTGATAAAGACTGTTCCGGATTTAAAAGAAGCATCCCAATACCTGTGTCTTCCTTGGGTCTTGATTTTGTTGAACAGTTAGCGTTCCTGATTAAGAGTGTTCCTGATTTAAAAAAAAAAAGTGCCTGATACCAGTACTTTCATCGGGTTTTGACTTGGTTGAATTGTTCCTGAATGTAGTGTGCATGTAGTTCCTGAATGTAGTGAATGTTTTGTGGATTTCTTCGAATGGTCAACGAAATGAGTTGGACGATCTGTTGAACTCTTTAAAACTCCGTATTTATCCGTCGATAATGACACGCGAGAAAATAGGAGTTTGATGATAAACTTCACCCTGTGAGTGAATTTTTCTGTCTTTTCTATTTAAACTGTTACCGAGTAATGATACTTATATTAATATACGTGTAAACGAAGTGAATAGAAGAATTAAATAATGAGTAGTTATATTAAATTACCTGTAATATTAAAATACCTGTTATTTAAATATACCTGTAAACGAATAATTAGAAAATGTGTACAACCACCTAAATTGTGAGTTATGTAATGTTAAAAAAATAGTACACCTACACTTAACATGAGTGTAAGATTTGAAATGATATATATGTTAATTTACATCTTAAGGTTAATTGGTAGGGGACTGATCAGTTTACCTAGTTATCATATGTTTGAATATTCTAGAAATTAATAAATGTGTTTGATATATATTCTATGTTTCATTTGTTTAATTTAGTGTATAAGTTACTGTGGTCTGTCATGTCCCTCCATTTGTTTGAGCCGGGAGGCTTTTAAGAAACATGGAGTTTAATTGAATTTTGGGTTATTAATATTTCCTTTTGCGTAGGTTACTCAAAACGCGAACCTAAAAGTTAAATTGTACTGCCACTATACGAATGTTCATATGAATATATATTTTTGAGTTAGTGTGTCCGGCACCTTGAGATAAGATGAATCAAAGTTAAGAGTTTTAAAAAGGTATTAAAACACTTAATTTTCAGATACATAACACAATAAATCTGAAAACATCAGTGAAAGGTTTTTGTAAAAAGGGGTGGAATCATGGTATGAACAGGAATCATTTAAATGACCGCACTGACTTACACAATTTTTAAGTGCGTCTGTGAATGCTGAAATATATGGAGGTGAGGTTCACAAACCTCATTTCAAGTTGCTTAGCAGTGCAATCGATTATGACTTTCTCCTAATGGATGTTAATGCTCACTCCTATTGCTTTGCACTAGATCATCTTGAGGGTGAAGGAATCCAACGAAGGGGTCACCATATTCTCCAGATTTAAAACCAACAGGATATGTGAAAATCCTAGACAGACGGTTCTACACAGACGGTTCAAAGCAGGAGAATGGTGTAGGCAGTGCTTTTGTGCACTATGAGAATGGCAAAACTGTACACGACTGGCAAGGACAACTTCGCACTCACAATAGCATCTTCCAGGCGGAAGTACTGGGAATTACGGCAGCAGTGCAACATCTCATAGATTGCCAGATCCCACGAGCAAATATCTATACCGATAGCCTTTCAACTTTACTTGCACTTGAGAACCATCATCATGTCTCACCTCTCATACTCAGTCTCCAACATCTCCTTATACAACACCCTCATTACCATTTCAATCTAGTCTGGGTTAAAGCCCATGCGAATAATGAGGGCAACGAGGCTGCTGACACGTTGGCCAAAGATGCAATTTCCATCACCGTACCTGCGCCCTGCTCTTATCTAAAGGGCCTCCTACGAGAGCAAGGAATGCACCAATGGCAACGTGAGTGTACCAAATGCGAGACAGGCAGACGGACTTTCACCTACCTCCCGAAAGTTTCCGCCGATCGACTCTTTGCCGTAGCACCTCTCACCTACTTCATCACGGGTCACGGCCCGTTTCCCAGCTATTACAATCGCCACGGCATCTCAAATACAGATATCTGTGTCTGTGGATCAGAAGGGTCACCAGAACATTACGTATTTGAATGTCCTTTGACGGCTGCACACCATCTTCCGCTACCTACAAATAATAGGAACGCCTATCACCGGTTCCTTATAACGCATAGAGGAGCGGTTAATTCAATCTCCAGCATCATGAATACCATCGCGGCATTGGGCACAGACCTTTGCCTACTGTGCTAAAATGACGCTATGGTGTACTGACGATAAGCTCTAAGACTAGTCCAGTGAATTTTACAATATCTGGGCTTCACCACAACTGTGTGTTTAAGCTCCCCTGCCCACAATCTAAAGTGGCAATACTAACAATTCGCAAATATGTGGCATCTCCTTAGAGAGATGTGTTATGCCTCCATAATGATACGTGTGTAATCCCTTCAACAGCATGTGAACAACATCTTCTTACGAAGTGTTAGTGAACGCTTGTGTGCCTCACGGTGCACACATTGCTGGGGCACTGCCCAATAATTAGTGCTACAACATTCTCGTGCCTTTTATCAGTGTTTTTATCTATGTTCTTAGCGATGCTACAATAATCAACGCCTTAGCAATCTAACCGCACTCTTCTTCTGCACACATGAGTATTCATGAACTCATCATTCATCATTCAAGATGTACTTGTACTTATATCCAACAGAACTGCCTTACACTAACATTGTGCACCTGTTCTTTGTGCTCTCTGTTTATGCATTTTACGCATTGTGCTTTGTGTATTGTTGCCTATGCATTTTTATGTTTTTTTTTAATGCGTCTTATTATCCAAGTATTTTTAGTTTAACTACCTACTATCTGTAACACCACAGCTTTCCTCTTCAAACTGTAATACAATCCTACTAATGCCCTTGTAAGGCCATGTACTTCCCTTTGACAACCTCAATAATCTCCTGGTGCAGCCTCGTGTGGTTCCAGGAAGCTTTTGCCGTAGTTAGAGGAGGGTTTGGAACACATGCCTGTTTACCTCTGTTAGACACCAGGCGTTCCAGTCCTCCGTAAATCACCTACCTACCTATTCACGTAAAGCAGAGTGCAGAGTGGCCAATATTTTAAAGCTGCTTTCCCGCATGACTTAAAAAAGGTGTACCAAGGACTTACCATTTGATTTAATATGATAAAGCCTACATACACACCGTGAAACAAAATATGCTAATTTTAACCTCCTTTACAATTTTTTTACTAAAACTGCATAAGCATTCAGTTAAAAATTACACATTAATACATATCCAAATAATATTATACATGGAAGACTTTTTGTGAAACGCTAGGTCGTATTCACGTTACGCAAGCAAAGACCTAAGGAAACCAACCATGTAAGCAGCACATTTGCCTGGAATCGAGCCCTGGTGGAACTAACAGTGGATTTAACCGCTGGGCAACTGTTGGAGCAAACGCCAATTACTCAAGTATGCTATAAGGTAAACTGCAGTCTGCTATACTTTATTATGAAATCATTTCAAACTGCATAATAGTGTTATAATTTCCTTATACATCAACAAGTTAGAGTTATAATTTCCTTATACATCTCGAAAGATGCTCGAAAGCATCTTTCTTTGTGCTCCGTAGCACTATTTTTTGTTTGGACTCATTTTCCCTCTTTCTTATAAAAAAAACAACCGTATCACTCTCAAAGTTGTTATTAATTTATTATTTCTAACTCAGCTTATCTCAATAAAACTTCAAATAGCTTTTAATTCATTAACCCTTCAATGACAATAGTAATAATATTAGTAAAAAATATGAATAGGAAATATACTTGAGTGTTACGCCTCTTAATTTCGGGACTGACAGATCATTACCATAATAATTTGACGATAAATTTCAGGCCTAAATGTAGTTAAGTAGTTGCTTATTTCCTTTTAAAACTACTTTTAGATAATTTATTGCATTTCAAATTATTTTTGTATCATTATCTTCATTTGAAATACGATATAATTATTGCTTTCGGCTAACATTAGTCTATTAAAAACTAACGGAGCATATGAATGGAACAAGTATACTTACTCTTCATTTCAAAATTTATTAGTCACTACATACAGGATTTATTTGACTTAAATCTCAAAGGGTTTATTTTTTTGAACTTAATTATTAATCTTTCTATTATTTTTCCATACAATATGGAGCTGACTCTTTGGTTCTCAAATATAATTTTACAGATCCTTTCATTCCAAGTCCGTACCCATGCCTATCAGCGTAATATCCCATGTTGATGCAAGTATAGGTTTCACACGTGCCGCAGTCACCATCTACATACGCATCCCAACTGTTACAAACCAAGGACTGGAATTTGCGTTCGGGTTCTTCTAAGCTGGTGATGAAATATTCGTATGCTCTACCGTGACTGCAAGACATATCTTGGGCGTTCTTCTCCACTGAAAGACGCAAAAGTGAGAAAGATTAAAATAAAATAATATTGAGAAACTTAATAAACATCTTCACGGCAAGACATTTTTTTTTTTTTTTTTTTTTGTTTCCACCAGAATTCATATTACATTCAGACTGCCATTATCAGTAATCACGCCTAACTGCTGTACATGGTAATTAGTAATTAATTCTTCATGGCTTTCAAGAATTTATAATACAGTACATGCATAGAAAAATTGGGCAAATCAGAACATAAAGAATGTTTCTATATTTAGTATGTACTGTGCAGATACATAATATGTACATCACTGATACGTGGCAAATATCAAACCAAAATTTACCCTCCTCCCCGTACATCACGATTGATACCAGTGACTGCATGCGGGATTCCGTCTCTTTGTCATGTGAAATAACTTGGCAAAAGGAACATACAATCTTTAATTGAAAGTCACATGGAAAAGTCACCTGAGCTTGGGTCAGAGTGAGGAGATTACGGAAGAAGAAGGAAGACATCTCGAGGAGGAGGACTATTCCAACGCCCATAGATGTTCAGTATTTAACAGAGCGCATAATTCTCCTCGAAAGTTTGGAGGGCAGGATACATCTTGTACTGAAGATGAATGTTTTTCTGTTAACGTGACATTAACAGCTGTTGTAGTATATCTGAGTGCACGCGAAAATGTTTGTCCTTCAACGAAAAATAATCCTCAGCGGCTATATCTAAAATTATATATTATGGATTTTTACGAAAAATGCATTTCTATTATACCATAAAATTTTGAAATCACGGAGTGAATTGTAAATCACCGTATGTTTTTAATATTAAAAAAACTAATTGTGGTGTTACGTCTTATTAAAACTGCAGTGTTTACGTGGAACCGGTACGTAAGTGAAGCGAATCATCCAAAATCTATGGACGAAGCGGACAATTAGCCCCTTCCAAACCGAATCCTCCCTCATTTTATGAATTCCAGGAAATTAATAAGATGAGAGTTTATAAAAAAAATTCTCTTCGCTTCTTAGAGCCCCTCCATGTCATTGTGAATGATTGGTCATTTGCTCATCTGGTCAAATTAAATTTGAAATGTTAGTGTATAAGTGCAAACTGAACAGTTCCTTACTGTGTCATCCGAAAGTAATTTGAAACTCAGTCAGCGCATTTGCTTAAAATTTCAGAATGAAACCTTTTAGGCTAGTGTTACCTAGAAATGGTAAATCTTTTTTAAACGTTGATGGATATCAGCATCGTATGCGTAGAATATACGAAGACTGCTGTATAAAATTCTAAGCCGAACAAACCAATTCTAAATACCTAATATTAGAGCAAAAGGAACAATTTATGTGTGCAAAAAATCAGTTAGAAAAGTTCAATGCAAGCATAGGAAATTTTTTTCCAAACCGTTTACCAGGACTCAGTATTCAAGAGGATAGATATTATTTGCTGAAATTCGGAAGCAGAAAAATGCAAAGATAAAAAATATATGCTAAGAAAGAAAAAAAATACATTTACATCATGTCCGTTACATTGCCGGTAATTTTATTAATATCGCTTTTACGCGCGATGTTGAATTTGATTTATCAATAATGCTTTTATTTATTCACAACAATTTAATATAGGTTTAATTATCTGCTTTGCTCAACTTTGATATTTCTTTCAAAAATTATTGTATAAACATGAAACCATTTTCTTGTATCAGCGTTTGTATCTTCCTCGACGGGAACTTGAAATTTGGTTTGTTTCATTTCTCATTAAATTTTCTTGTTACTGTTAGCTTCATTCATTATCTTATACTACAGGTCCACTGATCCTGATAGAAGGATTGATATTGTTCATCAAGTACAGATTGCTAATTCTGCATTTATTTGGGTTGTCGAACCAGAGTCAAATCATCACCTATGAGCAGCTCATTTTGTTGATACTATGGATATTTCGTTTTAGTCGATTTATAAATTTTTTTTGTGATTCAGCCTGCATCCTCCGATTTAACTATCTTAAACAGTAGAAGTGAAAATATTAAAGGACAGATAACGAAATTAGCTTGTGCTGTTGCAGAAGGAATCGATAATCGGTGCTCTCTTAGCAGTGTTAGAAAAGTTTGAAAATCAATTCGAAGAATTAAAGCATGAATATTATCTTATTATTCCTGCAGAAGAGTTAGAAGAAATAGAGTAAAATCTTTGAAGCATTAACGAAGCTTTCAGCAATTAGAAGCAAGCCTTGAATCTTTTCTTTAAAAAAAAGAGTAATTCTTCTAGTGAATTACTTCGACCTGTTAGATTGCCAGCCATTCTAATACCAATATTTGCGCAAAAATTTGAAGACAGGAATTTACTTAAATATCAGTTTAAGGAGTTAATAGCTCAACCAAAGTTTAATTGAAAGTCAAAAGTTAGATTACTTGCACGCATCTCTAAAAGATAATGCAAAATACTTAAAAACTTCCGAGTTTCGTCCGCAAAATCCGCTTCCGTTGGTGAACTGGCTGTTTCACATTACTAACATGTCTTGTAATCGAAACAATGGCACGTTTAAAATAAATAACAAACAATTAATGATTGTTACGAGTGATGTTGGTAATAACGTTGGTAGCTTCTCACAGTTTGAACTTGCTCCATATATTAGAGAATAGTTAATGAATTAATAGATACAAAATGTTTAGACGTATCTCGAAATTAAATTTTTCATAAAATGTAATCTTTTTTTTACATTTGGGAAAATTGAAACTAAGATATATAAAACTTGGAACTTAAAGGTTGCTGCTATCAATGCAGACGTTTGATATGCAATGCAGACGTTAGCTGCTACATTAGCAGCTATGAATTTGCGATTCGTGGAGTTCTTAGTAACATATGGTTTTTAAAACGACCAATATTATGGCTTTGTCAAAAGTTTTAATATTATTTATAATTAATTATGACTTTTATTAATCTATGTATGCAAAGCCTACATTTAATTCCACATTTCTAGCAAAACTAAAGACTCACTATTTTCAAAAGATGATTGATTATTTATCTGCTTAAATTTGAAATGTTTTAATATTCAGATTAACAACTCAAAAGTTACTTAATAGCTGCAAAATTTTAAGAACATTAATAAGTAAACTTTAATAATATTTTACCTTGGAGAACTACACTTCCTGTCGTAGCATATTTATAAACCAAAGCCCAACCGTTTATGTAGCTGAGGGCTTCCCCTACAACCCCAAGCGTAGCCTCTAATGCTGTTTCACAACCAGGCTGATCTTCGCCTCCATTCGGATAAAAATCTACATGTTCAATAGCTTCTTCTAGTCCATAACCTATAAAAGAAATTACACAATGATAGTTTATTTTAAATCTGATTAAATTTGCTTTTAAATAATAGTACAAACGTATCTTTTCAACTTTGGTGACGTTTACTTTTTGTTTTCCTCCCAGTCATGCAAATATACATACGTGTATAGACAAAAATGTTTAATCAAAAATAAATAACAATTAATTATTTAAAAATTAGTTAGATATTATACATAAACTATTAGTACTCTATCAAGATTTAATCGAAAATTCGCATGCTTAGATCAAAAGATGAATAAGAATATTTATGCTTTATTCTTATATATTTATGCTATATGGAACAAAATAACATTTGAGTTAAAAAGTTTGAATATTTAAATTTTATTTACGATTTACCTTCAATAAAATTTGTACAGGAATCAGTCTCCAAAATGAGACTTTAAATTAAGATTGTCTCATTTTCATCTCCCAAAACGAGGTGTTTTGCTTAGTAATTTAAATAAGATATATGATTTTATCCCCTAAGGGACTTGTATAAGGATTTGAAGTTTTATACGTTTTTATTATTTACTTAGTAAAGCTGCCGATGGCTGAAAACCTACCTATTATTATTTTATTCTTAAACTGGAATTATGTGTCTATCTACATAATTTCTCAAGATAGTCCAGCAATATTTTCTAGGAGCTTCTGTAATGGTAATACATTAATTTCTTAAATGGTTTACAGTAATAATTAATAAAATAATGCAATTGCATTGCAGCAAATGCTTTTTTTACAGTAAATTAAATAGAGTTAAATACTCGACAGTGCTTCAGTCAGAAATCTAGAACTTCTATCTTAAAATAAAGCCTTAAATTGTGCACTTAGCAGTCCGCATGTATTTTGAGAGAGAGGGAATAAAAAAATAAAGGTCTTGTTGTATGAGTAGTACGGAACATGTGACAATTGAGCAGGTATGTTTTCTCTTGCTGCTGGATTGCATGTAATTGTCTTCCAAGCTTGGTTGCACTACAACATTTGCATTCATGAAATAAAATATATGGGCAAGAAAAGCTATAAAAAAGTAATTTTAGTGGAAATTGAGAAAGAAATCTTCGAGGAGCACAAGAGAGTTATGCAAATAGCTGACAACACACGATTTTGTAATAAAAGTTCGCCGACAGTTTGGGAATATTGAAAACGAAAGAAGTAAAGTATGTGCATGAACGAGAAAGAACGAGCAGGAAATACTGTTAGTGAGAACTTTATATTCAAGCAGAGAAAAGATTTGTATCTCTATCTCCAAAATAAACTATTACGTATGTAGAGTCATTAGAATTTTTTGAAGCAGGAGACGTGAAAAATGTGCAGTGCCCTCCACGGAACTCATACCCCCGACTTCTCAATTACGCGTCGATTACCCTTTATTCTAACTCAAAATAACTAACGAATGATCCGCCCGAAAAGGCTTAAGATGAGCCTCAACTTAGGCTTTAACTCGGGGCTTAAGATAAGCCTCAACTTAGGCTTTAACTCAAGATAGAAAATAAGAAACAAAACTAATACTAATACAATAAAACCAACCGAAGCTGCACAGAATTAACTAACAGAGTTAACCCTTATTGAAGATTACGAGCGAATACTAGCAGACACGTAATTATATGGCCGAGTAGTAGCAAGATTAGACTAGCAGCAATAACGTTGCCGGAAGGCAGGCAAGCGCTTCTAAGCTTTTGTAATAAAGTGACCGAGGCCTTCAACATAAACACTTGTTTCTACCTCTTTTACGTAAAACGCAATTTTAAATATTCATCTGGTAAGAAGACTTAAGTGGAAAATGAGAAGTAAAGGAAAAGTTTTTTCCCCCTCAAAATATAGAAAATTAAAATAAAACCTACACCTTATATACTCTTCCTTCTAAAGGACCACTGGGGATTAGATGACTCCTGGTTGTGACGAATTTTCATCCACTACCATTTAGTTCGGGCCACGTTTAGAGCCATTTTTTCTAAACAGGAGAGGTTAAAAATGTGCAGCCCCTCCTGGGACTCTAACCCTGGACCTTTCGAATGCGCGTCAAGTATGCTTCCAATTACATTACGAAGGCATGCGGAAAAGAGGGAGAAAATACATATAAGTACACTGTTAGAAAACAAAAACATCTTCAGGGAAATCAGGGGTTGTTTGATAACTCTAAAAGAAAAAGCGGCATCCACTGTTTTGTGAAGTTAAAAAGTTTTGATGCTACGACAGCTGAGGCATTCTCCGCCAATATTCAGAAGCTCATGTTTTACAAGTGTTATTTACCAAAACAAAATTTTAATTGAGATGAGAGATAGCTATTATCGAAATATATGCTATGATGCCCTATTTTGCAGTAGAAGAGAATGCAATGTTTTGACATAAGTCTATGAAGGCCGTCTCACTCTTCCGTTGGATAATAATACAACCAGAGATTTCAAAGTCAACCCCTTCAACTGTATAAACAGTAAATCTACGAACCTTCAATGGGTGCAAAGTGTGCAGAAATGCCAGTCAGTTGTCATATGGGGGTTCAACAGCAAGACTTGGATCGCTCGTATCTTGTTCGCTGAGTGAATTAATGAGACGTTTGATTCTGCAGTGAAGAAATAGCTTTCAGAAAGGAATCTGCTAATCGATAATTTGTTAGATATGGTAATGTTCCCATTGAGTCTCAAAGACTTAAAGAAAGTTTCTAGAAATTCGATTTCATTTTTTTCGTTCTTCACAACGCCACTTCACTACACCAACATGTGAATCGGCAGATCGTTTCGAAGTTTTAAAACATTTACAGCAAAGCTGTACTTCAACAATATTCGAGGTGACCTCAAAGACAAACTTAATTACCACAGAACGTTATAAAGTCATTTATACAGCAAGAATAACATCAAGATCAACAAAAGGCCTGAGATGAAATTACCAAAAGAACCCTCAAATTTGCTTCGAGAAAACTGTCGTTTTATTATGTTCCAGGGCATGATTTTAAGATATTTGCTTATGAATAGAAGCAGCTAGTTATAATGAAATTGCATTTTCGGAGAAGACTATTAATTAGGTATAAATAAGAATGATATTCAAGTGGTGGTGGAAGGACGAGATAAGGAGCTAAGCACCAATGAACCTATGGATCTGCATCGCAAGGAGATATTATCTGAGAAGCAGGCGAAGAAAGACGAAGAAATCCCGCGAAATCCTTCAAAGGAGGTAAAACGAAACTGCCATTGGATAGGTTTCTAGTTAAAGTACAGCACGAGAAGAATAACATTTCAGTGAGCAAGTTGATAGCAATGTTTTTGTTAGTAAACCATAATTTTGTTTTTTGGTAAATTAATTTGTTTCATGTATTTTTCCTTTATATGTTATATTAATAATTTTATATGTATATTTTTGGGATGTGGAATGAATCATCTGAATTTCCAATGCTTCTTAAGCAGAAATTTGCTTTACTATAAGAAAGCTTTGTATTACAGGCTTGTTTTAGGGATGACTTCACTCGTGAAAGAAGGAACCACTCGCATATTTCATGTTAAAAATGTTAAAAATCCTTTAATCATGTTTAAAAATTCAAATTTACAGGTACTACTATTAAATGCATCTAACAAGTGTTTAAAAACACAGAGAGAACAATATGAAGCTACTGTGCAGAATTAAGCGTATTATTAGAATTAAGCGTATTATTAAGAATTGTTGAGAAAGAGTTTCAGGTAAAAATAAATATTTTATTATTATGATACTAGAAAAGAAGCAAACAAATATACCTGATAAGCGATGTCCTGCCCAGTTTGTATGTATGACGTCAACGAAACTGGCGTCACCTTTATCTAATCTCACAATCCTTTCTACTCCATTAAAAAAGGGTCCTGCTGGATCCAAACCTACCAAAAAAATACATAAATGCACACATATCTGTACGTGTGTCTATACATATACCTACCTATCTAGCTATATATATATATGTAAAATTTTCGGGAACATAGAAAAGTAATCAGCTTGCAGTCATCGTGGCTGGGAGTGTAAAGCGGTATCCAAATGACTTTGCTCAAACTCACCATTGAAAACCAGATGGTCGTTTTGTCGTACAAATGCCATTTGATAGTTAAACAAACATAACTATGGGCAGTTCCAAAGCTTCAAAATTCTTAAATCAGCTTTGAAGACGTCTGGAAACCAATCGAACAATGAAAGCGTTCTGTACTGGTTGTATGCATGAATATGAATGTTTGAGTCCTGTGGTTAAGAATGAAGGGGAAGCTAGTTCGGAGGCAGTTTACTATCTATCTTATCACAGGATCTACAGACCTGACAAGAACACCACTCGACTGAGTAGGGTGTTCAATGCTATTGCAAAAATTAGTAGTAATCAGTGCCTCAATGACATTCTTCTGAAGGAAGGTGACATACAAGAAGACCTTTTCTCTATCAGGTTAAGGTTTAAAAAGCATCTTTATGTGTTTATTTGGTTTCGACAATTGAAACTGGCAAGTATCAAGTCGCTCTCCTAAAAACTAAAATTGACTTGCTCCAAGTTGATCTTTAAAGAATTCGTTAGACGAAGGGTATTGACTCTCCATAGAGGCCTGCTCTCTTCAGACGATTACGTATGGATCAGAATGTTCTCCTTTCTTAGCTCAGTGTGCACTTCTCCAAATAGCTTTTATTAAAAAGACTTTCCTATATTCTCATCCGTAGTTTTAACCAACTTCTACATTGACGATATCTTGTTGGGCATTTCAGATTTTACTTAAGTCTTCAGAGAGAGTTCACCTGATTGCTTGAACATGGGGAAACTACACAAAGAGCACGGCAATAAGCCTGAATTAAATCAAGGGGAGTTTGAAAATTATTTTACAACACACACAGCCATTTTTATATTTCAAGATGTCCATCGAACCTGGCAGCACGTACACCAGAGCAGTAGTGTTGTCATATATAGATGGCATTTACCATCCTCTAGAGATTAGTTAGAACAGTCATTACCAGAGCTAAATTATTTATGTAATGGCTGTGGTTACTTTTAATTAATTGGCACAAAACACTTCAAGAACCAACATTTCTTGAATGGCATAGCTTTGTCTGGTTCCCATAATCGTAAGCAACTATATTAAAAAAAATTATCATTCAGTTGTTTCACGATTGCTCTCAGTCTGCGTATGGCAGCAGCGGCTTAACTTCAAGCTATTTCGAACGAAAAGCCTGTATATAGACATATTTTGTGCAGCAAATTGTGGGTTGTTCCAATCAAGACAATGCGGATTCTCAAACGTGAATTGTTAGTTTGCTTTCTTCTATCCCAACTGGTTATAAGGACTCTGTCATTACTGAAATTACGATTTGACCACGTTTATATATGTTTCCAATATCGTTTTAAGTTGATCAATGTATATCCTCATTGAATTAAGACATTTGTAAGCAACAGCGTTTCAAGTATTCAGCATCTCACAGAGAACACCGAGCTCATGGAGGCTTGTACCCTCTGAGAATAATTCTGCAGATATAATCTCATTTGAACTGGATACTAGGAGCATATCATAGTTTGCTGAGCTTTTACAACAACCAACAGTTTTTACAACAACAGATATGTGAGCTAAAGTTAGACATGACAAGTTTTACAGATGATCTTTACATAAATGAATCCCGACCTTCTGTGAACACTGTATTGATTTTGATTGTAAGTAATGATGTCTTAGGCAATCTCATGAATTTTGCAAATAATTATTTGAAATTAATCTGAGCTTCAAGCTTTGCTTTCATGTTTATACGTAACACAGGAAACCTACTTGACCAGCACAGAGAACCACTAACATCAGAAGAACTAAATAACTTTCAAGATGTTATATTTATTAGAGTTCAATTTTGTGTTTTCTCGTTGTAAATTGTATCCCTTAAAACAGGAAAATCTCTCATGTCAAAAAATAAGTTGAGATTTCTTTATTTCGTTTTAGATAAAAATTGTTTCATCCTCAGACAAAGTTTGAGTCAGACACATTTGTGCTATGATCAGATCTATAGTTTTGACAGCTGGCCAAAAACTAACGAAACGTATCCTGAAATATTATCATAGAAAGT
The DNA here is from genome assembly GCF_044657685.1 of Stegodyphus dumicola. Taxonomy (NCBI): domain Eukaryota; kingdom Metazoa; phylum Arthropoda; class Arachnida; order Araneae; family Eresidae; genus Stegodyphus; species Stegodyphus dumicola. Next base: position 174,870,849 of record NC_140769.1, read on the forward strand.
ACTTACACGTAGGTTACCCGATAAGCGCAGTTATACAGCTAGAATATTTAGACCAAGGATGGCGAACCGTTTTCGATTAGTGTGCCGGTTAAATTACGTTTAATTATTTTCAGGTGTCCAGTGTGCCATTTGTCATATTTCTTTCTAAAATTCATCTTTATCCCCTTGACATGCCCTGCTTTGATTTCAGGCTATCGACTGTGACAAATTTTCAGACTGTTATACTTTCAGCCCATTATATTTTGTAACTATATTTGCTGTTCAGTTATTACTTTGCATGAAATTTGAATTAAATAAACAGTATTTTAAAAATAAATATTTCAGTTTAATATTAAGATAATGTAAAAATATACTAAATCTGACACCCATTTATTGTAAGTGAAAAAATAAAATAAATGTTATTAATGTTAGACGTTTTTTATGTTTTTATAGTATGAAAAATTAGATGTATCAATACAATTCAAAATATATTATTAATTGTCTATATTTTTCACTTAAAATTATATTCTCTTTAAGACACTTCACTTAATACACTTTCCGCTTTTCAAAATGCATTAATTTAAAATGGATTCATAAGCAAATACTACAATATTACATTCAAAACCTACGTGCATTTAATCCCATTTAATGCGACATCTGTTGTCTATTCTTATTAGCCATGCTATTTATATTTTGATCATAACTTGTTGTCTTTAATTACACACAAGTTTCACTTAAATCTGAATCAAAGTGGTTCCTTTCAGTAGATTTTATAGAGTTCATTGATAAAAACAGCTGCCCGCAAAATCCCAAATATTGTAAACTGTGCTATTGCAAATTTTGTCATGGCCGAAAACTGTTGTGAGAAAACATACCTCGTTAAAGGATTAAGTTTTCTGACTTTTCGATGCAATATTTGGAATTCGCACAGTCCACTTCTTCTAATGCTTCATCAAGATTGAAAAATTTGTTCACCCATGTAGAATGACCTCGAATTTTTGTCAGTTTCATTTCCAAATTGTAAGTATAAAACAACTAAAAAATCGTCACTTTAAGATCACCTATTTTCGCAAAGTGAAATCTTAAAAAACAAATTGCAGTGTTTTAAAATAATCAAATATCTCTTAAATGTATTTTGTCTGTATTCGGACGATAGTTTAGCATCAAAATTTAACATTAATTCTAAGTGTATTCTAAGCGAAGGGAAATATTTCACCTTCTTTGTTTCAATATCTTTAAAAAAATGGGTCAGATTTGCGCTCTGAAGATCTTATGATCTCAAACAATCTATTCGGAATTTGTTTTTTGCCTTGCAGTTTATAATTTATACCATTACATAGTGCTGTTAAATGGCTGAAAACCATTAAATCACACATCCAAATAGGATCAATGATCTCTGGGAATTTTTGCTCCTTTTCCATTGTAAAAAAATAGAATTTCATCCAAAGCTTGACAAATATGCGAAGAACGTATCCTTCGGAATACGTATATCATACGTATTCCGAAGAACGGAATATGTATGTACAAACCCATTACATATTCCTACCATAGTGAAATCGCATAGTATTCACCAATAAATTCCGCTTCAGTTTGGAGCAGATGACCATCGGTTACGCGTAGGAAGAGACCGGGACTAGCGGCTCCAATCAGCTCTAGTTTTACAAAGGAAAAAAGCTATTACTTCTGCCGTGATGGTGTGAAGTGTTGTCTCATATGACAGCAAGTTGAGCCTAATCATCCTGCTTACAACTTTAACAATTTAACTATATATTGATGAGATCTGTGGCCATTTGCATTGCTCTTCATGGCAAGCCATCCAAGAGGATCCAACAGGATAATGCTAGACATTGTACAACTCGGTTATCTCTGCTTTTTACTTTACTCCCCCGACAAAGCAGTTGGTTTACTTAAAGGATGATGCTTATCAGTCTGCTAAGACCTGCCAGCGATTTTAATTTAATTCAGAAGTCCGGAGACACGTCTGATGGGAGCTGCCTTTATAGCATCAAAAGGTAACGAAAGTAAAGCGTAAGGACTGAAATTAGCCATGCAGTTAAAAGTATTCTATTTTGATTGTACAACTCTTAAGCTGAAAGGGTAGTGCATGTGCTGGTTTTTGGTTTAAACACAGCGTTGTCGTTTTCGGGGTTCTAGAAATACAATAGTGTTACAAACATATTCATATTCTGATCTGAAAACAGAAATATGGCAATAAACTATTATACATATAAAAACAAAATAACACTTTACAATATATAACGCTATTCATTGGATAAGCATTTGAAAATATTACGCACTTCTGTATACCAAAATACTGTTGCATCTGTACACAGATATAGCAATGCGATACAATTATAGCATTAGTACAATACTATGATACACCATTATATTCCAACACTAATGCACTTTTCAAATCTATTCTTCATTTAATACTGTTACGCCGAATTTACATTGAAGATATAAGTTTGAAAAGAACTTCAAAAAACGTCTGGTGCGCTAATATAATATAGCACTGTTTTGAAAAATATGCATATTGTGTATCTTTCAAGTTCATGGCATTTCTTTCGTCTGGCAACTTGGCAATTGGTCCACTAGAGTTAACGGTTCTGAACTGTTGCTGTCCTTAGCTATGGTAGGGTGCTGTCTAGTTATTTAGTCGTTTGAATATCCCAAGAGATATTTCAGTGAATTTCCAGATACATCTGAACTCGTATTTTGTTTGTTTCCAGCTGATAGAATGCGAAGATGATAAATGCTTCTTTCTGGGCAGTCAAAACTATAACGATCCCTCCAAGTATACACTGCAAAGTGTCCAGGAAGCCGAAGCGAAGCAGCTCATGTAATGGACATGGCAATAGTGGCTGCTTTCATGTGCAGCTTGGGAATGACATGTAAAGTATTTGCCGCGGTTGCCAGTTCGGCAATTTTGTCTGCATTTTCATTGCCGTCCACTCCATTGTGTGCAAAGACCCTCTCGAGCTTTGGTCTGATATTTGCCGGCAAGGAGAGTAGCAATAAAGTCTTATAGACGGCTTGCTTGCCAATAGTCCAAAAGTCCAATAGACGGCTGCTGGAAAAAGTTGTAACAAAGATGGTTGATTTCCTTTGACCTTCCAGCACGCGCGTTTGCGAAAAATTCTGTTTTTAATGCCCATTTTTCGAATATCGAAGCTGAGACATCTGAAGATCATCTCTATTCCTCCTTTCTACCCTTCCCCACATCATGGAATGTAACAACAGTATGTCATTTTACTTTTCTTTATTTTTGGGGGGCCTTTGTACTACGTGGCAGCTTTTCGGTAAAAGTTACGACAAGCGCGTGGTCGTGGGTGAAAATTCGAAAAATATTTTTTCTCAAATATTTTGTAATGTTGTGTTATTAATGCCGTGTATTATTTTAATTTTTATGCATTTGACTCTAATTTTTATATCGGTTTTCATGGCAAAAAATATGTGCATTTTACTCGCATTCTTGAAGAATTATCTGATGAGGAAACGTAAGACAAGGAAAGCTTTGGATGGGAGAACGATAGCGATTTTCATTCCTTATTTTCTTTTATTTCGATTCTTTAGAAAAAAATTAAAAATATTATAGTTTAAAGTGCGTTTTTGTAATTAGTAAGAAGTAAATTTCCTTGCAGAAGTAAGTAATGCTAAACTTACTTTTTTATCCTACCAAGGTGAGTGTGTTTTCCTTTTTTATTTGTCTATACTTGCCTTTGATGAATAATTAGCTTCGATTTTAAAATGTAATTATTAAATAATAAATTTAAATTTTTCTATAATGAAATACATCATTGCATTTCCATCTATTAATAAAAAAACTTAAAAATAATTTACTTATATTTGAATGTGATATCATTTGCATTTTGAAATAATAAGGTTAATATTTTATTTCTTAACAAATTTATTATCAATATTCACTCATTTCTGTCATTTTTCGTGCCAAACACGGTAAAATAACGGATGTCGTAAAAAGTATGACTCGCGCGTGCTCATGTCAAATTGCCAAGCGCGCGTGCTGGAAGGTTAAATAATTTAAATTATTATAAGATATCTGTCTACTAGGCATCTGTGATGACATCTGTCTACTAAGTTTGAGGAAATGATTGACTTATTTTTCCAAACTATTTACTTATTTTGTTTCAGAAAATAAAATAAAATTATATTTAAGTTCTTTTTTTAATTATATTATGCGCTAAGCATTTTTTAGAATAATTATTAAACGTTAAAATAAACTGACATATCGAAATTTTACTGTAATATTATTTATACCAATAGCCTTAAATATGTTACAGCTATTATGCAAATCGGAAATCGAAATCACTATTAACCATCTTCTCTGAGACGACCGTTTCTACAGAAGTTAATATTATCTAGAATAGCGAATGCCGGTTTAGAGAAGGCTGATTACACATTTAAATATTAAAACAGTGTTCGTTATTGTGAAATTCCTTTATTTTTCGTATTAAATATTACTTTTCAGTAGGAATATAATGATGTTTTCCCTAATACTAAGATTCACATTTAGAGCTAAATCTCACAAAAAAAAACTAATATTTTCCTTGATTTTTTTCAACATTTAAAGGTAGATTTTATTTCATAAGATTTTATTCTCAGTTCTTATATATGAACGTTATTAAAGAATTTTAAGTCGTCAGTGATTACTGTTAACTAAGCCTAAGAATTTATAAATTTTGTTTCTCTTTGCAAATATGTTTCTCAAGTATATACTGTTTCATTATACTATTTGTCTGCATCATATGTAATTATTTTTTTTTATAAATCTTGTTTCTTTTGATAGATATAAGTGTGTAAGTAAACAAGCAATTTGAAATTAAATGTAGAAAAAAACCTTACCCGTAATTCGATCAATTATTGTCTTCTGCCTGTCGCGAAGCCATTTTCCAGCATATCCCGATGCATGTGCGCCAAGACTATGGCCAATGATATGCACGAGATCTGGATATAAATTTACAGTATCCTAAATACATTGTTTAAAATTAGTAACCTGTAAGCATAGTTACTGTATTTTAGAATAATAACAAAAATACAAATCACTATCAGTAATGAATAATAAGAAATGTTAATAATTTGCTTCGTAACATACTGTGTAAACAGGCTAAAATATTTTCTGTTAAATTTGTAAATGACTCAATGTAAATGAAAATATCTTTGAAAATATCTGCATATGAGGTGCATGACATCGTGGTACAGATTATAGAAAGTGCGTAGTTACTGAATGCATAAACAAACGCATTCGAAGCACCAGCTAGTTTTTTAAGCTAATATTCTCATGGAACCAATCTAGTACTTATAAAATTTAATTCATCAATTACCAGTAAAAGTAACTTCTTCTTTCAACATTTATGATAAAAACTGTAAACCCAAACGTAAGACTATAAAAAACATATTACACTTCGCATCTCGCGTACATTAGAGACATTGTAGATAAGACATTATATAATCTAGAACGTAAGAAGGCCTGCTCATAATAAGTGACATAACTATGTAGCACTAGAAGTAACTAAAAATGGAAACATCAAACATTTTAAAATAAGTTGCAAGGTTGTTTATTATTTTGCTTGTACTTCGCACGTTTTAACTCAGTCTTCTTAGGTAATATAAATATATTTAAAGTGTTAAACAGAAGTCGAACGATTTACTTAAATACCAGCTAGTTTTTAAGCTAATATTTTCATGGAACCAATCTAATACTGATAGAATTAATTTGATCAATTACCAGTCAAAGTAGCTTCTTCTTTAATGCCAATGGCCTGATGCTAAATCCAATGCAGAGGAAATGTTTGCATTTGTTCATTGATCTAATACAGCATCAATTCTAGGAATAGGCTCAGAATCAGTTTTTATAATTTGATTAAGCTTTTTGTAATCAGTACACAATCTAGTTTTTGCCTGTTCATCACGCTTATAAGCTAAAGTTACAGCAGCAGCATAAGGGCTATAAGAAGGTTTAATGATTCCAGCATTTAACAACTCATGTATTTGTTTTTTAATTTCACTATTATCTTTAGGATATATATGGTATATAGGCTATTGGTAATTCAGAAGTTAATACAACTCTGGGGGGGGTATCTTTATACAACCAATATCATATTTACTTTTAGCAAATATATGATTATAACTATTCAACAATTTTCGTAATTTACTATCAGAATTTTCACTATGTTCAAAATAATTACCAGAACTTTTAGTACTAATATCACTTTTACATACAAAATTTTCACTATTTTCAAAATATTTACTAAGTTGTTTAGCATTGATATCATTTTTACATACAAAATTATTTTGAAAAAACTTACATAATTTAACATTTTTACTCACCTGCTTTCCAAACTGATAAACTTTAATTATGAAAATTCAATTGTAATTTGAACAATGAAACACAACATAAGGATAATAATAAATAGTTCAAATTAGAATTTACCGCATAAAATATTATATCATTAGTGAGTTTGCCTATTTTACATGATATTTTAATAGTTTTTCCTACATGAATCTGACTAGATAGAGAAAATAACTTACTACTATATTTATCTTCGATTTCTTTAAAAGTTTTATCAATACCCTTAAAAATATTAAATGGCAAAACATTTACCTGAGAGCCAGTATCGATGATGCTGGGAAAATTTAGTTGCCCAATTCGGGCATTAAAATCATTTTTTCTGTTCACTTTTGGACATTGTATTATAATAATTTAAAGCCGGATTTTTGTTGATAACTAAGCGGCCTGTACAGATATTGAAAAGGCCGGGAAGGCCCTTGTTGATAACTTACCGGCCTGTACGGATATAGAAAAGGCAGGGGCCTATACTGATTTGATTGCAAAAACCGGGTAAAATACTTGGGTACAGTTTGCCTCTGAGCAATAATTACAGATTCTTCGTGAAACTGCCATTTAATATTTTTAAGGGTATTGAAATAAGCCATAAGCTAAAGTTACAGCAGCAGCATAAGGGCTATAAGAAGGTTTAATGATTCCAGCATTTAACAACCCATGTATTTGTTTTTTAATTTCGCTATTATCTTTAGGATCTATATAGTCTATAGGCTATTGGTAAATTGAATAAAAAAGAAATTGGGAAAAGTTTTCAAGCAATTTCAATCTATTCTCTGGGTATATTTAGTTTCTAGATAGTGAGCAGCATCCGCTGTCATTCCGGGAGACCTTGATTGAGGGCCTCAACTGCTGTAGCATCATTTAACTTCAAACTAAATGCAAATCTTAATTTGTTGCGAAAATAGAGGTCAACATTATTAAATGTTACCTAGGTGATAGACACAAAATCATTAAAGGTCACTGTCTCTGCGCTGGAAAAGTACGTCTGGAAATTGTCTTTTACTACTTCCCAATCTTTCTCTAGACATTCTCGCAAGAAGTATGCCAGGGCTTCTCCTCTTAAGCATTACGAAAAGATGAAGGTTTTACTTTATCCTGGATATTTTTGGCAGTACATTTTTGCTCAAACAGCAGAAGGTAATTGTCTATAGGAAAATTACTTTTTGATCCGTCAAAGATTGGAAAGTGAAATTTTGCTGCGTCGACAGTGCCTATTGATGCCTGCGTATTTGACATCATTGTTTTGGATCTTGTATTCATTTTTTAAGCACCAAGAAATATTTTACACAAAATTTAATTTGGAAACACCAGTCTTGAATATGAAATCAACGCTAAAAAGTTTTCGCATTACACCCAAATATTAATCTGAACCACGGTACACTTTGAGAAACACTTCATTGCGTAGCCGAAAGCAAAGCACAGGGAGTAAGTAGATGATTGACGCACTGTCCTTGAAACACATTTCAGTAGATGTTGAATTTAGAAGCGCATTAAAATAATCCAAAGGAGCTCTTTCCCACGCAGAATGTCCTGATGGCTAATTAATAAAGCTGTGATATTTCGGCAGTCGTGGCACATGAATCGAGGCTTGCCATCAAAGTCCAGGCATTTTCTATAGCATAGTGTTAAGGCGGTATCCAAAGAAGACACAGGATTTCCCTTTTTACGATTCCATAGCTTTATTTCAGTTTCAGAAGCCAGATCAATATTCGTTACTAAATAAGATTACTTTAACTTTATTGCATCGTAGAGGAAAGGAAGATGGGAGCAGTAGCATAGGTTTTAACACCACAGCGAGAGGAAAGCTTCTGTTCATAAAATGGCGCGCATTCGTTATTTATACTAGCTGTTACGTAATAGGCTAAAATGTTCTCGAAGGTACTGGTCTAGGGGCAGATCCTAAATTGCAGAAAGTTAATTAGAGGTTGCCTGTTCGCGTAGAGCAAAGCCATCGTATTTTTTATATTTTAAATACATACAATTTATTTATTAATTATATATATATAATTCAATATAATCTTATTAAGAGAATAATGATCTCAAATTTAAACATTAATGCCGCGGTTTGAAAAGCTTTAAGAATGAGTTCCTATATATTATCGGAAGCGAACCATAAGAATAGCTGCCATTAAAAATACTCGAAGAATTTTGGAAAGACTTTTGCCTCTTTGACTTTACAGTGTCTGTTATTGATTTTATTGCTTGATAATATAAATTGGTAAATATGCGGCAGTAAAAATCTAACAGCAAATTCTAAGAACATCCATTTCAATTCGGTTAATATTTGCATGTATCTAGGAATATCACCTGCGAGATGTAGAACACAAAATTCTCCATAAGTTTATTCTCACAGTGAGTATAATAAAATCGTCACACAGATCCTAAAATGTTGCTCATATTGAGATTATTTTGTTTGACCGTGCTCAGGATATTCAAATATTTATTCATAAATAATACATAATTAACATAAAAACAAATTAACGTAAATTACGAAAGTTTAGTTTTAAAGTAACAGGATTGTTGACGTTCAGCAGCTTTCTCTGCTTCATTCTCTGATTTGAAATTTCGAGCATTCTTCGAGTGAAATTTCGAGCAGTTCTGATTTGAAATTTCTGTTGTTTTAAAGCAAATCTTCTTCTCAGAATTTTCTGTCAAAACAGCTTCAAGAAGCTTCGGTCTTTGAGAGCACAAAATGCATGCACAAAGTTCTAAAATTACTACGCTACCTTTCGGGGTAAAGTATGAATAGGATTATATATAAATTTAGAACAGCACAAAAAAAAAACTGGGAAGATAATTGAATGAATACGAAAACTACCTAATTCTCGACTGAAGGTCACGAATACTGTTTTTCTGCCCTTTAAAACAGCTTTCTTATTTATTTATTTTTTTTTTTATAAAAGACGTTCTTTCATTTTGATATGCATGAGTTTTATAAGAAATTCGCCAAAGTTCATTTTTGTTATCATTTTGAAATTTTAAAATTTTGGTATAATAAGGCATCTTTACTCTTGACAACTTTTTTCCAGTTTTTGCTCTTTAGAATGTTTAGGTCATATTGAACACAATCGGTCCATCTCACAGGGGGTCTACCCCAAAGTCTGGTTCCCATGGGTTTTGCCAGAAAGATTTTCTTACAGAAAGATTCTTCGTGAATTCTGGCCAGATGACCAGAAAATTTAAGAATCTGTAGTATGAACACTTTTGCTACATCAGGTTGTACAGCTCTAAATTTGGTCTCTTCCACTATCCATTCACAAGGCACCAAGTATGCAACACCCAAGCTTCCTCATCATGTAAAGTTGTTGCTCAAACTTCCGAAGCATAAAGCTGAATAGATCTTATACGATACTTGTAAAGAAGTAATTGAGTTCTTAACTTGATAAAGTCGGATTTTAAATAGCTCTTCAGGCCATGGAAACATCTATTTTAAGCAGAAATTCTTTTAAGCATTTCAGAAATTATCTTATTTTTACAACTCATCTCCGCTCTCAGGTAAGTGAAACTCTAGAATTTTTCAAATCTATAGTTATTAATTTATAAATGATTAAGTGGTAAGTCAAATTTTAAACAAGGCATATATTTAGTTTTACTTTCTTTAATAGGAAGGTTAAATCCTTTTGCAATTTTTTCCAATGTCATGAATGCCTGTCTAAGAGCAGGAACATTAAGGGCAACAGCCAAATATCAACTGCATAAGCTAGTAATTGAATAAACTTATTAGAAATATTTCCTCTAGTACTGATTCTAGAATCTCTAATAACTTTGAGTGCAATATTAATCAGAAGATATGCCAGAGTATCCCCTATCTCACTCCATTCTTAGCCTAAGGTTGTTCCGTAAAGTACCTTGTAAACGAAATTGTATCTTGGTTTCCATAGGAATGGAAGTCACCAGTGTAACAAGTTTTTCTGGAATATTTAGTTCCCGCATTGTCTCAGTAAGTAATTCTCTATTAATACAATCATAATAAGTTTCGAAACTGGTAAAATGATTGTGTGTTTCTTTTCCACCACTTCTGCATTTTTCAAAAGCCTTAGATTGAAAATCTGCTCCATAATCGATCTTTCTTTAATAAAGCCGCATTTACAATCGCCGGTTGTTTCTCATAATTCCAGAAGAGTTGAATTAAGTCCCTGATTTGTAGAACGCAACAATGGCCTGCAACTTTTAATAGTTCTGAAGAAATATTGTCTGGCCAACAGATTTATTGGTTTTTAACTTCTTTGTAGCATGATTTTCCTCTTTCAGAGAAGGGACTCAATAGGCCCTAAGTTTCTGCTTATTATTTCACTATTTTCTTTATGCAGATCGGAATTCAGCCGCTCATCTAGATGCTTCCTCCACCTCCGTAGAATGTCACTTAAAATAGAACCGACTTTCCCTCTAGAATGTGTTGTCCTAGCGTTAAAATTTCTCCGTCCATGATTCATTTAATGAGAGAAAGCTCTGCTTTCCTCTACTCCTCTATTAAAGTTTGACATCTCATAGAATATTTTCATGAAGGTTCTTTTTATCACGGTGGATCATTTTAACACATTTATATTCGTCAACAACTGATCTAGTACGTTTCCTTTTAAGCATATTCTTATATGCCTTAGTTTTAAGGTCATGGCAGCCCTATACCTTGATCGGTGTCCGCCGATAACATCGCGGCAAAAACATCGTGGACGAAAACGTCGCGGAGAAAACAACGCAAGACGAAAACGTCGTGCTACATAACATCGTGGGAGAAAACATCGCAGTTCTAAAACATCGTGGTACAAAACATCGTCGTAGAAAATAAAGCGGTTCAAAAACATCGCAGTTCAAAAACATCTTCGTCGAAAATATCGTGGTAAAAAATAAAGTATCTACAAATCATCGCATGACGATAACATCGCAGACATGCTTTTTTCAGGTTTTAATAATTGTAAATGGATATTCCCATAATGATTTGTGAGCGCAAGGTGTAAAGAAGGATAAATTTTACTTTCACATATTTTATTAACTAATAAATTTTTGCTGAAAACGTAAGAAGGAAACTTAAGCATAGAAAATTAAATGTAACTTATAGATTACACTTTTCATGAAATACGAGTATTACCAGTAAAAACTTTATAAAAATGATTTATTAATGGCCTTTTTTAGTTAACTATGTCGGTTTAAAATTCTATTAAGTGCTATAAGTTGCATTAATTTTTTATGCTTAAGTTTCCTTTTTATTTTCTCAGCAAAAATTTATTAATTAATAAAAAATATGAAAGTAAAATTATCCTTCTTTCCATCTTGCGCTCACAAATCATTATGGGAATATCCATTTACACTTATTAACGCATGCCTGAAAAAAGCATGTCTGCGATGTTATCGTCATGCGATGATTTGTAGATACTTTATTTTTTATCACGATATTTTCGACGACGATGTTTTTAAACTGCGATGTTTTTGAACCGCTTTATTTTCGACGACGATGTTTTGTACCACGATGTTTTGGAACTGCGATGTTTTCTCTTTGCGATGTTTTTTCCCACGATGTTTCGTAGCACGACCTTTTCGCCTTGCCTTGTTTTCTCCGCGACATTTTCGTCTGCGATGTTTTTGCTGCGATGTTTTCGGCTGTAACCACCTTGATCAAACCAGCCGTCACTCATTCCCTTCTTTGCTCCAAGATTCTATTACCAGTTTCAGTCATAATAATTTTTAACGGATTCCATTTCTTAGCTATATACTCCAGTTCTTCCAGTTTGAGGATTTTTAATTGTGTTTCCTACTCATTCTGGTATTTCTGCTTTATAGGTTTTCATTTAAGAGTTAGCAGTTAAATTTCTCTCATCTAATTCTTCATCCCTGATTTTTACGGGCATTAGGGATAAGCCTGTTGTCTACAAAATGCAAGATCGTCGAGGCTGCAGTTCTATCAAGAATAAACACTCATAGAAGAAAGGAATATGATAATTCCCCATCAGTTCTGTTTTCACAGCTGCTTTTCCACTAAATATCAGCTCTACCAATTATTTGAAAACATTGCTAAACACCTTCTATAGAAAAATTTACAGCAGGACATTTCCTATATATAACCAAAACTTTTGATAGGTTCTAACTGGAAAGCCTCAGAAATCAGGTTTCCCAGAGGACATTACGAACATCATTATATGCTGCCTGACAGATAGAAACTTGGTGGTTTGCTTCTCAAACACATACTCCTCCCTCCGTGCTATCGTAGTCGGTGTATCTAGATATAGCTTCCTGTAAGCTGTACTTTTCAATTTGTATGTGAACGACATTCCACAAAACTACCACGCACTAGCCCTTTTACAAAGTGCGTTTCTTCGTCTAGCATTACAAGCATTACAATGCCACATCGAGGCACTTGAAACCTGACTAATTAGATGGAAAGTCGAAACCAATGCAGACAAATCCACAGATGATTTCTTTACAAGGAAAAGTAAGATTGATGGAAATATAAAAATGTATGATTCCTCTCTGTCCTGAGCTAGGCCTACCTCGGGCTAATCCTTTACAAAAATCTCACATGCTGTCCAAGCATAATGTCTCTTATCCTGGACATTCGGGAGTATAAAGCTAAACTTGACCCGTAACTGCCTGGAACGACGTTTCATCTGTAGAAAATAAGCTACACATTTTCAGAAACATATTACGTTTCCTGCTCAGTTATGCCTGCTCTGTTTTGGGGTTTTGGCCCCTGTCTGAGATTAGTTTTGCCTGCCCTGTGCTCAGTTATGCCTACTTTCTTGCAAAACCACCCGGAAGCAATTTCAGACTGTACAAAATTGCATTATAAGACAAATTGCCCGCTGATCTTAGTTTGTCAAGAATAATGTAATCAATGAAGAAATGGGCATAGCATAGTTTCTTGTACTAATTTTCATCATTTCTAAGTCATTGACTGAGTCAGAATTCGCTTCAGTGTATGACCTGACATACAGTACGTCTGAGGCATGTCTAGTGTCAATTGAGACATGGTCACACATTCCATGTCACACACACTTCTGATTGAAAGTGCCACAATGACCACTATTATATTATGCTCCGTAGCAAAAAATATCAGTTTCTGTCCATTATCATTTTAGTCGTAATGTAGGCTATGTCCACCAATGATAGCATTATTATTATTATTCATTTATGGAGAGAAGAATGGTAGTTATTACAGAAAAATAATTAAAAAAAAGAATTGTCCTTGAAGCTCAAACAAACGTATCAAAATTGGGTGAAAGAAATGTATAAACAGAAGGTATTTGATTAGTGTATCTATATTGCAAGAAAATTGGCCAGCCTGATATCAAAACGAAAGTATTCGGTCGGAAACAAAACCAAAAATTAATTTATAGATTTAATCTAATGCCATTATTTTAATAAGTCTATTTCAAATTCCCTAGACTGAGCAGATTATATTGCATTAATGGTGAGAAATTTTATAATAGTTCTAGAATATAATATTTAAATCTATAATAATTAATAAAATAGATTTTTATCATATAATTGTGATTATGATATAGTCATAGAAACGAAAAGCTGATTAGTACAAAATTCGGTTCACATCCTTTTGAAGTAGATCTGTTTGCACAAGGGATTAATATCTTTCACAATTCAGTCTAATTTATTCTTATACATAACTTTGAAGTTATGTGTAAGAATGTAAAAGAATATTTGCCCAATGAATTTTGTTTCCAGTATCACTCTACCTCTGTTTCATAACATTTTAAAAATTTAACAGATTATATAAACGATCTAAGATATGAATAACAAAAAATATTAACTGGATGACACTTTAGTCTTTTTGTGTGTGTGTGTGTGTATGAGAGTGTGTAATATAATATTACGATTTTTCGTAAAGAGATAAACATTGAGAAACCAAAGATTTCGTTCCTTCTTCGGCTTGTGAACGAAATTGAGTTGCATTGGGCCTCCTGGGCTAAACCCTATCCCAGTCTAACAAGTAGATCGGTTTCCAAATATTGCCGATCGTAGAAATTCTTCTTTAGTCATAAGGTAGCCAAAGAACCTTAAATATCATCTATTTTCTTGCAGTATCGCGTAGAAAGATTTTTTTTTTGCTCTCGATCCCCACCTGTAGCGAGTGGTTAAGACTACCGAACACTGGGAGTTCGATTCTAATTGGATGGTAATCGAATGGGCTTAGTTTTCATGGTTTTTTAAAATGTGTAATATGAGTGTGATCTATTTCCATTTATTTCTTTTCGCTTCTTGAAAGAACAAATTAACTACGTGGTTACATAAAAATTTTGGTACTAGAGGTTTAATCATTTATGAACGGAAAATAAATTCAAGTATTGTGATTCTGTAATTTTATAGAAGACTGAAGATATGAGATTTAATTCTCTCTATATTACAATGGAAAATTGAGTAGCTAAAACTTACCATCATTCGTTTTATGAAAAGACCAACTTCAGCACCTACTACTCGTATATTTGCAACTGCCTGCTCATACCAAGGCCCATCACCCTCTGACTAGTCGACAATGAAAACGTTACATTTCGTTTTATTCAACAAGGCGTTTTTCAGCCTCTGTGAAAGAAAAATGTGAGTTAAATCCTACCCATGAAAGTTACTTAATATATTATCATAAAATGAAAAAATGTAGGATTTTGCCTATGTTTAACTGTATTTACTGTATGTAACAATACAGCTGCAGATACAGCATTTTTTATTTATTTATTTTGTTACAAAAAATAAATAATGTTTTGGTGAATATGTTATTTGCGAAAAGGTTCAATTTTATTTTTGAAATAAATGTTACCGAAAATCTGTATTTATAGACATCCATAAATATGTACGCAGGAATGAATAACACATATTTTCATAATTTGAAAATTTCCAAATGAATTTTTATTCTGAAATGAATTAAATTTTTAGGAGCCCAAATATTATATACTTTTGTCACCTTTTTAAACTCGTATAGGTTTTCAGCACAGAATGTAGTGAACATTAATTTCAAAGTTAAATATGGAACTTTTTAACTTAAAAATAATCCGTAATTTAGTAGAAATAAACATACAGCAGTATAGCTTTCAGGACAATGAAAATTTGTGCAAACTAAAAATAAAAATTACAATAAGTTTATTCTATGGTTGTAGTTCATTTTAAAGATATGAATATGAGTATTTGAAAATAGTATTCGATCACTGTAAATAACGACATAGCAAATTATAAGCTCTTGCCATTCTATTAAAAGGTGAGTATTAATATAAAATATTAAAAATTTCAGATAGCAAATTATAATGATGAGGAAAATAAAAATTAATTAACTGATAATTGTTATGTATATAAAATTTATTGAATTAAGAATATGAATAAAAAATTCTGTATTAGAATAAAGAATATCCATACTTTGTAATACTATAAGAATTTCATATTTTGTAAAACTTACATACATAAAAATAACACATATGCATAAATTATATGCATAAAATATAGTTATATAAATAAATTCCGCATTGGTTTGGAAGAGCAACAAGCCTGCTGAAATCTGAAATTGGGCAAATATTAATCTCAGTTTGGTGTAGTTTGAACACCACTCTTTCGATTACGCTTTAACGAACAGATTTTCTATTCTTTTGGAGCGGATGAAAGGAATACTGGAGTATCTTGAGCTATTTTTATTTCTATAAACGGAAATAAATAAAATCACAACTAGAACTCAAATACTAAAGATATACTCAAATTTCGAAGCTGTTGAGGAAAGGACATCTAAAAAATATTCAGTGGAAAAATTAAAACTTCAGTTCTCAGAAATGGCTCTTTAGTCCAAAGGAGCGTTAGCTCAGAAGCGCTATTTAGCCTCTAAACGGCATTTTGTGGCGTTTCACTATAAATGGCGAATCACTTTTTAAATTGTTGCAACCAAATATTATCGCCCTACATTTTATTTAAAGAAATTAAATAATAAAGAATCTGAATGAATGTATGTATATTTCTCACATTGTGAAAAAAAAAAACAACGGTACCAAGGGCCATCAAATTTTGAATAACATTATCCTCCACTCGAATATGGGCACCTGGACGCTCGAATTTCGGATTTCGAATTTATTTTAATATTTATTCCATAGTTTGTAGAACTTAAGCGAACTTTTGTTTAAAAAACTAAATGGTCTAAAGGCGAGAAAAACTTAATGGTAATAAAAGAAAACTTAATGGTAACACTGTACGGAGTAAAATATTTTTATCTCCAGCTCGCGAGACTGTGTAACGGAAATTATAAAGATATGCTTTTTTAAAATATTTTGTGATACTGCTGTTGAGCTTATGTGGTTTAAGCACGAATAACATGATATTAATAGACAAAATGAACACACAAAACGTCAGAAAACGCCCTTTTGGGGGTAAGTCCAAAGGGACAATTTGCCCCGAAGGACTATTAATTTGGTTTTGGCATTTTGCGTTGTTTCACTTTTCAAATTGTTGTCACCAAATATTATCGCACTGTATTATATTTAAAGAAATTAAATGATGAAGAATGTGCATATATGTGTGTATGTTTCTCGCATTGTGATAAAACAACGGTACCAAGAGCCATCAAAATTTGAATAACATAATCCTCCTGCAAATATGGGCATCTGGAAGCCCACATTTAAAATTTTTTGTTTGGAATTTGTTTTATTTTCGATTTCATATTTTGTATAACTTGAACTAATTTTTGATTAACAAACTCAAGGATTTCAAAGTGAGCTATGACAACACTGTAGGAAATAAAACATTTTTATCTCCAGAACGTGAGATTGCCTATCGAAAATTCTAAAAATATGCCGTGTTGAAATATTTTTAGCACAATGTGGTGTTACTCCAAATGCTTTCGAAACGTGCATGTGCCTGTAAATGAAAAAAACGCCCGATTGGGCGTGAAGCTTTAATTTTGTTTTCTAGTAATGGACCACTTACCTTAATAAATTTAACAGAATCATGGTTTAATGAAAATCAGGAGGACAGTACGCTAGAAGGTTGAGACTTCCTGACCTGAACTGTAAAAAAGCCCTTAACACTCAGTGGCGCCTTAACCTCTGGAAATGTTCCACGGCGCGACCAGGCAGTAACTGATCACCGAAGAAACTAAGGCAACGTCAGACCACGTGAGTACCCCTAAGCCGACCAACGGAGGCAATCCCTCGAGGACAACCATTACAATATCTACCATGTAGCAATCACTCAGCCCCAAATAGACTTGACAGTACCGTTCTGCCTGGCGCGTTTGAACTGATCACCGAAGAAACGTAGACTCTACTCCTGCGAAGACAAATTAGTACTCCAGGAGCTGAGGCTGTGGAAGTACAGGTCTTAGCCAGAACGCCGAGGGTTGCCTCCAGTCACACCCCAGGGAGGTGAAAAATCCTTTCGATGACTTTTGGTGTGGAATTTACCTGTGGGATTATCAGGCTTGAATAATGTAAATGAGGCGGAATTTATCTATAGAATTACTAAGCGAAGATCTTTGGAGATGAAGACGTCTTCAGGCAAAGGCATGAAATATGATGGCATAAATGTGAACTAAAAGTTATTGAAAGGAAAAAAAATGACAAAACAATAAACTGTTAAATAAATAAGTCGAATAAATTTATTTACCGGTTGCCATTTTGAATTGCCTCCATTATAGCCATGAATGAGGGAAAATGTTTTCCAACCGCGGAAGAAGCCACTTTTCTTCACATCCCAGGAGGAAAAATTCATATTAGTGACATATTGCGGAATATCTTTATTCTTTGGACTGAAAAATCTAAACTCTGTGCCAATTTCTTCTCTACTGTCTGGTTCTGCACTAAAAAAACTCTCCAGTCGATAATAATCGAATGGATAACCAGTATCGAATGTCTCCAACTCTCCCATGTCAACAACACTTCGCCCCTTTTTCCATGTCGTGCAAAAACAGCTAAATAAATAAACACCAAAAAATACAACATACTATCACATTTAGAGTTCTTATATCAATTCTTAATTAAATTTAAGAGACTTTGAAAATGCTACGACATGCTATGAAAACGATAATGACATCATTAATTTCATTAGTTCATTAGGTATGATTATTGTTATATTTCGCATGATGTGTATTCCACACGATCTAGCGTTGATTGCACAAATTTCAATAACATGTTTACTTCAAATAGTTGTAAATTCAGATATGCTAGCAGAAAATGTACAAAGTGATATGAAATGGTTTGAGGTTTACAATTTCAGAAATGGCTACTTGAGAGTGGAAATAGATATTAAAATTCGCTAGGAAGCACTCTTTACTGCAAATAAAGGCGTCTGGTAGTTGAAAGCAATGTTTGTTTTTATAATATCCTACACTTAACTTCTAATGCAAACATTTTTTTTAGTTTCGATTATTCCATCATAATCCAGTATTATTTTGAGAATCATCATTAGCCATTGGTTTAATGACGTTAAAATGTAAACCAACCAGGAAACTGAACCATATATAGAACGCCGCTTCCATAGACAATAAATAATTAAAGCAGCTGGAAGTTAAACAGAACTTCGAGGAAATACGTAGAAATTAATCAATTTAAAAGAAGATACAGTGACACTGTGTCTTAGTTTCATTTGATTCTTTCCTAAGTATTTCGTAGAAGAAAACAACTGAACAAAAAATATTAGAGGAAAAGAAATATTTTAGAAGTACATGTGAACTAAGATCATTCAAAATAATAAAATTTTCATTCAAAACTGAATAAAAATAAATACAAATTAGGGATAAATTTGTGCAATGAATTACAACAGAATAAAAACGTTCATTAAAATTTAAATAAGCTATCATACTGAGTTCTTAAACTCTCTGGAAAATTTACTAATTTAAGGTAAAGTGTCCTTCTTAATATTCGTAAGTATATGAAGCTCTTTTATAAATTACACAATTAAAAGCTGAGCATTCTTTACGGTTTAATCACGCTTTTTCATACAGGAACATTGAAGAGATCGCAACAGAATAGTTTTTTTTCATTATCATACTCCATTTTTTATGTAATAATAAAGCTTAACATACCAGGGATTTCATAGAGGGAACATAGTTAACACAAAATGAACTGTAAAAAT
Organism: Stegodyphus dumicola; assembly: GCF_044657685.1. Lineage (NCBI taxonomy): Eukaryota > Metazoa > Arthropoda > Arachnida > Araneae > Eresidae > Stegodyphus > Stegodyphus dumicola. The sequence goes on from NC_140769.1 coordinate 174,890,230, forward strand.
TTTCCTCTAAATTTTTAAAGTTGACAATATTTTTATAATCAAATAGGAAAATTTATAATACCTGTTACTGTATCTTCAATTGCTTTTCCATTAACAGTAGCTATAAAATACAACACAATGCCCCATACAAATCCAACCATCTTTCTAGATTATCATTTGTTAAAGATGTGAATCAAGAAGGAACAACTGAGTTTTTATTATAAATAAAGAATTAAACCAGCTGCTATTTCACATATGAAAGTGACATTTCATCAGTTTCATTTGTAAAACAAGTGCAGGAGAAATATTTCTTACCAGATTTTTGGAATTTGTAACAAAAAAATATTCAAGGTTTAACAAAGTCGTGCAAAAATCGAAACCCTTGTAACCAACAGCCAATCATATTAGCAGTCAATATATGTTAAAATCTTTTTTCAGGAAATGATATGCAGTACATTTTCACAAACAGAACAATACATTTGCTCGAAGCTTGCTTCTCCCTTGTAGATTATAGATGAAAAAAAACAACTCTCCACATTGTGAGAAAAAATATTAGCCTCTCCATTAATATGTGCTCCATATTAATAAATAGATGCATTGTCTTATGCTTCGCATTAATTTTGAGATTAAAACTCTGAGCTAAAGATATGGATCCTAAAATGGATTAGAGTTCCGTAATGATTTCCAAGATAGTATATACATAGCTCTTTGAATAATCGAAGTATTTAAATTCTCGTATTTTAATACTGCACGTTTCCCATTACTTTTGCCAAATGAAGAAAAGACAAAATATATAAAGCACAGGTATGTAGAATATAAAGTCATAAATATCTTTTTAATTATATTAAAAGGCACAAACATTGATAAAGTATTTAGTAATATGCAAATTATTTTTTATCCGCAAAGTTTATTAAAAGTAAATGTTAGATACTTATTTAAAAATCTTACTCTACGTAGACGCATCAGTTCAGAGAATGTTCAGCACACGTGTGGGATTAACTCAGTATTAAATAATGAAGAACCTGTATGTATTCATGTTCTTCACATTGTGGAAAAATGGCTGTATCTAAATAACCAAATTTTGAACACATATTGATAAATTAATTGTGTGTTTCATATTTTGGGTGAATTTAACAACATTTTGATAACAATCTCAACGACGTAAAGTCATATGGGGGCAATTGATAATGTGCAAGCTATTTATATTAAAAAGACTAAAAGACTTGGTCGTTTTAGCATTTCTTTCATAGTTCATCATCGTTACTTTTAGAATGAAAAGAGATTAAATCTGCCCTTTCAAGAATCTAAAGTCCGCATAAGATTTATTTTGCAATGTTACATTACTTTATTTTATCTAAATATATTAATCTAAGGTATATTCATCTAATAAAATATAAATTTAATATAAATACTTTAGATTTATTAAATTTAATTAGTACTAAAAATACGTGCTAAATAATTGTTTAGAATTTTGTTAAAATAATTAATACTTAAAATATTTTTTTACAAATGTTATAGCAAAATATTTAAAAATGAAACTATCTATAAAGTAAGTTATTATGTTATGTATTTTATATATTTTAAAAAATCATATTTCCAAAATCAATGCAAATCGCATGTTAGCAATTATTTCACTACTGAAATATGCCTTTATTTAGTATTTGAATTAATATGCTGACATAATATGAAACATTTTAGCGCATACAGTGCAAAAAGTACAATATTGGCTAAGATGTGATTGTGCATGAAGATATATTCAAGGATAAAAATGGGGCGATTTTAAGAATTCCGAGAAAACAACTAATGTTTTATTACTCTTTACTCGTAAACGTGCTGAAACACACAATGGAATCGGGTGAATTTCTAAGTAATAAACTTGATTTTATAGTACTTAAGTTTAACCATCATGAATTTATACCACTAGAAGCAGAAAAAATAGCTCCTTAATTTAAGATCACTTTCAAGATTCTAGCTTTAACATACTTAGATATGGTAATTTATTTAACGAAAATTAACAGTTTCCATTGTGTGAAAAGTTTTGGGGGTTGAAATTGTAAAAAACGATAAAAAACACAGTTTTTAACAAGATTTTTGGACGCTGCTAGGTGATTTCCGGCGGGGTGAATTTATATTTGCCAGCTCGACCTCGCAAATGTTCCAGGCTTGGCGAGAATTTGGCGCAGTTTAAATTTGAGTTTAGTTCAACGCCGCGGAAATGAGAAATTTTACATAGCGTGAGGCGGTGGTTGTAAAAACTGATTTTGTGACAATTTTGAGCGTGTATTGGCGGCGATGGTAACTTTGCTTAAACGGGATGATTTCCGGGTGACATTTTGCACACTTTTTACTAGCTCTCGCATGATGTACACGACGAAAAGATAAGGGCAAAACAAAACATGTCTAATTCTATGGAAATCAGACTGGATATGCCTTCGACTTTTTGGGAGTTTGAGATGCTTCTCGCCGAATTTATGGGGGCCGTTCGCCCAAGTGGCTGTGCAGGTCCTTTTGGACATTTATCTACTTTCGTGAACTGTGAAGGAAAGATAAAAAATTTATAATCTACTTGACCACTCAAATCTTTGCCTATAATTATGGTTCTGATTAGCTAAATTCTTCAACTGGTTGCAGATTCACTTTTCAATCACTTTACATCTACAATGGTCCTTAACAGTTAAAATCTTTTTTTCGACTCAACCGTTAAATATCTGTTTTTAATTTTCGAATGGGCTCCTTATGAGGTTTCTTTAATATCCAAGAAATGTGAGCGGTGGAATGTCACTTGTCCCAGAAGAGGTCCAAAGGAGGTTCTGATCTTCAGTGTGTTTTCTGCTGAGCGTCTTCAATAACTGAGGTAGAACCGTGCCTGCCGCATGTCCTTAAAGCTACCTGTCATCGAAGCTGTCCTTAAAGTTGCAGGTCATATAAGCGGTACTCTAGAACTTTCGGTTCTTCTCATCAGGCTTCTGTACAGTAATTCTGCTCCTGGCTTAAAGTTGTTCCTGCTTCTAGCTGCCCCGTGTTTCAAGTAATCGAATCAGTTAAGTCAAATCTTTACGAAAATTCTAGTTTCTTAAATCCTAATTAATTAATTCTCATCTTAATTTCTTCTGAAAGTCTGATTTCCATAGAATTAGACATGTTTTGTTTTGTTCATTACTACTTATACGCGTTCAATAAATTATTATGTAGGAAGTATTAAGTAATTTCCTTTATTAGCTTTAACCATCAATTAGTTTGCCACTATTATAGAGCTGTAGGTGGATCAAAATGAATAATTTTCTAATCCAAAACCTTAATTATTACCCAATTTGTTTTAATGCTTAAGAGCTAACTATACCTAAAGAAATGTTAATTATTTATTTCAAGTTATTTAATTATTAAGGCTTAGAAAATTGACACGACTTTCAAGTACCACTGATAAAGTAATATTTATTAAAAATTAAATTCGTGCAATAGTATGAACCTTCTAGGAACTTTGTTAAATGCTATGTTTTGATTGGTTTTTATGTGCAATATGTTGGAAAATAATTTGTTCTACTAACGTGAAAATTGTTAAACTAAATAGAGTTAAAGGTTGCAAACCCAAATTATATATATATCCTCCATTTTTGTTATTTCATCTGGATGGAAAATTTTTATATATATATATATATATTATATTTATGATTTAAATAGGTTAAATGTTTATGAAGTACTCTCCCATTGATTAATAAATATCAAGTTTTCCTTGAAATAACAATTCTATGTTTTATTTAATCATTACTCATGTTGCTCTCTAGTCACCTACACGGAGTTGTAGCGGTTCTTCCACACAATTCTGTTTAGTTAGGGTAGGATTTTAGGAAAATTTAATTTGGGGTTGTGGTGCCCCTCTTTAAAAGGCACCATAACACTAACTACTTACTTCAACTGCCTTCAGCGAGTGAAGTTCCATTGCTATAGACTCCTGTTTGGAAGCCTCTGAATTGAAACTTTCATGAGAATGCTAAATTTGTGCTTATTTTGTTTGTGAATATCTACTCTACAAGAAATGCTACAATGCTAATCACGAATATAGTGTTGCTTTACGGTGATTAAAAAGTTATGTGATGGTGTTCTGCAATCTCTGTGGTTCCAGCGGTGCATTACTTGGATACCCTGATTAACTTTGTGCTTCCGTTATAACGTGCTAAGTGCTATATCGTATATCATTCATTTTAATCGATTATTGTATTCATATTGAAAGGTTGGTTCTCAGAATTAATTCGTATAAAACCAAAATTAACATACAAGTGTAAGGCATATTCTGGTTTTGCTGAAAATGCAATCAGTACAGAAGCAACAATTCAAGCTCTTACGGCATGTTCATTTGTTTCAAAATACAAAGAAATTATTGGACTGGTACCAGTACTCAGTACGACTGAAGATGAATTAGATATATGTAATAATAAGAACCAATACATTAAAATTAATAATAATGCACATTCTATAGTACGTTGTCTTTTGTATAATCATTCATTTCATAAACAGGTTAATGATTTTAAATAGAAAGAAAAGGTTAATGATTTTAAATAGTTTATGAAATAAATGATCGCAAAAATAGTGTTAAGGAAACATTAGCATTACTATGAAATATTGTAATCTATAATTACGTGATATTTAATTGTGTAATATTAAAAAAACACTAAATATTTTTTATTGATTTCAAATTGCAGTTTTATTACTTTTCGTTTGGCATCTGTTCTTCCAAACACTGTGTAATTTGCGTTTTTTTAAATATTGCCGTTATGTATGTTTATTAGATTAGTTCAATAAATGAATGTTTGAAATTAGGTTTTATTTTTTATTGCAATAAAGTATACTCTATTGCCGTTATGTATGTTTATTAGATGATCTCAATAAATGAATGTTGGAAATTAGGTTTTATTTTTTATTAAATTTAAGTATATTCTATTTTATTCGCTTACATTTTATGTGCTTGTGATGACAAAGAAATTCATAATAAATTGAAACAAAAAGTTTCATCGTGTGCTATTTAACAAAGAGTTTACTTAGCTTACCATCGTATACTATATTATTTAAATTATTTCTGTACAGTAACAAAAAGAAAGTTATTGATTATAATAAGTGCATGAAATAATCATTGTAATCTACCACTATTCTAAAATGTAGAAACTAAAAATAAGTAAATACACAAAATAACATATTATCGAAAGAAATGGTGTTAAGAAACATCAGCATTACTAATAAATACTGCAATCCATAATTATTGCACTTTTAATTCCTTACTATTCAAAATGTACAAATAATTTTTTATTAATTGGAAATTTTAGTTCTGTTACCTCCTTTCTGCTATTCATACTTTCAAACAATGCTAGTTCATGTTTTTTCTTAAATAGTGTTGCCAAGGTATGTTGTTTGTTAGATTATTATTCCATTTTAGATATGAATATGGGAATTTTTTTCTGGTTATTAGATTTGGGTATATTTTTGTATGAAATATTTTGATCACATTTATTAACTACTTCATAGAGCGTTTCATTTGTATATATTGGAGATATAGAAGATAATGGCTATATTTTTTACTACGAAACGCGAATAAATTTATACTTGAGTTCAGGTAAAATATTGATTATATTACCTAAAAACCGTTTCCTAATTTGTCATGACAGGAGCAATTTTCAATGTCTCTGAGATTTAACAGAAATAAATGTGATAATGCTGTTATAATCAGAAACGCTTATATTTTACCCACATATATATCTTTACTTTTATTTATCTCTGATTGAGTTTTTTTTTTTTAACCTAAAACCTACTATTAATGATATATATTTATAATAACCAACTTCTTAATTACTCTCACTTACATACTAAAGGGTTAAGGAAAAAAGTGATGAAATAGCAAATAATCGTAACTTGGAACTTAACTTACGTAAAAAATATAGTTTAAAGTACTGAAAATAATTAAGGCTATTATTAATTATTCATATATATTCTAAAGAGAAAAAATTATTTTCTTCGGTTATTTAGGAAATGATAAAATATTTAAAATTTAGAAAAATAAAAAAGAATACAAAATTAAAAAAAAAAAGAAAAATACATTAATTATTAAGCTTATTTTTCTGCATAAATCAATATGTAACGCAAGGACATAATAACGACGTTTTTACAACTGTTGCAAAAAGGTTAGATTTTGCGAACATTTAGGCGTCGTTAAGAAGTTGTGATACGATGCTTTCACAACCGACATATAACTTATGAAAGACGCAATAACGACGTCTGTGCGACAAAAACCTCATTTGCAACGGTTGCAAAACAGTGAAGTTTCGTGGACATCTGGACAATTTAAAGACGAGATTTTGCAACGACATCCGCGACGAGTTTGCAACGTTCGTTACGACGTTGCTGTACTACTTGGGTTTACCTTTTCTGTCATTACTATTGTAGTGTTATGTTTTGTGACTTTTGGGTAAAAGTATTGTAGATGTGGGTTATTCTTTTAATTCATCACTGTCTAGTTTGCTGTTACAAATCAAACGTAATTAAAACCCATAAAACTTTGTGCTTAACTAAATACATTAAATAAATTAGTTTTAATTTCGTATTGCATTTTCATGCTAGATTATAACTAAGTCAAGTAATACCTAATTAAGCAAGAAATACTCTATGGCATTATTTATTTTCCTTTCGATCTAAAAATGCATGCATAAAATATCTTAATTCACTTGAACATAAAATTTTCACAACTTAAATCGATAAATTGCTTCAACTGCAATTTTGTTAACAGACAGATATCCTGAGAGAGAGTTCGAAAGTTCCGGATAACAATAAGGGGGAGAGGGTTTCGTGCCCAGAAAGAGTTTTAAAGGGCTCTCATTTTCTAGGTCATACGCGTCCAGGTTTGCATAAAATCCCATCCTTATGCACGCGTTGTTTTCGCAAGATCCGCAGAAACCTTGAAAATAGGATTCCCAGCTGTAGCAGGACAAAGATTCTAATTTGCAGTCTGGATCTTCTATAGTGGCAATGAAATAATCACAGGCTCTGTAATGGCTACATATTAGATCTCCCATATTCTCAAGCACTAAAAGAAAGTACAAAAATTAAATTTACGATAAATATTATTAAAAATATTATAAATAATTGTAATTTCCAGTATCAAACTTAACACAGAATTTCTGTTTTCCATTCAATCCATTTTGTTTTCAGTTTTTAAGCTGCGCTGTTAAAAGCAGTAGGCAATAAATATTCCGATTTTAAACAAATAGTTATTTAACTAGTGATTTCCTTTGTTCGTCTTTTCTTTGTAGTACAATTGCGAAGCGGCTGAGCAGTGAGATAGCTTCTCCGCAAAACAGGCGAGCTTAGGGTTGCTAGAAAGTGGAAACCAGGTTTGCAAGATTTCGCTCGAAATCCCGATTTGGAGGCAAAATTGGCGATATGTCAGAGACGAAGTGAGAAAATTCTAGAACGCATTCTTAGCGGTTCCCTGGAAAATATTCTCGAAGGTAGGTTAAAGCTATAGATATCCTGCTTGTATGGAGAGAAAGTATGTCTTGAGTTCAGAGGTTAGCTTGAGTGCGGAGCTGTACTTTAGTGCTTCGCCGTGCCTTCGCCGTTATAGCTTGAAGGCTGTATTGCTGATTGTTTAGAGCGTTTATTGTAGTTTATCGACGAATATAAAATGATTTTCCTGCATAACCAGCAGCCGAGCTGCAAAATCACTGAACACTGGTACTTCGATCTGAGGTTCTAATTCCGCGAACGGGATGACTGCATGTGCGTTTTCGTGGTTTTTCCTATATGTAACATGTATATGACGCAGTTCCCCTTAGAACGTCCTCCACGAAGGCATCACTTCCCTTAGGAAGATAGCCCCGCTTTCGTGGAGGACGTTGGGGCTTTGCCTTAATCACATAAACCGAACCACATAAACCTATTCGATGTAATAGTGCTAACTGGCGAATAAGTTGTGTTTTGATTCTTCATCAAGTGTTATCCACGAACCCGTAGAACGCAGCAGTATGTTTTATACAGCTGATGTTCGTTATGATGCAAAAGGAAAAAGAACATTATTTGCAGTAGTTGCTTGGTTTGTCAACCGATTTGCTTATTTAGGAGTGTATGCTTGATCCTTTTCGATCAACTCTTTCATCATCATTTTATACTCTGATCATCATTATAAAATGGTAGCTACATTGGACGAAGGTTATAATTAACGTCAACTCCATTTAGATAACTCCAATCCTTCAGAAGTATTTGTCAATCTGAAAAATAACCTAGGATCGTTTTCTGCCGCCTGGACCTTTGTAATGATTAAAAAGATAGCTGCTACAGATGATAATCACTTTATTTCATGCCCCACTTCATTCCCCTTTTACGTGTTTTGCTTTAAAAGAAACATGAGAATTAAGGCTAACTGACAGTCTCACATGTGGAGGAGAAATTAATTGCTATGCGGTAATAGCGACACGCGATACGATCGCAAATGGGAAGGCTTGACAACGGCCTTGAAATTCCTATTTTAAGGAACAGACTGTAGTGCCAATTAAGATACGAATCATATTTGTTAAGACCTTTTAGTAAATAAAAATAATAGTGAAACAAAGCCGGTGAAAAAGACTAATGTTGGAAAAATAACAATTATGATACATCAAATTTTTAAGCTTTGAAAGTTTTAATAATAATTTTTAGTCTTTAGCACATTGTATAAATAATATTTTAAAGTAAGGCAAATTCAGTAAATAAGTTATTAATTATAAAATAAAGAAAAATAAAAAAAATTAAAGCTACCAGATTTTTATATTACTTGCAAAGGAGCGTTTTTTAATGTTTTTTGTGCTACCTTTATTTATTAAATATCACGTTATTCGCCCTTAAACCATAAAATTCAATTCAGCAGCAATATCACAAAATAATTCTAAAATGAACATATCTTTAAATTTTTCGAAACACTATCTCTCGCTCAGGAGATAAAAATGTTTTTTTCCCGTACAGTGTTGCCATTGCTCGCTTTGAAATCGTTGAGTTTCTTAATTAACCCTAAAAACTCATTAAAACTTTACAAAATATGAAATCTATAATAAAACAAATTCCAAATTTGGGCTTTCAGATGCCTGTATTCGGATGGAGACGTGCGTTATTCAAAATCTGATGGCTCTAGGTACCGTTATTTTATCACAATGCGAGAAATATACATGCCTTATGCAGATTCTTCATTATTAAATTTCTTTAAATGTAATGCTGGGCTCTAATATTTGGTAGCAAGAATTTGAAAAGGGGAAAGTCGCTTACAGAGAATCAACGCAAAATGTGTAAACGAAATTACGATTTTTTTTAAACTCTAATTTTTTAGAACTCCGCAAAGTGTACCACGAGACTTACACAAGTAAGTAATACCACTAACAAAATAAACAAATGTACAGTAGTACTGCAAATGAGTAAAAATAATAAATAAATAAAATCTAAAAGGTTTCAAATTTAATTTATGTCCAAAGGGGCGTGTTTTTACGTTTTTTGTGTTACCTTTATTTATTAAATATCATGTTCCTTGAACTTAAACCATAAAATTCAGTTGAACAGCAATGTCGCAAAATAATTTTAAAATGAGCATATCTTTAGAATTTCCGATACACAGTTCCGCGCACCGTTGTTTTATCACAATGCGAGAAACATACATACATTTATGCAGATTATTCATTATTTAATTTGTTCAAATATAATACAAGACTCTAAATTTAGTGGCAACAATTTGAATAGTGATACGCCGTTCATAGGGTTTCGACACGAAATCGAAAAACGACAACAGTAGTTCTTCAGGGACAAAGCCTCCTTTGGACTAAATAAAATACTAAAGAAAGAAAAATAAAAGGAAATAAAAAGTAATAAAGTAATGATAACTCAATAGTCAAAATTTATAATAAAATTTCGAAAAGCAGAAACTGTCTCTTTAGTGCGAAAAAGTTCAGAAAAAATTGGAGGCCAAGATACAGACAGGTGCTTCAAAGTTGCCTGAATATCTTCCTCTCCCTTACATGACGAATGCACTCAAGAAGAATAAGCTTGACATCTTCATTGCTGATGCTGCAGCTTCGCAAAACACTTGAGGCCAGTCCAGATAGATTTAAACAGATTTTAAAATACACTGTTTCGGGTATTTAAGAGAGAGAGTCCTACATTTTGTGTCCAGGACATCTCGACAGTAAAATGTGTATGTGTGAGAGGTGAGGGGGGTTCGTCTGGGATCACCCTGAGATATGACAAGCTTAGCTCAGGGTAATGTGGTTTCGTAAATACGGAGATGATTACTAAATTTCTTTTGCCTGGTGAACGTAACTGCAGTTGATTAATTTATGTTAATTAAAAACTTCCAGCGTACCATCCAGGTTTCCTGTGAGTCGATATGATTTTCCTATGCTTGTATATATTGAAAATTTACACAGTAGGATATATAGCTTATCCTCTTTCCCTACACTGGGGTATTTTATTTCTCTGCTTGTATGGTGTTCTGCAGTCTGCTATAACGTTAAACATCCTAATTTCACTAGTATAAGGACGTTAGGAAAAAAGTGCTTACCTACTCCTTTTCTTAATTTATACAGGACGTGCATTTTCACTTTTCTAAAATATGCAGAACTTTTAAAATCATATGCTTGCAAAGCAAAACATTTTCTTAAGGAATTTCTTTTGATACCTATTATCATTGTAAATTTATAAAACTGATAAAAGTTTAAAATATTTTAAAGCAGTGCTTGCATTCGAAACTGAATGCATCAAACCGTTTCGTAAATTTGGTCTTTCACTTTCTTGTAAATTTAACCGAATCATATATACATAACATTCAGCATATCAATCAAATATTCAGCGTTCCTAATACCCATAAAAAACTTTCGATTCAGTGCTTAATATCCTGGCACTCTGGAAGTTATGTAATTACCTAAAACAGTAAAAAAACAAGTTCTTTATCAATTTTCTAATACAAGGTGCTAGTAGCGTTCATAGCGTTATTTGACTTGCGCAGTACAATGACGTACTGCATGAATGCGCGCAAGCTTGTGCCGCTTTCGTATACTAATATGCTGCCATTTTAAGTGTGACAATGGTATGGATCGGTGGAGTGCACAGCATCGTGCCTTTGCTATTGAAAGTTATTTCAAGAATAACTACTCTGTTATTGCAACCCAGCGTCTATTTAGGCAACATTTCAACTTGGGACATCATGAGAAAGTTCCAGATGGACGGACCATTGCAACAGACACTTCCAGGTAGAGTAATTTCCCGTTTTGGTGACATTTCCTGGCCGCCTCGCTCACCTGATCTTTCATGTGCAGACGTTTTCCTTTGGGGCCACCTGAAGCACGAAGTTTTCCGAATACGTTGTGCCACCATTCCTGAGTTGAAGGATCGCATCAGAACTGCCGTCGGCAATGTTCCAGGGATTCGTTACACCGAGTTATGGCAAGCTTCCGACCCCGCCTAGATGAATGAATTGTGCAGTGGGGGCATCAAGTGACAGGCATTATATTCAAAAAGTAATCCACGCAATGGACAATAACTTACACATTAGTAAATGGCATACCTTTAACTATTAATTGACTTAAGTGGTATTAAATATATTACAGCTACTGGCTTATGGTGTGTTTTTAATATACTACTATGAACGCTGCCGCACCCTGTATATGTCGTTTCCTAAAGCCCTATCGAAGAAAATGCCATCAATATCATTAATCCAAAGGGGCAGTTTGCCGAGAGGGACTATTAATTTCGTTTTGGCATATTGCGTCGATTCATGATAAGCGTTGTTTCACTTTTCAAATTGTTGCCACCAAATATTATCTTCCTGTATTATATTTAAAGAAATTAAATAATGAAAAATCTGATGAATAGGTGTACGCGTCTCACATTGTGATAAAACAACGATACCTAGAGCCATCAAAATTTTAATTAGGAAATCTTTCATAGAATATAGGCATGTGGAAGCCCTAATTTGAATTTGAAATTTGTTTTATTATCGATTTCATATTTTTTAATACTTCAACGAATTTTTATTAAAAAACTAAATGATTTCAAAGAGAGCAATGGTAGCACTGAAAGACAAAATTATCTCGACCGCGCGAGAATCTATATCGGAAATTCTAGGGATACGCTCCTTTTAAAATTATTATTTTGCGACATTCCTATTAAACTGCATTTTATGATTTGAGTAAGGGGAACATGATATTTAATAAATAAAGGTAATACACAAAAACGCCCCTCTGGACGTAATTTAAAACCATTCGGTTTTTTTTTTTGTTTTGTTTTACGATTAATTTTAAAGTAACTTTTTAATATTAATAATCTGGAAATTCCTTGACATTGCTGCATTTTGTATGGACACACAAACCTGTTTTTCTGCTCTCTTTTTCTGTTCGATTATGCAGTCCCTGTTCAACGCATTTGAGTGTAGGTATAAAAGTAGCTTTCGCAACACAGTTAAAAAGCATTTTTTTATGCGATGAATAGAAACCGCATAATCGCACAATCAAAATTCCGGTTTTTGTACTTCTAAAGAATTTCACTTTAAAAAGAATTTAAACTGCAAAATTCATTTTCAACGTTGGGATTGGCCGGGATTTGAACCCGGGACCTCGTGCACCCGAAGCACGAATCATACCCCTACACAACCAAGCCACACTAGCATCAGTCCATTTCATGATAAATTTATAAATTCAAATATTTTGCTAACATCTTGAATAAAATATAAGAGATTCATTCAATCATATATTAACTGAATTGTTTTCAGTGAGTAACATTGTTTTTATCAATATAATAACGATGCTCTTACGCATCGTTGATTTATTCAGTGATGCAGCATAAAATACAATGAAATGTTGGACTGCATGTAACTGCAGTCAAGTTATAAATCACTCTAATTACATGAGGACAGTTTTCATATTCCTCTTCATGCATACTATTCACATTTAGCCTTGTCCAAACTTTCTTATTTTTGTTTGAAATGTATCAGAACTTTCAAATAATTCTACAATTCAGAAACAAGCATCTTCTGTTAGACGCAAAGGCTAATTAAACAGGAATGACAGGCGATACGGTTGCGCAATGTAATTTTTTAACAAATATTTAAGGACTCAGATGATTTTTGTGAATATAAACGTTTCTATGAAATCTAGGCCGGTAACGAAATCGGTATTCTGAATAATTTTGGTTGCAGAGAAATAGAACTGTAATTTTTTTAACAGATATTGTGCAGCAGAAGATTTATGTGTTTATTTTTCTCTCCACATATATCATGCTCCTTAGAAAAACATTTTAAGGCTCTCTTAGTTCTATATATATTAAACCAGGTTAGCAAAGAATACTGTATATACCCAGGAATTCACATCTGGAATGGAACTTTTAAGTAACAAACTGTGAAATTTATTCATAGCAGAAAAAAATAATAGGAAAGTTAAACTTCTGTAAAACTACGAGAAATTCTATAGCTAATCGATGGTTCGTAAGGAATGGCAGCGAGTTCTTATAATATCTCAAAATGAGAGGAAGCTTTTTATTATGTTGAAATAAAACATTTTAAACCTCTTGGTTTATAATGATAAGTGAAAAGTCTCAGCTACTTGCTAGTTACCCAGCTTTAAATAGTTGTTCAGTTCTTGATCAAGAACTGAGTTGGAACAATAGACCTAAAGTGCAAGGAAAACGAAAGACTAAAATAAAGGCAACTTCTTTTTCGTCAAATTTGAGAATTTGAAATGTTGTAAAAGGCAAGCAGATGAATATTTGCGATGCATAGTAGTACTGAAGTCAAATATATGATTATGATATGATGTGTATTATATGATTATGTAAATATATGATTATGAAATATATGAAATTCTTATGACTGTCACGTCAATTATATCGAAAGAAGTTAAAATGTTTGATTGAGAAGCCTTTGCTTTAACATTTTAAAATCTCGTATCTACTGAAATTACAGTTCAGCAACTGATATACATCGATCAGAATGCGATGAAATATCCAAAATCTATTTTGTATCTCGTTGCATTTGTAGTTTAAAATTGAAGAAATGCAAACAGCATTTCCAAAAATAGGACTTGTTCCCTTTTTATCTTATAAAATGAGCTGTAGAGAGACATTTCCATTTATTGCTAATGTGAACAGTAAATGATGTATACTTACTAGCCTCATATGCGGCCAATCGATTGAAACTGTTATTTTAAAAGAGGAAGAGAAAAAGTCTGATGTGGCCAGCACACGATCGTTATCAACGAATAACAGAAACCTTTAGTAGCTTTCAGTAAACTATCACTTTCATTTGATCGTTTGGGGGGTAAATAAATTCTAATTTGTTTATAAACTTCATAGCTCAATCATAATTATATACACTATTCAATTTTATTATTCTGTTCTCCCATATAATGTACAATAATAATTTTATAAACTCATGTACATATCATCTCCCATATTTTGATTTAAAAATATCGCATCGATCGTAGTGTATATATGCTCTGGTAATATAGTGTTTCGGATTCACAAATCAATGACTAAAAAAATTAGAACATTTTTAAAAGCAGTATACCTTTAGAATTCATGATAGAGTGTTCGTGTTGCCATATATTTCCTTAAAAATAATTCATTGCAATAACAGTTGATGGTAGCGTCTTTTTATTTGAAAAGTGATTCGAGACAAAAACGAAACGAACGCAAAATTGAGGACTGAAGCTAATGCATTTATTTAATTGCTGAGCTCGTCTTCATAAATGAGATTATTCTTGCTGCCTTCATAAATGAGATTATTATTATACTGCTTGCTTGTATAATTCCAAGCATGCATTTAATTGCCTAATTTACAGCTGCCTAATTTTACCCAAAATTTAATCATCTCTTTATACGAACGCAAAAGCCTAATAATATATTATAATAAAATAATATATTATAATAAAAGGAAAATATTAATTTTTGCAAGTTTTATATATGAAATATCGCCGACGAAAAAATCGTCACATACATGCAAATACACAGACATCATTGTAGAAAACCGTAAACGCGTGTTCATATATTTTTACGTGTTACGTGTTACTTTAACACGTTAAGGGAACCCTAATTCCTGGTTATTCACTGAAAACTAACTTTAACTGAATTTTTGGACCGAAAACATTAACCTTTCTTACCCATGTCAACAGGTTCAGTTAGTGTAATTTCATTGTGTTCAGCACATAAAATTTTATAACGATATTTAATGTGTTTAATAACAAACCGATATTACTTCTTTTTTAATTGCATTAATGTAATCAGTCATTCCAATCGAATGATTCTAGACATTAGATCAGGAGTTTTCAACGGGCTCTTTAGTCATCCCTCATGGTCCATGAAATTTTAATGGGGATCAGTGATGATGAAGAGATCGACTGGGGGTCGATGGTTTAATATGCAAAGGCAATTGTTCGGTATAATGAAAATCTCACTGATTTGTAAATAATTAACTATATTGAAAATTACCAATTAATTGTTTATTAATATAAGGCCATATTATGTAGTCAAGAGGAAATCATATAAAATATATAATCAATAACTAATAGGAAAATATGCAAAAGTTAATTAATAATATACTAAAAATCAATAAAAGTTTGTCAATGTGCAAATTTTGTATGTAAAATATGCTACATATAAAAATTAAGCGCTGGAACATAAAACATACCCAAAAGAAAAAATACGAAAAAAGCAAGACTTATATATTGTTCTTTACAAGCCTCTTGCAAAAAGACTTATGTATTGTTATATAGAAGCCTTTTGCAAAAAGACTTATACACACTTAGACAAAGAAAACGACACACAAAAAAGGAGTTATCCGAATGGGACGAAAATCAGCAGAAGTCATGTACATGTACAGAAAAACAAATGATTAAAGTTTGAGAAAAATTTGATGATTTATTGAAGTGATAGAGCTTTACAAAGTGAAAAAGTCAGTAACGCGTTTGTCCACCTCTGGCCCTTATGCAAGCAGTTATTCGGCTTGGCATCGTTTGATAAAGGTTGCGGATGTCCTCCTGAGGGATATCGTGCCAAATTCTGTCCAACTGGTGCGTTAGATCCTCAACATCCCGAGCTGGTTGGAAGGCACTGCATATAATGCTCCAAACGTGCTCAATAGGAAATAGATCCGGCGACCTTGCTGGCCAAGGTAATGTTCGGCAAGCATTAAGGCAAGGAGCAGAAACATGTGCAGTGTGGGAGCGCGCATTATCTTGCTGAAATGTAAGCCCAGGGTGGCGTGACATGAAGGGCAACACAACAGGCTTTAGAATTTCATCGACGTATCGCTGTGCTGTAAGGTTGCGACGGATTTCAACCAAAGGGGTCCTACTATGAAATGAAATGGCACCCCAGATCATTACTCCTGGTTGTCGGCCATTCTGCTGGAAGACAGGTTGGTATCACACCGCTGTCCGGGGCGTCTCCAGACTTGCCTTCGCTGGTCATTGGGGATCAGTTCAAAGCGGGTCTCATCATTGAAGACTATTCTACTCCAGTCAGTGACATTCCAGTGCAAATGAGCGCGACACCACTGCAAACGGGCTTGACGTGACCTCAGCCCTCTTTCTGTGAGCCGTCTATGAATGGTCCGTGAGAGCACTGAAGCACTAGTTGCACGTATAAGTGATGATAATGATGCATCTGGGGCTGTGAGTGCCGCTCTGACGACTGTTCGGTCTTCACGTTCTGTCGTTTCTCTAGGCCTACCGCTTCCTTCTTGACGCTGTGGGCTGCCATGGTTCACCCATTCCTG
The DNA here is from genome assembly GCF_044657685.1 of Stegodyphus dumicola. Classification (NCBI taxonomy): domain Eukaryota; kingdom Metazoa; phylum Arthropoda; class Arachnida; order Araneae; family Eresidae; genus Stegodyphus; species Stegodyphus dumicola. The sequence goes on from NC_140769.1 coordinate 174,906,971, forward strand.
CCAACATCATCTGACAGTGGTATCGCCCCTGCTCAAATGTCGAGCTATTCGTCGATAAGACCACCCGGATTCTTTGAGAAAACTACACGACCTTCTTCAAATTCTGACATCTGCGCATATCGTTCGCGCACCTGTGTGCGAAGCATAGTTACTGTCTACCAGAGTACACGGAATGAAATTCGTGAAGAGTTTATGACCTGGAATCCTAATTTCTCCTCTTAAATAACCTGCCAGTTGCGCAGATCAGATGCGCTGTAGCAACAACCGTTCATTCATTGGCAGTCAAAATGTAAAATTTTGCATTTTCTCTCGAAACCTGTATGCATATCAATTTGTGTCCAATTTGCTTTATATCTTCTCGGTGCGTCGTTTCTTTTGTCTAAGAGTGTATATTGTTATATACAAGCCTCTTACAAAATTTAGAAGATTTTAATGTTCGCTTCTAGGACATTGAAAATTTGAATATGCCAGCATGGCTCATAGAACCCCTGAGCTGTGATAAATTTAATCTTGATATTATGATGTAAGAACAGTTGGTTTCATTGAAGAAGGATGTTCAAGTACAAGCCTTATTCAAAACACATGCATACTTATGTATATATACTGCAACTGATTGCTATTAAAAGGAATGTCTCTGAAACTTCAATACCGGCGAAGGGCTGTATGTATGGGTATCCGAAGGAAACATCGTTTCAAATACATCGGGGACGAAAACGTCGCGGAGAAAACATAGCATGGTGAAAACATCGTCGTTCAAAACATCGTGGAAGAAAAGAAAGCAAAGAGCAAATACCGCAGTTCTAAAACATCATAGTATAAAACATTGTCATCAAAAAAGTAAAGCAGTTCAAAAACTTCGCAGTTTAAAACAATGTCGTCGAAAATATCGTGGTGAAAAATAAAGCACATGAAAATCATCATACTACGATAACGTCGCATACATGCGTTTTAAGGCTTTAAAAATGATTTGTGAGCGCAAGAAGGAATGAGGGATTTCTTTATTTTTATATTCTTGAATTAATTAAAAGAGTTTTGCTGAAAAAATAAGAAGAAAATATAAGAATCAAAAACAGAAATTGAGTAGAAAAGTAATTCTAGATATAGAGGATAAAAGAATTTTAAACTTTTACAGTTAACTAACAAAGGTCGTTAATTAATTATTATTTTTTATAAAGTTTTGCTGGTAATTTTTCATGAGAAATACAGTCTAAGAAAGATTAGACAAAATAAGATGAGTAACTGCATATAATATATATAACCTCTATATAATTGTTTAATTATCGTATTATAAAATTATGTTAACTGAAGTAGCATTAATTTTCTACTCATTTTTAGTTTTTGAATGCTTCAGTGTCCTTTTTTATTATAAGCAAAAAATTATTAGTTAATTCAAAAATATAAAAGTAAAAATATTCCTCGTTCATTCTTGCCCTCACAAATCATTATCTGAACATGCATTTACAAGTCTGAAAAACACATGTCTGCAATATTATCATCATGCTATAATTTGCGGTTGTTTTATTTTTACCGCAATATTTTCATAGATGATATTTTAAATCCGTGAAGTATTTCAATCAGTTTATTTTGGACGACGATGTTGTAGAACTGCTATTCTCTTTGCTTTCTTTTCTCTCACGATGTTTTGCCCGACGACGTTTTCGCTTTGCGTTGTTTTCTCCGCGTCGTTATCATGCGCGATGTTTCCGCCTGTAACCATCTGCACGGCTTTCTCCATGTGTAAGGTGGATATGAGCCAGGTCTTAAAAGGCCCTTCATGAAGGCATCCCTCCCTAAGGGCAGATAACCCTCGTATTCATTGCCATATCAAATTTAATTATTTTGTTCAAATAGGTATTTTAAAATATTTCATGGAAAATTATTTTTCACATGTTCGTTTTTGCTTATAATTCAGTAAATTTAGGGTACAAAGCTTTGCTTGAATAATATTTAATTTTTTTGAAGAATTAAAATAACTCAGCATGTAAATAAAGTACTCTAAACTTTCATGGTTAAGGCCCACCTGCGGCCGAATCTTAAAGTCCTGAAACCTGATAGTTCAAATCTAAGTTCAAATCTAGGCGAATATTCCAACTGCAAGGGAATTTTCGTGGTTTGCCTCAGGTGTAAGGAGTACAAGCCAATTTCTCTAAAATATTCCTTTATTAAAGTATCTCTTCCTTTGGCGGATAACTTTGTATGTGTTACCATAATCCAAAATTTTGAAAAATGAAAAATATCTCTGCATTATAAATTTAGGAACAAAGAAATTAGGCATAAGTGAATAAAATTTATCATATATATATGAGTAGATATTCAAAGTACCTGAAAAATGCAATCTGTCAGCATTAACTTCTTGTATTAAATTAACGCTGTTCTTATAACTCACAAAATCTGGTATAATCTCAACTGTAGCATTTGAACAAAAAGGCTGCTTTTGGCCTCCGTTGGGATAAAAGTCTATATGACCAATTGGTTCTTTTAATCCGAAGCCTAAAGAAAAATTTAAAATAAATATTTGTTTTAAACAAGTTGATTTACACATATAGTTAGTTACCTTTGGTATTTTATCATAAACATTTTATTAACAAAAATTGTTACGTTATCCTTATACTATTAAATTCATACACAATGGACTACAATAATATAATATTTTGTTAGGATAATAGAAAAGCACAAGCATACATTACACTCATTAAACTATATGAAATCTGCTAAATTATTATTATAATAAGTCCCGAATTTCAGTAAAGACAAAGGGACTGTAAAAGTTTTATGAATATTATCATTACGAAAACTTTGGCACAGCAAAGGAATGACTAGAATTTGGTAACTAAGTTGTTAATTTTTGATGAGTTCTCCGGATGTTACACATGGCAATTTTATCAGGGTTATTTAAAATGTTATCACCTTAAGCTTGGAGGTGATCTGTAGAAGAACGTTTTAGGTAAAAACACTGTGTGAGGGATTATAACAAAATGATTGGAGTGCCAGTATTTCCCAAGTCATACATATTGTTGTTAGTTAAGCTAACAACAATATGTATGACTTGGGAAATATAAACCGATGTAGATAGTCAGGGAATGGCCCATAGCTAATCAAGAAATGCGTGATACTTGCGTCTTTGGAGTTTTACTTGCGGAAAATAAGTTCTCCTCATAGCGTCTGAAGTTTACCAGATATTTTGCCTTTGCATCATAAGAAGTAGGGAGAGTTTCAAAGTGGAAGCCCAGATGGTTAGAAAAGCTCATCAGTCATCTTATTGGCTAAAATACGCAAATGTCCTGCTACCTATCCTAAATATGGACAACAAAGGCAATTCCAAAGCACTGCAAGAAGCTGGCTATTGATTTTCTGTACATGTTAACTATTGAAATTTTGGTTTAACAATTACTGCGATACTAGATGCTGAATCTATATATAAGGAGTGTTCAAATGAAAAGGTACAAAATTTCATAACAAATAAACGGGTTGAAATTTGAGTGTGCCGCTTTCGCCTAACGTAGTGAGACATCAAAGGACGCGAAGGTAGTGTCCGGCATGGTTGTGCCCATGCGTTAGGCTTCTGCACATGACGCATGAAAGAAGCAGGCAGTTGTGCCCTTCATCCAATTGATGCAGCAGTGCGTGTGAGAACATCATGCCCTTTACATTGCAAAATTCGATGTTTGAAGAACAGCGAGGTTTTATTAGATTTCTGACTGTGGAAGGGTTAAACCGGCCGATATTCATCGCCAGTGGTGGCTTTATACGGGGGAGACTTTGCGTCCGAAAAATCAGTGAGAAAGTGGAGAACCAATTTTCGTGAAGGCCTAGAGTGTTTAAGTGATGAACCGAGACCAGGTGAGGCAAACACGGCAATCACGGCCGAACTCATTGACAAGGTGAACAACGTAGTGGGAAGTGACATCTCAAAGGGCAACGTTTCAACTCTGACGACGGACTCGAGAACTGGCTCCTGTCACATCTACAGGAATTCTGGCGAAAGGGTATCCTTGGCTAGTAAAACAGTGAGATTGTTGCGATCAGGCCTCTGGTGATTACTCGTCAATAAGGACTTCAATACATCCATAGCGTCGTTTCGTACCTTTTCATTTGAACGCCCCTAATATATATGTGGCTTTGATTTTTTATTGTATTATGTGCATTAGTGATAGCCTCTGAAATTTCTAAAAGTTTGCACTGAAAGATATGTACACTGAATTTACGCTGCTAAGCAAAAGAAAGATTATAATTTGAAAACCACAAACTGCACTTCCAGTCCCAGCATTTGATCTTTATTCTTATTTTTATTATATACTGCAGTATGAGTGGCAGTTGATGCTTTTTTGAAGGTGTCTTCGAAATTATTGGAGTAGGTAGGATGTGGTGATAAAAGTGCTGAGCGCTTTTCAAAGGCCGAATGAATAAATAGGTGTTGCCAGATTTCAGCATTCTGGATGACAGAGAACGACACGGTATATAACTGAAGATTTCAGAACTGCTAATTACAAAAGTGAAATGGCAGTGAGAATTTAAAGTGCAGAGGTGCCACCTCTTTGTGCAATCACTTCAAGAGCCTTTGTAAAAACAATTTAATTTTCTTTCCATGAAAGTGTTAGACTAAGTTATCTGATAGAAGCATATTCTACTACGTTTACCTCTACATACACATAACATAATATGAGACGTGAAAGTTGTCAATACAAGAGTAGTTGTTCTGGCAAATAAATGAACTAATTTATGAAATTTTCTGTTGATTCTTCAAATGTGCAGAAGCCAAGAGAGTGTATTATCCACTGTTATGCCTAAATACTCTAATTCATTTACTATTCTGATTGCTGAGTTTCTTTATTTTGATGCGGGGAATTCGTATTTCAGAGCGTTCATCCCAGAACGTAATGGCTTGTTCCTTCTTAATAGTTAATTTTAACTTATGGCCTTTCCCCAGTTTATAAAGTCTTTTTCTGCTTTTCCTTTCAAATGCTTCCTGCAGAATTCGAAATGTCAGAAGCATACGTCTGTAGGCGTAATTCTTATGGAAGAGTTTCAGAAGTGCGTTGTAAATTAGATTCCAGAGAAACGGACCAAATCAGGAATAATTCTGTGAGTAGACTTGAGTGGATTTCGCTTTGACTACTCTTGGATTCACAGCTATACAAACCCTTCTTTTATTTAGGTAACTATATATAAGGTAGAAAATTTATTTAGAGTATTTAATTTGAGTAAGTGCAAACAGTGTTTTCGATACTAATAGAAATCACTATCGCAAAAACGGTAACTATCATTTACCATTTTTATGATTTAATTGTCTGTGCCTTCTGAGTCTGGTGTCTTTCTAGTGCCAAGTTTTGAAATTGCGTATTGGATTTCTAACAAGCAAGTGTCCGGTTCTGTTCTGTCATTTGGGTGTACAGTTGGTTCTATGAAAAAAGTCCTTAAATTTGATTTGTTAAGCTATGATTTACAAAACCAGCTACATTGTTTTCGGTCGAGATGAGTAATCTGAAGCCATATCACAGATTATTATTTAGGTTATATTGCGGGAGTTGATGTTGAACGCGACTCATTATAATGCACTCAGAGACTTTAATAAGTGCTCGAAGTGAGCATATTGGTCTAAGAGCTGTTGGAATGACCAGATCTTTGTCGTATGTGAGAAAAAGGCAACTTTGGCGATATTCATTCCACGAAGGAAGTGAAGGTAAAGTGTGAACAGAAGTCCTGGGCATATATCATTTACCATTTTTGCGATTTCATTGTGTTGGCCGTCTGGGAATACAGGAAGATCTGCGAAAAAATTCCCAACTCCATACAAGACTTGAATGGATCAAAGCGCATGCCGGCCACCACGGCAATGAGTTGGCTGACCATCTAGCCAAAGAAGCTGTCACAGAAGCAACATCTCAACAAATCAACATCCCATGGCCAGTGTCTTACCTGAAAAGAACATTGCGCTTAAAGGCAATCGGGAAATGGCAGCAGACATGGGATAACAGCGATACCGGCCGACGGACTTATTACCATGTCAGCTATGTGGACACTACCAAAAATTTTGCAAACATGCAATTGGTAAGATACATTACGGGTCACGGACCATTTCCCGAGTACTTTAACAAACGCGGGATAAGTAACACTAGCCAGTGCGCCTGTGGACAGACTGGCTCTCCGGAGCATTATCTAACCTCCTGTTCCCTTACAGAAGGGCTACACATCAACCTTCCGTCGACCAATCGACAAGCGTTCTGTAAGTTTTTGATAAAACAGAGGCACTTGGTTAGAAAAATAGGGCTTTTAATGGATAAACTGGCCGATCTTAACACAGACCTGCGCCATACTTAGCCATATAGACGAATAGTAATTCAGTATCTAGCACCAACTACCAACACCACAAAATAATTGTGAATTATCGTAAGGAGTGTCCAACACTCCTAGTAATATAGCAAGAATAAACTATTTAATCAATTTGCATTATGCCAACCAAACGAATTATGTCTATTATCTGTACCGCAATATGTAAATAAGGACCATCTGTACCTGTTTATAAATGTATCTTAAGTACCATCACCATGTAGTTATGTTTTATGTATGTATATGTATAATGCACCCAATGCTTCTATACTCAATGTAATTATGCGCCTTGTACTTGTATATATATGTTCTAGTATAAATGTTACTGTATTGATCATTAACTGTATTAATCATTGCTGCATTATTGTATTAATATTATTTAGCATCATCAAATTAATAGCACCATTTGAACCTTATTACGTACTTTCAAGTCTACGAGACTAAGGTACTATGTGCATTAAGATTGTGAGCCCAATGATTACTATGTGCCTAATAATATGTATATATATCCTCGTATATATGATAATGTAACCATGCATCCGAATATAACATCACGCAACATGAACTTTACCGCATAGTGTTAATCTAAAGTCTTAATTCTAAAAACCCCATTGCATTAACTAACTTCTATAGCATTATTATTATATATATATTTGTTTATATGTTATGTATCGTCTGTATATGTACCATGTATATAATGCTTATAAATCCAATGATTACTGCGTGCCTAATAATTGTGTATACGTGTTTTAGTATGTATATAACTGCATCCATGGCTCCGCGCATATCATCCTGTAGTATGGCACTGTACCACATAGCGTTAAACTAGGATCTTACACTAAAACTTACAGCACCAATGAATTGTTCCAGCATTGTACTAATCTTATGTATTATGTACGTATATGCATAGTGCATCTAATAATTATGTATCTTATGTTAAGTATGCACCTAAAAATATTTGTATATTTTTATATATATAGTATTAACAAGTAGAAATATTACTGTATTCATGCGTCAGTATTTAACACTGTGTAACATGAAGCCGTTTCGCATAGTGTTAAACTAGAATTTTACTATAAAATTAACTGCATTTATTACTTTCCATAGCACTGTATTATGAACCATCTGTTTATATATGTATATGTATACCATGTACCTAATGTCTGAGAATATAGTGATTATTATGTGCCTAAAAGTTGTGTATATGTATATTAGTATATATATTAGTTTATCCATCCAATCGCCTACAGCATCATGTAACATGTAAAAATAACAGCACCAATTACTTGCCCTAGCATTGTATTAAGAAACTAATATATGAATATGTATATGTATTATGCGCCTATTGTATATGTACCCAATGACAATTATGCACCCTATAATTGCGTATAAATGCATTATTTTTAAAATACTATAAAATTAATTGCATCAATTATCCTAAACGGCACTCTACAATGTACCATCTGCTTATGTACATAAATGTGCCATGTACCTATTGATTATGAAATCGAATGATATAAGCGTTGTAAATAGGTAAGCGTTGTAAATAGCATTGTAAATAGGAAAACAGTATAGCATTGTAAATAGGAAGCTGTACCCATGCACCAGCATACATTTCTACGTAACGTGACACAGTAAAGCAAAATATCAACGTTCTGTCCTATTATGAAATTAAATAAGCACCTATTACTAGTTATAACATTATTTTATGGATCTAGAGTTTCAGTATATGAAGTAAGTACGAAATGTTTATGTCACCAATGACTATTGTGTACCAAAATATAAGCGTATATACCCTTTTGTCTACATGTAATTGTGTATGTCCTTGTTTATATGTAATTGTACCCATGTATCTACTAGTGTTATCACATATCTTGGCACTGTATAGTTAATATACATCTATTACGCACTGAATAATCATGTACCTAATGTGTCTGTATATATGTATATGAATTTATGTTCTGTATATATGATAATGTAACTACGCATCTGCACATTTTATCCTGTAACACGGCACAAATCGCAAAGAACTAACTAGAGCCCCACTCTAAAATTAATTGCACCAAAGACACTGTACTACACAATACTAATCTAGGGTCTAACTTTTAATTCACTGTACTAATTACTTATTCCAGCATAACATTGCGCACCTAATATTTCAGTATGTACATGTCTTCTGTAATCTAATGATAATGCTTCAAAGGGTCATAGTGTACTCAACATATGAGTACACACGTTATGTATATATGCTACCGTATCCATGCTTTTGCATACACGTTGTAACATGGCAATGTATTATCCAGTGTCTAACATTAATTAGCTTTAACGCCACTGTATGAAGTACCAAATTTGTATGTATGTTTATATATTAGTATATTAGCACAATGAACACGTATGGTTATCTAGATAAAGGTGGACGTCGCGCTATACCGATTAACCGTATTGGTAGAGGGGTGGTGCCCACGTCCTCCGTCGCATGTCGCATGTGTTGGCCGTCTAGGATCGGTATCGCTCTGGTGGCAAGACTTGAATTTGTGTATTGGATTTCTGATAGGCTAAAATTCTTTTCTGTTCTGGGTAAAAGGTTTGTTCTACGTCACAAGACTTCTTTCCTGATTTCTGTATGAAGCTGAATGTCTTAGGCAAGGGGTATCTATTTGAAATAAATTCTCAAGTTCTATCAAGAGAACCCGCATGCTTGAAGTTTCCCGTAGACTGATATTTGCAGCACAAAAAATGTTTTATGAACAGTCTGAAATACAGTCTAGAATTTAATTTGATTATCAGTGCAGAATTTGATCTACGAACGTTTTTTCGCTCCCGTAATTTTCAGTTTATAGAGAGAAAGTTCACTTTATATACTTGGAAGAGGGCTTACTCTTTTTCCATTTTCCCTTATTGGCATCTCTTCAGTACAACTTCATGGAATGATGTTCGGTTTGGTGCTTCCACCTACTGTTAAAAAATGAACTGATGTTGGGTCTATAAGCGATACATTTTTGTTTTCTCACAAAGTTCTCAGTTCTGTACTTTGAGATATATACTATGTTTTTGAATTATCTTTAATAGTAGTTACATCTTTGGCATGTTCTTACTTATTCTTAAGAAAGAGATCTTTTAGAATAATCATCATACCTCCTTACAATACTAATTATAAAGGTGTCTAGAAAACGATACTCTTTTGTGCCTTCTATTCTTTTTGTGCCTTCTAATAATTGGATACGTATTATAATAAGTCATTCAGTTTTGTCATCCAGTTTTTGCCTCTTCTGCTTTAGCATATACACACATGCCAGACTACTAAATGCTTGCAAATGAGCTAATGATGTTTTCTTTCGTCTGAAAAGCAATTCTTTCGTTGGTAATCTATTTTGCAGGTAGTTTCTTATCGTAACATCTTCACTTCAATACTTGTTTGGAAGGTAAGTGTCTTTTAGCATTGCTCTCGTTATTTCTATGAATGATTCTTTATTCCAACGATTCTAATTTATCGGTAAAAATAAGAAGCAGTTTTCTCATATATTCTACTGTTTTTCTTTAGCAAAGTTATAATGTTTTGGCTTATATATTTAAATCCTCCATCAGATCTTTGTCATTTTGAGGCTTTCCCCAACTGTATTAATCCTTATTTGAAATATAGATATACATTATTGTATATAAATATACATTATTTAATTTTTTATGCCTCAGGAGTTAGACTGTACAATATCCACTGAAATCATATGTTATTGCTGTTAGTTTATATAGATTGGACCACCTGAAGTTACAGTTAGCATTGATGCGCGGAGATCAACATGTACTCAGTTGAAGTTTTCGTGAATTTGACTTCCTGGAAAATGGTTCTGTTCATGTTTCAGTTGCGCTACAATCCTCGCAATTCAGTATACTGTAACACCGGGCAATATTCACATCTACAGTCATAGTTTATAGATTTTTATAATGTCTGCAGGATATCAATAACGTAATTTTATATGCCAGTCATGAATACATTTTAAATTGATTAGTTTCTTGGTCTCATTCCTTAACAAGATATAAACCTTCTTGATTAATTTTCATTATTCAATCAAACTGATACATCTTAATTGTGTCTTTAAGATAGAATTATTTGAGGTTCTCAAAGCAATAAAGTGGTTCCTTGATAGAAACTAAAGAACGGTTTAAAGCATACTAAGCTTGTCTAGTAATTTAGCTATTAAAGGGAGTGCCTCTGAAAACGCTCTGGTCAGGGGACTTCAGCAAGATAGTCTCATCTCCCATCAATGAATCAAAGTGCACGTAAGAAATGGGGAAATTAAAGGAAGGATATGTTGAAAAAGAAGACGTACCTTCTTTATCAACATGCACGTTCCCGACTACTGGTACTACAATGCGGATGTTGGCTTTAGGCCATTCACACAAAGTATTACTGTTAATTTAGAATTTTATTCTAAGAAGCATATTGCTTGGCCTTACATATATTTAATCTTTATCATATTTCTTATTTATCTATATTTTAAATCACCGGTAATTTATGTTTATTCTGTAAGTTCTCCATTCGTATACTTTGTTGAAATGTGATCTTGTAAATATGCAAATATTTCGGTAAATTATTATTCTGATATTTGTATATATTTTGTAAAATTTTCCTGTAATACCTATCGCAATGTGTGTTTATATAAAACCAATGTAAATCTATGATTTCTATACCTCAACTTTTATGATTATGATCTTCCCTTCAGCTGTGGCAAAACATAGTTTTATTTCCGTTTGAGCCCTAAATGTAGTTCCTATGAAATAGGTTTTATTTTCCAGTTCTTTAAAGTTAGTCTTCGAAGAAACCTTACCAATTGTTTATCACTTCTAAATATTAATTTTGATTATGAATCTTTATTTTTTATTAATTTATTCAATATTAGCTTACATGTGATCTTTTCTCATGGTTTATGAAACAGAACCACCTGAAAACAATACGAAACTGCATTCTTATGACATGATTAATTTAATTCCTTGCAAATCTTCCAGAAGACATTTATAGTTTCTTGACTAGAATTTTGCATATCAAAAGAATTGTGTGATCATTAACAAAAAAATGCAATTACCATTGTGTAGGATGACCGTATACGTGATGCAAAGGAATTAGACGTTATACTATTTCAAAGGTTTGCACTCATGGAGCTGGATGCCATTTAACAATTATATAGCACTGCAGATTATTCATAAAATTTTCTTCTATGCTTGTTTCCTTTTCTAGAACTTTCTAGACGTACCAAAATTTGAGCATGTATTACATTTTTTAAGCCAGGTCAGCACTTAACAAATGTTAGGCAAATCTTTGTTTTTATACCTCCAGCTGCAAAATTACAATTCATTTAGTATGCAATATTCTCCTAAATTAATCAAAAGGCTACACAGTACTTGTTACTCTATCTGTATTTGATAAATTCATTTAGATTTCACATGTTACTTCTTGGACTTCAATCGAAGAATGCTGAATTATTTTCAAGAAAACGAGGTTTAGACCACATATTGTCCGAATATCAGCCAAACTGTGCTCACAGGAGCAAAGGAGGAGTTTTGCAAGAACATCTTCTCTTTTAGGCAGAAATCGTTCTAGCAAGTTATAAAATTATTTGCACGCATTACGGTGCGTACTTCCGTAATTCAGTGATCACCAATTGGTCAATAATTTAAAACACTCTATTATGTTACCATTTCAAGCTATTAAAATGAGTAAAAATAAATACAAACGAGCATTTGTAACAAAAAGCGTAATTTCATTTGACATATAAAAAAAGGAAATCTAGCGATTACAATAATTAAAATTCCAGATATGAAAATCGAGTATTTGGAGTTTTTCTCCTTGTTAAAAGACAGAATAGAACTGCCGTACCTGCTAAGCGTTTTCCATCTGCATTAGTATGTATAACATCAACGAATCCAGCATCACGTTTATCTAACCTTACAGCTTTCTTTACTCCATTGAAATAAGGGCCTGCAGGATCCAAGCCTAAGGGTATAATATTCAGATATCCAAATGATTTTACTATATTTTACATAATAAATTACATTTTTGTGTAGAAGTCATAATCTGAATTCAGTAATTTATTAATGTTGTAAGTTGTAATCATAATGAACATCTTCAAATGACCAAATGTCTGTAATAGTGGTCTTCTTAGAAAAATGTTGATAATTTATAGAAAAAATGGTGATACCGTTTCCGGTGATAATTGATTTGCATAGTTAATATTCTTATGAGATAGAGAGTGCGTTGGTCATCTTAGGGCCATGGTCGCTACGAAAGAGTTCAGAGTTTATAGAAGATGTTAATACCTTTTATTTCACATTACATATTATGCTTGCATTTTGTAGTATTATAATATGTTTGAATCCCAGAAGATTACATTGTATGATGTTTATGAGATAATGAGTGTGTCTCAGAAACAAAAACAAAGTGTACCATCGTGTTTTTGAATTTCTACCTTCTAAGTAAAATTATTTAAAGAAATGTTCCTTTAAATGTTATTCTGCAGGTTAAAAGCAAGTATACTTAACTTACCTGTAATTCGACCAATCAGCTTGTTCTGTCTTTCTCGAAACCATTTGCCAGCATATCCCGCTGCATGTGCACCAAGACCATGTCCGATTATATGGACAAACTCTGGATACAAGTTCGAGGCATTCTAAAACACAATAATTATATATTATACATCTGTATAGATGTCTACTAAGTTTAGAAAAACAGCAAAAATTGAAATGTTCTACATTAACCCTTCGTTGCTTGCGAACTTAATCAATTCTTTCTTCCCAAATACGCGAGATGCTTCTCAGTCTAAATTTGTAAAGCGAGCTGTGTACCTTTGCTAAGCTTATTGATTACCATTAAAAGGTTAAAGCAGGGGTAGCCAACTTCTGTACTAATTTGATCAAATTCTTAATGATATGAGTTTTTAATTAACACATGGATTAACATGATGTTTTAATAATAATATTTATTAATTGAAACCTAGCTGTAGAAAAAACACAGAATAAATTATTTTATTATCTTATCATTAATAGGAAATCTGCATCTGAATGTCTTCAACAAGACATTAATAATTTGGTGTGTATTGAAACAAAGATGTTGATATTGAATCTTCAGTATAAGAGTCAGTAAATAGGGATAAGCATTTAGCCTTCGTGAACTTTAAATATGAAAACGTCGACTGATATAAGCATGTAAAACTAAAAATAAGAGTAGATACATTTGCTACATTTGGTGACATTGGATAAATTTCTCGAATGATGTATTTCCAAAAATCTTACTCAAGGTATTTGGATAGTGTCGTTTTTATTTTTCAGCACTACATCATGCAATGTTGAAAAATGGAAATGAATATTACTTCAAACGAATGAATAACACTTCAAATATTAATTTGTATTAATATGAAATTGAACATTTGAAAATAAAAACAAATAATCCTTTAAATAGGAATTTTTACGACATTATGTCTTACCCTTACGTCCTTTTGAAAAGGAAAAGACAAATACAGCACAATAACCTTTGCAGAAACATGACATTTGATCTCGGATATTTTAATCTTCTCTTCAAATTCTGCAAAGTGTTTTTCAATGTTATGGTTACATTTTAATGTTTTGTAGGTTATTAGAGATATCTGGAAAGTGATTCAGTGGGATTCAATATAGAATGTCATTCAAATTGTTTTGTTGAAGATATGCTATTAGCATAATCAGTTTTCGTTTATATGCAACAATGCTATTTAATCATTATCTTATTTTTCTTTGCTATTGGAAATAGCTAATTGGAATAACTTAATTTAGGTGTTAAATCTGTAAGGAATGCTAAATCACTGTCTCAAGTTTCATTTTTTAATTTGCAAATTTTTGTTCTTGCAGCTCAAGGATGTTTTTCTATCTCAATTAATAAATCACAAAATCATTGCAGGCTTTTATTTGTATGCGGCCAATTTACATCACACAATGTTTGGACATAAACATAATCTATACTACCAAATAAACATAATCAATACTACTAAATAAACATAATCAATACTACTAAATAAACATAATCAATACTACTAAATAAACATAATCTATACTATTAAAATCTGTGTGCGTATGTCTGTTTGTTTCTAGCATTATCTCCTCCGGAAAGGTGAGTAATTGAGTTTCAAGAAAGGTAAATTCGGATTTCAAAAATTCGTGCGAAGACATTTCGTCCATTCAGATCTTCGTACGACTTTAATCAGCCCAGATATTAATTAAAAACTCTGAAAACGCTAATTTTCGCACTCATGTTTCTGAGTGGCAACAGTCTCTCGAGCTGGCGATAAAAAGGCTTTATTTTAAAAAGTGTTGCCACTGCTTATTTTCAAATCGTAGAGTTTGTTAATCAAAAATATGTAAGTTATACAAGGTATGAAATACAATTGTCGAAGCCAAATATTAAACATATTGTTATTACATACGGTCTTATTCTGACGTTGAATAAAGTATGCGACTGCATATGACGTCATTGCATGTCGAACATTTTTCGTTAATGTCAGCATTTTAAATATTTAGCTGCTAACTGGAAACGTTTTTGTTTCAGGTTATTATAACTGGCACGATATGCTAGTGTCATGTAAATTGTTTTTATTATTACTGAGAAACCGTTGTTATATTGCATTAAATTTAAATCATGACATCATGCGCATATCTTATTAGGTATTTATCCCGCCTTCTTGGCATGCTGGCGCGCATTCAAGATATCCGTGGTTCGATTCCCGGCGAAGGTGTTGCAAATTTGTCACTTTTCTTGCTTCATACAAATACCTAATGTCTCTACAAGCTGAAGTGTTAAAAGCTTTTGTTTCCTGGTTCGGCGACAAAAATTATTATCGATTTCGTTGTTGCTTGGAAAGAATGAATTTCGTTTATAGTGAAATGTTTTTATACATTTTTACTTTATTGTGCGAAGTGAACGAAGTATTGTAATCACGAAATATTCCAAGTACCATATTTCAACGAAAACATCCGGTTTGACAGCTATTGATGCAATTTAACGATGGTTTTGCGTAATATCTGTACATAGGGACAGAATAAAGGACTCTTTTTCCACCAAACGAATTATAAAACTGATTTAAATGGGTTCAGAAGAGACTTTTTCCTGTACGTACGTATGTATTTCGCATAACTCAAAACCGAGTAGCTTCAGAACGTTGAAATTTTGTATATAGGACTGCTATAACACATAGATGTGCACCTCCCTTTTCTGTTTCAATCGGCCGCACCTAAACTATATATATATATATGCCCGCTCCCTCAATAAGCTCAATATTTTTATTCTTATATGTTGTTAAATTGTGCATTTTTTGCTTTAGACGTTGTTTTTATCTTCCGGTTAAGGTTTTTATGCCTTTAGTTAATCTGCATCCAATATTTGTAGAATTATCAACAATTTAAGAACTGTTTAAAGTGCAAGTAATCCGAATTATTTTTACCCTAGCAGGCATATTTTTTTTTTTTTTTTTTTTTTTTTACATTTGAAACTTAGCAGAGTAGTGAATTAATTCTTTCTGCACCTTCAGTGTCTTTTTGCGGAGTAGGACCAAACGGAAACTTTTAGTTTTATGAACCTAAAAATCTGGCTTCTTTCCTGCTGGCCGAATTACTTGTTTTTCCATAGAAACTGTAATTTTGATTGTCAATTTTTTTTACATTCTTTTAACTGTATTTGATATTTTAAGGTTTTCTATATCTTTCACTTTTTAATGCAAATATTTTGAGTTTTTATGTATTTTTTGCCTTGCCGAGAAGTGAGAACTGAAATAATTGAATGAGAAATATATCTCTAAACAAATTCGAGGAAATATGTTAAAATGAAATGCAGGAAAAAACGCGTATAATTTAATATTCCGTACAAAGAAGTCATGTAGTGTACACCTCAGCCTTTTTTTCAAGTGTGCACAAAACTTGTAAATTTTGCTTTGGTCGCACATAGCTTATATGGCGAACTTGACTGCTAGTATTATAATAACGACCGAAATAATTGCAACTGAATTACCCTGATGTTCTTATTGGAGAACTGATTTTCATCACAGAATTTTTTAAAAACATCGTATTATCGATTGAATGTCTTTTAACAAGTAGTTCTTGCACTGTGATTCTTGATCTGAAGTTTATTTTATGTAAATGTTTCTTTTGCTGAAAGAAATATATAATCTGATTAGAGGATCTAGGACAGAAATAAAGCCACAGTAAAAATGCTTATTTCCTTATATGGATAAATATCTTTCCTTTTTTTAGTATTTGAACTTTCTTTCTTTAGTTTTTGGCTGGCATTTTTTACCACATTTCTTTTATTATTTTCACGAACTTTCCATCCTTTTGGAACCTATATCCGTTTTGTCACATTCGTCAATTTCTCTGTAATTGATCGCCAATCAATCTTTGCACCACTTTTATACCATGTTTCCAAATTTAAAATTCTTATACTTTACTTGGAAGACATCTTACTAGTAGAGATTAAGCATTATAGGATTGGATTGGATTGGCAGATCAAGGAGGGATTGATTGAGCGATTTATGTTATGACCGGCAATTTTATTCATAGTTTTACAATTACTGGCCATAATTAGAGAAGCTCTTCTTAGAATAAAATATGTTCGTCTTGAGAGATTTATTTGCACTTTTATAGGTAACTAACTTTCTATTGAAATATTTATTAATAATGATGATAATAATAATAATTTTAAAATATTTCACCGAAGTAATGGTTTCATAATTTTATAAAAGTTACAAAATTTTAAAATTATGTAAGTTACTTTTCTAATGAAAATATCTGGCAGATATACCTTGTATTAAAATAATGTAAACTTACGACTAAGCGTTGCATAAAAAGTCCAACTTCAGCTCCTACTACACGTATATTTGCAACCGACTGTGGGTATGCTTCCCCACTGCCGTCAAACCAACCGACGATGAACACATTACAGTCCATATTATTCAACAGCGCATTCTTTAGCCTCTGAAAAACAAAATTTTAATTGCATGGTATGAATTGAATGAAAATACGCAATAATGTAACTTGCAGTCTTAAAATATATTTCGGAATTTTACCGTAGAACAAGTTTTGGATATTTGATTATACTGATTCGTGTTACTGAGCTTTAAACGTTAATAAAAAAACGACAAAAAAAACTATTTTCGCACTCTCACTAAGCTTTTCACTCCAATAGTTTAAATACTCTCTTTCATCTTAATGCATTTACACCCTGGGAAGGAAACGCAGGGGCAGGCATAAGAGAAAGCAGAAAAGGCTCACAAATTAAAATAACTATTAAAAAATAAATAAAACCCTACAATATAACGTTCATGAATGTGAAGTAGGTTCCCTTAGTAAATCCTCCACGAAGATTATTTTACAAGTTCCACCTAATTCCCATTTAGAAAACCGTTATTAACTAGCCCTCAGCAATAAGTGAATAAATAAGCTGCCGAAAACGAAAGAGGTTTTGAAGCAACAATTGATCATGCATATATATGCACATTTGTAGAAATCCCAGCATTTGGACTCATTCTTACTAATTGAGATTCATATAACACTTATAAATTACATAAATTATTGTAAATAAAATCAAGGCAAATAAGAAACAATAAAAAATTAGTTTATAAACACAAAAAACTAATATAATTGTTATATGTTTGTAATTCTTCTCCAAGGCGTAATTTCATCTGATTGATAAAAAAGGATTTTTAAGCATTATAAATAAAAGAAATATAAAAAAAGTAAAAATTTCCTGATTAATAAATGTGCTGTAAATTTTGCTGAGGAACTGTATAATTTAACGCGTAAAATATCATATGAAAAAATATATGAGAAAAAGATCTTATAAATGAAAACTGCAATTCAGAAATCAATAAATGTTTGATAAATTTCGGTTTATTTACCAGTTGCCATTCTGAGTTTCCTCCCAAGTAGTCGTGTATTATAATATATGTCTCCAAACGATTGCAGAAGCCACTTTCTTTTACATTCCATGCGGAGAAATTCATATTAGAAATGCTCTGTGGAATATATTTATTGGTCGAGCTGAAAAAACGGAACTTTGTATTTATCTTTCCTCTGCTGTGCGGTGGCAGACTATACCATCTTTCTATTTGAGGATAATCAAATGGTGATCCAGTCCTGAAAATACCAAGCTCTCCCTTATCAACAGCATTTCGGTTTGGTGGTTCACTTCGGACAATAATGCCTAAATAATCAAAAACATACAAAAAGCATAAATAGCACGTGTTATATGTAAAAGTATAATCAGAATTTGAGTTTTCGTAATTATGTTTTATAGAATTTCTTCATTGGAAGCTATAAAACACCCTTTCTACTTTGCAGAGAAATCAGAGTTTGAAATCTATGGAATCATATATTCACGTAAGGATAAGTCACATTTATTTGTGAAAATATTAGCTGGATGTTAAGCAAATAAAGAGAAAAAAAATTTTTTTTTTTGGTTTCGGAACATCATAAAGCAAATGTGTAGAGTACGAGATTTTTTTTTAAATAAACTGTTGTCTTGGCGCTGTCCTGATCACACCAGAAGTGAAAAATACTGTGTTGCCTAAGCTATCTATAATTTCCCAAATGTCATTAAATTGATTCGTATAGATGCAAGCAGTATCTTTTCAGCTGCTTTTCTGGACAGGTAATATAGATATAATAATGTTATAATCTATTTATATAACGAAAAATGTCTGTGTATTTGTTTATTCGTGATTAACTCAGCTACTACAATCGTCACCAAACTTTCTACCATTCGTTTCTGGGTACTGGAAAAGGTCGAAGTCAAGCGTTTTCCAAGAAAAGTGAAAATCAGGGATATTAATTAAGAACTCTGAAAACGCTAATTTTCGCCCTCATTTTTCCGAATGCCAACAGTTTCGCATGCCAATACCAATGAGGTAAAATGTCGGAATCCCTATGGTAATCAAACCATCTACCTCTATATCAGAAGAGTAATGATAAGCAGGGCTGAGGAAAACCAGAAAAGAGGGGAGGGAGGAGAGGAGGAAAGACTACATGGCTGGTGAGTTCACGGTACAACATGAGATAGTCGTTCCGAGACGGTGAGTGTTGGGAGAAATCACAGCTGAGTAAAAAAGAGGATAAAGAATCATTGGCAATGACAAATCTGAGAAGAATAAGGGTGGTAGGATGAAAGAGAAGATTGAGAAAGAGCAGGTAACGTACTGGAGGCGGTGCTGGTGACAAGAAAAGTTCGGGTTCCACGATCATCTCCTGTGGCGCCATCTATCTGCGTGAATGGAAGCTTACCGGAAAGTCGATATTGGGGTTAGCTGGTCAGTGATGGAGTCGTCATCTAGTGGTGGTTTCTGCAGAGATTAATCTTCTTCAGCAAATATGTTTATTGTCATCACTGCTTGGAAACCAAATCTGAGTTTATCGGAGGCTGACTTTGCTTTCTGTATCTTTTCGATAAGAGAAATCACAGTTTTTAAAAAGTTCATGATTTTCCATCTTGCATCCAGGTGAGGGCTTCATTAAAATCTTCAAGTGGTGGTTTAATGTTTCTTCTGATTTTATCACTGTAAGAAATTTCTGGAAGGGATCGTTGAACTGCATTCATCTCTTTGGTTGAAATACCAGGAAAACTTTCAGTATTCAGTTCAGGAACTTTTTGCGTGGGAGTTTGTTTTCTTCTGCTCTGCGGGCTGCCTCTTTTGCTCAAATCTTTTCTTGTAGGCGCTACACCCACGGTAGCTGCTGACATGGTCGGATGCGTAAAAAATACACTTTGGCTTTTCTTCCATTTTGAGGTTACACTGGGTGGTTCGGTGCCGTTCGCCGCACTTATAGCATCTTAGAGGTTTATGGCAGCAGTCTTGTGAGTGCCGGAATTCCTAACATCGGAAGCACTATATTCGGCGTTTTCTAAGCGAGAACTTTTCAATGTTAACATTGAAGCTGAACATTCTGTTTACCAGATGGATAGCATGATCTTCTGCACTGTTCTTTAATTCTAATAGGTAAATGGGTAGTTTCTCAACAGTTTCTTGACATTTACGAGTAAATTAGTTGACTTTTATTATTGAAAACTTACGTCTCGCAAGTTCATTGAACATGATTTCTTCCTTCACTGAGGCTGGGATTCCCTTAAAGGATTACACGTAGCGGCTTTTTGCCTACTAGGAGAAAAGAGTAAAACGAT
Organism: Stegodyphus dumicola; assembly: GCF_044657685.1. Taxonomy (NCBI): domain Eukaryota; kingdom Metazoa; phylum Arthropoda; class Arachnida; order Araneae; family Eresidae; genus Stegodyphus; species Stegodyphus dumicola. Next base: position 174,927,480 of record NC_140769.1, read on the forward strand.
ATGCTCTTGTCCACAAGTATTTTACACATTTTTCTATAGTCCGTAGTGTTTTTTGTGTAGATAAAGATGTTTTTTGCCTTCAATGCTGATTCAAACTCCTCGGAACAGTTTTCCTGGACAATTTCCAACCAGTCTACGCCATCATGAGGACAATGGGGGGAGGAATTTCTTCGTAGTTAGCTCTTCCTTCATTCTCTGTTGGTTGCTCTGCAAGGGTTTATAATCTGTTTTGATGTGGAATATCCATAGGTTTGGGCTCTTCTGGGATTTTAGCAACTTGTTTAGGCTTAATCCATTCATTCTTTGGGTTTTCCTTCGTCTGTTGATTTTCTGGATTATTTTCAGTCGAGGAGTTGTCGTTACGAACTCGTTTTCTCATGGTTTCCGTTGGTGACATCTTGGGTGGATTGAATCCGATCGATTTGAGGTTTCCCATAAAATTATCCACTCCTTGTTGCAATATCATGTTCCTCAAAAATTATTCGGTTTTCTGATTTGTCTCAACCTGGTAAACTTCAGTCTTATTTCCGAATTCGTTGTCTGATACATCAGTCACAATGCATTAGATGCAACAGCTTCAGTTTTATCCTTTGTATACTTCTTTACTTTAGCTTTCTTAACCGGTTTGGGAGTTCGAAAAAGTTCTTGAGTCTCTTTATAAATACATGCTGGTAATCCGATAGCAAAAGAAACATCCGATTCCGCATAGTTGCTCTCCTCCTGTAAGCTCAGTCGTCCACTAAAAGAGTAACTCATAGTGATACCCGAGGGTAGCACTGAGCTAAGAAAATTCTAACAAAATTCGATTGCAATATGCATCCGCTATTTAGTTTCGCATGCTGGAGATAAAAGTCTGCTTTATTTTGAGAAGCGTTGCCACTGCTCGTTTTAAAATCGCAGAGTTTGCTAATAAAAAATTTCGAAGTTTTACAATGAAATAAAAATAGTACTGCCAAACATTAAATACGTTATTCCCAATTCCAAAAATTCGTGCGAAACCATTGCGACTGTTCCTATCTTCGTATGACTTTAATTTGCCAAGATATTAATTAAAAACTCAGAAAACACTAATTTTCACCCTCATTTTTCCGAGTGGCAACAGTCTCGCGTGTTGGAGATAAAAATGCTTCATTTTAAAATGTGTTGCTACAGCTCGCTTTTAGATCGTCGAGTTTGATAATGGAAAATTTCTAAGTTTTACAAAACATAAAGATATATATAAAAGAATGTCTGTTCATGTATTTGTTTGTTTAATTTCTGATCAATTAAGATAATTTTTTTTGCCTCATTTAATCGATTAAAATTAAATAAAAGTGAAATATTGGATGGAGCTAGAGCTTTTGCGAACATTCGATTAGAAAGATTAAATCATTAAAAACTGAGTGCCATTGCTGCTGATAATGAGAGAGAATTAGTTTATTTTCCTATTGAAAAATTTCATATCGCATCAGACTAAAAAATGTATCACTATGAATCGTATTTTTTGCATCGTTATTAGAGAAGGCTTACAGCATTATCGTTCTCTCCGTTGCTAGATATATTACTCTCAATCTATATTAATTGATACCTTGTACCTCCGCTAGTAAATTATAAAAGGAACAACTCTATAGTACATAATATCTCTCACGAACAGGTTGTATCCAGTGTTTGTTAAGTTTGTGGAACTGCTTGTAGAGAAGTTTTATTTGACATGCAAAAATTATTAACTACCTTTGGTGGACGTAACGTTTTCAAACTAATATCTACTAGACACATACATATTTACTTCAGTAGTCTTGATATTTCTAGAAGGTCTTTTTGGTACCAGTAAAAGCTAGATGTCGCATCTTTGAGATAGTGTGAATTGTCCAAAAATATCAATTGCATAAAACTGTTTTGATAAGAGAGGATAAAGGGTTCTATAGGTGAGAAATCTGACACCGTTTGGGCTCCGCTTTGATATATTTTAGAAAAAAATTATATTTAGATTTTTAACTGTTAAATTAATTAATTAATGTTGACCTTATACTGTCAGTCAGTCATGACAGTTAATGTTGAATTAGACTGCAAATACAATTAGATTGTACACATAGTACAGTATTGATACATATATATAATATATAAAAACTTAAATTTTTTAATAGTCAAAAGTAATTACGTAAAAATGCCGAATCAAGGGACTGGGGATGAAAATAATAATAAGATTTTACCTTTATTATTATTTTCATTGTACAAATAAATGGCTTGGAATACACAAAATGTAATACTTTTTTAAAACAGGCATTGCAATATGTACTACAAAAAATATTTCATTTTTATCATATAAATAACATTTTCTTAAATGATTGAATCTTTGAAATTTCACTGCAAAGAAATTCTTTCAAAAAGCATTGAATGATTGTAAATCAAATGGAAAATAAAATTGTAATAGCATTTCAAATGTTTCTTTAGCTTATGTTTTGATGTAAATTGGCTTACATACTTAATCACCTGTAATTCATTTCCAGGTAATTCATTTCCAATCATAATTAGAAAGAACTTTAGAATTGTTGCTTTCGTGCATTGCTTCAATTAAATTTCTGTTGAAGTGGAAACCGTAAATACGCTTTTCTTCACTTTTGTGCTTGTTATTGTTTTTAACGATTCAAATACTTATATTTCAGAAGATATTTGATTAAAATACTTATATTTGATAAGTGTTTTAAATGTTCCTTTGTTTGTTAATGGCAATACTTTTTATGAACCTTTTCTGTGAGTATTAAAAGAGGTGAATTTAAGAAAGTGAATTTCTTTAAAAACAATCAAAGTCTTGAGAAATTGGAATTTTTAAAGAAAATAACAGTAAATTAGTTAAAACTACCTAAATTAAAATGTTTTAGAATTAAAAGCAAATCTAAAATGATGTTAAGACATCATATAATAAGCATAAACTGCCTGGCTGAGAAAACGCTATACTAAAAAAATTATTGGAAATGTGCTGTACATTTCTATGTACGATGTACGCTTTCTAGTATTCTGCAAGATTTAATTTTTAAAGATATAAAACAATGTGACACTTAAATGCGCAGGAAATTAAGAAATTAAGAAATCTTCAGCATTTCGGACAACGTACTCTTGAATACGTCTATGCGTCAAACCAATAAATGTCCGAAAAATGTTCTGTGGTAACGTGCATAGTGCTTTGCTGATGTAATTCCACAGTTTACTTTCGTTTTTTTGGAGGAGAAGGAGAATTCAATCGAAGTCTGATAGTGACCAACAAATCCTTGATTGGCGAGAGGTAAGGGAATAATAAGCGGAAACAAACGTTCATAAAAATGGCATGTCACTCAACGTTTCGAAGGCTAAACAAGTGAAACACGAATTTACTTGCTATCAAATATGCCTTTAAGGGAGTATTGTGAAAATTTTGATTTCATCCAATACGCAAATCAATTAGTAAGGCTACACATACACACACGCCCTATATATATATGTGTATTGTAAGGTTTATCCTAAGTTTTTAACAGTTATCTTTAGTTAAAGCTAATTTCAGCTTACAATTTCCTACCAGAATGTGTTTTTAGGATTGCGGTTAATGCAAATGAATAAGAGGGGTATTTAAGTACCACTTACTTCGTTAGAGAGCCAGAGTTTCTGACTAGCGCGAGTTTGCCTTTTGGCTACGTCTGTCTCTAAGCTATTACTAAGCTCGGCCGTATATCAGACCCTTGCTAGTTTATTCGATAATTAGGGGCCAACTACCTAGACTTTTGATAGCTTCCTTTTAGTTAAGGAACTTTTAAGTCTTATTTCTTATTACTTTCAGTTCAAGCCCAAGTGGAGGCTTTGCTGTACGCTTTGAGAAAAGAGCCAACTGTTATGTTTTTATTTCGAGAAATAAAGGGTAATTAATCCTTCTTGAGTTTTACCTTTCTGTTTCTGAACTAAAGCGATTATTTGCTTATCTGTTAACGAGGTTCCTACACATTTAGCTCTTAGATGAAAGATTGGAACCCCACAATATCATGCACATTATTTGCATATTTTCAATTAGTACTAATTAATTTTACAACATATTCCCCCTAATCATATTTTATGAAAGTTCGAATTTACTGATTGCGTTTTTTCAGAAAAATTTATATTCTATTACTGGGCATTCAAAATACGCAGCAAAACGCATGCCTGGTCTAATAAAGCTAAACAGTATTACAGTCTTATAAACCATTGAAATAAGAGAACGAGACCATATTAATAAAAATATACGACCAAAAGGAAAACTGGATAATAATTCAGGAAATAAGAAATTAAAATAACCGTAATGGAAAATAAACGGTAGTTGAACTGAAAACAAATTAATAGGAAAAAGAAAAGTTAAATAGCAGAAAAGAGTAACAACACACTGATAGAAAAATGCCATTACAATAAACACTTTTATCGAAAAATACAATTATACTAAATTCGACTTCATTTAAAATTGAAAAGTGACATTTATGCACTTGAAGTGTGCACAAAGATTTCTAAGAAAGATACAAAAGCTGTAAAATCTTTTTAATTTAAAAATTTTCATAATTATTTGCTTTTTTTCAATGCGGTTAAAATTTAGGTTAAAACAGAATTAAAATATTTCACCAAATAAAAATCAATTTCCGCATTTCAAATTACATAATGTTTAAATGAATAATTATATGTTTGCATTTAAAAGAAAAATTTCATTTTACCTGATGTTGGGTTTTCAATCGCTTTCACATTAATACAAATAATCCAAGTGAACACAGCTTGCAGTAAAAGATGAGCCATTTTTCAAGTTTCTTCAGCTAATTTCTAAGGGAAGATAACTTATAAAACATATATAGAAAGGAAAAAAAAGACCCTTAAAGGTTTTTCTCTATTTGAACACAAACAGAAACGTCAGACCTATGGCAACATTTTGTCGGAATATAAAAGTTTGTTACAGCTGTTTAACAATCCATTTTGTTTCAATGGATGTTAGGAATCCTTTTATAAAAAATGTGACAAACATATGGTATAATGACACGTAACTAAAATACTATGTTTTTATAACGTTAAAGAGGAGAAAGTATGGTCCATATCAGCTCTAGAGGAAACATTTAAAAGTGCATTAACATAGTGCTTCACAGTGCAAATCTTTTAAGCGAAAGATTGAGATCCCAGCAAAGAAATACTATATAACGTAGATAGAATAGATTTTCTTGCAGTAATAAAAAGATTGGTTAAAAACTAGTTTTAAATCTGACTTTAAAATAGTCTGTTAGTTTTTAAGACAAGTGTTAAATTTCAAAGTGCTGAATTAATTTTAAGTAAAATTTATATTAAAAAAGAAATTGTAGTCATTTAGATTTTTACAGGTAAATTAGTTTGACTGGTTTGATAATCTTTGATAATCAAGAAGCTTGTAAATTATTGAAGAAATTACACACGCTGTCTTTGAAAACAAGCCAGATTCATTCACCTCCGAAAATAAATCCTTGCATAAAATTTTTAATTCTAATTTGGAAATTTTAGGCTCCCATTCCCAATTTATCAATTTAACCTTTTTGACCTCCGCTTTATGCGTATTACTTCCGAAGTAGGTACATTCGCTTTGGCTTGTACTCCGCCATTTCTTTTCCGGTCTACTTCCTTTTGTATCCACGGACTTGCTGTCCATTATTTTCGCGCCGCTGATTGCTTTATTATGCGCAACATTTTCCTTGCATATCACCTGTTCGCCTTGTTTTCTATTTTTTCCGATCGCCAGCATCTTCTTGCCGATACTTTTGCACCTGCGAGCTATCCGTTGCTTATGTTAACTTCTACTTAGATCTTCTTTCGTCTGTTTCGTAGCTGAGACCTGTTCTGTTGTTTTACTGTTCCTTTTCCTTATTTATACTAACAAGAGGACCCTCTTTTACAAACTCCTCAACAGACTTTCTTCAGCATCCCTCTGCGGAATATTTGATTGCGTTCCAGACACTAACTTCTGCCTGAACACCCATTTCCTTGAAAAGGGACGTACCATTTCTATTGTCTCTTTAAGTAGTCCATATTTTTGAAATTGTCTGTTCCTCCCAATCCTGAAGTACCACTAAATTTTCCTTATTGTTCACAACTAAATATTGACCTCTCAAATTTCGGATGAAATTTCTGTATCTCCTCTTCATCCGGAAAATGAAGGCGCATATTGCAATTTTAATAATTTATCTCTGACTTTTAAACTGGTTTCATACGCCGTAATTGGTACTTAATTACTTTCCTCTGGCTTTGTTTTAGATTTTCAGTACCTCATCTACTAGATTTTGAATATTATTCTGCTTCAATTCTGCGAATCTTTTCTGTTTTTAAAGTAAATTATCTAGAGATATTACGATAATATATCGATATTATATTATATTTATAGCAGGAGACTGGATACAGTTAGTCTACGTGTGAGAGAGCTGCTAATCCGTAATGAAACAGTACAAAGTAACGACTGTGCATGAATTGCAAGACCTAGATAAGACGTAGTGGGTGGCGGTAAAATGTGAGTGGTTCTTGTTGTTCATCAAACGTATCCGCAACATCCTGGTGCTTACATGGTTCACAGATAAAGCTTGGTTTCACTTGTCTAGATATGTGAATTCCCAGAATAATTGGTCAACTGAAAACCCACATGCGATGATGGAGATGCTATTCCATTCACACAAAGTAGGAGTCTGGGGCGCTCTGTCCGCCACTCTCATCGGGAAACCAATATTTATCGAAAGAAAAATGAACAACGAGTTATACATGCACATTTTTAATGAATTTGTATAGCAGCTTGAGGACGTGGAACTGACTAAGGGGTGTTACCAGCATGATGATGCCACATGCAACACGTCAAACAACGTATGGATTTGATTAGGAATTTCTTTGGGTATCGCATTATTTCCAAAGATTTGTGGCGTCCGAAGTCACAAGACCTGTCGTCCCCAGATTTCTTCTCATGGGATTTTCTGAAGCGTCGTATCTATTATGATAAACCACGGACATTGGACGAATTAAAAACCAGCATTTCTAGGGAAATTTCAAACATATGGCAATTAGAATTTTTAACAACGTTTTATAGGCGCAGTCAATGGCTCCTTGTATAGCATTTCGCGGTTTTCAGTTATCAGGTTCAATGTTCCGTCTTACTTTCTTTGGGAACATGCAAGGACCTGACTCGGAACAGAGAGCTTACTAAAGCTATGTTCAATAACTTTAGTAAGTAGGAAGGGAAGTAGACAGGATACACAAGAAGGGTATACAAAACCCTTTATTTTTCTCTCCTCACAATAATTTCCGTACTTCGGAATACAAAGACCCACTACTTGTGGTCTAAACATAAGTATATAAAAATATAACTAAACTCTAACTTAACTTTGAAATAATAAACGTGGAAGATTGGCCTTATATTAACAGGAAGCCGTATGTAGTACAGAGAACTGTTAACACTACAATACGTTTAAAATTATCAAGAGGATTAAACCTCTGGCCTGGAAGGCAACCAGCAACTGAGTAAAACTTCTAAGGTAAGCGGCCTGCTTCGACTAACTCCTTCCTCTCTCTCGCTTGGCAGAAAGCCACAACTTAAGTACTTGGCGTTCGCCAGACAAATTTTGCATAAATAAGTTAACGCTTTTAATTCTGGCCGGAAGTAGAAAATTAGAAGTGATAGTAAAGATTTAAAATAAAATAAACGTTAGTAAAACTTAAGATCCTTACATACCTCCCGCCAGATTTAATTAGTTTGAAACTGAGGTCTAAAACGACCTTGTTGAAAACTTTTAGCTCTAGAATCTAACGCGAGGCCAATCTTTTACAAACATTTCTCACTAAAAACTAGAAATTTTAAAAAAAAAGAAATTTGTTTTTACAATAGCAGCTCCAAGGACACGCAATTTTTTCATTTGTACTGCATCTAAACAGGAGCTTTTTATTCAAATCTGGTTCCTTCCAGAGATCTGGAAGGAAAACTAGTTTAATGAAATGTTACACAATGAAATGGCAAGTAACATGCATATCTATATTTCTCTTAACATTCTTATTTCATTCATGACTATTTTAATTATCTCTCCCCCTGCTCTCTGACATGTGTTGTAAAAGAACACCAAACACGAATGTGTTTATGTATACGTGTTCAACACTTCCTCCTACAATCAAAACACTAACGTGTTAAAATTCAACATACCAAGATCTCGTAACACACCCTAACGTCAACTCCAAACCCTTAGGTACTATTCTGAAAGTGGCTAACTCTGAAGTGTAGCGTCAGAGAGCCTAACTACATTCATTCAACCTTTAACACATATTCACCATGATTTGGTCTTTTTACAGTCACACGAATAAAAAAAAATTTAACATTACTTTCACTTTTACCATATCACGGTATTTCTTAACATTTAAAATAACAGTTCACATTGTATATAAGAACATATTAACATGCCGTTAATTTTACGCATTTGAAAACATACATTAGTAGTACATTGTTAACTTCTATTCTTTTCAAAGCAATTATTATATTCTACATTGAAATAATACATTTCAAAAAGTCTTTCAGACTAAAACTTCTTTCTTGCCAGAATCTTTTAAATAAAATTTTATACAATAACTTTTACAATATTCAAGTATTTACACATTCCTGTTATATATTAATTTTAGTTTTACTCACGAGTAATTGAAAAACATAATACCAAAATAGGTAACAATTCATTTCTCGCCCTTTTGGCGATAAAGGTAGACCTCGCATGAGGTAAAACTTCTTGAAATCTGCCACTTGCAGTAAGAATGAAAGATTAACTTAAGTTTGCAAAATAACATAAAATTTTACTTATCTTTGTGATATTCGGACATTCTTTTCTGAGCCCAGTCCTGGAAGGTAGCGTAGATTCTCGTTTGATTTATCCTCCTTCGTGTGCGGGCTCGCCCTTCAGAGCCTTCCTCTAGAAGCTTTCTTTTTTCTCCAGTTCGGTCACCCTTGAATACCTTCTTTTTCGCCTCTGCCTGTGGTCTTGGCCGTTTGATGGCAGCTGGTCTTGGCGGAACCGGGAAACTTCTTTCACGTTCCTGCTTGGACCTCGTTGCTGGCCGTTCAAATTTTCCTTGTAACTTTTCCTCCGCCGCTGGTGGCCCTTCCGCAGTTCGGCGACATTTGCTGCGGAGAGTCCTGTCGGATGAGTAGATCTTCCGTTTTAGAGCCGGGTTATAGTTGCCGTCATTTCTCCTGGCTCTCTTTGCATACGTCATCCTTCTCCCTTCTTCATTCTGGGGGTGTTCGTAAGCTCTCTTTTCTGGACGGTGGAACGGCTTCTTTTTCTTGTTACCTTCACTTTTCCCGCGGGGAAACTTTCTTTTCACTTGTTCCTGCCTCTTAATGGCTTGCCTTTGTACTTGTCGTTGTTCCACCTCTGGAGCTTGTGCCTGCCGTGTCTGCCGTGCCTGCCGTGCCGGATCCTGCAAAAGATCTGTAAATATTTGCATTTTATTACGATCATAGTAGGGTTTGATTTGATCAATGTTTGCGGAGAAGGTTTCACCATTCCTGGCTTTTAACAATACTACAGCGTGAGTTATTTTTTCTATGACATATGGTCCTTCAAATCGTGGAAAAAATTTGGCAGTTTTATCTTCTGGTGCTGAAGAAAGTGAATGCTTAATTTTTAACACTTCATCCCCTACTTTATAAGTTACTCCCCGTCGTTTCAAGTTATAATACAGCTTTTGTTTTCTCTGTGCTACTTCAGTATTCTTTTTTGCTTCTTTAATTAGTTTTTCTATATCACCCATTTTAAATTCTGGGGCTCTTTGTTGCACATAAAATAATTTATCTAATAGCGTTATAATCTTTCTGCCTAAAAATAACTCAGCAGGAGTTTTGCCCGTTGTATCATGTTTTGCGGTCCTAAGGGCGAAAGCAAATTCATTGACATAGTTATCCCAGCTTTTATGAAAATTTTTAGCATAACTACGGATAATTTTCACTATATTTCTATTGACCCGTTCCGCTATATTTGATTGCGGCCGATACGGGACCATTTTTAAATGACGTATGCCCAGTTTTTGGAACATGTCTTCAAATACATTACTTACAAATTGAGGACCATTATCCGATATAACTTTTAGGGGCGCCCCGTATTTTAAAATATATTTATTTAAAATAGAATCAGTGACTAATTTCGTGGAGGCTCGTTTTAAGGGAACAATTTCGGTCCACTTACTAAAATGATCAACCATAACAAGGAGATAGCGACTTTTATTTAACTGACTTTTTGGGAAAGGGCCCAATAAATCGATGCCAATTATTTCATTTGGAAATTCGGATTTAATACTATTTAGAAACCCGGCCGGGCGGAAATTAATATAATTAACTGCTTGACATGTTGGGCAGGACTGGACATACGCCCTTGTTAACTTTTGCAGTTCAGGAAAATAGACTGCCTCGCGTACGCGTTGGATAGTTTTTCGAATACCAGCATGAGAAGCTAAAGGGCTGTCATGGAGCTCCTGCAGGATATTTAATCTAAGACTAGCTGGGATAACAGGTCGAAATTCGTTGTTGGAATTCGTAGTTTTTGTATAAATAAATAACCATCTATTAGTTCGTAATGGGCCGCCCTATTTCTTATCGCCACAATATCTTGGTGGCTAAATTTTCAGGATCCTTCAAATACTCATAAATGCTTCCAAACTCAGGATCCTTACCCAGTTCGGTTATTACAGCTTCTCGGGAATTTATTGTACATGCTGTAAGCATTGCCATCTTTACGGTATTGCCTTGTTCGTCTATTTTAATCCTTGATAGGGCATCTGCTACGATATTTTCCTTTCCAGGGGTATGCTTGATTACCAGATTATATTCTTGCAGCTTGAGTGCCCATCTTATTAACCTTGGGGATAAATTTTCCCCTGAGTACAATCTAGTTACCGCCGCATGATCAGAGTATACTGTTATCGGCGCCTTTCCAAAATAGACTCGGAACTTTTGCACTGCTAACAGAACTGCAAGTGCCTCTCTCTCTCGGTCGCGGAATAGTTTCTTTGTGTTTGATTTAAAGTTCGGCTAAAAAATGCCACGGGCTGCTGATTTTGCGAAAGTACCGCTCCTACCGCCTAATCCGAAGCATCCGCTGAAATTTCTAAATTCTCATCCTTTTCAGGAAATTTCAACACAGGGGCTTGCGTTAATGCTTGTTTTAATTTTTCGAAAGCACTATTGGCTTCGGCCGTCTACGAGAATCTTGCCTTTTTCCTTTTTAATTTTAACAATGGCTCAGCGATAGCCGCAAAATCTTTTATAAAGGACCTATAATATGAACAAAGTCCTAGAAAAGAAGAGAGCTTCTTTGCCGTGTTTGGAGTCGGATACTTTTGTACAGCGATTATTTTTGATTCCTCTGTCTCGATTCCGTTCTGAGATATTTTGTAACCTAAATATTTTAATTCAGGGGCTGCAAATTTGCACTTTTCGACATTAACTTTTAGACAGGCCTCATTTAATGAAGAAAACACCTGTCTTAAATCCTGTACATGTTGGTCGAGATTATCACTAGTAATAATGATATCGTCTAAATAGATAAATGTGGACTTTCCAAGAACAGGCCTTAACACAATGTCCATACATCGCTGAAATGTTGCCGGTGCCCCTGAAAGGCCAAACGGCATACGCAGGAATGCCTAAGTGCCAGACTTGGTTATAAAATCAGTCTTAGGCACGTCCTCAGGCCTAACCCCTATTTGAAAATAACCAGTCGTTAAGTCTAAAGTCGTCATATATTTGGTGGATGTTATGTTCCTTAGAATTTCTTCAATAATAGGTAACGGATATACCGGATATTTAGTTATGGAGTTTAATTTACGGTAGTCAATTGCGAATCTCCACCTTTTTGGATGTGTCAATGGATAGTCATTATTTTTCTTACATAAAACCACCGGGCTAACATAACTACTTGAGATGGGCGTTATGATCTTTTTACGTAGCATATCGGTGATATGCCATTCTATAATTTTTCCTTATTCTTATCATACCGGTATGCTTTGTGGCGAACTGGCATTGAATCTCCGGTGTCAATACTATGGTTAGTAACCTGAGTAAATCCTGGAATATCACTAAATAACGAAGCAAATTCACTTACCACTTGTCGGATTCTTCGTTGCTCTTCATTGGGCAGGTGGTCAAGGTTTAACATCGGCGGTTCAGCCTTTTCTTCTCGAACTGGTTTCATTGTCAGCTTAAGGGACGCTTCATTAAAATCTAGCGTTGCTTGTGTCTCTGAAAGAAAATCTATTCCTAAGATAATATGTGCTTGTAGATTCTTTACTATGAAAAACATAACCTTTACTTGTTCGTCCTTGATACGGACATACAGCGGTAATTTACCTATACACTTACATCTTTCTCCTTGCGCAGCTAACGCTGTCGTATTATCCGAATTATATATACGATATTTACGAAAATACTTCCTAAAAAAATCTTCTGCCACACAGGAACACTGCGCGCCTGTATCCAGGAGTGCGGTGGCTGGGATATTATTCACCAACACTTCAATCTTCGGAAGAGTCAAATTTTTCACCATTACTGTATTTAACTTGAAGGAAGAGGGGTTTTCGTGGCCTTCGGATTTCCGCACCCTCCCGTCAGCAGAAATCCGTTTTAGTTTAAATTATTTTTCATTTTCGTGCTTTCCTTCTTTTTCCACTGGCCTTGAGACTTTTTTCCTGGATTGCTATTGAACTGTCGACGTTCGCCGGCTGTTTTTGAATGCTCGGGTTTCCTTGCCCACTGATTCGCTTTGCTTCCGTAGCCGTGTGCTTGAGTTTGCTGTAGTCTTGGCGCACCAAATTGGTTTCGCTGTTGATATTGGCGTTTTCTTTCAATGTACTCCGTTCTTCTACTTTCAAACTGGATTGCTAGGTCAAATAACTTTTCCAGTGTAGTCGGATTTCTTAATTCAATAAAGTCTTGCACTTGGGGAAGTAACCTCGGCAAAATCACTTGAATTATCTCAGGATCCGGACGGTTTCCATACAAGAGTTTGAAGACGTGAATTTTTCTTAAAATAAAGCTTGAGAGATTTTCGATTCTTTGTTGATATATGCTGAAAAGTTCCGTTTCTAATTTCGGACGACCCCTTACGACAGGGAAGGCTTTTACTTGGGCAGTCTTGAAATTTTCGTAAGTATAGGTGCGACTTCCTGCTTGACCCAAGAGACTTCTGCCTATACATTTGAACCAGTTAAGGGCTTGGCCCCTCAAAGCGCTGGTAGCTAAGGTAACTTTTTGAAACTCGTGCACGGGGTAGAGCATGAAGTGGTCATCCAATTTTTCCAAAAAATTGGTTACCGGTGAGTTTCAAGTAAAAGTTGCTTCTGGTTTCATCAAAGCGCGCATGGTCTGGACAATGTAACCAAATCCTTCCAGGGCGGCAGCTGGCATTTCTGGATTCTGAGCCGCTTCTGCCGGCAGGACAGGTTCTTCTTGAAACTCGGCCATGGTTATTCTTTTTCGTTGGGCGCCACTATCCGGTTCAATGTTCCGTCTTACTTTCTTTGGGAACATGCAAGGACCTGACTCGGAACAGAGAGCTTACTAAAGCTATGTTCAATAACTGTGGGAAGTAGACAGGATACACAAGAAGGGTATACAAAACCCTTTGTTTTTCTCTCTTTACAATAATTTCCGTACTTCGTAATACAAAGACCCACTACTTGTGGTCTAAACGTAAGAATATAAAAATATAACTAAACTCTAACTTAACTTTGAAATAATAAACGTGGAAGATTGGACTTATATTAACAGGAAGCCGTATGTAGTACAGAGAACTGTTAACACTACAATACGTTTAAAATTATCAAGAGGATTAAACCTCTGGCCTGGAAGGCAACCAGCAACTGAGTAAAACTTCTAAGGTAAGCGGCCTGCTTCGACTAACTCCTTCCCCTCTCTCGCTTGGCAAAAAGCCACAACTTAAGTACTTGGCGTTCGCCAGACAAATTTTGCATAAATAAGTTAACGCTTTTAATTCTGGCCGGAAGTAGAAAATAAGAAGTGATAGTAAAGATTTAAAATAAAATAAACGTTAGTAAAACTTAAGATCCTTACACAGTATTTCTTATTTCATTCCAATTTTCAGATCAAACAACGGGGCAGACCACTAAATTTTCCTTCTTCCTGAATCTTTTCCCGCAAACTGCATTAAAATCGGATACATTGCAATAAACCTCAGTCCAATGAAATGGGTCAGTTCTAAACGAATCACCCTATATATCCTAATCTCTTTATGTCCTAAATCAATTTTTAATAACTTATTGATGTAGTGTGTACGATAGGATTGCACGATGAGCTGTAATATATAAACTCCAAATCGTTTGGAAAAATTCAATTGCTCATCTTCTCTACCTGTCTTTGAAAACTCTTATAAAGCTTGCAGTTTATTTTTATTTAATCTTTTAGGCTAGTTAGCTTAGGAAAGCATTACCAGTTAATCCATGGTATATCGCCGATGTCTTGATACTTTTACGAGTATCTATATATATAGAATGGCTGATATCGAGATATAGATATTTAGAAACGGTATGACTAATTCAACTTCGAGATGAAAACACTAGCTGTATGGCTAGATTTCTTTACTAACATTATGCGGACGAGGAAGAAGAAATTATATAGAAGTATGGTATTAAACAGACGAAATTGACACGTTGGGTACCTATAATACTATCATGATAACAAAAAATCCAAATGCCACCAAATGGCAGTATCTTTTCGAACTCTGCTGAAGGATCTTATAGAACCTATGTAATACAATGGATGTTCAGATGGACAACCATACTTAATATTATTCCATTTCTTTATTAAATAAAGATATCTTGAGATCGGTCGCGGACACTTAGCCGACGGGACACTTAACCGATACAGTTAGCCGACAAGACATTTAGCCGACAGAGACACTTAGCCGAAAGAGACACTTAGCCGACATGGACATTTAGCCGACACGGACACTTAGCCAACAGGACATTTAGCCGATAAGACATTTCGCCGACACTCGCACTTAGCCGACAAGGACAGTTACTTGACAGGACATAGAGCCGAAATTCTTTTTTCCTTTCGAAAATTAATTCATATTCCCTGACGAGAAATTTCAGCGCTTTTTCAGTTATATACACCAAATAGCACGATACATATCAAACAATGCTAAATTAACACAATAAAATTACAAGCACAATATGAGATCTTCAAGAATCGAAAAATGAATTTTAGTGATAGGTGAAAAATAACTTAAATATTGAACTTATGCATAAGTCGAGAAATTTTGTAATTCATAGCAGTTTAAATAATTATTGGTTAAGTGTCAGCTGAACTTCACTGTCGGCTTAGTGTCTTGTTGACTAAATGTCTTGACAGTTAAGTGTCCCGTAGCTAAATGTCCTGAGGAGTAACTCTCTGTGTCCGCCAAATGTCCTGTAGGCTAATTGTCCGTGTCGGCTAAATATCCTGTCAGCTAAGTGTCCGTGTCGGCAAAATGTCTTGTCGGCTAAATGACCTGTCGGGTAAGTGTCCGTGTCAGCTAAATGTCCTGTCGGCTAAGTGTTCGTGTCGGCTAAATGTCTTGTCGGCTAAGCGTCCATGTCGGATAAATGACCTGTCGGCTAAGTGTCCGTGTCGGCTAAATGTCCTGTCGACTAAATGGTTGTCGGCTATGTGTCAAGGACCCTCTTGAGATATCTAACCCTTAAAATTCGTAAAATTATGAATGCACTCTCTGCTTTGGGGAACGATATTTGTCTACAAGCTTAAAATATGGATGTAATAATAGTATAATGTACTATTTACCTCTTCTTTTAGAACCATACCTAGTAACGTTCTTTTATGAGCATCATGTATGAAAATTTTATATTAAAATACACATTTGTTTGGTATAATGTTCCATTTTATGTATGTTTGATGGAATTTTAAGGACTCCATTAAACCTGCACTTAATGAATTTATTTTTAATCTTCTTACATTTTATTTTAATTTTAGCTTTTTTAATACATGTGTAGATATGTTTAAAATTTTTACATTTCAATTAAGTATTTCAATATGAATAATGCTAAAATGTTATTATTGTAATAGAAAGAAAAGAGAAAAAATCCAATTACTGATGGTGCCGGACAATATCAGTTAAAAAGACTGGTAAAAACAAGTCTCCTCATTCATCTCTGCAAGGGTATTGGGGATTACTTCAGTTTCCTGACGAAAAATTCCAAATGATTTTACAAACTGAAGTCCAAGTTTACATTACTATCACATATACCAGTGTTTTCCAAAAAATGCCCTCACCCCACAAGGGGGTAATTTGAAAATGGACTCGTCCAGCCAAGAGATGTTCAAATTTCTTTTAAGAAGTTGAAAGTTTTTTTAATTTAATTTTTTATTACCAAAAATTAAGAATAATTTAAACTATGTATTATCAGGTTCAATGTTTCTTCTAACTTTCTTCGGAAACATACAATGACCTGACTAGAACAGAGAGCTTACTAAAGCTATGTTCACTAATTGTAGTAAGTGGACAGGATACAGACGAAGGGTATACAAAACCCTTTATTTTTTTCTTTATATACAATGACTTCCGTACTTCGGAATACAATGACCCTCCACTCGGGGTCTAACTTAAAAGATATCAAAATAAAACTAAACTCTAATTTAACTTTAGAATAAGATTGGCCTTATAATAACAGAAAGCGTATGTAGCACAGAGACTGTGAACACTACAATACGTTTAATTTATCAAGAGGATTAAAACCTCTGGCCTGGAAGGCAAAGTAGCAACTGCGTAACTTCTAAGGTAAGCGGCCTGCTTCGAACTCACGGCTTCCTCTCTTCTGCTTGGCAAAAAGGCCACACTTAAATACTTGGCGTTCGCCAGACAACTTTGCATAAACTCCTTCACGCTTATAATTCTGGCCGGAAGTAGAAAATAAGAAGTGATAGTAAAGATTTAAAATAAAATAAACGTTAGTAAAACTTAAGATCCTTACAGTATATGTAAAATAAGTTTTTAAATTGTGGTGCATTTTAAGTATTTTATAAAGAATTTTCGTCGCAGACAGAGACATTTAAATGCTTTTAAAATCCATATAAACAGCTGACACATTACGCTTTCCAGACTTCTTTTACGTATGTCAACCAACGAATTCATTTTATTTTTTACTGTAGGAACGGCAACAGGTATGTGACTAATCATTTGAACGACAATAACAGCTACTTTCAGGCTCTGTTTATATTCAGCGGTGTGACGAAGTTTTTAATTGATATTATATTTCTTTCAGAGCGTAGTGAAATGAGTCGTGCAAGCTAGAAAAAGTTCGTCAGCATTCGGAGGAATATTTAAATGTAGGTTTCATACCCGTCGTACTCAATGAACAGTCAACATTTTGCCTTTTATGCCAACAATACCTGACCAACGAATTAATTCAACAATGCCTGACCAGCCTCAAGACGAATAATGATTCGTCTTGAGGCACATTTGAAGGCGAAATATAATGCTCATATTAATTACGATTTGAACTATTTTCAAACTTTAAAGAAAAATTTTTAAAAAAGGGTAACATTAAAGACTTTATTTACTGCTAATAACGCAACTATTAATCGTACTCTTGAGGCTAGCTATCAAATTTCATTGCTCATAGCTATATTTGAGAAAAGTCATACTATAGGGGAGAATTCATCAATATCAGCATTTCTTAAAACGGTTCTAAAAAAGATGACAAAGACGTTAAACTATGTCGCTAAGTAACAGTACTGTGTTGGTAGAAGAATAGATCAAATTAGTAAATTGAAATTCAACTTGTTAAAAAGCAGAAAACAAGAAAAGTTTCGGTGCAAATGGAATGAATTAACTTTGAGAGAAAGTGAGGCGGTACTTCAGTATTAATAAAGGTGATTTTGACAAAGAAATGTTCTGTAAATCGTTAGAAACACTACTGTCTCCAAAGTTATTTATAGGAATTTAAAACATTGCTTAGATGTCAAAAATATATCAACGAAAAACATAACTTCGTCTGCTGCAGATTGTGCTCCTAATATGATGGGGAAGAGTTAAGGTTGCTTAAAATTGATGAAAGATGAGAATCCAGAAATGCTTCTTGTGCATTGTGTTATTCATAGGGAAAACCTGGCAGTTTAAAACATTTCGCCTGTTCGATATCAAGTACTAAATTTAGTTATAAAGTGTATCAATGATATTAAAGCTAGCTCCAAATGTGAACGTCTCTTCAAGTTATTTTGTTAAGAACAACATGAAGACTATATGAGACTTATGCTTCATACTGACGAAAGATTGCTGTCGAAAGAAAACTGCTTTAAAAGATTTATGGAACTATCTGATATTCGTAGCTATTTTTTAAGCGACAAACCAGAAATGAAAAATCTGTTAACGGTTGATAGTAAAGCATTTGTGAGATATTTAGCCGATATCTTTGAAAAACTAAATATATTAAATAAACAACTTCAAGGAGCAAATAAAACTCTTGTCGATGCAAAAGCGAAGATATTTGGTTTCATTAGCCTTATTGAATTAGGTCAAGCATATATTTACAGCAAACATTGTGCAAAGTTTCATTCCAAAAATCTGAAATAACTGATACCGCTACGCATATTATTGTTGATCATACCCCTATGGATGTTACTGTCGATCATCTGAAATTTTATCAGCTGATTTAAAGAAAAGTTTTCTGAATTGAAACAAATTGGTTTCCCAACTTGGATGATGCAGCCAATGCTAGTGGATTTGGCTGATATTTTAAATACGCAGTATCAAGAAGAATTCATAGAAATGCAAAATGATGAGTTAACTTCATTTAATATGAAAGGAGCGATGATATAGCTTTGTGAGGAAACCGAAATAAAATATCAAAATGAAAAAAAAATGTGCAAGAGAACTATTGTTACCGTTTCCATCATCATATTTACCTGAATGTGAATTTCCATAAATAATTTGCTGCTAAAAATAGAAATCGGCTGTATATAACAAAACAGGCGGACTTCAGACTGAAATTAACTAAATTGGAACCTGACATAAAAATCTCTTCGCTTTATAAGATATTTTTCCCGCCTACTTGGAATGCCTAGTAGTGTGGTGGTCTGCACGCTCAGCGCGTAATTGAGAGGTCAGTGGTTCGATTCCCGGGGAGGCGTTGCATACTTTTCAATTTAAATGCTTCCAAAAAATACCTAATGTCTCTACAGCTTCAAGCATCAGGCGCAAGGATCTCATTAAATTAAAAGAATAAATAATTACTGATACTTAAAATAATATAGAAAAAACGTTCATTCAAATTATTTTGTACTTGAATTTCAGTTCTCTGTTACATGTTTTTAAAGTTTACTTACTGTGTTTGCTCCCAAATTTTCTAGTGATTTCTTCCTAAAATCTATCAATCAAATTTCTTTCATCAAAATTTCAGTTTTCGAATATTAAAAATTATGTATTTGCTAGGAGGAGCATAAGAATTTTAGAAAGAATTAGGTGGAGCATAGCAAAAAAACAAAAGTTGGGAAAACCTGATCTTTACTATTAAAACCTTTGCGCGTATGTCTCTTTGTTTGTGACATCATCTCCTCCGGAAAGGTGGGGAGTTGAGTTTCGAGATAAGTATCCCCGTATTCTAAATACTCATGGGAAGCCATTTCGAAAATTCCTATCTTCGTTCGACTTTAATCAGCCGATATCTTAATTAGAAACTTTGAAAACGTTAATTCTCGTACTGAATTTCAGACTGGCAACAGTCTCGCTCACTGGAGACAAAATTCAAGGTCATATTCTGACGCTGAAAAAAAAAAAACTTGTTTCATGTGACGTCATTGCATCACGAAAATATTTCGTTAATGTGAATATTTTAAATAAATAGGTGCTGTTGGCAACTTTTGTTGTTTCAGATTACGATAACTTACACGATATGTTATTGCTACGTTAGTTCTTTTATTGATATTAAGAAAATGTGTTTATATTATAAGAAAGTTTTTGTTCCCAGATTTAGGGCCCACCAGCGGCCGAGCGGTAAAGTCGCTGAACACTGGTAGTTCGGTCCGCGGTTCGAATCCCGCGAACGGGCTGGCTGCATGGGCGTTTTCGTGGTTTTCCCCATGTGTAACGTGTATACGAGCCAGTTTCCCTTAGAAAGTCCTCCACGAAAGGCATCCCTCCCCTTAGGCAGATAGCCCTCGTGTGCTTTGCCATAATTAAATACACACGTTCCCAGATTTAGCAACAAAAAATTATTTATGAAATGGTTGTTGCTTAAAAAGAATGAACTGATTTCATTCATATTAAAATGATTTAGTGCATTTTCTTTTCAGGTGCACACAGAAGTATAAATTTTGCTTTGGCCGCAGACTTGTTATCTGGCAGGCTTGCCTACTAGTTGCCATTAAAAACGAACGGAAGAATTTAAAATCTGACATAAAGCTTATTCAAAGATTTGAACATACATAATTTTGTAATTTTTAATCGTACTTACAAAAGAAAATAAGTGCATTCAGTTACAAATTCCTGTAATTTACTTTGTTTGGGAATACATTTATATGTGGACAACATTAATTTGCAATTGAAAATTAATAAGCCCAATTTACCAATGAATAACTACAATCGGTGATTTCTAGTAATTTCTTTGTAAGGCTACAATTTTTATCAAAACTGAAAAACTATCAAGTCTCAAGTTTCAGTGAGAAATAAAGGAAGTTCGTTACTAACGCATAAACATATTTGCTCTATGCATGGACAAAAATAATAAATATGAGGAAAAAATCTGGATTGTCATTATTTATTCCGAAGTTTTGTCCCACCTTGAAAGTTTTCTTCAAAATTTAGGAATTTAGGAAGCTTTCATAATTTGCTTATTTTTAGCTTAAATTAAAGTTATTTAATGATTAATTCAACGTATTAAATCTGTTTGAAAAAAATCTCAATCTGAAAATTTAATATTTAGTTATCAATATATTTTAATTACAAAATGTAATAAAAATATCTTACAACTACTAAACATTATACAGACAGAAATTAATCATAAATTTGAATTTTTCCTTTGCAATATTATTATTATTTTTATAAACTTTGGCAAACATTTGTAAGTTAAATTAAAAATTTATAAAAAAAGTTTTTTGTAAAAGAAAAGTTTTACTTTGTTAAGGGAAAAAATAATCTGAGTCATCTGCTGTTTTTAGATTGTGCATTCAGTCAGCATGTAGTTGGAGTTAGAGCAAAACAAAACATTAATTTTGAAATAGAAGAATATATCGGAAATTTCATTGGGTCTTTTTACCCTTCAAGGTTTAACCTGTTCTTGTTTCAAAGGCATTCTTCATGTTTGATTATGTAAGATATGTATTAAGATGGCGCGATGGATAGCATGTATGGGTTTAATTGCACTTTAGACGTAAAAGATGAATGATGAACACACATACATGTCTAATCATGAAAAACACAGTTAATAGTTTTTTTACTACCGGTAAAGAGGTGGGAAGGTTGAATATGATCTCTTTACAGCATTATGTCTATCAGTAGATACTTGAAATACATACAGCTACGATTCAGCACATTGGTACACGGTAGAAACTTGCCGATACCGCATCTCCGCATTCCAAACAGTTTGTGCTGTCGCTACCACCACAGACACTGATGTACAAGAAAATAGCAAAGGCTGGCAAAAATATTCACCAGCTTTTTCTGATTTTTCCTAAAGATGTCTGCGAATTAATTAAGAAATGACATTTTTAGCCTTAAGAATTCTGTTGTGTCCAACCTAGGAGCATATATTTCTGTTTGTCTTTTTGTACTTGTATAAGAGTCATCATGGGCGAGTGCATAAAACTATTGAACATTAGTAGTTCGGCACAATTCCGATGGTGAATAGGTGATTGCATGACGCTTTCCATGGTTTTCCGCATGTAGAACATGAATACGAAACTTATGTGCCAGATTGCCTAATTTTCGGGACTGACTTCAACTAGAGCGTAGTTTTTCAAAGTTTAACTAAAGTTATAAGGTATTTTCCCCGCCTTCTTGGCATGCCTTCGTGATGTGGTGATCTGCACACTGGGTGCGTATTCCAGAGGATCGTGGTTCGATTCCCGGCGGAAGCATCGCTCATTTCTCATCTTTCCTGCTTAGAAATGACTTAATATCTCTACAATGGTGACCGAATTAAAAGGGTGGTGAATGATAATTCTCCTCACTAAGAATTTGGCGATTGCGTCCCCTAAAAGCTCCAGTCCCTGTAAAAAGGGAAGTATATAAGGTATTTCTCCCGCCTTTTTGGCATGCCTTCGTGGTGTGGCGGTCTGCACGCTAATCGCATATTCCAAATGTCCGTTGTTCGATTCCCGGTGAAAGCACTGCTAACTTTTCATCTCTCCTGGTTTCAAAAAAATACCTAATGTCTCTTAGTCAACTACAGTATAGTTATTTCTATAGTTAGAATAGAAATAGTCAAGTCATCTAAGGAACTAAATCTAGATAGAAAATGGAATTATTACTGTATTCGAAGTAAATAAGCTAAGAACTTTATATTGCTAGAGCAAAACATGTTGGTTTGGATTTTGAATAAGACAGAGTTTGCCCCTTTATTTCAGCATTCACCAGGTTTTTATTTATTCTTTCGGTGAATATGACATATTTCGAACCAACAGCATTGTCTCTGAAAGCGATGTATATGCTTCTCTTGGACTGATGCATGCAATTTTTAAATTTTAAATGATTTTTTTTTGTTGAAGATGATTAAAGAAATATGATCGAAAATTCGTAAATAAACGAAAAATATTATACTTTGCAGAGTGGCAGCATCAAAAAGTTACTTGAAAAAACTTTACTATAAAATGTAACAAGTTGAATATTTAAGATGAAGTGGATTATATTTTTGTACGTTTAAAGTTTTAAATAACCACCGGTAATATTGTAAAAACGGATTTATTTTTTTTAAACCTAGGCTTTGTTTTAATTATCTTTATATACTGAAATAACGACAAACTGTGAGGCTCACCACACACACACACACACACACACACATATATATATATATATATTTTACACATATATAAACAGCATAGAAAATAGAATGAAGTAAAAATGGTTACTGCATCTTTAAACAATTTTATTTTAGCACAATATTTATGGACAGTATTAAGTTAAATTCTTACAAAGCGAAGTTTTTTAATCACACTTTAACATAATATTTGTATTTCAAAAACCGCTATACTTCGAATTGAAATTTCACTTTGTATTCACATTTCTAAAACACAAAAGTAAGGGGCAACATAAATTAAAATATAATAATTTATTACCTTATCTCTACACATGTCCCACTTCCCATCGATTCGTTTTTTGCTAAAATTTATTAAACTATTTTAATGACTTAAATGGCACTGATAATGATGTGCTTTGGTGCAATGGCAAAAAGAAGAATTCAAGTTCTGAAAGTACTGAAAGACATACTGTATTTGAAAAGATTCTCTATAATTATGTGGTTTGTTATATTCATATCACTACCTATTTAGGTAAATATATTTCTTATTTTTCAATATGTTTAGTAAAATTATGTTTCATTTCATTATTTTTCAGGTTTTATAGTATAATATGTTTTTGGGCTTAATCTCGAAGTCATTTTGTAAACTTCAGCAATAGTTGCAGATGAAGCAGAGAAGGAATTTTCTATCTCCTCTTCAATATTCATAATACAATAGGGAAATGAAGGCTTAGTTTTCAAGTAAAGCTTCAAAGATCCTTCGATTTGCTTTGAATATGCATCTAACTCAGAATAAAACCCCATCCTCAGGCATATGGTGTTAGCGCAAGACAAGCATATACCAAAATCATATGCTCGCCAGCTGTAGCAACTCGTGGACTCAAAATAGCAGCCGTAGTTATATAAACTTGCAATGAAATATTCGTAAGCTCTGTAATGGCTGCAAGACAATTTTCTGTGATCCTCCTCTAAAACAAATAAAAATACAAAAGTTTAAATTAGACTGAAAATTTGAAAAAAAAAAAAAAAAAAAAAAAAAAAAAAAAAAAAAAAGCTTTTTTTCTAAATTTCATTATCCAGAGTTACATTATGAGTTCTATTCTCCACTTACCTCATACTACTTCTGGATTGTTAAATGTTGTACATACATCATAATACTACTTACTGATTGGATTGTTATTTTGTGTATTTTTTGTGATATTTTGTATCGTTTTATTTTTTCTTGGTTTGTTTGTTTAATTTTTTCTTTTAGGATAATAGTTTTAGGGTTTATTTTGCGTGCAATCGAGTTTTTAGCCACATGTTTTGGATATAATTGCTTATTTCTTGCATAGATGCAAAGACGTTAAATTTTGGAATCGGAAAAACGTGTAAATGATTAAAATATATCAACTAGAATGCAAAATATGAGCAAAGAGAGGCATCGGCGATAATTTTTGTCGCCACGTTAACGACAGAGCTGGATATCTGGTCAATTTGACAATTCCGTGGATGTTTAAAAAATACTTTTCGAAGCTCTAGAACGAATTTTCTGGGAATTAATGGATTGAATGCACAACATAACCACAATAGAATGACAAAATTTATTTTTTCAAAAGAAACAATTTACAATTAGTACTTTTCACAAAAGTTTTTGTATATTACTATATTTATATTTTTTACTGTTTGTGCTCTATCTTCTTGGTAGGATAGAGCACAAACAGTAGTTACCACTTTAAACTACTAAGAACGTTAAACACAAAACCTCAATGAAGATAGTTTACCAAGAGGGCTGTTATACAAAATCTGTTTTGTAAATCATCAAAAACGATTACAATCAGAGGCAGTTTAAACTGGTACTTGAGAAGCATCAGAAGAAATGTTACAAAAATCTCAAAATCTAATATAAATTTTACCTTTTGAAAATGGAAATTATTTTCCCGATTGGTTGTCTATTTTGGTCACATTATTACCTTCGCCGTATCGCGGTTATCACTATTCTTAATCGTTATCACTCTCAAAATGTGTATCAATTAAGAATCTTTCTCGGTTTTCTGCCCTTACTGTGGAAATTTTCTTAAACTTTTTAATGTGTTCAGAAGAGAAACTTTAGACATTGTAAAAGTTGTAGAGAATTCCCATTACTATCTTATGCCTCATTAACTTGTTTGTTTTCTAAACTTCCTCAGACTGTAAAACTAGATGGATACAGCAGTTGCAAAAATACGAAACGGAAACTCAACATCGAAAATACATTTCGCTCAGAATTGTTAATGCATTTATGATAGGGCTTATTCGAGAAAAATGCAAACACAAATAATAAGCCAACAAAAAATATAGATTGAAGTTCTAGTGGTCAGACAAATCAACACACAGTCTGATGATAGATATTATAGTCTGATGACAGACATTATTGTCGGATGCCTAAAGCTTCGAGGAACTCATAAAGGTCAAAATGGAACATTCGGAATAGAGACCAAAAATGATATAATGAATAGAAAACCCACCTCGTAAAAAATATCACTTTTTGCCAGACCACGAAACGATATTGGCTTAGGAGATCTTCCCTGCAAGATAGAATTGTCTACCGCAGATGGGATGCCGATGATGAAACTTTCAAATAGACACTCATTTTGCAGAGATTTCGGGTTCCTAATGTTACGTTAGAAATTCACAAATGTCTTACTGTAGGTCATTTTGGTGTAAAGCACACGCTGCGAAACGTTAGTGAACCTTTCTTCCGGAACAAGGCCAAAGAAGGTGAAGAAAATTAGTATACAGAATTTTGATGGATGTGGAACTCAAACACTTCCTTAAACAAGAACACAAGGAAATTTAAAGCGCTACTATGTAGAATCACCATTTGAAAGAAATCCCCCCCCTCCCAAATATTCTCGCGCTATAACTTGAAACGGTAAGAGAGCCAAATATATCTTGTTTGTCACGAAGTACATACATTTTGTTTTTCATGAAGTAAGTGGCTAGAAGTGTATGTTCTGATATAAAAGAGGGTTTCTTGAATGGACTGTATTATTTTCTCTGAGCAAGGAGAGTATTTCGCATCTGCCATATTTAAAGGACTGTGTAGAGCTTTCAGTATTGAAAAGATTCAAAGATCTTCTTTACATCCACTCTCTAACGATGCTGTAGAGATATTTAAGAGAAAAACATTTTACCATCTCTGTTTTTCGTGTCCCAAACGCCACTACGATGCCATTGTTTTGTTAGCTTATAGGAACACCGTTCATGAGAACTCTGCATTTTAGTAATTAGAAATGCTCTTTGGACGACCGACGAATATGAATTTCATATCTGAGGAGTACCTGGAAAATTTGGAAGCTTGTTCAGAAGATGTTCATCGGTTTGCCATTGGAAGGATGTATACAGAGACCAACAGGATAAGAGACCAGACACGATGCCAGTTTGAAGAAGAATAAACACAAAAAAGGAACCTTAAGCATTGGTGAGGTATCTTCACAAGATATATAGAAATACTCTGAGGAGCCCTGCTGTAAATCAAGAAATTAACGATGTAGGGGAACATATGCAAAGAATTCTTTCTTTTTAAGTATTGCACTATGATATATAGTATTTGGACCTTAATCTGACAGTGAAGCTTAGTGACTGGTGGTCTTGGAGATATCTCACCACGTTCAAAGAAGTGGCGATGTTGAAAATTAATTTAAATACTATAATTTGTTTGCATACTATAATTCGTTTGTTTTTCTATATATTGTTATGTTCTTTTGCATTGTATCATTTATATGTTTGCTTAACTTTGGCATTTAGACTAATGGTTTTAGTATTACTTGTGTTTCATTGAATTTGTAGAAACATGTTTTGTATATAAGTGCCGGTTTTATATAGAATTGTAGATTATTGCATTTGTATTCAAATAGTGTTTAAATTGTTAAAATGCTCCATTGAAATGTAAAGCATGATATTTCGCAACATTGAATTGGTAACTTTCTAGAACGTTTAAGAAAGGCATTTAAGGTTTAGAGAATATGTTTCCTGAATCTTCCAGGAGCTTGTTAATTATACTCTGCGACAAAAATGTCCTTATCCGGCCTTTAGTTTTACAACCAATGAGAAGTAGTCGCATACTTTCAATTACGAAAAATATTCTAAATGACATAAGTACTCATGTTTCCTGCCTTAATCAGTTTTACAATATTTACGAAATCTAACGATTTACGCTGTGTTCTGGTCAATGTACTTACATTTAAGAAAAATTTATCTTCATTGTAAAATTAAAATACAAAGAAATTTTGACGCCGGTTGGACAAAAATTGACCGAGATCCGGAATTTCGTATATAAGATATCTGACATCATTTTCAAGGGTCTAAATATTATTGCCTGGAAGGGTTAATCAATAAACATTAACGTTAAAATAATTCGAAGGTTGATTTTTCTTTCTTTCTTCTGATTTATTGCATTCAGTGATGTTCTTTTGTTATTTGCTAGCGTGTAGCAGTCTTTAGTTTATAATTTAATACAATTGCTATGCCGAAAGAGTTTTCACACAATAATTTATAAATTTTTAAATTCTAAAAGCACGGTAATAGGATTATAACTTGATTTAACTTGTTAATAAAATTATAACTTATTGAAAACTTATAACTTCAATGCAGTAATTATGCAAAAATTGACTAAATTAGAACTGTTATTAATTTATGCAAATAAGGTTACGAGTTGCCTATGTGCCAGTGCGGAAGACTGTCAGTGCTTTTTAGACTATGAACTCTATAAGATTAAAAATAGACGAAAGTCTTCTCATGTGGTTTGGTGGTAGGAGAGAGGCGTAAGAAACCCTCTGAGCACTAAACCTCGTAAAGACGTTTAAGAACTCGGTTTATAGTAGCATATTTAGCTCCTACTTCTGATTGTTAGTTTCATCATTTCCTTATGGAATTCATTTCAAAATTGTACCGATGAGGGCAAGCATTTGAGAAACAATAATTTAAGAGCAATTTATCGGGATTAGTTCACCATTTGCATCTTAGTGCAATCGCTAAATATTTGAGATAGGTTCCGCTCAAGACTTTCTTAACAAAATTATAAAAATGATTCTGGAAACATTTTACAACCATTTTTTCCCACTCTCCTTATAATTCAGTTATAGACAAGCGGAAAAACTCAAAATTGACTAACATGTTACCTAGTGTGTTGCAGAAAAGGAATTATGTATTAGACACCGCATTCTGCCATCAAGTTGCAATCATTAAATGAATTAAGACAGAGATGTTGTTACAGGATCTCTACACACATTTTGCAGAAAACTTCAAAACTCAGCTCAGATGTTCTATTCATTGCAATTTCATTAAAAACGTGTTAGAATTTACAATATCAGAATCCTGATTATCTAAAATATATGTAATATTTTATTAAGACTAATGATATTAATCTTCTTAAATATTTGAAAATTACTTACTCAACAAAGTCATAAAAAGAATCGAAGATCAGTTTTAAATATCATTCATTTTATAAATGATGCCTTACGCACCATCATTATAGAATTATATTTACTTTTGTAACGATACATCAGTTCATAATTAATAAAATATTAATTAAAACAGTATGTGTTACAGCGCTCAGGTATTCGCTATCCAAAATAATGGCATAACTTATTTATGAGATATATTTATGTCAATTTTGCATTTTTGTGGTTTTCAAAGTATGGGCCTTTTTCCATGCGAGCTATTTTCCTTGTGGGTATCTTTTTGTCGGCATTCAAGACAAATGGCCTTTTATATGAGACTTTATTCGTAGGAACTTGTTTTGTGCGAATAAAGGTACTAGATATGGTATTAAAATCGGGTTTTGTATCAAGAAAATGTAATTTTTCGCATACACCTGATATATTCTAACACATTTCAAATTATTTTTAGCATTGAACGACCAAACTTACATTTAAACTGAATTAAGTAGATATGAAATATATTTTACCTGTGATATGTGAAGTATTGAAGTGAACGGCTTTGGAAAATATAGCAAAACCATTCGTGTAACTCGCAATTTCATTTCTATTCCCAAATGCAGTATCTGATGCTGAGTCGCAACCAGGCTGATGTTCACCTCCATTTGGATAAAAGTCTACATGCCCAATAGGCTGTTTTAACCCATACCCTAATAAAAAAAATAATAAAAGTAAATTTGTTTTTCAACAATGAAATTTCTAAGCATCGTTTTACATTTAAATGTTTTCGCAAAATACTTGAAAAACTTTACTTCAGCTTATAAATTATATATTCTTGATCCTAGTGACGTGTACTACATTTATAAATAATTCAAAAGGATTGAATCAGCTAACTACATCCAAATAAATCCCCCGTAAATCCTGAAGATATGCTGTTAATTTAAAATCGAAATCTCAGAAACTATAGCACCTTTTTAAATTTTTGCAGCTAATTATGTAACATCATTATTTTTTTTTAATTTTCTTTGTAAAAACATGATTAATAAAGTTGTGCAATTCATTCTTGACAAAGATTCGACACTGTTGCAAGGATCTGTCAGAAATGTTTCTCTCTTACTGTAACGGATTACGGCATACAAGAATTTATTCACATTATAAGGCATTTTCTCCCTCCTCATTGCACGCCTTCGTGGCGTAATGATAGCATTTTCCTCGCGTATTCGAGAAGTCCAGGTTTGAGTCCCAGCGAGGATATTAAACATTTCTCACGTCTCCTGCTTCAAAGTAACCTAATGACTCTAAAACATAATTATTCTTATTTACTTTATAAAACTTGAGTGATTAAAAGATTAAAATGGGTAATGATAATTAATTTATTTATAAGAGATTATATGCGATAATAATCGAAAGCAAAAAATTTTTCAATATTAAATTTTAAAAAAATCTAAATTTGTTTCCACAATAAAAAACTGGCTTCCAAGTGCTCACGTTCGGCGTTTTATTCCACACTGCGTAGCTCTAGGCCAATCTGTCTCTGGGACGAAATTTACACATTCATAGTTTCTTCGTCTTATAATAATAAAGATCTCAATAATAATATAATTTTTTGTCTGCTAAATTACGACAAGGCACAAAACAACTAGAGAAGAGATGCCTTTTTGAGGTACATTTTAAAGAACACTGAAATGGATTCACGTTATATGTACTAGATAAAACTACGAAAACGCTTATAGTCAGGTTATTCGCTGTGTTTGCAGACTCGGGCGTAACAATAAGTCTTCAGTGGTTTTAACCATTAACGCATTGTGGGGATAAATGTGTAACACTTTAATAGAGACACCTAATACTTTATTTAAATATCTGAGAATTATACGCTAGATATTTTCAGAGAAAATATACATTATTACAAAATTGGCAATTCCTTTTGATCAAATCATTTTGAGATACCGTAATGTCTTTATGATTCCAGACAGGATGTGATAATGCGGTTCTTTTATCACTTGAAATTCACATGAAGATTTCTTAATATATTCCCATTAGACTGAAAGAAAAGAAGCTGTAGGATTTACATGCGTAATACCTTTAATATATCTTAACGTTTAATATTTTTACCTACGTGCCGCTTGGTCTGGCAAACTTATCTTTCAAATTATATGTAATGGTTTAACCCTAGATTAAGTATACATGTTACAAGTTAGGTATAAATTATATGTAATGGTTTAACCCTAGATTAAGTATACATGTTATAAGTTAGGTATAAATTAGGTATACATTCACAGTATACATAAACAGATTCAGACTTTGGAATATTACATTCCTTTGGAATACTTTAGACTTTGGAATACCAAGACAGAACGGAAACACGCCTCAAATGAATCATAAAGGTGAAGCAACAACCTGTGTGGATTTTTAGCATAGAAACTCTACCGATTTCCAGGGCGAAGAAAGTCCCTTTTCATCAGGAGCAAAGAAATCTGCAATTGAAATCCAAGTTAAGAACATATTGATACCCTAAGGAAGGCGACAGAGACGAGAGAGTTGTACCATCTGTTGCCAATTACTTGGTTTTCCAGTTGTAGATTTCTTTGCTCCTGATGAAAAGGGACTTTGTTCACCTTCGAAATAAATAAAATTTCTATGCTAACATTTTACGCCTAACGCAGGCTGTTACTTTGTTACTTCACTTTTATGACTTGTGAAACCTTATTGGACTAAAAGTAAAAAGAACATTACTACTGATAATATTTGTACTTCATTTATTCTTATGAATAAACTGAAGTAAAAGAATAAAACAAAACGCATACATTCACAACCTAGGAGCCAAAATAAAACATTCAAAGCAAAAAATTTCTGATGCTTTAAAATATTTCGATAACCCGCTTTATTTGGCGTCTGCTCTTAAGCCCAATGTTTGCATTTGGACAGTGAATCAGTGCAAGAAGAATAAAATGATGTTATTCTTAACATTCACTAACTTTACGGAACTATTAACATTACAGATAATGCCTAGAAACCAACCAAAAACGTGGCAATTCATAGCTCCACAAGGTATGGCACTGACATCCTAACCCAGTTAGGTAGGAAATGTTCAATCAAAACGTGAAATCTAGACGATCAATGCATGTGTTTTATAACATTACAGATAATGCCTAGAAACCTGCCAAAAATGTGGCAATTCATAGATCCACAAGGTATGGTACTGACATCGTAAACCAATTAGGTAGGAAATGTTCAGAAAAAACGTGAAATCAATGGATGTGTTTTATAATATTTTAGATTTCTCTCTGATCAATGCTTTGATTTTGAACAAGGAAGCTAGGGTAAACACATTCTCTAGCTGGGATTAGAGAGATTAGCCATCTTAAATTGTAGGAACGTTTACTGCAAATTTCCGAAAAGCTTTGAATGGCAACTAAATGCATTTATTATTTGTTCTACAAGCTTTCAGTTAGAAACCAAAATTTAATTTTTCTTTAAGATGACAAACTGTAAAATACGACATAAATAGAAGTATGTCTATATGTTACAAACGAAAAAAGTCATTTTAGGGAAAAACGTAAAACAATAAGCAGCAGAAAATGTAATTTGCGTTGATAGAAGTATGTGAAAGCAAAAATGTCACTTATTGGAGCTTGATCAATGAAAACCAGAAAGCTGAATATATCTTTCCTCTCAGTACCAAATATTAAAACGTTTTTAAGATCAGAATACGAAAAATTCATAAACATATATTACATTAAGATATGGTTTTATGTTCGCAGTGAGAAATAAATCTGAGTTTAAAATATTAGGTCATTGTTTAACCTGTCACAATGATAGTTTAATAATGGAAAGAACTGCGTTTTTTAAAGGTTTATAATTATAACGCAAAATTTTATGCAATTTAGTGTTTATTATTCTAAAACATGTGAAATAAATTTATAAATAATTACTTAGATATAATATTAAAAAATAAAATAAAATTATAAACTATGAAGATGAACGTATTACATTGTCTAAATGTCAAATGTAAATTAAACATCATTCTACAACAGATGTTAAAAGATCTAATAACTAGCAGTTTTCTAGGAGAAATATTCTGTTCACGTAACGTTAACGGGACTAAAAACACATTTCAGATATGTATGCTTTCTAATGTCAAAATTTCAATTTTTGGTAGCAAATTAACAACCAGTTTAATTTTATTTCGCTTAGAGAAAAAGGGGTTCAGATTCTTGGAAATACATATATTCTCTAAGACAAGGCAAACACGTAGAAACAAGACCAATATGTGTAACCGTTATTAATTTTATTGCAAGTTTTGGACTTAAAAACTTTCAGTAGCTCAAGAGTCATAGGACTGCCGACACATCCCTGATAGGACAATGCCAGTCTTCTGTCATCCCATCCTCACCCGCCAGTGTGATTTCAGAGACAATGCGTCTCATTGCTTTCTTATTTTGACTATATTTTATCTTAAGGTACACACCTTTATGGTGGACCAATTTGATGAGCCTTTATGTATGAGGCCCATCGTGATTAATTGCCCCTGTAAACCAGAATATGTAACCAAAGTATCAAGATACATCTGCAGTATTTAGAATCTGGATAAGCAGTTTTATAATACAGTCAAAAGTCGTTAATCCGGACTCGTCGGGACTTCGGCGATTCCAGATTATAGATCATCAGTTTAAATCTCGTAAGATGGCATGCAGAAATTCTAAAATTAAAAATATGAAACCGTAATTTATGAAATAAAGAACAATTATGATCTAAAGGGTATCAAAATTTGCAAAAAAAAAAAGCTTAATATTTATTTGTTTACTTTATTAAACATTTCTTTCAATGTAAGTTGTTTAAGTTTTGCTTCGTTTCATGTGATAATACTTTCTCTTTAATTCTATTAAACAGACATAATATCTTGTTCAGTTACAAAGTTCCGCGGTTCAAGTCCTATAATTGCTGTGTCAAGAACACCGACTAAATTGTCAATCGAAATTTTTTTGTTTTCAATAACCTCTGTCACTTTTCTTCGCTATCGGAAGCGAATTATAATGACGAGGAACTTGTTTTAAATCATATCAAAGACGGAGCATATCGAGATGAAATACTACATTTGGTAAGGAATTATAAGCCAAATAAAATAAAAAATCTGCGCTGAAGATAAGGATAGTGCTGACAAATCAACTTCCAATTCATTAGGCGCCCGCCGCCGAGCAGCGTGAAATTGATAAACAGATTTCGGATTTCAAAACATACTTTCGCTTTAGATCCTTTACATATTAACAAATATATATTGGAAATTCTATTTGATATAATCGAAAGTTTAAGCTTACTTTTATAAAATTGCTCTTACAGTCTGCAAAAAATAATAAGCCGGATGCAATTCGAAAATTAAGGAACAACGCAATCATCAACATTAACTGAAATAGATAATTAGATAATTTTAGCTTATACGTCCATTATACATAAAATGCGCACGCGAAAACGTATTCTGCACTTGCGCACACTCATATGCGCAGTCGTAAAAGGTCTTACGCGCACGCGTGAACGCCTCTACGCATGTGTCAACGTGGCGCATGCGCAGAAAGTTTTTAGTTTTGATGTCCGGATTATAGATCATTCCGAATTATGGGTGTCCGAATTAACGACTTTTGACTGTATTTGACAAAGAAAGATAAATCAGCATACCTGATAAGCTTTCTCCATCCATGTTGGTATGTATAACATCAACAAATTTAGCATCACCTTTATCTAATCTCACCACTTTATGTACGCCGTTGAAATAGGGACCTGCTGGATCTAAACCTAGGAACCAATTATATACATATATAAAAAAGGGAAGTCCATATATATATATATACATATATAAAAAAGGGAAGTCCATATATATATATATATATATATATATATATATATATATATATATATATATATAAAAGGGAAGTCCATATATATGTTTGTGTGTGTCTGTAATGATGTAAGCAGGGATGAAATGATGTAAAAATATCTATGGCGTAGATATTGATTAATAATGAAGAGCAAACTTGACAGCCGAAGCAGTTTAAATATTCACTTTTATTTCAATTTTCATTGAGAATACAATCCCCCTCTCACTCGTGCCTATTTTCTAAATATTTAACTCTTGATAGAACTGTCAGAGAAGTAGCACGGAAGCGTGTTAGTGATAACAGAGGTAGAAGCAAACTGCATAGTTATCCAATACGGGAGCTCACCAGGAAAAAGGTTTCATTTTCCCGAAATATCGAGTTGAACTTGCTGTGTCATTAGTTTTATGTAAGTACAGTAGAAGTCCGATAATCCGGCACGTTCGGGACCGGCTCGGTGCCGGACTACCGAAAATTCCGGTCTATCGGGCGGTAATTATAAGAACAATTAGGTTAATAATTAAACTAAAAATACAGTATGCAAATACATACAACAAAGTTTATTTTACATTTCATATAATGTATGTACACATACTGTAAAACATATTTTACTTAGATTTAAAAAAGTCACGAATGTCTTTTTGTTTTCTTGACTTTTGGCGTTTAGTATAAAATTTATTTCTAATGATATGGAAATCAATAATTTCTGAAGCACTGTAGCTAGTACTAGCCTCGGCAAAAGAGATAAACTTATTTAGTGATTCTGCAGCTTCTGCCCAGCTGATTGTTTCCTTTTCTTCCGTTTCGGCATTTGAGTCATTTTCTTCAAGATTTTGAGTAGGCTGAGGGTTTACTACAATGTTGATAATATCCTCATCGGTTAGTTCTTGTTCAACAGGCTCATTCTCGTCGATTAAAAGCCACTCCTCTACCTCATCTTCAGGCAGGTTTTTCAAGGGATTGTCAGTACTTCTAACGACATCCAAAACTTTGGTCAGAGCGTCTTGATGGTTTTCTTCCTCATCAGTCTGTAGAGTTAGGTCAGATGCAGGGTTTGCAGCTGGCCAAAGTTTTCTCCAGCCTTTTTGGAGTGTTGTATTTTTTACCAAGACTGGTTCCATGACTGTGCAATAGCATAGACGGCATCTTTTACTGTAAACGTTTTTTGAAAATCAGTCACGTCACAGTCGGCATTTAACAGGCCTTGAATAAAAGACCTTCTATAAAAGCATTTAAAATTTTGAATAACCCCTTGGTCCATGGGTTGAATCAAAGATGTTACGTTAGGTGGGAGCAGAGTAGCAACAATATTTCCAGAAACTAACTCATCTACTGGCGGATGGGCTTTGCAATTGTCCAAAAGAAGGATGGCTTTAGTATATTCTGGTAGACCAAGGCTTTTGAAGGATTCCTTGACCTCAGGCACAAAGTGGTGAAAAAAACCAGTCTTTAAAGAGGGCGGCAGTTATCCACGCATTTGATTGAGCATCGTATTGGACAGGCAAGTGTATAACATTCTTAAAAGCCCTGGGTTTTGCAGATTTACCTATCACAAAAGGGGTCACTCGGTGGTTTCCAGACGCATTAGCACATAGCAAAATGGTTAATCTGTCTTTGTTTTTTTTAAACCCTTGGCTGCTTTTTCTCCTCCCCCAGCTAGTGTAGATGTTGGTAAACATCGCCACAATAGCCCTGTTTCATCAGCATTGTAAATATGTTCAGGTGTTAAATCATTATCAGCCACGATTTTCTCAAACTCGTCTTTGTATTTTTCTGCAGAGTTTTGGTTTGCTGAAAGGGTTTCTCCAGTTACATCAAGTCTTCGAATTCCATGCCGAAACTTAAAGTTTCTGAGCCAACCATCAGAATAATTACATTCACTTTCAGCAACTCCTAAATCTTGGCCAAATTTCTTTGCCTTTTCAACAATCATTGGCCCTGTTACCGGCTTTCCTTCAGAACGTACTGCACTAAACCATTTGAACAATACACTATCTAGCTGTTCCAGTTTTGGTTTTTTTAATGTTTGTCTAGGAGCTAATTTTTCAGTTGTTACCGATTTAGAAGCAAACTTCATTAGTTCATCTTTTTGTTTTTTAATGTCATAAATAGTTGATGAGCCAATATAAAACTCATTCATTAAAACATTTCTGTTCTCGCCTTTTTCTAGCCGTTTGATGATTTCTAGTTTCTGATTGAGATCAGTGTTACGTGTTTTCGTTTCTCTCCTTTTGAACTCGAAGGCTTAGGTTTTGAAAACATGGTCACTGTACAGTTAGAACGAAAATCACTTTTTTTATAAACAGTTTCAAAAGTTACGTTTACTGCGATGTGAAAGGACACAAAACAACAGCGCACAAAAAAAAATGGCAAAGACGCTTCGTGATTGATTAACGGAGCTGCACTGCACCTGAATTTGTTGTGACAGCTGAGACTAGCCGGCCGCTAATTGTTTCCGAACAATACCGAGCGCTTCCGGATGATCTCGAACTACCCCGAAAACTTCCGAATAGTTCTCGAGCGGTTTTATTTGCTTTAAAGGCACACTTTTGGAGAAAACCAAACTTTTTACAATTTTCCGGAGCGATGCCGGACTATCGGGCATTCCGGACTGTTGGATGCCGGACTAATGGACTTCTACTGTAATATGATATGGAAAAGAAGCTTATTAGACACGTTTTACCGAATTTAAAATTGAAATTAATGTATTAATACAAAATATACTAGTAAAGTAACAGATGATTTGAATTTAAAATTTATTCAGTGGACGCAATCCGTTAGAGAAATTTAATTTCTTTTTGTTTCATTTGGCATAAGAAGTTTTACTAGTTGATGTTGCATCTTTCTTTAACAGTCTGGCACTGCATCGGAAAGGAGTTCAAAAGCTTCGGGGGAACTTTTATAATTACATAATTTAGAATGGTTCATCAGCTAATTTTGGACAACAGAAACGGAGTGGTTTTCAAAAGGAACGGGATTTAATTGATATTTCAAAAGGGGTTCGGTTCTGATGTACCTCCTCTTGATAACGTTATATCAGATTTTATTGCATTCATTCTTCATTATGTAATTATTTTTTGTGGTTTGTATTTTTTGAATTTTGAGTCTTTCACATTTCTTTAATTCTTCTGACTTTTGGTTAATTTACACATCTACAGGGAATTTTGAGATTTTCTGGCATTGTATTTCACTTCTTTTCGGTCTTTGTGGAATTGGTTCTAAATTTATTACTCTTTATCTATATATATATGTACATACACACACACAGTATATATACAGTACATATATATATATATATATATATACCTGATAACTCAATACCTGATAATAATATACCTGATTAACTACTTTGTGTTCCAAACTGTTTTTAACATACCTTATCAAATACATCCCCTTTATAGAATACGAAAACAATTTTATGTTTTGAGTTTGAGATCATTTCGGACGACTCAGTTATTGGGGTTTATCCGGTAGTAAAGTCCGTTTATTCCTACCCTTTATACCGCCAAAACAAATTATAATTTAATAAATGCCTTCTTTTGAAGAAAATATTATCTAAGCATGTTATTTCCTACTTGCAAATTTGTTTATAATTCGTATTTGTAGAACGCACCTCTCATGAGAATTTTTAGATTATCGGATGCAATACCACCGTTGCAAGAGATTAGAAAATTTTGCTCTTAATGGACATAATGGAATTTCTCTTTATTTTTCGCTTTACAAAGCAGCGTTTTTTCCATTCGTAAAAAGTTGAATTTTTTTAAAAATAAGCTATCGGACTTCAGTTGCTACTACACCTTCAGCTCTACCTCTTCCTCTGATGTGTAATAGCTTCCCACATATTCTAACCCATCTCCGCACACGCATATATGCATGAGAATGCACCATGAAGTGAGATGCACCATGAAGTGCGTTTTATAACTGCATTTTACTGTCAGGTGGGTTACAGCCGAAAGGGTTCGCCTACGCCTACGCCTACAGCCTACGCCTACAGGGGTTCGATGATCAAGATTGGCTCATAAATAAGTAGATAATAGTTGCATGGTCAGAAGAATTACAATTTCGCATTCATCAGGTTGATGGTCGTGTCAGGGTACGTCGTCTCCCAACGAACAGTTGCTTACTTCTGTGCAGCAGGTCATACACAGGCGGATTATGCTTTGGGGACGTCCTCATGGAGCGGCTGTGGGACCCTTAATTGTGATGGAACAGACCATGAAACCTAAGGAATATCTGACCATAGTTGCGGATCAGTTGTACCCTTATATGACGTCTGTCTTCCCGACTAGAAATGAAATCTTCCAGCAGGACAAAGCCCCATGTCAGAAAGTTCGAATAGTGTTGAAGTGGTTCGACGAGCATAAGAATAAATTCCAATTAATGTCCTGGCCACTTAACTCGGTGTCCGCCGATAACATCGCAGCAAAAACATCGCGGACGAAAACGTCGCGGAGAAAACAACG
This sequence comes from Stegodyphus dumicola, assembly GCF_044657685.1. Lineage (NCBI taxonomy): Eukaryota > Metazoa > Arthropoda > Arachnida > Araneae > Eresidae > Stegodyphus > Stegodyphus dumicola. Next base: position 174,966,159 of record NC_140769.1, read on the forward strand.
CAATGCGAAAACGTCGTGCTACATCGTGGGAGAAAACATCGCAGTTCTAAAACATCGTGGCACAAAACATCGTCGACGAAAATAAAGCGGTTCAAAAACTTCGCAGTTTAAAAACATCGTCGTCGAAAATATCGTGGTAAAAAATAAAGTATCTACAAATCATCGCATGACGATAACATCGCAGACATGCTTTTCTCAAATTTTAATAATTATAAATGGATATTCCCATAATGATTTGGGAGGGCAAGATGTAAAGAAGGATAATTTTTACCTTCACATTTTTTTATTAACTAATAAATTTTTGCTGAAAAAATAAGAAGGAAACATAAGCATAGAAAATTAAATGCACTTATAGATTATACTTCTCATGAAACATTACCAGTGAAAACTTTATAAAAAATGATTTGCTAATGGTCTTTGTTAGTTAACTATGTCAGTTTAAAATTCCATTAAGTGCTATAAGTTGCATTAATTTTCTATGCTTAAGTTTCCTTCTTATTTTCTCAGAAAAAAAAATTATTAGTTAATAAAAAATATGAAAGTAAAAATGCCATGCTAAAGCCTGAATAAAGCATGTCTGCGATGTTATCGTCATGCGATGATTTGTAGATACTTTATTTTGTACCACGATATTTTCGACGACGATGTTTTTAAACTGCGAAGTTTTTGAACCGCTTTATTTTCGACGACGATGATTTGTACCACGATGGTTTAGAACTGCGATGTCTTCTCTTTGCGATGTTTTCTCCCACGATGTTTTGTAGCACGACGTTTTCGCCTTGCGTTGTTTTCTCCGCGACGTTTTCGTCCGCGATGTTTTTGCCGCGATGTTTTCGGCTGTAACCCTTAACTCGCTGGATCGTAAGCCGGTAGAGCACATTTGGGATGTCATGGAGCAGCAACTTAGAACTCAGACACCAACATGTCGAAATATCTTGACTTTGCGGGACTGCTGCTTAGACATTTGGTTCAGTCTGTCTCCAATCATCTAACAAGAACTTGTGACATCCATGCCAAGACGAGTTGCAGCTATTTTGAAGGCAACTCGCAACGCGTTATTGAGTAGGAGGTTACAATGGTTTGGCTCTTCAGTGTATAAGAATTCAGTGCGCTCTAAATTATACTAAATGCAAAGGGAATAAATAACCTCACTATAAAGATCAGTTTTCGATATGAACCAATGTATTAACATAAATCCCCAATTTTTTATTTGTCTCATTTTTGTCTATAATCACCTTTTAAACAAGTGTATGCTGCCACCAGGTGGCATCGTTATGTATTATTTTTAGAGAATTAATATAACGAGTATAAAAAGGAATATATGACAACACTTAACACTATATTGTAAATTCGAGCGATATGTTGTGTTTAAAAATTTTGTGATCGTTTAATCGTTTTTTTTTTTTTTTTTTTTTTTTTTTTTTTTTGTGAATCAAAAACTCTGTATAACCAATGAATACACTAAAGTCGGTGTGATATTTTCAAATTAAAGCACAGAAAAGAATGGCTACATAAACACGTTTAATAATCATTGCCCATTTTATGGTAGAATAAAATTACAAATAATAGTAGTACTTATGGTTGACACTGAGCCATAAATTTTATAAACAAATTAGATTTTATTAACGATAAAACGGAAGTGATGGTTTACTTAAAGCTAGTGCTATTCCTCCATTTTCACGTCTTAAGAAGGAACTGGCGGAAGGTCATATGCTGGCCACATGAATTTTTTGCATTATATTTTATAACAGTACACAACGAAATCATATAAAATTACATGTGCATGGGGTCCTTCTGGACGACACAGAGATTCGCAGAAGCTGACTGCTAGTTCGAAATATCAGAGTGCGATTTCGATTTGCGAGAATTGGATTGTTTGTGCATATCTTTTATTTCTTCTCGCGAATGCACAGGATTCTACCATTTTGTAATACCTAGTACTAGATATGTACTCAATAGTGAAAAGGTTAAAAGCCAGACGGGTTCGGCAACTCCTAATAATTTTTCCTCAACAAATAGCCCTAAGATTTAAAAATAAATGGATATGATATTTTTAAGCTGATGAAAGAGACTTCCGTGGTTACTCAGAATATGGTCAAACTATTTGGAATAGTCGCTGTGTATATCATACAAACTGAAATTAAAAGGAGTACATTACGAATAAAAAGGAAAATTTAATTTACCTGTAATTCTACCAACTAGCTTATTTTGTCTGTCCCGAAGCCACTTGCCAGCATATCCCGCTGCATGTGCACCAAGACCATGGCCGATGAGATGCACGTCACTTGGATAAAACTCCGAGATATTCTGAAATATCATTCACAATTATATCCATGATCACTTGGAAAATTGTTAGTCCTGCCTTAAAATCGCAAAGTAATAATATAATTAAATCACTTAGTTACGTATTTCTTTTTTAATTTTATTCCTGAGATTCGGATGGATTGACTGTTTGATGCTGTCGTAATTTTCTCTATCTATACCATCTCAACCTTTTAACTAACGGTTACCATCTAAGCAAAAATTGAAAACATTTAGTACCACCACTACATTTTACAATTTATTATTTTTAAATTTCTCTATAGAAATATTAAAAAGTATATATTTTACCGTTTGTACAACCTGTTGCCTATTTGTATTAAATTTTCTCACATTAAAAATATTAGATTAAAAATTAGTAACCATTTTAATTGTCAAAATTTAAGTTATAATAATTTAATTTTAAAATTTAATGGGAAATTTGGGCCTGTTTAAGAGGGATATTTTCCTTTACGTATGATCTTATTTCACTTAGTTTTAACCGGGAATTGCGATCTACTTTCAGGTTTATTCTGCATTTATGTTTCAAATATAACATGGAAGAAAATCCTTGTTCATACAAATAAATTGTACAAAAAGGTGATACAATTTTTTTCTGTATTTATTTTTCAAATATAACATGTAGAAAAATCCTTGTTTATACCAGCCAAATGTTAACAATTGTGTTATTTTTTAAATCTTCAGTTAGAGTTCGATCACAGAAAAATTTCTATCAATAGTTCTTTTTCTTCACGAGATAAAACTTCAGATACATTTGAACAAAATGGATTTCTAATACAATTTTCCTTTACATAATCCTCGGGAAAATAAGTGTTGAAATTAATTATAAATGAAAAACAATGATTTTTAAAGTCGGATGCTAATTCTTCTTTTATTTTCAAATTATTTTCTGTTAGGAAACTTTCTAAAAGTATTCAAAAGCTTAAAATATTATTATTCAATTATTTGATTATTAGCTCAAGTTTTTTTTATAATTGCATTTATTTTATCTCTAACGGTGAACAAATTAGCATTTTGCCCTTATAATCTTAAATTTAATCCATTTAACTTTCCAAAAACATCAGCTAAATATGCTAAACGCGCCAACCATAATTCACTAAATAAACATTTATGCAATACAAATTTTGAATTCTGATCGAATTTTAAAAAGACGATTTAAAATTTGCTTCTGGATAACCACTTTACTTCGTAATGTAACAAAAGTTTTAATATTCACTGCCGTTCTCTTGGCATAAAATCGTAAATATTCTTAAATTTTAATCTCGGCTTTTAATAAAATTGAAATTTTCACATCTTGGCTCGAAACGATTTCCATGTCTTCGAGGATTGTTTCGATTATTAAAGCTGTACGATGATTGGAGCAGTTAGTAAATTTAGTTTCAAGTGCGAATTTATTTATTTGAGAAATAATACTGGAATGGTTTCTCGTCAAAGCTCTACGGCAGTGCTCTTATTCAAAGAAATATCAGACATAAAACTGTCAAATTCTTTCAAAATTTCATTTTGCAAATACTCTATCATGAAGAGATTTCCAAAATAAATTCTCTTCGGCAATTCTGTTATCTTCTTCGAAACGTATGTAAACTAATAATTGAACAAAGTTCGTTATATCAGTACTTTCATACAACTGCAATGTGAAATATTCGCTGTGTTTTATTTTTTGAATAAGTGTCTCTTTTATGAAATTTGCCCCTTCATGAATTCTTTGACTTGTATCATTTGATAATGAATTATTATTAAGTTCATTAGCCTCTTTTTCATTGAAAAATATTAAAAGGATATCTTTAGCAGCTGATAATATTAGGTTTCCTCTAATATTGTAAGCCTGCTCAGTCTTGGCAATTCTTAGGCTTACTATGTGACTTGCTTCCAAAGCCTTTTTCACTTGAAGTAACAAAACCTTTCATTACCTGTTTGTTATTTTTGAACTCCGATAATTTGCTCATAAAATATTCTTCAGATTTGTCCTTTAAATTAGCATGTTTAGAATCAAGATGTCTTTTAAGAAACGATGGTTTAATACTTTGATTGGAAAACTGTTCACCCCAAACAGCACAGTTGAGGAAAAAACACTCCCTTTTTTATAATTAAGTATTCATTTTTCATCTCCATTCCAAGTAAATCCAAATGATAAATAACTTTCATTATAATATGTATAAATAATATTTTTTTTCTTTTCAATATTCTTAGTGCTAGAAGACTGTCCTGGATCCATGACCTGTGAACCATCAATTTTTCGCTTACTCAGTCCTAGCTATTTTTTCATTTTGAAAATCTAGGTTTTGTTTATTACTTTTTCACAAATATTTAAATGCAGAATTTATTACAATTTCTTTCAAAAACAAACGATGATATTCTCAAATCGCTTAGAAAAGTAAGGAATACAAAGCAAAAAGAAGACAATATACCTATTTCTAATGACAGAAAATCGACGTAAAAGAATTATTCTAATTGAAAATAGTGCAATTTGAGGCCAGAAATGAAGGCAACAAAAAATGTGAGTACGCTAATAAATCGATGAACTCTAAGATAATTAATGAGATACTACTATCTTTTTATAGGAACTTATTTTTATTTCCTATTAAATACCAACATCCATTTCTGCTACTTCTTTTAAAAACATTATTTATTAAATTTAATTTTGTGTTTATTTTAAATTTTGTTACATCTATGAATAAAAGAATATTTGGAAAATAAAAATGGATTATTTTGCTAAAGTCTTATAAGCGGCTATTGAACTTGAACAAAGCTCAGATCGCATAAATTACGAGTGTTAGAGAAAAAACATGATCTTGAGATATTTAATTTTTGAATTTAATACTTAAAAATACTTTGTTTCTTTGCATACCACCTATTTTTGTCTTGCGTACCACCAGCGGTACGCATGCCAGCGGTTGACAATTACTCATACCACTAATATGTGAATTTTATTTAGAAATTGCTCCATGAAGACATCTTTCGCTTGGAAAAATAGTCATAACCTATCTTGACATAAATAAATAATCTAATCCAACCTGAGGAAATGTCTTAATATAAGGGTATGTAATGTGATTACCGATATGGAAAGACATGTCATAAATATCATTTTATAAAAGAAAGACGTGTTATGAATACTTTTTTCTTCTAAAACGTAAGATGAAATAGGAATTGTTAAAATATCCACACAAATTAATGGGAAACTGTATATGTTAATTCATCCATTAATTTAATAAGCCTATTGTATGCGGTTTTTAGACTAAACCACATTAAAAATTATTAATTACCTTCCAAAAGTTCATTTTCGAATTCCTTATACACAAAACGGCTTGAGTGGAAAATCATCAGCATTTTTTAGCTTTTTGGAATCCAAGCAATGCAGTTCGTTAAATGTGGAGATAAAAAGCGATTGTGTAAAGCACGCTGATTTCCTTTCTTCCTCAGTATTTTCGCGGAAAACATTTTCCCAACAAAGTATTTTGCTTACTTTGAGAGATAAGGTTATTTTCTTATGGTAGCAGTTAGTAAATATAATGCGAGTTTTAAAAGTAGTCTCATTCGAGAGATGAACAATTTCCAGTTCACTCTTCAGAAATTGATGTTGTATTTAATAGGAAATAAAAATAAGTTCCTGTAAAAAGATAGTAGTATCTCATTAATTATTTTAGAGTTCATCGATTAATTAATCGTTATCACATTTTTTTGTTGCCTTCATTTCTGGGCTTATATTGCACTATTTTCAATTAGACTAATTCTCTTACATCGATAATCTGCCACTAGCAATATCTTCTTTTTGCTTTGTATTCCTCACTTTTCTAAGTGATTTGAGAATAGCGTCATCGAGTTACGTGTGAGAACACAATTTTCTCACTAATGGATTTAATCGTAAGTTTAATCTTTATCGAATAGTAACACGCGGGAATAAATTCTCACAAACTGGTTTTTCTCCCTTTTTTCGACGACAGCGGCAAACGGGAGAACAGGGTTTTGGCCCCGCTCTTCTCGTGATGGAGTTAATTTCCAAAGTGTGCTAATAGCTGATGCTTAAAAGAAAGATACATAGGACAAATAAAAGAATAATTTTGAGTATTCCTGTGTTTTTCTGAGATTACTTTTCTGCAAGTCTTGCTCATTACAGCATGGAAACTGAAGCACATTACGTGTATTTATGTGGAGTTCAAGTAGCTGTGGTTCACCCAATGCAAAAATACAATGGGCGGTGTGGAATTGGTTACAACGTGTGCATTTTGCAAAAACAAGCGACACGTCGTGAAGTGTGTAACATCAAGAGTTCAAGTGTGAAATGTTAGGTGATTCAAAAGGTGAATGGTGAAGGATTGCGACAGATTAACTCCAAAACATTTTCGAGCACGTGGCTGCGCAGCTAATTTATGGAGTCACTGTAGCAAGATTTGGCCGGACGTATAATGTTGTTACGTATAATGCTATCTAATCTGTGGACCATCAAACACTGGCCATTATCTTTTCAAATGACAGGCTAGAAAATTTCGAAAAGAGATATTTGAAACAGTCTTCTTCAACTGGGAAAACTTTAACAAATTGATTCATGAGATCCAGTTTTTATGCAGAGGTGGAAATATAATGTTCTGTTTGTCGACAAATGGCTGATATGGAATTTTTAGATCACAAATTTTCAGGTCAGTTTTGGGGGGCCAGTTCGAGTGCACCGAATACTTCCCACGAGTTCTGCTGTCCCGCATGCACACACAAAAAAGGAGGAGGCAGACCCTTTTAAGATCAACAAAGAATATTCTTTGTTGCATGCGAAATTGCAACAAATCAATGATTTTCTTTGCGCCTTCATATTTTGGAGAGTTCCAAATTATTCAAGTCATGTTGGTCAAGTCTCTTACGAACGTTACTATCCTTAGTTTCAAAATCTTTGACGTTGTGGTTGGTTTGATATGTACCAGAATCGTGTTCCTGTATTTTCAAAGAGGGTAATTCTTTGAAAAGTGGCCCTGGGAGTGGGTAATTAATTGGACGTACAGCTGATGGTAAATTAGAATACTCTGACGTTTTCACTACAAAATTAACAATGACTTGGTGTTATCTTTAGGCTGTAGCCAAATCATAGATATTTAGAAATAGAAATTTAGAAAGTGATCCGTTCATCCACATTCGCAAACTCTCAATGCACTCCTGGCACATGATGGGAGGGACCCATGATTTATCTTGATCATCAGGTTTTATTTTAAAATACTATTTACCATGTATACAAACAAGAACTCGGACTACAAGTCGGAATGTTCTGCACTCTATTAAAGCGACACACAGCTGTATCATAAGCATGAATGAACTAGTCTAGACAGTATAACAGACTAGTATGCACCTATCGCTGGTCTCTAAAGGCATCATTCATGAGGGGTCAGTCGGAGGGGTTATATCAAGCAATAGGAGAGAAGTTGTACTTCGTATGTTCCACGTTCAATGACTCGAACAGTGGTCACATTCAAATAAGGTGTAGAAAAAAATCTTGACGTGATAGAATAAAACTAACTACAGTTATGAAGTCAGCATGCCTATTTAGCTCTAAAACAGCTCAAAAATTAAACTCAACAGAAATTGTGTTACAAACTGTTCCCAAGCGGTACAGGTCAGTTCTACGCCAACGTTTCGACGCCAACGGTTCGACGCCAGCGTTTCGACGCGTGGTCAGTTCGACGCCATACTTTTCGTATTTTTATTTATTTTTAGAATAAGTTTGCATCATCATTCAAATAAATTTGTCATCATCATTTGGTGTTTCAGACCCCACATTATGGGAATTTATAGATGGTCTCAGGCGTGTTCAAAAATCAATTGATCAATGTTATGAACAATTTGTACGTGGAGATGAACCGCCGCCCAAGCGGAATAAGTATCTGCGAGCTGATATGAGAATTAAAGTAATATTTGAATATTTTGAATTGAATATTTTGAAATTCGAGAAATAATGGAATACCTGAAAGGTGTGGCGCATAATTTTGCAATGGATTAGTATAATAACAGTTCTATGATGTAATCTTATTTATCTCTAATCTTATTTATGTGTGATCTTATTTATCTGTAATCTTATTTATCTGTAATCTTATTTATCTGTAATCTTATTTATCTGTAATGTTATTTATCTGTAATCTTATTTATCTGTAATTATATTTGTCTGCAATATAATATAACTACTTTGTAACCGTATGTTTACTTACCATTTGTGTATTTTGCCTTTTTGATGCTGTTTTGTGAAATAAATAAAGAAAAAAAAAACCCTCCCTCATGTCCCGGGGCCTTGACGTTAGCGAGGGGGCTTCTCACTAATCTGGGACACAAACACAAATCTAGAGCACTTTCACACATATACACACATATATTTATTTCAAATATGCATGCAAACAATCGCTAATTCAATAAATAAAAATCAGTCATATTACTTATTAAAACTATTGACTATTATTGACTATGACTTAATAAAAATCTGTCCTATTACTTCATATTTATTCTAAAAATAAATAAAAATACGAAAAAAATATGGCGTCGAACTGCCCCTGCGTCGAAACGTACGGCGTCGAACTGTTGGCGTCGAACCGTCGGCGTCGAAACGACCTGCTTCGGTTCCCAAGTGTCATGAGCAGCCACAATGCGCTGTTATTTTCCTTGTTAAAATTTGAATACGAGTTATAGGGGCCCACCAACGGCCGAACTGTAAAGTCGCTGAATACTGGTAGCTCGGTCTAGGGCCCGAATCCCAGGGAAAGTGCTGGCTGCATTTCTCATGCGTACCGTGTATATGGGTCAGTTTCTCCCAGAAAATCCTCCCCTTAGGCATCCCTTCTCTTAGAAAGATAGCCCTCGTGCGCTTTACCGCAAATACATAAACCAACGTTGTGTTACATTCTTTGTCTTCGTTTTTGTTTAGAAATGCAGACAATCCTTCTTCCAATCAAGTATACAAGGAAAAATTATTCCCCTAAAAATACGCCCTTTCTTTTGCTCGTTTTCACACTGATTCTAAATGGCATTACAAGCATCTATTATTTGCATATGAGGCTACATTTCATATCCTACTTATCATAATATTTTCATATCCTACTCTCTAATTATTATGCAAAATTTACGACGATAATCTGTTTTCTTCATGGGGTAATTTTATATGTCAACCGTGTATTATTTAATTTAAATTTAAATAATATTAAATATTTTTATTTAATTTAAATAATACCATTCTCAAAAATTATATCGTGTTACACAGGAATGAAATATTTGGTAGGTAAAATTCGAATGGAACTAATGTAAACGTACCATTAGATGTTCTATAAAAAGACCAACTTCAGCACCTATTACTCGTATATTTGCAACTGCTTGTTCGTACCTCAGCTCTTTATCGTCTGACCAGTCCACGATATACACATTGAAGTATTTTCCCTTCAAAATGGCATTCTTCATTTTCTGAGAAATAGAGCATTTATTAAATGGCACTCATTGAATCAATACTGTAACACTATAGTTTCTAATAATAACTATTTCTATTTCAAGTTATTTATATTTGAATGAATAGATTAATATTATCCAATTTTAGAAAAATTTTAGAAAAATTGGACCCATTAAAACCAAAACACAGTTGGAACACAACTGGCAGCCCGAATTTTAAATGTTGAATTTGTTTTCTGCGTCATAGTTTGTAAAACGTTATTGAATTTTTAATTAAAACTTAACCCTTTCAAAACGAGCAGTGGTAACACTCTACGGAATAAAACATTTTTATCTCCCGCGCACGAGACTGTCCATTCAAAATTCTAAAGGTACGCTGTTTTTAAATATTTTTACCTCATAAAGGCGTTATCCTAAATGCTCTCGAAACATGTATATGTGTGTAAATGAAAAAAAAAATCCCTTTGGGCGTAAAATAAATTCTGAAGGCATTAATTTTTTTTCTTTTTCGCGTTTTTCCAAAATTTGGTTTAGATTTTTTTTAATTAATGTTTTAATGGTTTTTTACCCATATCGTTGTTTAAAGAACAAACTGAAACTCTCGAAATTTGAATGTCTGCATCGGATAAACAGAAAAACATTTTTTAATTAACATGAGATATTTAACATATTTTCCGACTTTTTGACAAAATCGCTAGATTATGTCGACTTAGCCTAAAAGAATTATTGAAAGTAAAGGAATGATTGATCGTTGTTGAAAAAGATCGTGCAGTTGGATAATTTAAGTGATAATGTATGACTGACGTTAAGAAAAGAAAATAAAAATATTTGAATAAGTTTTTATAAAATAAGCTCTTACGTATGACACATAAGCTAAATAAGGAACTAAAGGAAGGTATAATTTATATTGTTACAAATTTTTTATTTGGATAGCTAAATTTAGTAGAAATACAATTAAATTTGTTTTAATTCCCAGTGCAATATAGTTCGTGATAAATTTTATGAGAAAGCTGCGCCGAAAAAGTAAAAATATAAAGTGCAATGTTAAATGCACGTGCTGTATAAATGTAGCACGTGCATTTAACATTGAATAAATGGATATCTCTTTTATTTGTATTGAATTTGATCAAATGTAATTCACTACTTTATTTGCTGTAACTGTTATTATATCCTCTTGTTGGATTCCAGAAATCTCGAAAAGCAAAGAAATTACTAAAACTCTCTCGCGACGGATTAAAAGCTTTAAAAAGCCAAAGAGAGACATCTCAGCTATAGTGTTTAGTTAGCTTATGTTGTGGTCGATCGGATTAGCTTTATCTTTGTATTACATTGTATTTTAACATTTTTTGTAACATTTTTAGTAAATAATATTTCTTGTGACAAGAATAAATTTTATTAACCTATTATTGGACTTGTGCATTCAATCTATTTCGAACCCGTAGGCACGCAACAATATATTTAAATGGGGACCAATAAATAATGCACTAAAGGAAGGTATATTTTATGATATATTTTAATGGGAACTAGAAATAAAATAATTGTTTTTACTATATTTCTGTACAATTTTATATAACGAAGAATAAAAGTGAAGACACCTAAATAACGAAATACATCAATTGAATTCAATTTACAAAAGAATAAATTATTATGTTCATTAATTTATCAAGAATGTCCCGTGATATTATTAATCGTGGAAGAAAACTGAAGATAAATGTTTTAAAGTATATTACATATTTAATTGCTTGTTTCCATTTAACTATACGGTAAATTATTTTCTTTATTTCCTTAATTATTTTACGAGTTTAAACAAAAAGCTTATTTTATAAATCATTATTTCAATTTTCTAACTTTTCTTATTTATTTATTTATTTATTTATCTATATTTTTCTACGGAATTCGCAGCAAAATTTCTTTTATCGTATCAATACCCTCAAACGATGACTTTGAAATAGAAAATTTCAGTCCAGAACTAAAAAATGTCAGACGGGGCTACAACAGATAAATAGAGGAATCTATATTTTTTCAGTATGTGGCCAACAGTTTGCGAAGAATCAGAACACTCTGACGTGGCACATTATCACGTCACAGTGCATATCACATGATATACACGATTTCTCTTGCAACAATCCTGGTTATATTCAGAGACCTGCTCGAAAGGTACACTATATACATTCATATAACAATTCTTGTCGCAGTTGCTGGAAAATCAGGATGCATAACACGGTAATAGTGGAAGTAAACAATCAGTATAACTTTAATTTTATACTGACTTTAATGTAGTGTTTTCGATCTTGCTTCACGTTTCGAGTGGTATTTATTTAATTTTTGAATAAATCGGGCAAGGAACAGCATTTTGTGAATAAATCGGAAAGCGAGGTGCTGTAACGTCAACTAATCTTACAAAACTGCTTGAATTTATCCTTATGATGCAGCAACGTGTATACCTAGCTGTTAAATGACAATCACGAAGCACAAAATCTCCGACTTCATCAACGTGATGCATGTTAATTGACGTGGATACCAAAGTTCGGTTCATACTCGACGCACTCTCTGCCTTCCTTGAGTAGAATATAATTCTAAATAACCTTTTTTGTTGATAAAGTATTGTTTTCAAAAGTCTTCTGAAATATTTGATACGTTTTGTAGCAGAAATTATGCTGTGAAACAAAATTTAAAGCATGTTCTTTGATCAGTTACATCCATTAATTTGGGAATTTGTTTAAGCAAACTATTTTATTCATTAAAAACAAAATTTACGTGCGAGTGATGCAGCAATGAAGTATGGATTGCTGTGACATGTCGCTGAAAATCGTAACAAAATTTGGAAACTTTTTGCAGTTAATATCTTGGACATGCAATAAATAATTTTTTAAAGGTTTTGATCACAGTAGTACATTGCAATATATGATCTTGATATCGTAATATAGTATTGCAGTACTGAAGATATGCCACAGATTTAAGCTTTTGGTTTTAAGCATTCTAAATAGTAATATATAAGCAAGACAAACAATTATGATTTAATATTTTTATCCTTTTTTTTTTTTTTTTTTTTTTTTTTTTACAGAGAAAATATATAAGCTGGAATTCTTTAAATCTTCATTTTGGCTCCTTGCGATTAGGAGATATTTTGCCTTTATACCTTAATTACCCTGAGTTATAAAAGGATTCTCAAGAGCTTCTAATAAGACCATCACAAATTAGAAATATTATGATCCCCCAGAGAGATTAATTTCATCAGGTGAGTGCAAAGTTTTCAACACTACATTTAAACACCTCTATTAGGGTATTTGAGGAAAGGGAATAAAACACCTTGGCAGGGGTACATAGCGAAACACCTAGTTGCTCTATAAAACGAATTCATACTTCATTCTACATGGCTCCTGACAAGATACGTTCTTAACATTGCATGTTAGACCTACCAACGACCGAGCGGTAAAGCCGCAGAGCGCTGGTAGTTCCGTCCGAGATTCGAATCCTGGTGAACGGGCTGGCTGCATGGCCGTTTTTGTGGTTTTCCATATGTTTAACGTGTATACGACCCAATTTGCTTTAGAAAGTCCTCCATGGAGGCATCTCTTTCTTCAGGCAGGCCTTCGAGTACTTTGCCATAATCGAGTAAATCGAAACAAACCAAGACATTACTTGTTATTACTTTTCTACTTTGGAAATTCTGCTTCATAAGATCCAAGAAAGACCGATAAAGCTTGTAGAAGACCACATTAGTAAAAGTACGGTGTCGCCCAACCGGTAGAAGGATTAACGTCGCTGACTGCCGTACTGACGGGCCTGGGTTCGAATCCCGGAGAAGGCATGGATATTTGTAAATGTATAGTGTCGGTGCGGCATGGCGGCACTCTAAATATGCGGCAAGCCTCTCGTGTGGTTTGGTAGAAGGAGAGAGGGGTGGTAGACTCTCGGTCCCGTCTCCTTGGGATGCTCTCCATCAAAACTTTGAGAGGAATTGAGCCAAATCGCACAGTCACCGCTCAAGGGTTCAAGGGTGTTTCCAACGACAGGCGTAATCTTGCGCTCTTTGTCACTAGGAATTTCGTGGGCTTGGGCTGATTACGTCAGACAAGTGATCATAAGCAACAAGAAGTACAGTGAGAGAATGATTCTCTAAATTTTAGAAAATGAGCTTTCCCCCTACAGGACAAGCAAAGAAGTGGAAGACTTCAAGAATTTGAAAACGATGAGCTGGAAGCGCTACTTGCAGAAGATCCGGTCCAAATAATCAAGGAATTGGGTGAGAAGCTTGGAATGGACCATTCATCAATTGTTAGAAATCTGCAGCATCTAGAAAGTAGACAAGTGGATTCCATACCGAGCTTAAAGAATGTAATCTTGAGAGTCGTCTGAACACTTATGTGTGACTTCTTGCTCGTCAAAATGAAAGTTTTTTCCTGCGGAAAATCCGTAGCGAGAGTTTGGGTGTGCTATGATAATTCTAAGCGTAAAACATGATGGTAAGTTATTTCTGTCACTAAAACGAATATTCATGACCAAAAGGTTTTGCTGTGCATCTGTTGAAATGTTAAGGGCATGCTTTATTATGAATTACTGTAATATGAATGTGAGTGAAAAAATCGCGAAAAAGCCACCTTTTACTGCTTAAAGAAAGGTAATATTGTTGCATGATAGCGCTCGTCCATATGTCGCTTTGTCAATAAAAGGAACAATTTTCAACTTAGTCTATGACGTTCTTCCATATATCACATATTCATCTCATCTCAGTCCTTCAGATTATCATATTTTTAGGTCCCTACAACTCGTACATTTTGGCCAGCGCTTAGCAGATATGGATAGCATCAAAAATAGCATTGATAAACACATCACATCTAAGCCACAGGTATTCTTTGAGCAGAGAATACAAAACCTACCTGATTTATCAGCTATCATGATAGAGAGTAAGGGAAAATACTTTGAGGAATAATATTATATTTCGTTGAGTTGAAAGGTAATGTTATTCTCAATGAAAAACGCTGGAAACTTTTGCACATACCTGATGTTATATAAACAATTCCCATGAGAGGAAACTCCCTCCGAACAGGCATCAAAAGAATTTAAATAACTAATTAAGTACTGGATGATTTTCAGAGTAGTTTACTTACCAATGGCCATTCTGAATTTCTTTCAAAATAATCACGAAAGATAAATAACGTTTTACTATACCTCAGACGAAGATTATTATGAACAGTCCAAGAGGAATTAAAAGGTCTATTACTAATTTTCTGCGGAATATCTTTTTTTAATGGGCTGAAAAAGCGGAACTCTGTGTTAACATCTTCTCTACTTTGTGGTTTTACACTAAATATTCTTTCCAATGGAGGATAATCAAAAGGACAGCCGGTACTGAAAATCCCCAGTTCTCCCAAGTCAACAATACTTTGGTTCTTCATATCATGTTCAGGACAAACAACTGAAAAATAAACATAATTAAACAAAATGTCAAAATACAATAAAATTTGTGTCATTTAGAATTTTATTTATATTATACCTATGCAAATGTTGTACTCAGAAACGTGATTTGAAATGTTAATTTTTTTTAATTTAGAAAAGTTAGAAATTTAGGAGGCAGATATTTTGAGGAGATTATGATTCATATAAGGAGTTTTTAAAATTTTTGTTTTAAATGAACAGAATTAGGTATCCATTAATATTGCAAAAACTGAGTATATACCAAAGGAAATTTACATGATAATTAAACATGGAAAAGAAATAGACACTGCAAACCAAAAGTTAAGGAACAAATAAAATTCTTGCCGAAGCATTCAAACCCTATTTTAAAAAGGAAAATAGTTTTAGAAACACCAGATTCGGCGTTGTTAATTCTAGAATTTAAGTTTTAAAGGCGTAGGACTCGTGTACCATCGTTTGGATTTCGCAAATTCTTAGCATATATATTGTCGCAAATTTTTAGAAAATATTTGTTATCTGAAATGTTGTTAACAATGTTACAGAGCTCGACTCTTTAGTTAACATTTTCCCTTGTGAGACTGCTAATTGGATTATCGCCGAATCCCTTAAGATGCTATAACTCAGACGAAAGTTTCACCTACTAAAACTACCTTTCATTAAATGGTATTAAAACAACTTGTATCTTTCACAGGTATCTTAAAACTACCTTTCATTAACTATTTGACTACGTTTCATTAAAAGCTTTCAACTTAACGAATGCACGGCTTGTGGTTGCAGATTACTCTTCGCACCTTGAGGGATTGCAGATAGCAAAAAATGAAAGTTAAGACTGAAATTAATTTGAGTTTAAAGATACACAGATGTAACAGACCTAGCATGCTTTGTCTCTATTCTAAACTAATTATACGAGCAACTAGGTTAATAAAAGTTTAAGGCAAGTTTAAAATAATTCATAAAACTGGATAAAGACGTAAACAACGATCAAGGTTGCTCTAAAAGCTTTCTTTCTAACTGGTAAGACCCGCCTAACGCTAGAGGACGCTGAGAGCGCCATTGAGAGGGTGCTGAGATTCGATGCAGTTGCTCGATGGAAGATGTGACGCAGTTGTGAGATTCTGAGATTGAGATATTATTATATTTAATTAAATCAATTTATATTTTATTGATTGGTGATTATTGAATTTGATTTATTGATATGAGATGTGATATGTTTTGCTGAACCACCACACTTTCGACAAACTTGGATTACCAATGAATCTGAAAACCACCGATGCGCATTTGATGTATCTACGCCAAGAACCAGGTAAGAGAATCTTTATTGAATTATTGAAACTGAATTATACCTGGATAGAAATTAAATATGGCTGAAAATCTGCCAAAGTTGAAGAAGAAACGCAGTTCCGTGCGTTCGATGTTGACGAAATTAGTTAACAAAATAGAAGTTGCTATCAACAACGAAAACGAAACAGTTGATCAGTTGGAAGCATTTTTTGGAACAATTAATCGGAAAATAAACTGATTTAAATTCTTTAAATGATGAAATTGAAAATCTTTTGAGCGTTGAGACAACATCTGAAGATATACAAGCTTCAGAAGAAATAAAAGAAAAAATAATTTTTTGAAAATCGAAACTTCATTCTAAAATAAAGAAATTGAATTCTGATTCTATCCAAGTTGATACAGTTTCACAAAACATTCAGTTGATTAATAATGAAACTGAAAATATAAATGTAAAATTGCCTAAATTACATATTAGTAAATATTATGGTAATTATTCTGGTTGGTTAGATTTTTACAATTTATTTGAAAGTTCTGTTCATAACAATCCTAAATTAAGCAAATTTGATAAATTTAATTATTTGAAATTCTATCTCGGTGGTACCGCGGCATTATGTATTAGTGGATTTGCCTTAAGTGATGAAAATTATGATAAAGCACTTGATTTATTGAAAGAAAGGTTCGGAAATAAAAACATTTTGATTAACACTCATTTGAACGTTTTGCTGAATTTAACTCCGGTTAAAAATCCTAACGATGTTATAAGTTTACGAAATTTATATGATAATGCTGAAACGCAGATCAGAAGCTTAAATTCTTTAGGAATTACAAGTGAATCATATGAAAATCTATTGACACCAATTTTAATGAAATTAATTCCTTCAGAATTCGTTTTAGAATTTAATCACATTCAAGGCGACAAAGAATTTGACTTAAAAACTCTTTTGCAATTCATTAATAAAGAAATTAGAAGCCGCGAGAGATCCTTTCCAATAACTAATTATAAATCATCGAATCAATGAGTGCACTTATGTTCCTCGCAAGAGAAAATAAAAAATAAAAATTCTACTTCCGTTAGACATAACTCTTCAAGACTTCCGCATAAGAGGTAGAATTCTTTCCCCTCCACACACTCATGAATTCCTGGCGTCAGTGGAAAATGTGATGTGTTTATTTTGTAGCAAAGGTCATAAATCAGAATCATGCTCTACATTTAATGCAAATGAACGGAGAGATATATTGAAGAAACGAGGTCAATGTTTTCGTTGTTTGACCCCAAACCATCGAGTGAAAGAATGTTTGAAAAAAGGATTTGTGTCCCACCTGCAGGAAACCTCACCATATTTCAATTTGTTTTCGAAATCAAAATAATCCACACATTATTTCTCCAAAAGGAAAAACCGATAGTGTCGTATCGGCGAATATCATGTCGGAAAAAAAGAATAGTATGTTACAAACATGTTCAACCTTAATTGATAATGGAAAAGAGTAGGAAATTGTTAGAATTTTCCTGGACAATGGATCACACTGCTCTTTTGTTTTATCAGCTATTTCCAAAAGATTTAACTTTCCAATTGTTAGAAAAGAAAGCCTTTCCATTTGCACATTTGGTGCTAAGGAAACGGAAACAAAATCATTTAATGTAGTTAAACTTAAATTAAAGAATAGAGATGATCCAAATTTATGCACAGAAATTGAAGCACTGGAGACAGACCATATTTCGGGTACACATTTACCGACTCCGGAAAAAATATTGAGAAACAATTTAGATGTTTAAAAAATGTACAACTAGCGGACTGTTATGAATTTAACAATAAAGAAATATCAATACTACTAGATTACTATTATGATATTGTCACTGGTCGAATTACACGCCTAAGCAAAACCCTCGTTGCAGTTGAAACAATATTTGGATGGTGTTTGCAAGGCCGAAACACGAAATTAAATGAAACGTTTGCAATGAGTGTTGTGGTAAACGAATCTAATATTTCCGATCAACTCAAGGAATTTTGGGGTTTAGAGAATTTGGGTATCGAGGCAGAAGTAGCTGAAATAGAACCCACTGAGAAAGAAATAATGAGTGAATTTGAATCCGGAATTACATATCAAAATAAGCGATACAAAGTGAAACTGTCCTAGAAACCAAATATGAAGACATTATTAGAAAATAACCAGCAGATAGCAATGAAAAGATTTTTGAGATTGAAATCATCTTTTAAAAATTATTTTGTGAATATAACACTGTTCTAAAGAATTATCTTTCAGAAAATATTATTGAACCTGTCCCAGTTGATGAAGTAAATTTACGGCAAAATACATTTTATCTACCTCATCGAGCTGTAATACGTACGGATAAGACTACAAGCAAATTACGCATTGTGTTTGATGCTTCGGCGCATGCAAAAGGTCAATTATCTTTGAACGATTGCTTATACACAGGACTTAATTTTATGCCTAACCTATTTCTTCTTTTGATCAGATTTAGAACGAATCCGATAGCATTTGTTGCAGATATTCAGATGGCTTTTCTCCAGATTGAAATAGATGAAAATGAACGAAACTAAACCAGATTCTTCTGGGAAGACGATACAGGAACTGATGATGAAAACAAGAAATTGGAAATTTTTCGGATGACAAGGGTGTGTTATTTGAGGTGAGATCTAGCCCGTTCCTCCTTGCAGCCACAATCAAAAATCACTTGAAAGGGTACGTAGATATATTTCCTCTGAATTCTAAGCATCTTAATGAGTCATAGTACGTCGACGATTTTATTTGTGGGCAAATCACTGTTCAACAGGCTTTAAAGACTTGTAAAGAGAGTGTAGACATTCTAAAGGAGGCAAGCATGGACCTTCGAAAGTGGAGAACCAATTCTCCTGAGCTAAGTAAAGAATTAAAGAATTTAAACTTCTTTAATTCCTTACTTACTGGATTATTTTGAATGTAGATCAGGGTGAAGAGTCTTTAGATACAAACTAATAGCTTCAAAAGTATTGGGAATTGGTTGGGATGAACAAATTGACACGTTTTATTTCGATACCAGAAATCTGGAAACATTTCTTTTAAAAAGAACTAACACAAAAAGGCATTTACTACAAGCAGTAGGTCGACTTTTCGATCCAGTAGGTTTTATAGAACCGTATACTATTAGAGTTAAGTACTTGATACAAGAAATTTGGTGTTTAGGATTAGACTGGGATGAAAAATTGCCCAAACAGTTAGAAGTTGCTTGGAATAAATGGTGCGATGAGATCCAAGAAGTAAAGGAAATAATTATTCCCCGATATTATTTTCAAAATTCTTTGCCCAGTCATGAAATCACTATTCAATTATACTGTTTTTCAGATGCATCTAAGAAAGCTTATGATACTGTTGCGTACTTACGCATAGAATTAAAGAGTGGAAATAGGTTTGTAGCATCAAAGAGCAGGGTAGCTCCGTTAAAAACCCTTTCGATTCCTAGATTGGAACTCATGGGTGCACTTTTGTCTTCAAGATTGAGCAATAAAATTGCAACTGCACTAAGTATTCCAGTTACTCGATATTTTTGGACGGATTCCTCAATAACTTATTACTGGATCAAAGGTGATCCAAATAGACATAAGGTGTTCGTGAAGAATAGAGTAAAAGAAATACAAAAATACAGCAATCCAGAAGAATGGCATCATTGTATAGGAAAGAATTATCCCGCCGATTTGATTTCTAGGGGTTTATCCTTAAGCGAGCTTAAGAATAATCAGCTCTGGTGGCATGGACCCTGTTGGTTGACAATGAATAATACAGCATGGCCGTCCTTCTTAGAATCAATGGAAGAAAGCGAAGTAGATGTCGATAAGTTAGAGTTTAAGAAGTCAGTTGTTGTAAATGCAACTGTTGAAAATAGCCAAAATGAAAACGATTTGATCACAAGATATTCCTCATTCAGTAAATTAATTAGGATAACTGCTTTATGTTTGTTATCTATAAATAACTGTAAAGCAAACCCAGAGTTGAGAAAAGACTTCATATGTGCTTCTGAGTTAAGACATGCTACTGAAGTTTTAGTAAAACTCATACAGTCAACTGAATTTCAAAGGGAAAAAAGTGCTTGAAAAACGGACAATCTATTCCAAAAAATAGTAAAATATCATCTCTGAACGTATTTCTTGACAAAAATGAGGTACTGAGAGTAGGAGTAAGACTGGAGTATTCTGAGTTTTCTGAATTTCAGAAACACCAGATACTCTTGCCAAAGGCTCACCATTTCACTAACTTAGTTATTATCATAGAAAATCCTTACATTATGGGGTACAGACTACATTATCTTTAATAAGACAGTCATATTGGATACCGTCTGGTCAAAATCGAGTAAGAAGAGTAATAAATAAGTGCATCACTTGCTTTAGAACGAAGAATCAAACGGTAAGCCAGATGATGGGTAATATACCTAGGGACAGAGTCGTATCTTCTAGACCGTTTGAGAAGGTCGGATTAGATTTCGCAAGACCTATAATCACGAAACCTAATTTGAAAAGGTTAAAGGTGATTTTAACGTCTTATATTGCATTATTTATCTGTTTTCGCACTGAAGCAGTGCTGCGAGAAATATTCTTAAGGCATATAATGATATTTGCAAATCTAACCCAATTCAAGGATTTAGTGCAGAAGAAGACATCCAATGGAAATTTATCCCACCAGCTTCTCACTTTGGCGGACTGTGGGAAGCAAACATAAAATCAGTGAAACGGATTTTGTTAAGGGTAGCAAAATCAGCTATCATGAATTTTGAAGAGTTTACTTTAGTTACTCAGATAGAAGCAGTTCTGAATTCCCGTAAATTATCACCACTTTCTTCCGATACGAATGACTTACAGCCTTTAACTCCGGGACATTTTTTAACATGAAGTGCTATGTTATCATTTTCTGAACTACATACTGCTTCGGATTCTTTCTTTTCATACCAGGTGGGAACTACTTCAGAGACTCCAAACTAAATTCTGGAAGAGGTGGATTTCCGAGTATCTAAATCAACTACAGAATCGTGCCAAATGGAGCAGTTCGCAGCCAAACATGCAGATTGGTCAACTAGTACTGCTGAAGAACTCCAACTCCAATCCTTTGCATTGGCCACTAGGTCGCATCCAACAAGTGTATCCTGGTGCTGATGGTCTGGTTAGAGAAGTTGAAGTTAAAACTTCTACAGGTGTTCTTCGGCGAGCCATCAACAAAATTATTTCTCTACCATTTAAAGACTGAATGAACTTGAAAAACTTTTATTTTATATTTAATAGTTTACCAATTTAACATTTAGTTTAGTGTAATTTTAGTGACTTTAAATTTATTTGAATATCTGGAAATTGAAATGTAAACTCCATGTAAGTTTAAACGGTGAGAATGGTAAGATCCGCCTATCGCCTAACGCTAGAGGGCGCTGAGAGCGCCATTGAGAGTGTTCTGAGATTCGATGCAGATGCTCGATGGAAGGTGTGACGCAGTTGTGAGATTCTGAGATTGAGATATTATTATATTTAATTAAATCAATTTATATTTTATTGATTGGTGATTATTGAATTTGATTTATCGATATGAAATGTGATACTTTGTTTTGCTGAACCACCACACTTTCGACAAGCTTGGATTACCACTGAACCTTAAAACCACCTATGCGCACTAACCTTCAAAAGTTTGCCCTCATATACACGAACAGTACAACTTCAATTATCTCAACTCCGACTATCTGAATCGCTGATTATCCGAAACGCTTTGAGAATTTAAGAAAAAAATTAAGATGGAAACATACTGCGATTCTCAAAATAAATTTGAAACTTCAATCGCACAATTTTTCTAATAAATCGCAAAATCTTTTGAAAATTCCTGGATGTTCAGAAATTAGTGCTCAGGATATAGCAGAAGGGATGGTGTGTGATTCATCAAACCCTAGGTTCAAATTCTAAATGATGATGAACTTATTGAAAGCGTGAGAGAAGAAAGTGTTGAGGAAGTAGGTGACCTTTATGTCGAAGTTGAAGCAGACATGGGGACCATCAGGCTAGTGAAGCGTTTTCCGGCCTTTAAACCCGCTTTGGAATGGATGGAGTGTCAGCCCGAAGGTGACTATATGCAACTTCTCACTGGCAAGCGGATGCGCGACTTGGCTGCCCGAAAACTGATGAAGACAGTCAGACAGCTTATGTTGACCGAGATTTCAACAAGCAATGATTTTCAGAACTTGTAAATATTGTGCAGTCCGCTATATAACGTGTACATAAAAGTGTTGCCTTTTCATTTGAATTAATTAAAAACCTCTTTTCTTTAAAGTAGTTTTTTCCCATTTTCAACATACAGTGCATACAACAATTAATTAAAGTGTACGTAAACCCTTTCTTCAGAAAATATCCAATTATCCGAATTTTTGACTATCCGAATGCTGTCCGGTCCCAATTGATTCGGATAACTAGCGTTCTACTGTATATATTTTGCATCGCAGAGAAAGCTGACGAAAAGGAGAAATATTAATATAAAATAAATAATGAGCTAATCAACATAACATTTACAAGCTGGTGAACAACTGACTGGTTAAAAATGAACTTGCTACGAACGGGATGAGTAAGAATGAATGAAATGTATTCATTAACGAATACATTTCGCTCATTCTTAACGAGTTGCAATATAGACAATTCGCCTAGAGATCAAAATTTCTTCTGATGATCGCTTTGTGAATTTGCACAAGTCTGTCTATCTAGCTCGAAATCGTTTAACAGATATGGGAAGATACATATGCGCTTTAGCTGTGAGATTAATTTAAGTTTCGGGATTGATTCCTAGGAAACATTTTTTCAGTATTCAATACATTGATTTACATATGCAATTCAGCGATGTATGGCAAGAGAGAAGTTTTATGGGATAGAAAATAGCAGAACTCAATATTATTGTGACATAAATCGAAGTATTGTCTGCATGATCACTAATCTCATTTTATGATTTCAAGAACGAAAGGTAAGTGAAGCAATACAACTGTTATTCTTCTAAGTGACTCCCTGTTTCCGTTCCGGGTTCTCTTGGGGTGAAATCTTTCTTTTGGGGGTTGTATTCTTGCATTAAAAATTTCCTCCATGATGATATAAAATAACCGCTCATTTTTCCGAAATAAGTTTGAGCTCAATGGATGTTACCGGTGAGAAAACGTTTTGTGACGTGATGCATCAAGGAATGCCCATGTCGAATAATGCGGTGTTTAACATTTATTCCAATCGAACGTGATTTTATCTGAAAATTTCTTAGATAAACAAGCAAATCTGTCCCAATACATTTTTTATCGCCTAAAGGCAATAAGCTGATAGACATTAATAAGAGGATGTCGCTATTATATAGTAGAAACAACGTTCACGAAAAATGTCCATATGTGAAATGCAAAATTTCTTTCAAGATCATATGTACCCGTATAACACCTGTCTGCTAGTACGCATTCGTCATAAGGTCTTCACTGACAAAAGAGACCGGGCCGTCCTCCAATCTATCCAGTCTGTTAGCATCCTTAGCGAAGTGTAATAATAGAAATGGATTTGTGGTCCTTTAAAATAAAGCTCTTGCGCTTTTGACGTGATACAACAAAGCATGCCCATAATACTGTGTTTAATATTTCTTCCAATCCAACGTCGTTTTAACTGCAAAAATCTTCGATAAACCGGCAATCTGCCTGTAAGGATTATGTTAATTTTATTAACAGTTAAATTTTGAGATAAAATTCTTTCCTGTCAAATTCTTAACTTCAACTTACTACTTCCGGCCAGAGCGTCGTTTCAGATTCACGTCTGAATACATAACGAGGAGAAGCGGAATTTAACCGCGAAGTTCTAATTGCTGAGTTAGAGAGAATCAGAGTTTCTGATTAGCGCGCGTTCGCCTTTTTTGTCTACTCTCTCTCAAAGCTGTTATTACGCTCGACCGTATCCAGACCCTTGATAGCTTCGCAGTCAATTAGCGTTAAGGGGCCCACTCGGTTAGAATCTTGATAGCTTCGGCTATATCTCTTTAGTTTAGATTAGTTTTAGTTTATTTCTTAGCTTCTTAAGTTCAAGCCCAAGTGCCGGCTTTTATTGTACACTCCGAGACGGATTTCTGTTAAATTGTATCTGAATAATAAAGGATTATTTACCCTTCCATCTTGTTGTTTCTTGTTGCACGAACTCAAGCGATTATTCGCTTATCAATTCTTAAGGTTCTTTCTCTTTCAACTATAAATTAGCATTTACAAAGTGCATGCCGGTAATACACTTTTTATCGCCTAAAAGATATAAGATCATCGGGTATTTTAAGAGGATGCCACCATTATGGGAGAAATTGCGTTTACGGTAAATGTTAATGGGTAGAACAGACGTTTCTTTCAAAGTTATACGTACCGTTTTTAGCACCAGTCTCCAAACTCCCTAGCAAAATATAAACGTTTGAATAGATTTGTGTACTGTTATGACGTTTAAGTGCTTTAACTATCAAAAGCGGTGAATTCGAAATCAGAGAGAAAAACAATTTATAGTACTTATGAGCTAAAATTTGAATCGTACAATGTCCTTAATTAATTATGTTTTTAACATATCCATCGGTTGTTAAATTTTATTTTTTTATTTCTAATCTAATTTAATATTCTCTACCACATGAAAAGATGATAAAAAGAGAAAAATAGTATGAATTACCTGATTTACAGAAACGTATTTTTTATTTGCCTCCTTTTTCTGTCTTTACATGATAAATGTTCTCTTCAAGTTTATTTACAAAATAAAAATTATAATTATTAATTATGGCAGCGCTTCAACAAATAGTTATTTTTATTCTAACATAACTACAGTTTCTTCACTGTTTGGTGTATGTCTTTTTGATTTTATTTTATTTCCCATTTCTTCAACATATGATTGAATTCTTTTATGTTTTACTTCTTCTGCAATTTCTAAGTCTGTTCATATGTAGTAAATTTATCTTTAGCTTTTAAATGAAATTCAAAATTAAAGTCACTTGTTATACTCTGTTTTAAAAGTTCTCGGAAAATGACAGCAGGTATGTGAAATCATACTTCTTCTCATTTCTTCAGAAGAAATACATGAAGTAATGTCATACACAGACAACGTAGTTCATATTATAATGCAAACGGAATAAATCTATTCTAACTTCTGTGTATAAGCCTGTCTTTCCTTGGGACACAACCCTTGGACAGAGGTTGAGACTTTTAAGAAAAGAAAAGCCTCCGTTCACATGTCAAAGGCTTATTATACTTCTTCAGGAAGGACAATGTTTATGAGAGCGAGTAAAGTTTTCTCTCCTGAAAATACTGAAAGTGTACACATGGTCGTATACATGCCGCGCTAGTGACTTCCTACTGAAGACCTCCAGTAGACTTGTAAGGATTATCTTAATTTTATTAACAGTTAAATTTCCTTTCCTGTCAAATTTTTAGCTTCAACTTACTACTTCCGGCCAGAACGTAGTTTTGGAATTTGCTGAATATTTAATGAGAAGGAGCGGTATTTAAACCACGAAGTTACTTACTGAGACAGAGAGAGAATCAGAGTTTCTGAACTACGCGCGCCTGCCTTTTTGACCGCTCTCTCTCTCAAAGCTGTTTCTATGCTCGGCCGTACTCAGGCCCTTGCTAAGCTTCGTAGTAAAATAAGTCAAGGGGCCAACTTTAATTGAACCTTGATAGCTTTGGCTATACTTATTTAGTTAATCTTAGTTTTAATTTAATTCTTAGTCTTTTAAGTTCAAGTCCAAAGCGCGGGCTTTACTTGTACACTCCCAGGCGGAGTTTTGTTAAATCTTATCGAAATAATAAAGGGTTAGTTACCCTTCTCTCTTGTTGTTTCCTGTCATCGAACTCTAGCGATTATTCGCTTATCAGTTCTTAGGTTCCTCACTTCCAACATAGAATTCCAAAGTGAGGTACCTTACAGACTTATTGAACGATGTGACCAAACGCAGGTGACCAGTACTGTCACTAGTATGGAGGAATCACGTTTATTATCACGCTGTTAATTGATCGTATTCAGGGAAAATTTCGACTTGATGGCTAGAATTATATCGACGGGGCATCTCTATCCCAAAGTCTTGTTCTTTTCTTTTTATTTTCAGAGTTACATTTTTTCGTTAAAATGTCTTTCCATATCCTCGTATTGGTTTTAGAAATCTCACGATACTCCTTAATAGCGCTTTAACTATTTCATCTTTTTTTTTCATTGGTGTGGTGAAAAAAAAAAAAAAAAAAAAAAAAAAAAGAATACTCTTCGTATCTATCCTTCCTTGAAATAGCACATTATGCGTACAACGAGGGCTTAAATTTAGACGGTGATCGGCTGAACTACTTCTTAGCTTCTGAGTGGAATAATAATTTCAGCCGGAGCTCTAAACAAAATGAGGTACGATAATTTATTTTTTATTTAACTATTTATAATTATTTTAATTATGTATTAAATTTATCTTTATCTCTTTATTAGCCCAAAGGGCGTTAGTCCAGAAGGGCTATTAATTTCGTTTTGGCATTTTGCGTCCATTCACTTTTCAAACTGTTGCCACCAAATATTACAGCCCTGTATTATATTTAAAGAAATCAAAATGAAGAATCTGCATAAATGTCTGTATGTTTCTCGCATTTTGATAAATTAATGGTACCTAGAGCAATCAAATTTTAAATAATTTAATCCTCCACCGAATATGGGCATCTGGGAGCCCTAATGTGCAATTTGTTTTATTATCTATTTCATATTTTGTCAGACATTAAAGAATTTTTGAGTAACAAACTTAACGATTTTAAAGCGAGGAATGGCAACAGTGTACGGGAAAAAATACATTTTTATCTCCAGCTTGCGAGACTGTGTATCGGAAATTCTAAAGATATACTCCATTTTAAAATTGTTTTGCAATACTGCTGTTCAGTTGAATTAAATGGTTTAAGTGCGACGAACATCATATTCAGTAAATATGGGTAACACACAAAACGTTGAAAAAACGCCGCTTTCAGCTTAATGTAAAATCTGAAAGCTTTCATATTTTCTTTTTCTTTTGTTACTTTAATTTTGGTTTCATTATTTAATTATTTTAATTTCTAGTTATTTTATTTATTTTATCCTCTTTTTCCTGACAGTCTTCCATAGGCTTCCGGCACTTCTAATTTTAGAAATTAATTTTAAAATTAATTTTAATTTTAAAATTACTAATTTAGAAAATTAGTAATTTTAGAATTAGTAATTTTAGAAATTATTAATTTAGAAATTACTAATCAGAATATGGTTCCCAGGTAACTGAGTAGGTGCATATGCTGATTGATTTCTTCGAAATTGAATAGGTAATTAAGTACTATATTTCAAAACAGAAATTCCTCACAAGCATTTTTTGGGAAGGTTTTAAATAGACGATATTTAAAGTCTATGATGCAAAATATTTGCAACTTAAAAGTAATCGATAAAATTCGTCAAAGTATTTGCTTTCAAAATTCAAATTAAAACATAGAAATGAATTTGATTCGGAAATAACTGAAACATATTTCTTAAAATAATTAATTACTTAAATCTTGAATTTTTGTCAGAAATTTAAAATGTGTTATTAAGAAAGTGAAACATCATCATAAGATATTATCAAATTTATAAAAGTATTCGAATAGTTCTGTGGGCATAATTAAAGAAAAACACCGAGCTTGATTATTTGTAAGGCATTAAACAATTTTGAAATAAATATTAATCAAGGGCTTAGTTATCCTAAAAAGTGCTTTGTAAAGCTTAAAATTTACGAAATTTTAATTTAAGAGCAAAAAATTGCTCCAAAAAAGATGAATTTATTTATATAGTAGCTGCTTTATATTTAAATTGAACTAAATATGCTAATGTATTTAACTTTTGTTCATAATCGTTTCTTCGCATTTACTTTAAAATAACTACTTATTTCAGTCTCTCAAAAACGAAGGCTATAAAACCTCATATAAATTTATATATGTTTTAGAAATTGTGCATTATAAAATATACCATGCTTTTTTTATTTGGCACCTGAATATAAAAACAATCTAATAGTTTCATATAAATTTAAATTATAGACTCCATTTGACTGCACTGGAAAGTCTAATGCGGTAAAAACATTTAATACTTACAGGAGAAAATGTTATTTATTGCATAAAATGTTATTTAATTTTAACAACTTATATTTTTCTTCATTTACTTTTTTTAAGCACAAATGATATTTTTGTTCCATAAATTCAGTTCTTTAACGCAAATAACTTAGCCTTTATATTAAAAAAAATTCGAAACATTTAGTTACTTAATGAGTTTTTAAAATCTATTTCAGAATATTTCACGTGTGAAATAAAATAATTCGAAATTCTTCGTAAAATGGTTAAATTAAACTGTTATAACACTAACTAAATGAAAAAAATTTATAAAAAATAACGCTGCATTATATTTTAGACTGAACAAAATCAATAAGAATTGAAGATAAACTGTTAATGGTACTGACAAATATTCGTTTGAAAATTAAATAATCAAAAATGAGGATTATTACGACATTTTAAGACACATAATAATTTAAAAGAGAGAGGAGAAAGAGATATTGCACATAAATGAATAAATTTCTAAATTAACCAAAGTTTGAATCAAACTGGATGGCGGTAAAATAATATGTGCAGAAAGAAAAGTGAAAGAACTTATAAATATATTACTTATATACTACTACTAAAATTATAACTTCTATTTAGACTTGAAAAATAAACTGTTTTGGGCAGTTTAAGCACTTAAAAACATTTGAATATTTTAATTTACTTGGAACTTATTGTATAAGCTCTCATCTAATAATTATTATTAATTTAAACGTATAAGACTACATAGGATGAATTTCAAATTTGAATAATTAATTTTACTTATTAATTTTACTTAAGATAAGTATTTCGCTATACCTGTCACCGAGTCGTCCCTTGCTTCTCCATTACTAGTACTTATCATAACCAGCAGAATTCCCAGTATTGACACAACCATAATTTAAGATCTTGCTCTGTTCAAGTTGTGAGAGAAATTGATACGAAAGAGTTTTTATCGCATATAAAAAAGGCTTAACTAACGCGGGAGTGAAGTCTGTTTCTTATGTTTTCAAACGAATAGAGTATAAATGTGCTTGTTTCCAATAGGACTGTTCAGATTCTAGAAAGATCATTCAGAACTTGAAGTCTAACAAAAATGTTACCAGCTGTTGATCAGCTTAGCGATCAATATATGTCCTTCTTTTTCATTTTTTATTTGAACAAAACAGTGAAATATATGATGCAATACCACTTAATAACAAGAACATAACACTTTCTCCTTTGTTTTGAAAGGAAAATGTTAACATAACAAAAATACGTTTTTTTTTTTCATGTATCTGCTGTTGAGTTAAAGTTTACGTAAATACAAAACTTCAATCAGAAAAGTTATGAAATGATGGAACTTCGACGGAAAATATCAACATTTATAGATGCATATATAAAAGTATTTGTTGTTCAATGTAATTATGTTAAAATAATCTCACTAATGAAATTATATTAAAAGTATGTATTATATATGTTTTAAAAATGGTCCGAAAAATTCTAATTACCGTATTTGCCAGCGTATAAGACGCACGTTTTCTCTTTGAAAATCGGTCTGAAAAACGGAGGTGCGTCTTATACGTCAATGCTGTTTGAGTTAGCATTTCGCAAGTTTTTGAATGGGTCAAAGCTTCATGGCATGCTGGGTAAACAGAGACAGTGGTTAAATCATTTAAGAAGTGTGGCATTAGTAATGCACTGGACGGTACAGAGGACACTTTGTTGCATGAGGACTCAGATGCTGATTTAGACGAAGTTTCACGAGACTCCTCACTTAGCTCTGGAGATGAGTGCTTGGATTTGACGAAGAAGATTTAAAAGATATTCTTTCCCAGATATTGGAGATTTGCAGAAAGTAATACTTCTTATTTGTATTACTTTATATTTAAAATACTGCAAAGTCATTATACTGATCAGTAATGAAGTCTTATCTTTCATAAATGTGTGTGCGTCTTATACCCGGCAAACACGGTACATAAAACTTAATTAAAATTCTAATTAATTTCTACTTTGCGTTTCTTAATTAAAGAAAGAATGATAGCTCTACTGGTTTAAATTACCTTAAATACTACTGAAGGTTTAGTTTAATAATTTTTGATTTCAAGCCTAAGGAATTGGCACAATATCTTGTATTAAACCATTTGTTCTTCTATAAATTTGGAATTATTCTATCTAATATTTTGTAAAAAATTTAGAATTCTTATACACCTATATTACAAATTAGCTACAAATTCTGTGCACATAATAAACATCTCAAAGCATCGTTTATTCGCAGTTTTCAATTAACAGTAGAATAAAATTTCAATGTATTACTTATAATTACGATGCCAGTATCCATTATCACTGCATTCACTACCTTTAATTTCTCAGTTTAAACAATCAATAAACTTAATAAAAAAATGGTTAAGTGATTATTTTAAGGTATTTTTAAGATCTTACCAAAGATTCTATAACAAAACATTCAAAAAAAAGTAAAATCAAAGAAAACTGCAATTGTAAAGAAAAATAATTCTATAAATAAAACAAAAAACTGATTTGAATAAGCATTTTTTTAGTGTAATTGCCTATTCAGCATTGGGCATTCCAGAGGTCAGAAGTGGTGGCCATTTTACTGAGGAGGCATCTAACAAGCGGCCACCTTTGCCTCTTATTGAAAAGGACGAACTGTTATAACCATGGCTTCTCCGAGATTCGAACCCCGGTCCTTACGTACCTAGCCACTATACCTGTTGTGCGGGTTTTAGAAAATGTATGAAAATTTAAAATTTCGTGAGAAAGGGCAGATTGAATTGGATTATATTAAAGCCCACCAGAAATATCTGTGTAACGGAAAGAATACATTCTCAGATGAAATGGCTCATATTCATGTTAAATACACAAAACGCCTACATAGCCATCCAGTTCACTAAGATTTAAAACCGGGTGGAACTATCAGATTTTATCATTGAGTTTCGAAATGAATTTTCATAGATTTCTACTATTTAGAATGCTTGTGAATTTTTTTCTGCAATTTTGAAATTACTAAATTTTTAACAGGGTACGGTAACTTCAGTTTATATCTGAAGAAACTTGGTTCACCTCATATAGGCTTGTCTTTCTGCAGATTCGGGGGAGGGCAAAATGTCGAATATTTGTTGCTGTACAATTTTAAATTTACGGAAGGAAGAAAAGAACTCATTTTAAATATTCTTAAAATGAAATAAGTAAATAAATAAATAAAAGCATAATCTAGGCTTTCCATTTTATAATACTGTTAGCTAAAATTCATTTGTCAAAGTTTATTGCGAATTAAGAACAACACAGGAATAACTGAAAAGTGTTGTAATGTAAAAATTACAAAACGAGTTAATGACTAAAATCTGTCATCTCATTCTTATAGTTGAAATATTAATTTTAATACAGTTATGTTAACATTTTTTCGCATTTAAATTATAATATTTTTTTTTATTCGATGGCTGAATCTTACCTATTCAGTACTGGCCACTCCTAAGGCCAGAAATGGTGGCCATTTTATTGAGAAGGCACCTAATAGGCGGCCACCATTGCCTGCTACGTTGGGACGGGAAATTACAACCATGCCTTTTCCGGGATTCAAAGCCGGGCATTTCGGTACTGCAGTAGGCTTCCCTAACCACTATACCGTCTGGACGGCTTAAATTATAATAAGCATACACTGAAACATAATTTGGAGGTATAGTATTTTAGTGTGCTAATCACAAATTTAGATTTTATATCATTTTTATCATTTTAAAATTTTAAGTGGATTTTTAAAGTTAAATTTCTTTAAAATTAATAAATATCTTATTGCAATATTTCTTTGTTCTGTTGTTGTTGTTATTGTTGCTTGTCTTACTTGTCTGACAGTAACATCAGAATAAACCCACGAAATTCATCATGGCAAGGAGCCCCTTGAGCACCATACAGTACGAGTTTCTTCACTACCGCCCACTCGAATTGCATCCTTTGGGGGGGGGAACGGATCCGAAGGTCTCCCACCTCCTTCCCCTTCCACCAAACACTCAATAGAACTTTCTTCTCGCTGCATATTTACAGTGCCCCCAAGCCGCACAGACACTATACATTTACAAACACCCACGCCTTCTCAGGGATTCTAGTCCTGGCATTTCGGTACGGTAATCACAGTTGACAGTTCAATCACAGTTCGGTACGGTAACCGCTATTCCGGTGTTGAGGCTTTTTTTACTCTAAAGTCAAAATAAGAACTTATTAAATTTTCAAAGAATGCAAAGCACTAAATTGTCTTTCTCTTTAAATTAAATTTTCTATGAAAAAAGAGGCAAAATTAGAGGTTTTAATTTCAAAACTTACTCCTATTTTATTGCTTTATTTATAATCTTCTTTCATTACGCCGCTTAAAACACTTCTATTATATATATTTGCCTGCAACTACGGCTACAGATTCGATCTGATTTCTTTTATAAATTTAAAATCTGGTAGCAGGTGATGAACACGAAATTTTTAATTTTGCATCCAAATGTAAATCAGTACAATAGTTTCAGACGAAGTCATGCATTTCGTAACATTATTAGATAAAGCATGGCTTATCTCTGAAGCACATGTTTATTATTCTAAAAAAGTTTTATATGGGCTATGACAGTGACAAAAGTGCTGTGACTTCGTTAATAGTGTGCTATTGCATTAGAGTTTCTAAGATAAATTTTATGTTTGTGTACAAACACAAACGTAGAACACGTTAAAAGTATCATCTTACGCTGCGCTAATGTCGAATCAAAATATATATTTGAAACCTAATTCTTTTTTTTCCCTTTTTTTATATGTTGAGGTAAAAGCCAATAGCTAAAATCTCTTTAAGGTTCTTAAATTTAAATATTACAATACTATATTATACAAAAATAAAACTGGCTTATAATAGACAAGTGTCCGATTATCAGCACCAGAAGTGCTAGTTTTAAGACACACTTTTTGTCTGTATCGTTTTTGTATCCGAATAACTTTTCAAATCTTTGACCGTCATCGTATGATACCGCCATGTGTTATTAAAAAAAATAATGAAGAATCTGTATGAATTCACATATGTATGTTCCTCGCATTGTGAATAAACGATGGCACCTATCGCCTCTACTTTTTTTTTTTTTTACTTGATATGTTTTAATTGTGTGTTTATAGTTTATGTTTTAATGTTGTGATTCTGCGTGAGTTTATTTTTGTGGTTGGATTCCTTATTTTGTGGTGAACTCAGAGACGATCCAAACAAGACCATAAGGTCTATTTTTAAACCAGGTGGTGGATCGGGTCATATTCCTCTCATTTGTAACCTTATAGCAGATGAACTAGCAGATGAATATACGTTGTCCTCCACCCGAACAGTCCGAATTTTGAATATCGAATTTGTTTTTTTTTATTTTTTTTTCATATTTCCACACATTGAACAGATTTTTTATTAACAAATCTGGTGATTTGAAAGCAAGAAGTGGCAGCACTGTTCGAAATCAAACATTTTATTCTCCTGCTCGCCGGACTGTCGCTATTCAGCAAAGCGTAAAATCTGTTTTCTTATGATTCATTCTTATCTTTCAGTTTTAATTCACAATTTGGCAGACTGAAAGCAATGTGTCGCTTAATGCTTCAAATAAAATACTTAATTTTCTTCCCGCACCAGCGTATTGCCATTCAATAAAACATAAAGTACTTAATATGCAAATTTTATCTTTCCGTTCCTGAGTGGCAAATGAAGTGATTGAACAGCAATAAATGCATTATATATCATATTTAAAAATATTATATTAAAATATTTAAATTAAAAACATTTTTTCTATTAAATTATATTCTATTAATTGAAATTTTTCTACTTTTTAATCTGACTGATTTAAAAAAATAATTTAAAGTATTTAATACTTAACGTATTCATATATTATTAATATAATAAATTAATAAGTAATATTTTTTATGAAATAACTCTAGCTTATCTCATTAAACCATTTTATACTTTTTTCAATTTTATGATAAATGTTTTTAGGCGGTTGACCGCACGAGCATTTAGTTTTCAAAGTAATAATGTAACGAATATAAAAAATGACAACTCCTGTCATTAAATTGAGAATTCTAGAGATACGCTATTTTTCTTTTCCATATTTTGTGAATTTACTCAAGAATATTACCATATATGTATATATAAATATATGTAGCATAAATGAGAGTAAAGTGATGCTGCATAATAAAGATAAAAAAAAAGAAAAAAATCTGATGTGTACATCACATGACTTCCTTGTACGGAATATTAAATTATACGCACTTTTTCTTGCATTTCATTTAAACTTATTGAATTAAATTTATTTCGTCGATAGAAATAAACCATAATAGTAGAATAAATGCTCTCTTTAAAATTCATTATTATCATATTGACACTCTAGCCCTAGGTTCACTTAACAGCGTTAAATTTCATCCATTTTTTAACCCAGAAAGCACAAAATTTATATCATCTTAAGAATTATCTAATCGTTGCCACATATTCTATTCAAATACTATAATAAATCTAAAGCGATATATAAAAGAAATTAAGCAAACAACAACAGCAAAAAAAAAAAAAAAAAAAAAAAAGGGGGCTTTTCACAGACGATTCAATATTTCTCATTTAATTAATTCAGTTTTCACTTCGCGACAAGGCAAAAATACATAAAACTCAAAATACCTGTATTGAAAATTATGAAGTAAATCTTAAACACATATTTCCTCGAATAAATTCCAGAATGGATTAAGCATGATTTAATTCACAATAATAAAGGAAGGCGTTATTTTTGTTTTTGCGAAGCTTACTTTCTCTAGATTGTTTTGCAGTTTTCCTGTTTCAAATGTAAACAAACATTGGCGCCGTTGCAAAACTAATTAGGCTTTGCGGCACTTAAACAACTTTTAAATTGTTAATAGTTCTAAAAATATCGCATGCAGATTTATCAAAGGCATAAAAAATTTAACCGGAAGATAAGAACAACATAATTCAATAATTTTTAAAGCAAAAAGTGCACAATTTACAAACGTATAAGAATAAAGAAACTGAAATTACAGAACATGGTAACAGGGTGAATATATATATATATATATATATATACATATATTTATATGCTTTTTGTGCGGCCTATTGAAACAAAGTAAGAGGTGCACATCTACATGTTATAACAGTCCTATATACTAAATGTCAACGTTCTGAGGCTACTCGTGTTTGAGTTATGCGAGATACGTATGTACGTACGTACCCACAGAAGCAAGGAAAATTTCTCTTCAGAATCCATTTTAAATAAGTTTTATAATTTTTTTGGGGGGAAAGAGTCCTTTATTCTGTCCGTACGTACATATGTCACACAAAAATATCGTTAAATTGCATTCGATGGCGGTCAAAATGGATATTTTCGTTGAAACATGATGCCAGAAGTTTTTCGCGATTATAATGCTTCCTTTTTACTTCGTACAAGGAAGTAAAAAACTGTGTCAGCGAGAGTTAGTCCGAGAGCAGATTGAAAATCGTAAAATTCATCGTAGAATCATACGTAAATTTTTCGTTGGTCATTCACAAAAATATTTTAACTAAAATGTTTATGTTTTAAATGTTCTATTTGATAACCTTTATTCTTCGCAATTTTTATACACCGTATTTTTCAAGACAATAAATCCTTTTGCAGTATCGGAAGAGGTACTTTATCCCATCGCTCTCGAACAGTTTTTAAAGTCTAAGGAGGTTGCAAGTCGACGTTCAGGCAACCTGCTTTTTAAAAGCACAAAAGGGCAAAAATACATTGTTGATAGATCATAGATTTAGTAGGGATATGAATGAAGGGTATGGTCTTGTTACTCGCTTCTTGTTAAATTTTTTCCAGGAAATTTAGAGTAGATTTTGACGTGTCGCTGCTCTCTTTGTCTTGATGCAGTTCTACTGATGGTCACGCTGTGCGTAAAGAGAAGTATTTCACATTTGAAAACTGTGTATAAAATATGTTTTATAATACTATAGAGTTGATCTTAACATTTTTCTCTCTTATCTTTTTTACTTCCTTGTACGAAGTAAAAAGGAAGTATTGTAATCGCGAAAAGTTTCAGGCTGCATATTTCAACGAAAATATCCATTTTGACCGCTATCGAATGCAATTTAACGATGTTTTTGCGTGATATCTGTACGTAAGGACAGAATAAAAGACTCTTTTCCTCCAAAAAAACTAAAAAAATGCTTTAAAATGAATTCTGAAGAGAATTTTTGGTGGCGTCTGTACAAACGTATGTACGTTCCTGCGTACGTATCTCGCATAACTCAAAAACGAGTAGCCTTAAAACGTTGAAATTTTCTATATAGGACTGCTATAACATGTAGATGTGCACCTCGTATTTTGGTTGCAATCGGCCGCACCAAACGTATATAAATATATTTATATATATATCCGCTCTGTTACCCGGCTTAGAGATCTGAGTTTCTTTACTCTTATATGTTTGTTAATCGTACATTTTTTGCTTTAAAAATTATTGTATCATGTTGTTTTTATCTTCCGTTTAAGGATTTATGCCTTTAGTAAATCTGTAAGCAATATTTTTAGAATTATCAACAATTTTAAAGTTGTCTAAGTGCCGCTAAGCCTTTTTTAATGGCGGCCGTTGATGTTTACATTTGAAATAGGAGACTAGTGGATTTGTTGCCAATCTAGAGAAACTTAGCTTCGCAACAACAAAGATAACGCATTCATTTATTATTGCTAATTAAATCATGCTTAATTCTTTCTGGAATTTTTTCGAGGAAATAAGTGTTTAAAATTTACTTTAATTTTTAATATAAATATTTTGAGTTTTTATGTATATTTGCCTTCTCGCGAAGTGAGAACTGAATTAATTAAATGAGAAATACTCAGTCGTCTGTGAAAAACTGTTTCTTTTTTGTTTTGTTTGCTTAATTTCTTTTATACATCATTCTAGCTTTATTATAGTATTTGAATAGAACATGCGGCAACGATTAGATAATTCTATTCTTTAAATGATATAAATTTTTCGCATTATGAGTTATAATATGAACGAAATATATAAGTTAACTGTAATATAATTATTGGATTATATAACAGTTAACTTAGTTTCCGTTATATAATTATTATATAAATTAACTGTTATATAATTACTAATTCTGATAAGGGAATCTAGCGCCAGAGTGTCGCTATGGTAAACAAATACTAAAGTGAATTTTAAAGAATGCATTTATTCTTTTGTGGTTTATGCGCTGTCGGCGAAGTAGATTTAATTCAATCCAATAAGTTTAAATGAAATGCAAGAAAAAATGCGTATAATTTAATATTCCAATACAAGGAAGTCATGTGGTGTACACATCAGATTTTTTTGAATTTGAAAACCAGAAGTTGCCATAAATCCATTAAAAAACTTTCTTTAGATTCCTTGAACCATATTTTAAAATTATTTTTGTCTTTGAAGATCTTAAGTGGATGTCTTTTTACTGCAGTTACTTACGTAAACCTTAGATTCATCTATTGTGACAACATTTTTCCATTTTTGTCCGGAAAAATGTTTCTCATAAAGAATTCTGCAGCGAGAACATTCGGTAATGTTCTGCGTAAAGAAAGACGATGCACATTTGCCTTTTTAAGATTCAAATCAGCATTAACCACTTTCTTTAAAGTTGACACTTAGCATTTTAAGGATTTTGCAGCTGTCATTTGACTTAACAGAATTTTTTTGACATTAGAGATTTTATCTTTATTATATTTACTTTTGCAACATTCGATGCATTCTGTTTTTTCTTTGGTTACATATTTGGAACAATGTTTCCGCTTGAAGTTAGTAACTTATTTTCAAATATTTTCCCTTTGTAGTTGACAACATTATCGTAACTTTAGATATCTAAAACCCACGTCTTTCACAGCGTTTATTGACAACTAGATACGAATAATTTTCTTCGAAAGATCACAAACGTAGCCTTCTTTGCACTGCTTCATTAAAAGCGCCATTTTGCGTGAAAACAAAACTGTCATGTAGCAGACGATAGCTTATACTATCAAAAATAAAACTGCAGTTAAAAACAATTTCAAGCAAACTATATAGTAACGCAAAATCGTCTAAAATATGTGCGAATAGTATGTTCTCGAAACTTCGCTGATGTACTCGTCTTTCATTTAATAGTAGCTGCAAAAAGCTGCATTTCTAAATCTCTGAAAACACTTCTCCTAAAATGTAAATGTGAAGACTGTAGAGATATTAGGTACTTTTGAAAACAGGAGAGATGAAAAATGAGCAATGCTCTCACCGGGATTCGAACCATGAACCTATAAAATATCCGTCGAATGTGCTAACCAATACACCACGAAGGCGAGAGAAATACCTTATAAGCCAAACTACTTGTTTCATTCGTAGTCGGTTTCAGTTTCTGTGTTATTCTTTCTTAAAACTTTGTGTTCATTTTATATTCTCGTAACATGCAAATTAAAACTTAAAAATAATGTAAAGAAGATTAATTAAGAAAAATTCTTTGTTGTTACAAATTATTTCATCATGATATAATTTTCAATTTGATTTCCTAATTTAGCATAAATATGAGGATTTCAAAATCTGAGAAATTTGGAAGCAGTTGTTGAATACAAATATTTCAACATCATGAAGACGAATTTTTAGAAAGCAGTTAATGGCCATCTTTCTGCATTTATTTAAAAAAAAAAAACTGAATATTTTACCATCCCACTATAATAAATATATAGTTCATAAAATGATAATTTACATCTTTGTTTCGAATTTAAAGTTTAAACCAATTGTCTTTTTTGCATAATACAAACTTTGATAATTTTGTAATAGACTAATTACATTTTACCGACACATTCTTGTTAATCTTGTAGTATTTTGTTTTCAGATCTTTCTTTCAACAACATTGCAGATAATCTGAAAGATTTGAATTATTATTATGCAGCTTTCTATTACAAAACTGCTGGATTAATATCTATAAAATTGCGCATTTAACTTACTTCATTAAGTTATCTTTACTTACGTTATTTCGTTAAGTTACTTAAGTTACCTTTGATTTCATGTTACAGTTTAATGCGAGAATACAGCTAAGTTACGTGGCTTCTAATTAAGCAATCATACTTATTTTTAATACATTATTTATTTCCAATTTAAAATCTAAAAATGCAGGCTCCCTTGATCATAACGTTTTCAGTGTTTACTTCGATAGGCATGCAAAAGATGTTCCTTGTAAATAGCAAATGCATCTTCGAGAACACTAGACAATTCCGGGTAGCAATAAGGAGGAGATAGTTTCGTTTTCACGAAGAGTTTTAAAGACCTTTCATTTTGTAATTCACATGCATCTGCGTATGCATAAAATCCCATCCTTATGCATGCGTTGTGCTCGGATGTACCACAGCCACCGTGAAAATAAGAATCCCAGCTGTAGCAAGACTGGGACTCAAATTTACAATCTGGCTCTTCTAAAGTGGCAATGAAATAGTCACAGGATCTGTAATGGCTGCAGTTTAGCTCTCCAGGATTTACTTCCACTGAAAGAAACAAATGTGTGTAACATAAATTAATATTTAATAATTTGAGGAAAATTTATCTATTTTTTAATATCAGATTTAATACAGAATTTGTTTATTGCTCAGTTTATGGTATTTTGAAATTTTAAGCTATGCTGCTAAAACAGTAATCAATAAATACTTCTGTTTTAATGAAAACTGATATTTAACTCATAATTTTTTAATTCCAGAATATGTTTTACACAACTGAGGCTCTATATAACGATTTCTTGCAACCTAAAGGAGAAAGATATTATAAAGTGTAATCGCTGTAACGAGAATGAACTTGATACGTTCTCATCAAATGAAAACTTTACGTAAGGATCGTAGTAATGAAACTATTTCTATAACGAGCATCAACTCCATTTACGTTTTCCTTGTATAATGATTACAGAAAATTTTATAATACAAGAGTTGCTCTTAAACGGATTGATAAAAACCTGACTGTAAAAACATATATTAATAATATACATAGAGACTCGTTATCTTGTTTGGAAGCACTAGCAGATTCTGATAGCACTAATATTTTGGTCTCATATATAGAAGATATCCTTGTAAAAATTGAGAAAATACATGATGTAAAAATGAACTGGGTGAAAGCCTATATGGTGTTATAGGCAATAAGAGGGCCGACATGCTGGTCTAAGAGGCTGCTGTGGGTAATGCCGAGAATGAGTTCGATATTCAGGCACCAAAAAGAATTGTTATTGGTTAAATTAAGGATTTCTATTATAATTGCTTTAAAGAGAAATGGAACATTTCGGAAAAAAGAGAGGTTATTTGTTGAACTTTGAAGTTGTAGGATTCTTTACTGTGTAATTCTAAGTTACAGTTAAAAGTGAAGAATCTTAAGAACTAGTAAGCGAATAATCGCTTGAGTTCATGAGACAATAAGTAAACTTGGTAAGTAAACTTGGGAAGGGTTAAAAGACCTTTTATTATTCAAATAAGATTTAACAGAACATCGTCTTGGAGTTCAATAAAGCCGACACTTAGGCATGAACTTAAGAGACTAAGAATCAGACTAAACTAATCTTAACTAAAGAGATATAGCCCAAGCTATCAAGATTCTAACAGAGTTGGCCCCTTAACGCTAATTGACTGCGAAGCTCTCAAGGGCCTATAACACGGCCGAGCGTAATAATAGCTTACAAGAGAGTAGCCTAAAAAGGCGAACGCCTGCAGCCAAAATATCTGGTATCTCTCTCACTAAGACAGAAGAACTTCGCGGTTAAATACCGTTCTTCCTCATTAGCATTCAGACGTGATTCTAAAACTACGTTCTGGCCGGAAGTGGTTAAGTTGAAATTAAGAATCGATAGGAAAGGAAGTTTAACTCAAAATTTAGCTGTTAATAAAATTAACATAATCCTTACAAAGTTTTTAAAAAGATGAGAATGCTATATGATTTTGATTACAATTAAATAATTACTGGACACGGGCACAACCCAGTGCACTTTAAACGATTTAATTCGCAAAATAATAGTCTGTAGTGCTGAAGGCAATGCAGGGCATTTCGTCAAAGACTGGGTATTATTGCGACAAGTTAGGGAAAAACATGGTAACATAAAGAAATTCTATTGTCTTAATGAAGTTTAGATTTGAAAAGGATTTGATAAATTTTATATATGGCAATAGAACAATACTAGGAATTTTGATCTGATGTTCTTAACTGTGTTTTTGTTTTAATATTTGTCGGTGGGCTACTTTAACCATGAGGACGATTATTATCGGTCAGGAGGGTTGCAGCACACTCGTATATTACATCACATTACAAGAGGTTCGAGAAAACAAGAGCAGAACAATTAAAAGATTTCTTAATTATAAAATTCTTAAAAGAAATCTTTAAAACGTTATAACCCTAATTAGTCATAAATATTTTTCTGTTGAAACGCAATCAACCATTTCCAAATGAACAGCTTTAGTAAGCATTAGAAACCAGTCCATTCCTGAGTATATATACAGAAAAAGTAAGCTGTCTACTTAATGGTAGGTAGTTAATTGTTTTCTTCTAATATCACAGCAAGATTAAAAATTAAAATAGTTCTTAAAGCGTTTCTCTGCTTCTATGAGCTCCTATTAAGCTGTGTTTTTTTATAATTAATTATTAATCGTTCAAAGCTAAATGAAAATATTCAAAGAAAAGTTCGAAAATTTAAAATTAATGTTTCATGTAAATAATTTTTGACCATTATGTTTGCGCCTACCTATTTCAATGTAGAAATCTATAATTTTAAGAGCATGTAATTTAATAATAAAAAGCCATCATCATACGAATAAATGTCACTCCAAATCCTCAGATTTGGACAGTACTGTAAATTAAGATGCAAAGAAATTAAGCAATAACGAAAAGAGAGTTAATACGAGTTGTTTATATGAGTGTGTAGATATTAAGTAATTTTTTAGTCCAAAGCCTAAGAAGGAATATTAAAAGAAACATCTCTTTTTAAACGAAGTTGATTTATATATTATTTTGCGTTTAAATTTTACTAGAAATTTTTCTAAAAACACATTAGCAGTGTTTTCTGTTTCTATACATAGCAGTCACTTTTAAGAATGCATTCTTTCTAAATCAATTGAGTTAAATCAAAACCGGAAATGAAACTTACCTAAATACCTTATTAACAGAATGTGAAAATAAAATTTTAACAAAGATTTCAAGATTTTAATAATATTGATATCAATATATCTAAGTTTAGAGTTATATATATCTAATGTAATATTATATTTTAATTTTTTATTTATACATTAGAAAATAGTTCATAAAAGTAAGGAATTTCGTCTTAATGATCAGTTTATTATTAAGAAA
Source organism: Stegodyphus dumicola (assembly GCF_044657685.1). Lineage (NCBI taxonomy): Eukaryota > Metazoa > Arthropoda > Arachnida > Araneae > Eresidae > Stegodyphus > Stegodyphus dumicola. The sequence goes on from NC_140769.1 coordinate 175,008,973, forward strand.
TAAGGATTTTCCAGCTTCGCTCACTTTTAATACGAAGTATAAGAATTTGTTTCACATACGTATGTCATTATTTTTCATGTACATATTTTCATATTTTTCCGAAAGTATTATTATGCAGAAAAAAAAACGAAATCATGCAGATAATTAGTTGTATGCAAACAAATATTTTTTATTACTTCCTTCTACGAACTAAAGGAAATATTGTAATCGCGAAAAATTTCGAATATCACATTTCAACGAAACTACTCATTTTCCCCACTCTCAACTCCATCTGAAGATGTCTTTTACGTGATATCTGCACGGACGAACTGGATAATAAAAGACGTCTTTTCCCCAAAACGCATTGAAAAATGAATTTAAAGTGGATTTAAGAAAGGGTTTTCCATGACTCCTTTACGTGCGCGCATATGTGTCTCACATAACTCAAACACGAGTAACCTCAGATTCTTGAAATTTTGTATGTGGGACCGCTATAACATGTAGTTGTGCGCCTCCCTTTTACTTGTAATCGCCAATACCAAAGGTATTATGTATATATATATATCACTCTGTTACCCTGCTGGGTGAGCTAAGTTTTTTTCATTCTATATGTTGGTAAATCGGCATTTTTTGCTTTAAAAGTGATTAAATTATGTTGTTCTTACGTTCCGATTAATGGTTTTATACCTTTAGTTAATCTTCATGCAATAGCTGTAGAATTATCGATAATTTAAAAGTTGTTTAAGAGCTACTAAGCCGAGCTAAGCTTCTGTTTGTTTACATTTGAAGCTCCTAGTAGAATAGATAATTAAGTAAATTTCTGCACAAACTTCAGTCTTTTTGCAGAGAGGAATGAAAAGTAAACTTTCATTTTTGAGCATCGAAAAATCTGCCCCCTTGATCCAGGCCGAATTGCTTGTTTTTGCGTAGAAACTCTAATTTTAATTTAAAAAATTGTTTTTATTAACTCTTTTAACTGTACTGTACCCCTTTAACTTAACTATTTATTTGAAGTTTTATGTTTTTCTGGATTTTATAATTTTTAATGAAGATGTTTTGAGTTTTTATGTATTTCTGGCTTGCCGCAAAGTGAGAACTGAATTAATTGAATGAGAAATATATTTGTATTGAAACTCAAGAAAATACGCTTAAATGTAACACAGCAAAAATGTATGTAATTTAATAAGGAAGGAAGTCATGTGGTGTCCACATCACATGACTTTTTACTTCCGTAGAGATAGAACCTGCCGTTTTGTCAACGCACATTTACAAAATTATGAAGCATTAATTGAACTCAACTATGTCATATTTTATGCTGCATACAAGTATTATATTTGTTTTTGTTAATTATATGTTTACATAAAACTATTGCAGTGCTCTTTTTACGGAAGTTTTTTGTGAGAGAAAAGTAACATGGATGACTTTTAAGAAGATCAATGTGAGCTCCTAAGGCTTCAGAAAAGAGGCTGATATGCTCAAACTCCAGAACCTAAAGATTTTGCACACGCAAAGGATAGCAGATGATTATGCTTTAACTTGTATCCAAACGAATAATATCCTTTCTATTTAAATCACGAATTCATCAAAACGAAAGGTGTAAATAATCTTGTAAGATATTATCTATCTGTTGATTAATGGTTTTTAGGACTCTAAAAGCACTGCTTATTATATTAGACCTCTAGGCAGTTTCAAAATATATATTGTAAATATGCAGTTTCAGGAAATGATTCCTTAATCTTACTTTCGGATAAAGCAGTTAGGAAACTGTTCTGTAATTCTAAATTCAGTTTATCGTATTTCTCAGAAAAATATCGAATAAGTACATAAGTGTCATTTTGAAATTTCCAGCTTATTTGTAATGAATGATAAAGTTAGATTAATTAGAAACCATCTATCCAATATTTTCTCCCTCACCAATCATTTGTGTACACAAACGTAGTGTTAGCTAAACGTAGATGGATGTAGGCTAGCCATCGTTTCGTATAATGTTTTGAATAACTCGGAGTTCATTTGATTTAATATAATTAATTATTTTTACATATTCGACTTTTATCAATGACAATGGAAAGAGTTTGTTTGTAAACAGGCATTAATTACAGATGCAGCAGTTACTCCAACCAATATGGTTGCATTTCTTTGAAGTACCTTGTAAACTTGTGTGGCATGTTGCTAGAGACGTTTCTTATCAGTACAAATAGAAGAATAGTTGACTCTAGCAACGTCCTTTTTACAACAGTAATTATTAATGGTATTACAAATATCCTACTATTTACACCTTTTTGTGAAAGCAAATATCTCAGCAAGAAATTTTTCTCAACATTTTACTACTTATACATCTTAGAATAAAAAGTCAAATGGAAAGTTTGGCTATGTCTAGGCAATCTGCATAGAAAAACAGCTGACTACGTTTCTAATACTCACGATTAAATATCATCAAAGGTGATCTTAATTCTCCTACAAACTGTATTATTTCAATGAAAATTTCTTCTCCAAATATCCATTAAACAGCATCTTTAACACAAGCCGCTTTCAAAATTTTAAGAATTATCTGTTTTTTACCACTTTTAGCGGACCAGTAACTTACTCTGTAGGACGTTTCAACTGAAATTTTATTGTCTGCGTTAGCTGGTGATAGATAAAAGATTGCATTAGGACATTCAGTTATTTGCTGAAAAAAGATTTCCCTTTTATTTATAACTGTTGTAACTGTCATTCGGGGTTTCTTAATGATGGAAAGTTAATGAACATTACATGCTTCCGTTTAATAAAACTTTCCTGTGTGCTGAATAACGAATATTAAAGATATGCCTTTTTCCATGTGAATGAAAATCATTACTATAACTCTAAATGTTCATCAGAGTACTTTCTTTTCTTCTGTGAATGACCGCTACTTAGAATTTTCTTTTTACTTGCTGGCCTATCTCATGGCATAATAAAACACTGCCTTAAAAATGTTTGGAGCAGCCTTTAAATCAGAGCTACAAAACAAACCAGTTTCAGGTTAAAATAATACGCCGAACAAAGATTAATTAGAAGTCAAACAACAAAAATTAGTGTTATATTTTTAAATATTCCAGGATTAATTTCGATGGTATTACCGAACCATCACCCTCAGCTGCGAAAGTGCAAATTTGCACTTTCGCCGAACAAAGATTAATTAGAAGTCAAACAACAAAAATTAGTGTTATATTTGTAAATATTACAAGATTCATTTCAATGGTTTTACCGAGCCAACACCCTCAGCTGCCAAAGTGCCAATTTGCACTTTGGCAAATTTTGCAAATTTTCTCTTTAGTAGCTTTGGATGATGGTTCGATAAAACTATCGGAACTAGTCATGGAAAATTTACAAATATAAAGCTGATTTTTGTTGTTTGACTTCTAATTAAACCAGTTTCATTTCCATTTTAAGACCTATGTTTAACCACATACTCAATTTTATATAAAGAGCACTTTATATTTAATAACTCTATAAAAGAACAGCAACTAATTTAATGAAGCAAAACACTCCACTCAACCTGAATATCATAATTGTGAACAAAGAGAACAACTAAACTTGTTTTATGATTCAATAGTGAAAGTATGGTTGTTTACACGTCGTTTTATACAGACTGGGGCAGGAGGTAGCTACTTGGAATGGGTAAGAAATCCAGCATTACGGTTGGTGCTGGTAGAGCTAGTTACGACTAACAACTTAGCTTTGCCACACATTACTGTCAGTAATAATCAAATTGAAAATACTCTCAATTACTTTCCCTTTTATTTGCATTTAAACTTTCAGAATATTTTGCTTATTTATCAGCATTTAATATATATAATTGCTATTTTACACCATTATTAATAGTTTTTCTCGTTACTCCGACTTAACTCCCGCTTACATATCCCAGGAAAAAGGAATCACAGACTAGGGTTGATTGATATCTGCAAAATCATCTCAAGAAATTTCCATTTGAAAAGGAAGAAAAACGGTCACAAAGCATCTGTAGCTTTCCAAACAATCCATATTTCTGAAGATTTTTTCAAGCAATTATCCTATAATTTTCCGTTTAGGAATTACTAGCAAGATTCGCACTATTAGTTACTACTCTAGAAATAATATTCTTGCACTTTAAATTACTTGGCAATTATGGATATAGGTAAAAGCGTGACCAGTAGTACCGTAGGTCATTCAAATATTGTTGTATTTAACTAACTGTTAAGCTTCCTTCACAATCTGACCGAGAGAGAGAGCACCTGGGGAAGGGATCTTCGAGGGTCTCCCACCCCTTTTTCCTACTACCAGCTCTCTAAATGATTTCGTCTGGCGGTGTATTTTGACCACTGCTTTGACGCACAAACACCATACGCTTACAAAATTGAGTTTTCCGGTACAGTAGTCAGCGTCACTACCCTAATCCCGTTTGGAAGAGTTACATACAAGGCTTCATATTTACACCATTCAATGTGAACAGCTAAATAATTTTTCAGATAATATAATTAAAGTTTTAGTTCAAATGAAATAACCAAAATAATTCTAATGTTTGTAACATCAACAACAAGGATTTCTCAATCGCTCAGTTGGAATACTGCAAAAGAATGTTGTGAATGGTGTACTTTTGAACCATACCAAAACACAGTCTCCTCTTAATAAAATAGGCCAGTGGTGATTTTTCGGGGCAGTAGCTTCACTTGGAAGACTTTAACCAATGGTTAACATGTGAGACATTAATATCAAATTTGAACTACTGAGATGTATTTAATATAAGAGATAAATGACTGAAGACGTGTTTTGCTGTACTGAAGCAGCTTTCAGATAAAAAAATCACTTGGCATCGATGATGTTCTACTTAATGATTTCTTTCAGACGTATTTAACTATGTTAAATTTATTAAACACTCTAAGACGTATAAGCGTCAAATTATATGGGCTAATCCCAATGGAATTCTGTAAAGTTTTCGCTCGTATTTCCTAACTTGACCATTCTGAGAGGTATGAATATGAATTCTGGGAGGTCTCTTTGAAAAGTATGAATTTTACAATATTACTATTTTAGACCATTTAAATGGATAAAAAATGTAAAAACATGCAATTTAATATAAAGCTTAATTTTAGTTAAAAAGTACAAAATCTATCATAATAATGAGAACTGAAAATATCTGGAAAACAAATAGTTGAAGTTTTATTGTATTTGTTGAAAGTCAATAAACTAACATACCGTATATGCTTTCTCCCTCTGTGTTAGTATGAATGACATCAACAAATGCAGCATCACCTTTATCTAATCTCACAGTTTTATTCACACCATTGAAATAAGGGCCTGCAGGATCCAAACCTACATATTAAAATAAAACTAAATACATGCACTATTGTGACTGTAGAAATGATTTCACTAGATTTTATAAAATACGTTTCAAATACATCTAGAAGTTTTAATCTGAATTCATTGACTCATTGGTTGTTGTAATAATAATAAACCTTTGCAAGATTACCACCTTCAGTTTCAGAGATTTTGAACTTCTGTGAAAACGAGCGTCTTAGAGGAAATTACTAACGGCTATAAAAAGATTGCCACAGGCTATTACTGACGGCCATAATAGGTTGAAGTATTAAGTTTATCGTATTTTGAAGGTTTTACTGAAAGCAAAACTGAGGTGTAGTATATATTAACGACTTGCAATTCTTAATTCTATGCTTTATTATTTACGACTTGCAATTGTTATTCTATGCTTTAGACCAGTGGTTCACAAGTTTTGACTAACGCGTACCATCTAAACAAAAATTGAAAACCTTTAGTACCACCACTACAAAGTACTACTATCACCACCACACTTGAATAAAGCTCAGATAGCATAAATTTATGAGTGTTAGAGAAAAAAACTCAATCAGGATGTTGGGGTTTTAATTTTTGAATTTAATATTAAAAATACTTTGCTTCTTTGTGTACCACCTATTTTTCTCATACATACCACCGGTTGAGAACCCCTGATTTAGGCTGTTTCTTTCCGTAACGTCTTTCCAAAAAGCTTCTCTGTAGCAAATTTTATTACGCTTTTGGCAGTGTAAAAAGGGATTAATTATGAAACTTTATAGCGAAAAATGTATCAACATTACAGCTCAGAGAGGAAACATTTTGTGTACTAATTTTCTGAAATGCCATAAGTGAAAAGTATTTTAAAACTAGAAAAAATGTTGCGTATTTAAAAACTTATAAAATGAAGTCTACCTAGTTGATGTTTCCCTCTGATTAATAGCGATCTTTTCTAAAACAGTTTGAACTTTATGAAGTAAATTAACTAAACTTTTGCTTTATTTTTCTGCCATATTCCTTTGCGTCAGACCGCCAGCTAGATGTTCAATAATTTTTAATCATCTTCTAATTTTAATGCCTTCAAATTTTATTTCCCCGTCATCTTAATATGAAATTATTGTAGCATCTAAGCCTTTATAAAATTTGAAGTAGAAACTGCACACATAAGTGGACTGAGCTTTCAACTTTGAAGAAAAAGCTATCAGTAGAACTAACTTCAGAAACATAATCATTAGAGCATTCGCGTTTCATTACACTGAGTTATTTATTACAAGCATTCAGGTGCACAAATAAAAAAGGAAAAATTACTCAAATGATATTAGGTATGTTATGAATTATTTAAGGAATATGTGCACCAGAGTCTCTAAATTAAATCTCTGACACGAATTATATTTATCTGAGGAAAAATGAAATTAATGATTCAGATATGATTATCTATTCTTTTATGTGAAAGTAATTTTACTATAACAATTAGTATTTTAAATATAACTCTTTTATTTATTTAATCCATAACCTAATAGTTGTATAATGTTGGAAATGGTTGACATTTAAATAAAATTGATGAAACAAAATTACATTTTAATTTACACTGCGGATTAAAACCTTACATTAACTTACCCGTAATTCGACCAATCAGCTTATGTTGTCTCTCTTGAAACCATTTGCCAGCGTATCCAGCTCCATGTGCACCAAGACCGTGGCCGATTATATGCAAAAACTTTGGATCCAAATTCAAGATGTTCTAAAATATCGTAATTATAATTATCAACATGTAGAATTGTTTATCATACATTTGAATGCCAAAATATTAGAAAAGCAGATCTGTAATAAATGAAGCAATAAGTATCTTACTGACTATCCATTAAAACTCTTAAAACCTGGCCCATTATATTGCGATCAACTAAAGACACGAATTTCAATTTTTATTTAGTTTCTTCTATTCGTAAAACTGTTTCTTGTGTTTTACAATATCATTACAGATGTCAGAGCAGCGCTATTAGCGAATAAAAGACTAAAATCTTTTAATTGCCTGAAAGTGCACTGTTCCAAAGGGCTAAAGTATTTTGCTTCATATTGAATCAATGAATTAACGTAAGATAAGTAAAAAAAAAAAACAGAATTACAATAATGCAAGCAAGCCTTATGTATCTATGAATCCTGCTGCCAACCTGTTGAATTCGCGACCCTGCTTATCAAAGGCCATCAACATGAATAAAGATGTTCATCTTCAGTACTAAAGGATGCGCTTGTTTGCTCGAAGTGACCCGATCCTATAAAGTAGGACAACAAAGAATACAATTGTGCACGAAATTTAAATTTTTTGTTGACATGTACTGCTGGCTAGACTTTTATGATTTCGAAAAATTTGATGATGATGATTTGAGCTAACCACAAGTGTACGAGTGGTTTTCCAGAATGAAAAATGATAGTATATTAAATGCTGATTGATATGATTTGCTATGATTCCATTAATGAGCAGAAATGTTGAAAGCCTTAAAAAGAATGTCAAATTACTAATGAAGATAATCGAAAGACTACCAGATTTTTAAAGAAACTGTTTCCATCAAACAATTTATAAAAAAAAGGTGGCGCTTGTGTCTCACTAACGCTATCTTTTCTTGTTCAATGTGATTTTTTTTTTATTTTTTTTATTTACGTGTATTAAAGAAACTCTCAGAAAATAATCCACTGGATTAAAAAAAGCAATTTACGTATTTGGATGAGGCTGAAGAAAATATATTTCTTGCTTTGTAAAATAAAATGTTTCAAGTCTTCAATACTGTATGAGAATTTGGGGAACTTTCATAGATATCTGAATCTTTTCCGTTACAGAATAACCCTCGCTAAACAGTTTCATACAGAGAGGAATATGCGTCATTGCTGTGTATTTATCAAGCATTAAATATATTATTCTTTTCTCTTATATTAGTGATATCATTTCCAAAACAAGCATTGCCAACAAAAGTTTTTAAGTAGTATCATTCTATGCCACTCCTTTTAGAAAGCTAATACTAACATCAGATATATTTTTTATGCTCAGAATAATTTTACCCGCTCGAAATGAATCTGGAGAAAAAAACTGTATTTTCTTACTGAAAGCAGGGACGTACCCAGGTTCAGATGGCGGCAAACGGGCTGGCTGCATAAGTGTTTACGTGGCTTTCCTTAAGGAAAACCACGAACCATTTCCTTTCGAAAATCCTGTACAAAGGCATCGCTCCCCTTGTAAATCTCAAGTGGTTTCCTGGATCGTATAAACTAAGCCAAATTTCACGGAAAGTGTTAAGTTCCTCATGTATCTTTCTATGGAACGTTATTGTACTATTACAGAAAATATCTCAAATTTTCTATTGAAAAGCCTAATAATAATGATATTAATGTAAACTTACAAGACGTTGCATAAAAAGTCCAACTTCAGCTCCTACTACACGTATGTTTGCAACCGACTGTTCGTATAATTCCCCATAGCCGTTTGACCAGTCGACGATGAACACATTACTATCATTTTTGTTCAACAGTGCATTCTTCAATTTCTGCAGATCAAATATTTCATTATTTATCACAAAAGAAATGAAGTCACGCAGCGTAAAGTTTAAGAATTTTACATTTGTTCAATGGATGTTCAGCGCATTTTTACATTTGTTCAAATGGATTAATATTTTGCTTCAGAAATAATGAGGTTCTTAAAGGAGACAATCAGCATTTAAATTAATTTTTTTAATAAATGTTACCGAGAATTACAGAAAATAGTCATGCTACGATACAACCTGCACAACCTGCAAATATAATTGAATGGCATTACGAATATATTTAGTTGTGGCTTACAATGAAAGGAGCAAAGAATATTTGATGATTTACTTTGCATTTAATTAATTTATCAAATGGTTTAGATTAGAATTTATTTCTGAATATTGGGTTTTATGGTAGTTTAATTTAAAAAATAACCTATTATTTTTATACGAAAATACTGCTATGTGTATAATTTATTTCAAATAGTTTTCGTGCATCGAATTGTTGTTTTCTTCGAAATGTTCTTTTCCATCTCACAAGACCGACAATTTTCATTTTGTGTATCTCCTTCGGATAACGTTTATATCAGTTAAGACAAGCTGTAAAACACTGCCTGCAATCTAAACTTACGAGTATAGCACTTTGAATGCTGATACAATGAATAAATTATAGTTATACTTATAGGGCTAAACACAGTCAAATTCTGGTCCTGCTTAACATTAAATACGCAAGATCATATATGAAATGCCTGTGAGAAAACAGGCTACCAAGCTTTTGAAGCTGATAATTCTTATTTTTGCAGATATTATAAAAGGAGTATTATACCTTTATTTTAAGGAATAATTTCGCCCATAAAATGAAATTTATAAGAGCTGCAGTTTAGTAATATTAAAGTGTGCTGGCATTAACACCCAAATCACACGATTTAACACATGACGTCTTCTCACTTTATGAGAAAAACATAAACGTAATGTGAAATTGAACAAACCAATTAGATTTGAGCCGAAATAAAGATTGTTGATACTATACCACTTGAAGATTCCAGGGTTACAGCAAAACAATTTATTATTACAAAATGAATTATGTTTTTTCATGAATGGCGGGAACAAGTGATCATAGACTTTGACCACTACTAAGGCTAGAAGCGGTGGTCACTTTATTATGAAGACACCTAATAGGTGGGCCACCATTGCCTCTTATGAAGGGATAGACAGTTGCAACCGTGCCTTCTTCGGGATTCGAACCTGGAAAGTTTGGAATCGCAGTCGGCTCCCGTAGCCGCTATACCATCTGGGTGCCACAAAAAGAATTATTTGAGGAAACGTTCCAAAGAAGTATAGAAAATTCACTACGTTAGCACATATTTGTGGTGAAGTTATATCACGTTCCACGTACCTTTCATAAAATCAAAAACTTAGTAATTTATTAAACGTATGAGTTCCATTAATCCCTATATATTTTAAATGTTATTAAAATAAATCTCTCAGCTATTGTGTATGCTGTATAACGTACCTTCTATTTATTTGGTGAGCAATAAGATACGTATTTCTGTTGACTGTATATAGGTCATCTGTTCTACTATAGTGATTTAATGATGAAGAAATATTTTATCGCACTCTTAATGTGCTCCGGAGCTTAAGACTGAATTATAATTTCTAGCTTCTTTGGTGCATTGTATTCCTAAAACGTACCATGACGATTATACAGATTTCCTCGATGAAGTAAAACTCCGGTTGTAGATATGCTTTCCATCCTCAAATGGCATGCATATATTTACACTTTTTTTCACCAAAAGAGAATAATATTTCTGATCATGACTTTTAAAGGCAATGTATAAACCAAGTAATAAAATAAAATGCAACTTAAAAATCTAATAATAATGACTTAAAAATCTAATAATCAAATAATAATGAGGACATATTAAAATTTTCAGAATAATTTTATTTTTGTAGACTTTCAATTAATTTATAAAAGTAAAAGTGTTGTAAAATCCTTTTATGTTAATTAATCAGTTATTTTATAGTTAGACCAATATTCTCGCTTTTTCCGGTTTCTCATCAGAATGCAAATTGGATGAAATGTATTTAAACTGAGGTTTTTAGATTCTAAGATAGATAGTTTTCTGCCTGTCGAGGCCACGTTGGATGATCGCTGGATAAGATAATGTTTGTAGTCTTCTGGTTTGCTTTATTAATTCCGATAGCTGAATTTGATGCCAAAACTACCTCATCAGAAGTGTTAGCTAAATTGTAAAGGCAAGTGTGCCTGCCTTCTGTTATTTTTAACTGTTAATAAAATGTCTTTTACACCCTTCCCAAGTTTTAGTTGTTATTTTAGATTTAGCAGCCGATAATAATTTGCACTTCGAACTGCTTATTTATTAATTAGATGGAAATATTGCAGGTTTCATTGCACAGATTCTACTTTCTTTTAGCTAAATGCTTTTATTTATAACTACTGAGCAGGTTTGGAATAACTTTCCAAAAATATCGTAACTGGCTTTGAAAAGTGATAAAACCAAGAAAATGTATAAGTTATAACCAACGGACCTAAGTATTTTACATACTCTCACATAATGAGATTTGAATAAATTTTCTGAATCAGATATATTAATGTGGGTGAAGCCAAATAAAAAAGGAATATGCATTTTATCTTATTGCTTTGAGGACAAGGAAAGTCATTATAAATATAATATGTTTATATCTAATTTGCAAAGCGTTTCGCTAGACTATTGTAGAAGGATCTCTTACACTATAAAATACAGTTTCCCTGGTAAATGAATCGTATTATGAATTTTCTTGACCTGTTATATCAGTTAACATTTTAAAAATAATATGAAAACATTATGAGAAAAACAGATCTTCTAAAAGCAAGTAACACAATTCAGAAAACTATAACTCCTAGTGATGAGAAATTTCTCAGTGGTTTACTTACCAACTGCCAACCTGAGGTCTCTCCTTTTAAGTCGTGAATGATTATATATGTATCCAAATCATTGTAGAAACCACTCTTTTTCAAATTCCATGAAAATAGACTCATGTTGGAAATCATATTAAAAACATTCTGTGATATATTTTTATTCGATGGACCAAAAAAATGGAATTTAGTATTTATCTTTTCTCTTTTGTTCGGAAGATGACTGTAAATTCGTTCCAAACGAGGATAATTGAATGGATATTCAGCACTGAAAGTACCCAATTCTCCCATATCAACAAAAGTTGAGTTATTTGCTTCAGATCGAGCAAAAATATCTAAATAAATAAAGAGGTACTATGAGCTTAAACAAACAGCTATAAACAAATGTTTAAATATAAACAGTTTGAGTTACTTGTAAATTTTAAATATGTTTCATGAAATTATTTGCACTGGAAAACTACAAAGAACGATTTTTACTCATATTTTGAAAAGTAAAAATCGTTGTTTCTTTCTAATGCATCAGAACTCGGTAATACTGAATGTATCAGAACTATATCAGAAACAGGTAATTTAGGGTAATCCTGTTCAAAATTACAAACCCCGTTTCAGAATTTATACTTTCGTTATTACTAGCCATAATTCATTAGATTTACATAAAATTAAAAAGCAACACATTTCAAGTTCTAGATCATCATAAAATAAATATGTAAATTGTGAGATGTAATATAATGAACTTCTGTGGTCTCTCAGCTTAAGTTAACCAAGCCAACCACTGTATTCCTAATATCATTACAGTGTTCTCCATTTAATTGCACACACCTTTCTCTCTCATCTACTGAAACCATATCACAATAAATAAATAAATAAATAATTCTGTAAGTTACGTTAATTCATTTTAATGAACAGCCTTCCTAATATGCTCAAAAGTTTCGCAAAATTTTCCAGTAATTTTGTTTAAAATGTAAGAAATTATTACCTAGACACCTTCGAAATAATTAAGATCTGAAAACACTTATTTGCTCCAGTAGTAGTAATATCCTTTGAGGCATTGGTTGAAAGATTTTTTTAAACCCAAGAGCTATCGCCCTGTATTATATTTAAAGCAATTAAATAATGAAGAATTTGTATGAATGTATGTATGTCGTTCGCACTGTGAAAAAACTACAGTACTTAGATCCATCAAATTTTGAATATCGTAATCCTCCACCCGAACATAGGCACCTGTAAGCCCTAATTTTGAATTTCGATTTTTTCTTATTTGTCTCACATTTTGTAAAACTTTAATGACTGATTGGTTAAGAAACTGAACTATTTCAAAGAGAGCAATGGCAAAAGGAAATGTACGAAAAATGTGCGAAAAAGGAAACATTTTTATCTTTAGCGCACAAAACTGTCCGTCGCAAATTCTAGAGATATGTTGTTTTCAAATATTTTGTGATATTGCTGTTGAATTGAATTTTATGGTTTAAGATCGAAAAACATGATATTTAATAAATAACAAAAGGTTCAAAAACACCCCTTTTCGTGTGATATAAAATCTAAAAACCTTCAGAATTTTTTATCTGTTGTAGACAGACTGTTGTGGCGTTTGAATATTTTGCGCTATCTGAACATACTAATCCTGTAGAAGGGACTTATCAAGCTCACGTCCTGCTTGGAGCATGAGGATCTTGGCTCACGTTTCCGTGCCCCACGGTTTACTTCGAGAAAACTGTAAAACTAATGTTCTGAAAAGTGCTAATACAGCGCGTGTCAAGACATCCGAAAGTTGTTGCAAGAAAAAGATTTATTGTGTCGAGAAAGAAGCAATAGGTATCCTTATAATACGTCTTTAGGTTTCCTTATGTTACTTCGATTCTTAAAGAACTACAATATTAGGAATGTTTATTATATTAGGATGTATATTAGGATATTTCTATTTTTAATATATCATTATATTGAAAATGTCTTTTTTCTTGCGCTTATTAAAGAAGTTAAACACGAATGTGGGAATCTGATTTCCTGCAAATATTGTAGAACTTTACACTCTTCTCTCTCTCCCTATATATATCTAAGAAACAACCGAATACATTCAGGATAATACAATAAATGATACTCACATATAATTACGGTGAATCATATTTAACGGATTGAGAGAAATTTCGATATGAATTATTCAGACGGTTTCACACTATAAGTTTATAGTGCCTTTCGTATACAGAGTAGGCAATAAAACATGTTAAATATAAAATAAAATTAAACAATCTAAGTTTCTTTATAAATTGCTGAGATAATCTTAACACTGTAAAGAAATACGAGGCCAAAAATATTGAGTAATAAATAACAAGTAACTAAAATCTAGGTAAACAACTAAAAATCGTATATTGAAAACGGAAACAAATGCGATATTTATAATAAGCATAATTCATTGTACAGAAATAACGAAAAAGCTAAGAAGAAAGAACAAATCTCAATATTTGAAACCTCTAATCAAATCGGATATTTATAAAATAAACAATGATAAGGAGAAAATACTTTTGATTAAATTAGTCACCATTAAATTATAATTTTACTTAGAATTTTAAAAGAACAATTGCACAAATAATAATATGCAAAAATTTCGCACGTATGTACTTAATTTGTCTAATTATTAGGCTGTTTCTAATGAGAATAAAATGTAGGTTCAATAACGTTAAAATGTCCTCACCTGATGAAAATGAATTTACATAAATCGATTTATAAATAATAATTCGCAAAGAGTAAACTACACTTTTACATTCGAGATAAAAATTCTGCTGTACCTGCTTCTGAATTTGCCATTGCTTTCACATTAATTACCGTTATCAAAGCGAAAAAAATTTCCAGTAGAAGCTGAATCATCTTACAAAATTTTCTTTACTAAATTTCTGAGAGAAAATGAAGCAATAATATTTTCGTAGCAAATTAAAAACCTCGTGCAGCTGTTATTTGATATACGGAAGTGAAATTTTACTCCTTTCATTTTTTCTATTAAATGTAGCTGAACATTTTTCATCTACAGTCAGATTGTTTCGAGACGTCTCTACACAATTTATAGATTTAAGGCAACGTTGATTGAAGTTTGAAAGTTTTTTATATCTGCTGGTCTACTTATCAATCCATTTTGCTTCAAACAATGCTCAGCTTTCACTTTGCTGAAGTTGTGAGAAACGTATACAAAATGCCACGTAATAATATCAGGTTCAATGTTTCTTCTAACCTTCTTCGGAAACATACAATGACCTGACTAGAACAGAGAGCTTACTAAAGCTATGTTCACTAATTGTAGTAAGTAGACAGGATACAGACGAAGGGTATACAAAACCCTTTATTTTTTTCTTTATATACAATGACTTCCGTACTTCGGAATACAATGACCCTCCACTCGGGGTCTAACTTAAAAGATATCAAAATAAAACTAAACTCTAATTTAACTTTAGAATAAGATTGGCCTTATAATAACAGAAAGCGTATGTAGCACAGAGACTGTGAACACTACAATACGTTTAATTTATCAAGAGGATTAAAACCTCTGGCCTGGAAGGCAAAGTAGCAACTGCGTAACTTCTAAGGTAAGCGGCCTGCTTCGAACTCACGGCTTCCTCTCTTCTGCTTGGCAAAAAGGCCACACTTAAATACTTGGCGTTCGCCAGACAATTTTGCATAAACTCCTTCACGCTTATAATTCTGGCCGGAAGTAGAAAATAAGAAGTGATAGTAAAGATTTAAAATAAAATAACCGTTAGTAAAACTTAAGATCCTTACAATAATAGTGCTCTAAAACTGTTTATATGAAGCAAAAGAAGGGGAAATAAACGTGCTTGCTTAGTTTGTGAGGAAAAAACTTAAATTTCGCATGTGCATAATTTTCACATATGAAAACTATCTGTACAAAAATTAATAAATAAACGGAGATGACTGTGAAGAAAGAGCGATAGAAAAGCCTTTCTTCTGAAAAAAAAATTATCTTTTAATAAAGAGAGAATTTTAAAAACAGTTTTGCGATTTTAATTTATAGGTTTCAAGAAATGCATTGCATGTTGCAGATTGCAGATATTTTTCGTTAATTTTTAATAAAAAGAGCAAGTAAGAAAACGCGATGTCTAATTTGCCTCGTTTAATATTTCTTAACATTCAAAAAGCTTAAAAATAATTCACGAATGTATTGGCACACTCCTTAACTATAAGCCTGACTTATTGAATTCCATAAATTTGCAAGGATTTTACCAACTTACTATCATAACCTTGTAAGGTTTATCCGAAGCTTATAACAGTTATTTTTAAGTTACAGCTCCTTTCCTATCTCTCCTAATTTCAGCTCACAAATCCCTTACCAGAATGTGTTTTTAGAATGGCGTTAAATGCAAATTAGAAGGAGTAGTACTTAAGTCGAAATTCCACTGACTTCGAAAGAGGAAATTCAGAGAGTGCAAGTGAACGCAACATGGGAGGGTGAGGACTCCTGCTTGATACTTTGTAAGTATTATTTTAAGTACTCTTTCTCCTCAAATGGCCAACCGCAAGCCTCCAGATAAGAGCAGATTATGGGCAGACTATACGAATGATAATGATGAAATGGACTCTGATTATTCGACCACCTCTGAAATTTTTGCAGGCAGAATTCGCAAAAAGGAAGTGATATGAACTCGGACGGTAACCAGAAAAGGCAGAAAAAATCCCCCCCCCCCGTAGAAAAGCAATCAGAATTAACTCCTCAGGTTTATGAAAAATTCCAAAATATTTTCCCGCATCTCTTAGCTCGATCTCCAAAAAATAAATTTACCCTCGAAGAACATATGGAACAAGTTATCGAAAGTATCTCCGAGAACTTAAGTCCAGCAGAAAAGATAAAAGAAATAGAGAATAGAGATAAACAGGCTGTTAAAGAAGGCTCCCCCAACGATCAACTAGCCTTAGCATATTACCAGGTCATTACATATGGAACAAGTTATCGAAAGTATCTCCGAGAACTTAAGTCCAGCAGAAAAGATAAAAGAAATATAGAATAGAGATAAACAGGCTGTTAAAGAAGGCTCCCCCAACGATCAACTAGCCTTAGCATATTACCAGGTCATTCAAAATTTCGAGGAAGACAAAGAAGTCTACGAAAATTCAATGGTCAGAGATAGCGAACAGGAAAAGAAATTACCGAAGGAGAAAATCCAAAATGGCAAACACCAGTAAAGCGTGCAGATCACCCGTGCTTTCCTCGCTAGCAGAATTTCCTTAGGAAAATCAATTTTCGACCGTAAATTTAGAAATGGAAGTGATAGACCAGGATAATGAATACAAAAGGAACATCCATAGTACTCACGGACAATCTAGACTGGATATCAGTTGATATTATGTAAAACTTGCAAAGAACACTTCGAAGCTAAGATGAAAAATAGAGCGATATATCTTCGCACGAACTCGATTACTGATTTTAATAACATGAAAACTAATCTAAAAAAGCAAAGATTAATTTTCACACATTTCAGATAAATTCCTCTCCCACCGTTAAAGTCATCACGAAAAATTTGCCCAGCATGGTAAAAGAACAAGTCATATTTGATGAGTTAGAATGCAGAAAATACCTGATTATTAAAGCAATTCTCGAAGACTTTAGATGGTCAAAAAATAATGCTACCTATATATTTTCTGGAACTGCATAGGAACGCAAACGGAGAAGCAATCCATAATCTAAATAACGTTTTTGACTTTAATGTGATCATTCAAAAATACACTCCGCGTAAAGGACCAATACAATGTTATAACTGTCAGGATTTTGGACATTCACAGGCCACCTGCTTTAAACCTGCACGCTGCGTAAAATCCACTAAGAACCATAGGAGTAATACATGCCAACTTCAACCAAATGTGAAGCCTCAGAATCTCACATAAGCTCTTACCGTAGAGTGTAAAATTTATCAGTAGATATTTCAAAAAAGTAGCCAACCAGAAAACAAACCATCTTCACCTAAAATAGAAGACTTTCCTAAATTTCCTTCAGCAGCAACTTCTGAAAATGTTACAATCTTTAAAAAATCATTCAGTGAAGCATAAAGCAAAATAAAACTAAAGAAGAACAGGTTCCTGAAATTGAACAGATAATGCAAGTTTTTCAAAATTTGCAAGTCTCTTCAATTTAATTCAAAATATTTCCATTTTAGCTCAACAGATAAGGTATGCCAAAAATACTACGGAGAAACTCCGCATTGCCTTCAAGACTGTCGAAATTATGCTGAATTTTGCTCAAAATGCCTAAATTTCTTATCTGACGAGATGATTCACAGCCGAGCGGGTTAAGTCAAGACTTTTGCGGATCCTCAGTTCGCGAATTCGGGCTTCCCTCCCGACATTTTTCGCTTCAGCC
The DNA here is from genome assembly GCF_044657685.1 of Stegodyphus dumicola. Taxonomy (NCBI): domain Eukaryota; kingdom Metazoa; phylum Arthropoda; class Arachnida; order Araneae; family Eresidae; genus Stegodyphus; species Stegodyphus dumicola. Next base: position 175,027,016 of record NC_140769.1, read on the forward strand.
AAAAATAGACGCTGTCTGCTCTGGCTTTAAAGCCACTTTTTTTAACTTTTTTTTCTGAAGTTTTTTCTTTTCAGGACAAAAATAGAGTGGTAAAGATTCTCGGGTCATACACCACTTAAATAAACGAAGGCCAAAGACCAAAATACTTCGAAAGACAGAATCAGAGTTTCTGACAAGCGCGCGCTTGCCTTTTGACCACATCTCTCTAAGGTGTTACTACGCTCGGCTGTATTACGGGAAGTTTATAGCTTCGTTAGCTAATTCTACATTTAGATTTAAACCAGTCCATTACATGCGCAGTTGGACGGCATGGTAAAAAATTTTAATGGTCTAATATTGAACTATGTTTCTCAGTTTGTAACCCAGAACCATCGGGATTGGGATCAAAAGCTGCCATTACTTCTTGCTCTTGCACTGGAATGCAGTTCAATGCTTCTTCCGTTGTGTAAAACGTTTGACAGACGATTAAGAGGGCCTCTCTGTATCACCAAGAAGCTAAATGACTTTGTGGTGGTTGTGCAAAACGCAGCTCCTTCCAAACCTAAGGTATTGCACTGCGATAGACTTGCCTCTCATTATGGCAGCGAGGGTTAGTTGTCCGTTGTCTTTGGGACTGTCCTGCTCAAGACGCGCAACTCTTAAGGAAGATGTATTAATTTCCGTAAATATTTCAGTCTTCGCGTTCCTTGGAATGTAATGTTCTTCTTCTTTCTGTGTATGCGTGTATGTGTGCATTTGAGGCTGCCATCAAAAACCTGTTAAATGGTAAATTTTGGGCTCTGAAAAAATTGCTTCACTAGTATTTTTATAACTAGTGAATGTAATCAAAATTGTTTTTATTGAATGCGTGACTCAAGCAAGCTTCCAGTGGATGCAAATTTTGTCTAACAGAGTTCAAAATTCCCTTCAGATTTAATATTTGAAAATTATGTCAGCTTTGAGCTTTTGCGTTTAAAGTCTGTAGGCGGTTCCATTGGATTGCAGTGCTTATGAATGCTTTAATTCTGTTAACATTTCGATTTTTAATGTTTTGCCAAGGAAGAACTTCAACATCACTGTGGGACTATTATTATTCTTACTTAATTTGTTTTCATTTAGAAGTATAATTTTGTTATTAATATTCTTTAATTTACTTTCATTTGACAGAATTCGTTTAAATTTGGATAATTTATTCATAAAGATAAAAATTAATTAAATAATCAAATTAATCTTGCTTTTTGTAAAACCTCTATTCTCCTACTTACGTTATTGCAACTATTTACTGACACAACATTTTCGTAAGATATAACTATTAGGATATATATTCGAAAATTTATCTCATGCGTCAGTTCACAATCATCTTCCGCGCACTTGCACTGATTTTTATGTTTGTTTTCTGTTTCAATTTTGTTACATTAATTTAGCTTCCTAAATAATTATTTATATTATACTATTTTTTTGTTAATAATACTTTTGCAATTACTTTGCTAAATAATGATATAAATGAAAAATTAATTAATTTTCAATTTTGCTTTTATAACCTTAAGAATATTAAATTTCACTATTCAGTATTAAGTTCTTTAATATAAAGTGTATGTAAAGATCCATCTGAAGGGCTATTTTACCTCTATTACTTTAATGCAACTATCTTTGAAAATTCCTAATTGTAAGCTACCTCTTACGTTGCCTGTAAATTTGTTCTTCCGATAGGATATTCTGTATTCAGGATAAAGAACTTCAGACGTTTTAAGGTGTAATAGGAACTTGTGTTAATAATACTGTAATACCACACACACTTCTTTAAACTGTTGTATAGTTATTTAAAGTGTTTCTTGTTTTTACTCTTCCATTTTTTAGAAGTATTTCATTTCTTTCTCTATACTTCATAATGTGTAGTTTTTAATAATTTTATCTTTTTGCTTATTATCTGATATAATCACTTTGGAATTGAGGAAATTTTATTGTGTTTTTACATTATGTATTCACATAATTTGGTGCATATATATGGTCAGAGTCACCTTTATGTACCAGTTACTTTGTTGTTTCTTCTCTGTTATAGAATTCTCTTAGAATCTTCTTAGCTTCTTTTAGCTATAATAGTTTCCAGATGGTACGAGTAACTATGTTTTTATCACAAATATCTCTGATAAATCAGACAATATTTCAACATTGATTTCGAGAACAAAGATAAATTATATAATTGAAAGTATCAAGAATCATGTTAAAGTAAGCATAAGAAAAAAATGACTGATCAATTTATTACAGCTGCACTTAAAGGGTATCTGGTAAACATTAGATTAGTTTTCTCGATGCAACAGTCAACGATTGCTCATCTTAAGAGCAGCCTTACAGAACCAAAAGCGCAAGTAGCTCAAAGTGATATACTTATTAAACAAAATTGATTGCAACCCAGAATAATTCTGAACAGTTGTACACTTCTTTCACGCAGATCCCGGCAATTTAAGAAGATAACAGCAACTCCCCGCTTGCAGATGTTCTTAAGAAAAGAAAAATGAAATTCAGAAATAAAACTTGCTAGGATCATAAAATAGTTTCAAGGCTTTGAAATTACGTCATTTTAATAGGACCTAAAGATATAGAAAGAACTAATCTAAATTAAAGCGCATCTAACAACTTTTATTTGTCGTCCAGAGCTAAGAATTAAGGTGAAACAAGTGTGTCCCACCAAGTGTAAAACTTATCGTTAGGTACACTAAACTTTTGAGTCAATCAGTCTACATTTCCTGACGACACTGGGAATTCCTTTAAGGCCCTCTGAAGCTGCTAGGAAGAAATCTGTCTGCGCAAAGTAGACTCAAGATTACTCAGCATAATCCTACCCCCAAACCACAGAACAATGTGTAAATTGCGGAAATTCAAACCAGGAACAAAACACATGAAATTCAGCCAGTCATCCCAAATTTCAACTTAGAGAGCAGCGCTACAAGAACTAAACAAAAGATGAGAGAACAATATTAGAATACTTATACGGCAGTGGAATGTGAAGAATTGTGCTGAAATCTTTTATTTAATTATTGCGCAGTTTGCTGTTGTGTAACACCTTTACATGCGTATCTTTATTTTTTCGATGTGACTTTCCTTTCGTACAATACATTGATTTAAGGCTAAAAAAACAAGCAAATAAATCTACAGTTTGGAACCATTTTATTTCAGAACAATACATATCTACATTCAATTCTTATAAACAGAGTAGATCTTTTATACCTATTTTCAATAAATTACATCTTTGATAAATCTGTTTAAGGAATCTTTTGGTATCAGAGTATAATTTTGATATTTGTCGTTGAGGATTAGGAATACAATAAGGAGGAAAGTCATTGGTTTTCAAATACAGTTTTAGAGGCCCTTCGAATTTGAATGAATATGTATCTATGTCAGAATAAAACCCCATACTCATACACGTGGTAAGATTGCATGGCCCGCATCCACTAAAATTAAAAGCATGCCAGTTGTAGCAGCTCAATGAATCGAATTTGCAGTCCACATCTTCTAAACTTTCAATGAAATATTCATACGCTCTGTTGTGACTGCAGACTAGATTTCTGTGCTCTTCCTCTGAAAGAAACAAAAAATGGATTATGCTTCAGAATATTTTAACATTTGATTTTTTTTTATTTTAATATCTAAATTAGCATTGTGATTTCAATTTTCGTTTATATCACATCATTTTCATAAACCTTGTTGTTGCCAACAGTGACCGGAGATAGCAAACTGGAATTTAAATTGCCACAATATATTTTGATACTTATAGATTGTTAGCAAATAACGGCACGATTACTAAAATAATATTTCAAAACAAAACTATTGAAATTATTCTGAAACCTATTAATGGATCATTTGCAATAAAATTATTGTTCCATAGAGTTAAGTTGTGTAGTGAAAATGTATCGGCTACGAAAAATAAAAATAAAACATCCCTCGCTCTGCCTCCCTTCATCTTTAATTGAGGTCTGCAGTGGATCACAAAATAAACTAAAATGAATAAAAATTGCTGCTTAATACTACGTATTAAATACTTTATAAAATTCTACAGCATAATACAAACTTCAAGAATTGCTATTAAAAATTCCCTAAAAAATCATAAAATTCTTGCGTCAAATGATAAAATATTTTGTAGATTGTTTTTATTTTTTTACCACAACTGAACAGGCTTCTGACCCTAAGGTGTATACCAAACAGAATATTGGCTGCTCAGCGGAAGATCAAGTTTAATCCAGCAGCCGCCACCACCATGATAGGGCCTAGTACAGATCTAACGATACGTGTTTTTTTAACAAAATCAGAGAGTGCATAGAGTAACACTGTTACATAACCAATGACAACTTGCATTCATATGCTACATATAATTCAGAGTTATAAGTGGGTATACTTAATATATTAAAAAAAAGGTTGCTGATTTACAAGTACTTAATGTAATAAACAAAATAAAATTTAAATTTAAAAAAAAAAAAAAAAGAAAATCTGAAAGGGTTTCAGATTTTAAATTACGTCCAAAGGGACTTTTTTTAACATTTTGTCCGTTACCTTTATTTATTAAATATCACGTTCTTCGCCCTTAAACGATAAAACTCAGTTCAAGAGCAATATCGCAAAAAAGTTTTAAATTGAGCATATGTTTAAAATTTCCAATACAGAGTCTCGCGCTCTAGAGATAAAAGTGCTTTTTCTGTACAATGTTGCCGTTGTTCGCTTTGAAATACTTGGGATTGTTAGTCTAAAATTCGATAAAATTTTACAAAATATGAAAAACAAATAAGTCCAAATTAGTCCAACTAAGTCCAAATTAGGGCTACCAGATGCCCATATTCGGTGAAAGATTACGTTATTTAAAATTTGATAGCTCTATACCCTGCTAAAAATGCCCCATAGAAAACAGTAAAACTTTTTATGGGTCCCCATAAGATTTTATGTGTTTTTATTGAATTTCACTGGTTTCTGTTGGTCTCTGTGGGTTTTTCTTACTGGTTTCAAAATGACCCATAGAAACCAGTAAAACGTTCTACTGGTACCTATAGAATTTTTGATGGTCTCTACTGACTTTTACTGGTTTCTATTGATCTCTGTGGGTTTTTCTTACTGGTATCAATTAACACCCATACAACCAACATTTCAATGGCAGAACTTTGTACCGGTTTGTATAGGTTTATATTGACTTTTACTGGTTTTCTTACTGGTATCAATATAATAATAAATCTTCTGTCGGTTTATATGGGTTTATGCTATTTTTTTATCTGACGTTAATAGACTTCTTGTAAACAATAAAATTAACAGAATGAAAATATGATCTCTTTAAGACCATCAGAGTAAACTGGAAACGCAGGTGGTCGTTTTAGAGAGGTTTTTACTAAATATGCTTATTTATTTGATTTAAAATTTTTTTTCGGAAATAATAACAGTAATCATATACACCACACACAATGAGGTCTCTAAGGCGACCAGCTGCAAATAAAAATTCATCTTTGCAAGTGGTCGCCTTAGAGAGGTGATGTTCAATACCAATGTATACTCACGTTCTCAGAGATACGTTTATCTTTTAGAGGTCGTCGTCCGGAATAAATCTCTCTAAGGCGACCAGCTACACATGCAGAATTTTCTTTGTGAATGGTCGCCTTACAGAGGAAATATTCAATACCAAAGTATACTTATGTTTTCAGAAATACTGGTTTCTTTCAGAGGCGGTCGTCTTAGGGAGGTGGTTTTTGCTACGAGTTGGTTCTCTGAATACACACACATAAGCACTTGCATTTCTGATATTACAAATAAACACCGGTATCAGCCAACATCTCTTTAACGCGAACAAGTTCATTCACAATCGCAAAACTTTTCTCCCTGTTAACGCTGACGTGAGGAAAAAAAATTCCTCTCCCTCCCCCACACTCAGAAGTTTCCCAAACAAGCAATATGGCGTCGCTCTAGCTAATGTTGTGCGATGGTGGTGTTATTTTCTTCGTGGTTGTATTAATGCAATATATTATTTACTGTGATTTACTGTATTACAAATTTTACTATGTTTTACTGTTTAGAAATTAGTAATAAATAATAAAATACCAGCACTGACTATGAATATACCACTAAAGCCATGCACGTGTAATCGTGTCTAATGTTTGAGAGAACGTTGCTGATAACTGACTAGTTGTGAAATTGATTTTCCATCTTTACTTTTATCCTGAAAAACAATGTGCTTAAAGACTGAAAAAAGACAATTACAGACTTGATAATTTGCTTCAGTGTGCAGATGCAGAAATATAGTTTTTACATTCTACTGAAACTGCATTTTGGAAAATTTATTTTTTTTATTACAGTTTAGAAATACTTTTTTAAAGCTTGTTCATGTAGATGCTTTATCATTTGAATATTATGTACTAATAAATTTGAGCATACTTTACTTAAACATTTTTCGACTAATGTGATGTGGACGAGCAAAAAGAATGTTTTTTATGTTTTAAAAAATGTACTAATTATATTTCGCGAGCAAAACAGGAAAGTTTTATTAATGAAATATACATTGAAATATTTAATTACTTATTGAATAGGGTAGACAAGACATACAAGCTTAAGAAATCTTTTTTCCACTACTAAAATTATGTGAAAATTTAGATGATCATAGTAGCTTACATTGTTTTTCTTTTTGGTCTTTTTTTCTTTACAAGTATGAGACTAGAACCACATTTTTACATTAAATATTTTGTGCTGTTTTGTTAAAACACATATAATCATTTTTATGCATACTTTAATTTTCATTATTATTAGTTTGATGAAGAAAATTTCAAATGTGTTTTTCATAAATTGCTTTTGAAATAGAAATAGATTTGTGAATAAGATTTATATAATATTAAATGTACTAGTCTTGGGAGTATAAAAAGTGAATTATTTATTTGAAGAAAATTACTTTAAGTTGAAACCTCATATTGTGGTTATTTTCTTAAATGACCACCTCTGATAATGGCATATTTGTCAGGACAATAATTAAGTAACAGGACTTAGAAAATCACTCATAGTTTTGTCAGGGTACAGGAAACTGGCATTATTTTGAATTGTGGAGTTGATTGTTTTAGGAACGTTTTGCTGTATAATCAATTGACTTCGGTGTAGTAATTTTTACGTGGGTATGAATTTTGCAGAAGTAATTGAAAGTTTTTATGAGACAATTAAAACCAAAGCTTTTCGGATCATGAGTCTTATAAGAGCCCTGTTATAGCATTGCTTTCAAATATAGTTAGAGTAATATTTAAACGTAATTTTCGGAAGCACTTCCATAGAGAATCCGGTTATTCTTTGCGGATGAAAACCCATATAAATAAATCTTCTGTACAGCCTTATACAAATGCAGTTAAAACTACTGTCATTACAATTAAGCGAATATAGCTACATTTATTTACAAAAAGTTATTATTGCTAAATACTGCACTATATAAATTTCATTTGGCATTGTAATTTCAGAAAATGCTCAGCATGAGGTATTTTTATATTATATAATCTACTGTCAAAAACAATAGCTACCTTTTCAGTACTTTAAATTTTACTATTTAGAATTTTTATGGTTCAAAATAATATTTCTATACATTTTCTAAAAAATTCTTTCTACAATAGAAATCTAAATAACTTACACCTAAAACACTGACTAAAATTTATTCCAATAATTCATCGCTTTAATTAAATTTATGTTCCTTTGAGATGATATATGAAAAACCTTGTGTAATAATAAATTATTAATATATATAGGTAAATGGTATTTTTATATATTTTTTCGGGTAAAGTGCAGAATCGCCCACTTATTTATTTGGCAAAAGTAAAAAGAATTGGATTTTTGCCAATTTTATTTTGACTTTTTAAGTGAAAATAGGTCGATGTGTACATGGATAAAGTCAAAGGAGTGCGCAAAGACATTTTTGTGCAATTCTGTGATTTTTTTAAAGTGAAAATAGGTCGATGTGTACATGCGATTCTACACTTTCCCCATTTTTCTATAGGAATTTAGCTTCATTAAATTAGTTATTTCGTATAATTATGTGTATATGACTATATTCATACTTATTCACTTAGATGGAATTTTTACAGTACGAAAGTTGATCTTTTTTACATCAAGAACTACATATAGTATAAATACCCATTATGTTATAGATTTTATTTATATAAAATCTGTGGAAGATTATATAGCTCTAAAAGTGAGATACGGAATAAAACATTATATGCTATGAGATATTTCCTTAATTCCCGAACTGTGCGTTGAGAATTGGTATTTGTTGAGACTTGTAAATTTTTTAAAAGTCGTTTTGTTACAATATAATTTATTGTATTTTGGGTATTATTAAGTTTATTATATGTTATCTTCATGTTTCATTTATGTTTTGAGAGATACAGGTAACATTCAAAGTATTGTAATAAGGGGTCGAGACAGTGTTTGTATATTATTATTTCTTCACTACATTATATTCTAGGATTCATTCTTTCTTCCACGCAAAACCTCTATGTGTATGCGTGTCATAATAAACTGCAGGGTGTTACTATCACTGGTAAGCGAGCTTTAAGGGGATAGCAAGTATGCTAAATTTGAACTCTATGTTAAGTTTCTAATTTGCAAGTCCCGTATTCTTTTTGCTTGCTTGTTAATAATGTTTCTCTTCCTGAAAATTTGGTTTTCTTGTAGTTTTGTTTTTTAATTTGGTTTAGTGCATTGTAGGTAACTTAAAATTTAAGCAGATGCTAGAAAGTACCATTCTTTGGCAATACATTTCTCATTAGGTATCAAATTGTTAAACAAGCTGATGTGATTAAATACAATTGTTTAATTTCCCAATTAAAGAACTGAAATACAAATATATGCAGTGAGATACAGTACGAATATATATTTATAATAAAATCAATAATATATATACAGTCAAAGTAATGATTCGCAACCATCAAATGAAATGATATGTATATATATATATATAATAGATTCTGTAGTCGAATACAAGCAGCTGAATCCGTAAAGAACAGCAAGAATTTTTATGGCTTAGAGATGTTGAAACTCCAATTCACAATGAATAAGATATTTGGCAGTCGAGGTAGATTTAATTCAACTTTTCTTTCAGCAAATATGTTGCAGCCACAAACAAGTTGGCACATTATGTATGCCTATTCCAAAAATTAACATTTTTGATATATGTGTAGTAAGAAACAAGGAGCAGAAAGATTGCAATCCAGCTAGGCAAAAGCGTAAAAAACAAATGCGTTATGTTAAGGGTGAAATCTTAATTCAAACCGATGCATTTTTACTCGTATTTGATAGTTAATACTGCTGTAAAATTACTATTGGGTGTTTGAGTTTTAGTTCCTTTTACAGCATCAAATTATGTAAGAGTCGTATGACATGAATTAATCTCGAAATGATTCAGTGCAGAAAGATTACTGTTTCTCGAATAGAGAAGGAAAATTAATTTTACGCTGCTAATTTAATCTTTTGCATATTCCTTATTTTTCTTACATATATGTACATATATCATTCGATGGTTGTGAATCATGACTTTGGTTATTATCTTTCTATTCATTTTATTTTCAAAATTATATAAAGGTAGTTTAAAATTTTGTAAAGAGAATTTATACAAATATTTTGTAATATGTTTATAGATATTGACGTGCATTAAGAAGGACAGGGGCTCGTAGGCTTCTAGATATTTTAAAATTTTTATTTATTCGCATTGAATTTTATTTAAAATTACTTTACATGCTTTCTCCGCCATTTAGTTCTGTACATTTCATTAGTGCTAATTATGTACTTCTGCTGGTTTATGTTTTTATGGAAATTTGATTTACAGTTCTATTTTTGTGTATTGTTTTTATAGGGATTCTGTATATGGATACCCGTTCTATGTACGATTCTATGTATGGATACTTCACTATGGTATAATGCTATTGGTTCTGTTTATGGGTTTTTGTTTACTGTTTTGTGCAGCGATTTTTCCAAGAGAACCCTTTATTGGTCTGTGGATTTTTGTATAGTGGTTTTTACAGGATTTTTCGTATGAGTGCCTGTATAGGTGTACGTGCTTTTTTCTACTGGTTTTTACAAGGCATAGACCTACGGAATATCCATTTTTTATTGGAAATTTGGATAATGGATATGCATATAAAGTTCTGATCTTTGGCTATGGGATTTTACTGGGATTTTGTTTGTAGTGCCTACAGTTCTACAGGTTTCTACAGAGATTTGGCCTACTCGTATCCGTACAGTTAGTTGTATGGGTTTCTGTTTACAGGTTTTTACTGGTATTTGGTCTACAGGTACCCGTACAGCCGTGCAGGTTTCTTTCTATGGGTTTTTACGGGTATTTGGCCTACGGGTACCCGTATAACTGTACGGGTTTCTTTTTATGGGTTTTTACGGGTATTTGGCCTACGGGTACCCGTACAACCGTACGGGTTTCTTTCTATGGGAATTTACGGGGATTTGGCCTACGGGTACCCGTACAGTTGTACGGGCTTCTGTCTCTGGGTTTTTACGGAAATTTGGCCTACGGGTACCCGCAGAGCTGTATGGGTACCCGTAGGCCAATTCCCCGTAAAAAAATGTTATGTGTTTTTACGGGGCATTTTTAGCAGGGTAGGTACCGTTGTTTTATCATAATGCGAGAAACATACATACATTTATTTATTCATTATTTAATTTCTTTAAATGTAATACAGGCCGATAATATTTGCTGACAACAATTTGAAAAGTGAAACAACTCAGAAAGTGAATCAACGCAAAATGCCAAAACAAAATTTGCAGTCATTCTGGCAGATTGCACCTTTGGATTATATTACACCCAAAGGAGCTTTAATTTCATTTACATACACATACACGTTTTCAGATCATTTGGACTAATTTTCCTTTGAGCTAAAATGTTTAAAAACAGCCTAATTTTAGAATTTCGACAGATAGTCTCGCACGCTGGAGACAAAAATGATATTTCCGTACCGTGCTGCCATTGCTCACTTTGAAATCGTTGAGTTTGTTAATCAAAATTCGCTAAACTTTTACAAAATATGAAATACACAATAAACCAAATTCGAAATTTAAAATTTGAGTTTCCAGGTGTCCTAGTCGGATGCAGGACTATTTATTCAAAATTTGATGGCTCTAGGTACCATTGTTTTTCTTCACAATGCGAAAAGTATGGATACATTCATGCAAATTCTTCATTATTTAATTTCTTTAAATATAACACATGGCGATAATATTTGGTGGCAACAATTTGAAAATTGGCTCTGGCTTTTGTAGTTACTAAACGTATAGCCCTTCTATGCTGACGCTCGTTTAGGCTAAAAAGGTTATCCTATAGTTAGTCCACCACTATATAGAGCGTTAATGATCTGCCCGTAGATTCACCCTTCCTAATATATATTTTTGTCTTTCTTGCTTTGTTATTAAGCGGATTCGAACACAAAAGCGGTCCAGACATAAACTCCAATAGCAGGTTTGACGCTAAAAAACGGCGATGAAGTAAACATTTCTTCTAAAAAATTCTCTTCCAGAACCTTGAACGACAGATAAACTAGCTATTAACTATAGCTATAGCTATTACTCATAAACATATCAGTATTCGTAATATTCTACTCTTCTTACCTAAAACATACGTAAAGCTTTATTAAGGAAACGCTTATTAAAATTTTGAATCGTTAATGTTAAGAATTCTGTAATAATTATTCAACAGGTCAAAAAAATAATCAGTTGTCAGATTTAATTATTATTCGTTTAATAAATAACACTTAAGTCAGAATTATTTTTAAATTATATTTGCTTTTGAAAAAGTGCATATTTTCATAATTAGGTGAATTACTAATTAAAAGAGTATTCGTCACAGAACTCGCAAATAACGCTGTACAAAGTAAGTATACAATGCAATTCTAATTTTACTGACGTTTGTTTGCACCTATGTTTTTAATGTGCATGCTTTTTCTATTTTGAAACCTTTTCGTGTGGGCATGTTTCCTATGGGCATTCATATAATATATATATATATATATATTATTATTATTATTATTATTATTATTATTATTATTATTATTATTTTGTACTGTGACTATATTTTACTTGCACCTTTATCTTCGTATGGGCTTTTTTCATGAAAATGAAAGTTTAAATTTTACTATTATAAGTTACAGGCATTGATTGCAAGCTGCAACAAAATTTCAATTGTAGTTTTTAAAGTCTTTGTTAAAAACATTTCAGTATAGTAAATCAGAGATTTCGTACGAGTGTTTAATGTTACAAACCACTGTATCAGAAATGCACATCAACTTTACTCCATTCGGCACTTTTAGCAAATTAAGAAACTATGTAAATGTTTTTCTATTAACTAACAATAGTGAAGATAAATTATAACACATCAAATAATTTTAGCACTCTACAAACAAATTTAAATTAGTACAAATTTACTTCACAGGTGAGTAGACATGAAATATGCACTTACTTGTGGCTTTCATGGTACTTTTAAAATATAATTTGTCTATTACATTGAAACCACTTGTGTAACTCGCAAATTCATTTCTGTTTCCAGATCCAACATCTAATGACGATTCACAGCCAGGTTGAAATTCACCTCCATTTGGATAGTAATCTGCATGCCCAATAGGTGTTTTTAATCCATACCCTAAATAAACAATTAAGTAAAGCTAATTTATATTTGAAAATGAAATTTATAAAGACTGCTTTGCACTTAAATGATTTCTTAAAATCTTTATGAAACTATATTTCAGTATAAGGTATTTCTCTCGTCTTCTTAGCATACCTTCGTAGTGAAGTGGCTACACGCTGGGAGCATATTCCAGATGTCAGTGGTTCGATTCCCGGCGAGTGCGTTGTCATTTTTCATCACACCTACTTTAAAAATAACCTAATGTCTCTACATCAGTTTAATATTCTTGCTGATAGAGACATTTACCACTGGGGTACATATACCTCTAAATGAATTAAATTAGATCTAAACACATAACTGCATCCGAATAAAGCACACATAGATTATGAAAATATGCTATTGAAGGAAAATTAATGATAATTTATGATTTTTCACCTTTTATATAATAGGATCATCTTTTCTTTTGGCTTTGCATACAGAAAAACATATCTGATGTGGACACTACATGACTTCCTTGTATGGCCTATTAAATTATACGTATTTTTTGCCGCTTTTAATTTACACTTATTTCCTCAAATTTTATTAGAGCTATATTTTTCATTCAATTAATTTGAGTTCTTCCTTTGAGGCAAGGCAAAAATGTATAGAAACTCATTAAAAATTGTAAAATACAGAAAAAAATAAAATACCTAATGCAATTAAAACAATTAAAAAATTTTTACAATCAAAACTAGAGTTTCTGCATTCGGCCAGAGTGTAAGAAGCAAGATTTTTCGCTGCACAAAACTGAAAGTTTACTTTTGGTCCCGCTCGATAGAAAAATATTGAAGTTGCAGAAAGTGACTACATTCACTATTCTACTGAATTTCAAACCTAAACATATGACATCTGTTAGGCTTAACTCGCCACTTTTACATTGTTGATAATTCTACAACTATTGCTTGCAGACTAAAAGCATACAATTCTTAACCAGAGCATAGAAAATTCGTAATTCAATCACTTTTAGAGAAAAAAATGCACAATTTACCAACATATAAGAATAAAAATACAAAGCTCACTAGGCAGGTAACAGAGTGGAAATATATATATATATGTAAATATATAATATTGGTGCAGCTTACTACAGTGAAAACGGGAGATGCACAACTACAGGTTACAGTAGTCCCATATACTACCCGTTTACGACTACCCGTTCTTGAATTATGTAAGATACATATATACCTATATACCTATGTACGTACATATAGATGTGAAGAAAAAATTTTTCTTTTTAATCTATTTAAATCCAATTTACAATCCTTTTTGTCAAAAGGAGTCTTTTATTCTTTTTGTACATGTCTGCCCGAAATTTTTCACGTTTTGCAATACTTCCTTTACTTCGTACAAAAGAGTAAAAAGGTTTGACAAAGCAACGGCGTCTTGACAAATTATGCTTATGGCTCTGTCAGGAATTTGTTTTGCTAACTGTGTTCAAGTTACTAATACAGCGCGCAACATTTTTTCATATAAGTTTCTCCATTATCTTCCGGATAAAGTGGTGTGAAATTTTGATAAGCAATGTAATAAATTAAATAATTTGTGTGATACATGAGGGAGGAATATTTTGCCTTTTTTACTTATTTATGGTTATGCAAGGCTGGCTTTCCAAGTGGTTAGTTTTAAAAAATTCTGTAATTGAATCTCTGCTACATTTTTAAAATGAATATTATAAAAGCTATAGAAAATAAGTAAATGTTTTTTATTACCTGTAAAAATTTCGAAACTTTATGACAGCTACAGCACATTGTGAAACAACTATGAAATTCTGAGAAGTTTAATTTGTCAGCTATGTGATGATACGTGCGTATATTCTAACACGATATATTTTACCATTAAAAATGAAAAACGTGACCGTTTCGGTGATGAAAACTATCAAATAGTATCTACCTCATTTATATTCTGGTGAGGAAATTGAAAGAAGTTATAGTAAAGACTGAAATTATAAATAACAGGTTAATTTTAAATAATAACCTTACAAATTCGCAACCTTTATTTTTTCTGAATTCTCCTTTTAATTTTTTAATTTAAGGCATGTAACAATTGTAGTATTGTAAATACTACAATTTCATTATTATTATCTTATTAGTAGTACAATTTTTATTGTTTCATGCTACAGTTTTATAACATATACAATGCTCTTTTATATATATATATATATATATATATATTTGTGAGTCATGTTGTTATGTACGATTCTACACAAATTCATAAAATTGTAGTTCACAGTTTCTTGGAAGAAATGCGTGATTTCAAGCATGTAAACATAATTTTCGGCATGAGTGTAATTTGATTCCAGTGCGCACATAATTCCTTTAGCAAATACTGCTCTGTAAAGTAATAAATCATGTATCATGCGTGGGTATAATAATACATGATTTATTATGTTTTTATGCATATTCTTCTACGATCAGCATCGTTTGTTAATACACATTTAGTATTAATATATATTAACTGTTCAAAGTTTCGAAGAATTCCTTTTTTTCATACATATAAAGATTATTTTTTGACATGGATGTAAATGCGTTATAAATTCGTAAATGCGAAATAAATATACGCGTAATAAATATAAGTAACAGAAATTTATATGACTTGATTTATCTTATGATTGCAGTATTTCATTTTAATAAAATTATATCAATTAGCTTAAGTTAATTAGTTTACTTAAAGCTTAATAACTTTGGTTCTAAAAAATTGAATGCTAAATAAACATTTTCAAATAAAATGCTTTACTGAATACGAAGCCCACTTTTGTTTCAATTAGAAGGGCAAGAATTAAACTAGTTTTATTCGAGTGATCCTGAAACTAAACGAATAATACTGCTTGGTAATTTTGCCTAATAAGATTGAAGAAATTATATTTGTTTGTTTCCTACATTAGAGGTTATTTGTGTATCATATGTATTCGTAAATTTCAATTCGTAAATTTTAAATTTGTTCCTTAAAAATGCATTGTAGTACATTAAAATTTCGTTAACTTCAAGAAAATTTGATCTTATTATTAAGTTTATTCTTAAAACCTTCCCATAATTCATAACGGATAGCACTGCAACCTTAATTACAATAGTGCTGCAATATTTAATGAAAAGTAGCAGTTTGGTTTATTTCAAAACACATGAATTCTAGTAGTGTAATGTAACTTAACAGGAAGCAAGTAAATGAAGAACTAAAATATAAATGCTTCTAATATCAAATTTAAATTTTTCAAATAGTGTAACAACATACTGATTTTTGTTCAAGGAAGAAAATGTGGCTCATACTGTGTAAATTCTGCATATTTAAAATTTGGATGAATAAAATTTACAGTATTTTGCAAAGGATGATAAATCAGCATACCTGACGAAAGTTCCCCCTCCATGTTGGTATGTATGACATCAACAAATTTAGCATCACCTTTATCTAATCTCACTACTTTATGTACGCCATTGAAATAGGGGCCTGCTGGATCTAAACCTGAGGGACGATATAATTATGTACTTAGATATATTATTTTGGCTACTCTGAGCTCCAAAATGTTTTTAATATATCTTATCAAATGCATATCACTTAAATAATATGAAAGTAATTATATAATTTTAGTTTCAAACTAATTTCATCATGTCTTATCTATCCATAGACAATATAGAAACAAAATTATATGTATTTCAAACAACTCAGTATGTCTGATTATGACTGATTTAGTAGTAAAACTCTTTTATTCTTATCCCTCCTTATAAGGTATTTTCTCCCTCCTTTCTGCATGCCTTCGTGGTATAACGGTAGCACACTCGGTGCGTACTCGAGAGGTCCAGGTTAGAGTCCCGGCGAGGGCATTGCTCATTACTCGTGTTTCCTGCTTCAAGAAAATCCTAGTGACTCTACATCCTATCCGCAAAACAAATTCTAATTTCATAAGAACCTTCTTTTGACAAAAATACTATATAAAGACGTTATTTTCTACTTTGCAAATCAGTTGAAATTATTTTATAGAACATACCAGTCGCGAAAAGTTTAAAATTGCTGACGCAATGCCAGGGTTGCAAACTGAGTATATAAAATCTGATTGTTGCCAGACAGTTTAACTGAGAAGAAATAATTCAAGAATGAATACTAAACAACTGCATCTAATTATAATATTTTGTCGTTGTATTTTATTTCAAGTTTCTTAGTAATCTTATTATTCATGTTCTTAAATTACATTTTATAAATATGAATCATATCAGAATTATCTACGTATAATGTCATTCTGGAGGGTGTAGTGATTATCGAAGGCTGGCAGCCAGTCCGAAACTCCAAGGCGCTAAAATTTCAATCTAAAAGCTGTGTAGTTGGGTGTGTGTCTTTTCTCTCTTTTCGCGAGTGCTGCATCGTTCTGATTCCTGAATTGAACTTAAGGCGACATTCTTGGTAATGAGATGACCAAACGTCCTTTGGCTTTGGCCATTCCTGACGAGTTGCTCCTACCATTGGATTAAAAAATGTGTCTTTAATATTTGCGAGCTGATGAAAATGGGTATTTTAGAGGTCAGTCAGTATATGATAAGATTGCTTGTATTAGTGGTTGTTTGAATAAAACAAATTTAAAGACTTCATTGTACTATGAGTGGAAAACAAACTTTTATTTTACCTGTAATTCTACCAATTAACTTGTTTTGTCTATTTTGGAACCATTTGCCGGCATATCCAGCTGCATGGGCGCCAAGGCCATGGCCAATGATATGCACCTGCCCTGGATCGAATTTCAAGACATACTGAAACAAAATTAAATTTTATTAGAAACTTATAAAATTCTTGGTTATTCATTAAAATATATTGAAAAACCTGTAATTGTTGATGAATAAAGCAACATTATTATTCAGTTTACTCTATAAAATTAAAAAAAGTGTTACATCTGGAAAATAATACCTATACAGATCACCATTACTACTATGAAAACATCCCAGTAATGTTTATTAATATCACGAAAAGTCACCGACGACGCATAGATTTGTAATAAAGTACATGGTTTCTAGGGAAAGCTACGTACTTTATTATAAATCTATGCATCACGGATGAGTTGTTATTAACGCAGTCTATCTATATTGTTATATCTAAATGTTTATGTTTGGTGTTTTAATACCTTATTCCATTATAACTTTAACTTAACTGATAACTTTGCTGACTGTGGTGCCGAATAAATTTACAAAAAAAAAAAAAAAAAAAAAAAATCTGAAATGTTTCAGATTTTAAATTACGTCCAAAGGGGCGTTTTTTAACATTTTGTGTGTTACCTTTCTTTATTAAATATCATGTTCCTCGCACTTAAACCATAAGATCCAGTGCAACAGCAATATCGCAAAATAGTTTTAAAACGAGCATATCTTTAGAATTTCCGATGCAGAGACTCACGCGCTGGAGATAAAAATGTTTTTTCTGCACAACGTTGCCATTGCTCGCTTTGAAATCCTTGAGATTGTTAATCAAAAATTCGTCAAAGTTTTAAAAAATAGGAAATCGATCATAAAACAAATTTCAAATTTCAAATTTGGTCTTCCACATGCTCATATTCGTTGGAGGATTACGTTATTCAAAATTCGATGACTCTATGTACCGTTGTTTTATCACAATACGAGAAATATACATACATTTATGCAGATTTTTCATTATTTAATTTCTTCAAATATAATGCAGGACTCTAACATTTTGTGGCAACAGTTTGAAAAGCGAACCGACATTTATGAGTCCGACGCAAAATGCCAAAACGAAACTAATAGTCCTTCGGGATTCAGATCCCTTTGGACTAAAAAAAAAAAAAAAAAAAAAAAAAATAATTCAAAACATTCAAAACCTAATTCATAATATTCATATACCATATCGACATTCTTATAAATATTCGTATAGTAAATCTATCAATCAATCAATCGTATAGTGGTAGTACAATCTAACTTTTAGGTTTGCGTTGTGAGTAACCTATGCCAAGGAAAAATCAATAACCCCAAATTCAATTAAATTCCAGGTTTCTTAAAAGCCTCCCGGCTCAAACAAATGGAGGGACATGACAGACCACAGAAACTACACTAAATTAAACAAATGAAACATAAAATACATATCAAACACATTTATTAATTTCTAGAATATTCAAACATATGATAACTAGGTAAACTGATCAGTCCCCTACAAATTAACCTTTAGAGGTAAATTAACATATATATCATTTTAAATCTTATACTCATGTTAGGTGTACTAAATTTTTTTAACATTACATAACTCACAATTTATACGGTTGTACCGTATATTAATATAGTATCATTACTCGGTTACAATTTAAATACAAAAGACAGAAAAAAAAATTCACTCACAGGGTGAAGTTCATACAGTAAACTCCTATGCCATCATCGACTGATTAATATGGAGTGCAGATAGTTCAACAGATCGTCCTACTCATTTCGTTGACCATTCGAAGAGATCGAGAATGCCATCATCGACGGATTAATACGGAGTTTTAGATAGTTCAACAGATCGTCCTACTCATTTCGTTGACCATTCGAAGAGATCGAGAATGCCATCATCGACGGATTAATACGGAGTTTTAGATCGTTCAACAGCTAGTCCAACTGCTTTTAAATCAGGAATGCCAACGCTACAACAAAATCTGTATTAAGGTAACCTCGAGAATGTCAAATTAAAGTTCTTGGGAAAATATAACGAAGCAGTAGCAAAGCTATATTTTGCATAAGCACTTAGTCTCAACTCGCAAAATTCTCATCAGCTGAAAGCCGACAAAAATTCAAGACCGCCGCCCGCTAGTACTCGGCATACGTGAGATCAAGACCCGCAAAGGGGTCAAGCCCCGCCATTCGTTTTCTTCTTACTCTTAGCTTGAAAGAATCAGGAAACAGAATGATCTCTAGCCTGGTGCAAGCACCCAGGAAATCTCGGTTTCTCCGCCTCTGTGAGTTAACACCCATACAACCAACAAATCAATGGCAGAACTTTGTACTGTTAAATAGAAAATTTTTATTTGGTGTTTAAATACCTTTAAACTTTAAACTTTGCTGCAAGGTGCCGGACAAAATTAACAAAAAAAAATCAAAAATGAAATATCAAATAATTCAAAACATTCAAAATCTATTTCATAATAATCAAATATCATATCGACATTCTTATAAACATTCGTATAGTAAATCTATCAATCAATTGTATATCATATCTATCAATCAATCAATCGTATAGTGGTATAGTACAATTTACTTTTAGGTTTGCGTTGTGAGTAACCTATGTAAAGGGAAAATCAATAACTCCAAATTCAATTAAACTCCATGTTTCTTAAAAGCCTCCCTGCTCAAACAAATGGAGGGACATGACAGACCACAGTAAAATATACACAGCATAAATACACAAATGCCATTAAATTTTAAACACACATTTATTGAATTCTTGAATATATATTATATAATTAAATAATGGATAACTGATCAGTAATACATATTTTTTTCTAAGCAAAATAACACATAATACTACACCAAATTACAGCTTATATTAATTAAGATTATCATTATCAAATTCTACTGTATCATAAGTGTAACACTAGTATTTTCTCCCATTTCATCTTCTAACTTTAAGTATTTATCATGGTAATTTACTTTAAGAACACTGATAATTTCCACATCGATTAATTAAATTAAGTAATTGCTCAAATTTCAACAAACATTAAAATGACGACTCTTGCTTGAGTATTAAGATAATTATTGAAGTAAAACAAATAAAAAAAATCACTCACGGGGTGAAGTCCAAACTGCAACACTCACTTTACTCGGGAATACCTTCGTATACTGATTTAATAAGGTGATTTGACAGCTCTACAGATCGTCCAGCGTCCAAAGTTTACTCGAGCACCACATTATTCCTGCTGTCCTTTATTCACAAAATCATCGTTAATGGAGGCAGACAGTTCTTGCGAATTTTAAAGACGACCTGGTTGCAACCTTACAAGCTGTCCTTACAATAAATAAATTACAGAGCATAGAATGATGAAAAAAAAATCGACGCAGCTGGCACAGGCAGAATAAACAGCAATGCACACCTTAGAAGGGTCCTACACGAGTCTCTTTCATTCTGGAAGCCCCGAAACTCACCATAAGCGTAGAGCACCTTTGGAACAAAATCTAATTAGGAAGTCAAAGCCGGTAAAAAACAGGAATACCGCATCAGGATGTCAGGATCACCAAGAGAATCTGCCATACAATTCTTGGGATAAGAGAAATCGAAATTCTTCTGCTGAGCTCTATGCCTTATGCCAACGCAAATTCTCGCCAGCTAAAAGCCGAGAGAAAAATCATACCCTCTGCCGGCTCGCGAGAAGCAAGACCCGAAGAGTCAAGCCCACTTTTTCTCCTCTTACTCTTCTTGAAAATCAGAATCAGAATGAACTCTAGCCTGGTGCAAGCACCCAGGAAATCTCGGTTTCTCCGCCTCTGTGAGTTCATAGGCTTTCAAAAAATCATAAAATTATATCTTACCAATCCCGGAATTTTATGTTATCTAAATTGAGAAAATGACACACCCATGACGAATCAAACACCAGAAAATCTGACAATGAAATCCGAAAAACATCTGCACACATAACGTGAGAAAAAGAAGTAGACCCCCAACTAACAAGTGAAACTAGCTTTTACGAGCATCCAATTATCTAACTTAGTACACCTCCCACTGTCTTGAAGCTCGCAAAACTGCAAACTTTTACAAAGCGACAAGACGAACGATTTCCGTTTCACACGCATTAGCTAAAAAGGGCGACACATATACCCTACTGCCTCCATTGTTGGAAAAGGCCATAAACCAGATGTGTGTCCTCTCAACCGTCTCTCGCCTTTGTCACAATTCCAACTCAAGAATAATGAGTTAAATAAAACCTTAAGAGCTTAAGAATACATTTTTTCCAGATTAAAATACACATGAATACAAATAAAAATATTAGAATAATAATAACTTAAAACACATATTAAAAATTGAAATTCGCGACATAACATATTCCTATTAGAATAATAATAACTTGAAACACATATTAATAATTGAAATTATCGACATAACAATATTTTAATCTGAATTATACTTCCGATATTCGGATGAAGCAAGAGACTCTTTTAATTTTCTGTATCAGTAACACTAACATGTGAATTTTATTAAAAATTGCTGGTTAAATAGTCATTAATGCAATCCAACCTGAGGATAGCTCTTAATAAATGTGAATTATAACTGGGCTGTTCAAATAGAAAGAATCGCACGGTATAAGATTGGCGTTTGCAGAAGAAATAAGTATTTTTTATTACAGAAGTATAATAGTGTTCCAGAGGTAATAATATATTGTTACGAAATGTACAGCCGCGGTGAGATAGCTTCCCCGCAAAGCATTTCTAGGGTTGCCATAAAAATGGCATAAGAAGGAAAATTTGCCACATTTGGCGAGAAATAGCCCATTTGGCGACAAAATTGGCGTTATACCATGGACGGATGGAGAACCTTCTGGAACGAATTCTTACTGGTTTAGCCCAGAACGTTCTCGAACACAAGCCGAAAGCTATATAAACCCTGCTGGTCCTCAGTCAGTTAGTGTATGTGCCTCGCATAAAATGCGAGAGAGTCAGTGTCGAGTTGGTGTCTCATCTAGAGTCAATCCCTGCTGAGTCGATCGAGTTGAC
The DNA here is from genome assembly GCF_044657685.1 of Stegodyphus dumicola. NCBI lineage: Eukaryota > Metazoa > Arthropoda > Arachnida > Araneae > Eresidae > Stegodyphus > Stegodyphus dumicola. The sequence goes on from NC_140769.1 coordinate 175,049,306, forward strand.
AGCCGGGCAGCGAGTGCCGAGTGGGTCGTCGAGTGCACCAAAGGAGTTTGTTAGTGTATCGCGGCTAATGCATCGCCGAGAGAGCGTGTTGAGTTCCGGGAACGACTGAACCGAAGAGTCGGCAGCTGTGCTCGTGTGTCGTCGAGTGCATCGCGAGTTGTAGCGTGGAGAGTCTCGAGAGTACGTGGAGTTCCAAGAACGATCAAGCAGAGTCGGGAGGTGTACTCCGGAAAGCAGAGTCGGCTGCTTTGCAGAAAGCTGTCTCCACCGTGATAGCCTGATAACCTGAAGGCTGTGTCGCTGATCGTGCCAGCGTGTTTATAGTAGTTCATCAGCGACTGTAAAACTTTTTTTGGAGCTGTCCTGACAATACTGGCTAATAAAACGTGTTTCGATACGTCATCAAGTGTCGTCGTTATTCACTCCAAATCTACAAACCCCGTACGAACGTGAAGGAAGAAAATAACGCAACAATATAATAACATATTGTATTACAGAAGAAATAAGAAATTTTGTCTTCAAATGTGATGCCAAACAGTGATTTTTAAGATTTTTACATAACCCTTTAACTGGGAAACGATACAAACACATGTTTCGTTTTAGAAACCGTACCAAATAAAGAGTTGAGAAATGGAAAACTGTATACATTCATACAGGCATGAATTTATTTAAAGATCGGAGAAAGACACCAGAGAACTAATTCGTATTAAGCAATTTTAGGGCAAAATACCGGAAAAGAATCAGTTGGAAATGTCCTTTAGAAAGAAAATATTTAAATTTTTTTTTAATAAAAAGGATTCGAAAGGTTCAATGTTTAATTTGGTCTATATATATAATACCTGAATGGGAAGTCATCAATGTTTTTTCGTTTTCAGAATAAATTAATTCCTCACTCTTTTCATTAAATGTCAAGACAATGGCGTTTATGAAAAACAGGCAGAGATTTTTTTCATTCTACTGCATTACCATGTATATCGATGAAGCGTTTTAATGCTATTACAAAACTTTTTTTTTTTTTTTTTTTTGCTGGTCATTTAAGTATAGTCAATTAAATATTTTATTTTGTTTACTTTGAGAGAATGTGCGTAATAGAAATTATTAAATATAACTGGTGTTTAAAGGCAGCTTTTTAAATAAATACATGACTTATGTAAAAGTTTCCTCAATATTTCGATGGTCTAATGAACTTTGGAATAATTTTGCAGCTTCCACCAATATTTAGAAAACCTTTATTCAAGTGAATATGAGCATCAACCAATTTACATATTATATAAAAATTTGGTAATAAATAAAGATATATTATTTGCGTTCATTATATAAATTTAAGAATAATAGAAAACACTGAGACCATTGCTAGTAGATGTATATAAAATATAAAAGTTAGTTTTTTACAATATGTACATTAGTCACGAATATATCTTACTGCAAAGACTCAAATATTAGTAAATAAGTTTTCCTCTAAACGCTTATCAGTTATTATAGCGAGAAATGCTTGTACGTGTTTCCATTTCGTAGCTTTTGCGAGATCATTTTTTAATTTGCAGCATATATCGATACCAGTTTTTTTAAAAAAGTATTTTTTCTATTAATATAAACAGCGCTTTTTAAATAATATTCTTTTTTTTTCAGCATGTGAATTTTAAAACATTCTGAAAATAACTTATTTTGTATATTTTTACAAAATTTAATTTTTAAGTATTACCTCTGTGATATTAGGTTTACATACCAGCCAACCACCTACAAGCAATTTGCGACTTGTGGTAGCGAATGTTCCTGGGTGGCTGTAGTGTGCTTCTGAAGATTTCAAAAAAACTACAGGTATTAACTCTTTGTAAAATCATCTGATTAGTCAGAGTTTCAGGTAAGAGAAGCAGATGAAACCCAGATCCATATTCAAACGCATTTCACTCGTAGCTCCTGTTGTTGGGTTAGTAAGCTGGTAAGTAACGTAAGGTTCCAGTTTACATTGTCCAGGTTAAGGCCGTCTTCAGATCTTGATACTTGATCTTCCATTAAGGCCGTCTTCAGATCTTGATACTTGATCTTCCATCTTGATACGGCATGCAAAAACAGAATTCGTTTAACAAAATGGCTTCATAACTTCCATGTGCTTGTCTGCGTCGTTCAACACTCCATTTCAACTGCACATGCCTCTGCTGTACCGTTAAAGACATAAACACTGTATTACTCTACAGCCTACGTTGTTACATTCATAGGACTGCCTGAATTAAGATGCGTGAAGTAGCTCTGTGGTCCTAGGATATGAGCCATTTGCACTTGACTACTGTTTTCTTAGATATTAGTCTGTAAATATCACTGTGTACTTGTATGTCGCTCAGTCCATTCTTTCTTAACTCATCAATTCCGTACTAGTGTGATAGTGGTCGAATTTTAACCAGTAGATGTATTTGAAGATACGTACTTTGAAGATATGATAATCCACAATAAAGGTGCGCTGTTATTATCCTTGCTGTACATAGCATTGTGAGTTCCGAGTTATTTTTATATGTATGCTATCTATTTAAAGTCAAATAAACAAGCAGGAAACTTGACTTGGCTATGAGTTCATTAGTACGCTCTTTCCTTTGCTGTTTTTCACACTGATTCTAGGTGGAGTTACAAACACCCTTCATTTGCATATGAGGCTACACTTTTAATTATTTTTTATCTTATCTATTATATAAATTCTGCTTAGATCATCTGCTTTTTTTCATGATGAAATTTTATTGGTTAACCAGGTATTTTTTAAATATAAATAATATCATTAAAAAAGGAATATTTAGTGGATAAAAAATAGAACACAACTGATGCCAACTTACCACCAGACGCTCGATAAGAAGACCAACTTCAGCTCCTACTACTCGTATATTTGCAACCGCTTGTTCGTAATGCTGTTCTTTATCGTCTGACCAGTCGACGACGAATACATTGCAAGCCCTTGTCTTCAAAATGGCATCCTTTAACCTCTGATAAGCAACACATTCATTACAAGATGTTTATTGAATGAATACAGAGAGTGTAGTAAATATACAGCGAGTTATTGGAATAAATCGATTAATCCTATTCAAGCCTGGGACAAGCGATTAGTTAAAGGGAAAATAAGTTTTGTTAACTCACGTTTTTAATGAAAAGAAAATTCAGAAACAGAACTACTATGATTAAGTATTTACTATACATGAAATATGGTTAAGGAATGACAGACATTTTCTGTTTTTCCTCTGTAATTTATTACTAATGTTAAATTTGCAAATTTAGTGATACCAAGCAACATCGATTTATGAAATTTCATAAATATGATATATGAGGTTTATTTAATTTTTCACTTAAATTAAACTTATGAGGTTTATTTAATTTTTCAATCAGTTATTTTATGCCTGGAATCTTGTCGCAATGATTTCGGCGAACACCTTCTGAATATTGATATGTTTGCGAATAAATTTATTAAGTTAATTTATTTTTCTCTGAAAACATAGTTTCTTACAAATCTGAAGCAGTAAGCTTAAATTTCTTAATCTTTCATCTTGATTTGCTAACGTACACTTATATTTTAATGTAAAATGTTAGTTATACTAAATTGCTATTTTCTTTTAATCTGAAGGCTTTCAAATTTTATATTACGCCCAAAGATCCATTTTTAACGTTTTGTGTGTTAACTTTATTTGTTAAATATCATGTTCTTCGCATTTAAAACATAAAATTCAATTCAACAGCAGTATCACAAAATGTTTAAAGACAGCATATCTTTAGAATTTCCGATATGCAGTCTCGCGCGCTGGAGATAATTTTTTTTTCATACAGTGTTGCCATTGCTTGCTTTGAAATGTGTTGCCATTGCTTGCTTTGAATTGTGTTGTCATTGCTTGCTTTGAAATCGATAAATTTCTTAATCAAGAATTCGTTAAAGCTTTACAAAATATGGACTAAACAATAAAATGAATTTCAAATTCGAAATTTGGGCTTCAGAATGCCGCTATTCGGAGGAGGATTACTTTATTCAAAATTTGAGGTCTATAGGTACCTTTGTTTTTTCACAATGCGAACTACATTCATGTAGATTCTTCATTATTTGTTTTCTTTAAATATAATGCAGGGCTGTAATATTTGGTGGCAACAATTTGAAAAGTAAAACGCCATTTTAAAGTGGACGACGCAAAATGCCAAAAAGAAATTAATAGCTCTTATGGGCTAAAGCCCTTTGGGCTAATTATCAAACAAACAAATTATAAAAAAATTATTATCTAGCGCTGTAAACAAGCACATCATAAATTAGAAAGTATAATAATTTAACCGAGAGGTGGATCTTAAAATAGAGACAATTCCCATTAGTCAAACCTGTGTGACAGGAAGGTTCAAAAAGTACAAACAAAGCATTCAGAAGAACGAATTAGTAGTAGGTGATTTTCGAAGATAATTTACTTACTAGTTGCCATTCTGAATTTCTTCCAAGATAATCCCGTAAAATAAAATAGGTTTCAATCGCACGGGGAAAACCTTTATGTTGCTCAGACCAGCAAAAAAAATGTGTATTATTAATTTTCTCGGAAATATCTTTATTTGTTGAGCTGAAAAGGCTGAATTCTGTGTTAATATTTTCTCTACTATGTGGTTTCAGGCTAATTGCTCTTTCCATACGAGGATAATCAAATGGACAGCCAGTATCGAAGATTCCCAGTTCTTCCATGTCGACAACACTTTCATCCTTCATATCATGAAGTGTACACACGACTGAAAGAATAATCAAAAATAAAATATCAAAATATATCCAAATTTTTGACGATTTTTATCGGTGACAAATAAGTTTATTCAATTATCTGTACAATTTGCACTCAGAAATGAAAGATTTAAAAGCAGCTGTTCTTGCCTTGTTAATAGTTCCTCGAACTCTGCACGAAAGAAATAATAATTAAATTAAAAGCCATAATTCGCAAAGCCTAATTTTCCAGTTTGCTCACATGATTTCCCTGAAACAACTGATCAGAAGTTTAAGACATTAGGACTAAATGTGCGAATCCTTATGACTATAATATGAGAAGTAATGTATTATATTTAAAAATACGTATTTTAAATACATTAGTACTACGTTCTCTTAAATAACAGTTCTTTTTTAAATTTTGAAACCTGAAACCACTTTTTAGCATAAAATTAATGCAAGATCATTATGAAATTTATATTCGTAAGATGTCCAACTGTTTTTTTTTTTTTTCTCAATTAAAAATTTTAGTTTTGCATTTAATTTTTATGTTAAAAATAGTCAATTTCAATTTCGGTCAAAAAATGTTTTTTTTTTTTTTTTTTTTTTTTTTTTTTTAAGAAAAGTTACTCTATTATTGTTACAAAATACATTTTAATTATGCATTACTGATTTCTTTTTCCAAAATGTTGCGCGCTATACATACTACGATTTTTATCTGCGACAAATAAATTATTTTCCTTTTTTACTTCCTTGTACTTATTAAAGGAAGTATTGTAATCATGAAAAATTCCGGTTATCATATTTCAAAAAAAATAACCATTTTGACAGCTATCGAATGCAGTTTAAAGGTGTTTTTATGTGACATCTGTGCGTAAGGACAGAATAAACGACTCTTTTTCCCCCAAACGAAATATAAAACTGATTTAAAATGGATTCTGAAGACATTTTTTTGGTGGCATCTGTACGTACGTACGTGCGTACGTATGTATGTATGTATCTCGCCTAACTCAAAAACGAATAGCCTCAGAACGTTGAAATTTTGTATGTGGGACTGGAATAACTTCTAGATGTGCACCTCCCTTGGTGGTTACAACCGGCTGCACCAAAAGTGTATTAATATATCTATATCTATATATATCCACTGTGGTACTTGGCTCAGTGAACTCAATTTCTTTATTCTTATATGTTTGTAAATTGTATATTTTTGTTTTAAAAATTATTGAATTATGTTGTTCTTATCTTCTGGTTAAGATTTTTATGCCGTTAGTTAACTTGCATGTTATAGTTGTAAAACTATCAAGTTTTTAAGTTCGGCTAAGCCCAATATGTTTAGCAGCCATGTTTGTTTACATTTGAAACTTAGAAGAATAGTGGATTTATTGCCAATCTAGAGAAACTAAGCTTCGCACCAACAAGTAACGTCTTTTTTATTATTGGGAATTTAATTGCGAGTTTAACATTTGTTCTGAAATTGTGTAATTGCTTATTAATCACAAGCAGAATTTTTTATTCTGCTTAAAGAATTTTTTATTCTGCTTAAAGGTGTTAGATTAATATGATGTTAAACCATTTAATCCGTTCTGTAATTATAATTTAAGTTCTTAAATTATCCCATATATTGACTGAGCATAGCGTCAACAACAAATGAAATCAGTTTCTGCGCCTTCAGTATCTTTCAGTTTTGTGCACCGAAAAATCTGTATTCTCGCCCGCTGGCTGAATTGCTTATATTTGTGTAGAAACTGTAATTTTAATTGTAAAATTTTTAACTGTATTTGGTGTTTTATTTTTTGTATGTCTTTAAATTTTTATTGAGGATATTTTGTGTTTTTATTATTTTTGCCTTGCGAAAGAGTGAAAACTGAATTAATTGAATGGGAAATACATTCGAAGAAATAAGTGTTTCGTAATAGCAGAAAATACTGTAGCCAGTCTGTTTCGGACAGAGGAGAATGTTTACGATTAGTGCATGCGCATTAGGTAAGCAGCGTTGAATCGTCTGTGGAAAAACTGTTCATTTTTTATTTGTTTAATTTCTTTTATACATGGTTTTAAATTTATTATAGTATTTTATGGAATATGTGGCAAAGATTAGATAATTCTTCAGATGATATATTTTTGTTTGCATTCTAAGTTATAAAATGAATGAGATATAACGCTGCTAAGTAACCTAGCAAAACTGGTAGAAAATATAAAGAAATTAGAATATTTCAGATACATTTTACAAAATTTATGTATTTAAAGAATATATAATCTATACAAAAACAAGTTTACATCAATGAAGTTAATGTTGAAGAATTAGATGATCAGCTAACATACCTTACTTCATTGACAAAAATATCGCACAAAGCCCGAATAAAATCTTCAATTTCATTACAAATAACAAAATTGCATCTTCTTTTCCCGATACTGAAATACTGTTAAGAATTTACTTAACGATGCTTGTTAATATTATATCAAGAGAGACGTGTTCCTCTGTTTTAAAACGAATAAGAATGCTATGTCATTTTAGTGACTATTAATTATGAGGACAATTTTTACTTTCTTATTTATTTAAATTTTTACTTTAAAGAACTGATTTCTAACTATTTATATAAATTTTAATTTGTAAAGCAAATAATAATTATATTACTCGCTTGAAGTTTAAGCAAAGAACATGAAAGAACATTCTAGAAAGGAGTGAGAATTCGAAAGAACGATTTTAAATGTTTTCATTTTCTGGAATTGTAAAAGATGTGGTTCATGTATATTGAATATAGAAACTTTGCGAAACTTAGGCAATTTCCTTTCTAAGGTAAAGAAATATTCCCCTTGCCGTAAGAAAGTTACCTGTGCCGGAGCTCGGGCATAGCGACAGGCCCAGTATTGAATAAACGCTTCCATCTCAACGTAGGACGGCACGGAGTGGACGGACAGCAAAATGGCCATGTAGTGGTGGACGATGAAAGCGGCTCGTTGGAGGAAGGACCTAAATAATCTGCATTTCGAGGGAGAACAAAGGTGACGAGGAAAAGGAGGCGATCAACTTTTAAGAAGAAATCTGGCACCTCCGCACTGCAGTGAAGGGCCAGAAATGAGCTTTCGAAGCAAAGACCGGGGAACACTCACGTTTCTTCGGGGGTCGCGTTTCTTCGGAAGACTTAAAGTAGACTGCTAGAACAATGGAATAATAAGTTCCACCGAATTCGCAGATATCTCTCCGGTGTCCGATTCTTTCCTCGACAAAATCAACCGAATATTCTCGAAATGACTCCCAGGTATCCGAATGAATTCCGCAACTACGTTGACCGCCACTACGTTGTGTCAAATAGCATGAGTGGTACTCATGTTCCTTTCCGGAATATTCTTTGTGCTATGTACTAGTGTACTATGTGTCGTATATGTATATGGACTAGATAAAAACATTTGTGATGAACTATGTTATCAAGAGAGAAATCTGCAGGCATAAGATAATTTTTCTAAGCATGATCCTGAATTTCTAGTTAACTATAAATCTATCTTAATGTATGTGATCTTGTTTATTTCGTGCGCCAACCCAGGTTTCTTTAAAAGTTTAATATTTGTTCTGAAATTGTGTAATTCCTGATTAATCACAAGCAGAATTTTTTTTATTCAAAGGAGTTAAATAAATATGATGTTAAACCATTTAAGTGATGTATTTATTTTCGAATAACTAGTGGTGGATTGTTTCGCTTTATTTTAGGTTAAGCTCCAATGATATTTGTAGGTTTTTTTAACGATACGAAAAGTTCATGATTATTATTTTTATTTTATGAAATTAAACTACTTTTAATTTAAAAATGACACATCTCGGAAATGAATTTTCTCCTTAACAAGAAATCTTTTAAATAAATTCAATAAGTTACAAAATACCAAAGGGTAATAGTAATGCTGTTTCTCAAAAAAGGTACTCTGGAACGGTTAGATCATGAAAGTATTAAAAATTTTCTGAAATAAAAATTCAAAAACCAAAAATGTTATTACATAATTATCATTATTTTAGTGTCGTATTCTTTATTAATAGAATGTATAATGACATTATTTGCATATTTCACTAGAAGTAACTTATGTAAATGGGGCCGAATTTTCTACAATGGAATTAATATCTTATTGTTCTGTTGCCTATATAAAATTTTATGGTATAATTAAACTTTTCATAATCTTCTTTACACATCTGCTTTGAAATAAGGTCTTCTTATTTCAATTTTTCAATAACTATAGCTATAAACCTTGTGTAATTATTTTAGTAATTTCGCATTAAAAATATATAATGAATGAAAATTTTTTATTTTTTCTATTACACTATAGCAAATATGAGTGACATTTTTATTCAACACATTCAGTCCTTTTACTCAAATAATTTAGCTCTTATAATTAAAAAATTCAAATGCTTGTCATTTCATAATTAGTTTTCAGAATCCATATCAGAACCTTAATCATATAAAATAAAATTAGGCGTTACGGAAATCGTCGGCAAACATGGAATTGGTATTATTATAGTCCTTACGAAATAGTAATATAATATAGCAAAAATAATACAGCATTACATTTCAAACTATAAAAAAGTGAATAAGTATGGAAAACAATTTGGTAGTAACATTATTAAGTAGTAGAACGAGAAAACCAAGTACTGAAGAAATTTAAGTAATGCAGTATTTTAAAATAAAAAAACAAAAATGTGTAAACTTCACAAAAATGAGTAAAATCTCAAACTGGTGCTAAAATTAAATTAGATGTCCGTAAAATAATGTGTGCTAAGAGAAAGGTAAAAGCGAAGAAATAAATTGCTGCTTAAATTATAACTATTATTTAGTTTTAATTAAAATTGAAATAAACAAATAAAACTTTTGAATACTTGAATATAGAAAGAAGGTGATCGTTTAAGCTCTTATCGGATAAATGTTAATTTACACTTACAGAATTATAAAAAATAAATTTTAAATCTGAATAAGTAATTTTGTTTTTATATATAAAAAACTATTTTTCTCTACCTGTTAGCGAATCATCCTTTGCTAGTCCATCAATACTATTTATCACAGACAGCAAAAGTAAAAATTCTAATACAGCCATATTTTAAGAGTTCCTTAAGAGTTTTGTTGTATGTTGCGTGAAAAGATGAAATATTCTTCTATGTTCTGGGAGAAGATAAAACAAAATTGTTTTTATAACATTTAGAACAGAATCAACGAACTTTCGTTTGACATGCGGAAGTAGCTCTCATGCTTTCGAGAAAATGCAGTCCAACATTTCTGGTTTCAAATTGAATCTTTCAGGTCCCCAAAAGAGCATTCAGAATTTGACAAAGTCAACAAAACATGTTGCCAGATGCTGACGTACTTATCAATCAACATATGTTCTGTTTTTCTTCCCTTTAAAAAAGTGAAATACATGCTGTAATGCCATGCCACGTAATAACAAAACCGTAAATACGTTTCTCTGTTTTTGAGAAGAAAATTTCTAAATAAAATGAAAGAGATATTAAGAAGTGAAAAAATTAGGGCAAAATACGTTGAGTTACGTATGCTAGTGGGTTGAAGTGTACATGAATACAATGCTTCAATAGAAAATTACACAATTATATACCTCAGAATATAAACCTTAACATATATGGATACAATACAAAACTATTTGCTCTTTTAGCAATGAAATTTTATAATATATATGTATTGCATATGTTTCAAAAATTGTGCAGTATTTTCCAGGAAAATTATAATATTTCCTATACTGAATTTCTTTCTAATATGATGGATGAAAGAATGAAAACGATGCTGTTTTAAATTATTGTATGTACTGTAGAAGGCTTATTTTCGTGATTCTTTGTGTAAAAGTACAGTACATACATTTCAAACTCAACGTGCTAACGCAAAGTCATGTAGAATTGTTCTTCTGTAAATATATAAGTTTAGCATTCTTGCATTCTAATTTCCATAAAATCAAAAAACGATTACTGCATCTACTTTACAAATTTTCTCTAAATACTAGGTGCTTATAAACGAAGCTTTGTTAGTGAACGTAGAGGAAAAAACGCAAAACTCTCCTAAAAATACCCCAAATCGAAATATTACTAAAAATTATTCTTTAAATTTACGTTATTACGTATCTTTTAAATATCAAACAGAGTAACGTTTTGTAAATATTCTCGAACTAGGCACTTATAAACACCTCAAAGCTTTATTAATGGACGTAGAGAAAAAAGCGTAAAATGTTCCTCAACGAAATCCCAAAACTGAACTGTTACTAAATATTATTCCTTAAATTTAAGTTATTAGATGTCTTTTAAATAGCCAACAGAGTAATTGATTGCAAATTTGCTCAAACTAGACACTTGTAGACACCTCAAAGCTTTGTATGTAGTGGATGTAGAGAAAAAAGCCTAAATGTTTCCTCAAAGAAATTCCAAAACAGAGCTATTGCAAAAAAAAATTATTAGATAATAAACTTTACTCTATAAATAGCATTCTTACCATGGATTTTCGTGGCATCCGGTACCAAATTTGAAAAGAACTATTTTCTTACTGAACGTTTTTTAACTATCATCTCTTTTAAAAAGCAAACGGAGTTATTTATTACAAATTTTCTCTAACTAGGTATTTATAAACAATTCAGAGCTTTATTTGTGGATGAGGAAAACGCCTAAGAATTTCCCCAAAAAATCTCAAACTGAACTATTGCTATAAAGTATTCCTTAAATTTCACTTATTAGATATAAAATTTTATTCTACAAACAGCATCCTCATCCCGGAACTTCGTCGTATCCGATACCAAATTTGAAACGAAATATTACCTTACGAATAGATTTTTACTAACATATATCTTTTAAGTAATATACAGAGTTACTTATATCACCATTCTAAAAGATCAGAGGATACTAGCACTGGTATTTTGAACGGGTTTAAAATCCAAGCGAATAATTGTGCTGAAACGAGTTTTTGCTGTTCTGCTCATGTGTATCATGAACATCAGCAGCTACAATTAAACAGACCTCCATGAAGCTTTTCTACTCATAAGCAAAGAACCCTTGCTTGTTTTGCTGTAATCTAATTAAAAGATTAATCAAAGATCAATAATCTAATTTAAAAGAATTACTGAGTTTGTATTTTTTGAGATTAATAAACTCAATTCAATATCGTCCGCAGAGCAAAACCTGAAGCCAGTTTGCTTCGACTAACACACACTGCTGGCCACCGTAAATGCAACACCCTGAAGGAAGCCTGCAAATAACATGAAATTTACAACATGCATTAGCGGAGGTAAGATATGCAAATGATTAGAATTTCAGCGCAGACGCAAATCATGCGTGCCTATGGCGCCACTTCAAAGCCCTATTTAAGCCTTGGAGTTTTCGACGATATCAAGTTCGGCAATTGTGTTTTTCTTGCGGGTTTTTTCAAAAAACCGATCAATTATGCCTCGTAGTAAACAGCGATCCTCGTTTGATCAAGTATTCGAGTTCGACAGAGGAAGGATAGTGGCTTACCGAGAGTGTGGATTATCTTTCAAGGAAATCGGTAGTCGTGTTGGACGAAACCAAACAAGTGTGATGCAGATATGTGACCCTTGGATGCAGGAGAGTACGATGAACCGACGTGTTCGATCGCATCCAACTCAGTGCACCACTTCACGTGATGACAGGAACTTTGTGCGCATGGCAGTGACGGATCGCTCAGTCACATCACGAACCATAGCCCAGCACATTCAGTTTGTAAGTCATCATCCAGTGTCTGCGCGTAGCATTCGACGCCGTTTACAGCAGACTGGTCTGTCCGCAAGACGTCCATAGCTTCGTCTACCTTTGAAGCAGAACCATAGACGTCTCTCTCGCCAATGGTGCGATGAAAGAAGGATGTGGAAGGCAGAATGGAATGAAATTGTCTTCACTGATGAGTCACGCTTCTAACTGCAACACCACGATGGTCGGATTCGAGTCTGGAGACACCGTGGAGAAATATTGTTGAACAGCTGCATTATGCACCGCCACAGTGTTCCTGCACCGGGTATTATGGTATGGGGTGGTATTGGAGGTAATTTAAACAGCCAGCGCTACATCTCCGAGGTGTTATAGCCAGTTGTACTTCCTTACATTCAGGGCTTCCTTACATTCTTTTTCCGAAGCTAGATATAAAAAATAACGTATGTTTTCAGCGAAATTTGAACCATGTGCCTTTCAGTTGCTAGATGGATATGATACTCCTTATACCAGGAGTGTTCGAGCGAGAATATGCGATAATTTCTTATATATTAGTAATTTCGCTGCTTTATCGAAATTTCTTTCTCAGTGTTCAAACAGTTTCTCATTATTTCCTTTTCAGCAAACTACAAGTACAGTTATTTACAGTTCTCATGCATTTATATATATATATATTAAATTTATATATATATATATATATATATATATATATATATATATATATATTAAATTTTATTTAATACATGGTAGCATTCTTTTACTTCATATTATTGTCCTATAATTTCATATTTATTTATTATTGATGTCTCAAATCTGCTAGCTTTTTTTCATTTCATGCTTTCATATACATGTTAATTCATTTAATATTATGTGATAACTCCGTAACAATTTATATGAGTTACAAACTAAGATTTTATTTCATATCAACAACAATAATTCAAGTCAACCGGGTGCTAAAGCTATAACAAATCAACTCAGCAAATTATACGGTTTTAAAAAATTATTTTATGTCCAGAAAGCTTTAAATACTAATAGCATGATGTAATGCAAATAAAATTTGTCTTTAGTAAAAATTCTTCAATTTTCCTACAAAAGCTGAAACAAACAGTAACACTCGCAAGCCATACAAAAGTTGTGTTGCATCCAGATCTATATGTAAATACCACATTTCTAGAAATGTCGTATTTTATTCTTAATACTTGAATGAACGTGGTATGTACTGGGCGGAAACTCTATCGACCAGTTTCAGGTTGTGAAGAATTAGCATCCACCGCACATGTTTTCTTTTGTTCGGGCGCAAGTATATACATATTAAATTTTCTTTTTCCGAAGCTAGATATAAAAAATAACGTATGTTTTCAGCGAAATTTGAACCATGTGCCTTTCAGTTGCTAGATGGATATGATACTCCTTATACCAGGAGTGTTCGAGCGAGAATATGCGATAATTTCTTATATGTTAGTAATTTCACTGCTTTATCGAAATTTCTTTCTCAGTGTTCAAACAGTTTCTCATTATTTCCTTTTCAGCAAACTACAAGTACAGTTATTTACAGTTCTCATGCATTTACTGAATTCGTCAATGTAGCTGTTACAAAATGTACATTTCATGCTATACGATTAATCCTTAAACGGGATATTGATTTCCACGTGAAAGTGTATATTTGCACAGCACAAATATGTTGTAATATGAGACATCTTTCCACAGTTACAGATTTTTTTTATTTCTGGTGGCATATTTCAAACATCATATTTTTGCTTTCTCAGCCTTTTAAAATAATTTTTACTAACGAAAAGATACATCATTAGGAAGGAAATTATATGTAAAAAATACAAAAAATAAAACCGAAAGTGACTACATAGATGTACATTATGTGCATTCAACTTGTCCTTTATTTTTTATAATTACATTCCAAGAATTAAGCCTTTGATGGTCTCTAACACCATATTTTGAATTTTTGGAAGACTGCAGAATTGTCGTCCCCATGTATTAATTTTTTTTTCTGTCTGCCTGCTTCATCACATTCTATTTTAATGTTATTTACTTCCAGACGAGCATAATCATAAATATTGTTTTCAAACACATAAAGAGTTCTTAAATAAGCTCCTTGTAGACACATTTTAAACATATTTTCTCGGTTTTCATTCGCAAATGATAATTTTTATGTATAGAGTTCTCATCGTAATTCCGAAATCTGAAAGCTTTGTCTTCAAAAGCACTGAAACCTTCTTTTTGGGACATGAAGTCTTTTAATTTCTCAGGGGTGCTCACCTTCAACATTGAGAGCGGAACTGAGCAAGGACGTACTCTCACCTGTCTAGCAACGCAAGGTGCCTTGGGTGAGGCATATGTTCTCACCCAAAGCTCTTAGCAACAACAGGCGCAATCTTGCCTTCTTGAGACGATGAATATCATGGGCTTGCTTTGATATCAGGCCAGCGAGATTAGTCAGGTGACAGGTGACGGAGGACGGGGACGCCTGGTGTTTAACAGAGGTAAACAGGCATACGTCCCGCGCCCTCCCCTATCTACCGAACAACAACAGATCTCTTAATCAATTCTTCACTTCAGATAAGCTTATCAGAACTTGTATTTCTCTTGATTTGCTTTGGAAACATGAATGGTCCTGAATAGGAACAGAGAGCTAACTCAAGCTATGTTCAGGAGGGTGTGAAATAGACAACATAAGCAGGAAGGGTATACGAAACCCTTTATTTTCAATACTTTACAGGTATTTCTGAAACTTTGAAATACAGAGACCAACCACTTGTGGTCTGACCGGAAGAATATAAAAACTACTAACTAAAACTCTAACTAAAAATTAACTTTGAATTAGTATACAAATGCCTAGCACTAAGATTGGCCTGTATTTAAAGAAATGTACGTATGTAGTACTCCGAGCTACTTAAACTACTATACGTTTGCAAATAACAAGAGGGCTAAACCTCTGGCCTTGAAGGCAACCAGCAACAGAGTGAAAACTCGTAAAACTACAGTGGCAAGCGGCTTGCTTCCTATAACTCCTTCCTCTCTCTCTCTTGGCAAAAAGCCACAACTTAAGTACTTAGCGTTAGCAAGACAGTTTGCATAAACAAGTTAAAGCATTTAATTCTGGCCTGAAAAGAACATAAGAAGAGATAAGTTTTAAAATAAAATAAACGTTAGTAAAACTTAGGATTCTTACATACTTCCCGCCTCAGTTAATTAATTTGAAACTGAGGTCTAAAACGACCTTGTTGAAAATTTTAGCTCTAGATTCTAAATCTAAAGCGAGGCCATACTTTAACAAACATTCCTCACTAGAAACTATCTAATCTAGAAATTAAAAAGTCGTTTTTACATGATCAATTCCATGGACAATTACTTTTCATCTGTACTGCATCTATAAACAGGAGCTTTTCTTATTTGAACTGGTTCCTTCCAGAGATCTGGAAGGAAAACTAATTTAATGAAATGTTAAATAATCAAATGGCAAGTAACATGAATACGTATATTTTTTTCTTTTAGAACTATTCTTATTTCATTCATGCTGTTATTTAATTATCTCCCCGTGCTCTCTGACATGTGTTGTAAAAAGAAACACCAAACACGTGCGTGTCTATGTACAAGTATTCAACACTACCACCTGGAATCAAAACACTAACGTGTTAAAATTTAACATAACAAGACCTCAGAACACACCTTATATTCATCTCTGAACCCTGAGGTACTATTCTCAAAAGTGGCTAACTCTGAAGTGTAGCGTCAGAGAGCCTAACTACATTCATTCAACCTTTAGCACATATTCACACTATTTTGCTCTTTTTACAGTCATACTAATAAGTTAAAAATTTTGGCACTACTATAAAATTTTCACTTTTAACATATCACAGTATTTCTTAACTTTTAAGGTAACAGTTCACATAGTACATAAGGACATATTAACATGGCGTTAATTTTACGCATTTTAAAACATACATTAGTAGTACAATGTTTGTTAATTTCTATTTCTTTCCAAGCAAGTGTTAATTCTTCTACATTTAAATACTACGTTTCAAAAGTCTTTCAGACTAAAACTTCTTTTCTTGACAGAAACATTTAAATAAAATTTTATACAATAACTTTACAATTTTCTTAAGGTACCTTTCTCAAAAATTACCAATGCTTTTACAATATTCAAGTATTTACACATTCCTATTATACAATCATTTTAGTTTTACTCGCGAGTAATTGAAAAACATAGCAAAAAAATAGGTAAAACTCATTTCTCGCCTTTTTGGCGATAAAGGTAGGCCTCATATGAGGTAAAACTTCTTAAATTCTGCCACTTGCAGTAAAAACGGAAAATTAACTTAAAGTTTCAAAGTAACATAAAGTTTTACTTATCTTTATGATATTCCGACATCCTTTTTGCCGCTCAGTTCTGGAAAGTGGCGAAGACTACCGTCTGGTTTATCCTCCGTCTTGTGCGGGTTCGACCTTCGGTTCTTTCCTCCGTGAGCTTTTTTTTTTTTTTTTTTTCAGTTCGGTCACCCTTGAAGAACTTCTTTTTAACATCTGCTTGTACTCCCGGCCGTTTGATGGCAGCTGTTCTTGGCGGAATCGGGACAACTCTCTCCCGTTCTTGCCTGGATCTCGTTGCTGGCTGTTCAACCGTTTGTTGCTTCCTTGCATCTGCATCTGATTTTCCTTCGTCAATTCGTCGACATTTGCTGCGTAGACTCCTATCCGATGGGTACATCTTTCGTTTTGGAGCCGTGTTATGGTTGCTGCCATTTCTCCTGGCTCTCTTTGCATTAGTAAAACATTTCCCTTCTTCATTGTGGGCGTGGTCGTGCCCTCTCTTTTCTGGTCGATGGAACGGCTTCTTTTTCTTGTTACCTTCAGTTTTCCAACGGGAAAGCTTTATTTTCATATACACCTGTCTACTCATGGCTTGCCCTTGTGATTGTCGTTGTGCCACTTCTAGAGATTGTGCCTGCCGTGCCGGATCCTGCAAGAGATCTTGAAATATTTGCATTTTATTACGATTAATAGAATGGTTTTATCTGGTCAATGTTTGCGGTGCAGACTTCACCATTCTTGGCTTTTAACACCACTCCAGCCTGAGTTACTTTTTCTATTACATATCGTCCTTCAAATCATGGATAGAACTTTGCAGTTACTTCTGGTGCTGAAGAAAGTGAATGCTTAATTTTTAACACTTCATCCCCTACTTTATAAGTTACTCCCCGTCGTTTCATGCCATAATACAGCTTCTGTTTTCTTTGTGCTACTTCAGTGTTCTTCTTTGCTTCTTTAATTAATTTTTCTATATCGCCCATTTGAAATTCCGGGGCTCTTAGTTGAACATAAAATAACTTATCTAACGATGTTATAAACTTTCTGCCTAAAAATAACTCAGCAGGAGTTTTGCCCGTCGTGTCATGTTTGGCGGTCCTAAGGGCGAAAGCTAATTCATTGACATAGTTATCCCAGCTTTTATGAAAATTTTTAACATAACTACGAATAATTTTCACTATATTTCTATTGACCCGTTCCGCTATATTTGATTGCGGCCGATACGGGACCATTTTTAAATGACGTATGCCCAGTTTTTGGCACATGTCTTCAAGTATATTATTTACAAATTGAGGACCATTATCCGATATAACTTTTAGGGGATCCCGTATTTTAAAATATATTTATTTAAAATAGAATCAGTAACTAATTTCGCGGAGGCTCGTTTTAAGGGAACGATTTCGGTCCACTTACTAAAATGATCAACCAATACAAGGAGATACCGACTTTTATTAAACTGACTTTTCGGGAAAGGGCCTAATAAATCGATGCCAATTATTTCATTTGGAAATTCTGATTTAATGCTATTTAGAAACCCGGAAGGGCGGAAATTAACGTAATTAACTGCTTGACATGTTGGGCAAGACTGGACATACGCTCTTGTTAACTTTTGCAGCTCAGGAAAATAAACTGCTTCGCGTGCGCGTTGGATGATTTTTCGAATACTACCATGAGAGGCCAGAGGCGAGTCGTGCAGCTCCTGCAGTATATTTAATCTAAGACTAGCTGGGATAACAGGTCGAAATTCGTTGTTGGAATTCGTAGTTTTTGTATAAAATAATAGACCACCTATTAGTTCGTAATGGACCGCCATATTTCTTATCGCCACAATATCTTGGTGGCTAAAATATTCAGGATCCTTTAAATACTCATAAATATTTTTAAATTCCGGATCCTTACCCAGTTCGGTTATTACAGTTTCTCGAGAATGTATCGTATACGCTGTGAATTTTGCCACCTTTACAGTATTACCTTCTTCATCTATTTTTATTCTGGATAGGGCGTCTGCTACGATATTTTCCTTTTCCGGGGGTGTGTTTGATTAACAAATTATACTCCTGTAACTTGAGTGCCCATCTTATTAACCTTGGGGATAAATTTTTTCCTGAGTATAATCTAGTTACCGCCGCATGATCAGAATACACTGTTACTGATACACTTCCAAAATAGACTCGGAACTTTTGCACTGCTAACAGAACTGCAAGTGCCTCTCTCTCAGTCGCGGAATAATTTCTTTGAGTTTCATTTAAAGTTCTGCTAAAAATGCCACGGGCTGCTGATTTTGTGAAAGTACTGCTCCTACCGCATAATCCGAAGCATCCGCTGAAATTTCTAAATTCTCATCGTTCTCAGGAAATTTCAAAACAGGGGCTTGCGTTAACGCTTGTTTTAATATTTCAAACGCACTATTGTCTTCGTCCGTCCACGAGAATCTTGCCTTTTTCCTTTTTAATTTTAACAATGGTTCAGCAATAGCTGCAAAGTCTTTTATAAAGGACCTATAATATGAACAAAGTCCTAGAAAAGAAGACAACCTCTTTCACCGTATTTGGCGGCGGATACCTTTGAATAGCGGTTATTTTTGATTCGTCTGTCTCGATTCTTTTCTGAGATATTTTGTATCCTAAGTATTTTAATTCAGGGGATGCAAATTTACATTTTTCAGCATTGACTTTTAGACCGGCCTCATTTAATAATGAAAACACCTCTCTCAAATCTTTTATATGTTGATTCAAATTATCACTAGTAATAATGATATCGTCTAAATATATAAATGTGGTCTTTCCTAGAACAGGCCTTAGCACAATGTCCATACATCGCTGAAATGTTGCCAGTGCCCCTGAAAGGCCAAAAGTTATACGCAAGAATGCATAAGTGCCAGACTTGGTTATAAAAGCAGTCTTAGGCACATCTTCTGGTTTTACACCTATTTGAAAATAACCCGTCGTTAGGTCTAACGTAGTCATGTATTTCGTAGAAGTTATGTTCCTCAGAATTTCTTCAATAATAGGTAACGGATATACCGGATATATAACAATAGAGTTTAATTTACGATAGTCAATTGCAAAACGCCACCTTTTCGGATGTGTTACTGGATAATCGTTATTTTTCTTACATAACACAACCGGGCTGGCATAACTACATGAGATGGGCGTTATGATCTTTTTACGTAACGTATCTCGAATGTGCCACTCTATATTTGTTTCTTTAGTCTTATCGTACCGATATGGCTTGTGGCGAACTGGCAGTGAATCTCCTGTATCGATTTCATGTTTCGTCACTTGAGTAAATCCGGGAATATCACTAAATGACGAAGTAAATTCACTTCCCACTTGGCGAATTTTTTTTTGCTCTCCCGTAGGCAGGTGGTTGAGATTTAATGTGGGTGGTTCTCTTTTTTCTTCGAGAACTGGTTTCATGGTCAGCTAAGGGACGCTTTGTTAAAATCCAGCGTTGCTTCTGCTTCTGAAAGCAAATCTATCCCTAAAATTACATGTGCTTGTAGATTTTTTACAATAAAAAACATTATGTTTACCTGCTTGTCCTTGTTACGAATACAGATTGGTACTTTACCTATGCATTTGCATCTTTCCCCCTGCGCAGCTAATCCGAATTATATATCCTATACTTACGGAAGTATTTCCGAAAAAAAACTTCTGCCACTCAGGAACACTGCGCGCCTGTATCCAGGAGTGCGGTGGCTGAAATATTGTTGACCAAACTTCAATCTTTGGAAGAATCAAATTTTCACAATAACTGTATTTAGCTTGAAGGAAGAGGCATTTTCTTGGACTTCGGATTTCCGCACCCTCCCGTCAGCAGAAATCCGTTTTAGTTTAAATCTTCGTTCTTCTTTTCCATGCCTTCCTTCTTTTTCCGCTGGCCTTCAGACTTTTTTTTTTTTGGCTTATTATTGAACTGTCGACGTTCGCCGGTTGTTTTTGGATACCCGGGTTTCCTTGACCACTGATTCGACTTGCTTCCGTAGCCGTGCTCTTGCCTTTGCACCAAATTGGCTTCGTTGCTCGTACTGGCGTCTTCTTTCAATGTCCGCCGTTCTTCTAATTTCAAACTGGATTGCGAGCTCAAATAACTTTTCCAATGTCATCGTGTTCCTGAATTCAATAAAGTCTTGTACTTGGGCAAGTAACCTAGGCACAATTACTTGGATTATTTCAGGATCCGGCCGGCTTCCAGTATATATACGTGTATTTTTCTTTAAATAAAGTTTGAGAGATTTTCAATTCGTTGCTGGTATATGCTGAAGAGTTCCGCTTCAATTTTGCACGATTTCTTACGACAGGGAAGGCTTTTACTAAGGCAGTCTTGAAATTTTCGAAAGTATAGGTGGGACTTCCTGCTTGACCCAAGAGGTTTCTTCCTATACATTTGAACCAATTAAGCGCTTGGCCCCTCAAAGCGCTGGTAGCTAAGGTGACTTTCTGGAACTCATGGACTGGATATAGCATGAAGTGGTTATCCAATTAAAAAAAAAACTGGTCACCGGTGAGTTTCCATCAAAGGTTGCTGCTGGTTTCATCGATGCGCGCATGGTCTGGACGACGTAACCAAATCCTTCCAAGGCGGCAGCTGGCATTTCTGGATTCTGAGCCGCTGCTGCTCAGGTTCTTTTTGAAACTCGGCCATGGTTATTCTTCTTCTTCGGGCGCCACTATCAGGTCTTGTATTTCTCTTGATTTGCTTTGGAAACATGAATGGTCCTGAATAGGAACAGGGAGCTTACTAAAGCTATTTTCAGGAAGGTGTGAAATAGACAACATAAGCAGGAAGGGTATACGAAAGCCTTTATTTTCAATACTTTACAGGTATTTCCGAAACTTCGGAATACAGAGACCAACCACTTGTGGTCTGAACGTAAGAATATAAAAACTACTAACTAAAACTCTAACTAAAAACTAACTTTGAATTAGTATACAAATGCCTAGCACTAAGATTGGCCTTTATTTAAAGAAAGGTACGTATGTAGTACGCCGAGCTGCTTAAATTACTATACGTTTGCAAATAACAAGAGGGCTAAATCTCTGGCCTTAAAGGCAACCAGCAACAGAGTGAAAACTCGTAAAACTACAGTGGCAAGCGGCTTGCTTCCTATAACTCCTTCCTCTCTCGGCAAAAAGCCACATCTTAAGCACTTGGCGTTAGCAAGACAATTTGCATAAACAAGTTAAAACATTTCTGGCCGGAAGTAGAAAATAAGAAATGATAGTACAGTTTTAAAATAAAATAAATTTTAATAAAACTTAGGATCCTTACAAGCTGTATTCCTTTGATATATATTCAGATCGTATTCATCAGCTAAAGCGAGCAATGTGCATATAGAGTTATAACGAACTACAGGCGAAACCGGCAGGCAAAAACGCTTCGGTACAGTCTGTTCCATATTTTTGCGAGCTTCATTGACGATATCCTCTGGCGACTGTGCCATCCGCCTTTCGCAGTGATGGGCTTTTCGATTATCTGGTTATATTGGTAAATCCCCACGTATTGTTCCTCATTAAGGAATCTTGCTTAGCTGCTCTTCATTGTTCTGCAGGTCTGGATAAAGCTTATTCTACAGTTTCCGAATACTCAAAAACTTCAGATTTTACCAAATTAACGTGTTTTGCGCATAGAATTTTCTTGATCTGCCTGCTTTTCCTTTTGTCTGAAATATAGATCTTCTTGGTCCTCTTTCTAAACTTTGAACTTGAATTACGTTTTCTTCAACATCCGCTTGTCCTTACTTCCCATGATTCTGAAATGCGATTCTGCCAGCTATCGTTTAGGCCAAACTTTCTTCAGGCGTTTTGGATCTGTTTTTAGTAGGGCATCTATTGCTTAGCGAAGCTGCTGTCGGTACCATTTCTGCTCATTATTCTTGAAAATTTGATTTGAAAAGCGTACATCTGGCCATTTCTACTAGAGTACGATTAGCATGCTCTGCAACTTCTTTCTGTTGCGCTTTATACTCGTCTGAAAAATGGCATTTAATGCCCTCCGTTTTCTAAGAATTTTTCAAATATGTGGCTTTTGAATTCTTTGGTATTACTGCTGCGGACTATTTTCAGTTGTCTGTTTAAGAGAGGGCAATTCATTAATTTCAAATTCAGATTGAGTGAATCAAGAATAATTTCCAGTTAAGAATATATCTTTAAGATGGCTGCAAAATTTGGTGTTTCAGGAATAATTCTTTGAATTTCAAAAATTAAGAAATTTTAAAGTTTTTTTACAGATTGTTATATCAGAATAAAATATCGGTGAAATTAATTTCTTCAGTGATGTCCTCACAAACAGGTTCAATAATGTTTTGGACTAAATAATCGTCAATTAGTTTTTTATATTTCGGACAAAGTTAATCACTGCAAAATCTGAGCAAAGTCATAAAAATGTTTTATAAGCAATTTTCCGTATATCAAAAGCTTATCGCCGAAGGAATTTACCGAAGTACTTCTTTTCGAAGAAGTTTGAGCTTTAGTACTTTTAAACATCTTTACAGATAAAACTATGACTCGAATCATTATCTACAGCAATCTAACTTTCTCACTGTTACGAATGGTGCCGAAGATATTTGAAGACATTTTTTATTAGATTTATATGCGCATTTTTTTCTTACCAGAAGTTGCCATCATCGTTTTTCACTAATAGTGTTATTATTCAAACCGAAACTATCCTTTTATAGGAATCCAAAACAAATTGCTTTCGAGTATTTGTAACCCCAAACGAAAACCCTTTCTTTCAGGTTTCAGTCATTAACTCTATGCTTTTAAAACAAAGAAAATATCTGCCATCCTCCTTTAATAAATGTGTTTCATTATCGAAAATAACACTCACACATCTTTCTGAATTATGTTTTTGTTGACAAAGTACGCATTTCAAATTGCTTCGATGCCAATTAGCAACTCTTGAGTGCTATGTTTGCTACGTTAGTTGTGTTGTTTTGTTTTTTCAGAGTTTTGATATCGGGGTAAGCGATTTTCGGTATCATTTCTAATTATTTATTTAATCATTTCTAATTAATTTATTTTCTTTATTGGACAGATATCACTCATTCTTTATTAATTATTCCATCTCTTAAAAAGTCCAGTGAGCCCTTTAGATCCCAATTTTGAGACTAATTTAATCTACTAAATGCTTAATGTGCTGCTAAATCTGCTGGTTTAATTTTTAGGAGACCTGGCGCAAGTAGGTTTCCACACGAATTTGAATCTATTCGCAGCGCTTCTAAATTACTAATCTGTATCGCTGCAAGATCATACAGTTTTCTTAAACCAAGAATGTTGTTGCCACTCTTGACTGCGTTTATACGTAATAACATTGCGAAATCAGAATTAATCAGGATATTATTATGTTCATACCTAGTTTGTAACATTTTTAATGCTAAGTCATAATTTTCTCCTTTTAATGCTAAGCCGGAAATAACTTATGCAGCAGATCTTCCAAGAAAATTTCGTAAACCACCAGTTTTTCAACTTCACTTTACTTTTATCAATAGAGATTTTAAATTACACAATGAATTCTAGTTACTGAAAAGAATCGCCAAAACGTTTTTTTGCAGTTAATTTGGACAATTTAGAAGATCTTGAGAAAGGGAACAGATAGGGTTTAAAACATGGTTGTTCATAAAATAATTCTCATTGAAAATGCAGTTCACTAAAAAATTTAATTATTCAATTTTGTTTTCATTTAATTTATATCTATATTAAATTATTTAAATATCCTTCACTTCAATTATTTCCTTTTCAGCATTCTTCTCATCAGTTAAGTTACGTATTTCATCATTTATCAATGTTATGTCATTAATTTTTTTCAATTAATTATGATAAAAGTATTTTCAAAACTTTAGAATCATTTTTACTTATATTATCATCAATGTTTTTAATAAGCTTGATTATTATGCCCTTTTAAGCCGAGGTTTCTTCGTTTTTAATTTATCAACTTTCGTCTTGGACAATAAAAATGAAACTTACCAGCTTTTTCGTGTACGCAAAGTAAAGAGGATCAAATTTTAATTAATCAAATGCGGAGAAAGAATAGTATCAGTTCGAATTTCAAACACTAAAGTTCTGTTTTAAAAAATACTTAATAGTTCAAAACACGGGAAATACGTCAAAATTGCAAATCAAAAGTAGTTTGTCTTTCCCGGCAGATGCCCCTTGCCTTATATTGTTCATCTTGCTAATTCTCAGAAACATTATCTAAAGACTGGTGATTGTACATTCTTCTAATTCTAATTTAAAAAAAAACTCAGAACATCCAGTGAACTTAGTCTACTTTTTAATGAGCAAGACACACATAAATCAATCTACGGATTACTCAGTTTGCGAATCCAATGAAAATTATCAAAATATCGAGTACAATTACCTAAAGCAAACACCAAAAATCGAACATTTTCTTCCACGGCATAACACACATAGTTCAATTCGAAAGCTCCAAGCATCGCTGATCTTGCCAAATTAGGAATAAATAAACTATGAGCGTCAAAGCCTCTTCTTGTGTGAGGAAGAATCTTCACAAATATCCCATGCTTCTGGCTGGGACATGAAATCCAACACTGCATTGAATCTTTTACCAGCAATTTGAACATCAGCATTTAAGCTTATGCTAATGACATAATGTTTGCTGTGTTCGGTAGCTCCATGGAAATTTGGAAACTGTTGCGCCAAAAATGTCCAAATGTTTCATTCCTGGTCTTCCAGAAAATAACTTGAAAATCTCTCTTGGTAAACTCAAGACTATATAACTAATCACATCAGACCTTTAGAGCAGAAGATAGCTCATAGGAGACTATGGAGTCTCTGACTGAAGAATAAATTCTGTTCATCTGGTAGAAAAAAGTAAAACTTAATGAAGTATCTGGTTTTTAGAGACGCTAGACTAGAGGGCAATACTTTTATCCAAACGTAACTGTCAACAGACTTTTTCACTCAGTGATAGATAATTAACATATTGTAATAGGAACTTTCCTTATCATCTTTTTGAAGCATTATTTTCATCAACTCTAAATATG
Organism: Stegodyphus dumicola; assembly: GCF_044657685.1. Classification (NCBI taxonomy): domain Eukaryota; kingdom Metazoa; phylum Arthropoda; class Arachnida; order Araneae; family Eresidae; genus Stegodyphus; species Stegodyphus dumicola. The sequence goes on from NC_140769.1 coordinate 175,075,013, forward strand.
ATATGAGCCCTGTCAGTGCTCGCAGACAGGATATGTACAAAGTACATGAAGTCGTCTAAAAATGCAGCCTGTTCTTTGAAGTAAATGAAAAGAGATATCTGTCATATAATCATTCTTCCGTCGATTCAAATATTTATCCAGTTGCATTTTATTATCAGACAGTGCACTCATTGTTGATGAAACTGTAAATTGCAGGGGAAAATATTTTTGCACTGATAATCCGATAAACACTTTTTGAGTTTTCTTAGCATTTCAGATCTACTATTTTAGACCTACTATATCTGGGTATAATACAATGAACTGTGTTTGTTAGCATTCTGTCATTTTGCAGAATAATTTCACACTATCACTAATTAATACATTTAGTCTATTTTCTCATTCACGTTGGCCATCGAAAAGTGGAAGAATGAAAGAGTGAACTGGCAAAAATATACAAAGAAAACGAATTGCCTAATTTTACCTGATAAAACCAAACCTTCACTTCAAACTTCCAGCACTTGATTTCTGTTAATCCACTTTCTTACCGATTATGGAAATTTCAAGTCTTATTATCATAACTTGTTCTTTTGCGATAATGACTTGTGCTTATGAAAAAAGAGAAGATTCAGCAACCTTGAGCTTCAGCTGTTTTTCTCATAAAAGAATTTCATAATAAAATCCAAAATTAGTAAATGCGAATTTTATGTTCTGTTTCCATCTATTGCTTGTTACATTGTAGAGACATTAGGTATTTTTTTGAAGCAGGCGAGATAAAAAATTAGCAACGCCTTCGCCGGGAATCGAAACACGGATCTCTGGAATACCGACCCAGCGTGCAGAACCACTACACCACGAAGGCAATCCAGGAAGGCGGTATTAAGTAATAAAAAATAAATGAAATTATTATTAAGGGCTAAATTTTAGTAATATTAAATGTTGCTATTATTAAGGAAGAAAAAGTGTTGCCAATTGGAATTACGATGAACTGAAGAGTTTGTGAATTTTCTAATATGACGTGAAGGTGCGTATTTGGATTTAGTTTATCTGGTTAGCTATCTAGATTTTATGCAGGATTAATATAAATTATAAAACTGTAAATACTTCTGATGTTAGTGAAATATTGATTTTTATACTGGAAGATGAAGGATAATTTCTTCTATGTATCTTCTAGTGATAATTGTGTGATAATATTCATTGAGGCTTGCCGCAAAGTTGATGTTTTCATTTTCGGTGTGTCGCTTGATTTCTTCCGTATACACCTACTAGAAATAAAAATGAAAAATTGTATTAATCTTTTATTCAAATCTTTTATTCAAATGTTCAATCCTGTATTTGTTAAGAACTGATTTATCTGAAAGCTCTTTCAACAGATTTACGTAGCAAAAATTAGGGGAGCTTTTGGTAGTCACATAAAGTTTAAGAGACGTTTCACTTTTTATTGCACGTCCATCTACGTCTGAATAAAATCCCATCCTTATACATGAGCTGGTATCGCATGAAGCACAGCCACCGTTATAATACCCATTCCAACTGTAGCAGGTCAAGGATACAAATTTGCAGTTTGTTTCATCTAAACTGGCAATGAAGTACTCGTAAGCTCTGGCATGGCTGCAGGACAGATCTGATATATTTTCAACAACTGAAAAGAAACAAACATGAAAAAGTTTAAATAATATTCAGTTGTTTAACAACATAAAACCTGTTTGTTCATAGAGAATGTATTATACCATTTCACTATTCCATGCGTATGAGTAACATTTCATTTTTACTTGGCTCTAGTATCATTATTATCAACAGTAACTAAAAATTTCTATTATAAATACTGATGCGTAATGTTAATGGCAATTAAACTGTAACATATTACTAAAAATACAAATTTGTGAATGTTTATTTGTAATTAAACAAACATGAAAACGATATAAAAAAAGTACATCTATAACAGATGCGATGTTATTGCGATTCATCGACAATGATATTGGGTACAGAAAGTGTATGTTTCTGTTGATTCTAAGATTCATCAAGCCATCACATAGAGTGAAAGTTATCACTCTGCTTCTATGTGTTGCCTGCTATTTCAATCTATCCAAAATTATTGTGTTAAAAGTTATGAGGTTAATAATAAAGTTTCCGTATCTTCTTTTTCCTCCCTTTCATTTTTTTTGAGGGGGAGGAAGGTTTTTTTTTCATTAATTCATTTATTCTGGCATTAAATTACCACTGTTTAGAAACTTTCTGCAAATATTTTACTCAATAAGTATTCGTAGATAAATTGTGAAGTACTAGATATACAGACTACCTTTAAAAAGAATGTATATACTGCATAACATATCTTCCTTGTTAAACATCAAAATGTTTTTCGTAATTTAAATAAAAACATTTTGCTGCAAACTGGTATCAAAACTTTAACATTAAAACAGCTTTTCGCTAACCAAAGTTTCCTATAAAATCACTGATTTATGCTTCTTTAAATAGCTGAGCAAACTCTTCCAGATATATCTAATGTCTTTTCTTTTACTTCATCAATTGGATTCTTTCTAGTCATTGTAGGTAGTGAAAGTGATCATTAATATGAGACGGCGTTTATGGCAGTGTATTTTTCTGTACGGTGCTATTACCTAAGACATCCATTTCTCTTCTGTTTCTCGATATCTTGGTCACACGCAATATATGGAACTTCAGCGCTATTGTTTACAATAAACTTTTATCTTTTGCCTTCCATCCCAGTTTTAATCATGTCATTCGATTAAACAGAAATTAGCTTCATTTCATTTTCTCGTTTCCCGAGCCCTTTAAGTTTGCTTTTCCAAACTGGCTCTTGATCAAGTCCTAAATTAGATAAAAGCAGCTGATACTAACAGAGGTTTTTCACCTAACATTACAAGCCAAACTTAATATCCTCTCAATACATCAAGAAGCGCAATTTTATTTTAAAAGATTGTAAGTATTTAATTCTCATTCCTTTCTTTCCATTGATTGACTCTAAATGTATTTTACAGAATGTTTGGGGAAAAAGCTCATAAAAGCCGAATTAAGAACGATATTTACAAAATTCAAAAGACGATATATTGTCGCTAAAAGGGTTAAAGAATATTGTATTCTCAGCTAGCTTTAGTTTTCAAATTTAACTCACATGAGGTCATAGAATAGGGCGATAGTTTCAGTAATGCATAAAAATGCTTCAAATAGCAGCTGAAGTAGAAACTTATTAGCAGTTATTTAAATTAGTAGGTGATAGTTAAAAGTCAGAGTGTTAGAAAAGATTTTGATACTCGAAGCCGATCATTTACAGCCTCAGCTTAAAACACGCTCCTAAATGTTTGAAAATTTAATTAATTAACATACGCAGGAAATTGTAACTTGAAATCTTATAGCTGTTTAAAAATGATTTATCCTTCATGTAGCTAATCAAACTGAGAATAAATTCAAAGATTAAATTTTAGTTATCATTTGTAGTAGACGTAGGTCTTTTAATTTTCAACATAACTGCTATTGCAGTTCTTCCTTGTTTTGTGAAAATAAGTTTTGGAAAATAATAAATCATAAATTATGCACTAAACATCGGAGAATTCCGCTAACAGAGAAACGTGTTGGATTTTAGTCTATTCTCCCTTCATTAATGAGCTTAAACATAATGATTAAAGCTGTGAAATGCAGTAGTTCGAGCCGAGTTTCATTCTCAGCTCGAAACAATGTACTTGCAGGAGGTACTCTGGGTTTTTCATTTGTAAAACACGGGTCTACCTCACTTAAAAATTAACTGTCTCTCCCAGTTCAAAGGGATCTTTGCTGTTTGTGAATATTATCAAATCATTACAATGCAACTACTCAATATTCTTAGAGGAATAAAGAAACTTTGTATTACGAAATCAAAATTTTAAATATTACTCATGCGAATTAAGATTTTACACATCCGATTAAGCATTACGAATATTTTACCTGTAGAACGTGTATCGCTTGTGTGAGAGTATTTTTTTATTATGGCAACACTGTTCATGTAGCTCAGCACATCAGTAGCATTCTGAGCATTAATACTTAATTCTGTTGAACAGCCAGGTTGAATTTCACCTCCGTTTGGATAAAAGTCTAGGTGTCCAATAGGTTCTTTTAAACCGTAACCTGAAGGAGAAATTTAGAAAACTAATATATTTGAAAGTAAGTTGGTTTGTGTATCTTCATACAGTAACAATACTCTATTGCACAACTTCAGCAATATTATTCTTTTATACATTCTTGGGCTCCACTTCACATGTAGAAGAGCAAAATTTAATTAAATAAGTGCATTTACAAATTTTGAAAACAAACTCCAAATAAAGCACGTAATTTCGCTTTTTTCCTTCTAAAAACGTTTTCAACTCCTCATTATGCACTCACTACCCATACGGTTCAAAGTTTCACTTGAAAATTATTAAATATACTCAATTCATTTACTACTTTTAATTAAAAATTGATTTAATTTTAAATTTTTCCCCCAACCATCACACACTTGAAAATATAATTTTTAAAAAATATAATTATTTTTTTTAATTAATTTATTTAATTACACAAAATTCAGCTATTTTTAATTTCTAATTTTGCCCATCTATCACACATATAAAAATATAATTTAAAAATATAATTATTTTTTAATTAATTTATTTAATTATACAAAATTCATGTAAACATAGTTTCTAAACTTAAACTTCGATATCAAACATTTCCATTTTCCAGTTTACTGACAAAAGTTTTATCTCTGAACTCAATACTTACATTTTTTTTATTTTCTTTTACTCTTCTTCCCAGCTGCAGCTTTTTCTAAAAAAACACCTTGGCTGCTTTTTATTTTCTTGTACGAAGTAAAAATGAAGAATCGTAATCTCAAAAAATTTCGGGTGTCATATGTCAATGAAAAAATCCATTTTAACTGCTATCGAATGCTATTTAACAATCTTTTGCGTGACATCTGTACGTAAGGACAGAATAAAGGACTCATTTTCCACACAAAAATATAAAACTAATTTAAAATGAATTCTGAAGAGATTTTTTCGTGGTGCCTGTATGTACGTACGTACGTAACTCAAAAACAAATAGGCTCAGAACGTTGACATTTTGTATATAGGACTGCTATAATATGTAAATGTGAACCTCACATTTTTGTTGCAATCGGCCGCACCAAAATCATATACGTAAATACACACATATATATACTCTGTTACTCAGCTCAGTAAACTCAGTTTCTTTATTCTTATATGTTTGAAAATTGTGCATTTTGTGCTTTAAAAATGATTGAATTACGTTGTTCTGGTTAGACTTTTATGCCTTTAGTTAACCTGCATTCAATCAATTTGGAATTATTAAAAATTAAAATTTTTTTTATGTGTGGCCAAGCCTAATTTTTTATTACTATAGCAGCCATGTTTATTTACATTTGAAACTTGGTAGAATAGTGGATTTGTTGCCAATCTAGAGAAACTATGGAAATTTCCGGTTATGTTTTACCACCTATCCTCGAATTCCATATCACAGATTATGTTCTTACTGCATTAATATAATATTAACAAGACATAGTGCACAATAAAAATTAAGCTTTATTTAGGAACTTCGCGCACACTGCCCGACAGCCTGCCTGTTTCGCTCTGCTCGCTACTCGTATGAAATTTCTCCTCTAGGGTTGCCACACTTATCGGAGGGCGCAAGGCGCGCTCCTTATCGCCATCACCACAGAGTTTCCCCCCAGTTCCTTTAATGGCTATTCAAAGGAACGACATAGGTTATGAAATTATTTCAGAGTATCCGTGCTGTCGGGTATTTTTTTTTATGATTACAAAATTAGAATATAAAATTAGAAAAGATCAAAATGCAATTCAATATATAACAAGGTATTGACACATATAATAAAAATGAAATAACAAAAAATATGTTAAGATATGAATTTAAAAAAAAAATGTTTTAAATTGTTATGTAAGAAGCAAGTTTCTTAGGGAAATGAACATGTCTTCCCGATCTGGTGACAGTTTGTGTCTTAGAGAGTTCGTTTGCAGATTTATTCTGCTGAACTGTCTTTAAGTCTTTATTTGTTTCCAGTTCAGGCAAATTAGAGTCCGAAAGCAAATAAGCTGGTTTCACACGGTCTATAGACACAGTAGATTTCAGACCGTTAATATCAATTGTGAAAGTTTTGTCCGTTCTAGAAAGGACTTTATGCGGACCTGTGTATGGTTGGCACAGAGGTGGCTTTACTCGATCGACACGTAAGTATACATGCGTACACGACTTTAAGGTAGCACTTACGTAACATTTTTCTTGGCAATGTGCAGATGTTGCTATTGGATTCAATTGTTGCATTCTATGCCTAAGATTCGTGATAAATTGTGTGTCATACGGAGATATCTTAGATGACGTTATCATATCACTAGGCAGCTTGAGAGTTGTGCCGTACACCAGTTCAGCACAAGATGACTGTAGATCTTCCTTTACGGCTGTCCGAATACCAAGCATAACAACTGGTAGTGTTTCAGTCCAGTTATTGGTCTCGTGAGCCTTGAGAGAAGATTTTAAATGTCGATGAAATCGTTCAACAATGCCGTTGGACATTGGATGATAGGCTGTTGTTGTGATTCTGTTCGTACCCAAAATGCGCGTGAATTCTGCAAAAAGTGCGGATCTCATTTGAGAACCTTGGTCTGTTGTTATGATCGATGGGCAGCCAAAACGAGATATCCAACAGTTGAAGATGGCTCTGCAAATGGTTTCCGTTTTCATATCCGGGATGGGAATGGCTTCAGGCCATCTGGAGAATCTATCTATTAGGGTCAAAAGGTACACATTGCCTTCTGATGGAGGTAACGGTCCAACGATATCCATATGGATTTCTGAAAAACGTGCATCAGGAAGAGAGAATGTGCCCAGTGGTGCTTTAGTATGCCTAGTAATTTTCGATTTTTGGCAAGATTCACAGGATTTCACCCAATTTTTGATATGACGTTTCATATCGGGCCATACATAACGAGAACAAATAAGCTTCGTAGTAGCTGCAATTCCTGGATGTGACAGATTATGCAGATGATTAAAGATGAGTCTACGAAAGGAATTCGGAACAAATGGACGAGGAATGTCTGTTGATATGTCACAAAGAATATTACCATCAGAATATTGGCACGGTTTAAATTCCAGTTTCAAAGATGATGTGTTGTTTTTGAGAAGGTCTTGTACCTCCGGATCATGCCTTTGAGCTTCCGAAAATTTTTTAAAATGCAAAAATGGAGATTTTGTTATGGAATCAATTTCGATTCTTGAAAGAGCGTCAGCAACGACGTTTTTTGAACCTTGCACATGCCTAATATCAGTAGAGTACTGAGAAATAAAATCTAAATGGCGCAATTGTCGAGGTGAACATTTATGAGGGTTCTGTTTACAAGCGTATATTAACGGTTTTTGATCCGTATAAATTATAAAATTTCTGCCCTCTAACATGTGTCGGAATTTCTTAATTGCAGAATAAATAGAAAATAATTCCCTATCGTACGCGGACCATTTCTGTTGACTTTTATTGAGTTTCATAGAGAAAAATGCTATAGGTTCCCATGTTTGTTGAGACAACTGCATAAGTGTGCCGCCGATTGCGATGTCTGAGGCATCTACCCAGATGCTTAGCTGGGCTCCGGGAATAGGGTGTCTCAAAAGGGTAGCCTGAGCAATGGCATTTTTGGCAGCAATAAAGGCTTGTTCAGCATTCTCGTTCCAATTTAATTGTGGGGATGAATCCTGAACACGAGAACGAGATTTCTTTTTATTAATATAGCCTTCTAACAATTTTATTAAAGGAGAAAGAATATGTGCTGCTTTAGGTATGAAACATCTATAAAAGTTAAACATGCTCAAAAATCGGCGAAGCTGAGTGAGAGTGGTAGGTTGAGGAAAATCTAAAATACGTTTGACTTTGTCAGGAAGAGGTTCAATTCCGTTTTCACTAAGGTGAAAACCTAAGAAATCAATAGATGTTTGACCAAAGGTGCATTTTGAAACATTTATGCAAAGTCCATATTCCTGAAGTTTGGAAAATAAAGCTTTCAAATGCCTGCAATGTTCCTCAGAATCTTTAGAGGCTATGAGCAAGTCATCGACAAAAGCGTAAACGCCTTCTAAATCCCGCGTGACTTCATCTATAAAACGTTGAAAAGTCGCAGATGCATTGCATAAGCCGAATTGCATACGGATACTTTCGAATAAACCGAATGGTGTGCATATGGCGGTTTTGTGGATGTCGGCTGGGTTAATTGGTATTTGATGGTATGCCTTAATCAGGTCGACATGACTAAAAATTTTAGTACCGTGCAATGCAGCAGTAAAATCGGCTAAACATGGAATAGGGTATTTGTCTTTTATCGTTTGAGCGTTCAATGCTCGATAATCTCCTACAGGTCTCCATTCCAGACTTCCCTTTTTTGGAAGCATGTGAAGTGGGGATGCATAATTGCTGCTCGAAGGTCTCAAATGCCCCAATTGCATCATAGTTTGAAATTCTTGTTTTGCTATTTTTAAGCGATCTGGAGCTAACCGACGAGGTTTTGCAACCACAGATGGACCTTTAGTTATGATATAATGAACGGTGTTGTGTTTAACAGGTTGGTTAGGATCTGGTAATCTAGTAACTGAAGGAAATTCTTTTAAAATTTTGTGATATGGTGTATCACTAAATACAGTTTTTACTGAATAAATGCTTGCATTTTTCACGCAACCGACGGTTTTAAAATGCGTTTTTAAATCTTTGAGACATTTGTTTCTGAGATCAGGGACCAATTCAAAGAAATGGAGAAAATCTGCTCCAAGAATGGGTGTACTAACATTTGCTATAAGAAAAGTCCATGTAAACTGTCGTCTTAATTTGAAATCCAAAGAAAGTGTTTTTTGACCATAAACATGAATAGTAGAAGAATTAGCAGCGAAAAGTGTTTGTTGGGACGAATTCCGTTTTTGAGAATTATTTGCTGGAAGTAAGGACACGTCAGAGCCGGTATCGACCAAGAATGAAAGGTTTGTTCTATGGTCACGAACGAACAGGCGACGTGAAACTTGAGGCAAAGAATAAGTCGCCTCTATTCTTTGCTGGTTTCGTTTCCCTGCCATGAACAAGGTTTTGTACATTTGTCATCTCTACACTTTTTCCCAAAACGTCTATGATACCAGCAAACAGAATAATCTCTCCTTTTGGAATTGCTTCTTTCCTTATTGCGATCTCCGCGATTTGGCGAGCGACCACGAGAAAGAGAAATGCGATCAATACGTTTGTTTAATTTTTCTATTTGTTTAAATAATTTATCCTCAAGAGACTGATCGACTGTGCGAGAAACGGCACAAGTCCCTGGGGTTGGATTTACTTCTAAAATTCTGTCGGCAATTTCTGCAGCTTTATCTACAGTTAAATTGGAAACAGCTGCCAAAATAGACTGAACAGTCGAAGGCAAACGTTGAAGGAATAATTCTAACATTAAGTTATCAGGGACATTTAAAGATTCTGCTCGACGTTTCATATTTCTAAGCAAATCGGAAGGTTTTCGAGAGCCTAATTCCTCTCCAGATAATAATTGGCGAATTTCTTGCTGAGAAGATTCTCCTGAACGATTTATTAACTCAGTTTTGAGCTTTGTATATGGATCAATAGGGTCTGGTTTCATAAGTAAATCCCGTACTATTGATGCAGTATCTGGAGGAAGATGAGCAACTATATAATTATATTTAGTAATGGATTCTGTGATAGGTTTGGGGGTGGCAAGAGCAAAAGTACTTTCACACATAATAAACCATAAAGATGGGTCTGATCGGTTATAAACCGGAATTTGGACGGCATAAACATCAGACATTGTGCAAGGTTTTTAAGCCAAAATAAAAGCAAAAATTTAACTAAAGAAAATTAAATTAAATGATAAGTAGAAAACAGAATTATAAAATGATCTATAATTACTACTCATCTGTGATCCGGAGGACGAAAACCGATGTAATCCATTACTTCTGGTTTGGAGATCTTGAGTGATGGCTTGTAGTCAAAACCGAAAGTGCTTGAGAACTGTTCATACGATTTAACACAGTCCGGGTTACCATTATGGTAATTTCCTGTTATGTTTTACCACCTATCCTCGAATTCCATATCACAGATTATGTTCTTACTGCATTAATATAATATTAACAAGACATAGTGCACAATAAAAATTAAGCTTTATTTCGGAACTTCGCGCACACTGCCCGACAGCCTGCCTGTTTCGCTCTGCTCGCTACTCGTATGAAATTTCTCCTCTAGGGTTGCCACACTTATCGGAGGGCGCAAGGCGCGCTCCTTATCGCCATCACCACAAAACTAAGCTTCGCAACAACAATGTAATGTCTTCTTTTATTATTGCGAATTAAATTAGGCTTAATTCATTCTGGAATTATCGTTTAAGTTATTAGCTTGTATTTGCGCAGAAACTGTAATTTTAATTGTAATTTTTTTAATTGTTTCAACTGTACTTGGTGTTTTATGTTTTCTAAATCTTTTAACTTTTAATGAAAACATTTTGAATTTTAATGTATTTTTGCCTTGCCGCGAAGCGAGAACTGAATTAATTCGTAGCGCATGCGCATTAGGTAAGCGGCGCTGAATCGTGTACGAAAAATTGTTTCGTTCTTTATTTGTTTAATTTCTTTTATACATCGTTTTAGATTTGTTATAGTATTTGAATAGAAATTGTGGTAATTCTTCAGATGGTTTAATTTTTGTGCACTTTGAGGTATAAAACAAATGAGATATAATGCTGTTAAGTGAATTTAGCGAAATGTCGCTACCATAGCGCCAAAATGTACACTGCTCAAAAAAAAAAAAAAAATGGGACAGTCCTATATCTCCCGATCTACTGGGCCGATTGACAAAATTCAAATTGCGTTCTTCATGTCTCGAAAGCGCGACTTAGGATATATATTAGATTTATATATAGCACTATTCTAACATAGGTATTTTGACACAAAATAGGACTTTTTCTGAAATAACATACCAATGTTTTTACATATTTCGATTCTACGACTCAAATTACGCCTAAATATGAAATTTTGTAAAATCTGGAGCGAAATTTACGGAGAAATTCACAAATTTATGTTGGCACTTTTTTGTCAGTTTGCGCCAAGAATACTTCACTTCGCGAACTTAATATATGGCAACCTAGTTTCCTTTCCCGTGAGAGGAAAAAAAGTCACCATCGTTCCTTTTTTCCAAATAGTATTCTTTATATTATATTTTTAATTATAACTTATTATTTTAAGTAATTTTTTCTTTTTCGAATTTCATTTTAATTGTTTAAGTTGCACGTTTTTTTTTTTTTTTTTTTTTTTTCGAATAACTGTTTTAAAAATTTCTATTTACCTATTCGAACTGCGTAAATAAAGGTGCAGCGTTAATTTTTATTTATTTATTTATTTTTTTGAAATAGTTTTCTTTATATATATTTTTCGCCATAGTTATTATTTTAGGTAATTTTTAAATTTTTATACTTTTATTTTAATTGTTTGTGTTGCATTGTCTCTATAGATAATTTTTTTAAATTTTTCTATTTATTCCTTCGAACTGAGCATTTTAAATACATTTATTAATATCAATTTTCCAGAATTTGATTTTATTTATTTGAATTGCGTTTCTTTCGGAAGAATACTTTGTAACTCAGACTACGATGAGTTTGAAAACTGCATACTGTATTAAAAGAGAAAATACAGTAAAGCACAGTTTTACACGCCTTTCAATGTTCCGTTCAGAAAAGATATATATAAATAAGAGAGATGTATAACCGACATTTTAACTTAGGATGACTTGCATACACTGCTTTAAACAGTTTTATCATTGTGCCCATTGCTTTACACAATTTTATCCTACATTTGGTTTCTTAAAATGTTATTTATATTTTAGTCAAATATTTTATTTTTGAAATCGCAAGAATCAAATATCATAACATTGAAAAGTTTTAAATTAAAAAAAAATACAAATACTAAATTTTACGAAAAAATTTATTTTTCTTCTCTTTTTCTTTAAGCATTCTGAAAGTATATTAAAAAGTATCCAACTTTACGAAACATTTTGGTATTTCTGACAATCATTTTAAATAAAGTTATCGCCTTCCATTTCATAAAGGCTCACAAACGGCCGAGCGGTAAAGTCGCTGAACACTGGTAGTTCGATCCGAGGTTCGAATCCCGCAAACGGGCTGGTTGCATGGGTGTTTTCGTGGTTTTCCCGATGTGTAACGTGTATACGAGCCAGTTTCCCTTAGAAAGTCCTCCCCGAAGGCATCCCTCCCTTTAGGCAGATAGCCCTCGTGTGCTTTGCCATAATTAAATAATCCAATCCAATCCTTAATTAAATATAATTGATTTGTAACTTCTACTAGAACTGACGTTAAGAATTGAAGTGCAAATAAATAATATCGTGTGCAATCTTGATTAATATAAAATTAATATTTGCGCAGAAAAATATTTGCATTCAGACAGTTTTTTGAAATATTTGCAATTACTTTATAAGAAGGATTTATTAATAACCGCAACAATTAGTTATTATATTACTGATGATTAGGAATCAGTTCTTGACAATTACATTCTAAATTAGAATTTTAAGAATTATTAGAATTTTAAATTAGAATAATGAAAATACGCTACGCACAAAAATACATTTTAGGATAAAAAATGAGTTGATTTTTTTATGTTTTAAAATTTCTTGAATTCATTTAATAAACATCGTATCCTCGTTCTTAATTGAATTCAGAATGTTGGGTGTCATTTATATAATTATTCTTACTTGTCTACGGAATCTGTTGACTTATCCAGCGATTAAGTAGCTGCAGATCATTTCAACATAACCATTGAACTTCCATTATTCAGTTTCTAGAGGGTTGTATATTTATATCATAATTTGACTTTTATAAAAATGATTATTCTAAATCTTATGTTACTATAAAAATATAGTGTGCTTTAAAAATATGGATGATAGTACCAGCCGCTCTTTCAGCCCCCCTTCAAAAGCATCAGTTTGTTTAGAAATAAATTGTGAAGTTAATGTCATAAAATTCAAATAAACATCAAACAAAAATTCTCAGTTTTAGACAATTCGATTTAAACGAAGTAAAGTAGCAGACGATAAAACGCCGAAGGTAAAAATTTACTCTTACAAAAATTTACTCTTATTAAAAAAAAAAAAAAAAAAAAAAAAGATATAGAGAAATTTAAAAAAAAATATTAAAAAATTTATTTAAAAAAATAGCTTTTCATATAGTATTAATAAATATTTATTACGCATCATTGAGGGAATAAAATGTCATATAATTAATTCTCCGTAAAATTTTACTTGAAATTTAAGGTTAAAAATAGCTGTGGCAATACAGTGTAACAAAAATCCATAGACCACATTTGGCGTTATTATCGCTCAAAAAAAAGATGCCAATTTTCAAAACGCGAAAATATGTAAATTTGTGTATATCTTAGAAAATTTTGAATAAAAAAGTCTAATTTTTTGAAGATATGCTTAAAAGTATACCTACTTTAAGATGATGGTAAAAACTTTATAGGTTATAATTCAAAATTTTTTTCGAAAAATTTATAAAAATTATTTAAAAATAGAAATTTAAAAAATAAAACACAAAAAATGGGTAAATTTTATTTGAAATGAACCTAAATTTCGAAATGTGAGAGAAAAAATCAAAAAAGTTTAATAAAAAAAGAGATATAAATAAATATTTGCCAAATTCAATTAACATTGAGGAGCTAAAATTTTGAGAGCTAATATTTCAAAAACTACTCGTACGATTTTTACAAAACTTGGTATTCTGGCATAATTTGAGTCGTAAAATCGAAATATGTAAAAACATTGGTATGTTATTTCAGAAAAAGTCCGATTTTGTGCCAAAATACCTATGTTAGAATAGTGCTATATATAAATCTAATATATATCCTAAGTCGCGCTTTCGAGACATGAAGAACGCAATTTGAATTTCGTGAATCGCCCCAGTAGAACGTGAGATATAGCACTGTCCCATTTTTTTTTTTTGAGCAGTGTACCTATGGTAAATAAATGTGCATTTATAACTTTAAAGAGCAATTTTATTCTATTGTGGTTTATGCGCTATGCACAAAGTAGATTTAATTCCAATTCGTTAACTGTTTAAATCAATATGTTTAAATGAAATGCAGGAAAATTGCGTTAATACTCCGTACAAGGAACTCACGTGGTGTACACATCAGATTTTAGATTACATTATCAAGAGTCGCATGTGAAACAAACGTGCAGATTTTTGCTACATTTTTGTTTCCTGTATCATTAATTTTCTTATTTACCTATTTCAAATTCCCTCCAAATTAATTAATTAAGTTTTATTTTCTCAATTTAAGGCACAGTATTTTTATTTTCCTGTTGATAATTTTTAAGCTATTTATAGGCTAAAACTTTTTCTGTGGTTTGATTCATCAATCTGGAAATTTTTCTGCATTAATTACTATTTTAAATTCTTACTTATTTTATTTTTAACTACTTTGTTCTGAATAAATAAGTTTCCTCTTAATTTTGTCTTTACTTAAGCTCCTATTTTACAGACGTTGCTTTTAAATTTGCAAAGAATTTTAGCAGTTCTGCTTTTTCTTTTGTTTAAAATGTAATTTCATTATTTTAAAAAATTAGCATTTGTAAGTTTTAAAATGCCAACCATGAATATTTCCGTCATATAGAATAGTTTTGTAACTGGAAGTGTACTTCTGCGCCCAACCGTTGCGCAAATAAAGCTCTAATAAGGAATTTTACTGACCTTATATATATACAACAAGTACATATAATTAAAGTTCTTAAGAAATTAAAGATATAATTCTTAAGAAGGAAATATATTGCTTATAAGTCGGTCAATTAGTTGATAAATTCCTAAATATTCTGGTAGCATAACGTAAAGGGACCCCAAAAAGTAACACGTATTTTAGATGATTGTAGACACATTTAATCTCAAAATTTAAAGTATAGAAATAACAATGAACTTAAATTTCTAGGCCTTAGAGAAAAGCAAATACTGGTTACTTACTTCATATCTCCCCACATATGTTTCAGCGTATGATTTAGAAACTTCTGATTTTTGGTAATAATGTAAATTGTATGCACAGACAAGGAATATTATTAAAAGGAATAAAAGGAATATTATTAAAATAAGCTGTTTGAAATGTATAATATAATAATAATTTATGTCTATGTGTGCTTTATGATGTGCTTTATTTATTATTTAAGCATCGCTTTAAAACTAATGTCTAACACGCATTTTTACCCTCAAAGAATAATAAAATTACTAGGAAAAGTACAAGAATAACTACTGCAATTAGGACGTTTGGAATTCTGGATATCTGGAGACCGGATAAACTGTGTTAGCACTGAATTAATAAAAGACCTAAGGGAATTTTTTCTATTATTAGTAAATCAATATACCTTTCAAGCTTTGTCCGTCCATATTGGTGTGGATGATGTCAACGAAGCTTGCATCACCTTTATCTAATCTTACAATGTTTTCCACGCCATTGAAAAAGGGGCCTGCTGGATCTAAACCTAAGAAGAAATTATAAATATGTAATAACCTTTATTACTGTGCGAATCCAAATAGTTTTGTTAAGATTACATTTTATTTAGCCATTAATAATTATATGAATTATGATTGCTCTCTCACATTGCAAATGATAATACTTGTTCGCATATATTTTGCATTATCTAAGTTGATCCTTGTAAACTAAGGGATAAATTTGTGTCAAAAATCAATCAGTGGAATAACACATTGTTTATGTATAGCAACTATTTATGAGTAAAATATATTTTAATGAAATTATATTGTTACGAATTTGGTATTTAAAAAGCTAATGTTAGTTCAATTATAAATTAAATGGTTTCATTTCTCGCGCAGTGCAGCGCGTGACGAATGTTAAAAGAAAGCTAAGCCGGAAAATTGAAAATACAAGAGCGCGTGCATTAAATAAATAAATATCTCTTTTTGATTTCGAGAAAGTACTGGAAAATTCTAGCGCGTGATTTTTAAAATCTTATTAAAGGAGGAAAACATCTCAGTTCGTAGTAGTTGCTTAGTTTGTTGTTGTTTAGAAAACTGCTCTTGTTGATTGTAGTGAATTCGCGGATTAGCGTTCTTTAGCTGTTTTGAATTACGTTCTATTGGACATTTGAGTAGTTAAAAGATAACTACTGTGAGATATTGTAATACTGCATGATAATTTGAGAAAATTTAAGCATTTTTGTTGTGATAATAATAAATTTTTGTTCATTTTTCATCGGACTTGGGCATTCATTTCGTAACGAATCCGTACGCACGCAACAATTTTTTTGGTGTCAGGAGTGGGGTTTGAATGCCAATAACAAGAGCGATGGAAGAGCAATTAAGGCAGTTAATATCAGCCTTTGCCTCATTTAAAGAAGAAATTAAAGAGGAAATGAAATTGGGCAAGGAATTCGTTAAGGAAGAAATGAAATTGGGCCAGGAATCCGTTAAGGACGAAATGAAAGCCGTTCAAGCTGGTCAAGAAAAGATTGAAGCATGTCAAGAAGAAATGAAAAGAGAAATTACCTGCATAATAGAAAATAAATTTGAAGCTATGGAAAGCAGAACTGACACAGTTGAAAATAAAGTTGGACAAATTGAAGAAAAAGTTTCTTTCGTAAAAGATCAAATTGAAGAAAGAGTTTCTTCGGTGAAAGAAGAAATAGAAAAAAGAGTTTCTTCTGTAAAAGAACATATAGAAGGGAGAGTTTCAGCTGTGTAGGAACGAACTGAAGGAAGAGTTTGTGCCGTCCAACACCAAATCGAACAACAAATTGATGAGGGAGTTTCTGCAGTTGCCAAAGAAATGGAAACTTTAAAGAAATAAAACTATTGCAGAATGCGCAATTGAACGATGAAGAGAAGAATGCTGCCGATCGCGTCATTAAAGATCTTCAAGTTGTTTTCTCCCGCTCGTCTTCTGACGTGGGTCGAACTAGTTTGACACAACATAGAATAGTTACCGGCGATCATCCCCCGATCAAGCAACATCCAAGACGTCTACCGTTTGCTAAACAGGAAGAGGTGCGAACACTGTTAAAAGATATGGAAGAAGGCGATGTCATCGAGCCTTCAGCGAGTCCATGGGCATCTCCCATCGTTCTCGTCAGAAAGAAAGACGGCCCAACAAGATTTTGCGTTGACTATCGCCGGTTGAATGAGGTTACGAAGAAAGACAGTTACCCTCTTCCTAGAATTGATGACATTCTAGACACTCTTTCTGGAAGCAAGTGGTTCTCAACACTTGATTTAAAGAGTGGGTATTGGCAGATAGAAATCCATCCTGATGACCGAGAAAAGACGGCATTTACTACGGGACAAGGACTTTGGCAGTTCAAAGTGATGCCGTTTGGACTGTGTTATGCGCCGGCAACATTCGAACGTCTTATGGAGTTATGGAGACTGTTTTGAAAGGCCTTTCCTACGAAGCCTGCCTGATATACCGGAACGACATCATCATCGTCGGAAAGAATTTTGAAGAACATTTAAAAATCTAACGAAGGTGCTTCAGAAATTGAAAGAAGCTAATCTGAAGCTGAGTCCCGCTAAATGCAAATTGTTCCGAAAGGAAGTGACTTACCTGGGACATGTCATCTCTGCAGAAGGTGTACGCACGGATCCTGAAAAGGTATCAGCTGTTAAATCCTGGAAACGTTCCGAAAATGTCCATCAGCTGAGAAGCTTCCTAGGTCTTTGCACCTACTATAGGAGATTCTTGAAGGACTTTTCTTCCATCGCAAGACCCCTTCACAAGCTGACAGAGAGCAAGCAAACATTCTTGTGGACAAAAGAATGCGAGGATGCATTTAACAACTTAAAGGAAGCTTTAACATCTGCTCCAATCCTGACGTATCCTCAGCTCGACAGACCATTTATTCTCGACATGGACGCGAGCAATGAAAGTGTCGGTGCGGTTTTGTTCCAAGAAATAGACGGCCAAGAACGTGTAGTAGCGTACTGGAGAAAATGCCTGTCTAAACCGGAGAGGAATTACTGTGTCACCAGGAAAGATTTGCTCGCCATAGTCAAAGCTGTAGAACATTTCCATCATTATCTATATGGCAGAAAATTCTTCCTCCGCACGGATCATGCCTCATTGGCATGGCTTTTAAATTTCAAGAATCCTGAGGGTCAAATAGCCAGGTGGATACAGAGACTCGAAGAATATGACATCACTATCTGTCATCGTAAGGGATCATCACACGGGAACGCCGACGCCCTGTCTAGACGACTTTGCTCAGAAAGCTGCCGATATTGTTCCAGGGTGGAAGCAAAATACGAGGTGCTGACTCCGGTCGCAAGACAAATTACAACATCAACATCGGCTGATCGAGATCCGTGGAGTGATGATGAAGTCGGGAAAGACCAGCTGGAAGACCGCGACATTAAACCCATAATTGATTTAATGGAGTCATCAAACAGAAAACCTACTTGGCAGGACATTTCTATCTGTAGTCCTACCACAAAACAATACTGGGCACTCTGGGATTCACTTCACATTCGAAACGGCGTCTTATACCGAAAATTCGAATCGGATGATGGGTAGACGTTCCAATGGCAACTTATACTTCCAAGATCCCGGATTCCTGATGCCCTTAAGAACTACATAACAGCCCTACAGGAGGTCACTTTGGAATTATGAAGACCTTACAGAGAGTTCGTGAGCGCTTTTACTGGAATAATGCAAAGGATGATGTGCAAAACTGATGCCTGTGCAGGTCGTAAAGGACCGAGAAAACGCAGCCGAGGCAAGCTGCAACGTTACAACGTAGGGACGCCTTTTCAACGTATCGCCTTTGACATCCTGGGACCTCTGCCGCGAACTGCTGATGGCAACAAATACATACTCGTTGTCATCGATTACTTCACCAAGTGGCCTGAAACTTATCCTATTCCTGATCAAGAGGCTGTCACAATAGCTGATGTAATGATACAGCACTGAATTTCCAGGTTCGGAGTGCCTCTTCAGTTACATTCCGATCAGGGAAGGAATTTTGCCTCGTCAGTAATCAAACTATGCAAACTACTCGGCATTGACAAAACTCAAACTACGCCATTGCATCCCCAGTCGGACGGCATGGTATAGAGGTTCAGTCGAACCATCCTTAATAACCTCTCCTTAGTGGTTTCCAGAAACCAACAGGACTGGGACAATACCACTCTTTTTACTGGCTTACCGCAGTGCTGTCCATGAGACTGCCGGCTATTCTCCATCACAAATGCTCTTCGGTCGTAACCTTCGTCTGCCTTGTGATCTATTGTTTGGTCGCCCTCCGGATGCTCCTTCATCGTCTGAGGAATATATATTCAAGATCTCCAGGCCCGGTTTGAGGTGATGCACAACTTTGCACGAGAGCGAGTCAACCTGGCGACGGAGAAGATGAAGACCCGATACGACATAAGAGCTACTGAACATCAATTCCACGAAGGAGACAAGGTGTGGTTGTGGAATCCGACCCGACGGAAAGGACTTTGTCCGAAATTACAGTCACCTTGGGATAGTCCGTACACGGTCCTAAACAGACTGAATGACGTCGTGGTTCGGATCCGTAAGTCTTCGAACTCTAAACCTAAAGTCGTTCATTACGACAGGTTAGCTCATTACTATGGCCATAGTGCGTAATGTAAATAATTGTAAATAGTATAAGACCATGGTCCTTTTTGTTTTTAAATGTGTATTTGATTTGATTTGTATTTAGTATTTGATATGCATTTAGCATTTGATTAAGTTAGTTATTGCATTTATTGTTCATGTTGTTTGATACTGTAATGTAATGTTTATGCCTCAGTTGCATTTATGCCACAGTTGTTAGTTTAGCTTCCTGTCCAGGGAGAGTACTGCCCGAGACGTGCAGTCCTTGGGAAGAGGGCAGTGTTACAAATTTCGTATTTAAAAAGCTAATGTTAGTTCAATTATAAATTAAATGGTTTTATTTCTCGCGCAGTGCAGCGCGTGACGAATATTAAAAGAAAGCTAAGCCGGAAAATTGAAAATACAAGAGCGCGTGCATTAAATAAATAAATATCTCTTTTTGATTTCGAGAAAGTACTGGAAAATTCTAGCGCGTGATTTTTAAAATCTTATAAAAGGAGGAAAGCATCTCAGTTCGTAGTAGTTGCTTAGTTTGTTGTTGTTTAGAAAACTGCTCTTGTTGATTGTAGCGAATTCGCGGATTAGCGTTCTTTAGCTGTTTTGAATTACGTTCTATTGGACATTTGAGTAGTTAAAAGATAACTGCTGTGTAATACTGTAATACTGCATGATAATTTGAGAAAATTTAAGCATTTTTGTTGTGATAATAATAAATTTTTGTTCATTTTTCATCGGACTTGGGCATTCTAACGAATCCGTACGCACGCAACAATATTATAATGTAAATCAACAGCAAATAAAAACTTACCAGTAATTCTACCAACTAACAGTTCTTCTCTGTCACGGAACCATTTACCAGCATATCCGGAAGCATGTGCACCAAGTCCATGGCCGATGATATGAATGAGACGTGGCTTTACAGAAAACATTGTCTAAAATATTTGATATAAGTCGCATCTCAGTAAAACTGTGTGTTAGTCTCTAAAATTTCAAGAACTATGGAAAATACAGTTATAAGTGCATTAAGTATTAATGAAATTTAGGTTTGCATAATGAATCTCAGTGGAACAGTCGCCAGAAAAATATAAAACCTTAACGTTTCCTCCAGCATTTCTAATACCAAGAATTTTCACTATAATTGAACTGTATGCGAGCATGTAGTTCATGCATGCGATCATGCTGAACTACATGCATGATAATATATTGATAGGCTATTATATGTAAATATTTTTAATTTATCTCAATGATCTAAATTATTTTAATCTTATTGTTTCTAAATAGAGAA
The DNA here is from genome assembly GCF_044657685.1 of Stegodyphus dumicola. NCBI lineage: Eukaryota > Metazoa > Arthropoda > Arachnida > Araneae > Eresidae > Stegodyphus > Stegodyphus dumicola. The sequence goes on from NC_140769.1 coordinate 175,095,921, forward strand.
AGGCTGATTGATCATATTGAATTACATAAGGCATTTCTTCACTGTGGTTCTCTAAATTTATATAGCAATAGGAGTATAAAAATTATGTTATTTTCCATTGTTATGGCAAAACTAAAACGTAAGATTACGATGAAATTAATATTAACTTACTATACGCTGCATAAAGAATCCAACTTCTGCACCTACTACCCGTATGTTAGCAACAGCCTTTTCATAAGGCTGCCTGACATCGGTATTCCAGTTGACAATGAATATGTTACACTCGGTTCTGTTTAACAACGCATTCTCTAGTCTCTGAAAAAAACAAACTTTCATTGCACAGAAATTCATGAAATGAATGGTTAAGTTTTCTAAGAGATACGATTACTATATGATATTTTTATTTTATAATTTTTCAACAATTTTAGAATTCTCTGAAACTTTAGAAGTTTTCTGTACAGCTTTAAGCATACCTTTTTACTTCCTTGTACGAAGTAAAAAGGAAGTATTGTAATCGCGAAAAGTTTCAGGCAGCATATTTCAACGAAAATATCCATTTTGACCGCTATCGAATGCAATTTAACGATGTTTTTGGGTGATATCTGTAAGTGTGTTTTTGCGTGATACGTAAGGACAGAATAAAATACTCTTTTCCTTCAAAATATTATAAAACTGCTTTAAAATTAATTCTGAAGATAATTTTTCGTGACATCTGTACGTACGTACGTGCGTACGTGCGTACTTACGTATCTCGCATGCCTCAAAAACGAGTAGTATAATTATTAATACTGTTAAGTGAATCTAGCGCCAGAGTGCCGCTATGGTAAACAAATACTAGAGTAAATTTTAAAGAATGCATTTATTCTATTGTGGTTTATGCGCTGTCGACGAAGTAGATTTAATTCAATAAGTTTAAATGAAATGCAAGAAAAAATGCGTATAATTTAATATTCCGTACAAGAAAGTCATGTGGTGTACACATCAGATTTTTTTATTATTGGGTTGTTCGGAGAATAATTTCGTTTTTTTCTCAACAGAAGACTTAATTGTATTTTTTCACCGCCAACTTCACACTTACTAATCATCTTATATTTTGACAGCAGATGTAGCAAGTCTTGTTTGTGAATATGTTCGATTGATTCTACGCAGTAAATTTTGGTTGGTGAAAGATACCAGATACCAGATATGGTAGGTGAAACGCAACATTTTCGGCAGATTTACTTTTTTACTATCGAAAAGGCAAAGATGCTGTTCAAGCAAGAAAACAAATTACACCATGTGTATGGAGAAGATGTATTGACAGAACGCCAATGCCAAAAGTGATTTGCAAAATATCGATTCGGCAATTTTGGTCTCGAAGATACACCACCTTCTGGAAAGTCAGTTGAAGCTGATGGACAACTAAGACCGTGAGGACCCCATATCTCAAGATTTGAGATTAAACGTAGGCGTTTCAAATTACCATGAGCGGTCGATCTCTTGGCGATCTCACGAGCGCCGGTTTGCATCAATTAATGCCTTTATTGTGTCGTCAGAACATGGTCTTCCAAAACGTGGTGCATGTTCGAGATTAAAATTGCCGCATCAAAATTTTGTAAACCAATTGTGGCAGTGACGTTCTGTCAATTACATTGTCTCCATTCATTGGATAATCCTTTCCTTGCTTCAACAGAATTTTACCTTTTCCATAGTAAAAAAGTAAAATAGGTTACTTTTCACTTACCATATTTGAAGGGTCACCAACCAAAAATTACTGAGTAAAATCAATCTTGTAACAGACCTATTTAAGTGTAATTGAACTATTTTATTCACGCCATGAACTCATGAACTGTAACCGAACTATTTTATTTAAACGCCATCTCGTGGCGATATGAAAAAACGTCAGTCGACCTCCAGCCGCCATGATGATAGCTTACTATGCTATGTTATTCTCAATGTTTGATGTTCCATTTGGTATATGTTTCATTTTTTATGTATATTTCTTTTGTTTGTAACCGTTCCTGTGTGCTCTGTTAATAAATCCTTTTAAAGCTAGCCGGCATTAGTGTCTATTGAGGAACGGCTACATCACATTGGCGCCCAACTAAATTTGAATCCAAAATGGCGCAACAAAGTGTTTAGAATTTCTGTTTGGCTTTAACAAGCTCTTACTCCCGAATTTAACTTTTAGTTGCTGGAGATCGGCTCAGTTTCTTTTCAGGTGTGGACTACTGGTCAAATATTCTGGAAACCAATTCTGGAATTAAAATTGTCATACCGTGCTGCTAGCACATCGAATCATCAACTGGACAATTTCAACGGAAAAGATAAGTTTCGTTTACATTATCGTTTAATCTGAGTTTAAAGTTCTTTTAAACTGATTATTTATTATAAGCTGCTTCTTAAAGCAAATGTAAATTCTTTACTGAAATCTCATTTATTGATACTACATAAGAGTATTAAACGAAAGCAAACGGCTTTCTGTTAACCAAACGTTATTTCTTGAATTGTAATTTGTTATTTTAAAATGTTAATGCGCATAGTAAATTAATTTGTGAATAATATTGTTTCACTGAATACATGTTTTGATGTTAAAGTTTAAATATATTTATGGACGTTGTTCATTAGAATTTATTAGAATTTCGCTTCTGATTTACAGCAGCAGATGTTTTCCCCCCGCGGAAATGTTTAGACTAGCGATGATTTATGATGTGTTTACGTCAAATCTTTTATTATTTTTATTTCCTTTGAGTGTTGTTGTTCCTTATTAAATGTTTTATTCTACATAAAATAAAATATTGTACTTGTTGATTTATCTTTCGACGAACATTTTGAGAAAATGATTATAATATACTACTTCAGGTAAATATAATTGTTTTCAATTTAATGAATGCATGTCTTAAAAAATATTTCTTGAAGCGAAAGAAAATAATTATGAATAAAATCGAATGACTATTTAAATAAAGTAAAAGAGTTACTAAGTGTGTGTTGCTTAATCAGCTTAATATTTTGTTAAGATTAAGATTTCGAAGAATTCAGCTTAAATATAAAAGCTTATGGTAAGACATTTATGTATGTTTTGTATGTTTTGCTAAGTAGTAAACAATTTTTCAGCAATTTATTATATGTTATTTTCTTGATACAAATTGAATTTATGAGGGCATTTTATGATATTTTTACGACTCCGAAATAATAAACTTTATTATTGTTTATTATTGTTTACATTTATAAATACTGTTTAATAGTGGTATATAAATGTACGAGTAACATTGTTTACATTCATACATGCTGTTTAATAGAGGTATATACATTTTACTTAAAGGTATAATTATTAATTCTAAAATACTGTATTGTGAATAAAATCGAAATAACAACAAATTCAACTTCATCTTTTCCCTCCCCCCCTGACCTCTCATATAATTATGGCTTACCTTGCCAAAGCACGAAAAGAGGATTTAAAAACTCTCGCTGCAGAACTGGGTTTCACTGTAAACGACACTATGCGAGTAATAGATCTTAAAAATCTTATTGTCAATTCTGACACTTATGATGAGGCTTTTACCAGGAATGTTCTGGAAACTTTAATCGAAACTAGACAACAAAAACAACGTGAAAGCAACGATCTGGAGACACGTCAAAGAAAAGAACAAGAACTTTTATTAGAATTGGAACGTTTAAAATTAAACCTGGCAGCTGCTAGCTCAAACCCTAACTATGCCGCCTTTGCTTCAAATGCAGCTATTGGAACAAATATTCAACACCTAATCCCTCAATTTACAGGAACTTCTGACATTGCAACCTACCTGCAAATTTTTGAAAGACAATGTGAGAAAGTTAATATAAAACAAATAGATTACATCACTCATCTCCTACCTCTTCTGCCTATAGACATTTCGCAAATTATTTTAAGAGAACCAAAAGACAAATTAGAAGATTATTCTTACATCAAGAGGATTCTGCTACAAAGATTCAAATTAAATGCTGAATCATTTCGAATTAAACTTACTACACACCAAAAACACCCTGGGTCTTTATGGAAAGATTTTACTTACGAATTAAACAATTATCTCGAAGAGTGGCTCCATAGTCTCGATGTTACAGACTTTGAATCACTCAAAGACTTGGTCCTGACGGATCAGCTTAAAAGAAGAGTCAGTAGGGACGTTAAGGAGCATTTTATTGATACTTGGGGAAAATAAAGAGTTCATCTGAATTAGTACAGAAATTGGATGATTATGAAGCTGTACGTGTTAAAAATACGAATTATAAAACTGAACTTCCTGGCAGGCGGAACTATTCTTACAAACCGACTAATCCATCCAAACACAAAGTAGAAAATCGAACAGGTGACATACAGGGAACTCATAAAACCTTTTCAAATCGTGTTCAGCAACAAACAGAGGAAAAGCGGCCTCCTTTAACATGCTATGGGTGCGGAAAAACTGGTTTTATCAAGTCTAAATGTCCAGACTGTAACCCCCCAAAGACTTCAAATTCATCAAATTTTGGCACTATCCAAATCCGATCCTGTTTATCTTCCACTCGGACTGCTGTATTTCCAATTAGTATTGGTGGTGTTTCCGGTACAGCTTTCGCCGACACTGGTGCTAGTCACTCAATTGCAAGTGAATCCCTCTATCATATTCTGCAGAAACAAGATGCAGTATTTGAAAAGAGAACACTAGAGGTGTCTTTCGCTGATGGTTTGGTATCTGAAAAAGAGGTACTTCGCACCGAACAAATTATTCTTCTCGAAGGCAGAGAGTTCAAAACTCCGCTCCTTGTATTGCCTGATGCCAAAAATAGCTCGACTCTGTTAGGAATTGACTTTCTTCAAAAAGCTAAAATTGTTTTAAATCTTGCTGAAAATAAGTGGAACTTTTCTGATGCACCTCGAAGAAAATATAGCTTCGTGAAACCTCATCAATCCCAAGTACTGGAAGAAACCCCAGTTGTTGTAAACAACTGCCGACTACGAGAAAATGAAGGACAGCAATTAACTACAGCCCAACGGCTTGCAACTGATGCATTGCTTAACAAATATCACACTGTCTTCAAAGTAGTGGGAGAAACCACTAATCAAAAGCCATCTGGCTTACTTCAAACTCCAGTCTATGCTCAACGTTTTGAGACCTTGTCAATTGATCTTTTCGGTCCCCTTCCTGAAACACCGTCTGGTGAAAAATGGATTTTTATTGTGCAGGACTGTGCTACGAAGTGGACAGAACTATTTGCTTTAAAGGAAGCCACGGCCAGAGAATGTGCCACTATTCTTTTGGAGGAAGTCGCCCTTCGATTTGGGTTACCCAGGAAAATAATAAGTGATAATGGTACCCAGCTTACTAGTGCTGTTATGCAACAACTATGCTATATCTTGAACATTGATCAAAGTCTTACTCCTGTCTATCACCCACAATCTAACCCAGTTGAAATGAAGAATAGAGATCTGAAACCACGTTTATCAATACTTGTTGGTAACGACCATCAGTCATGGAAGGATAAACTGCCATTAATAAGGTTTGCTTTGAATACAGCCAAATGTGATTCAACTGGACATTCTGCTTCTTTTCTTCAATTTGCACGAGAGTTACGAACCTTAGATGATGTAAAGCATGATATAAAAGCCGTAATTGAGAACGATAATTTTTGTTCCCGAAATTACTCCATATTTGAAACGTTTTGCAAGAAATGTACAACAGGTACGAGAAAGAGTCGAAATGCATCAAGATAAGCAGAAACGATATGCTGACAAAAAACGAAGAGAAACACCGAAATTCGTTCCTGGAGATAAAGTTTGGGTCACCCTCCACCCAATCAGCAAAGCTCCACTGAAGAAAACTGCTAAATTCATGCCCAAGAGAGATGGTCCTTATGTGATAATGACTACAAGATCTCCAACCACTTATGATATTGCCGATCCTCATGAACCAGACAAAATTCTCGGCAAGTATCATGTTTCAGCCTTGAAACCATATCAAGATCGAAATAAGCAAAACTCAGCTCGTGTAATTCCAGTGGTTCCCTTAAAGAAAAGAGGACGCCCGAAACGTGTAATACCATCCGAATCTGCACCTGTTGCACAAGGTGCTGTTGACGCAAAATCTACTCCTCGTCAAACTGGAGCCCGTCCATCTGATTCTCCGCCCGCTGCACAAAGTAGACAAATGTCAGTTCCTGACTTCTTGCCGAGACGTCTACGAAGTCAGAGGGGGAGGATGTAACAGACCTATTTAAGTGTAATTGAACTATTTTATTCACGCCATGAACTCATGAACTGTAACCGAACTATTTTATTTAAACGCCATCTCGTGGCGATATGAAAAAACGTCAGTCGACCTCCAGCCGCCATGATGATAGCTTACTATGTTATGTTATTCTCAATGTTTGATGTTCCATTTGGTATATGTTTCATTTTTTATGTATATTTCTTTTGTTTGTAACCGTTCCTGTGTGCTCTGTTAATAAATCCTTTTAAAGCTAGCCGGCATTAGTGTCTATTGAGGAACGGCTACATCACAATCTAACTTTTTCACAAGCAAGCCTTGTTATATCATCTGTCCAAATATATAATGATTATTCGGCTTGTGTGATGTTGGCTGTGAAAAAATACAATTAATCCCTCTGTTGGGAAAAAATTAAAACCCAATATATTACGGTAGGAATCAGCAACCTTATTTCTTGGTATATACAACAAACAATATATAGAGTGATTAGTATATAGTATATACAGTGATTAGAAATTATCTGGCACAAATGGAAAGGCAAGCACAGAGGACTAAAATAAGCAGATTTTGCAGTCGAAAGCGTGAGTGGAAATGAAGCGTTAAGATGGTACAAAATACCATTGAGCGGTAAGTAAACTCCTGATGACGTTAATTGTCATTCTCTGCTCAGACTTTGAGTAATATGTATCACTACACAATCACAGAACTCATCAACAGGGAGCTGCGGACAGAGATGACGTAGCTGTTTAAAGAGGGTGCAGTTATTAGGTATTTATCCCGCCTTCTTAGCAACCCTTCGTGATGTAGAGGTCTGCACACTGGGCGCGTATTCCAGAGATCCCGGCGAAGGCGTTGCTCATTTCTCATGACTCTTGCTTCCAAAAAACTACCTAATAATTCTACAGGTTCAGGTTCAGGTGGAAATGTAGTGGGACACCCAATGTTTACTATAAGTAATGTAGGTATAGTCCCACTACACTTCGGTTTATTTTTAAAGTTAATATTCAAAAAGTACATAGTATAATATAACACATAATATAACAGTATAAATAGTATATCTATATTTTGATTGATATCATATCTATTAGATATAATTATAGAAGTTATAATAGGTATAATAATAGTAGGCTAACAGTCATAATTTATAACAGTTCATAATAGTTCCTTGAGATAAAGTTTATTATATGAATCTGTATCTTCTTCCTCTTCTTTTTCCTTTTTTTTTACTATATCAGTATTATTGCAAGGGTTTGTTTTTAAGATAATTAGATAAGAAATGTTTTAGATGAATTGCAGCTTCAAAAATGAGTTTTGACATTAATTACTTTAGTGCTCACATAAATTTTTGCCTATTGAAGATAGATATTTCGTTGTATTTTCTATTTTATTTTCTAAATGTTTGTTGGTAATTGCAAAACAAAGGAAGGCATTGATATTTGAATTAGGCAATTTAATATGAGTTGACTTTGTTAAGGGACATTGAGTAATATAATGGATTGGATCACCTTTATTTCCACATACACATTGCTCAGAGTTTGAGATGTTGAATCTGAAGAAGTATGTGGGAAATGGCCCATGTCCAGTTAAAAAGCGGTTTATATAACCATTGACCATTGTACATGTATCATTTACATGAGGTGCTATTTGATGTAATTGTCTTCCTATATTTATTGTTGTCCATTCTTCTTCCCACATTTGGAGGCTGATTTTATGTAGATATTTGAATCGGCTCCTTCGTTACCAAGAACTCCGACGTGAGCCTTTATCCAATAAATGTTTGGTGATATTTGAGGATATTGGATAATTTTGTTAAAAATATCTTGAATTATTTCAGATGTGTGTTTGGGATTTTGTCGATTGTATTGCTGATTGCTGATTGCTGATTGACTAGTATTGCTCATTCGAATTGCGTGTAATTCTGCTTGGAAGATACTATTTTCCTTGGCGAGTCGATTTTGAAGAGTTATTTTCTGGGTTTGATCTATTTGTATTATACATGCACAGCCAACTCCTAAGTCCATTTTCGATCCATCTGTATATATTATTGGTGGAGATATATGACTGGTTGGAGGTTTTATTGTGCTACATATTTTAGAATTAGAGGCAGGATGTCTTCTGTAGGGGTTGACTGAAATTTCAAAATTGTTTGGATTAAATATTTCATCATGTAATATGCAGGATTTTTTTTTAATTTGAGAACTGTGGCTTTTGCATGTTCAGTTTGTGCTAAAATATGAAGAGGTGCTATTCCTGAAAGTACACATAGGGCAGCATTTGATGTTGTTTTTTAACATTTTGTGATCCGGAGAAGGAATGGATGTTGTATGGCTTGCAGTTGTTTTTGTTTCCGAACAGTCATAGGCTGCGCCCAAATTTCTGCACCATATAATACTATTTTTGTTATTACTGTATTGAACAATAGTTTTTGAATATGAGGATTTAGTCCCCAATTTAGTCCTTGGACATAACGTAAGTTGTTTCCTATTTTTTGTGTTTTAGTTCTGATATATTTGAAACGTTCAATCCAGTTGAGGTTTTTGTCAATGATTATGCCTAGAAATTTAAGTTTTGGAACTATTTTTATTCTATTATTTTCTATCGAAAATTTTGGCAGTCGAGTGATTTTTTTGAGATTTTTTATTAAAAATTATAGCTTTTGATTTTTCTTCACTTACTGTCAGTTTCAATTTGTTGCATTCAGTTTTAAAAAGATGAAGAGTTTCATTTACATTATTTTCCAGAATATTTCTTGTTCTACCACTGATCACAAAAGCTGCGTCGTCAGCAAAAGCAACACTTTGTGTATGGTTTGGCCATTTGAAAGATGTTATTGAGTTAAACGTAAGGTTCCAAAGGTCAGCAATAAGGCAGGAACCTTGTGGGCAACCTCTTTGTTGAGCATATTCACCTAATAACTCTACAGGTGATAGGTGACAGGTGACGGAAGACGGGGACGCCTGAAGTTTAACAGAGTTTAACAGACATATGTCCCGCGTCCTCCCCTGGAGTTTATTTAATAGTTATAACTGTGGATACATGGCCATACAGGGGCAACTGTTTAACATCTGGCATTTGAAGTACATTTGAATTAACATACAGGCACGGAAAAAAAACCACTTAATAGGTTATAACAAAAGAAGAAAATTAAACACCTTAAAATGGTGTTCAATTTTCTTCTGCACCCTATGCAGTCAGAGATTAGATGGTAGAGCATTAGAGTGCATATGTCAGTGCAAGTAATGCACGTAAGCCCTATTACTCTGGTTGACAAAGGTCTTGGCCATATGCTGCAATGGTGGTTATTACTTTGCAGGTTTTATTATATGTCGACATACTGTCTGTATAAAGCTGCACATGTGTGATGTTGTTGAGCGCCCCGTATTCAATGGCAGCTGTTATGGCAACTACTTCTGCTTGAAAGATGCTATTATTTGGATTGAGGTGCCCTTTCCAATGGTGTGCAGCATGGCCTTGCCTGTAGTATATAAAGGCACTACCTACACCCTCAGCAGTTTTCGAGCCATCTGTGTAGAACGCGTGCATATTAGAGTTTCTTTCTGGTTGACGTCGTGACGGTTTGAGGATAGTGTGAATGCCAAGTTCCTTGTGTGCTGGGTGCGTGTGGAGAGGAGTACATGGATGTTCGTAATTTGCAGGGCTATGTAAGGTGCCTGCAAAGGTTGCGTCTTTCTGTAGATGTATTATTTTAGTATATGTGGCCTCTAGCTCCGCTTGGATATGAAGTGGTATGATGCCTGCCAAGGTGACTGCTGCATAAGTTGCAGTGGTGCGGTAGGCTCTGCATAAACCTAGGGCGAATGGGCGCTGTAGTGATAGGAGTTGCTTAACCTTGCGTGCGGTCATGGGTTGTCCCATATAATTGCCGCATAGAGTGCCACCTTCTCAGCTACAGTTTTGTAAAGTACCTTTTGAATGTGGGGATTCCGTGCCTAGTTCCGGCCTTGGAATTGTCGTGATCTCCTGGCAATTGCAGATGTTTTAATCTTTTGTGCCTGGATATGCGAAAGCCAAGTCAGACCTGGGTCCCATATTACCCCAAGGTATCTTAAAGTTATTACGACCTTAATATTCCGGCCTTGTAGTTTGATACATGGGCTACGTGTTGGATTTGTACCCTTTCTTGGAAAGATGATAGCAGTGGACTTTGTGGTGGATATTTGGCGTTTTAGCTCTTCGCAGAGGTTGGCAAAGATATTGCATGACTCACTGCCATGGGCTTCAAGCTCAGCGCGTGTGCGGCCTCTGACCAGTAATGCCGCGTCGTCCGCGTATGCAACTAACACAGTATGTTGTGGCCACCTTGCCTCTAAGACTTTATTAAAGGTGAGGTTCCATAGCAGAGGCCCTGCACAGGATCCCTGTGGACATCCTCTCACTTGTGTTATTGAAACAGTACTACTGTTGTTAGAGATCATCAGTTGCCGGTCTGCCAGATAGTTGTCCAGGACTTGATAGATATTTCTTGGGCATCTTGCCTCTCTGAGGGCCTGCCTGATGGCAGGCCACCAGAGGGTATCGAATGCACTTTGCAAATCTATCAATATAAAAGCCGTCTGGTAGCCCTGCGATTTGTTCTGAATTATAACTTCATGGATTCGCTGCAGGGCATGAGTGGTAGAACTGCCTGATTTGAAGCCAAATTGTCTTGGGCTAATGCTTTGGTATTGATGTATAGGAAATTTTAGCCTGTTGACGATGAGCTTCTCGTAGATCTTTCTCATCGCCGACAGAAGGCAGGTTGGCCTAAAGGAACTCGATACTAGGGGGTCTTTATCCTTTTTTAAAAATAATACCACATTGCCTTTTTTGAAAGCTGTGGGGAATATTTTATAATGCAGAAGCTGGTTGTAGTATTTATGGAAGTAGGATGGTCGTGCCTGATATGCAACTTTAATAATTGCGTAGTCGAGTCCGTCTGGACCCGGGGCCTTTATTAGTGGCAGATACCGGAAGATATTACGTATTTCCTGTGCAGAAAATTGTATATCGTTCGGTGTGCATGGCGAGCTTGTATCTTCTCTAATTTGCCTCTGTTCTGAAGTATCTGCTTGTGTATCATCTGTGGGAAAGATAGCATTTAGAAGTTCCTTGGCGGTGGAGGCCGCTACGTCCATAGTATGTGGTGCTGTTTTTTGAACTGGTACTTGCGCTGGTTGGAAGATCTTCTGCGTTGCCAGTTTGTGTAAAATTCCATGTGGATTACTGTTACTGGTGCAGAAAAATCTCCAGCTGTTAATTTTAGCTTCAAGAATTGCTTTCTTGTAGGCGGCCCTTTCTTGCCGAAAGGCCGTAAGGATGTTGGAAGCTACAATTTCTTTGGTAGCAGATCTGAGGCGGCGACGCAGAGCTCTGCACCTCTGTTTCATGTCTCTCAGTCTTCCCGTCCACCAAGATATGCCTTGGAGTTTTTTGGCGGTCCTTGTAGGGAGGATCTGCTGACATATTTGTCTGAGTAATGACAGAATGTGGTCTGTGTAATCATCCAGTTCTTGGGGGGTGGTAAGCTCTTCTAGTATCTCCTCTTCTCTGATGAGCAGCTCCTGAAAGGCCTTCTTCAGTCGTCTTATCTTTCCGCCCGGTAGTTTGAATCTCTGGAGGATATTAATGCTGGCTTCAAGTGTTAGTGTGAAGTGGATGTATCGATGATCTGAGTTACTCTCATCATCTAGAACATCCTATGAGCTAAAGTTGTTGGCAAAATTAGCAGTTGGGAGTGTAAGATCAGGCCATCCTTTATGATAGGTATTGTCATAGGTTGGTTGGGGCCCTTGACTATTATGTAAATGTAGATCGTGACAGGCCATAAAGTCTTCCATGTCTCGCCTTTTAGGCGTTGTGTCTTGGTACCCCCATATAATATTATGTGCATTGAAATCTCCTCCAACGACGAGAGGTACTGTTGGGCATTTCTGTTTCACTCGTATAAAGTTGCAAGTCACATCCGTAAGACCTTCCGTGGGCGGGGAGTAGACGGAGGTTAGGAGGAATTTCTGCTCTTCAAAGACGACTAGAATAGTAACGAAGTCTCTTTCTATGGTTACTACGTATGGAGACCAGGAGGGTTTGCAGCAGACAATGGCTGCCCGTGGTGCTTGTTCCGCATTGGCTTTCTTCTGAAAAATTTTCCATGCCAGTGGTAGACTTGCCACTTGGCCCTCGCGACAATAAGGTTCTTGAATTATCAAGAAATCTAAGTTATATTGAAGAGCATGCTGGACTACCTGCGTGGTCGCGGCTACCGCCCGTTGTAAGTTAATTTGTGTGCACTTTATCTGTGCTTGATTAGTTTGAACTTGATAGTTACTTTGTACTTGAAGTTTCTTGGGTTGGCCCGCGTATCGCTTGTGCTGTTGTCGTGCTGTTCGGCTCTTGTTCATTATTCATAGAGAGTGCTCCTTCTGACGCGTTCGATGTATCGTCCATACGTTGGGCAGTTGGTATCATAGGCCGGATGGTTGCATGGCATTGTGCTGCGTGGTTTATAGTTGGCGTCTGAACAGTTGATGCATGTTGGCCTGCTGGCGTGACAGTCCTTAACACTGTGACTTCCAGAGCAGGAGGCACAATAGATTCTATTGGTGCATGTTTGCTGAAGATGGCCAAACTCCTGGCATCGGAAACATCTTTTTGTGTCGAAGTGCTCAGCAATCCTATGTCCTCTCCACCCAATGAAGAGCTTGGATGACTGGAGGAGGCTTCTAAATACCGCTGGTTGACATTCAAGTATCAATTTGACGGTGTTTCCTCTGTCCTTGAGTCGGTACATGACTTTGGCTGTTGTTTTGGTGAGGTGGATTTCTGAGCAGAGTGCATTTTCTATCTCTTCTGGCTGGACGTCAGGAGTTCGTTGTGGATAGCCACTCGTGGTAGTCTAGTCAGTGGTTGTTTGATCTTGACTATTACTTGTCCCTGCGTGCTTTGTAAAGTAGTAGTGAGCTTGGTCACGTTCTCTTTGGAAACACAGTCTACAGCTAGTCCTCCTTTCTGTAGATTTCTAATAGAGGAGATTTTAACTCCAAGCTTCTGAATAGGGAAATTTTCGTTAAGGACAGCTTTTAGGTCCTTATTACCCTGTGCAGTACCCTCAGAGGGATAAATTAAAACCGTATGTTTTGGCTTCGGTCTGGTTGCTTGCGCGATGTTTTGACTCTGACGACGGTATCGCTAAGCGCTGATGAATCGTTGGTGCCTTCGTTGGGAGCTGTGCCGTGCAATGAACCGCAACAGACTATGGAGGGAGTGTTGGTACAGGCGTCTGCTGCTTCTGGTTTTGGTACGTAATTTGGACCTTCGAGTGCCAAAGTGTGCACTGCGTCTATCAAATCCAGGAGAGATACCTAATAACTCTACAGTGGTTCCCGAACTAAAAAGGATGTTGGATGATGATTTCACCCACCCAGGATTTGGCGAATGGGTCCCCTAAAATATCCCAGTCGCCCTTTAATAAGAGGTTGTATATGAGGTATTTCTCCCGTCTTCTTAGCGAGCCCTTGTGGTGTAGTGGTCTGCACGCTCAGCGCGTAATTGAGAGGTCCACGGTTCGATTCCCGGCAAAGGCGTTGCTAATTTTGCATCTTGCCTGATTCCAAAAAATTCTAATATCTCTACACAGTAGAATCTCTCATAACGTCAAGAGCCTGTTGTAGAGGGGCCTGTATCTGGTCTTCTTCGAAATCCATAGAATTTTTGAGTAAATCTACGCCAAACGCAAGGTTGTTCCATTGTTAAAAATAATAACTCTCTATATCAGTATGTTGAGTTTCGGTATCCTTGTATAAAATCTCGCATGAAAACATAGATAAAAATATGTCACAAAAACAAATGCAGACTCGGGAAATAAAAAAAAAAAAAAAAAAAAAAAAAAAAAGATAAATTTCAAAATTATTTACTTACACACTGCCCTTCCGCATTTTTTCCATCATAGTCATGTATGAGAAAATACGTCTTACACTTTCGGCAGAAATCACTCTCACTGATATCTACCGAGGAGAAGTTCATATTAGAAAGGTACAGTGGAATATTCTTCTTTGTTGATCTGAAAAACCGGAACACTGTGCCAATAGTTTCTCTACTGTCTGGTTCTTCACTAAGCATTCTTTCCAGTGGAGGATAATCAAATGGATAGCCAGTATCAAAAGCCCCCAGCTCTCCCATGTTAACAAAATTTCGTTCCTTTTTTGTATTTTGATCAACAATCACTAAATAAATAAAAAAAAGTATGATCAAAAGACAACCATATAATAAGATTTGCATCATTTTTAGCTTTCATGTTTTAGCAGTAGTATATAAAATAAATAGTAAAGTTAGTTATAAAATAGGAAATCTTGGAAATAAATATTTTCTGGTGATTTAATTCATGTACTGGATTTTTAAAACCAAAGATTCGATTTTAGATTAGTGTAATATATTCTGATTACATGCTCACCCAACATAATTGTGTACTTCCAGCTTTGAACCATGAATGTTAATTCGATGCACATCATGTATAATAAGAAATCGATGGACTCTAAAATATTAAAAAATAAACGATTTTGAAATGCATTATTGTTTCTTAATAAAAGGCTACTGCAGCGTTATAGGTTACACTGGAAACGATGTTTTTGCGTCTACAGCTGCCAGTTATAAATCTTGTTTCTTCGAAATAAAAATATTATAGGTACACAATTTTCGGCAAAGCTTTGTGAGCTTAAGCATTGTTGTTGACATTAAATAACCAAAGACAGTAAATAACCTACAACAAATCTGGCAACGATTTGATTATTATGCTAGTTTTGTTAATGTAAATAAAATATATTATCTGGAACTCTTATACTAAAAACAGGTTTGCTTTCTTCTCCTCAGTTACTTAATTAATCTGTATATAAAAGCATAACCGTTCAAAATAGGGCGCATCTTTTTTAATAGTTCTTTTAATTATATTATTTCAGTAATCCTTCTTAGTTCGGAAGAGTGCCTAATATAAATCCCTCTTATTTCTCAGTTTTATTGAAATGTATTATACAGATAGTGTATCATGTGGTATCTAGTCTTCTTAGCTAACATACAGTGTAACTAGATTTATCTAAAGGTCTATGTTGTGAATTCTCGCAAGGGCTGGAAGATGAATACCACAGGGTAAGATACATTGTACTGGCATTTCTCTCTGCTCGAGACTAAATTTCACTGAGAGACCCCTCATCCCGCAGAATATGGCACAGTGGTTAAATCTCTGGCCTTGCACCTTAGAGAAAGAGACACATCGCTTTTGCGACACAGGTCGTTGTCAATAATTTGCTACCTGTCAGTCGCTCGGGATGCCCGTCGCAGAGCGACATTACCCAGCGAACCCTGGACGCCACCACGGGCTACTAAAGTCCAGAACTTGCCATACCTACGGCCCGGTCAATAAGTGACCTTTTCGGGGCCTCCAGAACAACTAGGTTCGTAATTTGTATAGTCCCGTGGCCGAGACTGCCTAGGTAAAGATCCTAGCCGTTAGCTTCGAAGAGTTCTTTAAGTCGACCCCCGGGGAGATACGGCAGGATAAAGGTGTAAAAGACCCTTTTATTGAACACAATAGTTTACAACCTGCACGGTGATACATGTTTTCACAGTCACTGGCCACTCGCAATCAATGACACCCATATTTTAATATACGTGTATTTTCGTGATATGAAGAAGTTTTTCATGTGTATTGTTGCACCATTTCATTACAGATCTAAAACTTCAAGTAACTATTAAATGAACTACTGTTTATCTCTAATACTTATTTAGTCAACATCTAAAAATAAGCACAATTATATAAATTTATAAATATTTTTTAAATACAAAATATTGTAGCCTTTAAAATCTTTTCAATTAACGATATCCGAGTAATCATGTAGTTTAATTATTTCTCAGACAGCTCCACTCTAAAACCGAGTTTCGGGTTTAGAGGAGAGATACAGGCGATTACTTTGTTAGGAAAATAAGCGAAAATGGCAGGTAAATAAAATGATTATACCTAAAAGTGATAGATCGGATACTACGTGATTCTACGTGATTTATAGAATTATGCTAGAAAACGTATATTTAAATTAGAATATTACGTAATTATATCGCTATCGCATAAGCATAATTAGTTTATGATAATTTTCTCGTTTTGTTAATTTGTTAAATTCAGCACATTGCAACCTTCAACGTTAGCACCTATAAATTCCTTGTAGCTATATGTTAAATGTAATTACGTTTTCTCATATTAAGTTGTATCACACAATGAAATTTTATAAGTTTTACCTTCAACTGTAGATTTTCAAAATATACAGTAGAAATTTCTTAGTGTTGGGGAAGAGCGGAGAAATCGAGAACTTCAGCACAAAGGACTTCATTTTGTTAAAATGGTAAGATACTCGTACATAAGAAAGGATTACGGTGCAAATAATAAATAAGAGAGGCATCAGGAGTTAGAAATAAAGAAAATTTTGCTTAAAAGAATTCAACAGAAGACCTCATTTCATAACCAGGACAAGAGTTAAAAAAAACAATGAAATCTTAAAAATAATCCGAAGTTTCAATCAAACATTAATATTAGGAAAAAAAAGTTCTACAAAAATATAATTAGTGCTGAGTAAAATTAATATTAGATTATAATTTCTAATTGAAATTGTATAAAAATATACAGGTTGCTTCAAGAAGATAAAACATTTTAATCACTTATTTATACCAGCTTAGGTTTCTTAATAGTAAGTATAATTTATAATTAAATGGCTCAGTTTGATTTGATATCTTATTAACGCTGAGATTTAAATTTTAGGCACAATAGATTAGTTTTACCTCATAAAAATATTTTTTACATATCTTTCTCTAATTTGTTTCAATTTAAATATATAATAGTACTTTTGCAGAAAACTAAAAGCTTTGTTTTACCTGTTTCTGAACCTTTAGTTTCTTTTCCATTTACACAAGTTGCCAAAACCCATAAAATACCCAACAGAATATGAGCCATCTCTCAAGGTTTTTGTTCGTCTCTTTGTAAATAATAATTAAATAACATACTTTTATGACACGTAAAATGTCTAGAAAAGCTGCTTTTTAAGTTACGAAACTGCCACCTCATTTTTCTCATTTTGTTTTTCAATCAAACGCTTCAGATCGTTTCACAATTGCAGCCCGATTGTTCGGATTTGAAGTTTGATTTACCCAAGGGATATTCAGAATTAGACAAACTCGAATAAAATATAACCAGCTGCTTATCAATCAATAAATGAGGTTCTTCTTCGAACAAAAAAAAAGCATTGTAACATATAATATACTGAAAAGAAATAACACATTATTATTGCTTCCAGGATGGAAAATAGTAGGAGAAAAATATTACTTAATGTACCAAGAAAGCTTCAAAATATGCACAAAATGTACCATTTCAAAGCAACAAATTTTGAATTAAAAGAACAAGAATTGGAAATAAAGTTTGCATTTTTTCGAAACGAGGAATTTCAGTTTTCAAAAAAAGTTGCAAGTTCAGTTTAAAATAATCTATTATTTTTTTAGAAAAGTTCAGTAGTTGTGATATTTCAATTTACTTTCAGTTAATTGTGTAACAGAAAGAAATAAAGAAATCTGAGGTAGTTTAATATCTGTAAATATTAAACATATTTAATTGCATATCGCTATAACTGATTTCCATTTAAATAGAAATATTATGAGCCCACTTAAAAAATAAAAACTTCATTTTTTTGTTTGTTAGCTTCTTTAACTATTTTAAATACAGAAACATTGTAGAGACATTAGATATATTTGGAAGCAGAAGAGATGAAAAATTAGCAATCGCCTTCGCCGGGAATCAAACCACGGACATCTGGAATACCGGGCCAGCGTGCAAAACCACTACACCACGAAGGCACGCTAGGAAAGTGGGAGATATACCTTATATACTCCCCTTTTTAAAGGGCGACTGGGGTCTTCAGGGGACCCAATCACCAAATCCTGTGTGTGGAGAAATCTCATCCAACACCCTTTTAGTTCGGGCGCCACTGTAGAGACATTAGGTATATTTGGAAGCAGAAGAGATGAAAAATTAGCAATCGCCTTCTCCGGGAATCGAACCACGGGCCTCTGGAATATCGGCCCAGCGTGCAGAACCACTGCACTACGAAGGCACGCTAGGAAAGTGGGAGAAATACCTTATAATATATTAATTACCTAAAAATCAGGTGTCTTTTTTTGTATCACAGTATCATATGCATAGAACGCGACACTAGAGGTAGATAAATCAAAATTTTGAGTTGAGTCCTTAAGTTTAGGAAACTTTTGTATAATTTAAATGCACAAATCTAAAGCTAATAAAACGTTCTTTAAAAACGAGGCGTGGCCCTATTACCGTCGTCTTTTTTTTTTTTTTTTTTTTTTTTTTTGTGTGTGTGTGTGTGTGTGTGTGTTAAAATAGTTTCAAATTTCTTTACATAATTAGTAACACTCCTGCGTAAGACCGCTCTTTTTGTTTTAAAAATTATAAGTTCACTCATAATTGATCAATTCAAAAACAGAAATTGTTCTTAAATCACTTAACACTATTATTAAAATGAAATCGAATTCTATGCTGTATTACAACATTGTTCTTAAAATTTAACAAAAAATTAAACGAATTTTTGTTCAAAATCCACTTACCTCATAAAGTGGATAATTTTTCACCAACCATATGCATATTTGCGTTGTTAGAATACACTTAGAACAGTCACTATCTTCACTAGCTCTTCGGCTAGACTTTTGACCAAAAATAAATGTTCTTAACTTAATATATTTCACAAACAATAATCAATCAACAAATGGACTGTATTCCTACACTTTTATTTCATTACCCTAATTATAAATAATATGTCAGCGATGCGAAATAATTGATAGAAAATAAGCGAGCCATTCTACATGGCTGTCACAAACACAATTCTATCAATCAATTATCTTGTTGCCACACATAATGTTCGAAACTAAAGGAAGAAAAACAAAAGGAATTTACGCTGTTTGCAACAATAAAATGAAGCAAACGATACTCACATAAACATCCTGGCCCTCGTTGAAATCCCCTGGGATTTCAACAGTAGGAGCATTTTGAAACTTCTTAGTCTGTAATAAAATATAAACATAAGAAAAATAATACAAAATATTATATGCGAAGCAGTTCATAGTTTTTTAGTCTGAATAGGAAGAGGACACAATTTCACGACTGGTCGTTTTATGACACCATGACCAGTTTTAATACTAGCAACTCTGACTCTTTGATCTGAGCCCGGATGAACAGCAATTATTCTCCCTAACCTCCATTTAAGAGGCGGAAGGTTGTCTTCTTTGATGAGGACTAAGTCATTGACTTTTAAATTGTTTTGACTTTTTTGCCATTTAGGTCTTTGCTGAAGCTGAGACAGGCATTCTCGACTCCATCTTTTCCAGATGTGCTGAAAAATAAACTGTCTGGCATATCATCTGTCAATGTGATTGAAGGAACTATAATTTAGGTCTAGTTCAAGTATGGCTGTTAAAGACGTTCCTATTAGGAAATGACCAGGTGTTAATACAGTTAAATCATTTGGATCAGCCGAAATTGGACGCAATGGCCTAGAGTTGAGACAAGCCTCAACCTGCGCTATCAAGGTCTGAAATTCCGGATAGGTCAACACACTATCACCAACAGTCCTTTTTAGATGTAATTTCATTGACTTTACTGCCGATTCCCATAGTCCACCAAAATGGGGAGATGATGGCGGGTTGAATATCCATTTTATTTCCTCTAAAGACAAAAATTTGTTAATTTCTTGATTTTGTTTACATTGCAAAAAACATTTTCTGATTTCTTTGTCTGCACCTTCAAAGTTAGTACCGTAGTCACTATAAATCTCAAATGGTTTCCCTCTTCTTGCAATAAATCGATTCAATGCACTTAAAAATGCCTTTGTTGACAAATCTTCTACCACTTCAAGATGTATTGCCTTTGATTACAAAACACACAAATAAGCATACGTAATATTTAAATGATTTTTGTCCACGTCCTGCACGCTGTTTAATCATGAACGGTCCAGAAAAATCTATTCCAGTTCGATGAAACGGTCGCGATTGTGTTACTCTAGATTCCGGTAGATCAGCCATAATTTGACTTGCAGTTTTAGCTCTAAGTTTGCAACACGTGATACAAGATCTTACTACTTTTCGGATAGCAGATCTAGCAGCTATGATCCAAAATTGCTGTCTAATTAAAGATAGAAGAAGTTCCGGTGCTGCATGCAGATATTTGACATGAAAGTGTCTAATTATGATTTCTGTCAGATTGTGTTTTGAAGGTAATAAGATTGGATGTTTTTCATTTTCTGATAGTTGCGCATTTTCCAGTCTTCCTCCTACACGTAACACTTTAATGTCATCTAAAATTAGACACAAGCTAAGGAGGTTGCTGTTTGTAGGTAAGTCCTTTCCCAACTCCAAACATTGAATTTCTTTAAAAAAGGGAAATCGCTGTATTATTCGGACAATACAGAAAGTTGCAGCTCGAATTTCATTACTAGATAAAAAAGACGTATTTCTTTCTAGATATGCTACTTTAGAATTCGATATGAATCTTAATATCCAAGCAAATATGCGTTGTAACTTTGGAAATGAAGATATATTTGATATAATAGCAAGTTCCTGTACAGGTTTAGAAACTACAAATGAGACTGTTTTACGTGCATCTGGTAATGCCTCTTCATCTGTAAGAATATTTTTAGACAAGGCAACCTCACAGCACTTTAACCAAGAAGGACCATTCCACCATAGTTGATGAGATAATAGTTCTGGAGGAAATAACCCACGTAAAGCACAATCAGCTGGATTTTTCTTTCCATCAACATGACTCCAGTTCTCAGGTGGTAAGATGGATTGTATTTCAGAAACTCTATTGGATACGAATACTTGCCATTTTTTAGGATCTGACCTTATCCATGACAACACGATTTGTGAATCACTCAAAGCTTGCACTAAATCAAAATGTATAACTAATGCAGCTTTTACAGACTGAATCAAGCGTGCCAATAACACTGCTGCACATAATTCCAGTCATGGAATCGTAATCGATTTTAATGGTGCTACACGAGTTTTAGCTGTTACGAGTTTAACATTAATGTTAGAGTTATTACAAGTTTTGATATAAATAACTGCTGCATAACCTCTTTCAGACGCATCACAAAATTCGTGAAGTTCACATCGAAAATAATCAGGTAGCAGAATTTTCCTAGATATATTTATCGAATTCAAAAGTTTAACTTCTCTACATAGATTTCTCCAATTTCGATCAATCTCTTCTGTTACAGGATCATCCCATGATAATTGTAATTTCCACAATTGATGAAGGATCATTTTAGCGAGAATTACAAACGGAGCTATCCACCCCAATGGATCGAATAGTTTTGCTACGAGTGACAAAATAATCCTTTTAGTCGGAACACTTTGATACTCTATTACACCGACATTACATTTGAATTCATCATTGTCCGGATGCCATTCCAATCCCAGAACTTTCAATGTTTTGTCTTCTATTACACGATGAATATTGTCACTATCTGTGTTTGTTAAGCCAGAGGTTTTTAACAATGACGGTACACTTGTCGACCATTTGTGAAGCTCAAAGCCACCCCTTTTTAGCAGTTGTTGCAATTCGTCTATCAATGCAATACCTTCCAAACTATGTTTTACACCAGTTAACATATCATCAAATAAAAATCTCTTAAAATTACATTCTTTGCCTTTGGAAAGTTTATCAGGTTCTGCGTTCCTCCTTACTTGCTTTGGGAACATTAAATGTCCTAACTCGGAACAGGGAGCTTACTAAAGCTATGTTCAATAAATTTGGGAAGTAGACAATACACACGGGAAGGGTATACGAAACCCTTTATTTTTCTCTCTTTACAATGATTTCCGGACTTCGGAATACAGAGACCAACCACTTGTGGTCTGAACGTAAGAATATAAAAATATTAACTAAACTCTAACTAAACTAACTTTGGATTAATCAAACAAGTGCCTACTCCAAGATTGGCCGTATATTAGCAACAAGCCGTATGTAGTACAGAGAACTGCTAACACTACAACACGTTTAAAATTATCAAGAGGATTAAACCTCTGACCTTGAAGGCAACAAGCAACCGAGTAAAAACTACTATGGCAAGCGGCCTGCTTCTAATAGCTCCTTCCTCTCTCTCGCTTGGCAAAAAGCCACAACTTAAGTACTTGGCGTTCGCAAGACAAATATGCATAAATAAGTTAAAGCTTTTAATTCTGGCCGGAAGTAGAAAATAAGAAGTGATAGTAAAGGTTTAAAATAAAATAAACGTTAGTAAAACTTAAGATCCTTACAAGTTCAATCCTTCATCAATCGCTAACTGACTCAAAACTTTGGTTGCAAGATATGGAGCAGCTGCAGTTCCATATGTAACTGTTTTCCAAACGACAAACTTGTATTTGTTTATACGGGCTATCTCTCCATAATATTCTCTGAAAATCTCTATCTTTTTCATGAACCTTTATCTGTCTGTACATCATTTTAATATCAGCGGTTATTGCAATGTTATGAAGTCTAAATCTTAGTAAAATACAAATTAAGTCATCTTATATTTTTTGGGCCTATCATTAACGTATCATTTAAAGAAACACCTGTGGTTGTTTTAGCGCTCGCATCGAAAACAACTCTCAATTTTGTTGTTAAGCTAGAGTCCTTCAACACGAAGTGATGTGGGATATAATAGTGTTTATTCTCTAATTCATAATCTGTGTCTGACACTAATTCTACGTGTTCTAGTGAAAAGTACTCTTTTATAAACTGAATATACTGGTTGTAAATTTCTTTCATAGATAACAGCCTCTTCTCCAAGTATTGAAATCTTCTGTACGCCATTTCACGGGAGTCACCTAGAATATCTCTATTACGTTTGAATGGTAATGCAACTGAATAACGACCTGATGTGTCTCTAAAATGTGAGTTTTTAAAATGTTCTTCACAAAGTTTTCCTTAATTTGTTAAAGGTTGTACATTTGGAAACTTTCTAACTCCCAGAAAGAATTTACTAACTCATCTTTGTTTGTATTCAAATGATTTACATATACTGACTCAAAATTTGTAGATTCAAAATTTGTAGTAACCGAAATTATCCATCCCAACCTCGAATTTAGAGCAAATGGTAGATCAGGACCACGTTTGACAATTTCTCCCGTCATTAAATGCAGAAATACATTTACTCCAAATAAAATGTCAACTGGTTGTGACTTGTAAAATAATGCATCAGCTAATTGTAAATCACTGAAGTTATCGAAGATGATTGATGGAAAAGATACATAGGGAATGTTATCTGTCACCTTGTTCAGTACAAACGCTGATGTTGATACACGAATTTCACTTTTAAAATGAGAAGTGAATACTAAATCGACTTCCCCATTACTTATAGTATTAAATTCTCCTAGACATGATACAGAAATGGAATTATCTTTCACTCGTAATCCTAATTTCTTCACACAATCCCTTGAAATAAATGATCTCTGAGATCCAGTGTCACATAAACATCTACACTTCACAAATTGTTGCTTAGAATTTTGAACTTTTATTAAAACAGTACACAATAAAATGTGACTGGTTTGATTACTTTTTGCATTCGAATCATAATGAGAGTCACAAACAGTGGCTGAAACGTCCTTAGGACTCGTTAATTCATCTTTTTTAGGGATAGATTGCGTAGGCGGAGATATACTGTTTAACTGAGTTTTATTCTTTGAATTAATTACAATGTGCAAAATACTGTGATGCTTCTTAAAGCATTGTTGACATGTATTTAAACTCTTGCATTTTTTAAGCAAGTGCATATTAGATAAACAAAACAATAACGATTATATTTTACAAATTCTATCCTTTGCTGAACCGATAAATTTAGAAATTTCGAACATTTGGCTAAACTATGACCTTCTTTACAATAACCACAACCCAAAGTAGCAACCAGAACATTATTCTTATTTTGAAACACAGATTTAGATACCTTATTACTTGACTAGAAGAGAAACACGCTAATGTGACAATCAAAATCGTAAAAAAAAACCTTATATTTAGCGTAGGTATAATGATATCATTATACCTACGCTAAATATAAGGTTGTTTTTTACGATTTTGACCTTATTACTTGTTGATTTGCTATTTTGAAGTGTTCTTGCATAGTTTTTTAGGAATTCAATTAAAGTCGTAAGTTTTGGAATCTCATTAGATTTTAACTGACGTTCCCACCATAATTTTGTAGAAGGGTCTAATTTTTGCAAAATTAAATAAGACATTAAAGTGTCACCAAAATTATCAATGGTTTGATTCAATACTTCTAAAGAACCAATTACTTCATTAATATTGTCAATTAAATTTAAAATAGCAAATGCTGATTCATTTTGAATATTTGGTAATCTTAGAAAACGTTTAATATATGCAAAAATTTGTTCTCCCTTATTTGAATATCTTTCGTCTAACAGATTCCATGCTATTTCAAAATTACAATCCAAAATTTGAATGGTTTGAATAATGCGATATGCTTCACCTTTCAACGAAGCCTTCAAATACTGCAATTTTTTAGCATTAGATAAATTTGTATTATTTCTTACACAAGCATTGAAAATATCTTTAAAAGCTATCCATTCTGTAATATTACCACCAAAGTCGGTAATGTTAACTTGGGTAATTTAATATTGTCAAGAACCTGTTCTGAAATTACACTATTAGAATTATTTTTACTATTTTGATTTTTTAATATTTTTTCACCTTTAAATTTCCACAAATAAATTTTATCTGTGTACTCCTGAACATTATCTATTTCGTTTTCTAATTCTTTAGTATCTGTAATTAAACCTTCGATTTCAGAATCAAGCTTCCTTAACTCAGTTTCCTTTTGTGTCAATAATTCAACACATTCCTCTAGTTCTATTAAATTAATTTCATCTACTGTTAAAATAGTTTCAAATTTCTTTACATAATTAGTAACACTCCTGCGTAAGACCGCTCTTTTTGTTTTAAAAATTATAAGTTCACTCATAATTGATCAATTCAAAAACAGAAATTGTTCTTAAATCACTTAACACTATTATTAAAATGAAATCGAATTCTATGCTGTATTACAACATTGTTCTTAAAAATTTAACAAAAAATTAAACGAATTTTTGTTCAAAATCCACTTACCTCATAAAGTGGATAATTTTTCACCAACCATATGCATATTTGCGTTGTTAGAATACACTTAGAACAGTCACTATCTTCACTAGCTCTTCGGCTAGACTTTTGACCAAAAATAAATGTTCTTAACTTAATATATTTCACAAACAATAATCAATCAACAAATGGACTGTATTCCTACGCTTTTATTTCATTACCCTAATTATAAATAATATGTCAGCGATGCGAAATAATTGATAGAAAATAAGCGAGCCATTCTACATGGCTGTCACAAACACAATTCTATCAATCAATTATCTTGTTGCCACACATAATGTTCGAAACTAAAGGAAGAAAAACAAAAGGAATTTACGCTGTTTGCAACAATAAAATGAAGCAAACGATACTCACATAAAGTGTGTGTGTGAATTAGCGCCATCGGTATCAGCTATTAAGGAAAACTGTTGCTGCACAACGCTCTTAATTTGCTGATGTCGATGTTTGCTGACATGGAGCCACGAGAGAGTTTCGATGTTATAGTTTCTGTGCTAAAGAGTAAATCAGTTCATTACAGGCGGAATATTTTATTTATTTATTTATTATTCTTCCGCCTGCTTTCAGCCCTCAATGGGCACTACAGGTCAGTCATGTTATTCTGATCGTTGCTACAGCAGCTTATTTTGGTTGTTTATCTTTTCATCCTTATTATAGATAAACACATTTAACAATATTATTACTTTTGTTGAGTGCTCCAACTTAACAATTTTTTGGGAATGTTAGTATAAAATTAGCAAAAAGGGTTAGTTAGCTTATATTTACTCATGTACATGAAGAGAGGCTTGCTCCCTTGAAATTTCGTCAGGTGCCTAGATCTGGTTATCTGTTATGATTACGTTTCTCTTAAAATAGATATACTCTATGCTAGTACTGACGCCCCGCTGTCCGTAGTAATCCCGAAGAAGGTCTTTGAGGCTATGTGATCCCTGGAGCTGAGGAAGGAAAGCTCTGATGGGAGAAGTGAGTGGGCAGTCGTAAATGTAATTTGAAACGTCTGCTGAAGAAGCTGAAGCACTGCAGGCGCATTATACGTTTTGATGACAGATCCTCCTGAGGTACGCGGGAAATCTTCCGTGATTTGTGAAAGCTTGTTGTAGATGGAAATCTGTTATAAGACTTTTGGTGGAAGCCACAGGAAATATGGAGTAGGTGTGTCGAATGATGTCTGAGTCGCCCCAGGGAGCTTGCCAGATGGACATGAAGGCGCAGAAGATCTTGTGTTTGGCAGCGACTGTGGAAAGTGGTATCTCTGAGTCGATGAATGGGTGACTTCTGGCTTCTTTAGCTAAAGAGTCGCCCCTCTCTTTACCTTGGATACCTTGATGACTACGTACCCAGCATAGAGCCACTTGCCTGGAAGAAGATAGGGTGATAAGCACTTCTTTTAATGAAGAGATGTGGAAGGCTTGTGTGCCGTTCTTGTTCAGTGCCTGTAAGACGTTCATGCTGTCCGTGTAGAAGCTGATGGATGGAGAAATGGTATTGCCTGTTACGTATATGTGGCAACACACTAGTTTCTGGTCGAACTGAAATGAAGTAATTGTCAGTTGATGTTGGTTTATAATAAACGATGTGCTATGTGAACCTGTTCTAATGTCACTTAATTATTGATCAAGCAATATTAATATGAATATAACAGATCATAGTCATGTGGAGTAGTATTACAACTAACTGCCAGGCAATCCCTTTGGTTGTTTTCCTCTCAGCAGCCGCAAGATGGAATTTTGTCGCCTTCTGCAAAGCCTAAGTTTCACGGCAATAAGATCGAAAGCTGGTGCAGATTCAAGCAGCTGTTCTAGATTTATATGAAAGCTTCAGGAAATGCTTCAAAAGATTCAGATGTGAAAGTTGCCTTTTTTTTAATGCTGCTGGTGAGGAAGCAGTTGAAGTGTTCAACACGCTCAATCTTTCAACAGGAGATCAGGGAAACTATGAAAAAGTGCTTGAAAGGTTTGAAGCTTTCACGATGCCTAGAACAAATGTCATGGTGGAGAGATTTTTATTCAATTAAAGAAAACAAGAAGGGGAACTTTTTAATTGTTTCGTCACTGACATGAAAAAACTTGTACAATCTTGCAAATTTGGTGAACAGAGTCACTCTGTCGTACGTGATCGCATTGTTCTTGGAGTATCAGATGCCAGTTTACATTAGAGGAGGTTGCAAGAAAATAATCTGAATTTGGAAAAAACAATTGAATTAAGGATAGCAGTTGAATTGAGCAAAGTTCGTGCTCAAACACAATGTTGACAGCGTATCAAGAGGGAAAGTGAAGCAACACCAGGCAGGAGGAGCCAATGCAGCCGTAGCACTTAGGAAGCACAAAGGATGGCGTGATGACGCTTCAAATACTGAGACGTTTTCGTGTAAAAAATGCAACAGACATCACGTTAATGGACAATGTCCGGCATATGGAAAACAAATGCTTTAATTGTGGCAAACTAAGTCACTTTTCGACTGTGTGCAGACTGAAGCACGTCCAAAATGTTTCTCAGCATGATAACGCAGATTTATATAATGAACCTGATGATGAATACTTCGTGAATCCCATAAATGTTCAGAAACCTAAAGGTGTGTGCCCAACATCGTCTACAAAACAGTGGACTAAAACTATAATTGTTGAAGGGACAACTGTGACTTTTAAGTTGGACACAAGGTCTGAAGTGAAAGTTTTGCTTGTGAAAATTTACGAAACACTGAGTGCTAACAAGTCTAATCTCATTGAAAACAAGTGTAATGTTGTATTAGAAGCATTTGGGGGGTCCAAGGTTAAACCTGATGGGTCGTTCATGCTACAATGTTCCTCAGATGGTGAGATCATATTCTAGAGTTTTTAATTGTTTCTAGCAAGCATATACGTCCATTTTTAGGAATTGATGCATGTGTTAAACTTAATTTGATTCAGTTTATAAATACGGTTGGAATATCAAATAAAGATAAGTTGGATCAGTATACAACCGTTTTACCTCTATTTAAAGATAAATTTATTTTTAATAATTCGGAAGTTTTTGAAGGTGTGGGAAAATTTAATGGATTGTGCAAAATCATAGTAGATGATCAGATAGCTCCTGTAGTGAGACCACCACATAGAGTAACACTTAGTTTAAAACCTAAACTTGAATTAAAATTAAACGAATTAGAAGTGGTGTGGTGTATTTAATTATAGCAAAGCACACTAGGGCTATCTGCCTAAGGGGAGGGATGCCTTCGTGGAGGACGTTCTAAGGAAAACTGGCTCGTATAAATTTTACACATGGGGAAACGCACGAAAACACCCATGCAGCCAGCCCGTTCGCGGGATTCGAACCTCGGACCGAACTACCAGTGTTCAGCGACTTTTACCGCTCGGCCGCTTAAACGAATTAGAGAGACAGGGCATTATTGTAAAAGATGATCAACCTTTGAACTGGGTTAGCAATCTAGTAATAATTGAAAACGCTAATGGATCCTTAAGAATATGCTTTGATCCTCCAGATCTTAACAAAGCTATAAAAAGAAAACATGTGTTGATTCCAACAATTGAGGAGATTTTACCAAAGCTATTTAATAAATCAATTTACTCTGTTTTGGACTTAAAGTATGTGTATTTTTAAATAGCGTTAGGTGGGGAGAGAAGTGATCTTTGTACTTTTAGCACACCATTTGGATGATATAAATTCTTAAGGCTTCCAGTGGGTAGTTCCTGTGCACCTGAAATTTTTCAGAAACGCAATCTTGAAAATTTTGGTAATATACCAGGAGTATTGATCTATTCTGATGACATCCTCATTGCCGATAGCACCGTACAAGAACATGATAAAATTTTAGCAGAGGTCATCAGCAGAGCTAAAAAACTCAATATTAAATTCAACAAGCGAAAACTTCAATATAGGGTTAGTGAGGTTAAATATTTAGGTCATTTTTTTAATGTATCAGGCATGCGACCTAATCCTGATCGAATTAAAGTCATTACTGAGTTACAGGAACCTCAGAATAAGCATGAATTACAGCGTGTTTTGGGAAAGTGTAATTATTTGAGGAAATTTGTACCACATGTTTCACAGAAAATAGCCATATTAAGGGAATTTTTGAAAAGCAAAGTAGAATGCCAGTGGTTACAGCCACATTCTAAAGCATTCACGGAATTATTCATTCTAAAGTATTAAAAATTAATTTGCAACGTACCTCCGTTAGGAATATTTGATAGCAGTAAACCTATCACTATACAGGCAGATAGTTGTAAAGATGGGTTAGGTTGCTGCTTATTGCAGAATGGGCAACCAATTGCTTTTTGTCTAGGAGTAAGTAATGCAGAAAAAACTATGCTCAGATTGAGAAAGAATTTCTTAGTATTTTATTTGCTGTTAATAAATTTCACTATTACATTTATGGTAGAGAGGTAGAAATTCTTACTGATCATAAACCATTTGTTTCAATTATGAACAAAAATATTGCTAATCTGTTGTCAAATAGACTGCAAAAGATAAAAATTAAGCTATTAAAATATAACTTAAAACTTAAATATTTGCCTGGGAAATGTATGTATATTGCAGATTTACTGTCACGTTCCTTTATTGATACACATACAAATGAAAACATGGATATGACAGAGATTGTTCATACACCAACAAAACAATTGCAAATGTCTGAGAGCAAGAAAAGGGAATTTCAGAAACTACATTAGAAGATGAAGGGTTAATGTTAGTGAAAGAATATTGGCAAAATGGATGGCCTTTGAGTGTTGATAAAGTTCTTAAAGAAGCAAGATCTTATTTTAAATTTAAAAATGAGTTGAATGTTGAAAAAGATTTAGTTTTTTTTAATAATCGAATTATAGTATCTGTTGCATTAAGGAAGTGTATGTTAACATTATTTCATGAAGCTCACTATGGGTTTGAAAAATCAAAAGCTAAGGCTTTGGTATATGGCTACTATTTTTAGATTGAAGCAATGGCTGCTAACAGCGACGGACGTACGAGCTCTGAGCTCCGTAATGTCAAAGCGAATATTATCCTAAATACGGCGCCGCCAGCGGGCAATCAACCTTCTTCTCCACCACCTTTGATGATACAAACTGAAATGGAAATATCTGCAACTACTCCACCTGCCTCTCCTTCAGCGCTAGAGCTATCCAAGAGCGCGATCCAGATTTACTCACTAAAGAATCGGCACACAGACCTCATTTTCGACATCCAGCGACTGCAGCGAACGGACACTCCGAATAAGGACCAGATGATCAAACAGTTACAGGATGAGGGTGAGAAAGTTTTATTTTCCCTACATACCCTATGTTCTAAACTCGGCATAAATTTATTCACCCTCCCTGCCACTGAAGAGGAATTCTTCAAAGAATGTAAAAAGACTTCTAAAACCCCTGATTCGGACTCCAACACACAAAATTCTAACCCTAAAATTCAAAATACAAATCCACCCTCATCCCCAGCCAATCAAAATCCTCCAAAAGAAAATCCTAAAACTGACTCTAAAAAACGAACCAGACCGACTGATAACGAAGGATTTGTAGTTCCCCCAAAACATTTAATTGCCAAAAAAACACTTCCCAACACTAATAGTAATGAAACCATCACAACATCCAATTCTTTCACAAACATAAACTCTGATAACACTGAACACTCGACGCAGCAGCCGGCTGTCACTCAAACACCAAAAATTCAAGCACCACCTCCAATTTTCATAAAACCGCGAGCTGATTGGTTCTTTCTCCTCAATCAGCTTCGCCGACACGCACCAACTGTTCTTTCCAAACAAAACGTTGATTTTCTAAAACTCACAACTACTAACGAAACAGACTATAGAACAGTTGTTAGATTCCTCACAGACAATAATATTGAATTCAAGTCTCACACACTCAAATCAGATAGACCACTTAAAGTGGTAATTAGGGGATTACCCTCAAATACACCGCTCAACGTTGTGCAGACTGCGGTTGAAGTGCTTGGCTTCAAAATCCACAAGATCTCTCAACTTAAGAAATGGAAGACAAAAATGCCAATGCCTCTCTTTTATCTACAAATCTTCAACAGCCTCAAAGCCGAAGAAATCTATTCCATAACTGAGCTCCTTGGAACTGAGGTATCCATGGAACACTTCAAAGGTCAGAAAGGTCCCTCCCAATGCTGGCGTTGTCAGGGATTCTTTCATTCATCTGAAGTCTGCACCTTACCAAGACGATGCGTCAGATGCGCTGGGCCGCATCAAGCCAAAGAATGTACTAAACCATTTGAAGAGCCGAACAAATGTGCAAATTGTTCGGGAAACCATGCTGCTAACTGGCGTTCCTGCCCGAAGTTCCCAGGCTCCAAAAACAGACAACCTCCAAGGCCAAGCACCAAACCCAGTCAGACCGTTGACAACACAAACAAATTTAACTTACAACCTAATACATTTCCAGTTCTGCCGGCTGCACACACTCCCAGTGCAAATAATACTCGCCCTGGAGTATCATACTCTGCTGCCCTTACGGGTATGCAACAAGCTGCACCCCAAATTCTTCCAAATTTATCGGTCCCCTTAGGAGCTAATTCGACGCTAAATTGCACCGAAATCCTATTGGCAATTATTCAAATTTCAAACCAACCTGGTATTGACCAGAGCAGACTTCTTTTGGCATTCAAAAACGCCTTACCGCAGCTCAGAGTGGCTCCATCTGGTGCTGACGCGGCTTACTACATCTTTGAGAGTTATATTACTCTCCAATTCTCTGATATCCCCAGTCAGTAAAATTCAATACTTTGAAAGGATTGAAAAACTTAAAACTATGCACCTGGAATGCAAATGGCATTCTATCCAAATTCCATGAGTTTCGAGACTATGTGGAAGAGAAAGATTTTGACATTATTTTTGTCCAAGAGACCAAACTCCAGCCAGGGAGAGCTCCCAAGCTTGCAAATTATGCATTATATAAAAATGACAGACAAGCTTCTAATACTCGTGATGTTTATCATGGTGGCACATGTGTCTATATTAAAAATTCAATACCACACAAAAGAATTGACACTCCGAGTATGAGTAAACTCGAGGCAACAATCATCGAAATTTTCATTCAAAATTCGCCCTCCCTTGTAATGATCTCTGCCTATCTTCCACCAGGTGGAAATTTACCTGTGGTTGATTTTAACAAATTGCTCACCTTTTCCAACAATCTAATCATAGCTGGTGATTTAAATTGTCACCACCAGCATTGGCGTTGCCGTAGATCAAACCCTGCTGGTCGTGGCCTTCTAAAATGGGCTCAGTGCGCCCAAATTAAAGTTATTGCGCCGGATTCCCCTACTAGATATGGTTCACGGGGTGCCCCTTCATTCATCGATTTGGCACTCTTTCGAAACATCCCTTTTGGATATCACGTGACTGTGGAAAACTGTTTATCCTCAGATCACAACCCCGTAATCATAGACCTTAATTGTACTATCTTTAATCAAAATTCTCCGGCACTCGTCTCTACAAACTGGGACAATTTTAGTTTCAAACTTAAAAGTAAAAGTTTGCCCTCCCTTGAAATTAAATCCAGCCATGATATAGACTCGGCAGTTGATCACTTAACGACCATTTTAACAGATACTTATAAGGAAGTATCAAAACCCACCCTCAGACCCAATTTTCGTAAATTACCTCAAGAAATTAAACTCAAAATTAAAGAAAAGAATAAAGTACGGAGACTTTGGCAAAGAAATAGAAATCCTGGCTTAAAAATTCAACTCCGTGCTCTCCAAAATGAGATCAAGGCATCATGTGACCATTTCTTCCAATCACAATACACGAATTACATTCAGTCCCTAACGACCAATGATAACAGTCTTTGGCGCGCATCAGCCCGCCTACGCAAACACAAATCTCACATTCCGTCCTTAGCTACGGACGCAGCGGTGGCTCACACAGACGCTGAGAAATCCGAATTAATTGCGGATTCTCTTCAAACTCAATTTACACCACATAATGAAGGAATTTTTGCGAACAACGCAAATTCTTTCCCACAAAATGTTGAACGTTTCCTCTCCTCGCCTTTCGCGAGAGAAATACAATATACATCCATGAGCGAGGTAAGTGATTACATTACCAAGCTCAAACCCAAAAAAGCCCCTGGTATGGACTCTATTTCTAATCGTATGATTAAAAATTTACCCACCCATTATCTATTTTTCTTAGTAATGCTTATAAATTTTATGATACAGCATTGCTATTTTCCTCAAAGCTGGAAACAAGCACTTATTGTGCCTATTCCAAAACCAGGCCAAAGCCTTTCTAACCCTCAAAATTATAGACCTATCAGCCTCCTATCCTCGTTATCTAAGATATACGAGTTTGTGTTACTTAAACGCCTGAATGATTTTCTCCGAAATCACAACGTTCTGATTGATGAACAATTTGGATTTCGAGCAAAACACTGCACCACGCACCAGCTGCTGAGGACAGTGGAGTTCATTCACGAAGGGTTTCGTAACAAAATGCTTACTGGCGCTTTATTTCTTGACATAGCCAAAGCATTTGATAGGACTTGGCACATAGGAATTATTATCAAGCTCATACGACTTGACGTTTCGGCCCATTTAATTCATATAATTAATTCGTACCTCACTAATAGATCTTTTTCTGTACGAGTTAATTCTATCATTTCGACACCCCGTCCTATACTAAGCGGCGTCCCCCAAGGGTCACTTTTAGGCCCAATTTTGTTCAACATTTTCATAAATGACATACCAAAATCACCAAGTATCACTCTTGCACTTTATGCAGATGATACGGCCATCCTAGCTCAACACAAACGCCTGGAAAACTTAGTCCAAAACATTCAGAGTTATCTCTCTAGCCTTGAGCACTGGCTCATCACTTGGAAAATAAAAATTAATGTTGCTAAATGTGCTGCTATGATATTCAAACGTAGCCCCCTCCCGTACCCTTCCATTAATATTAAATTCTTTGACGACTATGTTCCCTGGTCAAACTCTTACAAGTACCTAGGAGTTGTACTTGATTCAAAATTAACCTGGCGCCTTCACATTGAAAAAGTTCTCAACAAAGCAAAAGGTGCCAGAGCCCAACTTTACCCATTTTTAGCTCGAAAGAGCAATCTGTCAATTAAAAACAAAATCCTTCTCTATACTTCCATAATAAGACCTGTCTTTATGTATGCATGTACAATCTGGGGTACTGCTGCAAAAACTCATGTGAAAAAACTTCAATCTTTTCAAAGTAAAACCTTACGTATGGCCCTAAACGCAGCTTGGTACGTCCGTACAGATGTGATTCATTCGGACCTTAACATTAAACCTGTTGATTACCTTATCAAAAAACATAGTCAAAATTTATTCCTCAAAATTGAACAGATTGATAACCGAGCACTTCAGCAGATGCCAGCCTACGATCCTACTATTCGCAGCTCACGGAAGAGACCAAGAGCCGTGATTGGCCGAGAGTTCGGCATCTACCCTCCATCTAAAAGGGCAAGACACGCCCTCTCAACATCAGTTCCAGCTCCCGCGCCATGAAGGAAGGAAGTCTCTTCAGCGAGCTGCCATATAATTGCTTATTACCATCTCTACCTGCAACCAAGATCTTCAAGCAAAGTTATCAATCTGTTCGCATAGAATCACATCTCCCGCAGATTTTTAAAATCTGCCTATGAATATTTTCAACGCGTTCATATTTATTATTTGCACTATCCTACACAAGCCACATGCCAATGAGCCTATTAATCTTAAAATCTTTCCTCTCCGCTTTCTGCTTTAGTGTTGTATTGTGTATAAAAAATTTATAAAAACCAAAAAAAGTATAAAATATAAAATACAAAAAAATTATAAAACCTAAAAACTTTTAAAAAATATTATGATTCTTAAGTTTTTATTATCTCATCTCTATCCCTAAACTTTCTTGAGCCAGTGGCTCCCTCTAGTGTGCATCAAGTAATTCACTTATGCAAAATTTTTTCTCATTTCTGCTCGATTTTAGTAATTCTGATGAGGAGGTAAATGGTTTTGAACCATAGGAACTCCGTAATTTTCAAATCATTGGCATTGGCTACTATTTTGGCCAGGAATCAACAGTGGCATTGAAAATAGATTTCTAAATGAATAATTTGTGATAGGTTCTGGCCTCAAACAGTAAAAGAACCTCTTGTTTCTCATGAAATTCCCAGTTTACCTTATGAAAAGATTGGTGTTGATATCTGTGTGTATGCGGGGAAACGTTATCTAGTAATAGGCTGTACTTAACTAAATGGGTAAACATAATTCCTCTAAAAAATAAAAGGTAAGTGGAAGTTACTAGTAAATTGAATTCGATATTTAGAACACATGGAATACCCAAAACTTTAATTTGTGATAACGTACCATTTAATAGTTGGAAAATGAAGAGTTTCGCAAGGGATTGGGATTTGAAATAATCACTAGCAGTCCTCGATATCCTAAATCTAATGGATTTGCAGAAACGTTGGTAAGTATAACTAAGAGTGTATTTAGAAAAGCAGGATTAGAGAAATTAAATGAAGCATTACTGGAATATAGAAATGCCCCAATTTCAGGTATAAATTTATCATTAAGTCAAATGCTATTAAGTAGGAATTTAAGAACACGATTACCAATTACACAAACAGAATTGAAACCAACTGTAAAAGATCAATATAGAGAAAAAGTGAGGAGCAAGCAGAAACAGGCTAAAATCTATTATGATAACCATGCAAGGGAAAGACCTGAATTTATTCCTGGAGAAAAGGTAATGCTGAGATGGGAAAATAAATGGGAGCCTGCTATAGTTATAAAAAAGCATTCAACTCCTAGAACATATTGTATTAGAACAAAAGATAATAGGGTAATTAGACGGAATAAATTCCATTTAAGAAAAACTAAAAATTAGAAGAATTTATATACATTAGACTATTATGATCTATGTAATGAGAATGAGGAAAATATAAGTAATAAACATCCAAAAATACATAATGATCCTCACCATCAAGATAATAGCAATAATATTAATTGTGATTGTGAATATAAAACAAGAAGTGGTAGTAATGTATATCGACCATCGAAATATAATAATTATGTAATGCATTGATTCCTATGACTCTCCCAAAAGAGGGGAGATGCTACATATATGTGGCGACACACTAGTTGCTGGTCGAACTGAAATGAAGTAATTGTCAGTTGATGTTTGTTTATAAGAAACGATGTGCTATGTGAACCTGTTGTAATGTCACTTAATTATTGATCAAGCAATGTTAATATGAATATAACATTGCCTGCCCAGAGAGCTGCCTTCTTTAAAGCGAAGGACTCAGCCTGAAAACCGAGGGGTGGTCGCTAAGTCTGAACCGTACTGAGTGAATTTCTGTATTGTAGAAAGCGACAAAGGTTGCACCTACTTGCTCTGAAACTTTAGAGCCATCAGAAAAGATTTTAAAGTCTTGTCCTTTTGGTAGGTGTTTAAGCAATTTTATATCTTTCGTGAAAGATGGGTGGACTGGAGTATAATGGCAATGAGGTTCTGAGGAGCGCTGGTCTATGAATGAGGAGTCATCGAGCTGTAAGAAGTCCTTAAAATGAGCTAACCTTATAAGTACCACACTCAATTTCTGCTTTGAGATCTAAGGGGAAAACCCCTGCAAGGATTTGAAGAGCAGCTGTGGATGTGGTAGTGAAACACTTAGTGATCTTGAGAAGGGTGATGCATTGAATTTGGAGTAGCATCTGACGAATCCTTACCGTGGTAGACATCCAGATGGGGGAGCCGTAAAGAATCATTCTTTCAATTCCCCGCAGATATAGTTCTTTCAAAAGTTTCACTTTTAGATTCCATTTATCTGTGACAATGCGATTTAAGCTATTAATAAGATTGTAAATTTTATCTCAATTCATCGTTAAGTGTGGTACACAGGTGAGATTTCTATCAAGTAAGAATCCTAGGTATTTTAACGTAACTTCGTTTTTTAGTGCTCGGCCCTGCCATTTAATACGGGGTGCGATATTTACAAGTTTATTACCCTTTGGAAAGGTGATCACTTTTGTCTTATCGATGTTGAATTTAAGCTTGAGTTTGAGGCTCCAGTCAGTAATAAGATCTAATGCATTTTTCGCTTTGTTTTCTATTTCAGTGCGATGACCTTCTTGAATAATTAGGATAAAACCGTTGGCGTAGGCCTTGATCTGTGCATTTTCCTCGAAATCTAGATCAAATGCAGTATTCGCAATGAGATTCCACAATATTGGGCCAATACTGGACCCTTGGAGAGCGCCTCTATAGTAGTCGTGAGTGACACTGACCTCTTCTCGCTGGTAGGTCACTTTACGATTGTGAAGACAGGAGGAATATGACGTCGCTGTTGATCGAGCTAAAAGCAAGGTCTCATTTAAGTGCTCTGAAATATCGATGTCATTACATGGCAAGTGAAGTCACTGCAAAAATATTTTCATTTCAAAGATCGACAAATCAACTAGTCTTTTACACAAAGTTAAACATAATTTCAAAAATGTAATAAGAAGCACGAAATTAGGTCGTTTCGCACACGTAGAGTTTTACAAAATTGATCTTTTTTTTAAAATTTATTACTCCAGATGGAGTTAGCCCAAAAGGGCTATTAATTGGCGTTTTGCATTAAAAACTTTAAATGTCGGTTCACTTTTAAATTATTGCCACTAAATGTTATCGCCCTGTGTTATATTTGAAGAATTTGCATAAATGTATGTATGTTTCTTGCATTGGGATGCAGATTTTGAATAACGTAATCTTCCACCGAATATGGGCATCTGAAAGCCCTAATTTGGAATTTGAAATTCGTTTTATTATCAATTTCATATTTTGAAATATATATATATATATTGGAATTATATATTAGTATATTATGTAAGGAGTCAAAAGTGGCTACTTAAAGAAACAAAACCTGCAGTCCCTTTCGCGAATATTATGTGTAGGTTAATTTTTCATGTTACATTTTGATGCATGACTAAATTTAAATTACTCACAGCTTTAATTGTTTTATTTCTGTACATTATTCATTTTCAGTTTTACATTTAAGAGACACAAGTACACATTACTTAATCTGACTGAACATTGCATTTTCAGTTATAAAACGTTTTGAGTATTTTCTCTGAATCAATCAATGTATGCTGTACTGAAGGGTAAAAATCACAAAAAGGAGAAGAATCATCAGTTTTTAGATAGAGTTTTAGCGGTATTTCATTTTCAAATTCACACCTGTCTACTGCAGCATATAATCCCATCCTTACGCATGCTGTAGTAAAGCATGATCCACACCCACCAATTTCGTATGCATCCCAACTGTAACAAGGAGAGGA
This sequence comes from Stegodyphus dumicola, assembly GCF_044657685.1. Taxonomy (NCBI): domain Eukaryota; kingdom Metazoa; phylum Arthropoda; class Arachnida; order Araneae; family Eresidae; genus Stegodyphus; species Stegodyphus dumicola. The sequence goes on from NC_140769.1 coordinate 175,134,606, forward strand.
TTCAAATTTGCAGTTTGGCTCTTCTACGCTGGCAATGAAGTATTCACAGGCTTTCGTATGGCTGCAGTACAGTTTCCTGTGCTCCTCCTTTGAAAGAAATAAGCATGAAGAATATTTCATAATATACAAAAGTTTAGAAGCAAATCATCTTTCTTTAATACTAAACTTATAATTTCAGTTTCATTCAAACCAATTTTCCTCATTGTTACGAAATATAACTAAACTTTGGTTGAAGATGTTAAATATTGTACTGATTTACAAGCAAATTTTGGCCTTTATGTCTTAATAGTCTACTGCTTAATTTAAAAACATTTCAGCGCATTAAAATCTTTCTCTTACCTCCTGTCGGAATATATTTTAGCACTTTTGCACTCACCCGATACTTAGCAGTTTTAATGAATATTAATGTCATATATTATGAAACTAAGTTTTATAAATAAGTAGATAGAAAATTTTAAATTCCATTTCATCAGTATATGCATTATACACTCACTGGCTAATGAACTAGAAACCCAAGATCAATATTTTATTGGACCAACCTTTGGACGTATAACTGCTCCGATTCGTTTGGGCATCGCGTCTATATGCTTCTGGAGTGCATTTACGTTCAGAGAATACCATGCATTGGCTACGCAGCTTTACAGATCTTGTAAATTAGATGATAGAGGAGAATGCTGTCGGATGCTTCTTTCCACAATATCCCCCGTATTTTCTATGAGGTTACGATCCGGGATATCCAATGGCCAGGGAAGGTGTTGGAAGTCAAACTGATGTTCAACGAACCAATTTTGAACACTTCTGGCATGATGTATAGTTGCATTATCGTCCATGAAGCGATCTGTGTCAGTTTAAACTCAATAAAGTCCCTCTTGTGCCGTACAATTCGTTGGAGACGACGCCGATCTCTCCCCCGGAAAACTGTGCTGGAACCGCAGTTATGTCTTTTGGAGAAGGACTGTGGGTTCTGATTCCAACTTTTAAAAACCTTTGATATCACTGCTTTTGAGAACTCAGTGAGATTTGCTGTCTTCGAAATCGAGGCTCCTGCTAAAGAGGCACCAACAATAAGCCCTTCTTCAAATGGTGAAAGATGTGTCGTTTTCCCCAATTTACTTCATTCATCGTGAAAAGCAATCTTACACCTTACTTATACTAGCATTCTAACCCCATGTAACACACGTCATAAAAAAATTGCATACTTCATCCCTAGAACGCATTCAAATGAAAATCACAAAAGTTTCTAAATCATTAAGCAGTGTGTGTAGAAGAAGTAAGAACGTATTAGTAAAGAATAATCATGTTGACTTGTTAATTTTGAATACATTGACTAGTTAGGTTAGAGAGTCTGAATATAGTGACTAGTTAGCTTAGGAGGTTGAATATATTGAGATTAATTATACTGACATATTGTTATTTTACAGTTTTTGATCCAAATGGTATTGAATTCTGCAGCTAGTTATTTAATATGTATTTTGTTTTCCCACTTTTTTGTATTTTTTTACAAGTTTCATTAAAGCTATTGATAAAATTTTCTAATATCTTCAGAATGGCTTACCACTTCGAAAACATTATTCCAGCTTACATTTAAATTAGATGATAAATAAATCCAATAATTATCTGAATTTTTTAACCAGTTCAGATACCTATTTCAGAAAACAAGAAATTGCAATTTTTTTAGTATTGGTGGTACACATAAAGATAAAACCGAATAACAATCGCTACATTTAACTTGAAGGAAATTTTAATTCTTAAAACTCCTTGAGCGTTTTCTAAATCAGAAATTATACCTTTCTAAAATATTGCACATGTTCTGTCTTCTTACATTTGACAACATAAAGTAAACCTAACTCTTTCTCTTTTCGCGTTACTTCCCGTTTAAGAATGAAATGACGCTTACAATTAAAGAGACATAATTATTTTTTGTTAATTCCCGTCTATAAGATTGAAAGACAGATATAAATTTGAAATGCATAAGACTTTTAATATAATTTCTCGTGTTTATTCTATTTTCAAAAATAAACTGAAAAATACACAAATATAGCTTTAAGTATGTTTCACACATACCAACAGCCTCTAACCAGACATAAGCTAATGTTCTGTGAAATATATGATTAATATTCTATATAAACTTATCCTGCATTAAAATTTAATCTTTGAAAAATTATGCACAATTCAATTATGCTATTCATGAAGGATGCTCAAAGCCACGTCCCATGGCAAGGTGAGGCTACACAATTGGTGCCAAATTTGTTCTTGAGTTCATACAAAATTTTGAGGCTTATGTCGCATAGTCACATTGATTATTCTTGCCATCTGTGGATGAGAGCTGCAGCCGTTTCTGATGTATTTTAACTAAAATCTTAAGTTAGCAAAACAGCGAAGTAAATATTCCAAGTATTTGTAAATTTTAAGTGTAAAATAAAAGTAATATTGAAGATAGAATTGCCTGCCGTTGCCAGTTCGAGTAGTGAAAAATGGTTGAAAAGGTTTTGGACAGTAGGCTCATTCTTCGAGAAATTTTTTATTTTTGCTTAGCTAAAATTGTCTATACGCTTGCAGAAGGTATGCGGTCTAAAAATACAAAAAAAAACATAGAAATATACTTTACTTTTTACACTATGAGGTGCAAAGTTATAATTTTATCTCAGGTACAAAAGATATAAATTTAGCTCTTTTTGTTAACATTATACAAACAAAATAACAATTAATTTTAACTCATTACACATTGAGCCCAGAAAAATACTTTACTTGAGTGATCTGAGGTTTCCTCTGAGAATATCTCTGTAAAAAAGCAAGGCCACTTGTGTAACTGAGAATATCATATTGATTCGTATCTACAGCATATGATGATGCTGTTCCACAACCAGGCTGAGATTCACCTCCATTGGGATAGAAATCTGCGTGACCTATAGGTTCTTTTAATCCATAACCTAAACAAAAGTGAAAAAACTAATTTATTGTTTAGCCTGTATTTATGTTTGCTTTCCAAATGTGTTTTCAAATTATGCCGCATATTTTTTCACCTGTAGTTTCGTGCGCTCATAAGCATATACAGCCATTCATAAATGCGAAGAATTAATCAAAATCGGATAATAAAGTTTGTATTAAAATTTATTTTCTAGTTTTCCAGAAAACACGCCAATAAATGTCAAGCTTTCCTTGCCAATAATATTACCTTAAAAGGGATGTCTCTGTGTTTAATATAATATTATTAATTTATTTTGTCATTTACGCATTTTAAAAGGTATGATCCATTTTTTATGCAACAAAGTGCTAGTAAAATGTTTTAACATTAAAAATGTGTATTTTATGCTGGATTTTTTAATAATAAACAGCTGAACTAAATTAGCTAGATTTATAGTTTTGACTGATTATTATTTATTTAACAGCAATAACACTTATAAAAACTAAAAAAAGCATGTTTAATTTAACAACTTAAACACATTTAAGTTGCTGTAAAGAAATTCGCCAAATATCTGTTGAAAAGGAACTTCCAATTTACTTCGGCATCTCCCCAAGGATTCACATAATAAAAGAATCAGATTACATTATCTTACCGCAAATCTCAAATTTATAAAGAAAAATGTTTGGCGCGTTTTGTCCTGTAACGAAAAAGATCTAAAATGATTTTAAAAGAATAAAATTTGCTTTCCGCAAACATGGTAAGAATTAGAAATGATGCACACGATTTTATAATCCATGCTTTCTTGCTTATCTTTTAAGGGCGCTTGTAAACAAAATTAAATAATAACTTCTAAAATTCAACTTTGATTGATACGTGGAAAAAGGGACATTCTGTATTTTCACTCAAATATTAATACCAAAATATAATACAGGTATTCTACGCATTATAAGCCGCAGTGAGTTATATGAAAATACATAAAATAAGAAAATAATTCAAACCACTATTATCTTGAACGATATCTGTATGGTACTTCTGTTATTTTGAATAGAAAGCTTTAACGTGATTTTCGTGACGAGCTGATGTTCAAACATCGTAAAGTCTTTTCTTGAAATTGAATGGATTTCAAAAATTTCGCATTTTTATACTTTTTTCATTACGAGTCCAATGGATTAAACGACTCATGCAATTTTTTTTCAAACTATTCAGATTTCAAGATTACTGAACATTTCTTGCTTGTAACGTACAAAAAAAATGAAACGGTGAAACTGAGAAGTTGACAATAAAGAAAGAAAATTTTTTGTTTGGTATAATAAATTCAAACACTATAATATCTTGAATCATAAGTACTAAATAGGTGTAGAATGATAGTATTGCATGTCCCACAAGAAGAATAAATTATAAACAAAATAAATACATGTCAGAATTTGCATGTTTGAAAAAGCTAACTTAAGAAAAGAAGAATTTTCTGGCAACTTTCAAACTCTAAACCTTCCTAGGATAATATATCAAGACAACGCATAACAGAGCTATATTTCTTTAGCGTAGAGATGCCTTCGTAAACTGCTTTATAGTAACATCGTAGAATAGAATTTCTAAGAAATAAACATTAAAATTCCACTACACCCTGGATTCGAAACGCGAATCTTCAATTTACAGCCAAACATGCTACAATGAAAAGTCAGCTATGTCTCAAACGGAATTCAAACCATGGATTTTCTACTTGCAAACCAGACGTGCTTTCGGCACGGGCAGCATCCGCTAGTTCGCACGGGAAAGGAAGATAATTTTTTATAGCTTTAAGATACAATCCGCAGCTCTATCACAGAAACATGTCAACTGGTATAAATGCAGAATGTATATGATTAACTATGGGGCTTTTCTGGTTTCTCTCTCTGACTTTTACTATTAGCACCTCAAGGGAGAATGCTGGAAATAAGCATAAAATATCCTAATGCAAACAGCTCTTGAAAGTATATCATAACCTTAGGTATCTTTAAGGTGTGCAGCTACTTGTGATGCTTCAGATTCCCTATGAGGAGCTCAAGATCTTTGGCGTTCATAAGTCATTGCGAAAATCGTAGCTGCAGTTGGAAATTGATTGCCGGTGCCGAAGTGCGTGACATATGTATGCCAGATACCAATTTAAGATTAGCCTTTTGGTTTTGCTGAAAGTTAAGGTTTCATTAAGTTTTAAATGTACCTTTACTGCGCAATATTTAAGGAATATAAACGGTTCAGCTTCCTGCACGTTTAAGCCTGAAATCTTGTGAATTATTTCTTCCAGATAGCAAACACGGAAAGAAGCCTTCGGTAGAGTCTTATTGATCTCAATAAAATTAAATAGTTCAAATTTATAAACAGTGCATATTTCTAATATGAAAGATAACAATAAATATCTAATATCAGATGGATAGGCAACGTTTCTGTAAACTAGCTTCTCAGGCTACGCTATTATAAAATATTCTGCTAAAGTAATCTAATGTAACATGAAAATGGATAATAGACACTTCTAATGTAAGAATTAAAAACATGTAACTATTTTACTATAAGATTAATTTGTTGTTATTGTAAAACAAATAGTGATTTAGACAACTGAACTTCTTGGTATTTATGGTAGTCCATATAAACGATGGTTTTACTAAGTGTATCTCAGTGGTGCCCAACCTTGTACTCGCCGATCGTTTTGTATGTGCTGGCCATCCCGATTAGGTACTATGAACAAAGATATTTTTTAAATAAATATTCATTTTTATTTCTTAATTGTTAAAATATGGTAAGCATTTATAGTCATAAGAGATATCTTGCAAGACGTTATAAAATAATTGATTGCTGACTGATGAACTTGTAGATAGCGAATATGGAATCTTATTGCTTCATTCCGACGTTAGATAGCTCAGCAGGGTAAAAGTACTTCAACGATTTGTAGAACTTCTTTCGCCAATAAAGCAGTTTTTGGAATCCGGAAACAAAAGTTATAAAGAATTGGACGATAATAATTGGTTATCCGATCAGTATTTTGTCACGGATATAACAGCTAAACTAAACGAAGATCTCCAGGGGATCCGAACGAAACCCTTTTTTCAACTGACTAGGATTGTAACTGCTTTTCAGATAAAACTAAATTTGTGAATAAATCAGATGAAAGAAAAAACATTCACACATTTTTAGAGTTATTAATAACCACAAGGCAATTGAAATAGAGAAATACTCGGAAAACCTAAATGCACTGAAAAATAATTTTGAACTCCGCTTCTCTGATTTCCATAAAGTTCAACCAATATTGTTATTCATCTCAAACCCATTTTCCGAAATTAATATTTCAGATGTATCACATACGATTGGAAATATGTTTAACAAAAACGTTGATGTTTTGGAAATGTGTTCGCGATAGGCCAAAGGTTGGGTACCACTGGCACTGTATCTGGATTTTTTCAGAGCAGTAAACCAGTATACCTTCCAGATGTTTTCCATCTACATTGGTGTGTATGACGTCAACGAAGCTAGCATCACTTTTATCTAATCTCACAGCTTCACTTACGCCATTGAAAAAGGGGCCTGCTGGATCCAAACCTAAGAAGAAAATATAGATGTGTGTAACAATATATTGTTTCTTTCAACCTCCACAAAATTTCGTCATATTTCAATATAATAATATTTACCTCTTTGCACAAAATTATTTGTGCTCGAGTATTATAAATTAACGGATATGAGAACGCCATATGTACACTTTACACAAAAAAAATGGAACAAGTCTATATCTCTCGTTCTACTGAGCCGATTGATGAAATTTAACTTTCGTCTTTCATATCTCGAAAGCGCGGCTTAAGATTTGTATTAGATTTATATACATAGCAATGTTTTAATATAGATATTCTGACACAAAATCGGACTTTCTCTGAAATACCATACCAATTTTTTTCCATATTTCCATTCTACAACTCAAATTATGCTAGTGCCAAATTTTGTAAAAGTCGCACGAGGAGGTTTTTTTAAAAAAACTCTCTCTCTAAATTTTAGCTCTCAATATTAATTGACTTTGGTGTGTATTTATTAATATCTCTTTTTTTATCAAACTTACTTCATTCCTTCTTTCATAATTCGAAGTTTAGGTTCAATCCAAATAAAATTTGCAGATATTTTCTGTTTTATTTTTTAAATTTGTATATTTTAGTAAATTTTCCGAAAACAGTTTTGTATAGCCTATGAATATTTTGCCATCGCCTTATAGTAGAAGTATATGTGCCTGAAAAAAATTAGAGATTTTTATTTAAAACTTCCAACTTTATATGCTTATATAGCGAAATTTGGCATATTTCTCATAAGCGACAATAACGCCAAATATTATTTACACACTTTGTTATAATTATTTGATATAATTAACGGTGCACCTTTTTTTTCCGCTCGCGCATAAAGATAAAAGGTAAAGGAAAATAAGTTACTATAAATTAGGTATTACACCAAGTGAACGTTTCTTGGGGAAAACTGAAAAATGTGTCCCATGATAATTTTTTAATTTCTCGGTAAGTTTCTCACGAAATTTTACATTTGGGCATAATCTGAGTCGCATGATCAAAATATGGAAAAGCATCAGTATATCATTTCAGTAAAAATCCGATTTTGTGTCAAAATACCTAAGTTAGAATAATACCATATATAATTCTAATACATATACTAAGTCGGGCTTTCGAGGCATGAAAAATGCAAATTAAATTTCGTCAATTGGCCCAGTACGACAGGAGATATAGAACTATCTAACATTTTTGTGTGTGTGGAGCGTGTACGTGTATGTTTTTATATCCATTAGTTTATAAGAATTATTTCTGGTATATGTCTCAGAAGCTACACATTTCAATAATATATTATTTGGAACAGCGGCTCTTTTTAAGTACTCTGTGTTTATAAAAATATTTTAAATTACGTTGAATAAAATATGTAATTTACCTGTAATTCTACCAATTGAGATATTTCGACTCTCCCGAATCCACTTGCCAGCATATCCCGATGCCTGTGCACCAAGCCCATGACCTATTATGTGCACTAAATCTAGATTCAAGTTCGAGGTATTCTGAAATATAATTTGAAATCAATAATCTGTGAAACTTCATCCCATATTTTAAAATACCATTAACAGTTCGAAAGCATCGACGTAAATGTATAAGGAAGTGAACTTTTATAATTTCCTCAGGCAAAGAAACGAAATATTCAGTCCGCATAACAAACGATTCAGAAATGAACATAATTGAAATTGTGCTTAGTAACCTATTTACGCCCGTGCAAGTATTTTAGACACAAATATGTCTTCTAATAGTATCATTTAAGACAGACAGACAGACAAAGTAGACAGATGTCTTTTGTTGCACCCGCTAAGTCTTTCTGCACCGATGGGCGAAAAATCAAGCATAGGTGCGAAGGAAAGGTATATAGAAAAGGGGGCAATTTCGTATTTCAGAGGAGGGTAAAAAGGAACTTCGTATATTTTATACGAGTTCGAAAGGCCAGGAAGAAAAGATGGGACAAAATAAAGTAAAAAATAAATGGCCCAAAAGTAATGGAGAGGAAAAAAAAATTTATTTATAATTTAAAAAAGGGCCTATAGAAAGAAAAGGAAAGGAAGTAAGAGAATTTTGTTTAAAAAAAAAAACAATATTGTGTCCATGAGCGTAGTCAAAAGAAGTTGTTATCATTTACATTAAATAGGGTCTCCCAGGTGTGTGTAATGAGTGTGTTTTGTAAAGCTGAATAGATGTGAAGATGGGGGAAAATTAATAATAAAATATAAATATTGGGTGTCCAGTCACATAACAGTCAAGTTTAGAAGCTAACTTTTGCTATAACAGGGAAACTAAAATTTAAAAATTTTTAAATTAAACTTTTATTTTTTAACATGGGAAGCAATATGTTAGCCTCTAGCTTGAGACACAGTAACAGAAGAGACATAAGATCAAGATGCATATAATATCATGCAAAATTATACATTAACTTAAGTAACATCATCAATTGCGGTTTCCAACGTATTCATATACTCAGAAAACACCATCAGATAAAATCATAAATTTAAAACAAGGCGAGAACACATCAGCAAAGATAAATAAGTAAATAAATTACAGAGTTTCTTTATTTTAATATTAATTAATTAATTTAAAAAAATAAGCATTTTATTTTTTTATTAAGTTAATGGTCATAACTTATTATATGTGTACTATTTTATCAATTTGAGGCACACTGTACTAATATATGCTTTTAATTGAAATAGATAGGAAATATAGATTAAAGGAGCAAAAACTACAAATCTATACATTCATTGAGGCTCAAGATCGTGTTTTTTGCCTCTCGAGAAATTCCTCAAAGGGACCCCAATGGGTAGCGCTAACAGACTACACTACTGATAAGGGCTACTGATAAGGATAGCGTCCCTACGAGATGGTAACCAAAAAACAAAAACAAAAAAAGGAACCACATGATTTAAAGCAATTATTAAGTATTTAATGGCAGAACATAATAAAATGAGCATAAATATAATGATCATAATAAATAAACGAAATTAAAGGTACTTTAGTGACAAATATTTGATTTAGCTTAGAGAAAAGAAGTTCTATTTATCTGAATGTTCCGTCTTGGTGTTGTAAAAGATTGCAAGGAAGAAAATACCTCCAGGAGAACTTTCGGTTTTGAGAACGAGACAATGTAGAGGATATTCGCGAACATTTTTCTTAAATAAATGAATATTTTCTGAAAAAGATTTTTGAAAATTTAGGAGCTCTTCTAAGATCCTGCCTCCATCGCACGTGATCAAAGAATCTGTCTGATATCTGAGACCCGACGAAGGAGAATCTATCATTTAAGGAAAGAGTAGTGGCGATGAGGTTAACCAGCGGTTAAAGTTTTATACTCCGTGTGTTTGGCTTTTAAGCTACACTGCTGGCCACCCAAATTGCAACACCAAGAAAGACAAGAGGTATCACAACAAATCTTATTTAGTAGATAACATGTTGACCAAGTATCAAATTTTAAATGTATAGAATTCTGTAAAGTGTGGTTCCTTCCAGAATCAGTAGCCAGAGTAGCCGCCATTGTTGAAGATCACCGTTGCCATACGCCTCGGCATTGATTCAAAGAGACTTTGGATGTGTTCTTGAGGTACAGCAGACCAAGCAGCTTCCACACATTGCCAAAGTTGATCTGGATGATGCAGCTTGAGATGTAATCTGGGTCAGTCGTTTAGCAACCATGAACCACATGTTTTCTATCGCCGAAAGTTCCGGAGAGCGAGCCGGCCAGGGAAGCAATCTGGCAATTGACGAAGAACCCTTGGAAAATGCGTGCCGCGTGTGGTCGCGCATTATCCTATTGAAATATGGCTGTGGGCAAGCCCTGAATGTAAGGAAGCACAACTGGCTATAACACCTCGGAGATGTAGCGCTGGCTGTTTAAATTACCGGCAATGCGTATTAGAGAAGTGCGAGAGGGATATCCAATACCACCCCATACCATAATACCCGGTGCAGGACCAGTGTGGAGGTGCATAACGCAGCTGTTCAACAATATCTCTCTACGGTGTCTCCACACTCAAATCCGACCATCGTGGTGTTGTAGACAGAAGCGTGACTCGTCAGTAAAGACAATTTCATTCCATTCTGCCATCCACTTCCTTCTTTTGTCGCACCATTGGCGGCGGAGACGTCTGTGGTTCTGCGTCAAGGGTAGACGAAGCAATGGAGTCTTGCGGACGGACCACTCTGCTGTGAACGGCGTCTAATGGTACGCGAAGACACCAGTCAAATGGTACGCGCAGACTGGATGATGCGTTACAGACTGAATGTGCTGTGCTATGGTTCGTGATATGACTGAGCGATCCGTCACTGCCATGCGCACAATGTTCCTGTCGTCAAGTGAAGTGATGCACTGAGGTGGAGGCGATCGGCCACGTCGGTCCGTCTTGCCCTTCTGCATCCAACGGTCATATATCCGCCTTACAGTTGTTTGCTTTCGTTCAACACGACTACCCATTTCCCTGAGAGATAATCTGCACTCTCGGTAGGCCACTATCCTTCTTCTTTCGAACTCAGATACTTGATCAAACGATGATCGCTGTTTACTACGAGTCATAATTGATCCTTTAAAAAAAACAAGAACACAATTACCGAACTTGAAATCGTCGAAAACTCCAAGCCTTAAACAGCGTTTGAAGTAGCGCCACAGGCGCGCGTGATGTGCGTCTACGCTGAAATTCTAATCACTTGCATATCTCACCTCCTCTAATGCATGTTGTAAACTTCATGTTATTTGCATGCTTCCTTCATGGTGTTGCATTTCCAGTGGCCAGCAGTGTATAAGAAGCTAGAATGGACAAGGCATGCTATATTCGTTTTAGTTAGAGTGGAACTGTTTTTCTAAGAGTTTCCAAAAATTCCACAACCGATCTTCATAAAGTTGTATATACATACTATACTATTTCAAGCCCACTAATGTAAATCATTTGAGGACAATTGACTCACGTTGCAAGAAATTAATACATGTACAAAAAAGGTACAGAGCGGGAAGATGTGTGCAGGAAATAAGAACTTCACTAGTGGTTTTACATATACAGTGTCACTGTATAGCTCCATCTCAATTTTAATAGAGAACAATTCTGCTATGTATCTGATGTCTCCCACCCCTCTTATCCTCGCACCAAATCTCTAGAGACGACATTCAGCTTGGCAGTATTTTGAACGGCACCATGCCGCACAGACACTATGCTTTTGCAAACATCCAAGTATTCTCCGGTATTCGAACCCACGTTTATGATGGTACAACGTGGTATAAAATGCGCTAACATACACTTATAAAAATTTGTGCACCTGTATAGTGCAGGTTAGAAATTCCTCCATAAAAGCTTCTCTCCTCTTAGGCAGATAGCCCTCGAGGCTTTGCCATAATCACACAAACCAAACCAACCAAAGACCCCAGCACTACTTTCAACTATTCCAAATTAAGTAAAAAAAAATCCACTGTTTAGCGTAGAAAATTTTATATCCTAAAGAAGTCTGTGACTGCTTGCCTCAAATTCTATTGTATGGTCTTATTGCCCCCCCCCCAAAAAAAATTACTCCAAGCTAATGTCACTGTTTTGCTTCATTTAAAATTTTACATTAGCCAGCTTCTTTTTCAGATCTTCTTCTTTAAAGTTCAATTATTTTCTAAACGGTTTGAAATTTAGTGATTTTTACCTTTTTGAGAGAATTATGCAAGGAAACTTTTGAAAATGAAATGAAATTTGAAAACGTAATTTAAAATTATAGAGCATAAATAAGCGTAATTGATCTTAGTAAATTTAGAACGAGTATATAATTCATGCATAAGTTTAGAAATATAGCAGGTAGCTTAGAATAACATCAAAACAGAAATGAATGAGCTCAGTGCAATATCGTTCGTAAAGAAACAAAACAAGCAGAGGAATGTTAGAAAAATTATATAAACAAATGCGTTGATCATATAGAAAGCAATGTGAGCATAAACGATCCTTCTTAAGTAGATACGAAATTGCATTATAAAATCGCAAAACTAGTTATTTAGATGCAATTAAGCACAATTTTTTAAAAATTTGCTTTTCTGTGAAAATATACCTAGAAAAGTAATTCCTACACTTTGCACATAGTAGTTTACAGTGAAATCAGATATATTAATAGTTATATTAAGAACTTAAGCTAAGTAAGTGAGCTTAGGAAGAGTAATCTCAATTTTTTTACTATAGGCACCGATATTAATTTTTTCTCAAATAAATTTTTCGCTTTAGGAAATTGCCCTCGTAAGAGTTTTCATTGCATTTACATAAACAGCATTCCTGAAATATTTTATATCGTTTATATCAGGGGTTCTCAACCGGTGATACGCTTACCATTGGTGGTACGCAAGAGAAAAATAGGTGGTACGCAAAGAAGCAAAGAATTTTAACTATTAAATTGGAAAATTAAAACCCCAACATCCTCATTGAGTCTCTTTCCGTAACATACGTAAATTTATGCGATCTGAGCTTTGTTCAAGAGTGGTGGCGGTAGTAATACTTTGTAGTGGTGGTACTGAAGGTTTTCAATTTTCGTGTAGATGGTACGCGTTCGTCAAAAGGTTGAGAACCGCTGGTTCATATCATCTACTTTTGCTCAGAAGTGAAAATATATTGTTGCGTTCTACGGGTTCATGAATTTGGAGTGATTGATGATAACACTTGATGAAGAATGAAAGCACAATTTATTCGTTAGTATTACACAGAAGAGTTCCAAAGACACGTTTACAGCCATTGGAAAACTACGATAAACACTCTAAACTAATCAGCAACACAGCCTTCAAGTTATCAGTCTATAACGGTGAAGACAGTTTCACGACAAAGAATTAAAGTACAGCTTCCGACTCGGTCAATTTCTGAACTCAAAGCACTACTGCTGAACTCAAACACATTCAAGATACTCTTCCCGACAAATTCAAGATACTCAGCGTACAGACAGGATATTTATAGCTTTTGACCTGCCTTCGAGAAAGCTGTCGGAAAAACCGGTAAGATTTTGTTCTAGAATGTTCTCTCTCCGTCTATGGCATAACGCCGATTTTCTCGCCAAATGGGCGTTTCCGGACCAAATTTGGCAGCTCTATATTTCCTTGTTGTTTTCTGACAACCCTTAATACACTTTGCGGGAACGCTATCTTACCGCAGCTGATCATTTCGAAACAATATTTCTCTTTGCCTTTTTAATTGAAAACGTAGTATTAGTTTGAAATTCTCTGTAAACTTACCATAAAACGTTGAATATAAAGTCCAACTTCAGCTCCTACTATTCTAATGTCAGCAACCGCTTCATCGTACCAATGCGATCCTTCAAATCCCCATTCAACGACAAAGACATTACATTCAGTTCTTGTTAACAAAGCATTCTTCAGCCTCTGCGAAACAAAACGTCCATTTAACAGTGTAAGTCAAATGAATAATTCTTTTAGACACATTTTCAGTTCTAGTACCTAATAAAATACGTATAAGGTAGTATTTTTTACTTTTCTAAACAGATTAATGTTATGGAATTTAACATTCTTTGCTGAAATGCGGAAATAATTTTACTAACATATTACATTAAAAAAAAACTTAAAGAAGCAGAAATACTTCCAATTCACATTTGTAAGGTTAAACTAATTAAATAATTTGCTTAATTTTTACTTTCGCACTAAACTGAAGGCTAAATTGCAACAACACAGAGAAGAGGCAAATTTTAAATAAAAGTTTATTGCCTTATATTGTAATAAAAATGAACAGGGCTCCTACTGTGGACTATGACTCCGCAAGCCCATTACTGCTTGCGGAAACATTAGCAATTCAATTATTTATATACGAACAGGACAACTAACTTCCAACGATTAATTAATTCGAGTGCAGTGCAATATTCATTCTAAACAGATTCAAAAATGCTTATTAATGACGCAGACCAGCTGTAAGTTGATATCACAAGATAAGCAGCTTCATTTATTGTTTTCCACATCTCCGTCTTTCTTTCTAATCTATAAATTCACTCGCCTTTAAACCTAAGCCGTACTCTGGTAAGGGCTGGCAGAAAAATATTATACACACAAAAGATATAGCATAAAATAGTGTATTAGCTAACATAAACCTTACATAATTATAACACTTTTACTTTTATTACAGAATATTCTAAATTTTGCTTTTATATTATCAGTTATATTATCAATATTAAACTTACACCTGAGAAGAATGTTTTTTTCCCAAATGTCTCATGTAAAATGGAGTGGTCATACATTGCATAGCTGAAGGCAAGGACACAGAGTAAAGATAATAGAGCGTTTTAATTTAAGTTTAAAATGGAAAATTCTATCGTTTAGTTAAAACCAAATATATTTTGTTGCTGTCATTAAATTTATAGGATCCCGAATCAATGCTTTAAACATGAAATATGAATGATTCATTTTTGACCTGAAGGAAACATTTGCAGCCACTATGGTGGAGATGTAAAAACAATCCATTCCAAGAAACAAATGGTAAAATGACTAAAATCTGAAACCTTTCTAAATACATAACGTAAATTTTAATTAGGTTTTGATTTTGTAACTACCAAATTATTCCTGAAATTTAAATGAGTAAAATTTTCACTTCTTGAAAAATAATTTATGTATTAAAGGAATATTTTATCTAGCTTCGCAAATTGCTTTAACTTTAAGCGTGTCTTGGTACTGTATGATTGTATTTTACACTAAAAACATTGATTATCTAACAATGTAAAGCACGAGAAAGTCAGAAAATCTGAACATGTCATACATAGGTATTCCTTATTATAATATGTAAGTAGTTCATATAAAAGCAGAATCTTATAAAGATAAGCAAAATGTAAGAGAAATCAACAAATATTAAAATAGGTAATTCACCAACAGCCATTCTGCGTTTCTTCCTAAATAATCATGTATGAGGAAATACGTCTTGCTTTGATTGGTAAAGCCAGACTTCTTCACATCCCAAGTAGAGAAGTTCATATTGGAAAATATTTGTGGAACTTCTTTATTTACTGGGCTAAAAAATCTGAACATTGTTGCAATATCTTTTCTTTCATGTGGTTCTGAATTGTAAAATCGTTCTATCGGAGGATAATCGAATGGGTAGCCGGTATCGAAGGTTCCTAAATCTCTTATGTTGACAACACTTCTTTTCTTTACATCATGTCGGAGAGAACTAGCTAAAAATATAAAAATGTATGAACAAAAGCTAAATATATAAACAAACTTTCAAATTTGGTTTCAATTTTGTATTGACATTTATTACATTCACAAGTACAGAAATGGACTTTTAGCTGATGATATAAACCAAATATATATAGTAGGCAAATATTTGGGGTCTATTCCTTTTAACGAAAGAAAATAATTTTATATGCATAATAATATGAAAAAGAAAATCGCCGAATTCTAGAATATTATGCAAATATTTATATGGAATGTCAGTTTCTTATTTTTTAATTTAATTTTTCAAGTTAATAGAATGTTTCTAATGATATCTTCGTGCCAAATTTCTTCAGAATACCTCATAATCTCAAACATCACTGTTACACTTCCAAGCACAATTCCAAGCATATACTGGAGCAAATACTTTCCGCATGCCTTCGGGGTGTAATTGAAAGCATACTCAACGCGAATCCGAAATGGTTAAGTCCATCAGTAGCTGCCTCCAAGATCATATTCTACACGTCTCGAGTGGAAACGGCAAATTTCGAGCAGTTATTGTGGTTTAAAGAACAGTTTGTGGTGTGCGCGTTTTCGTGTTGCTATTTTTCAGCTTGAGCCATGGCGTATTCAAATAGCAAAACGCATCTTAGTTCCATTATACAAATCTGGAAGAAACTTTACCGCAGACAATTGGTATACCAGTTGTGAATTGGCCAATTCCTTACAGAAAATCATTTGATGAACCATAAACAAAGATAAAAAATTATAGTACTGGAGATGTTACATGTGCGCAAGGCAAAAAGTCAGAAAATAAAACTATATGTGTGAAGTGTAAAAAAAAAATATGTCAAGAGCGGTGTGAAACAGATGCTTCATGTATAAACTACAAAATATCTAATGCTCCTTCAGCCTAATTTATTTGAAAATTCATTATGTAACTCTTTTGTTCATGTCATTATTTAATCTTCATAATTTGAATTATAATTGCATTCACAAATAAAAAACAAAAATTTCTCATAGACATCAATGATTCTTACTCATCTGGAAAGAAAAGATTTATTTGTTTTTAATTTTAAAATTAACATTATTTTAAGCTATTTTATATAATAAATGTTGCAATTAATATAGAATGCATTCCTTTATTGAATTGTAATAATATGTTTAGTTTGTAGTCATTTAACTGCTTGGGGTGTGTTGACATCCCATGAACGTTCTTGTGTTACATAATATCTGAACATGTCATACATGTCATACATAGCGCGTCCTCCTGGGCTAATGTAAAAACTTTCCTGGTATTTCATACCTGTATTTGTGTACTTTTGATATATTGCCTTACTTTCTTTGACATATTTTAATATGCACGTATATATATGCGTTCTCACAGATGTCACAATACGACTTTGCCCGTTTAGAGGTTTAAATCCGTATTTCCCATCTCTTTGTGTTTCTGCTAATGCTTCATAGATCTTTAGCATTCAATGCACAATATCTTTCCTGGTATTTCATACCTGTATTTGTGTACTTTTGATATATTGCCTTACTTTCTTTGACATATTTTAATATGCACGTATATATATGCGTTCTCACAGATGTCACAATACGACTTTGCCCGTTTAGAGGTTTAAATCCGTATTTCCCATCTCTTTGTGTTTCTGCTAATGCTTCATAGATCTTTAGCATTCAATGCACAATATCTTAGGTATTCTTTTAAATATTCTCATTTAAATAGCAATACTGACCATAAAATATTTTAATAAGTAAGGAATATCTTAAAAGACATAAATTATCAATTGTTAACTATTCTAATCACTTTAAACTGGGAAATATTTTACACTTCAATTAGTATATTTTACTTGTTCAATTAGTTAATGGATTATCAGTCTGAAACACTATTGTAATAAAAATATTAGCACATTTTCAAATTTAGAAAGCCTATTTTAGACTTCCGATGTAACTTAAAAAGAATTTTCCGTGCAACATTTCTCATTTATTTGCTCCTTGTTGCTACTTATTGTACGAATATTCTAATGCATAAGATATTAACATATATTTCTTAGGAAAGTGGATATTGTAAATTAAAAATTTCACATAGAAAAGCAGCAAAACTAATATTTCTGTTCTAGTTGAAGTCACGTACAAAGAGAGGGTGCTACATGTATGCTGTTAATTCCGTGTTATTTGACTCCAAATAAATGACTGAAATAATTCTATTGTTCTTTAAGAACAGTTTTGTTTCCTTTTACAGTATCATGGTCCATTTGAGAGTGGAAATAACGGCAACAGGAAAAAAAATGCTTCAGGTCACTTAATCGACATCCCAGTAGCTTCCTCAGCGGTCTCAACGGTACAAAATCATCACTCACTTTTGAAGTCTGTATTTGCGCATGATCGCGATGTGCCAAATCTGCGTGATATTTGCAGAATTCCTGTTGCAACATGTTAAGGATCAAAAAGCGTATCTAATATATAACTCTTACGTCTATTCTTATTTCGAAAAAATAACTAACTTTCCTGAATGTGCAGTTTAATGAAGTTACAAGACTTAATAGTTTCAAAATATCAACTTACAATAAATTTTAAAGTATTTCATACTATGGCTATTTAGCGCTGTTAACATTTCATTCTCGCGCGTAGTAACGTGATATTTCGCTTGTACGAATAAATTTCCCCTCGCCTTTATCTATTCTACCACTTAATTTTCTGCAAATTTCCGTATAATGAGACACTACTAATATCACCAACCGATGGTGACATAAAAGGCTTTGAAATTTATTATAGCTGGACGGTAAGCTGGGAACTTCAAGAGCTCTTAGCTTCCTTAAAGGGATCCACTATTGGTTTTGATTTTTAATCGATTTCTTTTGTCAGGGCTGCAATAGATATAAGTCTCGATTATTATGTTGAAATCACATAAGTTCTTCTCTTCATTAAAGACATTTAAACGCTCTATTTCCGCCCCGATAAATATTGTTGTCTGTAGCTGCCGTACCGTTTGTTGGGTTGGAGATCGAGTCAAAGAAAACGCTTTGATGTTTGCAAATCTATAGTGTTTGCGCGGCATGGGGGCACTCAAGATATACGGCGAGCTGAAAATCGTCTTCAGAGATTTTTGTAGTAATGGAATAGAGATGGGAGAGCCTCGGTTCTGTCCTCCGTGTGGTTCTTCTTTAAATTTAGGGCAAAGCAGAGCAAACTCGTACTGTCACCTAAATGGTGCTTATAGCCTATACCAACGACAAATGGAGTTTTACTGTTCTTGCTGCGATAAAAGACGTAGACTTGTTCGGATTGCGTGAGACAAGTAAGATAAGCCAAAAAAACGCTCATTTCTGTGTTGTTGTTTTTATAAAATAAGTATATATGTTGATAACTCTTGTAAAGACTTTATTTTATTCTAACCAATTATTTTTAGTTTAAGTTAAGTTAGGAAAGTTAAGAAACTTTCCTTTCCCTTCTGATTTAGATTTCTCTCCAGAATGTAAATTTAATGACGTATATGCAAATCTAACTGAGGTCATAAATAGTATTTAAGCAGCGATTCTAAGAGTTCGGGTTCGAGAGTTAGCTCTAAATTTATACCGCTTGGTTGATTTCGTAACCTTGTAGTTGAATAGTTGGTGCTAGCCATTTTCTTTAGATTGTATTGATATTCTGGGTTTGGCTTTGCTGTGTGCAGCTGATTTAGCGGTTTAGATAAATAAAGAAGGAGCCCGTCTGTAGCTAATCTTTACTTCCTTCTGATTGTACATCTTATCTTCTGTTCAAGTTACTTAGCCACAAATGGTGGTTAAATTGTGAGCACAGAGTGAGTGTGTTATGTTCAGTTTAGTTAAAATAAAAAGATTACTAAAATCTTCTTCTGCATTCATCTGTTCTCTCCAAGACCTAGCAAGAATTCGCTAATTCGTCTTTCAGTATGGTCTAGCAGTCTATGATCCCGAAACACACCAGAAGACTACACTGTGATCAAAACAGAAAGTTTTAAGTATTATTTATTTGATTTTTTTTCAAAAACTTTATTTGGGTAAAACGATCTTTAGAAGTATAGAAAAAACAACGCGCAACAGCTACAGAGCACAATAGCTGACCACAAACATGTACTACTATATCTTGTTTAAAAGGTACCATATAGTTTCAAAGTAGGTGTATTATTAGCAAACCAGTTATATTTCATTTGCCTTTATGACTAGTTTAGATGGCACTTTTTCGGTCAACTTCGCTCTTCGCACAAGAATTAGTATTAGGTACATCAACGAAGATTTTTAGAAGACAAAATGTTATTAGTTAACATCAAGTCCATAAGGATAAAATAGAAGAGTAAATATTATGTAAATTCTAATATTCAGAATAGTATTGAAACTGTGTAAGAAATAACTATATTAAAAATACTGTTTAAGAGTAAGTTTTGAATTATGCATTTTCCAGAGTGGGTAAGACTATAAACGTAAGAAATGTTCAAATGCTTTAAAATTTCTGAAAAAACTGTATTAAATGACGCTGTTCTTATATGCACTGTCACCAAGATTACCAGTGTCTATGCTTGCTGGTAAACATAAATAGTAACGTAAATTTATTTTTTTTTTCTTTTTTTTTTACCAATGGCGAGCTCTCAGCAGATTTCGGTTTGGCCACTGCTAAGGCCAGAAGCGGTGGTCCCTTTTTATTATAGAGGCATCTGATAGGTGGTCCACCTTTGCCTCCTATAAAGGACGAACAATTATAACCATGCATTCTCTGATTCAAACCCGGGCTATTTGGCTTAGCAGTCGGCTCCCCTAACCACTATACCGTCATAAATTTAAATTAAGTATATTATTTCGGTTAATAGATTCATAAGCTTAACTACTCAGAAGTCGCATTAAAACTGAAGGAAAAAAAACCTCCAAACTGTTAATAATATTATTAGCTTGTTTTCACAGTTGAATCAAATTTAATAATTATTTTAGGACAAATGGGCGTTTTCCCAAAACGGCTATTAGTCTCAGAACGGCATTTTACGTCGAATCATTAAAAGCGTTGAATCATGTTTCAAAACATTTCCACCAAATACTATCATCTTGTATTATGTTTCAAGAAGTTATATAATGAATAATCTACCTGAATTTATGTACGTTTCTCACACTGAGAAAAAACAACGGTACCTAGAGTCATCAAATTTTTAATAATGTAGTCCTCCATCCGAGCACGGGCACTTGGAAGCCCAAATTTCGAATTTCAAATTTGTTTTATTATCTATATTATATTTTGTAAAATTTTAACGAATTCTGGAGTAAAAAGCTCAGCAATTTCAAAGCGAACCGTGGCAACATTGTAGGGAATAAAGCATTTTTTTCTCAAGCTCGATAAAGTGTCTATCGGAAATTCTAAAGATATGCTGTTTTTAAATATTTTTAGCACAACGTGCCGCTAACCTCGGCTCAAATGTTCTCGAGACGTGTATGTGTCTGTAAATGAAAAAAACGCCCTCTTGGGCTTAATATAAAATCGGAAAGCTTTCGGATTTTATTTAAGTTTTTATTTTTTAGAGGTAAATACATATTTTACAATGAAACGGAGTTATCTTTATGTGTTTGCAAAATGAGTGAACTTTGAATTAAATTGTTTTTCAAAGATTGTTTTAGACATATAAGTTTTAGACATATATAGACATTAAGGGGGCTTATACACCTTAAACCCCTTATGATCTTCGAATATGTGACTGTTGCAAGAACCGGGATATTATATTTATTTTAAAAACAATTACTTGCAACTTTTTACAGCTGACTACATAATATAGCTGCTTTGGAAACCAGTAACCAGAAAGTTTGTGTTGCCACGAATATGTTTGTAATTTAATCCGCTTTGTGACAAAATATTTCGTCATGTTTCCACTTTGCGCTCGTGATATTTTAAAAATGGCTAATGGTACATACTTGAAATTAGATGGAATTCTTTATATGTGTAGTATTATTTTCTAAATGAACCTAAAATCTGATGAATATTTTAATATTAAAAAATGTTATGGACGAAAATATTACGGACTTTTTTAATAAGATATATTTTATAAACTCGACTCCAAATAAAATAAAAAATTAACATTAAATTCTTAGAATTTTTGGTTCACAGTAATTCCCAAATGTTATAAAAGCTTTATATAAAATATGGAATTAAATTACGCAACAGAATGCTTTAAACTGTGCGCGCAAGGTGGAAACATGACGAAAACCTTTGCCACAAAGAGGATTAAATTATAAAAATATTTGTGGCAACACAAACTTTCTGATTACTATTTCAAAAAGCAGTTATATTATGAAGTCAGCTGTAAAAGGTTGGAAGTAATTGCTTTTAAACTAAATAAGTTATCCCAATTCTTGGAACAGTTACATATTCGAAGATCTCATGGTTTTGAAGGTGTATGAGTCCCCTTAAATTTCTCGTCATATGAAAATAATTACCAGGAACGTTTTTAATTTCAAGTAAAGATAAAGATAAATGTTTAAAAATAATTTTGCAGAACACACCGATGAAATTTTCCATTCTCTGATAAAACATCTGCCATTTTTTTAGGAAAATGGATGTTGATAATATCTCAAAATCGGATTTCAAAAACTAGAAATTTATTCAAATGTTTTATACTAAGTAGAAAATTTCACATGTACCATATCTGTAACAAACTTCTTTTACTTTACTTTTGTAATGAAACTTCTTAAAATTTAGAAAGTATTTTTGTGACTGTTTATGAATGAGTTATACACCACATATTTTATAGTTTAAGAATTTCGTACTGACAATTAAATATAATAACTTCAATTTATACAATAATTTTATTTTAATTTGTAAAGAAATTGATTACATGAGTCACTAAATAGTTAAATATTAATTACATATAGGATTCGGCAAACAATGTGGAAAAACATGGTAAAAGAAATTCTCAAAATGACGATCGTTTTTGCTTGAAACTACAGAGTTTGCAGTTGTGCTTTATGTTTTTAAATGTGAGAATTCTTTTAAACTAGAAGAAAACCATAATTGCTTTCTAGACATCGTTTCGTGTCGTTGAAAATGCCCAAAACGATATCCAGTTTATACAGATTTTCAAAGCGGAAGACCAAAGAAAATTCCCAGCTGCTTTCTAAAAATCGTTTCGTGTAAGTTATTAATTAGGTAGGACCCGCTTGAAACAACGTAAATAATTACATTTATCAAAGAATACATTTAATTTTTTAATCTTATGCTCCCTTTCAGCAATACTGGATGTTTTTAATATTGCAAATAATATCAAAATCAACTAAATTTATCTAAAATGTATTACGTATTTTACAAAATACTTATATGTAAAGACTAAATAATTTTTATACTTAGGTATAAATCAGCCAGATCCCTTAAATTCTCATCAAAAGAATAATTTGATTAATTTTGCAATGAATAATTCATAAAAGTAAAAATTGAATACTGACTTATAATAAAAAGAAATAGTCCATAATACCTTTTAATGCATCTTCTCTTGCCTTAGAGTTAACGACAGTTATCAATGCTAGCAAAATTCGAAATAGAAATTGTTCCATCTTTTAAGTGTTTCGTATATATTACAGCTATGGACAAAGATGACACAAATATACTTCTTAAGATATAAAAATAATTAACCAAGTACTATTTGATTTATGAAAATGACATTAAATAATTCTCGTTTTTCCAGTTGAATGTAGAGTAGCATTTATCGTTTCAAAATCTGACGGGTTCCGGAAAGAACATACACTATTTGACAGAGTAAGAAAAGGATTAAAAAAACTTTTACCAGCTGTTACTCTCATCAACCAATATATGCTCAGATTTCTCTTAAAAAACAACAGAGGATGATATAATGGGTACATAATATTGGTGCTCTAAAATTGTTTCTAGAGAGAAAACAGATTAAAAAAGGAAAAATAATTTTAAGTATTAAAGAAAAACTTCAACGTTTCATGAATAAATGCATGAGCATTTCACGAGGAAAAATGGCATACAATTGAGGTATTTAAAAAGGGATAAATAGATAAACAGATAGACAGAATGAAAGATAAATGTGTAAAGTAACTAGGATAGTATGAATGAAGTACATAAGCAGATACTTAGAAAGTAGAAAAACAAATAGCTAAACAGCTAGGTTGGTAAAATTAGTCCGTAGGAAGGTAGAGATAAACTAGTAAAAAATATTTTTAAATACGTACTTTTCAGCAACAGAAAACGTTTTCAAAATATTTACTGTATATATTTCTGAAACGATTTATACTTTTTCTAGATGAACTTTAACTTCTCTCATCTTTCAGTATGCAATACTCTGTATATAACTCAAGCATATTTCACTTAAGTAGTCCCACATAATAAAGCAGACCTATTCATTCTTTGTGTTAGAAATTTTGTGTAAACTTTTATAAGAACTTCAGCATGAATAATTTGCAAATTTTCTGTAATTAAAATCCACATAGCGTTTATTTTGAGCAACAAAGGTAAATTTATTTTAGCTCTTGTAAAGTGTGAAAAATATTTTCTAATGATTTTTAAATAATTTAGTAGGCATAAAAGTAAAATATCTGTTATTAAAATTTCTTTACAAAATACTTTCGTAATTTTAAAATAATTCATTATTGTTTACATTGTAGCCAAATGCCGTACAATTGTAAAAAAACTGTACCTTCTGTTATAGTGCAAAAAGCCTCAACTATTACAAAGTGGTTGAGAAACTTACTGGAAGGATTTGATTTCTAGCCGTCAGCCAAGTGTTACGAAATAACTGTCTCAATAAGAGCAGCTATTATTATACTTTAATTAGCATTTCCTAACCTCTGGCTTAAATATGAATCCTAAATTATTAATTATTCACTTAAAAAACTTTATTATGAAAAACAAATCACTTTAGATATCTTTTAGGTTATTTCATTATACTATTCGCAATTCTTAAACTGTTCTACAAGGAGTAGAGCCTTGTCGCTCAGGTACCCTGGTGTACTAAACACAAATCCACGACCATCTATTGAAATCGTAAAATTCAATGGATAGTTGAGGCAACATAGTGCTTATGCAATGTTATTTATACAAGATATATTGGTTATTTATCGCCAGTTGATTTCTTTAGTAAAACCGACATGTAATATGTGATAAGGAAGGACAACTTTCATTGAAATTTGTGAATGTTTTTTCGATTAAGTAAACTCAGAAGTGGAGATTAATGGAGAGAATGAATGCAGAAGATGATGACAAGTTCTCGTTAACTCTGTCGTCATTTTGAAAGTCTCACGAATCATTACGCAAACATAAGTAGTAGTATGTAACATAAACAATTAATTTCATTTTTTAAAAGCTTAAATTTCCATCTTACATTTTTAGCAAAGCTATATTAGTTAATTAAGAAATATGAAATAGAGAAACAAAAATATGCCTCATGCTTTCTTGCGCTCCCAAACCATTACTCGAGTAAGCATTTACAACTTTTAAAACCGTAAAAACAAATGTCTGCGATGTTATCGTAGTGCCTTGATTTCTGTGTGTTTTTAATTTTTACAATGACATTTTCTATGACGATGTTTTAAAATTGCTAAGTTTTCTCCTTGGTTTCTTTTCTTCCGCGATATTTTGCACCGATGCTTTCGCTTTGCTTTGTTTTCTCCCAGGACATATTCGTCCACGATGTTCATGGTGCGATGGTTTCCTATGTAAGCAATTATTTTATACACTTAAAATGAAAACATATTTTGTAAAAATACTTTTTTAAATATTTTTATTTGAGACTTGAGAATTCGATCTTTTATTCCTTCCGATCTGCTTATATTTCTTGCATAACAAGCTTATGTGTCTCGGTACATACTTTGCAAGTGTTATAATGAATTCCTTTCTTATCGTATTCACAAGCTTGCGATTTGTTGGTCAAATGTTTTCATGTATTTAATTTAACTGAGTGTCTTGCCGAACTTTATTCTCAATAAGGTACTGGTGTTCATTATATATAACAATATAAATGCTGAACTTCTAAAGTAAATTTTGTAATTTTAAATTTCTATCACGCATCGTTGATTGAAAATCCTAATTCAACGGTATCTATTTCTTATGTAATAGTTTATTTCGAAAGTTTCGTAAATGGCGTTACTGCATATGTTTTACAAAAATGCGAGTTTCTCTTCTTTGAACTACGCAAAGTGTCTGCATATTTTTGTAAGTGCGCACAGATAATGCAGTCGAGCTAGGAGTCACTTGACTTTTGCCGCACTTAAAGCAAGATGACTTTCTCTTGTCAATTTTCTCGACAAAATAATTGAAACTACAGGAATATATTATGAAAATTTCCAATGCAAATATCAAATATCAGTCATTGTGAAGATTTCGCTGTCTGGTTGAAAGACTTCGAAAAGAATACAAGTACTTGTTGAATACTCGAATACTCAGAGTTTAATTTGCGCCGGAGCTCACCGCAGCCGAGCTCCAGTACTTCTTAGTTTTTGGAATAAATCCTAATTCTATCCGGAGCGCACCGGAGCCCTAAATAAGAAGGCTCCCGCACTTCGTTATAGTAACTGAAGAATTTTTTGGTAGAAATTTGATCTCAAAAATTTTATTTTTAGTAATAACATTATATCAAAAATTGTTTGTTAAATTTTAATTTATCTCTTTATAGTTTGTTAAATCTTAATTTTAATTATTTAATTATTTTAATAATTAAATGTTTAATTTTTGATTACTTTAATCATTGATTATTTAATTGTTTTAACAATTAATTATTTAACTGTTAATGATTTGATTAGTCATTTTATTTATTCTTGTTTCCCTTTCCTGACGGTCTTCCATAGGGCTCTTGCACTTCAAATTTTAGAAATTAAGCCATGTGAATACTTCAAAACAAATGCAAAGCAAAATGTAAACAACAGCTTTCAAATATTCAAAGTCACAATAGTAGTAGAAGCCCCACTGATCTGTACCCGAAACTCCTTCTTCAGTTACGATACCAGTGTACACTTAAGAGATATACAAACCGGCTCATGAAAAAGGAAATGTTCCACGATTTTCGCTAAATTTACTACAGCACTTGGGTAATTATAGCAAATAGCTAATAAATCAAAGCTAATTTTTCAGTTATCTTTAACTAAGAATTAACTTTTGAACCATAATCAGATTTCTATTAGTGTCATTTTGTAATGCGATGCGGATAGTTGGATAATGATAAATAATGCCAATTGTCTTATCAAATTTGCACTCTTTATCATTTGCTTTTAACCTACGTCTTATAACAACCAGAATACATTACCAGAGAAGTCATTATATTACACGATAATTTCAGTTGTTCGTAAAAGTTTTACAAATTAACCGAAAAATGCGATATCATTTGTCTTACTCACATAATGAGACTTAAAAGAAAACATTTGACTTTGACCGTATGTAATTGTGTATGCTATTTTTAGTAATTTTCTATCTGCTAGAAAACAAACAGAAGGATGAGCGAAAATTTTTTACTAAACATAAGTGATCTTACAATTCTTGCTAAGAATCCTTTCAAGGTAACTTACGTAGCATTATGTAATTTAATTTCAAATTTTTGTTTGATTTGCAATCCCGACCAATATTCAGGTCAGAGTTAATACTGATATGATATCCCGTCGTTAGTCCATATCTAAAATGATATTGATTTTTAGGCCAGTGAAAAGATAAAAAAAGAAGTTTCTACACTTCCTCTTGAACCTTACTTGCACGTTATACTGTAAAGGTCATTACATTCTACTCCCTATCGTATTGTAATCTTCGTTTCCTTGTAAGCCCATTAAACGTTTGTATGAGCTATTGGATAACACTTTTACTTCTATATTTCGTCTTCACCTAACACATTTGAATAAGACTGGAAGTGTAGCGCTTCCACAAAGTTCTGTACGTCCACAACAGTCTCGACGATACTATTTTAATTACTTCGAAGTTTAACTTTGCCCAAAATTTCAGCGTTTTTCAAAATGAGCTGGCTAAATTCCTTTTAGGAGCCCTACTACTATATATGGTAAAACTGGGTATTAAACTTGCAAGATAGTAATTGTCCTTGAATTTGAAACAATGTAAACTTAAAATGTTATTATTTGTACTTCTTTGAACCGGTATTTCTCACTAAAGAGATTACAGAATATTTATAAATTTCCTAAAAATTAAGGTATTAATGATTTTTCTGAAGAGTTTCACATATATTTAAATCATTTGTTAGATAAAACTGCAGTGGATATCGCTGTGCAGTAATAACGACTTATGTAATTAAGAAATTTGACTTCAAAATTAGTTTATTCATTTCAAGAGAAAAATTATTGCCTCGAACATTTGTTGAATTTTCAAGTATTCAATAAACCGAAAGTTAAATAAAATTATTTTTCTGATGATTTCATGCAGCTTGGAATCTTCTCGAGCTGCTTAAACAGCTGAACATCTGCGTAGCATGAAAACTATAAGTATCCAACATACACTGGTGTGCAAAAATTAAGGACGAGACGGTTTTTTTCAATATAACTTTGTACAAAAGCTTTCCAAATCAACACATTTAATACCGTAAGATCCCCAATACGTAAGAACATGAGTAATGTAAGCAACACTTACTAAAAGAGAAATCAGAGGGATAAAAAGAAGCTTTATTGAAAAAGTAGCATGGAGCGCAATGCGACTGAAGGCCGAAACATCCCTGTGATGGGTGTCCAGCAAGAAACATCCGGTCTTTACTAGGGGATATGATCTCCCCTGACTGCTAGGCAGGTTTCACAGCGTCTGCCCATGCTGAGAATGAGGGTGTCAATGAGTTGTTGAGGCATTGCTGCCCATTCGTCTTGCAGCGCCAATCGAAGCTCCGGAATCGTTGCTGGTGGTAAGGTACGAGCTGCCAAGCGTCTGCCTAGAAAATCCCATACATGCTCGATAGGATTGAGATCCGGAGATCGTGCCGGCCAATCCCTATGTTCAATATCCTCACTCTCTAAGAGCTGTTCGGCAGCTATTGTGTGATGACATGGTGCATTGTCGTCCATGAAAAGGAACTGCGGACCCATAGCGCCTCTAAAAAGACGCACATATGGAAGAAGAATCTCGGTACAATAACGGGTCCCGTTGACTGAACCTGCGTCGAAGATGTGAAGGTCTGTACGACTGCCAAGCATGATACCTCCCCAAACAAGAACACCGCCACCTCCATACCTGTCCCTTTCAATGATATTCGAGGGATGATTGCGGCTTCCCCGCTCTCTCCAGATGAGTATGCGATGAGAATCGCTGCTCAGACTGAATCTGCTCTCCTCTGTAAAGAGCACTCGTCCCCATTCATTGTCTCTCCAATTCCTGTGCTCCCGGCACCACAGAGAACGCCTTCTCCGATGGGCAGGCGTTAGAGGTACACACCGTACAGGGCGTCGTGCAAACAGACCACCACCGTGCAGTCTTCTGGCCACGGTAAAACGCGATATCGGTCGTCCAGTTGCCTGTGTAGTGTGTCTAGCGATTTCTCCCACTGTCTGCTGCCTGTTTCTTCTGGCCTGTAAAACAATAAACCGGTCTTCTGCGGGTGTGGTTCCTCGTGGACGACCACTACTAAACCCCCGGATAGCTGTTCCTGTAGTTTGAAATTGTCTCCAAAGTCGTGAAACGATGCTGTGAGCAATTCCGAACTCTGCAGCCACACTTGTCACACTGCGGCCTTCCTCCAACTTCCCAATGATTCGACCTCGGGTAAAAGCATCCAGATGTCGTCTAACAGATTGATTATTCGCCATTTCTCGCTGAGGCAGCAACTCGGTGTGACTTTAATTTCTGCTATACGGCGTGCAATCTCTTTGCCAGAAATACTGATCTTACACCGACAACATGCTTTATACTACTCAGACACTCCCCCATTACGTCTACCTGCATATCTGCGCATGTGCTACCGTACATCACCTTACTTAATCTCCTGATTGGTCTTTCTGTCCGCTCTGCCTCTTCGTTCAGCTGATATGCTAATTTTTCGACTTCGTCCCTAATTTTTGCACACCAGTGTATTGTGGCAGTATACTACTATTCTATTTTCCTCGTACTCTACAAGGAACTAACACCTGAAATGTAAAAAAGACGTCTTATCCTAAAAGCAATATTATCCAATGCGTTTTTGTTAGACTCAGGCCGAATGAGCACACCGGCCACTTCATACGCTTCATTCTGTATACCCAAAGCCAATTTTCCACAAGATGAAGTCTATAACACAGGCATTATATCCATGAAATAAACGTATAATCGATAGCTTCAACAAGATCTAAGGTTAAAGAATTTCATTTCGGTGGCGTTTACCCATCAGATTGTATATTGTACCCATTGTGTATTGATACCCATTGTATCAGAATTCTGAATGATATACTGTTACGTACTAACGGTCTAATTAGTTTTGCCCAAACCAACAGTCCCCCACCTCGACTCGTTTAGCACTCGTTTAAAAAACTGGAGTTTCTTCTTGAATGCTTTCTTTTCTTATTTTTTTTTTTTATTTGGGAATATGTGTCTCGCTATGTTCCTTTTGGTGCTACGTTTCCCGCTGTGTGCTGCGTGGTGCAAAATGAGTGGTATATTCATCGATGTAACGATTACTTTGTTACAAACAGAATCTTGACTTCATCTGTGGTGAGAAATTGATGTCCATTTGCATTATTTAACTGCATTTTTCGTATATCCAAATCATTTGTTAGTGGACAAAAAAGTGGACTTTACAAGAAAGTAGCGTTTTTCTTTTTTTATATTTCGATAGGCTGATATGCACAGAAAACGACCGCAGACTTCTATTGTTACTCGTAGGTGAGCTTTGCAGCTTTCTGGAACCAAGTTGAGGAACGCCAGAGAATCATAAGGGAATTCTCTGTCGCAGTAAAGCTGTTTCAACCAACTGCGACAAACAAATTTTCTTGTAAACTGAGATGCTTAGATATTACTTCAACTCTTTCTGCAAAACGAACACCATTAAACTTGATATGGTGGGACACAAAAGACATATTGCGGAGTTTCCAATCCAATCAATCTATTCTGGAATTCTAACAATTACGTATTTGGGCATCAACGGTGCTGTTTTGCATAAAAAAATATTCTTCTAATATCTGGGAAGCTTCAAATCGCATTTAGTAGATTATAATCCGATTTGCTAGGTGAGCATACCTGTTGCGAAAACGGGTGATCATTTAGTTTTTTAACAGTGTATCTCTGTCCACAGCTGCCATGCATACTAAATTAATGCTTCAATGGCGTTGCATTATTTTGTTGAGTAGCCATTTAAAATATACAGTTATTTTACTATTCTTTTGTATTTGCGGCAACCATAAATTACAGTGGTAGAGCTACAAATTATAATTTAGAATTTTATCGTAAACTGAAATGCATTTATTAGCACGATAGAATTCAGAAATGTATTTTAAATAAAAATGTGGAAAATATTGCATCTTTTGCTGTGTAAAACTCTTGTTTTCCACATTCATATAATCCGACTTATTTAGTTAGGGCTTTAAATTTAGCTTATGTCATAGCAAATATGCCAAATTTCTACTTAATAATTTAACTATTATACAGTTGGAATAATTATGATACGAATTTGGTTGCATATACATATTAATTAAATAGAATTATTTATAGTTGCTTATCATTGTATCAGATAACAATGAAAGAAATGATTTTTGATACCTTAGGGGAACCCTTTTATTATACATTGATTACAAAAACTTAAAGAAAAGCAAATGTTTTATTTGATAAGTACTAATTAAATTTTATCGAGTTTGTTATTTCATGTATGTGACAATTCCTTTGCTTCATTCCGCTTAATTGGAAATATTTTTTATGTTATAGAATGTCAGCATTATGAAATTTCATTAAATAATTCATGAATTTCATAAATTTTTTCAAGCATTTCTTCATTTATAGAGTACTATTATATACTTGAAAGTATGGTTTTTTGAAGCTTGTTTAAATTCCAATAAGTACTGTGTTTATATTCTTTTTCTTTATTAATATAAAGTCATTACAACCTTCATGTTATTGTAATCTTGATTTCTGTATTTTGTTCCAAAAGATAACCTCAGGTGTGGCTATTTTACTGGTAGTTTTAAAGTACACTGCGGAAAAAAAAGGGAGACCGTTCTATATCACCGAGGTTCTACTAGGCTAATTGACAAAATTCAAATTGTGTTTTTCATGTCTCAAAAGCACTACATAGGGTGTAAATGAGATTTATACACAGTATTGTTCTAATATAGGTAGTTTGACACAAAATCGGACTTTTTTATCGTGGCGAATTATTTTTCAGTTTATGCCAAGAATAATTCCCTTGGCGAAGTTCTTAATTTATAACAAATTATTTTTCTTCCCCTTTTTTCATTGTACACGAGCGGAAAAACGATCATCTTCCATACTTTCAAATAATTTTAACAAAGTGCGTAAACCAAATTTGGCGTTATTTTCGCTTATAAAAAATATGCCAAATTTCAAAACACGCGAATATGTAAATTCAAGTATATCTTAGGAAATTTTGAATAAAAGAAACTCTAATTTTTTGCAGGTATACTTAGAGTTACATCTGCTTTAAGATGATGGTAAAACTTTTACTGGTTATAACTCAAAATATTTTTTGAAAAATTTATAAAAATGATTTAAAAATACAAATTTTAAAAATAAATCATAAAAAATGGATGGTTTTTATTTGCAGTGAACCTAAATTCCGAATTCTGGAAGAAGGAATCAAGTAAATTTAATAAAAAAAATATTAATAAATATATATCAAATTCAGTTAACATGGAGAAACTAAAATTAGGAGAGCGAATTCGTTAAAAATTACGATTTTTCCAAAACTTGGTATTTTGGCATAATTTGAGTCGTAGAATCGAAATATGGAAAAAAATTGGCATTTCATTTCAGAAAAAGTGTGATTTTGTGTCAAGATACCTATATTAGAACAAAGCTATACATAAATCGAATGCATATCTAAGCCGCGATTTCGAGACACGAAAAACGCAAGTTGAATTTCGTCAATCGCCCCAACACGCAGGAGAATGGAAGATATAGAACTGTCTCATTTTCCCCCGCAGTGTACGTTAATTGATCTTAGCTGCCAAATCGATTTTGTCATTAAGGCGCTTGACTTCTGATTTCTTTCGTGTTTTCTGCTATATTGATGTATTTGAAAAGCCATGACGCATTTTTCTTCAAAGATCCTTTATTTATATAAAGAACAAGGATCAGTCTTTAGTATATTGCCTGCTTTGTTCGATGCATTTTAATGAGCTTCGTCGCAATTCCTCATTAACAAAAGCCGCGCTTTAAACTAGCTTCGTTGACGAGAAGATAAACAAGGTGAACAAGACTGATTTACGGCCTCATCTGAATTGAATGTTATTCCACGAAAAAAATTTTGAATAGAGCAGAACAAGTGAAAGTCTGAAGGCACAAATTCGGGGCGGGTATTTCATGCGTGGCAACACTTTTGCCCTAAACTCTAATAATTTTTTTCAGGTTACCAGCCTTGTGAATGGTCTCGTGTTATTAGGATAGAATGCAGTTTCCATACGATTAATAAGCTCTGGAAATTTCAGGAAAATGGATTTCTTGAAACTTAAATAAACTCGAATTCGGCGACAGCGAACATTCGAACTGATTTGTTGGATCGTTGATAGGAGCTTGGAACACAGAAGTTTGATCGCTGAACAAAATTACTGGAGTTTGAATTAAAAGTGTTGCCAGGCGTGCGTCTCAAACATACTCATCTGATCTTGTGTCTTCAGACTTCTTTCACTTACCTCAGCATTTCTTTCGCTGTATAATATTCAATTCAGATGAGTCCATATATCAGCACCCTATTCAACGTTTAACAGTTAAAGCTACATTCTTTTGTGAATAAGAAATTACGAAGCCCGTTAAATCAAAGCATTTAGCTATCAAACAGAACGCGCAATATACTATTGATTGATCATTGTTCTTTATATAAGCAAACGGCTTTTGAAGAACATAGAAAAAATGCGTTATGACTTTTCAGATAGTGAGTTTTTCTGAAGATTGTTAATTGATTACTGAGAAATATGTCGTCGCCGAGGGGACCGGCTAAGCCATTTTAAATAAATTTTGATTTCGTGAAGGAATGTGACTCGAAGACTCGAATAAAATAGTTTGTACCTTTAAACCAATTTATTTTAGAGAAGTATGGATTTTAATATTTTTGAAGTTAAGTGGTACAAGAGCCAATTTTAATTTATTTGAACATAATATTTTTAATATAATTGAATAATCCAAAGCATATCTTTTCTAATTTTTAGTTTTCTTGAAAGAATGGAAGTGAGAAATGGAGAGCAATAAGGAAAAGTATCTTCGGTGTCCAGGTAGACTTTCAACGATTTCTCGTTTCTAAAGCCACGTCCATCAACGTCAGCATAAAATCCCATCCGTATGCATGCGGTGGTAGTGCATGCCCCACAATCATTGTAAATGTATGCATCCCAGCTGTAACAAATTAAGGAATCGAATCTGCAGTCTGGTTCATTTAAACTTGCAATGAAGTATTCATAGGCTCTGGCATGGCTACAGGATAAAACTCCCGTGTTTATCTCGGCTGAAATAAACAAACATGATATTTAAACCACTTACGTAATTCAACAATAAAACACCTCATAATAGAAATCTCACTTGATATATTATTATTAATTTCCTCGAATCTCATGTCTTTTTACAGATTATCAGTATTATTGCTCTTGCCAATAATGTCTAACACATATTATAATTTTAATTACTACAGGATCTTTTATGTTAATTAACTAGTTATTTTATGTTTTAAATAACTGTCATTTTCCCTTCCGTTTTCACACCAGAATGCAGATTTAGTTTGCGTCAGTCTTCGTCATTGCTTTACAATTTACGACAGCTGAATTTTAATCCGGTTAAATTTCAAGCCACCTTCGCGTTAAACTAATCTGTTTATACTTTTGCTACTAGTTAATTTGAATTTAAATTTCACACTTAAACTTACTGCTACTCTTAAGTTACATCGTCACAAGGAGCTGGCTGAGATATAAGCACAAAGTGTGCTTTCTGTTTCTATTAGTTTTGAATTAAGGGTCTTTTTCACCCTTCTCAAGTTCCATTGCCAACAATAGTCTAACTAAAGTATGTCAAAGCTGATATATATATATATATATATATTCGTATTTGCTTAAAATTATAGATGCTTTTATGGAAGCGTTTTCATAAAATAACTGAATTATTAATCTTTCTTTTACAGCGCATGTGCTACCGTACATCACCTTACTTAATCTCCTGATTGGTCTTTCTGTCCGCTCTGCCTCTTCGTTCAGCTGATATGCTAATTTTTCGACTTCGTCCCTAATTTTTGCACACCAGTGTATTGTGGCAGTATACTACTATTCTATTTTCCTCGTACTCTACAAGGAACTAACACCTGAAATGTAAAAAAGACGTCTTATCCTAAAAGCAATATTATCCAATGCGTTTTTGTTAGACTCAGGCCGAATGAGCACACCGGCCACTTCATACGCTTCATTCTGTATACCCAAAGCCAATTTTCCACAAGATGAAGTCTATAACACAGGCATTATATCCATGAAATAAACGTATAATCGATAGCTTCAACAAGATCTAAGGTTAAAGAATTTCATTTCGGTGGCGTTTACCCATCAGATTGTATATTGTACCCATTGTGTATTGATACCCATTGTATCAGAATTCTGAATGATATACTGTTACGTACTAACGGTCTAATTAGTTTTGCCCAAACCAACAGTCCCCCACCTCGACTCGTTTAGCACTCGTTTAAAAAACTGGAGTTTCTTCTTGAATGCTTTCTTTTCTTATTTTTTTTTTTTTTTATTTGGGAATATGTGTCTCGCTATGTTCCTTTTGGTGCTACGTTTCCCGCTGTGTGCTGCGTGGTGCAAAATGAGTGGTATATTCATCGATGTAACGATTACTTTGTTACAAACAGAATCTTGACTTCATCTGTGGTGAGAAATTGATGTCCATTTGCATTATTTAACTGCATTTTTCGTATATCCAAATCATTTGTTAGTGGACAAAAAAGTGGACTTTACAAGAAAGTAGCGTTTTTCTTTTTTTATATTTCGATAGGCTGATATGCACAGAAAACGACCGCAGACTTCTATTGTTACTCGTAGGTGAGCTTTGCAGCTTTCTGGAACCAAGTTGAGGAACGCCAGAGAATCATAAGGGAATTCTCTGTCGCAGTAAAGCTGTTTCAACCAACTGCGACAAACAAATTTTCTTGTAAACTGAGATGCTTAGATATTACTTCAACTCTTTCTGCAAAACGAACACCATTAAACTTGATATGGTGGGACACAAAAGACATATTGCGGAGTTTCCAATCCAATCAATCTATTCTGGAATTCTAACAATTACGTATTTGGGCATCAACGGTGCTGTTTTGCATAAAAAAATATTCTTCTAATATCTGGGAAGCTTCAAATCGCATTTAGTAGATTATAATCCGATTTGCTAGGTGAGCATACCTGTTGCGAAAACGGGTGATCATTTAGTTTTTTAACAGTGTATCTCTGTCCACAGCTGCCATGCATACTAAATTAATGCTTCAATGGCGTTGCATTATTTTGTTGAGTAGCCATTTAAAATATACAGTTATTTTACTATTCTTTTGTATTTGCGGCAACCATAAATTACAGTGGTAGAGCTACAAATTATAATTTAGAATTTTATCGTAAACTGAAATGCATTTATTAGCACGATAGAATTCAGAAATGTATTTTAAATAAAAATGTGGAAAATATTGCATCTTTTGCTGTGTAAAACTCTTGTTTTCCACATTCATATAATCCGACTTATTTAGTTAGGGCTTTAAATTTAGCTTATGTCATAGCAAATATGCCAAATTTCTACTTAATAATTTAACTATTATACAGTTGGAATAATTATGATACGAATTTGGTTGCATATACATATTAATTAAATAGAATTATTTATAGTTGCTTATCATTGTATCAGATAACAATGAAAGAAATGATTTTTGATACCTTAGGGGAACCCTTTTATTATACATTGATTACAAAAACTTAAAGAAAAGCAAATGTTTTATTTGATAAGTACTAATTAAATTTTATCGAGTTTGTTATTTCATGTATGTGACAATTCCTTTGCTTCATTCCGCTTAATTGGAAATATTTTTTATGTTATAGAATGTCAGCATTATGAAATTTCATTAAATAATTCATGAATTTCATAAATTTTTTCAAGCATTTCTTCATTTATAGAGTACTATTATATACTTGAAAGTATGGTTTTTTGAAGCTTGTTTAAATTCCAATAAGTACTGTGTTTATATTCTTTTTCTTTATTAATATAAAGTCATTACAACCTTCATGTTATTGTAATCTTGATTTCTGTATTTTGTTCCAAAAGATAACCTCAGGTGTGGCTATTTTACTGGTAGTTTTAAAGTACACTGCGGAAAAAAAAGGGAGACCGTTCTATATCACCGAGGTTCTACTAGGCTAATTGACAAAATTCAAATTGTGTTTTTCATGTCTCAAAAGCACTACATAGGGTGTAAATGAGATTTATACACAGTATTGTTCTAATATAGGTAGTTTGACACAAAATCGGACTTTTTTATCGTGGCGAATTATTTTTCAGTTTATGCCAAGAATAATTCCCTTGGCGAAGTTCTTAATTTATAACAAATTATTTTTCTTCCCCTTTTTTCATTGTACACGAGCGGAAAAACGATCATCTTCCATACTTTCAAATAATTTTAACAAAGTGCGTAAACCAAATTTGGCGTTATTTTCGCTTATAAAAAATATGCCAAATTTCAAAACACGCGAATATGTAAATTCAAGTATATCTTAGGAAATTTTGAATAAAAGAAACTCTAATTTTTTGCAGGTATACTTAGAGTTACATCTGCTTTAAGATGATGGTAAAACTTTTACTGGTTATAACTCAAAATATTTTTTGAAAAATTTATAAAAATGATTTAAAAATACAAATTTTAAAAATAAATCATAAAAAATGGATGGTTTTTATTTGCAGTGAACCTAAATTCCGAATTCTGGAAGAAGGAATCAAGTAAATTTAATAAAAAAAATATTAATAAATATATATCAAATTCAGTTAACATGGAGAAACTAAAATTAGGAGAGCGAATTCGTTAAAAATTACGATTTTTCCAAAACTTGGTATTTTGGCATAATTTGAGTCGTAGAATCGAAATATGGAAAAAAATTGGCATTTCATTTCAGAAAAAGTGTGATTTTGTGTCAAGATACCTATATTAGAACAAAGCTATACATAAATCGAATGCATATCTAAGCCGCGATTTCGAGACACGAAAAACGCAAGTTGAATTTCGTCAATCGCCCCAACACGCAGGAGAATGGAAGATATAGAACTGTCTCATTTTCCCCCGCAGTGTACGTTAATTGATCTTAGCTGCCAAATCGATTTTGTCATTAAGGCGCTTGACTTCTGATTTCTTTCGTGTTTTCTGCTATATTGATGTATTTGAAAAGCCATGACGCATTTTTCTTCAAAGATCCTTTATTTATATAAAGAACAAGGATCAGTCTTTAGTATATTGCCTGCTTTGTTCGATGCATTTTAATGAGCTTCGTCGCAATTCCTCATTAACAAAAGCCGCGCTTTAAACTAGCTTCGTTGACGAGAAGATAAACAAGGTGAACAAGACTGATTTACGGCCTCATCTGAATTGAATGTTATTCCACGAAAAAAATTTTGAATAGAGCAGAACAAGTGAAAGTCTGAAGGCACAAATTCGGGGCGGGTATTTCATGCGTGGCAACACTTTTGCCCTAAACTCTAATAATTTTTTTCAGGTTACCAGCCTTGTGAATGGTCTCGTGTTATTAGGATAGAATGCAGTTTCCATACGATTAATAAGCTCTGGAAATTTCAGGAAAATGGATTTCTTGAAACTTAAATAAACTCGAATTCGGCGACAGCGAACATTCGAACTGATTTGTTGGATCGTTGATAGGAGCTTGGAACACAGAAGTTTGATCGCTGAACAAAATTACTGGAGTTTGAATTAAAAGTGTTGCCAGGCGTGCGTCTCAAACATACTCATCTGATCTTGTGTCTTCAGACTTCTTTCACTTACCTCAGCATTTCTTTCGCTGTATAATATTCAATTCAGATGAGTCCATATATCAGCACCCTATTCAACGTTTAACAGTTAAAGCTACATTCTTTTGTGAATAAGAAATTACGAAGCCCGTTAAATCAAAGCATTTAGCTATCAAACAGAACGCGCAATATACTATTGATTGATCATTGTTCTTTATATAAGCAAACGGCTTTTGAAGAACATAGAAAAAATGCGTTATGACTTTTCAGATAGTGAGTTTTTCTGAAGATTGTTAATTGATTACTGAGAAATATGTCGTCGCCGAGGGGACCGGCTAAGCCATTTTAAATAAATTTTGATTTCGTGAAGGAATGTGACTCGAAGACTCGAATAAAATAGTTTGTACCTTTAAACCAATTTATTTTAGAGAAGTATGGATTTTAATATTTTTGAAGTTAAGTGGTACAAGAGCCAATTTTAATTTATTTGAACATAATATTTTTAATATAATTGAATAATCCAAAGCATATCTTTTCTAATTTTTAGTTTTCTTGAAAGAATGGAAGTGAGAAATGGAGAGCAATAAGGAAAAGTATCTTCGGTGTCCAGGTAGACTTTCAACGATTTCTCGTTTCTAAAGCCACGTCCATCAACGTCAGCATAAAATCCCATCCGTATGCATGCGGTGGTAGTGCATGCCCCACAATCATTGTAAATGTATGCATCCCAGCTGTAACAAATTAAGGAATCGAATCTGCAGTCTGGTTCATTTAAACTTGCAATGAAGTATTCATAGGCTCTGGCATGGCTACAGGATAAAACTCCCGTGTTTATCTCGGCTGAAATAAACAAACATGATATTTAAACCACTTACGTAATTCAACAATAAAACACCTCATAATAGAAATCTCACTTGATATATTATTATTAATTTCCTCGAATCTCATGTCTTTTTACAGATTATCAGTATTATTGCTCTTGCCAATAATGTCTAACACATATTATAATTTTAATTACTACAGGATCTTTTATGTTAATTAACTAGTTATTTTATGTTTTAAATAACTGTCATTTTCCCTTCCGTTTTCACACCAGAATGCAGATTTAGTTTGCGTCAGTCTTCGTCATTGCTTTACAATTTACGACAGCTGAATTTTAATCCGGTTAAATTTCAAGCCACCTTCGCGTTAAACTAATCTGTTTATACTTTTGCTACTAGTTAATTTGAATTTAAATTTCACACTTAAACTTACTGCTACTCTTAAGTTACATCGTCACAAGGAGCTGGCTGAGATATAAGCACAAAGTGTGCTTTCTGTTTCTATTAGTTTTGAATTAAGGGTCTTTTTCACCCTTCTCAAGTTCCATTGCCAACAATAGTCTAACTAAAGTATGTCAAAGCTGATATATATATATATATATATATTCGTATTTGCTTAAAATTATAGATGCTTTTATGGAAGCGTTTTCATAAAATAACTGAATTATTAATCTTTCTTTTACAGCGCATGTGCTACCGTACATCACCTTACTTAATCTCCTGATTGGTCTTTCTGTCCGCTCTGCCTCTTCGTTCAGCTGATATGCTAATTTTTCGACTTCGTCCCTAATTTTTGCACACCAGTGTATTGTGGCAGTATACTACTATTCTATTTTCCTCGTACTCTACAAGGAACTAACACCTGAAATGTAAAAAAGACGTCTTATCCTAAAAGCAATATTATCCAATGCGTTTTTGTTAGACTCAGGCCGAATGAGCACACCGGCCACTTCATACGCTTCATTCTGTATACCCAAAGCCAATTTTCCACAAGATGAAGTCTATAACACAGGCATTATATCCATGAAATAAACGTATAATCGATAGCTTCAACAAGATCTAAGGTTAAAGAATTTCATTTCGGTGGCGTTTACCCATCAGATTGTATATTGTACCCATTGTGTATTGATACCCATTGTATCAGAATTCTGAATGATATACTGTTACGTACTAACGGTCTAATTAGTTTTGCCCAAACCAACAGTCCCCCACCTCGACTCGTTTAGCACTCGTTTAAAAAACTGGAGTTTCTTCTTGAATGCTTTCTTTTCTTATTTTTTTTTTTTTATTTGGGAATATGTGTCTCGCTATGTTCCTTTTGGTGCTACGTTTCCCGCTGTGTGCTGCGTGGTGCAAAATGAGTGGTATATTCATCGATGTAACGATTACTTTGTTACAAACAGAATCTTGACTTCATCTGTGGTGAGAAATTGATGTCCATTTGCATTATTTAACTGCATTTTTCGTATATCCAAATCATTTGTTAGTGGACAAAAAAGTGGACTTTACAAGAAAGTAGCGTTTTTCTTTTTTTATATTTCGATAGGCTGATATGCACAGAAAACGACCGCAGACTTCTATTGTTACTCGTAGGTGAGCTTTGCAGCTTTCTGGAACCAAGTTGAGGAACGCCAGAGAATCATAAGGGAATTCTCTGTCGCAGTAAAGCTGTTTCAACCAACTGCGACAAACAAATTTTCTTGTAAACTGAGATGCTTAGATATTACTTCAACTCTTTCTGCAAAACGAACACCATTAAACTTGATATGGTGGGACACAAAAGACATATTGCGGAGTTTCCAATCCAATCAATCTATTCTGGAATTCTAACAATTACGTATTTGGGCATCAACGGTGCTGTTTTGCATAAAAAAATATTCTTCTAATATCTGGGAAGCTTCAAATCGCATTTAGTAGATTATAATCCGATTTGCTAGGTGAGCATACCTGTTGCGAAAACGGGTGATCATTTAGTTTTTTAACAGTGTATCTCTGTCCACAGCTGCCATGCATACTAAATTAATGCTTCAATGGCGTTGCATTATTTTGTTGAGTAGCCATTTAAAATATACAGTTATTTTACTATTCTTTTGTATTTGCGGCAACCATAAATTACAGTGGTAGAGCTACAAATTATAATTTAGAATTTTATCGTAAACTGAAATGCATTTATTAGCACGATAGAATTCAGAAATGTATTTTAAATAAAAATGTGGAAAATATTGCATCTTTTGCTGTGTAAAACTCTTGTTTTCCACATTCATATAATCCGACTTATTTAGTTAGGGCTTTAAATTTAGCTTATGTCATAGCAAATATGCCAAATTTCTACTTAATAATTTAACTATTATACAGTTGGAATAATTATGATACGAATTTGGTTGCATATACATATTAATTAAATAGAATTATTTATAGTTGCTTATCATTGTATCAGATAACAATGAAAGAAATGATTTTTGATACCTTAGGGGAACCCTTTTATTATACATTGATTACAAAAACTTAAAGAAAAGCAAATGTTTTATTTGATAAGTACTAATTAAATTTTATCGAGTTTGTTATTTCATGTATGTGACAATTCCTTTGCTTCATTCCGCTTAATTGGAAATATTTTTTATGTTATAGAATGTCAGCATTATGAAATTTCATTAAATAATTCATGAATTTCATAAATTTTTTCAAGCATTTCTTCATTTATAGAGTACTATTATATACTTGAAAGTATGGTTTTTTGAAGCTTGTTTAAATTCCAATAAGTACTGTGTTTATATTCTTTTTCTTTATTAATATAAAGTCATTACAACCTTCATGTTATTGTAATCTTGATTTCTGTATTTTGTTCCAAAAGATAACCTCAGGTGTGGCTATTTTACTGGTAGTTTTAAAGTACACTGCGGAAAAAAAAGGGAGACCGTTCTATATCACCGAGGTTCTACTAGGCTAATTGACAAAATTCAAATTGTGTTTTTCATGTCTCAAAAGCACTACATAGGGTGTAAATGAGATTTATACACAGTATTGTTCTAATATAGGTAGTTTGACACAAAATCGGACTTTTTTATCGTGGCGAATTATTTTTCAGTTTATGCCAAGAATAATTCCCTTGGCGAAGTTCTTAATTTATAACAAATTATTTTTCTTCCCCTTTTTTCATTGTACACGAGCGGAAAAACGATCATCTTCCATACTTTCAAATAATTTTAACAAAGTGCGTAAACCAAATTTGGCGTTATTTTCGCTTATAAAAAATATGCCAAATTTCAAAACACGCGAATATGTAAATTCAAGTATATCTTAGGAAATTTTGAATAAAAGAAACTCTAATTTTTTGCAGGTATACTTAGAGTTACATCTGCTTTAAGATGATGGTAAAACTTTTACTGGTTATAACTCAAAATATTTTTTGAAAAATTTATAAAAATGATTTAAAAATACAAATTTTAAAAATAAATCATAAAAAATGGATGGTTTTTATTTGCAGTGAACCTAAATTCCGAATTCTGGAAGAAGGAATCAAGTAAATTTAATAAAAAAAATATTAATAAATATATATCAAATTCAGTTAACATGGAGAAACTAAAATTAGGAGAGCGAATTCGTTAAAAATTACGATTTTTCCAAAACTTGGTATTTTGGCATAATTTGAGTCGTAGAATCGAAATATGGAAAAAAATTGGCATTTCATTTCAGAAAAAGTGTGATTTTGTGTCAAGATACCTATATTAGAACAAAGCTATACATAAATCGAATGCATATCTAAGCCGCGATTTCGAGACACGAAAAACGCAAGTTGAATTTCGTCAATCGCCCCAACACGCAGGAGAATGGAAGATATAGAACTGTCTCATTTTCCCCCGCAGTGTACGTTAATTGATCTTAGCTGCCAAATCGATTTTGTCATTAAGGCGCTTGACTTCTGATTTCTTTCGTGTTTTCTGCTATATTGATGTATTTGAAAAGCCATGACGCATTTTTCTTCAAAGATCCTTTATTTATATAAAGAACAAGGATCAGTCTTTAGTATATTGCCTGCTTTGTTCGATGCATTTTAATGAGCTTCGTCGCAATTCCTCATTAACAAAAGCCGCGCTTTAAACTAGCTTCGTTGACGAGAAGATAAACAAGGTGAACAAGACTGATTTACGGCCTCATCTGAATTGAATGTTATTCCACGAAAAAAATTTTGAATAGAGCAGAACAAGTGAAAGTCTGAAGGCACAAATTCGGGGCGGGTATTTCATGCGTGGCAACACTTTTGCCCTAAACTCTAATAATTTTTTTCAGGTTACCAGCCTTGTGAATGGTCTCGTGTTATTAGGATAGAATGCAGTTTCCATACGATTAATAAGCTCTGGAAATTTCAGGAAAATGGATTTCTTGAAACTTAAATAAACTCGAATTCGGCGACAGCGAACATTCGAACTGATTTGTTGGATCGTTGATAGGAGCTTGGAACACAGAAGTTTGATCGCTGAACAAAATTACTGGAGTTTGAATTAAAAGTGTTGCCAGGCGTGCGTCTCAAACATACTCATCTGATCTTGTGTCTTCAGACTTCTTTCACTTACCTCAGCATTTCTTTCGCTGTATAATATTCAATTCAGATGAGTCCATATATCAGCACCCTATTCAACGTTTAACAGTTAAAGCTACATTCTTTTGTGAATAAGAAATTACGAAGCCCGTTAAATCAAAGCATTTAGCTATCAAACAGAACGCGCAATATACTATTGATTGATCATTGTTCTTTATATAAGCAAACGGCTTTTGAAGAACATAGAAAAAATGCGTTATGACTTTTCAGATAGTGAGTTTTTCTGAAGATTGTTAATTGATTACTGAGAAATATGTCGTCGCCGAGGGGACCGGCTAAGCCATTTTAAATAAATTTTGATTTCGTGAAGGAATGTGACTCGAAGACTCGAATAAAATAGTTTGTACCTTTAAACCAATTTATTTTAGAGAAGTATGGATTTTAATATTTTTGAAGTTAAGTGGTACAAGAGCCAATTTTAATTTATTTGAACATAATATTTTTAATATAATTGAATAATCCAAAGCATATCTTTTCTAATTTTTAGTTTTCTTGAAAGAATGGAAGTGAGAAATGGAGAGCAATAAGGAAAAGTA
Organism: Stegodyphus dumicola; assembly: GCF_044657685.1. Taxonomy (NCBI): domain Eukaryota; kingdom Metazoa; phylum Arthropoda; class Arachnida; order Araneae; family Eresidae; genus Stegodyphus; species Stegodyphus dumicola. The sequence goes on from NC_140769.1 coordinate 175,179,234, forward strand.
TCTTCGGTGTCCAGGTAGACTTTCAACGATTTCTCGTTTCTAAAGCCACGTCCATCAACGTCAGCATAAAATCCCATCCGTATGCATGCGGTGGTAGTGCATGCCCCACAATCATTGTAAATGTATGCATCCCAGCTGTAACAAATTAAGGAATCGAATCTGCAGTCTGGTTCATTTAAACTTGCAATGAAGTATTCATAGGCTCTGGCATGGCTACAGGATAAAACTCCCGTGTTTATCTCGGCTGAAATAAACAAACATGATATTTAAACCACTTACGTAATTCAACAATAAAACACCTCATAATAGAAATCTCACTTGATATATTATTATTAATTTCCTCGAATCTCATGTCTTTTTACAGATTATCAGTATTATTGCTCTTGCCAATAATGTCTAACACATATTATAATTTTAATTACTACAGGATCTTTTATGTTAATTAACTAGTTATTTTATGTTTTAAATAACTGTCATTTTCCCTTCCGTTTTCACACCAGAATGCAGATTTAGTTTGCGTCAGTCTTCGTCATTGCTTTACAATTTACGACAGCTGAATTTTAATCCGGTTAAATTTCAAGCCACCTTCGCGTTAAACTAATCTGTTTATACTTTTGCTACTAGTTAATTTGAATTTAAATTTCACACTTAAACTTACTGCTACTCTTAAGTTACATCGTCACAAGGAGCTGGCTGAGATATAAGCACAAAGTGTGCTTTCTGTTTCTATTAGTTTTGAATTAAGGGTCTTTTTCACCCTTCTCAAGTTCTATTGCCAACAATAGTCTAACTAAAGTATGTCAAAGCTGATATATATATATATATATATATTCGTATTTGCTTAAAATTATAGATGCTTTTATGGAAGCGTTTTCATAAAATAACTGAATTATTAATCTTTCTTTTACAGCGCATGTGCTACCGTACATCACCTTACTTAATCTCCTGATTGGTCTTTCTGTCCGCTCTGCCTCTTCGTTCAGCTGATATGCTAATTTTTCGACTTCGTCCCTAATTTTTGCACACCAGTGTATTGTGGCAGTATACTACTATTCTATTTTCCTCGTACTCTACAAGGAACTAACACCTGAAATGTAAAAAAGACGTCTTATCCTAAAAGCAATATTATCCAATGCGTTTTTGTTAGACTCAGGCCGAATGAGCACACCGGCCACTTCATACGCTTCATTCTGTATACCCAAAGCCAATTTTCCACAAGATGAAGTCTATAACACAGGCATTATATCCATGAAATAAACGTATAATCGATAGCTTCAACAAGATCTAAGGTTAAAGAATTTCATTTCGGTGGCGTTTACCCATCAGATTGTATATTGTACCCATTGTGTATTGATACCCATTGTATCAGAATTCTGAATGATATACTGTTACGTACTAACGGTCTAATTAGTTTTGCCCAAACCAACAGTCCCCCACCTCGACTCGTTTAGCACTCGTTTAAAAAACTGGAGTTTCTTCTTGAATGCTTTCTTTTCTTATTTTTTTTTTTTTTTATTTGGGAATATGTGTCTCGCTATGTTCCTTTTGGTGCTACGTTTCCCGCTGTGTGCTGCGTGGTGCAAAATGAGTGGTATATTCATCGATGTAACGATTACTTTGTTACAAACAGAATCTTGACTTCATCTGTGGTGAGAAATTGATGTCCATTTGCATTATTTAACTGCATTTTTCGTATATCCAAATCATTTGTTAGTGGACAAAAAAGTGGACTTTACAAGAAAGTAGCGTTTTTCTTTTTTTATATTTCGATAGGCTGATATGCACAGAAAACGACCGCAGACTTCTATTGTTACTCGTAGGTGAGCTTTGCAGCTTTCTGGAACCAAGTTGAGGAACGCCAGAGAATCATAAGGGAATTCTCTGTCGCAGTAAAGCTGTTTCAACCAACTGCGACAAACAAATTTTCTTGTAAACTGAGATGCTTAGATATTACTTCAACTCTTTCTGCAAAACGAACACCATTAAACTTGATATGGTGGGACACAAAAGACATATTGCGGAGTTTCCAATCCAATCAATCTATTCTGGAATTCTAACAATTACGTATTTGGGCATCAACGGTGCTGTTTTGCATAAAAAAATATTCTTCTAATATCTGGGAAGCTTCAAATCGCATTTAGTAGATTATAATCCGATTTGCTAGGTGAGCATACCTGTTGCGAAAACGGGTGATCATTTAGTTTTTTAACAGTGTATCTCTGTCCACAGCTGCCATGCATACTAAATTAATGCTTCAATGGCGTTGCATTATTTTGTTGAGTAGCCATTTAAAATATACAGTTATTTTACTATTCTTTTGTATTTGCGGCAACCATAAATTACAGTGGTAGAGCTACAAATTATAATTTAGAATTTTATCGTAAACTGAAATGCATTTATTAGCACGATAGAATTCAGAAATGTATTTTAAATAAAAATGTGGAAAATATTGCATCTTTTGCTGTGTAAAACTCTTGTTTTCCACATTCATATAATCCGACTTATTTAGTTAGGGCTTTAAATTTAGCTTATGTCATAGCAAATATGCCAAATTTCTACTTAATAATTTAACTATTATACAGTTGGAATAATTATGATACGAATTTGGTTGCATATACATATTAATTAAATAGAATTATTTATAGTTGCTTATCATTGTATCAGATAACAATGAAAGAAATGATTTTTGATACCTTAGGGGAACCCTTTTATTATACATTGATTACAAAAACTTAAAGAAAAGCAAATGTTTTATTTGATAAGTACTAATTAAATTTTATCGAGTTTGTTATTTCATGTATGTGACAATTCCTTTGCTTCATTCCGCTTAATTGGAAATATTTTTTATGTTATAGAATGTCAGCATTATGAAATTTCATTAAATAATTCATGAATTTCATAAATTTTTTCAAGCATTTCTTCATTTATAGAGTACTATTATATACTTGAAAGTATGGTTTTTTGAAGCTTGTTTAAATTCCAATAAGTACTGTGTTTATATTCTTTTTCTTTATTAATATAAAGTCATTACAACCTTCATGTTATTGTAATCTTGATTTCTGTATTTTGTTCCAAAAGATAACCTCAGGTGTGGCTATTTTACTGGTAGTTTTAAAGTACACTGCGGAAAAAAAAGGGAGACCGTTCTATATCACCGAGGTTCTACTAGGCTAATTGACAAAATTCAAATTGTGTTTTTCATGTCTCAAAAGCACTACATAGGGTGTAAATGAGATTTATACACAGTATTGTTCTAATATAGGTAGTTTGACACAAAATCGGACTTTTTTATCGTGGCGAATTATTTTTCAGTTTATGCCAAGAATAATTCCCTTGGCGAAGTTCTTAATTTATAACAAATTATTTTTCTTCCCCTTTTTTCATTGTACACGAGCGGAAAAACGATCATCTTCCATACTTTCAAATAATTTTAACAAAGTGCGTAAACCAAATTTGGCGTTATTTTCGCTTATAAAAAATATGCCAAATTTCAAAACACGCGAATATGTAAATTCAAGTATATCTTAGGAAATTTTGAATAAAAGAAACTCTAATTTTTTGCAGGTATACTTAGAGTTACATCTGCTTTAAGATGATGGTAAAACTTTTACTGGTTATAACTCAAAATATTTTTTGAAAAATTTATAAAAATGATTTAAAAATACAAATTTTAAAAATAAATCATAAAAAATGGATGGTTTTTATTTGCAGTGAACCTAAATTCCGAATTCTGGAAGAAGGAATCAAGTAAATTTAATAAAAAAAATATTAATAAATATATATCAAATTCAGTTAACATGGAGAAACTAAAATTAGGAGAGCGAATTCGTTAAAAATTACGATTTTTCCAAAACTTGGTATTTTGGCATAATTTGAGTCGTAGAATCGAAATATGGAAAAAAATTGGCATTTCATTTCAGAAAAAGTGTGATTTTGTGTCAAGATACCTATATTAGAACAAAGCTATACATAAATCGAATGCATATCTAAGCCGCGATTTCGAGACACGAAAAACGCAAGTTGAATTTCGTCAATCGCCCCAACACGCAGGAGAATGGAAGATATAGAACTGTCTCATTTTCCCCCGCAGTGTACGTTAATTGATCTTAGCTGCCAAATCGATTTTGTCATTAAGGCGCTTGACTTCTGATTTCTTTCGTGTTTTCTGCTATATTGATGTATTTGAAAAGCCATGACGCATTTTTCTTCAAAGATCCTTTATTTATATAAAGAACAAGGATCAGTCTTTAGTATATTGCCTGCTTTGTTCGATGCATTTTAATGAGCTTCGTCGCAATTCCTCATTAACAAAAGCCGCGCTTTAAACTAGCTTCGTTGACGAGAAGATAAACAAGGTGAACAAGACTGATTTACGGCCTCATCTGAATTGAATGTTATTCCACGAAAAAAATTTTGAATAGAGCAGAACAAGTGAAAGTCTGAAGGCACAAATTCGGGGCGGGTATTTCATGCGTGGCAACACTTTTGCCCTAAACTCTAATAATTTTTTTCAGGTTACCAGCCTTGTGAATGGTCTCGTGTTATTAGGATAGAATGCAGTTTCCATACGATTAATAAGCTCTGGAAATTTCAGGAAAATGGATTTCTTGAAACTTAAATAAACTCGAATTCGGCGACAGCGAACATTCGAACTGATTTGTTGGATCGTTGATAGGAGCTTGGAACACAGAAGTTTGATCGCTGAACAAAATTACTGGAGTTTGAATTAAAAGTGTTGCCAGGCGTGCGTCTCAAACATACTCATCTGATCTTGTGTCTTCAGACTTCTTTCACTTACCTCAGCATTTCTTTCGCTGTATAATATTCAATTCAGATGAGTCCATATATCAGCACCCTATTCAACGTTTAACAGTTAAAGCTACATTCTTTTGTGAATAAGAAATTACGAAGCCCGTTAAATCAAAGCATTTAGCTATCAAACAGAACGCGCAATATACTATTGATTGATCATTGTTCTTTATATAAGCAAACGGCTTTTGAAGAACATAGAAAAAATGCGTTATGACTTTTCAGATAGTGAGTTTTTCTGAAGATTGTTAATTGATTACTGAGAAATATGTCGTCGCCGAGGGGACCGGCTAAGCCATTTTAAATAAATTTTGATTTCGTGAAGGAATGTGACTCGAAGACTCGAATAAAATAGTTTGTACCTTTAAACCAATTTATTTTAGAGAAGTATGGATTTTAATATTTTTGAAGTTAAGTGGTACAAGAGCCAATTTTAATTTATTTGAACATAATATTTTTAATATAATTGAATAATCCAAAGCATATCTTTTCTAATTTTTAGTTTTCTTGAAAGAATGGAAGTGAGAAATGGAGAGCAATAAGGAAAAGTATCTTCGGTGTCCAGGTAGACTTTCAACGATTTCTCGTTTCTAAAGCCACGTCCATCAACGTCAGCATAAAATCCCATCCGTATGCATGCGGTGGTAGTGCATGCCCCACAATCATTGTAAATGTATGCATCCCAGCTGTAACAAATTAAGGAATCGAATCTGCAGTCTGGTTCATTTAAACTTGCAATGAAGTATTCATAGGCTCTGGCATGGCTACAGGATAAAACTCCCGTGTTTATCTCGGCTGAAATAAACAAACATGATATTTAAACCACTTACGTAATTCAACAATAAAACACCTCATAATAGAAATCTCACTTGATATATTATTATTAATTTCCTCGAATCTCATGTCTTTTTACAGATTATCAGTATTATTGCTCTTGCCAATAATGTCTAACACATATTATAATTTTAATTACTACAGGATCTTTTATGTTAATTAACTAGTTATTTTATGTTTTAAATAACTGTCATTTTCCCTTCCGTTTTCACACCAGAATGCAGATTTAGTTTGCGTCAGTCTTCGTCATTGCTTTACAATTTACGACAGCTGAATTTTAATCCGGTTAAATTTCAAGCCACCTTCGCGTTAAACTAATCTGTTTATACTTTTGCTACTAGTTAATTTGAATTTAAATTTCACACTTAAACTTACTGCTACTCTTAAGTTACATCGTCACAAGGAGCTGGCTGAGATATAAGCACAAAGTGTGCTTTCTGTTTCTATTAGTTTTGAATTAAGGGTCTTTTTCACCCTTCTCAAGTTCCATTGCCAACAATAGTCTAACTAAAGTATGTCAAAGCTGATATATATATATATATATATATTCGTATTTGCTTAAAATTATAGATGCTTTTATGGAAGCGTTTTCATAAAATAACTGAATTATTAATCTTTCTTTTACAGCAAACTTATTAAAGGAATTTCAGAATACTATTACCTTTACTTTTAATTTTTGCACAGTGTTAAATGACAAAATAAAACATTGTAATCTGAGATAAATTGCATACCATCCATCGAGCTATCTTTTAAATATGTAAAAGTTCATGTGAATTGTAAAATAACGGCAGAATTATGTTATTATATTTTTAAAATAAATTAATAAGAATAAAAGAGATGTGTAGAGCTTTTCCTAAGAATCCATCTTTAGACAAATATGAATACTGAAATTAAAGCATGGGATTAAACTTTTTATACCATGTATCCATGTACATTTCCTAAAATTAAACTACACTCTTCTTCACTTATCCACTAATTCAGACCGATTGGTTTTAATTATATTAAGTTTTGATCGATTAATGAAAACATAGATCTCTCTTAATGAATGTTAAGTAAAACCGTGTCCATAACATACAGAAATACAGCAGGCTCAATGTATAAAGTGCTCTCTTCCAACATTAATCCCAATCAAGAGCACTATATGTTCGTTAATGAAATATGAGGTATGAGAATAGTTACTTTAGAACCTTATCTATGTATCTTTGGAAACTTAACCGAGCATACTTATTAATCTCAAGATTCACAAATTTCTTACATCACAACTTTCTTGACGGCTAAGAATGTATTAGTAGGCAGAACTTCGTGACTGTCATTAGACATTTGATTCGTTGCTCTAAACTCCAATATCCGCCTTTTTCTGTTAAATATGGCTGTACTTTCCTTTTAGATTGCTTCCTATTTACATTAGCAAAAGGTGGAATTTTTGTGGATAGAAATTCCCACCTTAAAAGTTGCTCTGCTTGATGGAGATTTGATGAATATGAAATTAACTTGCAGAAATTATGAAAACACTTGCAGAAGGAAAACAATTTGTGAAATAAAATATCACATTTATGGATAAAAAAATGAATTTAACATACTGCATAACGCGCACCGGAGTATAACATGCATTTATAATTTCAAGCTACATTTTTAACTTTTAGGTATATTCGCCATATAACGCGCGTCCCATTCTTCATGAAGAAATATACATGTGCCTTTAAAAACCCTCTGAGCGTTATGACAGGGTTTATCCGGTCATCAGAAGTTTGGCTACTTGGTATATATTAGCTTATAATTTAAGATATTTTGCTTTCTTACTTTCTTTAATAATGTAAGTATCATCTTAAGCTTATGAAAATGCAGTCTAAAATAAGTAATTATACAAACTAAATTAATAAATGCTGTTTAAATACTGGCCTTCATGACGGATCTAAAATCCTATGCTACTCAGAGGGTTAAGATTACTCATTCGAAGATTTGTCTTAGTCATTCAAACAGTGGTGTAATGCTGGAGGAAAAAAAATATTCCTCCAATGAGGGTGTATTGTATTCAATGCAGGAGTCCCAAATAACGCTATTGTAGGGTTTTAAGAAAAGGGGGATATAATTTGGATTAACAATACACTTCCAACCTGAATGAATCCATGGAATTAGGAGTTAGATTATTTTCTCTTTTTGCAGTCATTTGAAGCTGTGATTTGAAATGAAACATCTAAGGTTTCAGTAAATCGCATTTGTTTTAGTAGAAATATCAACTTTTATATCAGCTGTATTTATCTGTGTCCAGCCATTCATTTTGCAAAAGAAAATAAAAATCGTGCTGCAGCAAGAGTGTTTGGTGTTGATGAAAAATGGAACGGATGATGATGATTAATTATTTATGAATTAGAGTAATAGTGATGGTGGTGAAGATGAAGCAGAATTCATTGATGTGCCTGAAGGTATAACGGAAGACGAAGATGACGACCTTTTCATGCAATCCCATGATAAAAATTTTTAAGTTCATAAAGTGTGACATTTCTGTTAAATAATTAGCATTTAAATACTTATAGTCTTTTCTAACATGAAGTAATACGTTTGCAATAAGTGTGAAGTGATGCGTTTTCTTAGATCCCGTTTGTAAACAAGCGTCTAGATATATATGTCGTTCAAGCACAAAACTAGTGACTAACCACAGAGATGACAGTATTACACTTCAAAAGCTGAAATCTTTCCATTCTCACATGCCGCTATATGAAAAATTAAAAAGATTAAACTTAACTTGTAAGTTCTATGTGAATGTGAAAGGGTCCTTAGTACTACTGTTAGTTGTTACTTAAAATTAGTAAGGAAACAACCGTGTATTCTGCGTAGACGAAAAACTCAATTGATTTCGACGACAAACAACTCCTTCTTCAGCAGGAGCAAAGAAATTTGTAAGACTGGAAAGCAGTAGATGCAACGGTCCTATTTATACCCTACTGCAGTAAAGCGAGCAGGAATGTAGCGCCATCTATCGTCAAAATTAATAGCGAAAATTTAAAAATTAAGTTAAAAGAATTTTAAACCGTTATTTATGAACTATGAACACTATTATTTACTACTTTACTGGAATAAGAATGATTTTTATACCTTCAATAATTTTTTGAAACTATACTTTACTTTGTACAGTTGTAACCCTGCATTTCTTTTCTGCCCCACACTGGTCTATTGCAAATAATTCTAAGCTCTAAGAACTGCTTACTTTCATACATACGAGGGTGAAGATATGCTATTATTTACAGTAGTTTACTTATTACTACAATACATATTTTAGTGTAGTGTATAGCATATTTTATTATTACTTTAATAATTGTTGATAATATATCAAGAAGCATAGTTAAATGACCGCAGTTTCACCGCACATTTTTGAATTATGATAATTTACTTAGCAGATGCCTTATTTTTATCTCTCAAGATAATCGTCTATGACGTAACACGCTTAAAAAATTGAAAATCTACTTCGTCCAGATCGACTTCAACTTATCAAATCCTTTGCCGTAAATCATCCTGTAATTCCTTTGTCCTTCTCGTACAAGAGAAAATGGATCAGTTGCTAAAGCATACATTGTCTTCTTCACATCTATGAAATATAAAGTAGTTCACATAGAAATCTTTAGTGATTTGACAGAAAGCAAATGACTAAAACAGCAGATCGTCTTCCAAAAACTGCTCTGATTATGCTATAATAATTCGAACTATGATTAAATTATTACCTGTGAAGGAATATTCGGAAATAATGTTCTCCAAAATGCTCATCGAGAACTATTTCAGAGAGTGTTTATACTATAGCAGTACCTTTGGGAAGGATAGTTGAGGAGAATAATGTGCATATTAAAAAAGTGTTAAAAGCAGACCATGCCCAACTTTGTATTGGATGATAAGGACTTTCCGCAGAGTTACGTAGGATACACCTCTATTTAAGTAGTAATTTATATCATATGAGTACGAAACGTGTAAGAATGAAACTGATCTCTTTCTCCAATACATTTTTAAACGGTAAAATACCAGATATAATTCATTTTGACCAGAGCTTGCAAATGTCAGTTTAAAGCTTATGTAATAACGGAACAAGGCATCATAGACTCATTTTGGATAACATAAGGATAGAAATGGCTCCTTGAATCTACGAAATCATTGCAAAGTACGGAATATTAGTTAAAATATAAGACATTTTGCAGGTGTCTTATTCTGCTTCAAGAAGGCAATTGATCTTTCCTCCTGTGGAAATCCGCACTTGTAAAAAATACTGTTCTCCAGAAAGGGAAGAACTTGCATCCCTTTTTTATTTATTTATTTAGATTATGGAAAAGCGCACAATTCTGTTGTAGAAGAATTTTTAAGGTAAACTGACTTATATCCACGTTACTCTTAGGAAAACCTCCAGAAGCTCTGCCAGGATTTGAACCCGGATCTTAACAATTTTCATATTTCAGATTCGGCCTCTGGAGTCCAACTCACAAATCTCTATTTAGAAAAAAAGGAATCAATTTATCTCTTCTCTTATCCAGCCTATCATCGTTTCGGTAAATAATCGCCCTTCGGAGAATATCAAGAGGCAACAGTTTATGCTTTCAGTTTATGATTCCCCCAGATCTAACACTTGTAAGTACTTATTGTAATTTATGTTTTTTGTTAGCCCAAGAGGACGGCAGCCTAGTCTCAAAACGTCTAGTCTCAAAACGACATTTTGTGGGGTTTCACTGTAAACGGCGAATCAGTTTTTAAATTGTTGCCACCAAATATTATCGCCCTGTATTATATTTTGAGAAAATAAAGAATGAATAATCTACATGAATGTATGTATGATTTTGGAATTATGGAAAAACAATGGTATCTAGAGCTATAAGTTTGAATAACGTAATCCTATGGTATCGATTCCTATGGTTATGGTATTGCTGTTGAATTGAGTTTTATATGGTTTAGGTGAGAAGAACATAACATTTAATAAATAACGAAACACGCAAAACGTCAAAAGAGGCCCCTTTGGGCGTAATATAAAATCTGAGAGAAAATTATTTTTTCATTTTCTTTAATACTGTAATATTTTTAGTCTTGTATTTTATGTTACTACTGAATGTCTTGCACAGTGTTTAACGTGTTGAAGTAATTAGTTTTTTGAAATAATACTACCTATCTTCACAAAGCACGTATCCCCAAGCGGCAATTTACTTTATATGTATTAATATAACATTGCAGTAAATTTATATAACTAAAGTATATGAAATTAAGATTTAATAATAACATAGCCTTTTTTTATTTAAAAACTATTTTTTCGTGATGAGCTTCTTTGTCTGAAACCGATCTTCTACTGTAGCATATGCTCTCTACATTTTTTTACATATACCTTGCATAATATTTTCAGATAATAAGATTATAAGAAGGAAATGAGTCCAGAGCAAATAAGAACTATAGCTTTGGAAACGACTGAGCAACGTTTTCAGGCTAAGGAATGGATACATGTATATACGGATGGCTGTCTGACCGATAGGAACCAGCTTGAGTTTTTAGCAAACTCTTCATTTTCTACATACCTGTAGGGGCTTACTCCACGCACTCTGATGAAGAAATGAAAGCCATTCATGTGGCTCTCCAACAATTATCATTGAGACAGAGCTCGTTCAGGAGGGTGGTTGTACTGTCTGATTCGACTTCAGCAATATAGGTCACCTCCTCTTACCAAGAGTGTGAGATCATATGCGTTCAACAATGTCAGGAAGTCATAAAAGAACTTTCCCAAAAGATATCCTTTCAATAGACACCTTCATACAGCGGTATTTATGGAATGAGATGGCTGATATGCTTGCGAAAAAGGGGGCTGCGACTATCCAAAAGCAAAAAGCGAGTGCAAGCCTCTATTCTATTAAGCTTCTGACATCGCTTACATATCAAAAGACTTTTAGAGATTTTGCCGCTGAGGGCAAGCCTTAGAGTGTTCTCTCAGCAAACCCAGCTTTTGTTCCTGAGCACTCGCGAACAATAGCGGTTACATCTTTTAGACTATTGAGGGGACATGACTGTTACAGAATCATTTATTTCGCATTGGACTAGGTGATTCACCTTTGTGTGTTTTATGTAATAGTGGACGGCCAATGACGGTGGAACAGTTGGACGAGTAGTGAAGCACTGATAAATTTTTCTTGTAGTTTTTAGCACTATTGGCAAGCAAAGAGTTTAATGGCCTAATGACCAATGTAACTATAATATTTGACAAATAAGTAAATAAATATTTTCTGATAACAGCTTAAATACTTATTACTTAGCTTTACAACCTTTTTAAGGTCTTTTATACCTCATCCATAGTTACAAACCAATAGATGAGTGCTCGATTGGTTATGAGATGCAAGAAACTCAAAATCATTTGAAATTTTAGTCTGATTTTTTACTTTTTATTCGAAAAAATTAGTGAAGACTGAAATAACGTGAAGTGTCAAGATGAATTACCGGTTGCAACTCTCTCGTACATTACAAATTTATGATACAACTATCAAAAGTGAACCACATTTGCAAGCCTTTAATGCTTGTAATATAATTTTGATTGAAGTTTACGGAAATTCACGTAACGTGTGTCCTAAGGCAATACATCCTAGCATTCATTCTAATTATAATACCAGGGAATTCGACTAATCGGAAAGGTAACGTCTTTATTACAATTCTTTTCAAAATCACAAAATATCATAATATGAAGAGAATTGATTCTAAATCTATTTTCAACTCGTAATGAAAAATACAAAGGATATCTTTCGGGAATACTGATTAAATTTAGCAGTTCATGCGAATTCGTCACGTATGCTCATGAATAAGCATTCGAAATAACTTACCTGTGGAACGTGTGATTCCCGTTTGATAGAATTCATGTATTAAGGACGTACTCTTCATGTAACTCAAGACATCAGTTTTAGTCTTAGCTGTATCATTCACTTCAGTTTCACAACCAGGCTGAAGTTCGCCTCCATTTGGATAGAAGTCTAAGTGCCCGATAGGTTCCTTTAGTCCATAACCTTCGGAAGAGATTACGAAAAGCAGACCAAGAAGCACATTAATTTTATATCATGTTATTTACTGAATTATTTGCATTAACGTATGTTTTAAATGTAAACTGCGCTTTATTGTAGTATATAAAAATGCAAAATTAATCAAAACAACTTCATCAAATTCAAAAACCAAAATTAGATAAATCACAATTTGAAAACAAGTATTAACTATCATGATTTCATTAATGACGATATATGTTTAAATTTGGTCCTTTAAGCATAAAATAATGCGTAATTTTACTTTCTAATTTCAACTAAAGCATTTTGCTTTTCTATAATATTAAATTATATTGCAAAGTATACTAGTTACATGTTTAAGGTTTTCAGATGTAATTCGTGTACCAGATGTAGAACGCAAAATTTTATATTATTTACTTCAGTTCTTATCCAAATGCGGAGTTTTACAAAATTTAAGAATTACTTAGGAAATTCAGCTTTCGTTTCGATATATGAAAGAAAAATCTTTATTTCCAAATTTTTAAAGAAATATCATATGACGCCGCACAGTTGCACATTAAATTTGTGCATTGTATCCCATCAATATTGGCCACCATCTGAAGCGGAGAATTTAAGATGTGCATGAATACCACGGAATTGCACAGTTATTTATGTCCTATGTTTATGAATACGTCTCAGAATATTAAAGAATATTTAAGAATAATACATTTACTTATTTTCAAACTATCCTGTTAGGAACTTCGTCCGGTTAAGTGCTTATTTCGAAACAATTTCTTGTAAGAAATGTTGCGACTAGAATTATATTGAGAACTCTTTTTTTTTTCTTTTTTTTTTAGAACTCTTTTCTTTGAGATTTTCACTTGAATTTTACGCCTTTGAAAACCTTAACGCGTATTCAAATTTCGTGTACGCTACCACGTTAAAATAAAGTTAACGTTAAAATACATTAACACGTATTCAAATTTCGTGTTGTAATTGCTTCACGTGGTCCCACACGAAGCAATGACAATACGAAAATCAAATTTTATCATGCATTAACCAAAACTCTACACGTGTTCTGTTCTCTGACTCGTTCTATTCTACAGAAGATTCAGTTGCAGTTTACATACGTACTCAATATAACAACATTTTCGCTTTTAAATTATTTTTTCACTAGAAAGGTTTAATATTTCATTCATGAATTACCATCATTTAGCGCCGTACGTCTAAAGTACATAAACATCTGGCCTGTTCTAAATATGAAGACTAATGTGGTTATTATGAGTTCATCTCAGACAAAACATAATGGATCTTTCAAGGTCATTGGATGTAAAATTTGACGTTCTTTATTCTTTTTAGATAAATATACATAGAAATGCAGTATTTAAAATGAACTTTGATTTATTGATGAAAAGATCCCGCTTTCTGAAAGGGCAACCACTTTGCATTTCAGTGGCGGTGTAGACGGCATCATTTAAACTGTTTGTTTTAAATACAGGTCCTTCTACTAGAGAGTTTCAGAACAATCGTACATATTATTCTGCTAGATGTAGCTGAGACGTTAGTTGAATTGTATTGCAAATTGTGATAGCATTATTTGGCAATATAGTTAAATAGCATTCTTTGCACGTGGCGCTGAAGCTTGTATACATTTGAATTTTCCAAAATCAGGTTTTCTGCTGTAAAAATTTAATCGGTAACTGTGAATCTTTAGTTACTTCAGGTTTTCCCACCAATGTTATAAGCATGTCCTGTGACACCTGTGTGTGTGTAAGAGTGAAATACCTCAAAATGTCCGGCCATTGGGAATTAAATTATATATATGTACATAAAACTATATTGCTATAGATATTATAACTATATTACTATAGATATTGTTACGGATTTGGTATTTAAATAGCTAATGTTAGTTAAATTATAAATTAAATTGTTTTATTCCCTGCGCAGTCCAGCGCGTGATGAATATTAAAGGAAAGCTAAGCCGGAAAATTAAATACAAGAACGCGTGCATTTCGAGAAAATTCCAGAAAATTCTAATAAAAGGAGGAAAACCTCTGTTCTTTTAGTTTGCTGTTGTTTTAAGAGTTTGTTTAGAAAACTGCTCTTGTTGACTGTAGCGAATTCGCGGATTAGCTTTCTGTAGCTGTTTTGAATTAAGTTCTGTTGAATGTTTGAGTAGTTAAAAGATAACTACTGTGAGATACTGTAATACTGTACGAATATCTGAGAAAATATTACTATATGAAACTTGATTAACTAATAAGAGGTTTTATACAAGGTGATATACAGCAAGCAGGATAATTATTAAGCGAGAGAATGGAACATACTGCAAAAAAAATCTTTCGTAGAATGTATGTGCTTAAGCAATGAATTGAGACGCAAACATAATAAGTAACGCATGAAAGAGAAC
Organism: Stegodyphus dumicola; assembly: GCF_044657685.1. Taxonomy (NCBI): domain Eukaryota; kingdom Metazoa; phylum Arthropoda; class Arachnida; order Araneae; family Eresidae; genus Stegodyphus; species Stegodyphus dumicola. Next base: position 175,194,258 of record NC_140769.1, read on the forward strand.
ATAAGGCTTTACTTACAGTTTCGTTAACAAGTACTTTTATACAGCAACATTTAAATAATTGCTCAAAAGTACCTTCACCAGCAGTACTAGTGCATGTTTGGCAGTGTTGATGGAGGGAGAACCATACAGTTTCAAATGATAGTGGTATGCCTTGCGTACATGTACCCGCAAAGAATATTCGAGTCCTCAACGGTCTTCATGAGTTTATTGCAGAAGAAGGCCAATAGGTGTTCTCAGAAGAAGTATTCGAGGATTGATAAATCGGCCGAAGGAAATGATTAACGAATTGAAAACTACAGCTGATCCATCGCCCCCCCCGAAACTGGTATCCATATAAATCCGTATAACAGTGTTTAAATAATCTGGCATCCGGCTGCTGAAATCACAGCCAGTTATGAACGGTAATTAGAACGTCTTGAAGTAATTATGGTGAAACATGTTCCAGAAAAATATCATGCAGCTGTAACGATGCTGTAAGATCTGCCATTGAATATCGGTCGTAGTATACCAAACATGAAGTTATTCGAAATATCTGGCCAGAGTTTCAAAATTAGTCAAAAAAGTCTCAATTTGTCATAAATATTGAAAGAAAAACTTTATCGAGTTCTAAGGTAACCTGATATAGTTTCCTCTTCTCTAGGAGCAAAACACATATGAGCCTCCACGAGAAAAGGGCCTCAGATTATTACTTTAAAAAAAGATACATGCTGTTTCTAATGTTAAATCATTTCTAACAAATGAAAACCTGCTGAAGAAAGGTCGATTGCGAAGTATTTAAATACATCTGCAACAGCAATAAATTAAATAATAAACCAAAATTTACAACTTAAAAAAGCTACAACACATAATGTTTGCCAATGATCTTTAAATTTATCACAGCTTCATTTAATTTTAACAAAACTGTACACAAAAATAATTTAATATTATGTCTGCAAAATATTATGCAAAACGGTTTTCGCTGTTTATCAAAAACTAAATGTTGGATGTTTTTTTAATATGCATAAACGCAAAACCTGCTTGCATAGCAGCCCAATGCACAAAACAACACACAAATTTTTTTTCCCCATCAGAGTGCTAAAAAAAACCCCAAAATCATATTTATTTTTTATTTTCATTGCAGACAATATTATGCTATATATTTTTATACTCATCTGAGTTCATTTAATTTTTTTCTTAAATAGTAAGGGGTTTATTGTCATTTCATTATGATTTAAAGGAACGAAAGATTTAAAAATGTAAATAAATTAGCAAATTATTTAATTTTATTTGGCTTAGAAAAAGAAACTCACAATTCCGATAATTTGATGCTGGATGTATGGAGTTTTAGATAACTGGAGTTTTCTGTATTTTTCAAAAATAATTAATTATCATACCTACCAAACGACTTCCATCTGAATTGGTATGTATGACATCAACGAAGCTAGCATCATCTTTATCTAACCTCACAACTTTCTGTACACCGTTGAAAAACGGACCTGATGGATCCAAACCTGTGGGGAAAATCAAAATATGCATGCATTTGTATTTTTTAAAAGTGTCATTGATTTCATGAGTTCTTACACAGTACACACTGTACAAAATTGGACCTTTTTCTGAAATGACGTATAGATTTTTTTCCATATTTCGATTCTACGACTCAAATTATGCGTAAATATTAAATTTTGTAAAATTTGGTGAGAAAAATTTAGCGAGAAATTCAAAACTTTATCTTGGCGAACCTTTTTTTAGTTTGCGCCAAGTGCATTGTCAAGTCATTGTCAAGTGCAAGTTCCAGAGTTGGAAGAGAAGATGGTAACAATCTTTACTTCTCATGAGTGGCGACAGCGTTCCGGATAAGTCAGCTTCAAATCTAAGGAAGGTTAGCATGTGTGATTATGAATTGTTATCCACGATTTCACTTCGCAAGAGTTTTAATTTAATTAATTTACTTTCCTTTCCTTATCGAAGTGCACAAACAGCAAAATGGTACGTAGTTCATTCTTTATAATATATTTATTTAATCATAGTTGTTATTTTTAGATCTATAAACCAGATGTGGGGTTATTATTATTGCTTAAAGATGCAATATTTCAAAACCGCCAGTATTAAATTCCCCTATATGTTAGGAAATTTTGAATAAACAAACTTTACGCTTTTGCAGATGTTAATAAATACATGCCAAATTCAATTACCATTTAACAGCTAAAATTTCGAGAGCTAAATTTTTAAAAACTAATAGAGTCATTTTTACAAAACTTAACACTTTGGCATAATTTGAGCCATAGAATCCTAAGATGGTAAAAATCGATGTGTCACTTCAGAAAAATTACATTTTGTGTGAAAACCCCTATATATCCTAAGTCGCGCTTTCAAGACATGAAAACCGCAAGTTAAATTTCGTCAATCGGCCCAATAGAACGCGAGATGTAGAACTGTCCAATTATGTTTTGTGTGTGCAAAGTGTATAGTCCATTTAAAATAGAAAGAAATAATTACATGAATCCTACTAAAGATCTAGTAGTTGTTGTAATTAGTCATACTGTTCAATACTATTTTTAAAAATATACATAATTCATATTACATTTCATGTTACTTCTGTCAACTATACCATTTGAGTTGAAACTATACGTAGTTCTGAAAATCGTAGATAACAATTCATAATCACACGTGCTAACCTTCCTTAAATTTGAAGCTGACTTATCCGGAACGCTGTCGCCACTCATGAGAAGTAAAGATTGTTACCATCTTCTCTTCCAACTCTGGAACTTGCACTTGACAATGAAATTTACCGTTAGCTGGAAAAAAAATAATCAAACTGTGTAGTCGATTTATAGAAACTCTGTTACAAAGATGGCGTCCCACTTTCGTTCTTGATCATCATTATGTTTTCGTTATCATTATTCTTTTTAATGATGTATCTTGTGTACTGTTGAAATTTAATGTGTTTTAAAATCAGCAAGTTAAAAATTTATCAGTTTTCACTTTCGTGAAAATTCTAGATATAACTTGAAATTAGTCACTTTATTTTCTTGTCAGGAAACATTAAAAATGCGAAAACATATCAATATAATAGCTCGGTACATTTAATTAGTTTTCCAGAAATTATTGCTCGGAGTCATGTATATTTGTAAACATTATGTCAATAAAAATATGTTGTGTAAATTCTCTATAGAAATAAAATTATGATTTTTGATAAAACAGTTTCCATGGGTAAGGGAAGTGCATGCTAAATTCAAAGCATAAATATGGCTATAACACATCACATTATGTTTACATGCTTCTGAGGAACTAACGGACATAAAAGAAACCAATCAGTATAATATTATGCTCGTTTGCAATCGGAGATGTTTAATTCGAAAACAATGAAATAAAAGTTTTGTATATTACCTTATTCCTTGGAGGCAACTTGTGTGACTTACCTGTAATTCGATCAATTACCTCCTTTTGTCTATTCTGAAACCACTTGCCGGCATATCCCGATGCATGTGCTCCAAGACCATGACCGATGATATGCACCAACTTATGATGCAAATTCCAGGTATTCTAAAATATTGTATAAAGTTATCAACTAATGAGACTGTTTAAGTCACAACAATATTAAAACACTGATATTAATGCACTTCTAATAAAGCAATGAATTTTTTAATCAGAGAGTAATTTACTAAAAAAGAACCAAAATATTTTAACTGAAAATGTCAATTTTGAAGTAACCAAAATTACTAAAAAGTGACCTCTGAACTCCATAAGTAAGAAAATAGTAAACGTGTTCTAAAGGCCTTCTACCCATCAACAGCGAAGTCACTGGAGTAGAGAATCACTCAATGGATGCTACAGGTTCTATTCAAGAGAGTTGCTTAGCAGTATAGTAAACTTCTCCATCCAGAAAATGATACATGGAAGCTTCCTTCCTTAGGAAGGAAAAGATATTTTTAGGAATTAAGATTCAAACCTGCGCCAAATGAATGCTACATTTTTGTAGTTTTAACCTTGTGTAACATAAATACGAGCCAATTCTTTCTAAAAGTACTCCAAGAAGACATTCCTTCCCCTAGGCAAATAGCCCTCGTGTGCTTTACCGTATTCAAATTACATGAAAGCAAAATGACTTCTCTTAGTGTTGCACGACACTAGTGTTTAGTAATTTAATATTAATTATAAGTTCAACATAAGAGTTTTTGCGATTTGGGAAATAACGTTATGAGAAGTGTTCTGTATAAATGGGCTAACTATGTAAAATTATGAATTTCTGGCTTTTAAGAATAACATGCAATTTGCGCAGCGTCAACTGTCAATACCAGGGCGTTCTAAATTTATTTAACTTTTTTCTTCAGTATGCATGTGCCATAAGAAGTACAAAACGATTTGAGTAGTCATTTTCCTGGTTTTGAAACTTAAACTGAAATTTTATGCAATTTGTGATAATAATCAAACAACCTGAATGCAACTTCATAACGTAGTGTCTCCCTCCTTTCTGCATACCTTCGTGGTGTAACGGTAGCAAAGTCAACGTGTGTTCGAGAGGTCCAGGTTCGAGTGCCGGTGAGAGCATTGCATATTTTTCACGTTTCTTGCATCAAAAAAATCTAATGACTCTACAGTGAAGCCCGAGCTAAGAAGATGGTGATTGATGATTCTTCATCAATAGGATATGACGATTTTGCCCCCTAATCACCAATCGCCCTTTAAAAGGTGGAGTATATAAGGTATTTTCTCCCACCTTTCTGCATGCTTCCGTGGTGCACACTCGCCGCTTATTCGAGAGGTCCAGGTTCGAGTTCCGGCGAGGAATTGCACATTTTGTAAATATTTTATAAATATCAAAGATATATAAAGAGTTTTGTAAATGTTTAGAATCAAATACTCAAACGTATACGGATGTGTCTGCGGAGATGTAATTATGAAGGAGAAACGGCGCATAAGGTGTTTTCGGTGATTTTTGTGCTTGTACTCTTTCACACCATTTTCTGGTTTCTCGCAGAAGTTTGGTATACTTTACAAGGTATCAGACATAGTGAGTTACCACGAACGCATAGATGACAGAATAGGATACAGAATATTCGGTAGATTGACGGCAGACCAATGCCAAGCGTAAGAAGCTACAGAGTTTGATGTAACCCCGATGTCGTCTGCAATTTGTGAATACTGTTTGAGGAAGTTGAATCCATATCGGGGCAAGACCGACCAAAATCCCTAACGACGAATGAAGATCGTTATTTGGCAATTCAATCACGACAACACAGAACTATTACAGTTTATAGCTCTTACGGGAGCTGTACGCTCCCACTGGAACTCAAATTTCACGGTGTATTATTACCTGAAGACTTTACGAGATAGGGCTGAATATCAGAACATGCACCTTGAGACAGACTTCAGTGGCGCACCGTGCTTTTAACAGATGAGTCGGAATACCATCCTGGTAACTGATTCTTGGTGTACTTGTATCTATCTGGAAAGATATTGAAACACAATACCTTCCCTCCCAGAATAGGAAAAGAATGGTTACGGCAATGGAGGTTAAATGGTTTGGGCCGCCATTAGATTGGACGGACGCAAATTCCTGTATGTGTTTGACAAAGGCTTTCCCTGATTGCTGTGAGGTATAGAGTCCTATGTTCTTACAGTCCTATGTTCGACTTTTATGGGCGCAGTTGGTCATGAGTTTCTGTTAATCGACTACTACGCTCGTTTGCATAAGATTCAGATGATCATCGATTAGATTGAAATACAGGATATTCGCTGCATGGATTGGTTTGCCAGATCTCCTGACCTTATGACCTTAAGCTTAGATAGCATGTCTGGGATGCTGCTGGAAAGAAACTTTCATCATGCCGTGCCTTTCGAGAACCACTAAAATCTGCTTTACTGCAGGAGTGGGATCGACTGTTCCAGGGACTTATCAACTGCCTCCTAACCAGTACGTCTTTACGCTGCGCAACCTGTCTGGCTGTAAAATGGAACCATACCCTGTATTAGACTAATTTAAATTTGATATCATTACTTGGATTTTGGATATCCCTACACTGTGAGTTTTACTGATAATCATGTATATATGAACTACTTTCTGTGATAAATAATATTTGTATCAAATTTTAGAAAAATCTACCCATTAGGAGTTCTAAATTTCTGCATGATGTGCAAATTCTCTTAATTTTGCACATGAGTGTATATGAAATATTTGATGAGATATCTCAAATGAATTAATAAGTACTACAAAGAAACTACAATTTTCTTTTTTTTTTCTTTCTTTCTTTTCTTTACAATAGGCTGCACTTTGATACAGAAACATTATTATTAGCATTGTAATTATCGGGATTGTTATGTATTTGAGTTCAGTCAAATATTCAGCACTTTTCATCCTCATACAGTTGTCTTGAATGATTGCACACCAAGTAATATATTTCGAAGCATTTATGTGGGCACCATATTTTGTTGCGAAATATAGAATTACAAGGAACCACAAAACAAAACCTTCAGCTAAATGAGTTAATAATTTTATAGATAAATAAAAGTAAAAAAATCTCGTTCTTTATTATTTTTGTGGAAAATTCTATCGATGAGATTAAGGTACAATTAATATAAACTTACCGCCATACGCTTCATAAAAAGTCCTACTTCAGCTCCTACTACACGTATATTTGCAACTGCTTGTTCATAACAAGGCCTGTAATCATTTGCCCAATCTACGATGAATACGTTACAGTTTGTTTTGCTCAACAAAGCATTTTTCAGCCTCTGTGAAAAGAAACATTCATTACATGATATTTATCAAAAAACTGATAATATATTTGCTTTCGATAACGTCTTTGAATCAATTGTAGAACTTTATTGTTTAAATAGAATAAGTGTCTTGAAATAGACGGCAGTTTAAGATTTTCACTTACTTAATTTAACATGAAAAGAAATAAAGAAACATAACTGCTGTGAATATTTACTGACTACTGAAAAACTCTGAGCACAATATGAATAGATTATAATTGATTAATAGAAAATAAAAAAAATTCATTATCTAAAAATAGAAAAAATTATCTTCAATAACCTTGAACATATTTTAGGTCCTATTCCTGGGTAAATGTTCTAAGAAGCAACGGAATCTGCCACGTAGTTCCCATAGGTTCCTTGGCAAAATTTTATCTCTTGAGAGAGTACACAGTAGTAAAGGTTTGCAATGATACTAATATTTAGACGGAGTTTGAAATGATGCTGAAGCTCGCTCTTCTTAATCCAAGTTTACAATAGGCTACACCTTGATACAGAAGCATTATTTTACAATTTGTGATCATGAAATTTCCCCATCTAATCAGTGGAACGCTTAGACGCTAAGAAGAAGAAATTTTGCTGAGTGATCTTTGCGTTGCTACCGAATGTCAGCGACATATAAGATTATGCAAAACATTTTTGCAAGGGTCATGCAGAGTTCCACAGCTGAGATCTGCAGCTGAAAATCCTGCTTCATCATCGCTGATCTTCATATCGGTACAGTTATTGAAAAAGGGCAAGAATAAACAGTTTGCATCGCATTCGTTACTGACTGCTCTGCTTAATTTTGAAATCTGGAGATAATGAATTCGAAACCTAAGAACATAAGAACAGAGGGGAACATACTAGGTCTTATTAATAAGGTATATCAAGAACTGGTACTTAACCGTGGTGATTAACCTAAAAGCCTTGTGAAATACTGCACAACTTACTTTCATATAACTTCAGGTAAGAAATTTTGCTAACATTTCTGACAAGAACATTTTCTCGAAGTCTTAAAATGATCAACACTAGTACTATATTAAAATATATAAATTGGAAGGACTAAATAGCAGTTTTACTTTATTATTCTGAAAAAAAATTCTGAAATATTCATATTCAATTCCTGTTTGTCATACTGGTAATGTGAGACAATTTCTATTTTTATATTTGCATAGATACAAAAAATTTCAGAATAATGATTTTAATTTTTTTAATTTAACAATTCATGATGAACTGTTTTTCACCAAGCTTTTGTTACTCAGCCTTTTGTAAAATGTTTCGTATGAGTTTCCAACACGTATGTCATTTCATTAACGCAGAACTCACAGATTATTAAAACGTTTTATTATAAGTGACATGATTACTGTTTTTAATTCAAAATAGATTGTTAAAAATATTCAACAGCTTTTTTTTTTGGTTCAAAAAAAGCTGTTGAATATAAAAAGCAATTATGTGATAATCAGTGCTTTTATTTTAGTATTGATGACTGAATTTTGAAATACTTAACAATACTTATGTGCTTGATTATTCAAAGCAATAGTTAGATTAATTTTGGCTGAGGATAATCAGAGTTTTTAATTTAAGACAAGAATATTCGAATATACTAAAGGTTTGTTGATTAATAAAGATTTAAAATAAAATAATACTATGCAAGGTGGGAATCCAAATGATGTATTATTCTGGCAATGCACATGTATTTCAGTACATAATCAAGAATATTAGCGTCTAAAACACTTGCCATTTGTATTAACTTCATGTCGTATAAATTGCAAGCCCCATTACACAGACAGATGATTGGCTGAATAATATTTATTTGAATAATAAAATATTCTGCTTAATAGAATTTTTGTATTTTATGAATATCATTCGGCTCATTGACGATTATTTTGAAAGCTAAAATCAAGAACAATAATTTATCAGTTTTGAAGCTAATGTCCGGAATAATATATTTCCATTTTAAAAGCTAAGATTAAGCATAATATGTTTTCAATAAGCACCAGTAAATGCATTTTACAAAGAAAAAAAATTCAAATTCTGACAGAGTTTATAAAGTGTCAGATAACTGAGATGCGGCATTATTGATGAAAATGAGCTGCTAGTACTGAGACGGAAAGAGGACAAAACCCTTTGAAAAAATATTAATTGGCATTTAATTTTGGAAACAAAAAGGGCAACATTATTTTTATAATTTAATGATTCAGTACTCTAATAAATTAAAAATCATTACGGGACAGTATTAATTTTTGCCGTTAAGTATTTCACAACTTAACGGCAAAGATAGCCGTTTCATAATTTAAAGTCTTAAATTATGAAAATTTAGATTATTTATAAATTTTAAATAAATTATTATTTTCGTAACTCGAGACAAACCTGTACGAGATGAGCAATACATACCCGATTATTTTGAACTGAGTCCCTCTTTTATGCATTTCTATGGGTTGAAATTTATAATAGAAACATGATGCATAAAATACACTAAATAAAATAGCTGTAAAACAAATTTAACAGTTTAAATAAATTAATTATTTTCAAGTGTTATAATTTATTGATACTTCTGAATATTCGAGCAGGCTAAGGTTTGTCTGAATAATGTATAGCATATAGATATAATAAATGAATGAATTCAGTCGGTTCACTGAAAGCTTCAATACTCAAGAAAAAAGCAAGTCATAATCGTGTGTAAGCTGTGCAGTGTAAAGATATTAAAAGGTTTCTTTATAAAACATGTAATCAAATTTTCTGAAACTTCGTAGCAGTTAAAACATGTTCACTTTAAAAGCAGATTAGCATTTTACTTTAGGCCAGTTTAATTAAAAGAGGACTGCATTCTAGGAGCTATCAGTTATCGATAAACTAGTTATCGGTTATCGATAAACTAGTCAGTTATCGAAGAGCACCTTATGATCTGTGTCAAGGTAAGGCTGATTTTTGCCTAATTTTTAATTTTTAATTTGTTTTCTTGCATTTGATATTTTTGCTACTGTCCAGCACTTGAAAGAAATTTTCTATAGTTTTATAGTTTCCTTCCACTCGGCATTTTGTGTTTTGGATCGCCATTTTGTATTTATGAATTGCATTACGACTAACCAGATAATCCTCCAGTACAGAAAATCCCAGACTTCTCTTCGGAAAATTTCCCACAGACACTTACTGAATCGAAAACTACAGAAAATTTAACCCAGCAGAAACCGGCGCAGCAAATTCAAACCTACTGTAACAAACTAAAACAGAAATTAAAATCGCCACCCGAAGAGGTCAACGAAATCCTGACCTGGCTCAGAGACGAAAAATAAAGAACTTCCTAACTACATTAATCCATTTAATCGAGAGAATTAAATCTGCAAAGAGTCCCTCAGAGATGTTAAGTGTCGGTTTTTCGGCAGCTATGACTTTCATGAAATTCGCAGAAGAAAATTGAGAAGATCGAACAACTTAAGCAGCATCGACTAGGGTCAGTTTCCGGAAAGATGACCTCCCATGTGACCGGCCTGAGCAGATCAGAAAACCTTGCTCTCCTCTACCAACGCAGCCTCCTCATTCGCCAGCTCCTGATCCCGGCTTTTCACGTCCTGACTTTGAATTTCTTCTAACTACCGCCACCGCCACCAGAGGGGGGCACATCAGCTAACTCTTTTTTATTCTCTTTTCAGCCTCCTTACGATGTTCTGCTACAGGATCCACTTGAGTTCTCCACAAAGTCAGGTCTCTAGGAAGTTCTCTCATTGCTACTGGGAAGTACTACCACAGTGTAGTAAAAACCCAGCAAAAAAAACATAGTATCTTAGTAACCAGATAGTGTAAGTAAATATGCAAAATATCACTCAAATATCTAAAGCCAAAAACCAATGAGGAAGCACAGTAACTTGCGTAACATGTATAGGTAAATAAGCTAATCTTTATTTTTACTTGAAAATACAAATTACATTTTTTAAACAAGAATCCTCGAAATCTTTGTTATTTCCTTTTGGAGCTATTTACGAACAATTATATTATTGCATTCTATGGGTTCGTGAGTTTAGAGAAGTTGATGATAACACTTGACGAAGAATCAAAGCACAAGAGTTATTCTCCTGTATTACACAGGACAGTAGTACAGACACGTTTATAGATGAAAAGCTACAAAAAACACGCTGAAACAATCAGCAATACAAACTTCATGTTATAACTGTGAAGTCAGCTTCTCGGCAAAGCACTAAAGTACAGCTCCCGAGCTGGTCGATCGTTCTCAAACTAATCTCTGAACTCAAGACACTACTCTCTCCCAGGACAAGCAGGGTGCATATAAGCTTTAACCTACCTCGAGAATATTCTCGAGAAAACCACTAAGAACGCGTTCTAGAATGTCCTCGCTCCGTCCAATTTGTTCGCCAAATATCATTAAATGGGCGATTTCGCGCCATATCTGGAAACCTTCCCTTTTCCAACCACTTTCTGGTAACCCTAACACAGCTTTGCGGGGAAGCTATCTCACCGCAAATGGGCATTTCCCAATAATATTATGTTTCAAAAGCTTAATAACAGTGGAGAACTCTTTTCTTTTAATAAAGCAATGTAATTATTGACGACATAATTGAGTTTCAAGAGAGCTCGCTCCTGTCAGGAACCTTGACACTGTGTTTCTGAAAATCAGTTCTTAAGTTCTATATTCACGAACACTCTTAAGTACAAGCACTAGTGGTTTCACCAAAAGTAGGTTCTTATTGACAATTCACACAAAAGAACTTGTATGAGATAAAATTCATATATTTGAGAAATTAGTGAATTTCAAAATATTTTACTTACAAGTGGCCATTCGGAATTCCTTCCATGATAGTCGTGTATGATGAAATACGTCTTGAAGTTATGGCAGAAACCACTCTGTCTCACATTCCAAGAAGAGAAGTTTGCATTCATTATATATTGCGGAATATCTTTATTTATTTCGCTAAAAAATCGGAATTTTGTATCAATATATTTTCTACTCTGTGGTTTTACGCTGTAGTATCTTTCTAATATGGGATAATTGAATGGATAATCGGTATCAAATGTTCCCAACTCTCCCATATCAACAACACTTCTTTTCTTTATTGCATGTCGAGTAGAAGTGGCTAAAAAAGGAAAGTACATGAACAAAAGCTTAAAACCTTAGAGAAAACATTGTTGTTTGTATTTAATTTTATAATGAAATTTATTAGCCTCAGAAACTCTAAACTATCATTTATGGCTTCGAAATATTAAAAGTATGATATCCAAGAAACGTATGAAGTAAATGGAGCAAGTAAGGCTTTATTTAGAATTTCTTAAAGCATTTTACATGCAACTCATTATTGCTATTTTAGTTTTCTTCGCAGACTTTAATACCATTTAATATGAATCTGCATTTTTGTCTTCGATATTTAAAGCAAAATTTGATGCACCCTTAATATTTCCTTCTCAAGATCTCACTCTACTTTACTTAAATATCCTCATACGTAAGGGAATATTGAGCATAACATTTGTTGACCTAAGTATAAAAATATTGAATAACTTCAAAACATTTGTACAAACTTGTACAAAATAAAAAGGTAATTTTGGTAATTTAAATGTTGGAAATATTACACAATGTAAAAGACATATTTCATCATTAAACCTTAAATGGATCCTGAATAACATATATCATTATAATAAAAGTATTAATGTATTGCTAAGCTTCCGAAACAGACTTAATGTTCTTATTGAAATTAAAAGAGCCTTTTCTCGTGTTTTTACGTGATTATTTATTTCCTAGACGTACTTGTGATGCGCCTACTTTGTACAATACGCAAAGCCTCAATGCCCATATCTTAGAAACATGAAAGCATGTTTTAGAAATTACAATTTGTGGCACAAAATTTTTATAAAAATGGTATTATTTTTCGGAAGAAAGCCACTCACATGCATTAAATATGCTCTTTTCATATTACGTGATGCTAAGGTAAGCATATGATAAGGACTAAGATCAAATTTTAAAATTTTCAAAACGTTTTCTTTGAAAATCGTTTAGATGCTTAATATTAGTATCCATTGTTCATTTATTATTTTGATTGATCCTTTAATACTTTTTAAACTGTATTTCCACGAATTTTAATCTTATTGGTCATTGTCTCTGTTACTGTGTTAAAAATGGTATAGTTGGATAATTTTCCTATTTCTTACACTCAACTGTGGTTAGAAGTTTCATAAAATGTGTCATTTAGTTATCAATTTTAAACTAATTAATTGATGTCATATATCACTTAAATTTTTCCCTATTATCTCGTGTAAATATTAACACAATTGTCTAAAACAGTCTTTGAAAGGGCATTAAAAATAAATTCAGTACAATCATTAATATAATTTTTACTTAATTTTCGGGTCGTGGTATTTGTATTGTAAAAGATTACATTCATTGATACAGACATATACTTCTAAATATAAAAATGTTTTAAGTGGCGCTAATACTTGTGTTTTTATATTTCTATGATTAAACAATTAATTTTGCAAACACTGCGGACTCTAACTTTTTGCATAATAACTCGTCCTTTGTATTTAGTGAATATTTATTTATATTTACTACGAAAAAATGAAACGCAAAAGGTTCTCGAAAGACAAAAATTAACCGATATATTTAACTTCAAAATTTGGATTTTTTAACGTCAGTTCCGGTTTATCTTGAAAGGTGGTTAAATTGAATGCGATTTTTAATATAATTTTTACTTAGTTTTCAGGCATTTTATGTTGCAAAATAGTGACCATCTAGTTTTTTATCACTATTTTTGGGTATCTGAAGTTTTTAACCTTAGAGGTTAAAAACTTCAGATATGTCCCTCAATTATTTTTTATTATCAGTACAGATTAACGTAGCAGGTGTTTAACGTATTTTTAGTTGTAATTCAGTGCAGTTAGCCTGTATATTTTCAATATTTTGTTGTTTTGGTTCACAACCTCCGGTTGTTGTTGGTGTTGTTGTTGTCTAGTCCATGAATTTCAAAGAAGAAGCCCTGCCAGAGCCTCAGGGAGGCTGGGCTTCTATTCCCACCTCAAGTTTGAGGGACAGCACCCCGGGGTAAAACCCCCGCTTTTGGGGCAGAATGAAGTGAAACGAAATGATGTTGGTGGAATGAAGTGACTTTGTTGCTAAAGGAGTCATAAATGCAAATGACTTTGCACACTTATGCAGCTAAAGAAGCTGAATTTTGTACATCTGCAGCTGAAGAATAAAGTTCTATATTTAAACATTCGAAAATAGTCCTGCAAATTTATGAATATTACGCTGATTCTTGTTGCTTTAACTCCTCCAGTAATCATCAACTATAGTTTTGGAAGGCTCACATGATCGCTACTAAGATCTGCCACATAATGCGAAGAGACAGTGGTTAGGAGTACTAGAAAATATTGGCGTGTAGAAGAGTGGTTGTAACTTATTTGGAAAAGAATTGGTAGGGAGACTGGATAAGACAAAAAATTTCATTTGAGTTGTCACTGATTTCACCTGATTTAACACCTTTAGATTTTTGCCTATTAAGGTATGATAACGGATGCCGTGTATTTCAAAAAACTAGTCAGAATGCCGTACCTTATTCAAAAAATATAAAGCTTAATTCACAAGATCAACATCAACTAGCCAAGCGCTGCTCGAGCAATGTTTCGCCATTCTATTAAGTTACGTAACCGTCAATGGCTACCATTTCGTGTACTTCTTGTAGTTTCTTGTAGTTATAGAGCTTGGAAGGTAAACTGTATTCATCTAGTGATATACGAATGAAACTTATTTCAGAGTTTTCATCTGTTAAAGGATGTAGACATATTTTTAGCGGACTCCGTATGGAACTTAATGAACACGTACTTTACGCACAGAAAGAAAAGTTATGATTTTCTTATAATTTATGTAAAATGTAACATGAAAATATATGTAAATAACAGTAATTTTTACAAACTTTTCTTCCCGTAATTTGAAGTGTAAAACTCATGGATTCTGTACAAAGGCCGTTTGTAAATTGTGTATATTTTTCAGCTTATATGATTGCTTTTAGCCGGTGATCAATTCAAAATGGTAAAATCCGACATCTTTAAAACAAAATACCTAAAAAAATGTATTATTTTACAATATTTGGCTAACCCACTTAAGTCTACTAGTAGCCAAATGATAAAACTACTAACACTAATAGTTCAACTCAAGCTAAATTCCGTAGAATGGGCTAGCTTTGAGTTTTCGCGATGCTCTTGATCTTAATGTTAACCTGTTCCGTTAACAAATTTCTCAACAAAGGCATTCCCTGAAGTTGATATCTCTCGAGTGCTTTGCCATGATTTAAATATTTCTAATCCGAATCCTATTAATTAATTACACCATAACAATGAGCACATAAACTATAGGGTGGGGTGAGAAAGGAAAAAAAAATTTTTTTTTTTCAACTTTTATAATTTCCTCACCCAACAAATGATACGGTGAAAAAACAAAGTAAACAATTCTCTGCCATCTAGGTGTCGAACTTCGTATGTTCGTTCCTTGACTTGATTCGACTACGTATGAATCCATACCTTGCTTCTGTTCCATAACCCCTGTGTTACCAATTACACTTTTGTCACCATTCTCATATGTCTCCCTGCTACTTGAGAATGGCAAGGGAGCTTTCTTATTTCAAACAGAAAAAAGTCTCTAATCTCCGTCGCTGAGATTTAAAACTCAGCGATGGTGCTTTCAAGAGATTGTTCCAGCGAATCATCTGGAAATACTTCTCTGCTTTGAAATTTAATTTTAGGAGCACAAATTATCGCATTTCCCTCTTCCAGTCAGTTTTTCTTGCTTTCAGTATTCTTCTCAGGCGAAGTTTACGAATATTTGCTTGTTCATTTTCTAGTACCGCCAACAAGATGTTTCCAGATTGAGCAAAATAAAAATTCCTCTGAATAACTTCGTAAACAATTGCTTTAACATTTTCTAGCAAGAATGAAATTTTCTTGACTATTTCGTGAACATTTCGTTGCTCTCGGGATTTTCTTTATTTCAAACCAGGATAGCACGTTAACTTTTATAACATATTCGGCTAAAATCATCAAGTCGTCTGTTGGTTAGGCAGTTGATATATAAAGGCGAAGAATTCTGTTGGTTGTAGTGAGCCATCTTGATTAGCCCTCTTCCCAGGACTCCTGTTTGCTAGGTCTGAAGGGCACTTCCCCGAGAATACTGCCTTAGAAATATAGAGGAGGTATTTTTGTTTAGAACTGGGGTCATTTTCGTCAATTTCGGATAGATCAACTGGAACAGGGACATAACCTGTCACGGGACGAGTTTCACATGTTCAGAAGATTCAGCTTATAAGGAATCATTCATTCCATTTTTGTTAAAATGCCACTGTAGAAAATATTAGGTTGAGTTAGTTTAAATTTTTTTATATGGCAAAGTATATGAGGGCTATCAGGCCAAATATAGGTATAATTTCGTCAAGAACTTTCTAAGGGAAAGTGGCTTGTTTTCACTATAAACACGAGGAAAACAACGAGAAAAATAATACAGCCAACCAGTTCATCTGGGTTCAAACTACCAGTAAAAAACTATTTTAACTGCTAGTTCAATCAGGGATCAAAGACGATACGGCTTTTGAGAGAGAGAGGCTTGAAAAGGCAACTACACTATTAGTGGAATTCGAGCTTATAAAACTTCCAGCCACCAACTGGACTTTTAAAACTACTTTCACCACAAAAGCGGGCATCGTGAATGCTACAATTCGTAACACAAATGTATACCGTAATAAATAGAGAAAATTAACATGACTGTTGTAAATTTATATAATTTTTAACAAAAATGTGCGCATGGCCTTGAAATAATATATATGAAAATCACATATAAAATATCAGCCCAAGCCCTTGATATAGAGTAAAGTATATTTCGTTCCTGATACAGTTTGCGTAAATTCTAAAATAAAAAATGTGCGTAAATATGAAATAATTTTAGTCATTTTCCCATAATGTTATGCGAATATCATTTGTAACCTGCATGCAGTTTTAAAATATAATCAGAATGATAAAATCAGACATATTTAAGAACAGAATATCTAAGAGTTATTTTTCGCTTTGTTATGCTTGCTTTACTGACATGCATCCTAAACTCTCTGGAGGAAGACATTATGTATACCGTATATGAGCTAAGTGGCGGAGTGTAAAATGCAGAATGAAGTGTTTGAGAAGCAAATTCTGTAGACTAATCGAAGGCATTTAATCCAAGTAAAATATTTTATGCAATGGCAAATATTTAGCTTGATATTTATACGTTTTGTAAACCCTTGACTTTTTTTTCTGATAGAATATAGTTGGAATTTATATAAGCATACTAAATTGCTGTTGTCTAATGGAAATGATTTATACGAAACAACTTAAGAAGAATACGTCTTAAAATTTAATATTTTGTTGCACTTAATTCAAAAGAAAATTCTCATAATACCTGCTAGAGGATCTTCAATTACTTCTCCTGTAATAGCAGCTACAATAGTTAACAAAATTCCCGTTACAAACTGAGCCATCTGTGTAGAGTTGGGTCTGTTGAAAGGTTTGAATGGAGATGAAATAACGGACTTTTTACAAGCCTAATACCATTCAACTGATACTTGACACAAGGGAATGGATCTCGGATTGTTCATATCTGTCCCTAAACATCATTCATAATTTAACAAGTAGAACAAAAACATGAAAAATTGTCACTAGCAGCAGTTAGTGTTTTCCTTCGAATGAAAAGAGTAACATGTGGTGTAATGCTACGTTTCAATAACAATAAAATTATTTCTGCTATGGAAAGGAAAAAAAAGAGGGATAAATTGTGCAAAAATGCATTAAAATATGAAAACATATCACTTTCTATCAGAGGCAAATCTCTGAACAATTGCAGCAATAAACCAGTGACAGGCAAGTGGCTAAATTTAGATTTCACCGCGGTAGGGAGTTTTATTGTTGCTTACAAATGACTCGTTATACAAGGATGATTTGTTAAATAACGATAAATATGGTAATCAAAGAAAAAAATGCTCTGCACATTGTCTAGGAAGTGAAATAATAATGGACATATAATGGCGTAACATGCCTTATGAAATTAGTTTGCAGAGTCATTAGGTTATTTTAACGCTGGAGACGTGAATGTCATTTTTCAGGAATCTTTTTAAAATTAACTATTTTGTTTATTACATTTAAAACGACTTTGAATGTCTTAAAATCTGATTTTCTTAAAAACAATTACGATACATTTAAAAATACTTTTGTTGGGAATGTGCTGTTTACAACATTATTACGCTAATAATAGATAGATAGATAGATAGGTTTTTCGTGATTCATTCCTGTTTAGCTTCATACATCGCATTTTATCAGCAAATAGTTTAGTATCGGATTCAAAATATTTAAATCGATATAGAATGTAATGAATCGTACATTTTTATTTCATATATTCACCGTATTTGCTTTTAGGAACAATTTTTTTAATTGTGTTAACTAGAGACTACTTTGTTACTAAAATATTAAACTTGTTAAACTGAACAAGAAGCATTTTGTTTCAATATGAAACACATTAGCTTTTTGTTTCAAACAATTATCTAAATCCCTGTGAGCAAAATGTTGAAAAGTTCTAAATTTCATAAAAGGTTTTATGACATATTTTGTAAATACAAATTGTAATATGAATTATTGCTCTTGAATAATGACTTTTATACTTCTTATCACCATGCTTAAATATCAAAATTGTTTGCAAAACTTATTCATAATTAAAATTCAATATGTGGATACCCTAACAATTACTTTCAGCCTTCTGACTTATATAAAGACCATAAATATTATTAAGCGCATCAAAATAACTAAAAATGAATTGCCTTGAGTTGTAAACAATAATTTTACACGAATATTTCAAGCAATTCCTTTATTTTTCCAAGCAATAAGGAGGAGTTTCTTTCGTCCTCAGATAGAATTTAGCAGATTTGTCTTTTCCCAATCCATATCCTCTTTGGTCTGCATAATAACCCATTTTTACGCACATCCCTGGGTTGCATGACACACATGCGCCTTCTGTATAACCTTCCCACGAGTAGCACTGCAGAGATAAGAATTTGCAATCTGGATCCTCTACGCTGGCAATGTAATACTCATAGGATCTTCCGTGGCTGCAGGATAAATCATTGATTTTCTCTTCCACTACAAAAAAACAATAAAAGCATAGAAATATATTTAAAATGTTACATAAATGATCTTAAATTAACAGGTAATTAAAGAAGTTATAGTTTACCTGACCACACATTTTTTAGCCTTTAAAAGTAACATTTTATCTGAAAAATTCTGCTGAGGATAGCTGTAAAATATTATTTATTTTCGAACTTCTAACGAATGTGATTGCTGTAGTACACATTGATACCCAAGGTTCCCTGTTTGAATTTGAAATGTTTCGCAATCAGTGGAGAACTGACGATCTTTAAGCCTAACAACTGGCTACGTTTTTCAAACTGGTTTAAAAAAATAGGGCTAAGCCTAGTCACATAAAATGAAAGTTATCAAATGGAAGACGACTGGATTGCTTTCTGCCTAATCTTAAGCTCAATGTTATCACTTAAAATTAGATATTTAATCTATCTAGATAATACAGTAAATTACTGTATGAAGCTCATAATGTCTAGACGAAGTATAACAAAAATTTATAAAACTTGGCAGGACTTTGAAATTTTAAGAAATCGAAAGCAATACTCCTCATCAAATATAGTAACTTTATTTATATATTTAACTGCCTATTTATATAGATTTAACAATATTTTTCATCACTATGTATTTGTAAATACACAGAATAGTTTGGACGTTTTTGTGCGTTGTTTTCTTTCAACTACTTTATTGCTTTATCTGAAACACTTCTTCGATTTTCACTAAATTCACAATGTACACTTTGAAGTACAAAAAGAGGGAAACGCAATTTGTATGCTGAAATGTAACTACATGCATTTAAATTGATAAAGAATTTTCTCCCTCCTTTCTGCGTACCTTTGTGATATAACGCAGCACACTCGATGAGTATTCGAGAGGTCCAGGTTCGAGTCCCGCCAAAGACATTGTTCATTTTTGATGTTTTCTGGTTTAAAATAACCAAACAACTCTACAGATTGAGAAATTTTCAATGGGGAAACGAAGAATTTGAAAACTTCTTGAAAAGTTTTGGCAACATACCGTATGTTTACGAATACCACGCGCAGGATTTTTTGATTATTTTAATCGGAAAAATCAAACTTCACGGCTTATGCGAAACAAAGCGATATATGCCAGGTAAACGCAAGATGGTTGTCATATATTATTTCCTTTTGAAGCTATTGTATCCCCAGAAAATATAACGTTACATGATGCTATTGTACCCTCTCAAATAATAAATCCTGGCTAGGGGGGATTTGTAGAGGATATACCGCCACTAACAGCCATTAGATGTATGCATTAATCACCTATTTAAAGCAGCACTGAGAAGAATATAGAAGGAGTGAATGGCCGCTGGAAATCACGCACTTACCCCGACTGGTCACATCAAGAAGCCCGGAATAACTCGAATCTGTGAATGGATCAAAGCCGTCTGGGATAGAAATTCACAAGAGCTTGTTGTTAAGAGCTTTAAAATGGGCGAAATATCAAATAATGTGGATCGAAGTGAGGATTGTGTAGTGTGGGATGATGAGGAAGAAGAGAATACCGGCAGCTCAAAAATCATCAGTAATAGCAGTGTAAAAGGCGAGGAAGATTGACAATTTATAAATTATGTTTCCAGATTAAAAAAGTGGAAAAAGAGCCACGGTGTGGTAAATTATCTAGCTTTGCTAGATTACCGGTAAATTTTAAAAGATCACTCTGAAAATGCAATGATTATTGCCAACTGAACTATTGTTTAATGAATAAAATTTCATAGAGAATACTTAGATTAGTAATTTTTACTTTCTGTCGTAAAATTAAATTCTGATAGCCGACTTATTCCTTCCCCTTAAAATGCATGTGTTGCTACTTACGTAACCAGGAATTGCAAAGGCTGTAGGTGTAAACTAAGATTTCAGTGGGCTTGATGAAAGTATGGGCGCCATATTCGAGGACATTTTTTTTCTCTTTTGGTGCATCGAAAAAAATAGGGCGCGCTTCTTATTCGGTGGCGCGTCGTATTTGTGAATATGCGGTATTTAAATTCTTGAAATTTGTAAAACTGAGTTGCATCCTAAAATATTTCAGAATAATTTCCACTTTTTTATTGTTTATATTCGGATGTACTTCATATTACCTTTCTTATTATAGCAAACAACATCGATTGCTTTTCTATTACATTTGCAGACTATGCTTTGAAGAAATATCAAATATAGTCAGTGCATAGGTAGTAAATTGCTTTTAATTCTCTCAGCTTTACCTAAAATTAATTTAATAATCTTAATTTACTTTCACATTCAGACTTGCGTTTGGTACACAAACTGTAACTATTATCAGTTTTTGAACGTACTATTTTTATTAAATTCAGTATATGTCCCTAATATAAAATATATTACTGTTTCGATCATTTATTCATTTTACTTCATATATGTCGCACATTTAGTCTGACATCAATTTACAAATTTTATCGATAAACTATATCATTTATACCTTTTCACCTAGTTGGTATAGCGTTAGGAAACGCTACTGCGGTACTGAAGGGACCGGGTTTAAATCCCGAAGAAGGTATGGTTGTAACTGTCCGTCCCTTCATAGGAGGCAACGGTGGCCTCAGCAACTATCAGGTGCCTCAGCAATAAAATGGCCGCCATTTCTGGCACTTAGGAGTGTCCAATGCTAAATAGGTAAGTGCCGCCAATGTATTAAAAAAAATATCATTTATACCATGCGCGTCTGAAATATGATACACTGTTATACAATGAGGGTATTTTTAGAATTCCCTAAATTTTGACCAATTTTTAAACATCGTATATTAACTTTTGTATTTAAACTTATTAAATTAGTTCATATTGACTAAAACAATATATATTTGGCTTAAAAGTCTATGCCAAAGCTCAGGCAGCCAAAGCAGAGGGAGCAAAATGTTCATATTTATGAAAAAAACTAATAAAAGGGGCTTTTATGAAAATGAAATCAATTTTTATTTCCAATTTTGTTGCTCAAAAAACGTGGATAAATATTTCGTTTTACCAAAAGAAAAAAGAAAACATTTATAACTAAAAATGACACTCAGTATAGTATACAATCTTTGTTTATATAGAATTAAAATATAATAAAATTTAACTTTCAATAAGCAGTTAAAGTTCGTAATATATCCTTTTCTTTATAAATTTCACAAAGCGTCTTTTCCGTACATATGACTACTTCTGATGTGTCGTTAGTGCTAAATTTTTCCATTTTCCCCTAAACACAGCTTTCATCATATCCTTTGAACCCGTATTGTTTATCAAATTCTGCATTCAGGTAATATCACAAATGCTTGGTTGGATTCAATTTAGACACTTAGAAGTTTGCATAAACTCTGCTGAAATGAGG
Source organism: Stegodyphus dumicola (assembly GCF_044657685.1). Taxonomy (NCBI): domain Eukaryota; kingdom Metazoa; phylum Arthropoda; class Arachnida; order Araneae; family Eresidae; genus Stegodyphus; species Stegodyphus dumicola. Next base: position 175,216,452 of record NC_140769.1, read on the forward strand.
AGGCTGATGGCCCGAAATAGTTCTCAACTTTCCAACAGCTTGTACAGATATTAGGTATTTTTGGAAGTAAGCAAGATGAAAAAGGAACACGTCTTCGCCGGGAATCGAACCAGGGACCTCTGGAATACGCGCCCAGCGTGCAGACCACCACACCACAAAGGCATGCTAGGAAGGCAGGAGCAATACCTTATATATCCCCTTTTTAAAGGGCGACTGGGGTTTTTCAGGGACCCCAATCGTCAAATCCTGGGTGTGGAGATTCATCATCCACCACTCTTTTAATTCTGGCGCCACTGTAGAGACATTAGGTATTTTTGGAAGCAGGCAAGATGAAAAATGAACACGCCTTTCCCGGGAATCGAACCACGGGCCTCTGGAATACGCGCCCAGCGTGCAGACCACCACAGCACGAAGGCATGCTAGGATGGCTATAGAAATACCTTATACGCTTAACCCTTCCCGATGCTGACGCGATAGCCAGCCGGAGACCTACCTCCCAATCAATCAAGAAGAATTCCATTCCTGCCCTAAATTGTAACCGTGTCATTTCCACTAGCCAGATTAAGGCCAAAACGTTTCAAAGGAATGACGATATCCTCTGAGGGCCAGCGAAATTATAATAGCTGTCTTCACTGTAATGATATCCAACTTTCTCCAGACCATCTCTTCGATTGTCCTGCTATTTTGGCCAAGCTCTTTAGTATAGATATAACTCCCTCGCACCAAATCCTCTATTCGTCGAAGATTATTAATGTTGCTGCGGCTGTTCTAGATCGATCCTATTTGACTCATCGCACAAGACAACAACAGAAGTCTCCATGCATTATATTACAGCTAGAATGTTATACTTTCAGTATAAATTTTTGTATCTTTACTATAGGGAAATAATAAACATCACACTGTTGGAAGTTATATCGTAGTTCACCCTGAGCTTATCTGTATCCTACGTTATATTTCGCTTTAAACTGCTTAAGTAATCAATTTTGCTCAGCATAAACTTAATATATTTCAGCTCTTCCATGCCACTATTTCCCATATAAACGTAGAATATTATGCTAATGTTAACCTGTTTTATGACGCGTGTTAGATTTGCTTTCTACTGCAATGTGGATTTTCTAGATCTTTTTGAACCATTTCCTTTCAAAATTCCCTCGATAACAAACTTCATTTAACAGGTAACTACTGCGTTTTGCTTTAATTAAATTAATGAACTCAAAAGGTTAGCATTTCATTTCATAGTTTTTCTCTTATTTTCAACTGGCAACAAAAATGTTTTGAATATAATTTTTGGGCTCCACTACTGAAAGTAACTGTTTAATGGTGTAGAGTCATTAGGCTATTTTGAAGCAAGAGACATGGAAAATGAGCAACGCCCTCGCCGAGACTCGAACCTGGACCTCTCGAATACGCGCCGAGTGTGCTAACACCACAAAGGCGTGGTGGAAGAAAGGAAAAAATACCTTACGTGAACTATTCGAGGGAGACCCAATCCGCCTTGTCCCAGCGGGACCTTACGTATTCTCACTTTTAAAGGGCGAATGGAGATTAGGAGAATCGCCAATTTCTGGTTGTGAAGAATCATCATCCACCACCTTTTAGTTCGTGCGCCACTACAGAATGATTTCTATTTTTGAAGCAGGAGAACATCCAATGGTCAGTGCCCTTGCCGGCATTCGAAACTGGACCTCTCGAATACGCGTCGAGTGTTCTAACCGTTACATCACTAAGGCATGCTGGAAGGAGGGAGAAAATATCTTACAATATATGAGGAAATGATTTTTCTTCAGATAAACTGCAATCCTAAATAACATTGGATTTGTAAATAATGATTTACATTGAAATAAGAGTCATTTATTTCAAACACAGGTTGAAGATTCAGCATCTTTAGTAGTATACAGAGACTTCCACAGCAATTTCACGAGTAACTGTTTTTGGATAGTTGAAGGTTGTAGAGTCATTAGATTTTTTGTTTGCCCTCGCCGACACTCGAACTTGAAACTCTCGAATACGCGAGTGTACTACGGTTAAACCATGAAGGCATGCTGGATGGAAAGGGAAAATACCTTACATGCTTCTCTTAAGGACGAGTGGAGGTTAGGGGTGTACAATCGCCAAATGTACGACGAATTATTGTCCACCATCATTTATTAGGGCGCCATTGTAAAGTCATAATTTTTTTAATGCTGAAAACGTGAAAAATGAGCAGTGCTCTCGTCGAAACTCGAACCCTAGACTCCTTGAATACGCTTCAAACAAAGGCATGGCTGGAAGCAGGAAGAAAATACCTTGTAATGTAAACGAATATTTACAGATTAAGAAATGAATCAGTGAAGCTAGGCTTTTCAGATTTAGAAATTTTGATCCCATATTATATTTCGGTAAAAAACGTACGATACTTATATCACGAAAAGTATTTTATGGAAACGAATTACAGGAACTTAATAAATGATTTTTATATATTTAAGACGTTGTTATACTTAGTTAATATTTTTAGAATCCAGATAAAAATTACATATGCTAAGCTCTTTCATATAAATTTTTGAGGCTATAGTTGATGTTAATAATTATTCACTTAGATGAATTAATTTTAAACTGCAGTTTGTAAATATGTGAATTTACAAAACTTTGCATTTAATGAAATAAAATTTAATAGGATTTCTAAACTAAATCAACTTTTGTACGCTGAAATTTTTGTAATTTTTAGGACCGAATTTTCTATTATGGATTGTTTTCCTCCTATGAAATAAAAAAAACTATGGTTGTGCAGTCTTTTTGAAGCATCTCTTACAATAACAAACAACAAAATGAAAAAAAATGTAAATCAGTTGAAACATGCAATCAATGAGAATTTTTTTTCTTGCAAATGAAGGCTTACGGATTAGCCAATGATAGATAGGTAGCTGCAATTCTAACTCTTTATTGCATAAAAATCAGAAAGCACATTATTTCGATATAACCAACTCTGTTGTCTCATAGCAGTTCTAGAATATTTCTAGTATTTTATCCGGAAAAATGGAAATATAAATGATAAAATATTTATTTTATATAACGTGGAAATTAATACGTACATTTCTTGGTTTCAACACATGAATGTTCAGAAATACATAGAAACATAATTTACACTAGACAAAAGGGCTTTTTCATTACCTGGTGGAGCAAGGGTTCCTCTGCTGTAATATTTATATGCCAGACTCCATAAATTAAGGTAACTCGCAGCTTCAAGAATAATTCCACCTGTAGCCTCCGAAGCTGATTTGCACCCGGGTTGATCTTCGCCACCATTGGGGTAAAAATCTACATGTCCTATTGCTTCTTCTAATCCATACCCTAAAGAAGAGAAGGAACAAATGCATTATAATACATTATAATTAAATTTCGATATATTTATAATCAGTGAGTTTCTTGTTTATTTAAAATATCATTTATAACTGCAGAAACACATGAACTAAAAAAGGAAATTATTGTTTTCTAACATTGTGTGTGTTATTTAAGAGTTGGAATCATTACCACGCAAAAGTGAAGACATTATGTAATTTGATTGCATCACAAAGGAAGTGAGTTATTATCTACCTTAAAGTCAGAATTACAAGAAACTTCAAAGAATTAAAAGCCGCAAGCGGCCGAGCAGATAGAACCGCTGAATACTGATAGTTCAACTTCGGTGAAGGGGCTGGCTTCATAATTGTTTTCTTGAGTCGAAATTTTAGTGCCAAATAATCACATGCAAACCTAAGAGAACTAAAAATTTATAATCGTAATTCCTAATGAACATTTTGACAATTAGTACAAATATTGCATTAACAGGAAATAACCGAGGTTCGATTTACATATTTCTATTTGCAATTCATTAACTGGACCTGTCGTGGACAAACCCTTTTTCCTAAATAAACACATATCATAGCTACAAAATTAATTATTTTTAATGCATATTCCTACGTTCCCCAATAACGTATCAAAGTCACCATATGCAAATAAAAGTTTTATCTTAAACTTCTGAATAATATTTAATACATTAAACAATCTTAACCTTTCCCTTTACCAAAACGCCGTTCCTACAGAGTGCCCTAGATCTCATTAGGGAAAGCGAAAAAATTTCATTGTAATTAAAACATACATGGAAAGTGAAAGAATCCTATTCTTTACCATTTAACTCGTAATTAAGCCCATATTTTGCCGACCCGTTTACTGTCAAGGAATCCGCAGTTAACTGTCCACAAAACCCCTGAGACCAGAAATACTACATAAGAATTTCATAGTTTTTCTCAGTAGCCATTCTTCCCCGAAACGCTATCGACGAAAGCATCCCTCTCTTATAAGAGATAACTCTAGTATGCTCTTATATAATATAATAAGTTGAACTACGAAAATAGATTTTCTTCTACTCTTTCGCTATTTAAGGCGCTATTATTATTTTATTCGCTATTTAAGGCGACGTTTAGATTGTATTATTTGGAAAATGGCAAAGCTATCTGCCTAAGGATAGGGATGCCTTTGTGGTTGATTTTCAAGGTATATCTTGTACATCATATCGTCCATGTTACACGTGGTTAAAACCATGTTTACAAACACATGAAAGAGCTTAGCATATGTAATTAGTTATCTGGATTCTAAAAACATTAGCTAGGTCTTAATATATAAAAATCATAGCTAGTCTTATAGCTAGGTCTTAAAAGTATAGCTAGGTGTTAAATATTTAAAAATCATTTATGCAACAAACAATTTCTCTGGGGCTTGTACCAGGGCGAACTAATAGGATGCAGTGGTCTTACCACTTAGTAAGCTTTAGAGCTGTTTTTAACCGTATTTTTATGGTATTACGTTCAACTTTTCAATACTGTTTCGTATGTTTTCTACATTGTTTTTATAATAAGACGTAGAGGAAAAATTTGAAAGCTATTTTCACACTACTACACTTCTGGAACGAAACTAAAATTGAACTTCTGTTCCGTATGTTGACATATCAAAACTCTTCATTGCCTTATATTGTGTGTTTGCTAAAAATGAAAAAAAAAAAAAAATTACTACACTTAACGGTTACTTTTTTCTTATACAAATCATTGTATTTTATACTTCTATTAGCAGTAATACTTACTGTTTGGGAGAAATCAAAGAAATATACGTTACTTTTATTTCTTATTTCTTTCATATTTTCAAGAATCAATAAATTAGCAGAATTTTGAACAAGAAACACTAAGATACTAACTGTATTGAGTAATAGGTCTCAAAATCTCTATTTTATGTTTAAAATAGGCTTGGGAAAGTGTCAAGAAAACCTCATGTATATTTCACTCAATATACAAAATGCGCACTAAATTATACAGGAAATAGCGTTAGAAATGCTGTCTTTATTGCACTTATTTAAATTGCAGGAAAATATATATTTACAATAGATTTTAAAACTTACATTGTAGAGTAATTAGGGTATTTGAAGTAGGAAACATGAAAAATGAGCAATTCTCTCACCGGGACTCGAACCTTGACCTCTCGAATTCACGCCTAGTGTGCTACTGTTACACCACGAAGGCATACAAAAAAGGGGAAGAAAATACCTTATAACATATAATTTTAGTAACAGAATTGTGAGAAAATTTAATCAAAAAGCAAATTTAGACTTTAAGAATAATATCCAGTAAATTAACTTTCGAGAACGATCATTATAAATTTTACAGAAATATGTTTTACACTAACATCTGAAAACTTGTTGATTAAGCGTTCTCTACCAATTACGATTGAGTACATCAGTTATTAACTGCGTTATCACCAAAGGTACTGTCCAGGTGCTTAACAGGAGCACCTGCGGTATAACCCCGATATTATAGCTCTACTCTGTTACAACGCAAGTACTCTGTTATAACGCCGGTGTGATACGAGTTAAGAGTTATGTAGCAATCTGACTTCAGGGATAACACTCATTGTTTGAGTAAATATCATGAAAGAAAAGGCGAGTAATTTTGTTGTGAAAGGCACTAAAACATTAATAAAAGATTCCCCCCTCACTCTCTCTCTCTTTTATCCCCTGCCAAATCGTTTTAAAGCCATTGGGGACTCAGTGCAAAAGAAACGACGTTATTAGGAAAAAAAAATTTCCCTTTGAGCGTGATGGTTGAAAAAGCTAGGAAGTCTAAAATTAGAGAAAGTTAAAAAATATAAAAAAATTAATTCGTTGTTGGAGATTAGAAAGGCAGTAGCTTTGAAAAATATGCCCTAATTAAGTAAGGCGTAATTCTACGGTTTTAATTGATGTTGGAACTGATAAAGAAGTAAACTGCTGACAGGCTATCTTATTATTTCTTAAGAACTGATTTATCTGATACAATGTATTTCCTCCCTGACGATGTGTATCTAGCTTCCAGTTTACAGCATCTTATTCAGCAGTTATTTCCTTAGAGATTGCCATGACTTTGAAGATTGTAGTTTCTGAAAATGATTTTACCGACCCCTAGCGGGATTGCAAAAATAAAAGAAGGAGAAAGCTAACTGAGGTATTCCATAAGAGTTTGGGTGAAATCAAGAAGATGGGGAAAGAAGTAAAGCGAATGATAAATGAGATAGAAAGTTATGGAAGGATGAAAAAGAAAGCCAGAAGTAGTGCTGTGATGATCTGGAAGAATGTACGAAATTTTTTTCTGAAGATCTATCGACGTCGTGTATGAAGATCAATTGAATAAAATTGTTGTTTAAAGTGTGCTGGATACTTTCCAGATAGTGCAATGGAAGGAGAGAAGACGAACGTTGTTTATTAAGAAGAACGAGAAAGGATTTTTAAACGATGAATGAATGAACGAATCTTGATAATTTGAATAGACTTGTTATTTAGTGTGCGTTGATATGCTGTTCGAGATTGTTATTTAGTACATGATGACAGAAAAGAACGTATTTGCAATAAGAGTCTCTATCTTCGACTGCGATAATACTGTGAGGATCGGTATGTTATGTTTCAGTCTACGGAGTCCATTCAAGGATTATCTCCTGAGATGCTTCGGATGCTACTGTTTAGGGGGACTACTCTCCGGATACTTTCGGAATTGATAAACTTTGTATGAAGTGACAAAACTTTTAGTGAAGCCTCTGGTTAGTGAGACGTATGTATGTGCTACTTGTCAGGACTATCCTATAAGATGTTGACATATATATTTCATGAAAAAGAAGGAAATATTAAAAATCAATATTTGTGTTGTATATGCTCATGTAGTTTGCCTGTCTGCCATATTATAGCTCATAAAAATACAAATTCTTCTATTTCATTAGAATTTACAGGTTAATAGGTCATAATACAACGGAAGATCTTAAAATAAGCACTTATGCCTTCTTTTTTATTCGAATCCGGACCCATTGATATAGTACCTGGCTCATTAAGCCACCAAACAGACCAGATCGTTTTAAAAAGCAACAGTGGATGTATATTCCTACTGAAATGGTAATAAAAGTAGTCATAACTCTTGACTTTTTTTACACACTTTGAAGTTACGGTAATACTTTTTATTAAGTGGTGGAATCTGTGGAGGTATGGGTATATAATAGATCATAGCATAATTTGTATAGCCAAAGTACATAACAAGTTACATTAGGAACATCTGTTTTTTCCTTAATTGCATTGATACAATAAACATGAACAATTATTTCATGGATCTGCATATTATTTATTATTTCTCAATATCTGTAGGAAATATAGTGTGAAAAGGGACTTAATAATCTTAAGCCGCATGGAATGGCAATTTGCTGAGTTGGCAAATAGCCGAGTTGTAAAACCACTTGATACGAAAAAAAGATAAATAAATTTTGTACCGGATAACCAGTACCCTACACCGGACTGCCTATTTATTCATAGAAATACAATTTGAGAGTCATTTGATAACTGTACATACCTGAGAAGCGATTGCCTGCCAAGTTTGTGTGAATGACGTCAACAAAATCTGCGTCCCCTTTGTCTAGTCTTACATCTTTATGAACGCCATTGAAATATGGGCCCGCTGGATCCAGTCCTAGAAAAAGCAAACGTAAAAGTTTTGTATAATTCAAGCAAATTCAAAATGCTTAAATGCATTTATTTTAGATTTCACAGTACAGTCTTCACTAATAAATGTAGCACAATACAAATATATATAATATATGCAATATATGTAAGTAAATTTGTTATAGTACATAATTCACATAAGTAAATATGTAATATATGGTTTATTTGTTCGCAAATTAGAATCGTTAAAAAGCGTAATTGACATATTTTTAAATTTTTGTCTAGAATGAAACGTATATAATTATCTTGAAAACTGACATCAAAATTTTTGAAAGTACTTTTATTCGATCATCGATAAAGCTGATTTCATGATGTTGTTTCGAGTAATTTCATTGCAAATATGTCCAAGGTTAAAAAATTTAAAGCAATGAATATTGCACTAAGTATTTTAGAGTCTTTCAGTGACATCAACGATAATTACTTTTACTTATGACTTACAATTTGCGTAAAAACTTTAAGATTTATTAGCAGTTCATTTACATCGTCAGAAATCCATGAGGAGAAAGCAGACACCGAATGAAAACATGTTTTTTTTTTTTTTTTTTTTTTTTTTTTTTAAATCATTATATGAAATGAATTTCAGATCTGTCGGAAAGTCTTTTGCGATTATAAGCTGTATATATGCATTCGTAATTTAATAATTAATTTGTAATTTAATACGTTGTGCTTAAATAAAATTTTTAAAAAAATATAAAGCACGTATGAAGATTTATTTGGTAAACAGAAATAAAAGTGCGCAGTATCTGATTTAAATAATTTTAATAAGTTACATACTAATGAAACAAAAGCTTGACATTGCTCGTATAAAATGCTTCTTACGACAGAAAGTCATGCATTTCATAATGACTGGGAATCGTAATGTACGGCTGTTTAATTTGGAAATATGTTAGTAATGTTTTTCTTCAGTTACTTGCAATTCATTGCTTACTCTTTTTGTTCAAATCAGCGACTGAAAGATACATAAAGATGACTGTGACAAAATTTCTTTGGTTCCTTGAAAATTTACTCTTCTCTTCGGAACACGCAATATAACTAAATAAACTGAAAACATTCAATAAATATATATATATATATAGTATATACTATATATATACTATAAATATATAGTATATATATATATATATATATAACAATCAGTGTCAATACACTTATTGCCATAAAAATTTGCTCACCAAGAAAGAGTTGTCAGAATGAAACGAAATTTTACATATGTGAGTACTACTTTGATATAAGTAAGTGATTAGAAAATCAAAGAAAAAAGGATAATTTATTGCAGAAAAAAATACACATGAACGGAAGTTTTAGTACTCTGTTGGACAACCTCTAGCGCGAATGCACGATGCGATACGAACGGGCATTGAGGAGTGCAAGTTCCGTATGTTGTCCTGCAACATCTCAATTTCCTCAACTTCCTGCTGTAAACGCGCCTCTAGTTCGGCCAATCTCGTAGGCTGTCCAACTTGCCGTCTCAAATAACTCCAAATATGCTCAATTGGTGACAAATATGGGGATCGAACAGGCCAGATAAGTGTGTTTGTGTTAATGTGCCGGAGGCAGTCTTGTGTGATCCGTGCTGTGTGTGGCCGAGCATTGTCTTGTTGAAAACAGGCTCCTGGGAGCCCTGCCATGAGTGGCAACACATGTGGCTGAGGGATGTCATGGACGTACCGTTGGCCTGTCATTGTTAATGTATCAATATTAGGGATGACAGTGTATCGTAAGCAATGGTACCCCATACCATCACACCAACTGAAGGAACGGTATGTCGCTGTAAAGCGAAGGCAGAATTGAGGCGTTCGCCACGGGGCCTCCACACACGAACATGATTGTCATCACTGGTCAAATTAAATCTAGATTCGTCGCTGAAGACGACCTGGTTCCATTCCGTTAAAATCCAATCCTGTCGTGCGCGACACCATTACAAACGGAGGCCACAGGGGCTCGTGAAGCTTGTGCCTCTGTCTGGATGGCGGCCAATGTGACAGTTGGCTCTATGAGTGCGTGTTGTAAGATGTGACAATCTTCTGGACGACTTGTCTGTCGAGGACGTCCTGAGCCTTGTCGCCGTGTAAATGAAGTCTCTACTATCCACTGTTTCCAACACCTCCTCACAATAAAATCAGAACGGACTACCTGACGAGCTACTCGCTGAGCTGACCAGCCAGCTTCCATCATCCCGATGAACTCTGACAGCTGCTGATATTGGTTTCGATGGCATGTCTACGATGGCATAACGGCATGTCTACCTCAGCGTTTCATTAGCCAAAGACTAAGTACACTCAAACATACTCTACTTACCTGTTCTATAATCCAAGAAGAACGAAATTCAACGCTCTCTAGTGGTATTACGCGATGCGCAATCCCGCTGCATTTCTATTCATTTGCATATATACCAGACATGTACCTTCATGCCAAGTTTCGTTACGATCCCACAATTATTTCTTGGTGCCCAAATTTTATGGCAATGAATGTATATAAACAGATGGCTAATTTTTTTTAAATAGAGAATGTAGAAAATAACTTTTTTTCCGAAATGTGAGTTTAACGATTAAAATATGTAATGAGGAATTTTCTTAAAACATTGTGCCTTATTACAACCATTAAAGCATCCTTTTTACCCTGTGTCTGGTTTATGTGGATAAGGCAAAGTCTTGAGGGCTAATTGCCTTAGTTTAGGGATGCTTTCGTGGAGCACTTTCTAAGGAAAAGTGGCTTCGTATGCACGTTAGTCATTGGCAAAACCACGAAACCTCCCATTCAGCTAGCCCGTTCGAGGTATTCGAACTTCAGACCAAACTACCAGTGCTCAACGACTTTACCGCTCAGCCTCTGGTGGGCCTCTGGTGGGCCTCTGTATCTGAAAGAAATTAAAAGGTCTAACATTCGATGTGCTCAATATTACTAAATAGTTAAACATATATTTTTTTTCTTTGTCAAAAACTCCTATATTTCCCATTCAACTGTATATTTGATTATAAAATATTTTTTTACGTTCCATAGGCTGTTTACAAAATGAAACTTCAATCATTTTGCGTGCATAAATAACAGTGTGATTAAATATTTGCCCCACTTAATTAATCTTAAAAGTAAGATTTATTTTGCAACGTTCCAGTTTTCCAGAAATCCTTCTTCTTATTGTTTTATACTTCATCAGTCTATAGATGCATACACAGAATTATAAAATGTGTTGTACATTTTTAGCTTTTAAATATTGCCATTAAAAATTTGGATCGCTTGACTATGGCAACGCATGGTAGGGTTATTATCTGAAGAATGAGGGATGCCTTAATGGAGAACGTTTTCAATAAAGTTCATTCTAATTCACATTTCACGTGGGAAAATACATGAGAACTCCCATGCAGGTGCCCCTTACACCAGGCTTTGAACTTTGGCTGAAGTGCCAATATTCAGCGATTTTACCACTTCGCCGCTGGTGTTTAGCCGCTTTTAGCTTAGGTCTTTAGGTTTGTTAGCTTTATTCGATTAGCTTAGGTCTCGCACGTTTATATGCATAGGAAATTTTATTTAAATATTTTCGTCAAGATTGAAATATTAAAATTAAATCTACATTTTTATAATTTTCAGAAAGAAAACTGCAATCAATGTAATAAAAGTTATGCTTCAATTAATTAAAAATAAGTGATTCTACATATTTACGTTCAAACTTTGTAATAAATGCTTTGAAAATCCAGCTACAAATTATTGAGAAATAATATTTCCGCAAAGAAAAATCTCTGATACTAAAATTAATTGTTTTATAATTGCCTAATAAATTATTCTCATGTCTTGAATCTCGTTGTTAAATTACTAAATTCGATCTTGATTAATTTTGTTAATTTAAAAATATGGATATTGATTAACCAAACCATAAACCAGGGTTTCTCAGCCAGGGAGGAATTCCCCATAAGGGGAAATTTCATAGTTTCAGGGGGGCGATGTTGTGATCTTTTATTTAGTTGTTAAGTATTTAAATTTAATTTATTTATTTATTCAGATTTTGGTATTTATCAATAATTTTTTGCATTTTTGTCATTTAATACATAAACCGCGTTAAAAATCGTCTAAATCTAGATAATTATGCATATTTATTTTTTATTTTTTGGAAAAGAAGGAGGAATGATCTCCTAGCAGTGGTGAAATGAGTGCATGAGGCTAGTTACGTTAAGAACCTCTGCCATCAGCAATACTTAATAATGTGATATATAATTTAAGGAACAACATGAAACTTAAAATGTTATTTTTATGTAACCCCTTATACATTTTACTGAAACTGTGTTAATAAGTTTCTCTTCCTCACTTAAGAAGTTTTAGCTTTGCAAATGGTTATCTAGAAATATTTCTAACCACCTGCTATAGCTAAAAACAAAATTTGTAGTCATGTGCTAATAAATTCTATATATCAAGCTGTCATTAGCAGTTAGTCTGTATACTTGTTATACATTAAAGACTTAATATATGAATATATTTATCAGTGAAATTGTGTATCAAATCAGTCAGTAGTTATAGCTGATAGGTTTTTCATATTTAAGTGCCAGTAATAAATTTTAATTATCCTAATTTTGGTTCTGTACCACATTGAAAGTTTTATTAATATGTACTAGTGTCCTGATAAATAACATCTCGACAATATAATTAGAACATAACACACATGACGTACAGTATGCTGAAATGCGATAATTGATAATAAATAGTATCTTTAAAATTACCTGAAATTCGCGAAACTAAAGTTTTCTCTTTCCTTCGAAACCATTTACCAGCGTATCCTGAGGCATGTGCACCAAGACTGTGGCCAATGATATGTACGAATATGGGATCCAAATCAGCTTTTTTCTGAAAAATTAATTAACACCTATAGTATAATGATGATGTTAATATGGGTCATTTCAAATGAACTAAATACATTTTAATGGATATGATTGTTTATACAGTGTCATTGTAATAAGCCATACTAACTTTTTAAATTAGCTTACTATTTTAAATAGTATACTATTCATTAAATGAAAGAAATTATTCCTTATTAAGAAACACAAATGAAGGAACTGATGTATGCTTTACACACTGACTAATACCGAATGTCAGTATATGAGGTTATCAGGTTCAGTGTTCCGCCTTACTTGTTTTGGGAACATTCAAAGACCTGACTCGGAACAGGGAGCTTACTAAAGCTATGTTCAATAAATGTGGGAAGTAGACAAGATACACAGGAAGGGTATACGAAACCCTTTATTTTTCACTCTTTACAATGATTTCCGGACTTCGGAATACAGAGAACAACCACTTGTGGTCTGAACGTAAGAATATAAAAATATTAAGTAAACTCTAACTTAACTTTGGAATAATAAACTAGGGCCTACGTGGAAGATTGGCCGTATATTAACAGGAAACCGTATGTAGTACAGAGAACTGTTAACACTACAATACGTTTAAAATTATTAAGAGGATTAAACCTCTGGCCTGGAAGGCAACCAGCAACCGAGTAAAACTCTAAGGCAAGCGGCCTGCTTCGACTAACTCCTTCCTCTCTCTTGCTTGGCAAAAGGCCACAACTTAAGTACTTGGCGTTCGCCAACAAATTTGCATAAATAAGTTAAAGCTTTTAATTCTGGACGGAAGTAGAAAATAAGAAGTGATAGTAAAGATTTAAAATAAAATAAACGTTAGTAAAACTTAAGATCCTTACCTACTTCCCGCCAGAGTTAATTAGTTTGAAACTGAGGTCTAAAACGACCTTGTTGAAAACTTTTAGCTCTAGAATCTAACGCGAGGGCAATCTTTTACAAACATTTCTCACTAGAAACTAGAAATTTAAAAAAAATTGTTTTTACATTATCAGCTCCATGGACAATTACTTTTCATCCGTACTGCATCTAAACAGGAGCTTTTAGTTGAAATCTGGTTCCTTCCAGAGATCTGGAGGGAAAACTAGTTTAATGAAATGTTACACAATTAAATGGCAAGTCACATGAATATTTATATTTCTCTTAACATTCTTATTTCATTCATGACTTTATTTAATTATCTCTCACCGTGCTCTGTGACATGTGTTGTAAAAAAAAACACCAAACACGAATGTGTTTATGTACAAGTGTTCAACACTACCGCCTACAATCAAAACACTAACGTGTTAAAATTCAACATAACAAGACCTCATAACACATCTTATCTTCATCTCTAAACACTGAGGTACTATTCTGAAAGTGGCTAAATCTGAAGTGTAGCGTCAGAGAGCCTAACTACATTCATTCAACCTTTACCACATATTCACAATAATTTGGTCTTTTTACAGTCACACAAATAAGTTTAAAATTTTTGGCATTACTTTCACTTTTACCATATCACAGTATTTCTTAACATTTAAAATAACAGTTCACATTGTATATAAGAACATATTAACATGTCGTTAATTTTACGCAATTTAAAACATACATTAGTAGTACATTGTTAACTTCTATTCTTTTCCAAGCAAGTGCCAATTCTTCTACATTGAAACACTACATTTCAAAAGTCTTTCAGACCAAAACTTCTTTCTTGCCAGAATCTTTTAAATAAAATTTATACAATAACTTTTACAATATTCAAGTATTTACACATTCCTATTATACATTAATTTTTAGTTTTACTCGCGAGTAATTGAAAAACATAATACCAAATTAGGTAAAAACTCATTTCCCGCCTTTTTGGCGATAAAGGTAGACCTCACATGAGGTAAAACGTCTTGAAATCTGCCACTTGCAGTAAGAATGAAAGATTAACTTACGTTTGCAAAGTAACATAAAGTTTTACTTATCTTTGTGATATTGGGACATTCTTTTCTCTGCCCAGTCCTGGAAGGTAGCGAAGACTCGTGTTTGATTTATCTTCCTTCTTGTGCGGGCTCGCCCTTCAGTTCCTTCCTCTAGGAGCTTTCTTTTCCCTCCAGTTCGGTCACCCTTGAATGCCTTCTTTTTCGCCTCTGCCTGTGGTCTTGGCCGTTTGATGGCAGCTGGCCTTGGCGGAACCGGGACACTTCTCTCTCGTTCCTGCTTGGATCTCTTTGCTGGCCGTTCAAATTTTCCTTGTATCTTTTCCTCCGCCGCTGGTGTTCCTTCCGTAATTCGGCGACATTTGCTGCGTAGAGTTCTGTCCGATGAGTAGATCATCCGTTTGGGAGCCGGGTTATAGTTGCCGTTATTTCTCCTGGCTCTCTTTGCATTCGTCGTACTTCTCCCTTCATTCTGGGGGTGGTCGTGCGCTCTCTTTTCTGGTCGGTGGAACGGCTTCTTTTTCTTGTTACCTTCAATTTTCCAACGGGGAAACTTTCTTTTCAATTGCTCCTGCCTCCTAATGGCTTGCCCTTGTGCTTGTCGTTGTTCCACCTCTTGAGCTTGTGCCTGCCGTGCCGGATACTGCAAAAGATCTTTAAATATTTGCATTTTATTACGGTCATTGTAAGGTTTTATTTGCTCAATGTTTGCGGAGCATGTTTCACCATTCCTGGCTTTTAACACCACTACAGCGTGAGTTATTTTTTCTATGACATATGGTCCTTCAAATTGTGGAAAAAATTTGGTGGTTTTATCTTCTGGTGCTGAAGAAAGTGAATGCTTAATTTTTAATACTTCATCTCCTACTTTATATGTTACTCCCCGTCGTTTCATATCATAATAGAGCTTCTGTTTTCTTTGTGCTACTTCAGTGTTCTTTTTTGCTTCTTTAATTAATTTTTCTATATCACCCATTTTAAATTCTGGGGCTCTTTGTTGAACATAAAATAATTTATCTAACGGCGTTATAATCTATCTGCCTAAAAATAACTCAGCAGGAGTTTTGCCCGTTGTATCATGTTTTGCGGTCCTAAGGGCGAAAGCAAATTCATTGACATAGTTATCCCAGCTTTTATGAAAATTTTTAACATAACTACGGATAATTTTCACTATATTTCTATTGACCCGTTCCGCTATATTTGATTGCGGCCGATACGGGACCATTTTTAAATGACGTATGCCCAGTTTTTGGCACATGTCTTCAAATATATTACTTACAAATTGAGGACCATTATCCGATATAACTTTTAAGGGAGCCCCGTATTTTAAAATATATTTATTTAAAATAGAATCAGTAACTAATTTCGTGGAGGCTCGTTTTAAGGGAACAATTTCGGTCCACATACTAAAATGATCAACCATAACAAGGAGATACCGACTTTTATTTAACTGACTTTTTGGGAAAGGGCCCAATAAATCGATGCCAATTATTTCATTCGGAAAATCGGATTTAATACTATTTAGAAACCCGGCCGGGCGGAAATTAATATAATTAACTGCTTGACATGTTGGGCAGGACTGGACATACGCCCTTGTTAACTTTTGCAGTTCAGGAAAATACACTGCTTCGCCTACGCGTTGGATAGTTTTTCGAATACCAGCATGAGAAGCTAAAGGTCTGTCGTGTAACTCCAAAAGGATATTTAATCTAAGACTAGCTGGGATAACAGGTCGAAATTCGTTGTTGGAATTTGTAATTTTTGTATAAAATAATAGACCATCTATTAGTTCGTAATGGGTCGCCCTATTTCTTATCGCCACAATATCTTGGTGGCTAAAATTTTCAGGATCCTTTAAATACTCATAAATGTTTCCAAACTCAGGATCCTTACCCAGTTCGGTTATTACAGTTTCTCAGGAATTTATTGTACATGCTGTGAGCATTGCCACCTTTACAGTATTACCTTCTTCATCTATTTTTATTCTGGATAGGGCATCTGCTACGATATTTTCCTTTTCGGGGGTATCCTTGATTACCAGATTATATTCTTGTAGCTTGAGTGCCCATCTTATTAACCTTGGGGATACGTTTTTCCCTGAGTACAATCTAGTTACCGCCGCATGATCAGAATACACTGTTATTGGCGCCCTTCCAAAATAGACTCGGAACTTTTGCACTGCTATCAGAACTGCAAGTGCCTCTCTCTCGGTCGCGGAATAATTTCTTTGTGTTTGATTTAAAGTTCGACTAAAAAATGCCACGGGCTGCTGATTTTGCGAAAGTACCGCTCCTACCGCATAATCCGAAGCATCCGCTGAAATTTCTAAATTCTCATCCTTTTCAGGAAATTTCAACACAGGGGCTTGCGTTAATGCTTGCTTTAATTTTTCGAAAGCACCATTGGCTTCGGCCGTCCACGAGAATCTTGCCTTTTTCCTTTTTAATTTTAACAACGGTTCAGCAATAGCTGCAAAATCTTTTATAAAGGACCTATAATATGAACAAATTCCTAGAAAAGAAGAGAGCTTGTTCGCCGTATTTGGCGGCGGATACTTTTGCACAGCGATTATTTTTGATTCGTCTGTCTCGATTCCTTTCTGAGATATTTTGTAACCTAAGTATTTTAATTCAGGGGCTGCAAATTTGCACGTTTCGACATTAACTTTTAGACCGGCCTCATTTAATAATGAAAACACCTGTCTTAAATCCTGTACATGTTGGTCCAGATTATCACTAGTAATAATGATGTAGTCTAAGTAGATATATGTGGACTTTCCAACAACAGGCCTTAGCACAATGTCCATACATCGCTGAAATGTTGCCGGTGCCCCTGAAAGGCCAAACGGCATACGCAGGAATGCATCAGTGCCAGACTTGGTTATAAAAGCAGTCTTAGGCACGTCCTCCGGTCTAAGCCCTATTTGAAAATAACCAGTCGTTAAGTCTAAAGTCGTCATGTATTTGGTAGACGTTATGTTCCTTAGAATTTCTTCAATAATAGGTAACGGATATACCGGATATTTAGTCATAGAGTTTAATTTACGATAGTCAATCGCGAAACGCCACCTTTTTGGATGTGTTAATGGATAGTCATTGTTTTTCTTACATAAAACCACCGGGCTAGCATAACTACTTGAGATGGGCGTTATGAACTTTTTCCGTAACATATCTCTAATGTGCCATTCTATAATTTTTTCTTTATTCTTATCATACCGGTATGCTTTGTGGCGAACTGGCAGCGAATCTCCGGTGTCGATACTATGGTTAGTAACTTGAGTAAATCCTGGAATATCACTAAATAACGAAGCAAATTCACTTACCACTTGTTGGATTCTTTGTTTCTCTTCCTTAGGCAGGTGGTCAAGGTTTAACATTGGCGGTTCCGTTTTTTCTTCTCGAACTGGTTTCATCGTCAGCTTAAGGGACGCTTCATTAAAATCCAGCGTTGCTTCTGCCTCTGAAAGAAAATCTATTCCTAAGATAATATGTGCTTGCAGATTCTTTACTATAAAAAACATAACCTTTACTTGTTCGTCCTTGATACGGACGTATAGCGGTAATTTACCTATGCACTTGCATCTTTCTCCTTGCGCAGCTGACACTGTAATATTATCCGAATTATATATGCGATATTTACGAAAATACTTCCTAAAAAAATCTTCTGCCACACAGGAGCACTGCGCACCTGTCTCCAGGAGTGCGATGGCTGGGATGTTATTCACCAACACTTCAATCTTTGGAAGAATCAAATTTTTCACCATCACTGTATTTAACTTGAAGGAAGAGGGGTTTTCTTGGCCTTCGGATTTCCGCACCCTCCCGTCAGCAGAAATCCGTTTTAGTTTAAATCTTGTTTCTTCCTTTCCATGCCTTCCTTCTTTTTCCACTGGCCTTCAGACTTTTCTTCTGGCTTACTATTGAAATGTCGACGTTCGCCGGTTGTTTTTGGATACTCGGGTTTCCTTGCCCACTGATTCGCTTTGCTTCCGTAGCCATGTTCTTGACTTTGCTGTGGTCTTGGCGCACCAAATTGGCTTCGTTGCTCATACTGGCGCCTTCTTTCAATGTCCGCCGTTCTTCTACTTTCAAACTGGATTGCTAGCTCAAATAACTTTTCCAGTGTAGTCGGATTCCTTAATTTAATAAAGTCTTGTACTTGGGGAAGTAACCTCGGCAAAATCACTTGAATTATCTCAGGATCCGGGCGGTTTCCATTCAAGAGTTTGAAGACGTGAATTTTTCTTAAAATAAAGCTTGAGAGATTTTCAATTTCTTTCTGGTATATGCTGAAAAGCTCCGCTTCTAATTTCGC
This sequence comes from Stegodyphus dumicola, assembly GCF_044657685.1. Classification (NCBI taxonomy): domain Eukaryota; kingdom Metazoa; phylum Arthropoda; class Arachnida; order Araneae; family Eresidae; genus Stegodyphus; species Stegodyphus dumicola. The sequence goes on from NC_140769.1 coordinate 175,235,522, forward strand.
ACGATCTCTTACGACAGGGAAGGCTTTTACTAAGGCAGTCTTAAAATTTCCGTAAGTATAGGTGGGACTTCCCGCTTGACCCAAGAGACTTCTGCCTATGCATTTGAACCAATTAAGCGCTTGGCCTCTCAAAGCGCTGGTAGCTGAGTTTCTGGAACTCATGCACGGGATAGAGCATGAAGTGGTCATCTGGTTTTTCCAAAAAACTGGTTACCGGTGAGTTTCCATTAAATGTTGCTTCTGGTTTCATCGCTGCACGCATGGTCTGGACGATGTAATCAAATCTTTACAGGGCGGCAGCTGGCATTTCTGGATTCTGAGCCGCTTTTGCAGGCAGCACAGGTTCTTCTTGAAACTCGGCCATGGTTATTCTTCTTCGTCCGGCGCCACTATCAGGTTCAGTGTTCCGCCTTACTTGTTTTGGGAACATTCAAAGACCTGACTCGGAACAGGGAGCTTACTAAAGCTATGTTCAATAAATGTGGGAAGTAGACAAGATACACAGGAAGGGTATACGAACCCCTTTATTTTTCACCCTTTACAATAATTTTCGGACTTCGGAATACAGAGACCAACCACTTGTGGTCTGAACGTAAGAATATAAAAATATTAACTAAGCTCTAACTTAACTTTGGAATAATGAACAAGGGCCTACGTGGAAGATTGGCCGAATATTAACAGGAAGCCGTATGTAGTACAGAGAACTGTTAACACTACAATACGTTTAAAATTATCACGAGGATTAAACCTCTGGCCTGGAAGGCAACCAGCAACCGTGTAAAACTGCTAATGCAAGCGGCCTGCTTCGACTAACTCCTTCCTCTCTCTTGCTTGGCCAAAAAGCCACAACTTAAGTACTTGGCGTTCGCCAACAAATTTGCATAAATAAGTTAAAGCTTTTAATTCTGGCCGGAAGTAGAAAATAAGAAGTGATAGTTAAGATTTAAAATAAAATAAACGTTAGTAAAACTTAAGATCCTTTCAAGGTATGCTGATATATACCTTACGCACGGACATTCAATATTAGTTTATTTATTCGAGAAAAATGCTTTTTAGTAAAAGTTCGATTCACTGGTATATTTCAATATGAAATGCCAGCACAGAAATTGTAATTAGACATTTAAGTAGAAGGTGTTTCAGAGACGGAAACGATGTATTTGATTTTCTCATCGTTATATCTCGCAATAAATGAACATACCGTATGTCATCTGATAAGATTAAAATGAAAATGTTCTACGCTAGTCACTGCACGTTTTCGATTCAGATGACACGCATCCCATTTGAATCACAAGTGACAATCATGTTTCGTTTTGTCGCATGCTCGAATTATGATTCTTCGTTGTGGAGGGGAGATTTCTCTCTCTAAGGAAATTCCTCAATGAATAGTAAAGAAATATCGGTTCTGCTAATCACAGCATTATGAGAGCTTCAGGAACAGATGGTAGTATTCCATATCGTTTACCATTAAAAAGCAAAGAGAATTAAAATTTTTCTCCTGCTTTATAATATATGTCAACTTAAATGCACAGAGAAAATATTTCTATAAGCAACTAAAACCTCATTACTCTTTTTAAACAGATTGTATTTTATGTGTTATAACACTTTTATTTAACCTTCTGTGTTATAATAGCACACAAAATAATGGAAGTTTATTTAAACTTTCTATGACACAGTACTTTAATTTAAATTCCTGTGCTAGTAGACATGTGAGGAACTGCGTGGCGAAGTCGTGTAAGTGGTAGCACGTTCGGCTAGCAATTTAAAAATCTGGAGTTCAAATCTCGGAGACAGCATCGCTCATGTTTTCGGTTTACTACGAGGCACAGATGATAGACTACAGGGCAAGTGAAGTGAATAAGATAATAACTTTCTGTCTTAAGAACAAAAACATTAAAAATATTTCTAACTGAATAGTTGCAAAGGTTACAAAAATCTGGCAATAACATAAGGCTCAGGTAGTAAGATCTTACTCAGTGTGACTCTTATTGCCTCTAACTATTTGTCGAACTTAAAATAGGCTAATTATCTCCATCCATTACTAGGATCAGTAACTCAGCTTTCAAGTACTATAAGTACATAACCAAAAATACAATTGAAGTTTTATCATTTCCTGACTTAGTGAATATAGTATGTATGTAAAATTATGAAGTAAATATTTGTGAACTTTACAGTGTTTGTAAGATTAGTACTTAAGTAACAGGATGATATCAAATCAAACTTACTACTAATCGCTGAATGAAAAGTCCAACTTCAGCTCCGACTATTCTTATGTTTGCAACCGCTTGTTCAAATATAGGTCCATCTCCTTCTGACCAATCAACGACGAAAACGTTACATTTCATTTTCTTTAATAGTGCATTTTTTAGATTCTGTGCAAAAAAATAAAGTCATAATATTTTATACGATTTTTAACTCTTAAAATGCTCAACAAATATGTTAACGTTCTGTTACATACGAAATGCACATATTTTGGCATTAGAAAAAAACACATGGATATAGGAAAGGGAAAATAAATACAGAGGAAATGGAGAATACAAAGTAGTACAGATTTCAGGTAAATAAATTCGACAAACAAAAAATGCATTTGATATACTCTGAAGTGCCACTTAATTAGGGATAGATATGGCTATGCAAATTTTATGGCGCTGCGCGGCATCTGTGCTCACGTGGTAAGTGCACATACAGCTATGGTTACTATGGTTGTTGTTAATTAGTCGCTTCAATTATCAGTATGGGCAAAACTTCTGATTTAGACAGCTTCAATATCGGACGTATGGGCCTTTTAATTTCCAAAATCCTTAGTGGGCTAGGATTTTTAAGGTGTCAACATTAGCTCAAATTACCACCCAGCTGAATCAGGGCGACAGTCGTACAGTCAGTAAAAAGATCGTGCAAAGCTCCCTTCACCATACGGTCTTCGGGAGTCGTAGACGCACGAGACTACCTTTGCTAAATGCATGCCATCGAGCTGCACTTCTTGCCTGGACAAGACAATACAGAGAATAGACTCTAGTCGACTTGAAATGAGTAGCAAGGAGTGATGAGTCTCAATTCCGACTAATTAATACCGATGGGAGGCTGTGAATATGGCGTCAGACTGCTGAAGCCATGAACCCTGAGCGGCAGATTGGAACTGTACAAGGCCATGGTAGCTTAATCATGGTCTGAGATGTTTTTTCTTGGCAGTGTTTGGGATCTTTGGCATCTTCGGTTCTTGTACCAACCTCCCTCAATATAATTTAGTACGTAGAGTTTCTGGGTGATCATCTCCATCCATTTATGTTGTTCTGTCATTCACACGGAAATGGAGTATCCCAGCAAGATAACTGCACCTCTCACAGGTCTCGGTTGGCTACTGCCTGGTTGAGCATTCTTCTAAATTATCTGTCATAAAATGGCTATTTAAAAGCCCTGACTTAAATTCTACTGAGCATCTTTCGGAAGTTTTGGAGAAAGGTTTGAAACCTCATCACACAAAACTAGCGACTCTTCCTAAATTATACACAGCTGTATCCGATGTTTGGCAAGCCATTACCGTAGAATGCTTCCAAAAACTTATTGAATCTAGGATTCGTCGTTTGGCAGTCATTATAAAGGCCAGAGGGAGCCCAACCCGTTATTGACTAGCTATTCCTAATTCAGTGGCACTTCAGTGTATTTTTAAGCATTATACGCCAAACTTCTGGAAACGCTATGAGCTAAATTTCAATAATTTTAAATTCATTCATTTAAAACTTTCAAGTCATTAGTTTCAAGTCGTATGTTTTCAATTTTCTTTGAATTGTGAACTTTTACTATCAGCATGTTAATTAGATCGCATAGGTGTGCGTCAACTTATACAATTGTATATAATTTTCCGTATAATATAGTACGAGATCTAGAAATTTCATATATCTTAGAAAACTATAAAGTTCAATTTACGAAATAAAAATTTACTTTCCATGAGTTTTTGTTTCCGATTACGTTACTTACCACTTGCCATTCAGCATTACCTCCGCTGTAACCGTGTATGAGAAAGAATGTTTTCCAAGAGCGCTTGAAACCGCTATCTTTTATGTTCCACGAAGAGAAATTCATATTGGAAATATACTGAGGTTCGTCTTTATTCGTTGAGCTGAAGAACCGAAATTCTGTACCAATATCTTTTCTGCTACTTGGTAGCGGATTGAAGATTCTTTCGTAAGGTGGCGAATTAAATGGATATCCATTGCTGAATTTTCCCAACTCTCCCGCTTCCATAACAAAGACAGGCTGCCTTCTGCCGAAAGGTGAAAAATCATGTGGGTCTATGAAAATGAATACATAAATAAATTATGTTTGCGTATGTGCGTACATATATTGCTATATTTAGATAATGGTACATAGCTCGATACATAGTTACAGATATAGGTATAGACAGGTATAATTTGAAATTTTTATGTATACTATATTAGGTTTTAACGAAAGTTTTTCGCCACTGCAAATAGTTTGCGTTGGCGAGTTTAATCATATTCTTTTTACTTCCTTGTACGAAGTAAAAAGGAAATATTGTAATCGAGAAAAATTTCGAGTATCATATTTCAACGAAAATATCGATTTTGACCGTTATCCAGGGCAATTTAATGTTTTTGCGTGGCATCCGCAAGCAAGGACAGAATAAAGGGCACTTTGCCCCCCAAAAAATTATAAAACTGATTTAAAATAAATTTTAAAGAGAATTTTTTGTAGCGTCTGTGCGTACCTACGTATTTACGTACGTATCTCGCATAACTCAAAAACGAGTAGCCTCAGAACCCTGAAATTTTGTATGTAGGACTGCTATAATATGCAGATGTGCACCTCGTATTTTGGTTGCAATCGGCCGCACTAAAAGTATATATATATATATATATATATATATACATATTCACGTTGTTACTCGGCTCAGTGAGCTCAGTTTCTTTATTCTTATATGTTCGTAAATTGTGCATTTTTTGCTTTAAAAGAGGATTGAATTATGTTGTTCTTATCTTCCGTTAACGTTTTTATTCCTTTAGTAAATCTGCATGCAATATTTGTGAGTCTTGCTTGTTCTTGATGGTCTAGTGAAATCCTCTACTCTCATTGTATTGCAGTATGGAAAATTTTGAAATCCTTGAACAGATCTTAAATTTCTTCTGAATGTTTTACATTTTCCTCTTTCATCATGCAACAGAGATCATTTATAGTGGTAAATTTCAAAGAGGTATTTATACAGGTTAGCTTATACAAGTAAACTGAAGAAGTTTAATGCATTTCTGGTAGAAACGAAAGATTATAACGAAATATAGGTCTGTTTTCGGAACTTCCTGTCTGTACAAAAATGGAACATTATACCAATTATTTCAAAGTAGAAATTACACAGTTTCAAAATGTTCAAGGATATAACTAATTCAAAAACAAACATTTTTGTACTTTTTTTTTTTACTGCGGTAGACAATCTTTTAAAATCAGTTATTATTTTATCATCAGATTCCTTAAATTGAAAAATATTCATTTATTATTTGATTAATTATTTTGAAATATTTATTTTTAACAGTTCCGTTCTTGATTGTTATAGCTTTGCCAGAGTAGATCGTTTAAAATTTTAAGGTTTTTCTCCCTTTTTGCTGCGTACCTGGGTAAGTGGAAAGCATGTTTAACTAACAATCAGAAGGTCCAGCGTTCGAAGCGAGGTGAGGGCACTGCATTTTTTTTTATGTCTTCTACTGCAAAATAATAATAAAAAACTCTAATGTCGCTAGAAAAGTAGGTTAAAATGAAACTTTAACTCCATTGTTTTCATAAAAAAACGCTAATGATATTAAAGAAGACATGAGAAGCATCTAACTTCTTTTCAGAACAAAAATATATTGCTTGATGGGTTTCCTCATACATTATGCATTTATAGAATTCTTTTTGCTTCATTAATTCTCTCTTATAAAATTTTCTGTAACTGATGTATATATTTTCATAAAAAGTAAAAAATGAAATTGTTCATATAATACATGCATTAAAGATAAAAATGAAAATATTCTCTGTAAAATTTTAGAAAGAGATTAAAACCGCAAGATGGCAAATTTAAAGAAAATCCAAATTAAAATATTGTTAATTCAATATTAATTAATAACAATATTAATATTAATTAATGTTAAAAAAATTAATTAATATTGTTAAATAAAATACGTATGTTATAAATCAACGTCAGCCTCAAAACATTTAGTAGAACAACATAAACGGGATGATGAAAATCAGAAATTGATCAGTAACTCCTCTTCAAGGAAGTCAATTTCAAATATACTGAAAAACAAATGTGTTAATAAATACGATTAACTGATCATTTTGAAATTTACATTGCCTTTGAGAAAGACAAAACATATCAATAAAACAATGTTAAAAAAATAGAAATAACATGAAACAAATTTTAAAGACAATTATGCTGCTAAGTTTGAATGTAGAATAATTGCAATTCTTTTCTTCTTCCTTACCGAAATTCAGAGTTTGCTGATCCTATCATTTATCGCGTGTGCGTATGTTGTCGTTTTGAAGACATGATTATAAAATGAGTCTCAGAGAGAAAAAATCATAAAACATTAAATTATTAATATAAACCAGGGTAGCATTAAAATATGTTTTCGAAAAAGGGTCAATGCATATGAATTTAAACCGCAATTAGAACTTGAATCAATCTTCAGAATATAATCAAAATTATGGTACATAACCGCGATATGTACAGCTAAAAACACGGACTAATTAAGAATTATTATATGAAATGACTGTGGTTCGTCGTATTACAGTGGATAACATGATAATTCAGCTTGGTATCTAAGATCATAACAAGTTATTGGATAAATCACTTAAAAAAATAAATGACAAACTATAACGCAGTATGTCCCTAAATAATAGCGCAATACTTTTCCTTTAAAAGAAGAGGGATCCGTGACAAATTTTTTGAAAGGTAAGTAGATACTCTATGCAATCAACTTTAGTTTCAGAATTTGGCACATTTTCAAGTTCAAACTATTATGCTTCTTTTTATTTATTGTTAAAGGATATATTAAGAAAAAATGTAACTCTTAATGACATCTGGGTTATTGCCTTTTCTTTACATATGTAGTCATTCAAAAATATAGCACTAAACAATGTTACCCGAATTATACTTTTACGTTGTAGAATTATACTTTAGTTGGACATGCTTTCCACTTACCCAGGTACGCAGCAAAAAGGGAGAAAAACCTTAAATTTTTAAACGATCTACTCTGGCAAAGCTATAACTATCAAGAACGGAACTGTTAAAAACAAAGATTTCAAAATAAATAATCAATTAATAAATGAATATTTTTCAATTTAAGGAATCTGATGATAAAATAATAACTGATTTTAAAAGATTGTCTACCGCAGTAAAAAAAAGTACCAAAAATGTTTGTTTTTGAATTAGTTATATCCTTGAACATTTTGAAACTGTATAATTTCTACTTTTAAATAATTGGTATAATGTTCCATTTTTGTACAGACAGGAAGTTCCGGAAATGGACCTATATTTCCTCATAATCTTTCGTTTCTACCAGAAATGCATTAAACTCCTTCAGCTTACTTGTATAAGCTAACCTATATAAATACCTCTTTGAAATTTACCTCTATAAATGATATCTGTTGCATGATGAAAGAGGAAAATACAAGACCTTCAGAAGAAATTTAAGGTCTTTGTTTCAGTGAATCTAATCGCTAAGACTTAATGAGAAATTATAAGAATAATCGGCTATTTATGGCTAGGTCTGATTAAATGTTAATTCCTTGGGTGGATTCTGCCTGTGGGGAGGTAACAAAAATACAACTCATTGACAATGATTTTAGTGTTCAAGGATTTTAAGTACGTAAAAAGCAATTCAAGGAAACTAAAGGACCAAGTGCACTTCTACGTACAAACTAATATTTAGGGGAAGGAAGATAATAATTAGATTTTTTTAAACTATCATATACAAATGTTTTAACATTTAACCTGCATTTAATTTGTTTCACTTAACACATACACATTTATTTAATATTTTAAAACCAGGTTCTGCTCCATATATTCAGCTTTAAAAAGCGTACTATGCATAGTTAGATATTAAGCATTTGATAGAACATTACAGAATATTTAACAACTATATTAAGAAGATAATTGCTTTATACCATACGGATTTCTCTCTAGAGCTCTGCGTTCCACTGTTTTTCCAGCGGCAGCCGCTAATATTATTAAAAGAATACCTATAGTAAATCTTGCCATCATCGAGGAGCCCTTCTCTGATTGTAATTGGAGATGAAATGGCAAGTTTTTATAATATAGGAAGATTTTTGCCAGCTGTCATTTCTGCATGGATCTGACAGTAGAAACTCCTGACATTTTGCATTTTAGGCAGAAGTATTTCTGAATTTTACTTTAAAAAAGATACAAGAGGTTGAGAGTAATATACCAAACCCATCACCAGCTGCCTATCATATTATTCATTAATATGTATGCAAGTTTTGACAAGAAGAAAAACGTTTATAGGCAATTACATCATACCCATATATTTAAACATAATATGTAAAAATTTTACTTTTTCGAGAGAAAAGAATTATTTAAATTTTAGAAAAACTTGAACGTAGAAGACTTTTATTCCAGAATTTGAAGTCCGTACGCGTGATTATTCAAAATGCTGATAAAATTAAATTGGAGTTATTAAAATAAATCTAGACTTATCCTTTATTTCTCTTCGAAAACACTTCAAGAAAACGTAAGTAATAAATGAAGCTCTAAATCCAACAATACAATTGCTTACTTTCATTTTGAAATAAATTAATCTCAGTTTTAAATTTTAAAATAAATTTTCTGCTACATTATTTATGGAAATAAAAATTCATAACACGAAGCTACAGCTTTACTAATATCTCTCTAAATTATTTATTCCAGTAATCAACTAGATATAAGCAAAGTAAATACTTTACGTGGCTTAAGGAGAACCTGTATATTAAGCATTTCTTCTCAGCATATGAGAAATAGCATCACTTGCCAAACCCAAACTCTAAATCGCAATTCAGCTAACGCTGAATCTTACAGCTAAATAACAACTTTTCAAGACCCGTGAGGAGCACTGAAACATCAACAATTTCACATAAGTCAAACATTTATAAACAAAACATGTAGCCACAAATTTAACCGTTTGAGTCCGGCGAAGCGCTATCGCGCTTCACTTGTCGTATGCCAAAAATACAGTGCAGCGCGATAGCGCTTCTCATTTTCATTTGATTTAAATGTTTTGTATCGGGAATGCGAAGACGCTGCTGTTAGTTAATATACTTTACGCAATTATTGAGAGCAGTTGTAGTGATATCAGTAGCAGTTGTTTTATACGAATTGGAAATTGTTTTCATTTTTTTACCAAGTACTGATAATTACGAAATAACCCATGTCAAGTTCTGATTCATTTGAAAGTGACTATGTTATGAGAAGCCGATAATGAAGAATATAGTAATGACCTTGAAAGTGATAGTGGAAGTGACATCATCATTCGTTCTAACAGATTACGAGTTATTAGTGATAGCAGTGATGATGATGAAGTAACTGCAAGTACCTCCGATGACGATATTATTGTACATCTACAGTGAATGCGATTAAGAACATTTTCTTGAACGCTATATGTAAACTTATAGAGCAGAGTATGTGCATCATATATGATGCCACTCAATGTCATGATTCTAGCTCCCTCTTAATGATAAATATATCTCATTTAAGTGGAGAAAGTTTGACTTTTAGTTACTGTCTGTATAAAATAAGCTGATAATTCGAGTCTAAGGTTAAGGTAAAATTTAACCTCATTACTCAAGAGCACACAAGCTTGTTGGTTTTAAATATAGACCTTATGAAAGGACTGTTGGCTTTAGCACTGGTTTTCTTGCCTTCTGATATCCTTTCTTGTAGAGTCTTCCATAAAATGTTTTTGCCTGTATAGAGGTTTTCAAGAAGAGAACATCACAGAGAAACCGTTGGTTATTGTTGGCGGCATTACGATTTCTTGTAGCTCTTGAATATCCTATTATTGATTTTCCAAATGTACACTGCAGTGTAATCACCAGAATATAACTGTCATATTCAGTGAATCAGTTTCCAGTCTTGCTGCAGTCTCGCAGGTCGAAGCAGAAGTTCCTAAGTTATCCAAGTACGTTAAGCACTGCTTAAGTGTCCAGTATAAGAAGTCTACTCTATGTTTAGAGCTGACTCACACTGGTAATGTGGGAAATGAGCAGGTAGATATCAATGCAAGTGCGGCCAGTGAGCCATCCCTTCTGGTATAACACGTTTTACTTCCAACCACAATTCTGAAACAATCCACATTTTGAGCAGTGGCAGGAAGGCTGGAATTCAATTACGGCAAGAAGTCGTACCGAACGGCTGATGAAGAAAGTTAGTACAGAATTTCAAACTGATAAAGAAATTTTTATTCAGTTTCTAAACGTTCACGTTAAAAGGTTATGTGCTGCCTAAGCCAATTTGGACATAGTGATACAGACATCAGTGAATGTGGCTGATTTAGCAAACCCAATCACTACTTATTTAAAGGTTCCTTCACTTGGATCCACCGTCTGAAATTACTGGTTCCTGGAGATTGGACGGTTTGCGCGGAGAATACAGTTTCAAATAAATTTGCACAGTTTAAGACTGAAAGAGCTATTAATTACTGTGTTTATTTACATATGCCAGAATTTCTCATCAGCAGCAAAGCATGTGATCATTAAAAGATATATATATATATACTTCATTTACCATTTTTCTACCATTCCTCATACCATTTGTCTAATTATAAGTACTTTTCTCATATTTGTTATTCTATAATATTGTAGCTTGTTTTATGCATTATTACATACTTTATGCAATCTGTATGTTTTGTGCTATTATGTGTTACTATATGTTTTCTGTGATTTTCATGTGTTACTATCATAGCTCTTCTGCAAGTTCAAATTTGTTCATAAGTATTCCTTTTTTATATAGCTTGATGCTAGGTAAATGTCTAAATAAGTGTGATAGTGCTCTAATAAAACAAATATGCACAATGATATGTATCGGTATCATACAGATAAAACAACTGAAATTAATGATATTGATAATGATGATTATAATTCAGTTTTAATACCGTTGCTGTGGAGCACTGCAAATATATATATGTAATTTTTGTGCTCTTTTATTTATCTATTTTGTATTTTTCTTTATATATTTATATCTTTTTTTCTGAGTACAATTTCAAATAAGGATGGCATTCAAATAGGCATGGCTAGGCCTAGGACGCATGTCATCTTGTCGATGTACTGTTGTTTCAATTTTCTGAAAATGATTTCTTAGAATGGGGACAGCTAGCCAAGAAATACCAAGTCATCTGGTTACTTCAGTCTAGAATTATCTTTTTGAGAAAGATATGAATGATTGTAAATAACATTTATTTAGAAAGTAATTCGCTTGACTATAATAATAATAATGTCGTTCCTTTAGACAGTAACATAAATTTGCATGACTTTCAACACTGAACAAAATTATATAAATGATGATTAAAATCATTCCATTAATCTTCTGAACAAAATTAAATCGCAATTTGAGAATTATCGATCAAACCTTTAATAAAAGTAAATGTATATGTTAACTTCGGAACAATTGAAAACATATAACTGAGCTTATATTAATGTAACGGCTACGCAAATAAAAAGCGATGAAATGTGAATTATGATTGTATTTGCATTTTCCTATGTTTCTCTAAAATTTCACTTTTAAAATATATTTGAGAGATATTATTTTAAAGAATATCAATGACGGTAAGCTGTTGGTAGATTGGAAGCTAGTCAGTCCAAAGGACTTGTAATTACGTCGCAAACATTATTCTCAGGTTAAAGCTGAGGCAAGGAAATATCACTGACAACCAATGTTGGCTATGTTAAAAAATCCAAACCAGCAACATCCTTCTTTATCAAAGAAATAAAGCAATTACTTATTGTACATCTGACCTCGCAGCAGCGAATGCTACAAAAGTAAGTAGATTGTGCATTATTAAAAGTGCAGAAAATGAAATATCCTGTACTTAAACTTAGCCATCCTAATCAGTATAGTAGTTAGCGATGCTGGCTGCTGCATCGATGTGCCCAAACTCAAATGTCACAAAAAGCATAAATGCATAACCGTCTGTGAGGGCTGAAGCCCATAAAGTACCTGCTTCAAAAGTCCTCTCGAGCTCTTTAGTGATAGGAAAAGAAGAGTGTAAGACCTTCAGATCCGTCTCGTGGTGTTCTATAGTTAGTGGAGTAGTACCACATCTGTACAACAACCAATGGTAAAATTCTAGCCTCTAAAAAAAAAAAAAAAAAAGAAAACTTTTATTTGTACCTGCATATAGGCTTTGCAGTGTGTTGCTACTTTTCTTTTGTAATTGGTTCTACAACTATGTTGTATTAAACAAGAGACCTCAAAGCATCAAACTTCACTTCTATTAAGTTTGGAATCAAGTTTCAATTTAAATAAATTGTAAGCATTATAAGCAAAAGAGTTTGAAATATGCAAAATTCTAAGTAATACCTGTGAAAAACCTATATTTTATAATTCTGATCTGCATGTCGGAGGAAGAAATATAAGTAGCTACATAGGCCTATCGGTTACGGAACCCAGGTTACATAAGAAGACGAAGATATATACACAGGTTATCTTATCCTAAAATAAACCTTTTTAGAAGACTACTTGTTTCAGACTGTGGAATGGTCGGAGATCCTGACCACTATCTATTCAGTTTCGCAAATATCGCTAAACATAATCTCTGCAAACCCTCAAACTTAAGTGTAAAACCGTGGGCAGTGGCACTGCCACCTGTGGGTTTTTTCCCACTCTCTTGAACTTTTTTCTCCTTTGTAGATCTATTCATTTCATTAGTATTTAATCATTTACTGTGTAATACTAAGGTTTAGGTTTTAATATTGTGGTTGTGCTTTACATTGTTTATTGTATCATTAATAAATGTAATTTATTATATTACATCTGCCTTTTTTAAATGCTATATGTGTTTTGTAAATCCCTGCTCTTTTCTTGCAATAAGTCATTTTTTGAACATCATCATAAGATTTTTATCGCTGCGATTTTATTTTATTATTTTCGTGTATCTTTCTGTTTTGTAAATTTTAATTATTAAATTAAAATTTACAAAACAGAAATTTTAATTATTAAATTAAAATTTACTCTTTCTGCATTTTAGTGCAGAAAGAGTAAATTTTAATTTTCCTCAATGGCGGTTTCAGAGACAAAAAATTCTAAGAAGCAAAACACATCTTTGTAGAACGCTTGTAATTCAGTAGTGTCAAAAAGCTACAGTTTCCTTTATGGCTTATTTGATAGTTGCAGGAGACCAAAAAAGTTTTGAAAACTAGAATTATGGTTAACCATAGGAAAGTTCCAAATTTAGGCAAAAATACAGAATATTTTTATGATTCCAAAAGTGCTCACGCACGAGTTGGGTTATAACACAATTTAAGTCTTTCTTGGAGTTGAGAGGGAACAGGTGTGTGAGCTATGTACTGATTTTGTTTGTACAAAAATAAACATAAAATGCCGAAAAATAAAGATGCACAAAAGTGCAGCACAAGAGACAAGCAGAAAAATTAAAGAGGAATTTATTGAAAGAAGATAAAAAAGGAGTTTAACTGTAAAAAGGAAAGAACGTAACAAGTGATATTAGGAAAACAATAGAAAGAAAATAAAATCAATGATGTTTTTAATTTTCAAATAAATCAAAATGCTTCTGTTGTGACTCCTACTAAGTTTAGCATTTCCCGTTTATTATTATTTAAGAGTTTGTTTTGCAATTAAGTTTGATGTATTAATCTGGCAACAAGTTTCGAATGTTGTGATCGGGGGAATTCCCGTTCTTCTAAGCAACTCACGGACTGGAGGTAACGGCGTTCTCCAAAGTCCTGATCTCTTTTCATCTTGCTTAAAAGCAACATTGCTAAAGATTTAAGTTAGTTACGTTACTGAAATACTGAATGTTTTCATCATTAAGATGTACGGATCATTTGATCACATTCTAAGTTAGTTAAGTTACAGTAATACTGAATGTTTTTTTCATCATTAAGATGTACGGATCACATTTTGATCATTTTACTAAACTCTGCATGTAAATAATCGCATTTAGCTGTATGTGTTCGTAATGTGAAATAAACTAGTTATATAGCGACGTCTGATTTCGAATCAAAACAAAAACTGGCGTCCGCGACAAGACAGAGTTTGTATTCTGTATTTGAAGAATTCAGAATTTGATATTATAAAAGTGTACAGGTACGAATGATTTAAATTACTTCTTATAAGTGTACGATATGCTTTTTACGATGCTAAAGTGATTTAAGAAAGTATAAACAATTTCTTCAATATAAATAGAAATTAAGAATTTATTAAGAATCATTTTAAGTAACTATTTTAAGCGTGCATGCAAATATGGATGCTTTGAAAATAAAACGAAAGTCGTTAACGGCTTTTAAGGGCATTTACGTCTACGGTGAATATTTAGCGACGAAAGTAGACGCCAAGGATGGCGATAAGCTGAGCGCGTTGAATGCTCAATTACAAGATAAATATTTACGTTTAGATCTGATTCAGAATAAAATTTCGTCATTACTTTTAGAAAATACTGAATATGTTGCTGAATATGAAGCCGATTTTGAGGCGGCAGAGGATCATAGAGATAATTATCTTGAGCTTAAAAATAGAAAATTTATTAAGTAAAGATTCTGGATCTTTTTTGGAAAGTCCTGCAAAGCGTGATGTGGCAAAATTAAAATTACCTACATTTGAATTAAAAATGTTTTCGTGTGATCCCAAAGACTTTTTAACATTTTGGAGTAGTTTTTAAAAATACATGACTCAGAGAAACTGACTGCTATAGACAAGTTCCAATATTTATACCAGTCTATGAGGCCTGATTCGAGAGCTGCTAGATTAATATCCAGTTTCCCAATAACAGCTGAAAATTATCCAAATACCATCCAACAGCTCAAATTAAGATTTGGCGGGAAGGTTTTCCTAGTGCAAATATATGTCAGCGATCTCCTTTCACCGTTTCTTAAAAATGCTACGGCCGGCAAGAATGCCCCTGATTTAGCCACCTTCCAATTATTAGACCAAATTAAGAGCATTGGAAAGTTTAGGGCGTACAAAAGGAACATTTGCTGACTTTTTAGAGCCATTGGTGGAGTCATGTTTGCCAGAAAATGTTCTGCGAGCGTGGGAAAGGAGTAGAATTTCAGAAAATATTGACGAAACAGAAGCTACAAGTTAGAGATCCCTGGAAAACCTGATGTGTTTTTACGCCATGAAGTCGAATCAGAAGAGATGATAAATTTGTCTCGACCAGGTTTCGGAACTCAAGTTAAGATTAAAAGGGAAAGTTGATACTATAAGAAATGGTATCCCAACTGCCTTAGCTCTTATTTCATCCACTCAGGAAAAGGCTAAATGTATTTTTTGTGATCATCCACACTTTAGTAGAAACTATAAGAAGGCTCCCAAGATGACTCTAGATGAGAGGAAATCCAAGTTATACGCAAAATATGCTGCCTTGTTTGCCTTAAGCCTGGTCATATAGCAAAAAGGCATCACAGTAGTGTGAAATGTTTGATTTATGTACGGAGGCATTACCAGTTACTTTGTCCATATTTACGTAAAGATATTAATTACTCATCAAAGGACAAAGTTAAGATGTATGGATCATTTGATCACATTCTAAGCAGTTAAGTTACCTTACTAAATACATCTTAAATAATTAAATGTTTTTAATTATTTAAGATGTAAAAATCACATTCTAAGTTAGTTAAGTTACGGAAATAGTGAATGTTTTTTCATCATTTAGATGTACGGATCACATTTTGATCATTATACTAAACTCTACATGTAAATAATCGCATTTATCTGTATGTGTAATGTGAAATAAATTGGACATAAAACGAAGTCTGATTTCGATTCAAAACAGCTTCAACCTCTTCCATTGTTGACAATAATAAATTGCCAAATTGTGGTGTACCTTTATGAGATTATAGTATAAAAATTCTTCAACGATGTCTGTCAAATAAAAACATTTATTAGTTGTGTTCACAGTATTTTGTCAAAACTTCAACGATAATGAATCTGGACATATATGCAATGTCTTTTATAGATTGCAGTTTTTGTCAAGGGTAACACTGATCATTTAAAAGGAAAATATATATCCCATAATAATCATTAAGGGTCGACACGTAATGATTATTATGGGAAATTCTAATACTGATGTAGAAAGAACGACAAAGAGTTTAGTTTTATGAAACTGCACTTTAATTTTAACATGGTACCAACCAATTATGCGAATACTTTTAACCCTGTACCAACCAATTACACGAATATTTTAAGTAATTCATATACAGATCTTACTTTTACGAGAAACATGATAACTAAACTATTGAATTATATTTGTTATTTTTCGTATCATCGGCCATTTTTCCGTAAAGTTTTAACTAGTATATATTGTATTCAGGAATAATGTTAAGAAATATATAAATAATACACAATTATTAGTTTCATTTTATTTTTCTCCAAATTTCCCTAAACATTCATTATTTAAGGCAACAAAACAACATATTAAATAAATAACACCTAATCAATAAAATAAAAAATTAAGAAACATTAAAAATCTTAGAAACTGGTCCTAAGCATCAAAACCCAGGAGCCGTTTGGAAAACTTTAACAGCTAGCCTCCCGTCAATTTTTTTATGTTTTATCAATGTCCCAATCTAATTCATGTGTTTGTATCTTTGTAAATATAAGGTTTACATAGTGTATTTTCTGTTTTATTAAGTAATCACTGTTCAGCCATATTCAAGGGGTTCCTCTGTTTTTTAATTGCATCTTGTTTAATTACTGCAATATGACAGTCTCACTACTATATTTTTCTGTAACTGCTTTGCTGTATGTACACATTTGTTCGTTTTATATAATTTATTTACTTTTTTATTTTTATATGTCTATTTATTTATTCATTTTATTCATTCTTGCATTTTTTGGCTCATTCGCACTGCCAACTATCAGTTGCTATAACCACTACCTTGGTCAGTTGATACAGTTTTCTTAAATAAATTGTAACTGTTTTGCTCCTTTGTAACAGAAAAATGCTCCAAAACAAATATTCTATGCACACGAAGCACATCATAAATGCAACCATTATTGTAAAAACTAACTGAAGTCTTTATTTTCATACGCAGATGCCATTAAGGAGTCAGTTACATCAAAAGCTTCTTTTTTAATTTATTCAAAAAACCAAAGTAATAGCTTCTTTATCGTTGTTAAGAAACTTTGAGTGATATTCGATAATGTCACACAAATTACATTAGGTGAATTAGCCATATTCTGTAAAAAATGTAGAAGATATTAAAATTATTTCTCTAAGATCCTGGAAAAGACATGTACGAGAGAAAAAATAATTTTCTAAAATAAGTGATTCCAAAGATTACCAGGTGTAATATCTTAAACTTTCTTCCAACAGATGATAACGGAAATATTAGATGAACTTGGAACAGCATCTAATGAAATTTTTTCGCTTTTCAAGCACTTCGGCAAAATAACATGGTTCGTTTGACGGATAATCGAATGTTCTCGCCCCGGCTGACAACTAGACATGCAGGAGAAGCGTATTTTCTTAAGCTGGAGAAAACATTCGATTAACGAGTTCTTCAATGCTAAGAGATATCTCCTTTGCCAAGTTTTCTTCCATCTTCTACACATTTGTAAATATAGACCATACTGTTCTAACACCTAATATCAAGCCAAGTGTTGACACAAGGATTTGTTTTATGAATATCAGACTAACTGCCCGATTTGATTAATTTCAAGTTGCGTAACAGCATATGTTAGACAAATGTAGTACAGAACATCCAGATTACGCACAAAACTGTCCGATGTATATCAGCGATAAAAACAATTAATCAGGATAGAAGAACGTCCGAATAACAATAATCTTATATAAGTTACTAATTCAAACATTCCAAACAGAATATTGCATACCAACCTCCAGAGACTCAAGGATACTTCGTACATCTCATACAGTTCTTTACCGAACAGGAAAGTAAGCGAAGCGTTATACTTATTCATGCGCAAACGAATTAGCGTTATGGTCATTCACCTGCGTAAAAGGTGAAGTTGCAGCCATTTCAAACACGTGCAAAATTTGTTGTACTCAATCTAGAATCCCATCAGCTAATCCAAGATCTATCACATTATGCATGCCATATCATATTGTATTATGCATATGATATCAAATTACGCATCTCTATTTGATTTTATGATAATTCTGTTATCATCAAATCAAATAAGGACATGTTAGCAATAGCAAATTAAACATTTCATCCAGTCAGTTCATCAAAGCTCCTTTTTATTAGTCTCCGGCAAAGGATTTCGACGTATGTCCTTCTTATTGACAATTTATTGCAAAACTTCCGAAATGACCATCATCTGACAGGGCGAGAATCAAAGCCCAAAATATTAGCTAGGGCTACGGCACATGTGATATAAGACGCACAACATTAGAAGCCTTTCTCCAAGTCAATGGACTTGCAATTAACATTTCACAATAACCTTGAAGATTGCCCAATATGTGAAACATTTAACCCATTAGCGACTAATGTGTTTTTACCTCTTATATAGTATTTTCTCTTTGTTTTTTTAATATTGTAGGTAAAATAGCATCGATTCTGTGAAGAAAAATATTTTCCTCACATTAAGAATTTTATAAAAATAAATGATCGATTTGGTACATTTTTTGTTACGTTTTTCCTTTTCATTTTGAGTAGATATCGTAAAAGGTACAATAAATGTAATAATTTTGCAAAAACACGACAATCTTCTATAAACATTAGATTCCTAATGGTAAAGTTGTTACTTTGCTTTTGTTGGCATAAATATTTTTTTTTAAATATTTCAAAAACGCAACATCACTTCAAAGCAGTGTCTTTATGAATATATATGAAACTTCATAGACAGTGGTATTTTACAGATTCCATAAAACGACTGTTCCAAAATAACGAATTCCTGTTTTAAACAACAACTGAACAACTGTTTTAAATGTTGAATGAAGCGTTATAATTTATGAAGGAGTTAGACGAATATGATGTTTTAGAACTTTCAATTGACAATTATGGTCGAGAAGAGAGAAAAATAAGATTTAGTAGTGTTTCTCCTAGGCCCAGACATTATAGCAATAAGGAACGCTTTGATGATGATGTGTTAAGTCATAATTTTAAAATGCTGAAAAATGTATCGAGTAAGATCGATATGTTTCATCTAAAAATGTAAACATGTATCGAAATCATCAAAACATTATTTAAAAAAATCTAAATTAGATAAAAAAGAAAAATGGGATTGCTTGGAAACATTTTTCTCCTGTACACTCAACGATGCCTGTAGACAACAAATCCATTAGTACGCACAGCAATGACACGTTCTACGTATACTATCAAAATAATAATAATTAATAATAATAATATCATAATAATATCATAATTCTAATAATATTCATAATATCAAAGAAAATTTGCGTTTAGCTGTTAGCCTATCTTCATTAACTGATTGTGTTGGCCGACAGTCATTTTCTTTTTCAGTCATTTTTTTTTAGCCTTAAGCGAAACGATAAAGAATCCCACAAATCACATTACCGAAAATCACTAAAGTAAAAGAGGCGAATAGATACAAACTAAAGTAAGATACAAACTAAAGTAACAGATGCGAAGAAGAACTAAAGTAAAAGATGCGAAGAAGAACTAAAGTAAAAGATGCGAAAAGATACAAACTAAAGTAAAGGATGCGAATGTTATGGTAGTCAAACAATAGCTCTTTCTGATAAACATTATGTGCCTTTGTATAGTAAATGTTTCAAAGGTGTTCATGTATCCCAAAAGTAATCCGTTTTGACTGACGATGCGTTTTCGCAACATTTGTTTTTTTCCTGTTACATTTTATCCTCTTAAATAGACTCTAATACATAAAAAAATATATATTTTTCATTTATTCAAGCGAACTTTAGTGCAATCAATAATGGATTAATGGAAACATGACCGGACTGATTATTATTAGTCATCACTTTACTAATGCAATGACAGAATTAGAAAATAACCCCGCCCCTCCAGGAAAAAAAATTTGGCTTAAATATATAATTTCTCTATGAGAATCAAAACCAAAGTCATGGATATTACATTAATAGAAAATTTTAAATTTCAAAAACACAGTACAATGCTTTATCAGAACTAAATGCTAAACTAAACTATTGCTAATATGTCCTTATTTGATATTTCTCTCAGGCAAAAATCTCATCCTAACGTAACATAAGAAATTCAAAATTGTAAAATCAATAAAGGAACTAATAATTCAGAAATATTTCATTCAACAAATTTCAACAGTAACTTTACCAATTAGGAAGGATAAAATTGAATTTTAGATCAAATGACGGGCAAAAGAATTAATAACAAATAGGAATCAGACTGATACTCTTAAAAGAAAACAAGTATCAAAAAGAGCAAAATAGCTCAAACGCCTTGATAAAATATAACAAGGAAGGAACAATTTTCAAGGTGAAAATCATTTTCACAAGGAGATCAAAACGCTGGATGCATTTCTGCACAAAAAATTAGAATTTCTACGAAATTCTACATAAGATTTCAAGGAAGGAGGCTTTTCAGCTGGAAATATTAATTTTCAACACTGTTATAAACCACACAGCAGATATCAACAGAGATTGTTATAACAGTTTCACTAAACGGTATCTTAAACGCTGTTCTTCTCAAAAACGATTCCGAGGAAGATACTTCTTTACAGAAAAGTAAAAAGAAGCACCAGTCCAGCAGTTGAGAGACTCTGACCAGCTGGTTCACAAGTAATTTCCTTGATTGAGCCTCTTAGGGACTCACATTTTCTGAGTACGGGTGTGGCAATCCCGAGGTACCCTACCTCTTGAGGGGATCATCTTCTTGGTGAGAGAGGTGTCACGATCTTGGAGCCACAGTGATCTATCCTCTTTTCCGTCTCCTTTCGTCTGAGCTGAAACTTTTTTCCTTTCATTATTCCTTCTGGTTATCCTCTTCTGACGTTGGTTCTCGTCATGAGAAACCGGAACAGCCATTGTCTCTAGATTTCAAGTTGGGAGAAAACTGCTCACGTGTTTGCCGTGCGTGGAAACTCGTGTCGCTGGAAAGGAGGGTCCTGGTAGTTGACGGGTGAGGTACTGTCCCCAACACACTGTTTTGGCCTCTGCTTCAGCTAAACAGGAGGCACCTTGTCGTCCTCACGAGTGTTAATCGGCTGATCACTAGTCCTTGTGTCAGTGGCTTGGGGATAAGCTCTTGGAAGTACCTGCTTTCGGGAAAGACGACTGTGGAACTTCAGTTTGCGTATAGGTGAGGCTAACACAGGTGTCTGTGTTCCTTTGTTGGGCTCCGTGGTGGATGGGGTGGTTGGGCCCGAATCTTTTATCTTTCAATTATGGCTCTCTCAAATATTCAAACTTCAACAGAACACAATTATGCCTCAAAAAAGTGAAAACAAGTGAAAATGCAATGCTATTTAATCCAAGATTCAACCTCGCTTTGTTGTAATTAACGATCCAACAGGCAAACTGAAAAAAGGTCATCATTTTTAATAAGAAAATATGTTCACGTAATAGCTAGAGTGCCCAAAACTCTAAATTACTATCGCGGATTTATCTCGGAACTGGATCTTCTCTCTGTTTCGGAGGAAGAATTCGTCGTAGAACTCTCCATTCAGATTGTCTGTGCTGCTAAGCGTATTAAGATGCGTAAAGATAGTCAGTTGATCGATACAAAACGCGTCATCCTAACCTTCAGTTCGCTTTATGTGCCCAAAAGTGTCAGAGCCGGGTATCTTCATTGCCCAGTTAAGATCGTACATCCCGAACCCCATGCTATGTTTCCAGTGCCAGCGTTTTGGCCACTGCAAAATGTCCTGTCAAGGTAAGTCTACATGTGCACGCTGTTCAGTGGAAGGCCTCGACAGTGTTAACAGTTCCGTCTTCACCTCAGAATCAAATGCTATATATTATGCGCTTTCGTTTATTTCTAAGCTACATCAAATACAGTTCATTACATATACAAACTCGCTTAGTGCTTTGAAATCCTTAGATTCGTGTTATAGTGCTCAAAATCCCATGGTTGTTGACATTTGAAGCCTAAATCTCAAAGTAAGAAGCCGTGAGTATGGCATCCTTTACTTCTGGGCTTCAGTACATGTGGGTTTAAAAAAGGGAACGAGCTAACAGTCATCGCAGTCAAATCTGCAGGATGTCCATCTATAAAATAATCTGTCAAACCGAAATAGTCAAACCAAAAATTCAATGCTGGGAGCCCACTAGGAACCGGAAGGAGGAAGTTTTTCTGACCTTTGAAGTTTTGTATTTGAGACAATTATGTGATGTGTGTGTAGTTGTTTTTTTAAGTATTTTATTATTGTTATCATTATCATTGTAGAACACCTTCATCATTGTATTTTATGCTATTCTTGTGGTTTTCATCTTGTCTGTTTATTTATACGTTTCTTTTTCTTTAAAAGGGGTCTCATACTTTGTAAATCCATCAAAAAAACGAAAAACATTTTATGACTTAATTTTATTCTGTATTGTATTCTGAACACATTAAAAAACCGCATTAAAAAATTCGCAATAGAACCAAAAATATAGCTAAAACAAGGTGACACACTTTACTGATAAGGCAATGTTTACATTGGACGGGCGCGTGGCCGATGCAACTGTTTACTACTTTCGCATCTGTTCTATTCAGCTTTATCTGTGAAAAGCGTTATCTTTGCTATGCGAAATGCTAGATAACGAGCCACACAACCATATTATTCTTTTCCCCAACTCGCTGGAAGGAAGAAAATTCCTCAACTCTGCTTTATTTTGATCGTGAAATAATTTGAATGCTAGAAACGTGCTGATATCTTTGATCAGTATATGCACGTGCTCAGCGATATATTTGATTTTTTGACTGCTTTTTTGTATTATTATCTTTAACTTTTTTAATTATTTAAATCCTTTTGAGACGGGTAAAGAGTATAATCGATCTCTCGGCTATAGAAGCAAAAAACACCGATATCATGGCCATAAGAAAAGTGATTCTGTTGTGAATGAAGGCAAGTCAGTATCCGCTAAAAAGCTGAAATTAGAGAGACTTCTAATCATGTGAATGATGCAGATAATCACAGTAATTTGCAAGGATATCGATTTATCGATGTTGGAATTTTATTTGCAGCTCTTGCAACATCATTGTGCTGCAAAATATGCCATTCAGAAGTAAGTTTTACTGAAGAATCAATTCGTGGTAGCTCATCAGTGTTTTCTGTAAACTGTTTGAAGTGCAATTCTGTGCAAAAAATAAACAGTTGCCCTATGCAAGGATATAAGAACAGTATGCCTGAAATTAACATTAGGTTAGTTTATGGTATGAGGTGTATAGGCCAAGGATTAGCCAGCTTGAAAACATTTTGTGGTGTTATGAATATGTTACCACCAATTGCACAAAAGAGCTTCGATGTCATCACCAAAAAATAAAAAAGCCACCCACACTGTTGCCATGCCGTCAATGAAAACTGCTGCTGAAGACGAAAGAGCAATTAGCGGTGCTAATGATATAAGTGTGAGTGGAGATGGTACATGGAACACTCGTGGGCATACATCTAAAATTGGAGTATGCAGTGTGATTGGTTTGGAAAGTGGGAAAGTAATTGATGTGGAAATACTCTCTTCGTTTTGCAAAGCATGTGAAAGCTCTGCAGCATCAAATCATGATTGCAAAAATAATCATGCTGGAAGTTCGAGTTCCATGGAGGTTATAGGTATGAAAAGAATTTTCTTACGTTCCGAAGAAACTAGGAATGTGCGATATGTCAAATATCTCGGTGATGGGGATACCAAAACCTTCATGGAAATAACGAAACTGTGCCCATATGGTAAAATTCCAGTGGAAAAACTTGAATGTGTAGGCTATGTGCAGAAGTGAATGGGTACACGTTTGAGAAAACTGAAACAACAGTTACGTGGCATAAAGCTGAATGATGGATAGACTCTTAGTGGAAAAGGTCGTTTGACGGATAGCATAACTGATAAACTTACTGTTTATTATGGGAATGCTATTAACCCAAATACCCAGTCGCTACAGAGCATGAGAGAAGCTGTATGGGCTACATATTGCCATATGTCTTCTATTGATGAAGAGCCCATGCATATGTTTTGCCCACAAGGGAAAAACTCGTGGTGCAAATATAACAAACATGTGGCCTGTTCTGATTCAAATGAAGAGAGTTTCCATCATCAACCTACTGTACCTGTAGAAGCGATGAAAAAAATTTAAACTGTGTATGCAGATTTATCTGCACCAAGTTTATTCAAACGGTGTCTCAGCGGCAAGACTCTAAATCAAAATGAGAGTTTCAACTCGATTGTTTGGACATTTTGTCCAAAAACTTCTGGTTGTGGAAAGACAGTCGCAGAAGTTGCAGTTTTTGAAGCTGTCATAGCATTTAATGATGGATATAGAGGTCGCATGGATACATTAAACGAATTGGGCATAAATCCTGCTACTCTTGCATTTACTGCTGCAAATTTAGCCGACATAGAAAGAGTTCGAACTGCTGAAATTCGCAATGATTTCCGAACATTAGAGGCTCGCAGAAAAAAACGCTTGGAACAATTTAAAAAAATGAACAATTATTATCAGTAGAAGGTGTTTACTATCAAGCTGGTGATTTTTAGTCATGTAAGTTTATTTTAATTTCTTTTTCATAATTATAACTTTAGTGTTTTGAGATAATGCATCTTAATTTTCATGACGATCCGTAAGAGGTAAGCTGACATGGAAAGTTCAAACTGCTGAAATTCGTGCTGATTTCCAAACATTAAGGGCTTCCATGAAAAAATACTTAGAACAATTAAGAAAAATTAACAGTTATTATTAGGAGAAGGTGTTTCCTATCAATCTGGCAAATTTTAGGGATATAAGTTTATTTTGATTTTATTTTTTCCATAACTTAACTTTAAGCTGCGTTTTCTCAAAACACTAATTTTCATGACGATCCGTAAGATTAAAAAAAACTATTGCACGTATAAGCCCAATTTTTTTCCTGTGTATATATAGTTATATTATCTATAGAATGAATTAATATCATTTAGCTATTTACACATTTAGGTTATTTTTAATGAGTAAATAGCTATAAATTTATGATATTTCTCTTTTTTCTTCAAATTTGCATAATTTATAAAATATTCATGTTAAAATAATTTTTGTATTGTTAATTCATTCTATAGAATGTAGTTTTGGGATCATTTTAAAGTAAGTTGTAAGCCAATACCTATATTCTAAATTTAGTTATCTTACGGATCGTAAAGTAACATAATTTTTTTAAGTTATCTTATATTAAATATATTATATTATTTTTTGTAATTAAATGAAGGGGATTATTTTATGATTTTCTTAGAATTGAAACTTATCTTAAATGGCATTTAAATTTTTGTGTAATTTGAAAAAGTATTTAAAATTTTATGATTAGTCGAGACAGACACACTTTCAGCATGCATCACGACTCTTTAGAAGGTATGAGACCCCTTAAAAGTATTTTACATGTGTTTCGGCGCATAATAACTATTGAGGTTTTGGGCCAGGAAACCCACGACTACCGCTTATCACTACATTCTTGAGTGAATATGGTTTATCTAAGAACTTCACATGCATTGGGGCGAAAGAACCACCAGCTTCTATTATATATTATTAACTTTCGGATATAATAAGCTACTTCTTGTTTCTAATAAATGTACTTTCGTACAAACAGGGGTTCTTCAAAAATTTGATAGGAGGAACAGAATAGCAATATTATTCACTGTCACGGAAAATGCTTACTATTGTACCTGTGTTTGTAAATCGAGTAATGATGCTAAATTAATCTAAATTTAGTCTTCCTTTTGGCTTATGGATTATAATAAGGAACATTCACGTTAATCGCCATGTTTCCTTAACACTGCTTAGCATATAGGACGTTCAGATTAATATTAATACTTGAGATTTGAGCTTCGTTTACTATTTTTTACATTATTATTAAATTTTTGTATAAAACATATTGATATACAGTGTGTATTGTAAAAACATTTTATTTAGGTTTTATTTCATTTATTATCTTATATTTTTATTTGAATTGTGCGCGTTGGTGTATTTAATTTATATTAAGAATTGTGAATAATGATGAAGACATGTTTATCATTCAACAATATGGTGTTCCTACAATATGACGTTCAAATTAATATCATTACCTTAGATTCAGACTAAATTCGCTTAAGTGAAAATGTTATTATTTTACTTCTGAAGTAAGTAAACTTTTGTAAATGATTTCAACGTACAATGTGTATAAGGAACTGTTTCTTTAGATTTTCAATGCGTTTATTGACTCACTGTCATATGTCCTTCCATATGGATGGTGAACGTTGAGGCATTAATTTCATTTGAGTCATAAAATGAAACCTCAATACATTATGAAATTTACTGATTTCCAGTATTATAAAAGCAAATAAATTCTTGTAACATTCAATTTTGTTTACTCGAAAATTTTGAAGTCTAAATTTACTGTTTTATCTTCCAGAGCAGTATGGCCACGTATCCCTTGTAGTAAGATAATATTCCATATCATTTGCTTTTTCCCATTCATATATGTCTCTATTGATGTAATAGCCCATTTTTAGGCATCCTTCAGCTCTACAGGAGTCACATTCCTGCATCCAGAAATCTTCAATATCTTTGCAGTGTCGTGCTTCAAATCTGCATTTTTCATCAAAGCTAGCGATGAACAACTCACAGGCCCGACGATGGCTACAAACATGTTGCGGTACAGTTAGCGTCACTGAAAAATGAAAGAAGATGTATGCAATCTTAAGTAATCAAGCTGATAAAAATAACAAAAAAAATTCACATTTAATTAAAAGGTAAAGATTAAAATAGGTTTTAGCTATTTCATGATATTCCTTTTGATTTATTTGATTTTAAAGATTTGTTACTTCACAAACACAGGTATTGTTTAGAAGCGTTAACATTAAAACTCCATGTACTGTTTAACAGAGTTAACATTTTGGACGTTTGTGTTTTTAACTAAATTTTCAGGACTCCAACTGAATTATAGCATTCAGGACTCCAACTGAATTATAGAATTTTCTCTTAATGCTTTGAAAACTAGAAAGATTTTATTTTCATTCTAGAAAGATTATTCTAGAAAGATTTTATTCTAACTTTGAAAACTAGAAAGATTTTATTTTCATTAGTTATAGTATTGGATTTACAGATGGTAAGAGGAAAGTTTTCATCTTTCATCAGTAAAGGAAATATGTTTCAAACCTTTTCAAACTTTTTTCATTTATTTCAGAATATTTAGTTTTAAATTGAAAAAGAAAGAAACTTTTTGCACCTTTTGGCAAAATATTTACAAACTTTAGACCTCTCTATTCTGACTATTATAAACTATTCTGACCTATGAATGATTTAGTTCGCGATTAGACTGTCATTTCTTTGATTAAAGTGGGTTGTACAGAGAATATTGCCTTCTAGAAAGCACATAAAACTTATAATAAACGAACAGAATTTTCAAAAGCTTTCCTTTTTACACAATCTATGATCTGGGCTTTACTAATCCTTCTCTACATCGAGTGGTACTGATGAAGAATCACAAGCTCATTAACATAGCATGATTTTATAAGTGATATAAGCGAGAACAACGCTATTGAATTTATAACTCTGGTGGAAAATTTCTTTGGGTCTCATACGACAAAATTAAAATATTTAAGGATTCAAAAGCAAAAATTCAAAGGACATTTAGGGAGAAATATTTATGTATCATCTCTTCGTAGATGATAAAGACTAAAATACATTTTTGCTTTGAACAGTGCAAAGTTATTTTGTCATTTCGTAAAATTAAAGTACGAAATAAAGTATTAAATTCGATAAGCTTACTTTAGCGTCAGACATATATGCAACTTTCCAATATCTACTCAACTTCGAAGCAAGGAGAGGGTAACAACAACAACAACAATATTGGCTTACCTGCTTCGTGTAACTCAATCACATAACAGGTCCACTCCCCCTTTGGGCACCTCGTGGAGGTTCAACCTCCACTATTACGCTCCAAGGGAGCGGCGCACCACCTGGATACGACACCAGGCAGCACCGGTCGTCAAGTTGCTCCTACCAGTCGCTTGGGCGAGCCCGTCGCAGCGAGACATTGTAAGGATCCTAAGTTTTACTAACGTTTATTTTATTTTAAATCTTTACTATCACTTCTTAGTTTCTACTTCCGGCCAGAATTAAAAGCTTTAACTTATTTATGCAAATTGGTCTTGCTAACGCCAAGTGCTTAAGTTGTGGCTTTTTGCCAAGCAAGAGAGAGGAAGAAGTTACTAGAAGCAGGCCGCTTGCCATAGTAGTTTTACTCGGTTGCTGGTTGCCTTCAAGGCCAGAGGTTTAATCCTCTTGATAATTTTAAACGTATCGTAGTGTTAGCAGTTCTCTGTACTACATACGGCTTTTTGTTAATATACGACCAATCTTGGAGTTAGGCACTTGTTTGATTAATCCAAAGTTAGTTTAGTTAGAGTTTAGTTAATATTTTTATATTCTTACGTTCAGACCACAAGTGGTTGGTCTCTGTATTCCGAAGTCCGGAAATCATTGTAAAGAGAAAAAAATAAACGGTTTCGTATACCCTTCCTGTGTGTATTGTCTACTTCCCAAATTTATTGAACATAGCTTTAGTAAGCTCCCTGTTCCGAGTCAGAACAGTTAATGTTCCCTAAGCAAGTAAGGAGGAACACAGAACCTGATAACATTACCCAGCGAACCCGGGGGAAAACCCCCGGGCTACTAATACCACGCCGCGCTAGGACGTGCCAGACTCCGAGGCCGGCCAATGAGTGACCTTTCACAGAGCCTTCAGAACCACCAATTCATAAATTTTATACCCCCGTGGCCGAGACTGCCTAGGTACAGATCCTAGCCAGTAGCTTCGCAGAGTTCTCTACGTCGAGCCCCGGGGGGAGAAGGAGAGGGTAAAATAAATAAGTTGTAAGATTCCAACCTTTATGCTGCAGCTATAAATGAAGAACCTTAAGAACTGATAAGCGAATAATCGCTTAGTTCAGTAGACAGGCAGCAGAACTCACGAAAGGTTAAATATCCTTTATTATTCAAAATAAATTTAACAGTCGACTCCTTGGAGTTACAGCAAAACCTCCACTTGGGCTTGAACTCCGGAATACTAAGAAATAAAACTTTCTAAACTTAACTAAAAAGATATAGCCGAAGCTGTCAAGATTCTACTACAGTCGATCCTTTAACGCTAACTAAACGGCGAAGCTATCAAAGGCCTAAAGTACGGCCGAGCGTAAAAAATAGTTTAGAGAGAGAGTAGCCTAAAAAGCGAACGCGCGCAGCTCAAAATCTCTGGCTCTCTAATGAAGTCAGTTAATATAACGAAGTCAGTAGACCTTCAACTTTAAATACTGGTTTTTCTGTATTTGCATTTAACTGCATTCTGAAAACACGTTCTGGCCGGACATTGTAAGCTGAAATTAAGAATAAACAGAAAAATAACTAAAACTTAACTGTTAGAAATTTAGGATAAACCTTACAAGGTAATATTTCATTTAATACCAAGCCAAATAAAGGCTGCATATTAATTTTTATGCAGCAGGCTGTATTCTATTCCCCGATATAAAAGTCTGTTAATTATTTTAGAAGATTTCATTTCCTTTCAGTTAATATAATCACAAACATTGCGTGCCATATATTGCGCTAATACACCCTATTCTACAATATGGCTACCCAATTTATTCCTGCGCATCTGAAACCTATCTTCAGAAATTATAATGTGTACAACTGAGTGCCGCTCGAATTATTCTTGGACTTAGAAATAGCTTCTCTTTTGGTATAGCCTTGTTCGAGACCAACTTACATCCACTACATATTAGAAGAACAGCTAATTTAGTTAAGTATTTCAATAAAATGTACGACTACGGTCCCCAACATCGTACACAGTAATTTGCAAGGATATCGATTTATCGATGTTGGAATTTTATTTGCAGCTCTTGCAACATCATTGTGCTGCAAAATATGCCATTCAGAAGTAAGTTTTACTGAAGAATCAATTCGTGGTAGCTCATCAGTGTTTTCTGTAAACTGTTTGAAGTGCAATTCTGTGCAAAAAATAAACAGTTGCCCTATGCAAGGATATAAGAACAGTATGCCTGAAATTAACATTAGGTTAGTTTATGGTATGAGGTGTATAGGCCAAGGATTAGCCAGCTTGAAAACATTTTGTGGTGTTATGAATATGTTACCACCAATTGCACAAAAGAGCTTCGATGTCATCACCAAAAAATAAAAAAGCCACCCACACTGTTGCCATGCCGTCAATGAAAACTGCTGCTGAAGACGAAAGAGCAATTAGCGGTGCTAATGATATAAGTGTGAGTGGAGATGGTACATGGAACACTCGTGGGCATACATCTAAAATTGGAGTATGCAGTGTGATTGGTTTGGAAAGTGGGAAAGTAATTGATGTGGAAATACTCTCTTCGTTTTGCAAAGCATGTGAAAGCTCTGCAGCATCAAATCATGATTGCAAAAATAATCATGCTGGAAGTTCGAGTTCCATGGAGGTTATAGGTATGAAAAGAATTTTCTTACGTTCCGAAGAAACTAGGAATGTGCGATATGTCAAATATCTCGGTGATGGGGATACCAAAACCTTCATGGAAATAACGAAACTGTGCCCATATGGTAAAATTCCAGTGGAAAAACTTGAATGTGTAGGCTATGTGCAGAAGTGAATGGGTACACGTTTGAGAAAACTGAAACAACAGTTACGTGGCATAAAGCTGAATGATGGATAGACTCTTAGTGGAAAAGGTCGTTTGACGGATAGCATAACTGATAAACTTACTGTTTATTATGGGAATGCTATTAACCCAAATACCCAGTCGCTACAGAGCATGAGAGAAGCTGTATGGGCTACATATTGCCATATGTCTTCTATTGATGAAGAGCCCATGCATATGTTTTGCCCACAAGGGAAAAACTCGTGGTGCAAATATAACAAACATGTGGCCTGTTCTGATTCAAATGAAGAGAGTTTCCATCATCAACCTACTGTACCTGTAGAAGCGATGAAAAAAATTTAAACTGTGTATGCAGATTTATCTGCACCAAGTTTATTCAAACGGTGTCTCAGCGGCAAGACTCTAAATCAAAATGAGAGTTTCAACTCGATTGTTTGGACATTTTGTCCAAAAACTTCTGGTTGTGGAAAGACAGTCGCAGAAGTTGCAGTTTTTGAAGCTGTCATAGCATTTAATGATGGATATAGAGGTCGCATGGATACATTAAACGAATTGGGCATAAATCCTGCTACTCTTGCATTTACTGCTGCAAATTTAGCCGACATAGAAAGAGTTCGAACTGCTGAAATTCGCAATGATTTCCGAACATTAGAGGCTCGCAGAAAAAAACGCTTGGAACAATTTAAAAAAATGAACAATTATTATCAGTAGAAGGTGTTTACTATCAAGCTGGTGATTTTTAGTCATGTAAGTTTATTTTAATTTCTTTTTCATAATTATAACTTTAGTGTTTTGAGATAATGCATCTTAATTTTCATGACGATCCGTAAGAGGTAAGCTGACATGGAAAGTTCAAACTGCTGAAATTCGTGCTGATTTCCAAACATTAAGGGCTTCCATGAAAAAATACTTAGAACAATTAAGAAAAATTAACAGTTATTATTAGGAGAAGGTGTTTCCTATCAATCTGGCAAATTTTAGGGATATAAGTTTATTTTGATTTTATTTTTTCCATAACTTAACTTTAAGCTGCGTTTTCTCAAAACACTAATTTTCATGACGATCCGTAAGATTAAAAAAAACTATTGCACGTATAAGCCCAATTTTTTTCCTGTGTATATATAGTTATATTATCTATAGAATGAATTAATATCATTTAGCTATTTACACATTTAGGTTATTTTTAATGAGTAAATAGCTATAAATTTATGATATTTCTCTTTTTTCTTCAAATTTGCATAATTTATAAAATATTCATGTTAAAATAATTTTTGTATTGTTAATTCATTCTATAGAATGTAGTTTTGGGATCATTTTAAAGTAAGTTGTAAGCCAATACCTATATTCTAAATTTAGTTATCTTACGGATCGTAAAGTAACATAATTTTTTTAAGTTATCTTATATTAAATATATTATATTATTTTTTGTAATTAAATGAAGGGGATTATTTTATGATTTTCTTAGAATTGAAACTTATCTTAAATGGCATTTAAATTTTTGTGTAATTTGAAAAAGTATTTAAAATTTTATGATTAGTCGAGACAGACACACTTTCAGCATGCATCACGACTCTTTAGAAGGTATGAGACCCCTTAAAAGTATTTTACATGTGTTTCGGCGCATAATAACTATTGAGGTTTTGGGCCAGGAAACCCACGACTACCGCTTATCACTACATTCTTGAGTGAATATGGTTTATCTAAGAACTTCACATGCATTGGGGCGAAAGAACCACCAGCTTCTATTATATATTATTAACTTTCGGATATAATAAGCTACTTCTTGTTTCTAATAAATGTACTTTCGTACAAACAGGGGTTCTTCAAAAATTTGATAGGAGGAACAGAATAGCAATATTATTCACTGTCACGGAAAATGCTTACTATTGTACCTGTGTTTGTAAATCGAGTAATGATGCTAAATTAATCTAAATTTAGTCTTCCTTTTGGCTTATGGATTATAATAAGGAACATTCACGTTAATCGCCATGTTTCCTTAACACTGCTTAGCATATAGGACGTTCAGATTAATATTAATACTTGAGATTTGAGCTTCGTTTACTATTTTTTACATTATTATTAAATTTTTGTATAAAACATATTGATATACAGTGTGTATTGTAAAAACATTTTATTTAGGTTTTATTTCATTTATTATCTTATATTTTTATTTGAATTGTGCGCGTTGGTGTATTTAATTTATATTAAGAATTGTGAATAATGATGAAGACATGTTTATCATTCAACAATATGGTGTTCCTACAATATGACGTTCAAATTAATATCATTACCTTAGATTCAGACTAAATTCGCTTAAGTGAAAATGTTATTATTTTACTTCTGAAGTAAGTAAACTTTTGTAAATGATTTCAACGTACAATGTGTATAAGGAACTGTTTCTTTAGATTTTCAATGCGTTTATTGACTCACTGTCATATGTCCTTCCATATGGATGGTGAACGTTGAGGCATTAATTTCATTTGAGTCATAAAATGAAACCTCAATACATTATGAAATTTACTGATTTCCAGTATTATAAAAGCAAATAAATTCTTGTAACATTCAATTTTGTTTACTCGAAAATTTTGAAGTCTAAATTTACTGTTTTATCTTCCAGAGCAGTATGGCCACGTATCCCTTGTAGTAAGATAATATTCCATATCATTTGCTTTTTCCCATTCATATATGTCTCTATTGATGTAATAGCCCATTTTTAGGCATCCTTCAGCTCTACAGGAGTCACATTCCTGCATCCAGAAATCTTCAATATCTTTGCAGTGTCGTGCTTCAAATCTGCATTTTTCATCAAAGCTAGCGATGAACAACTCACAGGCCCGACGATGGCTACAAACATGTTGCGGTACAGTTAGCGTCACTGAAAAATGAAAGAAGATGTATGCAATCTTAAGTAATCAAGCTGATAAAAATAACAAAAAAAATTCACATTTAATTAAAAGGTAAAGATTAAAATAGGTTTTAGCTATTTCATGATATTCCTTTTGATTTATTTGATTTTAAAGATTTGTTACTTCACAAACACAGGTATTGTTTAGAAGCGTTAACATTAAAACTCCATGTACTGTTTAACAGAGTTAACATTTTGGACGTTTGTGTTTTTAACTAAATTTTCAGGACTCCAACTGAATTATAGCATTCAGGACTCCAACTGAATTATAGAATTTTCTCTTAATGCTTTGAAAACTAGAAAGATTTTATTTTCATTCTAGAAAGATTATTCTAGAAAGATTTTATTCTAACTTTGAAAACTAGAAAGATTTTATTTTCATTAGTTATAGTATTGGATTTACAGATGGTAAGAGGAAAGTTTTCATCTTTCATCAGTAAAGGAAATATGTTTCAAACCTTTTCAAACTTTTTTCATTTATTTCAGAATATTTAGTTTTAAATTGAAAAAGAAAGAAACTTTTTGCACCTTTTGGCAAAATATTTACAAACTTTAGACCTCTCTATTCTGACTATTATAAACTATTCTGACCTATGAATGATTTAGTTCGCGATTAGACTGTCATTTCTTTGATTAAAGTGGGTTGTACAGAGAATATTGCCTTCTAGAAAGCACATAAAACTTATAATAAACGAACAGAATTTTCAAAAGCTTTCCTTTTTACACAATCTATGATCTGGGCTTTACTAATCCTTCTCTACATCGAGTGGTACTGATGAAGAATCACAAGCTCATTAACATAGCATGATTTTATAAGTGATATAAGCGAGAACAACGCTATTGAATTTATAACTCTGGTGGAAAATTTCTTTGGGTCTCATACGACAAAATTAAAATATTTAAGGATTCAAAAGCAAAAATTCAAAGGACATTTAGGGAGAAATATTTATGTATCATCTCTTCGTAGATGATAAAGACTAAAATACATTTTTGCTTTGAACAGTGCAAAGTTATTTTGTCATTTCGTAAAATTAAAGTACGAAATAAAGTATTAAATTCGATAAGCTTACTTTAGCGTCAGACATATATGCAACTTTCCAATATCTACTCAACTTCGAAGCAAGGAGAGGGTAACAACAACAACAACAATATTGGCTTACCTGCTTCGTGTAACTCAATCACATAACAGGTCCACTCCCCCTTTGGGCACCTCGTGGAGGTTCAACCTCCACTATTACGCTCCAAGGGAGCGGCGCACCACCTGGATACGACACCAGGCAGCACCGGTCGTCAAGTTGCTCCTACCAGTCGCTTGGGCGAGCCCGTCGCAGCGAGACATTGTAAGGATCCTAAGTTTTACTAACGTTTATTTTATTTTAAATCTTTACTATCACTTCTTAGTTTCTACTTCCGGCCAGAATTAAAAGCTTTAACTTATTTATGCAAATTGGTCTTGCTAACGCCAAGTGCTTAAGTTGTGGCTTTTTGCCAAGCAAGAGAGAGGAAGAAGTTACTAGAAGCAGGCCGCTTGCCATAGTAGTTTTACTCGGTTGCTGGTTGCCTTCAAGGCCAGAGGTTTAATCCTCTTGATAATTTTAAACGTATCGTAGTGTTAGCAGTTCTCTGTACTACATACGGCTTTTTGTTAATATACGACCAATCTTGGAGTTAGGCACTTGTTTGATTAATCCAAAGTTAGTTTAGTTAGAGTTTAGTTAATATTTTTATATTCTTACGTTCAGACCACAAGTGGTTGGTCTCTGTATTCCGAAGTCCGGAAATCATTGTAAAGAGAAAAAAATAAACGGTTTCGTATACCCTTCCTGTGTGTATTGTCTACTTCCCAAATTTATTGAACATAGCTTTAGTAAGCTCCCTGTTCCGAGTCAGAACAGTTAATGTTCCCTAAGCAAGTAAGGAGGAACACAGAACCTGATAACATTACCCAGCGAACCCGGGGGAAAACCCCCGGGCTACTAATACCACGCCGCGCTAGGACGTGCCAGACTCCGAGGCCGGCCAATGAGTGACCTTTCACAGAGCCTTCAGAACCACCAATTCATAAATTTTATACCCCC
This sequence comes from Stegodyphus dumicola, assembly GCF_044657685.1. NCBI lineage: Eukaryota > Metazoa > Arthropoda > Arachnida > Araneae > Eresidae > Stegodyphus > Stegodyphus dumicola. The sequence goes on from NC_140769.1 coordinate 175,271,407, forward strand.
GTGGCCGAGACTGCCTAGGTACAGATCCTAGCCAGTAGCTTCGCAGAGTTCTCTACGTCGAGCCCCGGGGGGAGAAGGAGAGGGTAAAATAAATAAGTTGTAAGATTCCAACCTTTATGCTGCAGCTATAAATGAAGAACCTTAAGAACTGATAAGCGAATAATCGCTTAGTTCAGTAGACAGGCAGCAGAACTCACGAAAGGTTAAATATCCTTTATTATTCAAAATAAATTTAACAGTCGACTCCTTGGAGTTACAGCAAAACCTCCACTTGGGCTTGAACTCCGGAATACTAAGAAATAAAACTTTCTAAACTTAACTAAAAAGATATAGCCGAAGCTGTCAAGATTCTACTACAGTCGATCCTTTAACGCTAACTAAACGGCGAAGCTATCAAAGGCCTAAAGTACGGCCGAGCGTAAAAAATAGTTTAGAGAGAGAGTAGCCTAAAAAGCGAACGCGCGCAGCTCAAAATCTCTGGCTCTCTAATGAAGTCAGTTAATATAACGAAGTCAGTAGACCTTCAACTTTAAATACTGGTTTTTCTGTATTTGCATTTAACTGCATTCTGAAAACACGTTCTGGCCGGACATTGTAAGCTGAAATTAAGAATAAACAGAAAAATAACTAAAACTTAACTGTTAGAAATTTAGGATAAACCTTACAAGGTAATATTTCATTTAATACCAAGCCAAATAAAGGCTGCATATTAATTTTTATGCAGCAGGCTGTATTCTATTCCCCGATATAAAAGTCTGTTAATTATTTTAGAAGATTTCATTTCCTTTCAGTTAATATAATCACAAACATTGCGTGCCATATATTGCGCTAATACACCCTATTCTACAATATGGCTACCCAATTTATTCCTGCGCATCTGAAACCTATCTTCAGAAATTATAATGTGTACAACTGAGTGCCGCTCGAATTATTCTTGGACTTAGAAATAGCTTCTCTTTTGGTATAGCCTTGTTCGAGACCAACTTACATCCACTACATATTAGAAGAACAGCTAATTTAGTTAAGTATTTCAATAAAATGTACGACTACGGTCCCCAACATCGTACTTCGTTGTATGTCCACAATTGACACAACAATCAAAGACTCTGAAATACAGCCCTTTTATTTTGGTAAAAACTCAGAACCTGATCTCTCGGGAGGTTGCACCTCTATCTCTAAGATCCTTTATTGATGCCTTAGTAGGACTACAGAGAGTTTTCTTCAGCTTTGATCTGAAATCCGCTGCAAACAAGCAAACTCACCATGAAGACCTTCTTAGGCAACTGGATCTGAAAATTATTAGTTGCATTCCTAAAGATGCAGTGCAGGTAGATACTGATGGTAGTTGTACATAAGATCGTACTGGCAGCGGTATCTTTATTAAGACCCCTCACTTTGAAACTACAATAAAGCAACGCAACCCTGACACTTGCTCTGTCTCTTAATGTGGGGCTTGATGCTATCTTGACACATATGATTGTGATTTTGGAAAACTATGGATTTTATCGGACAGCTGCAGTGCACTACAACATCTTGGTGGCTGGTCGTCCCCAACCGATGAAATATATCTATTCTGCTCAAATTGAAGTTCTCTCAGACCCACAACGTCCACCTCCAGTGGATCCCATGACGTGTTAATATTAGTGGTAATGAGGTCGCTGATAAATTCGCAAAAGAGGATAGTGAAAACGAAACGATCACTGGCTCCTCACTTACTTACCAAGAACTTTACTCAAATGAGAAATCTAAACTTAATATAATATGGTGTATTCCACCTACGCATCAATGTAACCACAGGAACATCCCCTGGCTTCCTTACTTACCAAAACTTACTTACCTTCCTTACTTCCTCACTTACTTACCAAGAACTTTACTCAAATGAGAAATCTAAACTTAATATAATATGGTGTATTCCACCTACGCATCAATGTAACCACAGGAACATCCCCTGGCTTCCTACTAGAAATCAAACGTGACCGTGACACAGCATTAAAATTTCAAATAAATGATACACACTCATGAACAAAAAAAATTAGCGCACCAAGAAGGATTCTTCAAAATGAAACGAAATTTTACATACGTAATGACTGCTTTGATATAAGTAAATGATAAGAAAATCAAAGAAAAAGGATAATTTATTTCAGAGAAAAAGGCAAAAGAACGGAGGAGTTAATACTCCGTTGGACCCCGTCTGTCGCGAAAGCACGATTCGATACGATCGAGCATTGAGTCATACAAGTTCTGTATGATGTCTTGAGACATTTCGTTCCATATTTGCTGTAATCTTGCCTCTAATTCGTTCAAACTCGTGGAATGCTCAACTCGATGTCCCAAATGATCCCAGTTATGCTCAATTGGAGACACATCTGGGGATCGGGCAGGCCAAGGAAGGGTAGTAACAGTGAGAAGACAGTCTTGTGACACTCTTGCCGTATGAGGCCGAGCATTGTCTTGCTGAAAAAGGGCTCCTCGGAGCCGTTGCATGAGTGGCAACACACGTGGTTGCAGGATTTCATGAACATACCGCTGGGCTGTCATGGTGCCACGAAACAATACTAGGGGTGACCGTGTATTGTATGCAATGGCACCCCATACTGTCACACCAGCTGTGGAAGCGATGTATCGCTGTACAGCAAAGGCATGATTGAGGCGTTCACCACGGGCTCTCCACACATGAACACAATTGTCATCACTGTCATGACTGAATCTGGATTCGTCGCTAAAGACGACCTCGTTCCATTCCGCTGCAGTCCAGTTTCCTCGTGCTCGACAGCACTCCAAACGGAGGCGTCGATGGGTGGACATCAAGGGCAGCACACATAATGGGCGCCGCGATACCAACTGTATTTCAGCCAGGCGCCTTTGTATGGTTCGAGAAGACACAGAGGCCCCTAGTGAAGGTGCTACCTGTGCCTGGATGGCTGCCGATGAAGCATTTGGCTGTCGCGTGCCTTACGATGTGGCGGTCTTCTCAACGACTGGTCTGTCGAGAGCGTTCTGAGCCTGATCTTCATGTACATGACATCTCTCGGGTCCACTGGTCCCAACGCATCCTCACAAAACAATCAGAGCGGCCTAATTGACGAGCTACTCGCCTAGCTGACCACCCAGCTTCCATCATCCCGACGATTCTCCCCCTCTCAAACTGCGAAAACTGCTCATATTGTCTTCGAACACTACGTAATGGCATGCCTACCTCAGCTCTTCCTTTGTAAATGATCCATCACACTCCAACAAGCTTTGGTTAAGCTTTGGTTTTATACTCCACAGAGTACGACGTTCAACGCCCTCTACCAGATATACGTAATGCGCAATCACGCTGCATTTCTAACCATTTGTATATCTCCTCGACATGTACCTTCATTGCAAGTTTCGTTACGATCCCGCAAATATTTCTTGGTGAGCTAATTTTTTTGTTCATTAGTGTATTTGTTATGGGAAGTGAAAAGAGAGTCCGAGGAAACATACCCTTAATGTCATGCTTTTTATGACTTTTCTAATAACTTAATCATTTTAACTTGAAAATCGCAATCGCCTCATGCACGAATTTGTTTCCCTAATTTAACATTCTTGAACAATTATTTTTAATTATTGTCAAGACATTTTACTAATTTAATGAGATAATTTGTATATATATATGAACATACCAAACATATATATATATATATATATATATATATTAGACTATTTTGTCGTCGAAATCTCTCTTAACTTACATTGTTTTCCAGACCTGACTGTTACACTGGCTGCCTGATTAAATTTTTATGTGCATTCTTCTTGAGTGATATAAGTACAAAGTAATTTGACTAAAAAGTTTCTCTTTTCCTTCAAAATTTTATTTGCGTGTACAGAAAGCTGTATGGAAATACATCTAATACATTGTGCCATAATCTGATACTCCAATAAGTTTTTGAGCTTTAATAATAAAGCAAAGTAGCCAATGCTTTATAATTTACTTTATTCAATTTTGCTGTAATGAATGCTGCTTCTGGGGCGCCAATGAATTCTCGCGTTGTACAGTTGCGGATTCCGAACAATACCCGCCTGAGTGTCCGGATCCGCTCTCACCTGTCACCTGTAATGAATACTGTGCCCTAGCGATACCACTTGTCTCAGGCTTGTTTATGTCTGTGCTTCGATAAATAATTATACCTATAAAATCCAGTAACATAATTCTAATTTTCATCAAAATGAAACTTATGACAGGACTTTGATGTCAGAACTGACTAAGACCAAGACGTGTTTGGAAAATAATTTTGTTTGAAAATCGATATTCATAGTTAAAAATGAGTATTTTAAGAAAAGCATTTATTCTAGAATAATAGGTTATTTATTTTTAAGAAGCAGAAATTTATTTTTAATTAAATATTAAATTCGATAATTTTTATCTTACAGCAAGAAAATCAGAAGATAACGCAAAACCTGTAAAATATTGATTTTCTCACATTATAATCTGCATCTAGTGCATTTGGCATTATAATTTTGCTTTATCCTTTTCTAAACAGTAGCTAATTGTTAAATTTTTGCAATGGAAATCACAATTATTGTGTACCTGTAATTAAGACTAATGAATATGTATAATGCACCCACAAGACAGAACGTTCTTCTAGACATGAAAAACAGAAAAACAAACAGCACTCATAAACTCATAAGATCATAAAAAAACAGGACTCATAAAACAGAAATTTCTCCTAAACTAAGGAGCTAAAATAAGGTGAAAGTATGAGAGGCTGATTCTGGGTGCTAAGGTAAGGCAGAATTATGATTTATGGAAGTCATGTTATTGATCGAACGCTAATTCTTAACTACTAGACAAAAAATCTGATGTGTACACCACATAACTTCCTTGTACGGAATATTATATTATACGCATTTTTTCTTGCATTTTATTTAAACTTATTGGATTTAATTATATCTACTTCGCCGACAGCGCATAAACCACAATAGAATAAGTGTATTCTTTAAAATTCACTCTATTTGTTTACCATAGCGACATTCTGGCACTAGGTTGACTTAACAGTATTATATTTTGTTCATATTATAACTTAGAATGCACAAAATTTGTATCATTTAAAGAATTATCTAATCGTTGCCACATGTTCTATTCAAATACTATAATGAAGCTGGAACGATGTATAAAAGAAATTAAGCAAACAAAACAAAAACGAAACAGTTTTTCACAGACGATTGAGTATTTCTCATTCAATTAATTCAGTTCTCACTTCGCGACAAGAAAAAAAATACATAAAAACTCAAAATATCTCCACTAAAAATTACTAATTATTAAAAATTAAATTATTAAAAATTAAGTAAATCTTAAACACTAATTTCCTCGAAAAAATTCCAGAAAGGATTAAGCATGATTTAAATCGCAATAACAAATGAAGGCGTTTATCTTTGTTGTTGTGAAGCTACGTTTCTCTAGAATGGCAACAAATTCACTACTCAGCTGTTTCAAATTTAAACAATCAATGGCCGCCATCAAAATAGGCTTAGAGGCACTTAAACAACTTTTAAATTGTTGATAATTCTAAAAATATTGCATACAGATTTACTAAAGGCATAAAACCCTTAAGAGGAAGATAAAAACAACATAATTCAATCATTTTTAAAGAAACAAATTTACAATTTACAAACATATAAGCGTAAAGAAACTGAGATCACTGAGCCAGGTAACAGAGTGGATATATTTATAAATATATTTATATACGTTTGGCGTGGCCGATTGCAACCAAAATACGAGGTGCACATCTACATGTTATAGTAGTCCTATATACAAAATTTCAAGGCTACTCGTTTTTGAGTTATGCGAGATACGTACGTACGCACGCACGTACATACGTTCGTACAGACGCCACGAAAAATTCTCTCCAGAATCATTTTAAAGCATTTTTTTAGTTTTTTTTTTTTTTTTTTTTTTTTTTTTTTTTGGAGGAAAAGAGTCTTTTATTCTGTCCTTACGTACAGATATCACGCAAAAACATCATAAAATTGCATTCGAAAGCGGTCAAAGTGGATATTTTCGTTGAAATATGCTGCCTGAAGCTTTTCGCGATTACAATACTTCCTTTTTACTTCGTACAAGAAGTAAAAATAGCAATCAAAAGATTTCGAAAAGATTTGCTCGCCAATATCTCCACAAAATTCAATGAATGTGAACGGATCGTTTAAATAACCGATGTTCAGGTTAATGTACAGGATATATCTTATACCTATATCTGAGATTATTTTAGAATATATATTTTAGAAGTTATATTAGTTTATAACTGCTGTACTAATCTGCTTATAAGTACTATACAAGTATAATGATGTACAAAACTTTCATATATGCACTTATTTATAATAACAAAAATTTCTCAAGATGTACTTGTGTATAGTAATAGAAACTTTAATTATTTTACCGTCTTTAAGAACCATTCCTTTATGCATGTATTCATTTAATATAACATCGACATTAGTGTAACTTAAAAATTCGTCCTCATTCACATTCCTAACCATTAAATTTCTATAACATCCAGGCTGAAGTTCTCCACCATTCGGATAATAATCTACATCCCCTATTGCATCTTCAATTCCAAAACCTATAAAAGAGAAAACATTTAGTTAAATAAAATGAAGCATAACTTTGATAAAATACATTTGATGCGCTTGCAATATTATGAAAACTTATGTGAACAAAGTTTTCTTTATTTTTACACTTAATGAAAAGATTATTCAGGAATACGAAAATCATGTATAAGTATTTATTGATGTTAGAAGAATGTATTTATTTATTTTAAATAAAAATAGAATAATTTATGTAGAATTATAAAAACAGTAGCAGTAACTTATGTTGTATGAATTTACCTTAATTTAATTACAGCAAACACTTTAAGCTCTAAGAAGAGAAACTTTAGAATCTGGCTTACAAACGAAATATCTAATGTTCTTGAATTTTATGTCCGAAATTCTTAAATTTATTTCCAAAATTCTTATAATACACTGGTTTCGAAAAATTAAATAACAAACAGAGAAAACTCGAAAAGTACTCAAGCAAATTGGAACAAACTTGGTGATAATGTGTATTATTCAATTAAATTTAAAACCTCAAGAAAATATTAACAAAACATTTACATTTTTGTGATAGCAAGAAGAAAATAAAATATCCTAAATTCGGGCATACAAATTAAGTATAAAAGATTTTTTCAATGGTGAGTATGATCACACTGAACAGCAATATAGGCCTGACAACGATGTCTCATAGCGTTTATGATGTTGACAATGAGCTGCATGAGTCTCAATGGCTATTGATCACATACAGCAGTTCTAAATCCATCTAGGATTTGGGGAGGGGTTGGAGGGCCGCAATATGCCTCCTGAAAGCGTCCCACACACACTTATTGGATTAAAGTAAGGACAGCGTTCTGGTCATGCTATTAGGACAGTAATTTTATAATTTAAGAAAATACTGCTCGAGCCGAGCAGTATGAAACTAACTGCTTGCAGAATGAAGGTATAGTTAACTGCCGCAACTAGTATGAGCGATAGGGTCTAGATTACTATCTATGTAACTCTGAACAACGAGAGTTCGATGTGGTAGCATATAAAGGTATTTGCGCCCATCTAAAGATACTCCTTCCTGTATAAGAACTTTACCTCCCGCATAGGCATGCCTTTCCCGCATTTTAGTTGGAAGATAACGATTGTGTTTGATTCTCTCCGTATGTAAACACATCGGAAGATACTCTGTAAAGATAAGCGGAACTCAGCAGTAAAATGAACTGATTTTCAGTCCAATTTACATTAGTGCGTGCCCAACTCAAATGCTCCCTCTGGTCACGGAAGGTAAGCGAGATGCACATGCTTGGTCGTCTAACAGACTTCTCTCCTTTAGCTTTCTGCGCGGCTGATATTACACTTTCTTTAGAACAAAATAAGCTCGTATCTAAATTATGATGGAGTTACTCTCTTGTTGTGATGTACACTATGTTTCAAATACCGAATATCTGCAGAAGTGGTAACTCTTGGACTACTTTCGTTAGACCCCAAGACTCTGAACCAATAGTTAGAAATTGCTTTAACAACTGGCTTACCAATGAATGATTGATATTTAACCATGTTGCCTGCAATATCAGACTGTCGTTGACCTGCTTCAAACTGGCCATGTGGCTCTATAACGCAATTCTACTGGCAAATGTCTCCCTAAACTCATTCTCAGACTTTGGCTATCTTGAAATAATTTAATATACCGTCGTTTACTAAATAGCGATTCACTTCTAAACAGCTGGTTTTAGGCTGTATTATACTTATCTAAAGCGATCTCAAAGCCATATTCGATGCAGCTTGGTTTTTTGGAGCATACTTCAAGAATTTTGAACTACTTTTAGCCAATTTAGCGGTGATTTTTTAAATTCGTTGTTTAACTTTTGGAAAACACTATAGGTACAGAAATGCCTGTACATTGTAATTTTAGGATTTTCAAATTTTCGATCTGTAAAATGCCACAGAATTTCTAAAGTAATCAAATTATGAAATGTTCACATATCTGATGCATTTTTCACATTTGCAATACAAATTCCGTAGTGACATAATAAATATAAAGCCTTAAATATTAATGTTTTTGTTAAAAAGCATATTGAATAAAAAAAGTATTCCTGCCGATTTCAATAATTCAAATTATCTGCAAGTCACCACCAATGCCATCACCAATGAAATCAAATATGAAAAGAAGCATTTAAACATTTATTATCAAATATATATAATTATTATCTCTGTATATATATATGTATATATATATTTGATATATTTAAACATTTATATCAAATATATATATACATATATATATATACAGAGAGAGAGAAATTGGTAATTTTAGTAAATACTAAGCAGATATGAGGGAACTCATAGTAAAGACAATGGAAATCGCAGCAAAGCAAGAAATTAATAAACACACACTTCCCCATTACGTAAAATTACTTCATATAATAGCAGGAAATTAATTGTCAAACGTTTCAAAGCATTTCAAAGCGTCACATGATCTCACAATATACTTCGAAGAAAATAAATATATGTTAAAAACATTTAAATTGAGATTTTTTATGTAACTGTAGGTATAACTATAGCATACTCCTGAGAGCTTTGCGAAGCTGCAGGAGAAAAGTTTAGGAAATTAAATTTTACCTGTTATGGAATTCCTCGGCTTGTTGGTATGGATGACATCGACGAAAGTGGCATCATCTTTGTCTAACCTTACAGCTGGTTCGACACCTTTGAAAAAGGGGCCTGAAGGATCCAGACCTTTAAAGGCAATGCACGTACTGTATTTGTCACAAATTAGTTGATTAAAAATAATTACAAAAAATATAAAAACAATTTAGCGGATCTAACCAGGCATTTGCCAAAGGAAATAGGTATGCTTTACACCATAAAATTTTTGTTAAGTAGATCCTTAATATTTTATTTTAATTCGAAGTGCGTTTTAAAATATTATAAACTGAAGGGAATAGTTTTAGTATAAAGCAGTGTAGGATAATATTTATAAACATCCATAGAGCATTTTATAATGTCTTTCCAGCATTTTTTCACAATTATCAACGAATATTTTGAACCGAGTAGGCTGTAAACGCAGAATAAATCCTGCAGGTTTACTATATTATAAAGTCAAGCACTTTATTATTGTTACAAAATAGTAATTTTAAATAAGAAATAATTTTAAATAAATACAGAATATATTTGCTCGTAAAAAATTATGATTATTTATTAAGTATACTTTCTGAAAGATATTTTAAAGTAAAGAATGTTAACTTCTGCAGTTTTCCAAAGAATAATATAAATACGTTTCACTTGAAAACTATTTTTAGAATAATTTCTAAGATGTTTCTGACTATTCTGAGGTTAAATGTGCTATATAATCATTTTCCCTCATAACACATTAGTAGAATAATGTGTCAGTAAACATCAGTAGGGCCAAATTCAGTCTTAGATTCGCGCTAATTTTAAATAAAGACTTTACGCATTTCTAGATATCTTATGCTAGTTTCTTTCCATTCCACTACTTTATGAGAGTTAGTATAAAGTCTTTTATTGAAGTATATAGAGTCCTTCATTTTACCATAATAATTTTATGAAATTATGTGGTAGAGAATTTCAAATTTGTTAATTTATAGGTATTATAAACTCTTTAATGGGTAACAAATGAAAGTCCAAATTCTGGCAAATTGTTTATTTGATAATTACATGAATTGCAATATGACTTTGCAATCGCTTGAATAATTGTTTAGAGATAATAGATATCCTTTCTTATTTCAGAGAGAAAGAATTTAGGATTTAGAGATATATCCTTTCTATTAAAAATTAATATTCTGCGAAAAAAATAATTCAATTCGTCTTGATATTTTACGTTAACTACCAAAATTTAACAGTTAGAACTTCACGATAAATAAAATGATATGCATAAAGTAAAATTATACAGAATATTACAAAATTATGCAGGAAATCTGCAAACTTTACATAAAGAGACTTTATTCCGTTTATATAATAACGCTGCTTCTGTTTATCAACTTTCTTTTTATTGAAATCATAACAAGTTTCAACATCATACAATATCCAGAACAAGGGACTATCAAGGGAAAATTATGTGATTATGCTCACAGACTTCATTTAAAACACTTAAACTACGATTTTACTTTAAGAATATCAAATCAATTATGTGCGGAGATCAAATCAAAATATTTTGCCAGAAACGTTTACGCAGATCAATCAGGATTTATAAAATTTCGATCTCTTCCACATCCCACTTGAGGTTTCATTTCTACATGTTTATTGATTTAATGTCGCATTTTGTTATTAGGCAACTTGAGTACAATTCTCATTAATTAAATTTTAGTAATTAAAATTCACTAACTGAATATTTAAAAATATCTAATCCTTACCAGCGTTTAAAGTTAATTGTTGATTGTTAATAGTAATCAAATGAATTGGTAATTATTTTGTAAAATATTAGTAAAACTAATAATTGTTTTAGAAGAAAAATATATTCTACCTATTAATAAAAATAACAGAATATGCCTTTGGTCAAGATGGTTTCGATGTGAAAATTGTAGGCACATATTTTTAAACTTTTCTCTGTATTTTATTCCAATTTATTTGCGAATTATAAGCTGTGTCCTCCACAGAACAATATCAAAGAGCTAAATTTTCATGAGCATATCAACAGTTCTTTTGTAAATAACGGGAATAAATTTATTTCATCTGGTTTTCTCAGAATCAAAATTATGTTATTAATAATATATCCCTCTGCATTTACACTACTGGCTTTTTATACTTACTTTTTTAGTTAGATTACGAATACTAGCAGTTTTATATTAATATTATCGTTTTATACTGGTACTCTTACCAGCAATTTCACTTTAATATCACGTTTTCATGTAGAGACTTAGATTTCATGATATGTTATTTTGTAAATTATGCTAATCAATTTGCCCTTTCACTTTATACGAATGAACGTCCGTATCTGTAACGAATACAGAAATCTATAACGTAAATAAATGGTTAATTACGAAATAGAAATTTGAATTATTTAAATAATTGAAAAGTAAAGATACTTCAAGAACACTTTTGCGTATTTATTTAAGAATTTTCCAGCTTGCCAGTGCGAGTGAGTACTTTTGTACGAGTGAGGAAATGTCCGCATGAAATTAAGTGTACACTTTTAAAAATAATAATAAAAAAAGGCTTTTAAAAAATGCGATTTTTTTAAAATGGTTAAAATAAATTAGAATCAAAAAAGTGGAAAGTAATTTATCATATATTTTAATGGAAACAGCAGATAAAATATTTCTCTACAACTACAATTCTATATCACGAATAATAAACGCATGAGGCCCCTTTAATAATACTACAGAAATAATTACTTTTTACAATTCCGTTTAAAAACTGATTTGATGTATTCAAAACGTTTCCATAGTTAGTTCACCAAGACTGAACCATTAAAAGACTAGATTATCTGCATATGGGGATTGATTTATAAACATTCCTGAATAACTGAATTTAGTTGAGAGTACTTACTATGAAATGCTTCAAACAAAGCTTAAGTATTCACGTCAAAAACGCATATCGGAAACAGATGAAATTAAGTTCAATAAAAGATTCCGTTTCATTTGGGTTTAAATTCTTATATAAAAAGATTAGTTTAGAAAAATAGAAAAATTGATGAAATTTGCACCTGCTTTATGCATGTAACAGCTAGTACTTTTGACATGCCAATTCGATTAGTACGTAAGTACCCAAGGTTTTATATTTTGTGATATAAAATTGTAAATGAATTTTTTCATGGAGAATTATTTCATAACTTATTTCTGTTACATTTTTTTCTCTTTAATTCAGTCAGTATTTCGTCAATTCTAAATTAAAATGTGTTTTATAAAAACCCTTTTATTTAAACTTTTTGTTGCTTTTTGTTCTCAATTATACGTTTTCAATCAAATCATTCTTTGAAAATTGAAAATTAATCAATAAATAATAATCGTTTTCTAGTTCCGGTAGTTTGTTACTATTTAAGACATTAAAAACTATATATATTGCTTCTAACTTTACATTATAATTTATGCAAGATATGCGTGATAAAAATTCATGTATTTGATCTTACTGCTCTCTTGAACGGTGTGTTTGCATCCTTTCATTATTGCTTTTGCGTTATTGTTACTTTTTTAAATTCAGCTATTGGTTATTCAGCTCCAAATCGAATTCTTTGCAGTGATTTTATTCTAAAAGCATATATAAAAGTGTAGCTTACATATATCCAGCGCACAAGATAAACATTCAGAAGAAAGTTCCGTTTTCCAAAGTTAATCAACACATATTTTATTTAAATTGTAAGAACGGTTATATATGTTTATAAAATAATTAAACTTCAAATTGTTTCTTAATTTATCTACTTGTATCGGTCAAATCCATATTCAAATACTGCGTTTCAGAAATAAATATTCTATTAATAAACTTTTCGTGCTTTAGTATGGCATTAAGCTATTATAGAAAATAGCTTGTTTGTTAAGCTGATAAATTTAATTTTTTGTGTGATATAGAAGAATGAGATATTTTGCAGTTAGCTCATTAATAATAGTTCAGGTAACATCATTTTATTCTAAGAAAACAAATAACGATGAATGACCTGTGATTCGAGAAACCAAAGTTTTTGCTTTCTTTTGAAGCCATTTGCCTGCGTATCCCGCTGCATGGGCACCAAGTCCATGACCAATAATATGTACAGTGTCGAGAGGATTGAGTTTCGTTGAATTCTGCAATAAATATTTTTAAAAAATCAGTGCCATAATTTCTGCAGTCCAACATATAACTAAATCAGATTTACAATGCAACATTCATAACATAAATTTTTCTAAAAGTTAGCTTTGCGTTAATAACTTCTTTTCTCAGCGCCTTATGTCATTACGATATTCGCTTAGACCAGGGAATCTTATATACAGGCCCTACAATGTCTCATTACAGTATAACATTTTAAAACAAAAAAGTAATTTTATACTAGCCTATAATCTTTACCGGGAGTTGAGTGGAATTTTGTTCAAAAGCACTGCCATCCTGCTTTGAAAGCAGCTGGCAGTGTATGAACGCCAAAATAATAAATGTTTGCTGGAATTCCGTATGTGTATGTATTCCGCAATTAGGTAGTTCTTATGCAGATCTAAAGTATGTTTGTTGCAGGTATAAGTCATCACATTTTAACATTAGCATACCAGTAAGAACACAGCTATTGACAAGATATAGCGCGGTTTAGTTTGCTCTTGAATCATAGGAAATAAAAAGCTTTGTATTTCTTTTCAGTATTACGTATAATAAGTATAATAATTAATAGTTAAGTAGAGATGAACCGTTAGGCGAAATTTTTGTGGTTAACTTACAAGGTATTTCTCCCGCCTTCTTGGCATGACTTCGTGGTGTGGTGTTCTGCATGCTCAGCGAATAATTCAGAGGTCCGTGGTTCGATTCCCGGCGAAGGCGTTTGCTCATTTTTCATCTCTTTGGCTTCCAAAATAACCTAATGACTCTACAGTGGCCCCCGATTAAAACGAATGTTGTGGGATGATTCTCCGCACCCAGGATTTGGCGATTGGGTCCCCTAAAACCTCAGTCGCCCTTTAAAAGAGGGAGTATATAAGGTATTTCGGTACTATTCCGTTTTGAGGACCGTAAAAAATCGCCAAACTATTGTTGATGCCAGGCCAAAAATAATTGTGGCAACCCTAACGCAAGAAAGCAAGTATAATAGTAAATAACTATTTAAGATTGATGTTTTAATTTAGATGAAATGTTAATTTCATATAATACTTTTTTATTATAATTTATATAAAAAAGGCTAAATATGACTGAATGGAAGAGTAAATAATTATTTCAGATCATTATTATAATTTATATAAAAAATCTTATGTGTACACCACATGACTTCCTTGTATTGGAATATTAAATTGGAGTATTAAATTATACGCATTTTTTCTTGCATTTCATTTAAACTTATTGGACTGAATTAAATCTACTTCGCCGACAGCGCATAAACCACAATAGAATAAATGCATTCTTTAAAATTCACTCTAGTATTTGATTACCATAGCGACACTCTGGCGCTAGATTCACTTAACAGTATTAATAATTATATAACAGTTAACTTATATAATAATTTTATAACGGAAGCTAAGTTAACTGTTATATAATCCAATAATTATATAACAGTTAACTTATATATTTCGTTCATATTATAACTCATAATGCACAAAATTTATATCATTTAAAGAATAGAATTATCTAATCGTTACCACGTGTTCTATTCAAATACTATAATAAAGCTAGAATGATGTATAAAAGAAATTAAGCAAGCAAAACAAAAAAGAAACAGTTTTTCACAGACGATTGAGTATTTCTCATTCAATTAATTCAGTTCTCACTTTTCGAGAAGGCAAAAATACATAAAAAAACTCAAAATATCTATATTAAAAATTACGAAGTAAATCTTAAACGCTTATTTCCTCGAAAAAATGATTAAGCATGATTTAAATAATAAATGAAGGCGTTATCTTTGTTGTTGCGAAGCTAAGTTTCTCTAGATTGGCAACAAATCCACTAGTCTCCTGTTTCAAATGTAAACATCAATGGCCGCCATTAAAAAAGGCTTTAAACAACTTTAAAATTGCTGATAATTCTAAAAATATTGCACACAGATTTACTAAAGGCATAAAATCCTTAACCGGAAGATAAAAACAACATAATTCAATCATTTCTAAAGCCAAAAAATGTACAATTTAACAACATATAAGAGTAAATAAACTGAGATGACTGAGCCGGGTAACAGAGTGGATATATATATAAATATATTTATATACGTTTGGTGCAGCGGATTGCAACCAAAATACGAGGTGCACATCTACATGTTATAACAGTCCTATATACAAAATTTCAACGTTCTGAGGCTACTCGTTTTTGAGTTATGCGAGATACGTACGTACGTACATACGTTCGTACAGACGCCACGAAAAATTCCTTTCAGAATTAATTTTAAAACAGTTTTATAATTTTTTTTAAGGAAAAGAGTATTTTATTCTGTCCTTACGTACAGATATCACTCAAAAACATCGTTAAATTGCATTCGATAGCGGTCAAAATGGATATTTTCGTTAAAATATGCTGCCTGAAACTTTTCGCGATTACAATACTTCCTTTTTACTTCGTACAAGGAAGTAAAAAAGGCTAAACTTTACTGAATGGATTCCTGCATCGCTATTTCGCTACCGAGTTATCGCTAAAGCATAATTTCATCTCGTTGGTTGTTCAAACGTAATTTTCTATAATGAATGATGCCTTTTCTTTGAAAAAATTCTATTACAGACTTTTCGTCATGGACTATTCCCAAATTATTAAATGCATAGGATATCAAAAAGGGATTTAAAAATTAAAATAAATGGCGTATTTCAATGACGTCTTAAGATATATAGAACTATCTAAACTTACGCAATCTGAAATCAGCTCTTACGCTAGATTTGGCGCGCTGTTAAATGGCCTGGGTACGTTTGCTAGTTTTGGCGCTTTTGCGCATACATTTTCCCTGCAATTTTTTTACGGTCCTCGAAACGAAATAGTACCGGTATTTCTCCCGCCTTCTTGGCATGCCTTCTTGGCATGCCTTCGTGGTGTGGTGGTCTGCACGCTCAGCGTGTAATTTAGATGTCCGTCGTTAGATTCCCGGCGAAGGCGCTTGCTCATTTTTCATCTCTCTGGTTTCCAAAATAACCTAATGACTCTACACGCTGTTAGGTCTGACGATAAGCGTTTCTCGCTTCGGGTGTACGAGTAAAATAGAAAAGCTGGCTAAAGTGCAGAATCACCCACTTATTCGTTTGGCGCCTTTTACAAGTGTAAGAAGAATTGGATTTTTGTCGTTTACTTTTCATGTGAAAATAGGTCGATGTGTACATAGAAAAAGTCAAGGGAGTGTGCAGTGCCATTTTTGTGCAATTCTGGGATTTTTTTTAATGTGAAAATAGGCGATGTGTACATGCATATCGAGTATGTGCAATTCTTAAAAACACGCCAAATAGTGGGTGATTCTGACTTTCTCCGAAAAGCTTTGATTTATCTGATTACCTAAAGCACACGAGGGTTATCTCTACTACTACTAAAACTTTAAGCATTATAAATTGCAAATCAAAAGAATTTTAACAGTAAATAAATAAATGTAAGAGTCATAATTATTTATAAATAATTTTAATTATTAAAAAATTTTAAGTTTTTGTTATTAAAAATTCGGAAATTTCTAGAAAATTTAATTAATGTTTATGGTACTACATAAAGAAGCGTAAGATATTATGTAAGCCTTTATTGAATTGCAAGTTTTGAAGAAGTTCACAAGCGCGAAGAATTGAAAAATTAGTTTAAATTTTTGCGCCTCCTCTTTTCAGTAGCCACATCACTCGAAAGAAAGAAGCAAAAAGGATTTTTTTAAGGTTTAAATCATTTAATAAACTCCGTTCAAACCTAAAGATTGGATAAAAGTAAATATATTAAGTAAGTACATTAAGTAAAGTAAGATTTTTTTTCGTTTCTTTTAAAGAAAGCGAATTTTGGTTTTGTTCTTTAAAACTGGTTATTCGATCACGTGAAATTTTAACAATTTTACTTTAAATAAATAGACATAATTCTATTTTAATTCAATTAGTTATTAAATAATGATTTAAACACCTTCTTTCAATTCTTCTTCGTATACAACACCTAAAATTTTGAAAAAAAATTTATTGCTTCATAATAAAATTGTACCTTCAGATTTTGGATGAAAAGCCCGATTTCAGCTCCCACCACTCTTATGTTAGCAACAGCCTGTTCGTACCGAGGTCCAGCACCGTTTGACCAGTCAACAACGAAAACATTACTTTTCTGCTTATCCAATATAACAGTTCTTAATACCTGAAGAATAAAATTGAGTGTATTATTATTATTGTAAATAGCAAAGAAAATATTATTAACATATTAAATTCTTACACTATGTTTTCAAACCTCTAGAAAACCTAATATTTTTCCAATCTGAAGAAAATACTGCATGTAAATATTCACTGTCTGTATAGTAATAAATTAATTGGAACGTTATTAATTATTAAAACGATATTAGAACCCAGTCAAAAGGAATTTGAAGATTAATCTCTTGGTATACTTGGCTATCTAATCTTTTATGGATTCCGAATCTTTCATTATGAATTTTCATGAGATGTGCTAATTGCGAATGTAATTTATGAAGAATAAAAAAATGTAAATTGTTATAGATGAAATAAATATAACTTGTTAATTATGTTCAGTAAGACTTCTTCCCCTTGCCATTTTTATCCATATGAATAAGGTTAATTAGTTAATTTGTAAGGATTATGTTATGCTAATTTTATTAAGAGTTAAATTTTAAGTTCCTTTCCTGTCGATTCTTACCTTCAACTTACTACTTCCGGCCAGAATGTAGTTTTAGAATCACATCTGAATACATTATAAGGAAGAGCAGTACTTAACCGCGAAGTTCTTCGGACTTAAAAAGAGAGTTACCAGTATTCTGTCTGCACGCGTCCGTATTTTTAGGCTACTCTCACGTAAGCTATTATTACGCTCGGCCGTACATTTGGCCCTTGATAGCTTCGCAGACAATTAGCGTTAAGGGGCCAACTCGATTAGAATCTTGATAGCTTCGGCTGTAGCTCTTTAGTTTAGATTAGTTTTAGTTTAATTCTTAGCCTCTTAAGTTGAAGCCCAAGTGTCTTCTTTTACTGTACACTCCAAGATGGAGTTCTGTTAAATCTTATTTGAATAATAAATGGTTATTTACCCTTCCATCTTGTTGTTTCCTGTCACACGAATTTAAGCGATTGTTCGTTTATCAATTCTTAATATTCTTCACATTCAACTGTAACTTGTAACTTAGCATTTACAAAGTGTGGAACTCTACAATTTCATTCAGATTTTATTCTATAGATGGGTAGAAAATGCTCGTATGCTTCAACCTTAGAAACTTAATTACTTTGCTTTATTACTTTTATAATGTCATTTCAAACCTTTTTTTAAGAAAAACCTTTTTTTCGAAATTTCACAATCTGTACTTCTGTTGAGCAAAATTTGCTTATCATGTGCTCTACATAATGTATTACTGAGTTTCGATTTTCAATTCAAAAATTAAGAAACTAAAAATAAATTTTAAACTTAATCACAAGTCTCATCTGTGACAGTTAATCCTGCAGTTATATTCCATGAATTAAAAAAGCGCCTCTATTTTTCATGAAATTGAAATAACGTCACATTTACTCGCGTATTTTCCTCCCTAGCTTCCATTGCCAAAAATAGGGCGAGACAAAATCCCCTCTTCCCTAAGAGAAGTGGAAAAGAAGACAGCTTTTTAGAATAATGTTTACTGTATTTTCTCTCTTCTTACCTCGTGCTTTATGGTGCAATTCGAAAGTAGTCGAAAGAGCAGTCTGAAGATCCGGAGCTCGAGTCCCGACGAAGGCCATTTTTATATTTCCTGCACTAAAGCAATCCTAATGACTTTACAGTGTAATGTAAATATTAATTTTGTTAACTTTCTGGAATATTGGCTTCTTTTAAATAAATAGTATTGTGCTGGTTATCACAATTTATTCATGAGTACTTTTCATTCATTTTACTCCTACTGTAATCGTGTCTTACGAAATTATATTTTTCACATAATTTTCCCCTCTCGATTTTCGTACGATAAAATTAGTAAAACAAGGATTTAATACGGGAGTAAATACACTATTGTTTATTAATTTTTTTTTCTGATAAAACTCAACATGATATTTCTTTCAAGTTTTAATTCGTCAGAAAAAAATAGTTCTTAGTATTCCTACATTCAGTTTATAAATATGTCATCAAATTGTATAAACTGAACGCTTTTAATGCAAAATAAATACTGGAATTATAGTTTTTACATGTAAATACTTCACCAAATAAAACACATTTAGCTAGAAGAAAGTCATAAATTGTGTTAAACAAATTCATTTGTTTGACACTCAAAACTGTAACGCTCAGTGATTCCGTAGAGGAAAGCAACTAACACTAAAAGCATAATATAATATATTAATATTAATTTCAATGTAAAGTAATTACAAACATATACAAGGGAAAAAATTCAATTTTTTTTTCATTTAGAAGTATCCGAGATCCAGCACCATTTGACCAGTCAACAACGAAAACATTACTTTTCTCCTTATCCAATATAATAGTTCTTAATACCTGAATAATAAAATCGAGCATTATTATTATTGTAAATGGCAAAAAAATATTATTTAGCACAAAAAATATTGCTAATGAAGGAATGCGAAGTTAACATTAAAAGTATTAAATTTGTGAGTTCAAAATCATTATTCTGCAGTATTTTATATAAATTATAGTATTTTATCCGAACCTTTTATCAAAATCTACCTGTAAAGATATTAAGTATTCTTTTTATTCCTTGCATGCCATCAATGAATATGAGAAACAAGTAAAGTTCTCTAACATCTTAGGTCATAACAGCCTCAAGTAAATTTTTACCTAAAGTTCAAAAGTGTTTTTAACGCTTTTGAACATCATTTTACCTCTTTTGACAACGTGTGCCGTTCGAGTATAGTTGCGCATGTACGCGTTAATGGGATGTCCTCGGCGTTAATGGGATGTCGTGACGTGAATCGTCTACACGTCACGACAGATTAATGAGCTCCCAATCTTTCATTATGAATCTCGCATTACCTCTTTCGCATCGGTAGAGGCAAAATTCTGTTTCTCTCAAACATCTGAAACACCTGCGTAAATGGATTTTTGTTAGAATAGATTTCCTTTCCAAATACGTATCTAATTTACTGTGCATATCTATGACTACCGTATCATGCTATTATGTATACTTTTTGAATTACTGGATCTTATTTTGTCGTTACTTTTGTTTCACTCAGTACGATCAGTTTTGTTCTCCATTATATTTACATAATGAAATACAGCGAATAATTTATTTTAGTCTCATCATCTGTTCAGAGCCGGATTAAAAATAAGGGTTCTGAATTAGATGAACTGATAATTTATATACTGTGAGTATATACGAATAATTATTTCATGAGACACAAAAATCAGTTTTGTTTGCCGGGATAATTATCAAGTAAAACTACTGCGAACAACTAACTTTTTTCGAACAAGATTTCAATCTGAATAATAATTCTAAATATTATCTCTCGCCCTTTTTTCTGGATTAAACATACGTATTTAGGAAATATAATAATAAGAAAAATACTAAATTCTCCTTTACTGTGATCATTGATAGTTTTCGAAATGCAGACAATTTCTGCATTTGAAATCGGCAGTAATCAATGTCTAGAAATTGCCAAATACTAAATGTGATGCAAAGGTAAAAATAGATAATAAAAAAGGTGTCTTTGAAGAATGGTATGCTTTTAGTAGGAGTTGTTGTAGGAATATCGCAAATGTAAACTTGGATTAAATTCTTATCTTTGTTAAATTCATTCAACATGAACACGGAACATTTTTACGATATAAAAAGATTTTTCTATCTGAGCAGCAAAAGGATTTTTATTTTTATTTGATTAATCAGTTTTTCAGAATGAGAAAATTAGCTTTTATTTTCGCATTCCCTTGCCACAAAGCTCTAAGTGTTATAATGAAAATACGTTACTTCGCTCAGAAATGTTCGTCTACTTGGATAGTCATATATTTCGACCGTTTTGAAAAATTATCCTTTATAAAAAAAGTAAATTTGGAATACATATTAATACATTATGACAAAAACTAAATTATCAATGGGAATTTTCCAGGAAGGAAACTTCTCCATACTTAACTATCTGCTATATTTCTAAGACAATAGTTGCCGTTGATTTAGAATTAAGCAAAAGTTTGCTAATGCGTTTGCCGAAATAATATGTACCCTTAAAAATTATCTAGAAATTAAAACAGCTGTTTAGTAAAATTAGGCTTAAATCTAAGTAGAATATTCCTTGTTTCTTAGATTCAAATTAACTTTCTGCATTCGTGTTTATACTTATAGATTTTTCCAGAGTAATGGTTGCATGTAAAGTAATATCACTAAAAGAACATACAATATAAGATCTATTATTTCGATGCTATTTGAAGCCATACTTGCCTCTGACCACATTGCATTTCCGTCTCGAAAATCGTGTATGATGAAGAATGTGTTCGCAGTATTGTTAAAACCGCTGTCGTTTATAGTCCAAGAAGAAAAGTTCAGATTTGTTACATACTGTGGAGTCATATCATTGGTTGGGCTGTAAAATCTGAATTCAGTGCCAATTTTTTCCCTCGATTCTGGCTCAGTACTAATGAACCTTTGGAGGCGAGGAGAATCGAATGGATATCCTCTGTCAAAACAGCCAAGTTCATCCATGCATACTTCACTTCTTTCCGTCGCTTCTTGTGTTCTGAAATTAACTGAGCAAAGTACATCTTTTTTCATTTTCTAGAATTTTATTGATAGGAATTCACGTGAACCAAATAAAAAAATTAAATTAAAGAAATGAAACAAGTAGAAACTATTAGGTTGTCGCACGCGTGAAACATAAGAAATTAGTTGTGCCTGCACCTCAAGTCGAATTAATGGGAGCTCTGATGAAGAAGAGCGATAATGTCTTATATCATCCCTCATTTAAAAGAAGACAAGTAAGAAGAAAAACACGCAGTCGACCAAATACGTCTGCTAAATCGTAAACACGTATCACAGTTTATTTCAAAACTCACTAAAAAGAGACCTTTTTTAGGTTTTTCTCTCCCGGAGCAGGAGACATGAAACATCAACTGCAAACTTACCAGGGTTTAAAACTCTAAACTTTGTCAGCTACACTTCCTTAACCATTTACACCACGAGAGAATGCATAGGGAAATGCGCTAATTTCTTTTATACATTTATTACAACAATTAATTTCTGTAAGTTTGGGAAGCTTTTCAATATTCTATTTTTTATGTGAAAAATTACTGTTAAACGTTTACAGTTATTCAAAAATTTCGAAAGTACTATAGTGATTCATTTTATTTGCGCTTTGCTGTGTCATCAATAATTATTTGTTCTTTTTATTCAATTTATTTTCTTTTATTCGATAGACTTCGTGGGTATCCGTTCATATAGAAAGGTGACAGATATAGATGTAGCTAAACAAATATTTAAAGAAATTTTTGTCATAAGACGCCTCTAGGTTTATTCTCATATTAAAAATATAGAAATAAAATATTAATTCACTTAAGCAAAAATTTCCGGCAAAACCTGAAGATCATGGTAATTTTGTCTCAAGGAAATAATTTATGTAATTCCGTTCACTACAGTGCAGGAATTCTGAAAATGTAAAATGATGTTTTCAGAGGTAAATAAAAGTGAAGCTGTACGAAATACAAAACTGATTAGATTAGAATTGTATTCAAGCAGGAGTGTTTTGACAGCAAAAATAAAAACGAAATAGAAAATATTTATTAACTTATGAAGAAATTTAAAGATTAAGATATAAATTAATAATATTAGAGAAGAAAAAGAGAAAATTAGAAATTGATGATATATTTATTAATAAGATTTCTCACATTTTAGTTGAAATTTCGTGAAAGATTATGTATTCTGATTTAATTTAAATTGAAGTTTAAAAAATATTTTAAATCAAACTATAGCTACAATGGAAAGAAAAAATATGAAAAATATCAAATGCATAAATTAATTTGTGCACTATGTTATTTATGTATTTTATTTGAAACTTTGATTTTTGCAGTTTATTAATAAGTGCCTTCTGTTTCGTTTAGAAATTTAATATCATGCTATAATTTCAATACATATTTATTTTAACTTTGGGCTTTTTCAACTGATAATATTTAATAATAATAAAAGCAGATACGTCTAAATAGTTTGAAATTATTTAGAAATGTTTAAAATAAAATTAAGGCACTGGTTTAAATTAATTTATGAGATCAATTTCAAGATTTTTAAAATTATATCTGAAGCAATAATTACATATTTTTACAATTTTTTTTTTCAGAACTTATTTTAATAAACTAAACCACATTTGAACAACCTTAAGTATAATTACTTAGAAGGGATAATTTAGAAATTAAATGCTCATAGATGCAATACAAAGTATCTTGTAAAGGACAAAAGATTAAAACAAATAAATGAAAAAAAGAGACATTAGAAAAAAGGAGAAAAATACTCAAAGGGAAAATTCATTATACCTATTAAAGGATCCTGTACCACATTTCCGCTAACAACAATAACCACTACCAACAAGATTCCCACAGTAAACTTCATCGTTTTGAAATCCGTATGATATGTACCCCTAAATGCGCAGGGGCAAGATTTTATAACATGGACAAGACTTACCATCTGTTTATCACATCTGGAAACATCAGGCCTTTGACATGCTCTTCTTAAAGCAGATGGATATTCAGTTTTATTTTGCGAAAATAAGTTTCAAAGTTAATTCAAACTGAAGAAAATCCTAAATACTCAATGCGAAATGTCTGTCAATGTGAAATGTCAGTATCTATAGAAACTGCTATGCGAAGAGAGTAGATAGAATATTGTATAAATTTAAAGCAAATAAATTTCTTTAAGTGATTGGCATGTGTATGTTCAAAGAATGAATTTCCTTTTTCCATTTTGTAATGATAAATGCTGAAATCTGTAATTTCTTAGTACTTTTCAGCGTGGGTTCACATCTCTAAAATTCTAACGTCAAACTGAAATGAATAGAATGGAAAGTTCAATGTAAAGTTTTCTTATAAAAATCGTATAAGATTTTATATTGTTTCTTAAAGGTTTTGAGCATAGTTTAAGCTTATTAATATAATACCCAAACGATTTGCATACATTTGTAGCTTCTTTTCTGCATTTAATATGGTTACAGAGCTATCTGCAAATTCATTATGTTTACTCTGCTGAAAATTTAAACAAATAATTTATACGCTGCCAAAACATTAAACTCAAAGTATGAAGGGCTTATTTCTTTGTAATATTGCTACGAATTTTGTACTTAAGATAGGTAATTTTAGTAGAATTATAAGTAAACTTCTTGAATTTTTTTTCTAACATGAAAACTCTAAAGAGAAGCTATGCCAGGAAAGTAGGAATACCGGGACAAGTGCATGTAACATTGAGTAAATGGGTATCTCAGTAATTTGGCGAGATATCGCAAAGCTGACAACTGTTTTGGTGATTTATTCTGTCGCCAAATTTGACAAAAATTTGGGGACATTTAGGTCCGTTCCTTGTATCACCGTAATATATATTGAAATTTAATAAATGCAATTGATTACTAAGTTAGCTGTAACCGTAATTCTACACACATATTGCTTTCCAGTAATTTCGAGAAGCAGAAAATACTAGAAATGTCTCGGCGGCCGGTTGAAAACTATTTAAAGCAGAAAGGTGAGCATCTGCTCTCAGTCGCTTGGTTATTGTTGTTGCGAGTTAGTTCCGCGTGAACTCCGATATATCCAATTAGCTTTCTTTTTAGATACGCTTTGCATTGCATTGTGTTTAACAGAGCTCTGAGTAATTTCTTTTGATAAAAATAAATTTTGTTATTCTATAATCGGGCCTGTATGTATTCAATCTGTTACGAACCCGTAAGCAAGCAGAAATATCAGGCAATGAATGCGTTATAACTTCATTTTTGATTCTACAGAAATTATTTATAACTTATAAAGGTTCTTACCAGTTTTGAACTCACAGATCAGAATCCTTTACTTCAGCGCAATAAAATTTATTGAAACTTTTCTGTTCATGATACGTAAATTAAATAACATTGCCATATTTTTTTAATTGATCAATACTGCTTTATATTCTTTTCAGTTAATAACTCTTATTTTTAAAATTATAAAATTATTGCACACTTATAGCTTTTAAAACGTCTCACTGATGTGAAAACTGTTCAGAAAAAGTTACATCCTTTTATTTTTTATCAAAAATTTATTGTATTTTCGTAGTATTATTTCTAAACATTAGACAAAAAAAAGTTAATCACACCTGTTTTTAGTATATTAATTCTTTTATACTTTCACATATTATTTTGCATGAGATATATAATATTTCACATTTCATATCTGAGAGTAAAGTTATTTCAATTAAATATTAATTCTGATAATTCATTTTTTTCCCTGATTGAGCACAATACAGACGAATGTGATAACTCTGCTAGTTAAACTCGTTTGCTAATACATAAATGTAATATTTCTTGTAGTATTTTTATTATGATGTAGCCATTTCTTTAACTGATCAAAGCGCTATTTATCTTTATAGTATACTAAAAACGTATACTGTGAGTAGAAATTTAAAACATACTGGAAACAATATACAGGGTGACTGCTACTTCATGGTACAAACTTTAAGGACTGGTTCAGGACACTGTAAAAATAACATTTTGTAAATTCATTGTAACTAATTTAATTAATATTTTGTAAATTAATCACATTTTGTAAATTAACTTCCACTTGTAAACGAGATTATGAAAATAAAACACTTTCCTTATCATTTGTTCTTTCCTGTGTTTGTGCTTCGAAGCTTCGCTTTTGACCATAAATTCCTATACAAAAATGTGATTGTTGCAGTGTCCTGTAGCAGCCCTCAAAGTTTGTACCATGATTTAGCAGTCACCCTGTATTAAATTATAAAGTGGAAATATTACAACAGATTCATTTTCAGAATATATATTTCTTAATTTGTAGATGCTTCTAAAAAATGCAAAATATATTTTCTGTTAGCATTTGCACATTTTTCAATTTAATAAATAAATGTAAGATTTCTTAATTTGTAGATGCTTCTAAAAAATGCAAAATATATTTTCTGTTAGCATTTGCACATTTTTCAATTTAATAAATAAATGTAAGATTTCTTTAGTTCTTCTATTATGACAAGATAGTTTCTGGAAAAGAAACTGTTAAATAGAGAGTGGAAAAATACTGGAAATTAGATATTGAACTATAGCGTGAAAATATTCTAACAAATGCATTTTCAGAATGTACTTTTTTTTTAAATTTGCAGATACTTCTGAAAATGCAAATTAAATTTCTGTAAGTATTTGCAAGTTTTTCAGTTTAATATCATGCCAGGTCATTGCTACGTTCGCTAATTTTGTGAATTCAGAACCCAGCAAAATATTGTTGCGTAATATTAGGAAGGTTAACTAAAAATCAACTTAATTGTCTTTTTGTTGTGACATAATTTTAACAGTTTCATTTTATTTTGTGGTCTCTTGAAAGTTTTGGGCCCACCAGCGGCCAAGCGGTAAAATCGCTGAACACTATCAGTTCGGTCCGATGTTCGAATCCCGCGAACGGGCTGGCTGCATGGGGGTTTTCGTGGTTTTCCCCATGTGTAACGCGTATACGAGCCAGTTTCCCTTAGAAAGTCCTCCACGAAGGCATCCCTCCCCTTAGGCAGATAGCCCTAGTGTGCTTTGCCGTATTCTCAATACACCAAACACACCTCATGAAAGTTTTGTAAGTTATTCAAAATTATTGAAAGTTTTTGTAAATATTGAAATCATTTTGCTTGCATTTTTGTGTATTTTGTATCTATATATTTTGGATTACTTCTTTTTTATCCTTTTGCTTAATTTTGGTATTTTGTTTAATAGTTCTAGCGTTTATTTTATACATAAGTGAATTTTTGGCCACATGTTTGTACATAATATTTATTTCTTATAAAGAATTTTAAATGCTTGAATTCTTAATTCAACAGAGTTTAAATTTTAAAAACAGCTCAACTAGAGCGCAAGATACAGGCAAAAACGCTCCTGATGACAATTGCTGTCGCCAACTTGGCGATTTTCTTGAAGCTTCATAAAAACGCGCTTTTCATGGATGAAAACTTCCAGTATCCCATGCAACATCATATAAATAAAGTTACGAGAGCCGGGAAAAGTCATTGACTGATTCATAGGGATTCCAAGATATTCTACACATAAACCTATCAATACGCTCACTCTTGTAAAATGTTAGATCCACTAACATTAAATTATTTTATTCCGCAATGTACTTCTTACGTTGTAATTTTTCAATAATTTTGATTATAAACATTACTGTTGTAAACGACACTGTTGCTAAAAAATGCTGAAAGAAAATGTGCAGACATGACATAAAAACGTTCTTATCTCTTTTAGATAAACCTAATCTCTCTATACATTCTTCAGTAACAAAGTTAGCTTGACTGCCACGATCAAGTAACTTCGCATTGTCCAGATGAATCTAGCACTTAAACAACAGCAGTACATAAGAAACTTCAAGCTGAAGATTAAGTCTGATACACAAGATTTAATGACTGAAATAGAACTCATGCAAGTTTCCTCTCACTTAACTAATTTACCATTATTTGCCCCAAACTCTTTGCATAGAAAATTGATTTAGATGTCACAGACAACTCCTTCAAACTGTTCGTAACTCTTTATCACGTTTATGGCTCATTCTGAATTCAATCTTAATGCAGTAACTTATGATGATTTTCAAAGCACCTTTTACATTTATGGATATTTCTACATTCCAAAGCTCTTTTTATATCTATGGATACTTCTACACGCCAATGTTCTGTATTTGAAATTAAACAATTAAAAAATAATTTGTTTTCTTGACAAAATTAGCATGACCTTGATCCTTAAAATTTAAAAGCTTATTACATTTCAGTGCTGAATGACTAACTTTACAATAAGTGCCCCAGCTTTTAAAAATTCTATCGTATTTCCTCTCGCTTTAAAGTTCCTTCCAATCATCCTCTCGTAAAAGAATCCAGTTTTAATTACACTAAATGTGTAAAGCGTATTCGCAGGGATCTTCGAAAACTAAAAATCTACCTTGAAATACAAAATCTCAAAAGGGCATGCACATTCTCTCACAGTGCGCATGATTGGAAATTCTAAAGGTATGCTGTTTTTAAATATTTTGCTATATTGCTGTTGATATTGCTATTATGTGTTTTAAATGTCAAGAACAATTTCAAAATTTCAAAATTTACATTTCCCTTCCTGTTTTCCTCTTTATCGGTGATGTACATTGCGAAAAAAAAAGGGACGGCAGTTCTATAACTCCTGTTCTACTGGGCCGATTGACGAAACTAAGTTGCGTTTTTCATGTCTCGAAAGCGCGACTTAGGATATATATTAAATTTATACGTAGGTTGGGGCAAAAGTCATGGTAACTATTTTTTTTCCTTGAAGATACCAGTCTGGTTGAAAAATGTGACATATACAGACGAAAGGACAAGGTCTTAACTACATGTGTGGACAATGAATAGCACTGAAATATCGTAATACACGAAGTTATTATGGTATTATACAGGGCAATATAGCCTTCACCGGGCAAAAGAATGATAACACAATACACGTAAAGTTGACATGACGAACCTGGACCTAAAGACCCATAATGTAGTTCCCTGCTGTCATCACACGCTGCCCCAACGATGTGGAAGGCGCTGAATACCATCAGCCTCAGCATTTGCCGCACCATGTGTGAATCGGGTCATTTGTTGGCGCACAGCATCAGCAATGTCCTCTCGTGTTGCAAACCGCCTATCACGTATTGGTTCCTTAATCTTGGGAATGAGATCAAAGTCAAAGGGCGAAAGGTCAGGAGAGCATAGTGGGTGCTCCAAATCTTCCTATCCCCAACGTCGGAGTAGCTGCCGTACATACTCTGCTTTATGTGGTCTTGCATTCTCGTGCAAAATTCACGTCGTACCTGTCGCACCAGGAAGTCCCTGTAGTACCGTGCGGTCACTGTTCTGCCAGGAGGAACAAAGTGGCAAACAATGACACCCCTGACGCCATACGCGACGATCACCATCTATTTGACTGGGGAAGGATTCTGACGCTAGCTCATTACGACATATCCTGTGGACGGTGCGTTTCTCGATGCCACTTGCCCTCTCTAACTCCAGTAATGTCCATCGTCTATCTTCATCCATGAGGTGCTCGATGACGGCACGTGCCAAGTCGGCCCGCACACTCACCCGTCGTTCCGAACGTTGCTCATCACTGGTTGACACACGTCCTTGCTGAAACTTTCCTACCCACCATGATACTGTACGATATGGTAGGGGATTATTCCCAAGGCTTCAACTAATTCACTGTGACATTCCATCGCATTTCTCCCTCGGAGAACGGCTATTTTGATGTAAGCGCGCTGCTCAACACAGGTTACTTCCATCTCTCACGGCACTCACCAACTGACTGATTTCAGAGCCCTCGCTACCACAGAGCCAGCTATCACAGAGCCATCTGTTGTTCTGTTTACACACTATGCCTGCAGAACTTCCACACGACACATATACGTTTTGTGATCCGTTCACATATCTACAAGAAAAAAAAATAGTTGCCCTGACTTTTGCTCCTACCCTCGTATATAGCATTGTTTTAACATAGGTATTTTGACACAAAATCGGAAACTTTTTCTGAAATGCTACACCATTTTTTTCATATTTCGATTCCACGATTCAGATTATGCCTAAATATTAAATTTTGTAAAATTTGGTGCGAAATTTACGGAGAAATTCACAAATTTATCTTTGCATATTTTTTTCAGTTTGCGCCAAGAATAATTGATTTGGCGAAATTTTTAATATATGGCAACCCATTTTCGTTTCACTTTCCATTGCGCAAGACCGGGAAAAAATTCACTTCGTTCTAGCTTTTCCCATTGTTCATGTGGAGAAACAGTGTCATATCGTTCCTCCTTTCAAATAATTTTAACAAAGAGCCTAAACCATATTTGACGTTATTATCGCTTTCAACAAGTATGCCAAATTTCAAAACGCCGCCAATATACAAATTCACGTACATCGTCGGAAATTTTGAATAAAAAATTATAATTTTTTGCAGGTATTCTTAGAAATATATCTACTTTAAGATAGAAATGATAAAAATCTTATAGATTATAACTCAATTTTTTTTCGAAAAATTTATAAAAATTATTAAAGAATAAATCATAAAAAATGGGCGAATTTTATTTGGAATGAACCTAAATTTCGAAATGGGAAAGGAAGAATCAAACAAGTTTAATAAAAAAAAGATATTAATAAATATATACCAAACTTAATTAACATTGAGAGCTAAAATATTGAAAGCTAATTTTTAAAACATTACTCGTGCGATTTTTACAAAGATATGTCTACACATGATTTAATGTTAGTGGATCTACATTTTACAAGAGTGAGCGTATAGGTTTATGTGGAGATATATCTTTGTAAAAATCGCACGAATAATTTTTAAAAAATTAGCTCTCAAAATTTTAGCTAAAACTTGGCATAATTATAACTCAAACTAGCAAAACTTGGTAATTGGGAATAATTTGAGTCGTAGAATAGAAATATGTTAACAAAATTGGCATGTCATTTTAAAAAAAGTCCGATTTTGTATCAATATACCTATATTAGAATAATGTTATATATAAAAATCGAATAGATATCCTAAGTCGCGCTTTCGAGACAGGAAAAATGGAAGTTAATTTCGTCAATCGGCAGAGTAAAACGGGAGATATAAAACTGTCCCCCTTTTTTTTTTCAGTGTTACATGTATCAATATGTAAAAATCTATAATAGCTATGCCATATAAATATCAACAATATAACCGTACCTAGTGGCCACTGCAATTTAACAGGCAAAAGTGGGCATGCATTAAGCGCTGGCTCTCGGCGGTAGCGAGGGAGCCACTTATGTGACTCCTCCCGATTCTTCGCTCTGTTTTGACCATTGTTTTAAAAATGTGAATAACTACACAAATAAGATGTTCAACTCTCCCAAAATGATATGTGTTTGAGAATATGTATCTCAGAAACTGCCTAACAATAATTTATGACAGTTTTCCGACCACGTCTGCTAGTGTTTCATATCCGTTATGCATCTATGATGCCCACCGGTTATTGCTAAGTTAATATAAGGTATCATTGTTCTGTATACGCAGTAAAGATTCTCTAGTTCTCTACTGAATTTATTTCACATACACACATGCATACATGCATATATATATACATTCATTTTGCAAATTAGTTGGCAACAATAATTAATCTTTTATTTATTTACAATTGAATTTTCATAACTTAAAATTTAAATTAGCTTTATTTGAATGAGATAATGATATTATATATATATATATATATATATATTTACGAGGGCTGTAAATTAAGCAATGGCAACATAGGTATAAATCAATTTTTATTGAACTTACAAGTACAATTGCATTACATTCCTTCTATGTAATCACCAGCAAATCTAATAACCTTTTGCCAAATGTCGGGAAGCTGTTGTAGACCAGTGGCAAGGTGTTGATTGTTGATGTGAGCGACCGAGCGCCCTACAGCGTGGAGTACAGATGAAACGTCATGAAATCGGTGACCTCGGAGGGGTTCCTTCAACTTCGGAAACAGAAACAACAGGAGGTCACAAGGACTCATGTCGGGTGAGTAGGGAGAGTGTTCCAGGATTTCCCACTGCCACCGTCGCAAAAGGAGAGTGATATTGTTTGCGACATGGCAATGAGCGTTGTCATGCAATACTATAGGGAAATTGTTGTGCAATAAAAGTGGACGTTTGCGGCTCATAGGCTGGACGCAGATGGTGCTGTAGAAATCAAAAATAGTAATCTGCGTTGACAGTTTGTCCTTCAGATACAGCATGTGTAAGAATCACACCTTCCCAGTCGTATGCCATAATCAGCATAACCTTCACCCGACTGGGTACTTGTCGAAATTTCTGTGGACGTGGCGAACCTTGGTGACGCCATTCATTTGATTGATGCTTTAATTCAGGCTCATAGGCTCGTGCCCATGTCTCATCAATGGCGACAATACGCTGCAGAAATGCGTCTCCTTCATTACCGTATCTCTCCATGTGGGTGCCAGCCAGTGCATACCAGTGCCATTTCTGTACTTCGGTTAGTCCGTGTGGAACCCAGCGGGAAGCAATTTTCCTCAAGTTGAGACATTTCTTCATTATGCGCCACACCGTTTGATGACTCAGACGAACCTCTAAGAATAATTCTCGGACAGTCCATCCGCGGTCTATGGTAAGGAGACCGCTGAGGATGTCAATCTGCTCTTGAGGAATGAAGGGCCGACCTGTGCATTGCAAATCCGCAGTCTCATTCCGACCCGAAAGAAATGCTTGAACCCATCGTGCTACTGTCCTATACGGTAAGGCATTTATGCCACAGGCTTCCACTAATCCTCGATAGCATTCTGTTGTATTTTTGCCACGGGCAACCTTGATTTTAAGCCATGACCGCTGATCACCTTTTGAAAACATGCTTTAGAGCGATGAAAACGAAACTCCTCACTTTAACGCCACACAACTACCTTTCTAAGCAGATTGACTGTTTTTTGCACTCTACACATCGACAACAGCGCCACCTTACCGCTCTCATATCCTATTTGTGCATGCCCGCCTTTCTGCGAGTTTCAAGGTTAAGTTGCCACTATTTAATTTACAGCCCCCTTATATATATGTATATATATATAAATGTAGTAAGCTCGCATAAAAGTTACCAAGAGCTGTTGCTCCAAAAAGTTCAACACGTTTTAAAAAAATTAATACATATGAAAATCAAACCATTAAACATGTAAAACATTAAAAAAAAACAGAATCAGATAAAAAGGTAAGCGGAAAATGGTAAATTAGCCCAACTCGACTTCCAAACTGGCTTTTCAAGGGAAATTTCATTTATTTGAACGTCGAATCAAGCTAACCCCATTACGCGTTTCGCCGAAACAGACAATTGAAACTTTTTCGCTACAAAATTTTTTTAAAATTTAGACAAAGTGTCTTGGAAATTTTAATAGCATCAATTCTCTGTTCCAATTTCCCGACGCGTCCGCACAGAATGACACATTAAGGTGTTAAAATATGTTAAACAATACCTATACATCTTAAATCTAGACTAAAATCAAAATTAAAATCAAAAATAAAATCAAAATAATAACGAAAATAAATAGCGGTCAGCTATTAGTCCTAAATATACAAAAACATACGGGCTGGGCCTGCAAGCTTAAAGATTAACAATATAATTTTTATATTTTAGAAATCTGTAATGAAAAACTGTAATTAAAATAAAATAAAAGAAAAGAAAATTAAGATGATAACAAACTGAGTGGGTCTTGCTAAGACCAAGAAAAAGTTGTAACAAAAGAAACAAAAAACTGACCTGTGGCGATGCAAAGCTATCCCTCTTAAAACTAGTTGAAAAGTGGTTGCAATTCCTTTCTGTGTATTTCATCCGAATGACGTATGTAGGGGGGAGCGAAGTTCTGTGGGCATTAGCCAATACGAAGAGATTTTCGTTATCTGCAACTCGTCTCCTATTATCGAAGGGCGCCGGAAACCTCGGAAAACGTGAAAAGATCTCAAAAATGGCGTCTGGCATGTAGTTGGATGGAAAAAATTTTTTCTCGAAGTGAAAATGGCTAATTCAGCTAAAACTACAAAAACTTGGCCATTAAAGCAAGAGTAAAAGGAAAAAACAGTCATTTGTTAAA
The DNA here is from genome assembly GCF_044657685.1 of Stegodyphus dumicola. Taxonomy (NCBI): domain Eukaryota; kingdom Metazoa; phylum Arthropoda; class Arachnida; order Araneae; family Eresidae; genus Stegodyphus; species Stegodyphus dumicola. The sequence continues at coordinate 175,305,415 of NC_140769.1, forward strand.
AAAGTCGTAATTCTTCAAGCTAGCGGGCGATCAAGCTACTTTGAAAAACGAAAAGGCCCGATTTGTTAATAAAAGTAGTAAAATTGGCCATTATAGAAATTTAAAACTATGTACACAATAGTATTTAAAATTAAAGTGCCAAAATTTTGGAGGAAAGAGAATGAAAAAACAAGAATTATCTGTACATTTTTACAATAGATTCTCTGAATTAGTCATACATCTTAAACCGTCCGTGGCTTTAGGTATAAAATATCATTATCTAATTCAAAAAATCTAAAAATAGGTAAGGCAAATGCCAGCTTTTGTAAGGGTATTTTTAATTATTTTATGAGGAATTAGGTTACTTTTTAAAATAGTTACGAAGTATAGTATTTCTTCTTGTAAGTGTTTCGCAGTATTGCATATTCTTTTTATTCTAAGTAGCTGTGAATAAATTGTGTTGAGTATAACTCTTTTGGAAATATTTGAATTCCAGTTAGTTAATTTAAGTGTGGAAAAATTAAATTCTCTTCTTTTGTCGTAAACTTTAATAAAATTGTAATCTATAATATGTAAATCAAGGTAGACTACATTATGCTGTTCTGTATTTGTTTTATTTAGTTTTAAGCATGCAGGGTAGATATTAGCTATTTTTATTTTGTTGTAGTTATTAAATGCAATGACATCATCAATATATCTATAGATGTGTTGGTAAAAGAGACGTTCTTCCGTACTGAGTGAACGGACATAGGTCAATTCTTTAGTAAACAGGAATAATTCACAGACAGAGGTTGAAAAATTACCGCCCATATTGATACCCTGTACTTGTTTATAGATGTTATTGTCAAATTGAATAAAATTATTGAAGAGCACGCTGGTAAGGAATAGTTGCCATTTTTCGTTGCTGAGAATGGTAGAAATTTGCGGAAATAAATCTGGAAGAGCAAGTAAACTTGTAAAAATTTCTTCGAGCGGTAGAGATGTATAAAAGTTTTCAAAGTCGTAGCATTGGATATGGTCTATTTTAAGTGAATTCATAGTTTTAAGAACTAGTTCGTTACTAGAGATCATCCGGTTGCAATGCAAACCCTCAAAATCATAGTTATTGATTAAAATCACTACCAGTGCTCAGATTTGCTCAGATTAAAATCACTACCAGTGCTCAGTCACGTACCATACGAAGTTTTTGTGCAAAGAGATAATCTATTTCTTTTAGATAACTTTTGGTATTATTCGCTATGAACCTGAATTTTATTGGAGACTTAATTTAGGTAAGGCATAGAAATTTAGGTAAGGCATAGAGACTGGCAAACCTGTTGTTATATTTCTGGGGCTGTATTTTTAGTCTTTTATGGAGTGCTTTAAATTTATTGAGAAGAATCTGAGCACTGGTAGTGATTTTTTGGTAAGTGCAGGTGTTATTTAACTCTTTATGCAGAAGATTGTAGTAGAATTGTTGTCAAATAATACTAAAATTGTTGCTTGCTTTGTCAATCTTCGTGATGATAAAGTGATTTTGCAATTTTTGAATTAGATCCTCCAGTCGTTTATTATTGTGTAAAGTATTCCGCTTACCTTTTTATCTGATTCTGTTTTTTTAATGTTTTACATGTTTAATGGTTTGATTTTCATATGTATTAATTTTTTTTTTAAAACGTGTTCAACTTTTTGGAGCAACAGCTCTTGGTAACTTTTATGCGAGCTTACTATATTTTTTTTATATTTTACTTATTTTGCAGCATATTGCGCAAGATGTTTTCTAGACCAAAATTAGTTTTTCAAAATTGTAATTACTACCTTGCTTGATATATTATATATATATATATATATAATAGATTTGTTACTTCTAAAATTTAATCTCAAATTGCTTCATCTGAAAAAAGAATAAATGTTATTAAAATTTTTATATGACTGTGGCGAAATATCTTCTAAAAGTCAATCAAAATTTTATAAATTACTACTGTTAATTTAATAGTGCCAATCAATGGTGTTTTGGTTTATTAGATTTACGGCAAAGCACTCGAGGGCTATCTGACTTAAGGGAGGAATGCCTCCGCGGAGGACGTTTTAAGGCAAACTGGCTCGTATGCACGTTACACATGAAAGAAAACCACGAAAACACCCATGCAGCCATCCCCCGTTCGCGGTATTCGAACTTCGGACCGAACTACCAGTGTTCAGCGACGTTACCGCTCGGCCGCTGGTGGGCCTGCAAATCAATGATGAATTATTTTTCATGCAAATCCTCAACCCGAAGTTATTAAATAGTTGTTAAACCATTATAATTTATATTCAAATATCAATCCTGTGCATTAAAAATAACCCCCGAGTTACTGATGTTGCCGAATTTTATTGAATTATAATCTTTGCTTATGATTTTCAACTATGCATCATTATAGTGAATAATCTATTAAGGAACCCAACCAACCTACTCTACATATTTTACTTGTAGAATAATAGTATGAATTAGATTATTTAGGCTATGACAAATCTTATAAGGATTTATATGCCTAAGCGAAGGGAAGCCTTCGTGAAGGATCACTGAACGATGATATAATGCGACTAAACAATGATAAATTATTTCCTTCAGATCTTTATGTTTTATGAATTCGTGTTCAAAACCTTTGTAGAGGTGATGTGTTGTTCATTCCAAATGCAGTATCTAAATATAGCTTGTCGTTTCTTTTGCTGATCAGTCTGATATGTTCTTTTATATTAATGACAGATGCAAATACTCTAAATTTCGTCACAGAAATGACTGAGTATGGTGCGAATATTAATTTATTTGAATTTAAGCAACTTAACAATTATTTCTGTAAATAATTATTTGTTATCAGAAATTATTTCACTTTTTTCCAAACAGTATGGTGGTTTATCTTTAGTTTTGAGATAGAATTTTCTGGATGCTTCATTCTTCGACATTAGTAGTAGATCTTTGGCAGCATAATAGCCCATTCTAACGCATTTCTGGGTCTCACATGAGCCGCATTTATCCTCTTCGTAGGCTTCCCAGCTGTAGCATTCCAGAGACAGGAATTTACAGTCAGTGTCTATGCTGGCAAGGAAGTACTGATGAGCTCGATCGTGGCTGCAGGCTAAAGCGTCTACATGCTCGTCCACTGTAATAATATAATGAGAAAGAATACTGCACTAAATTTAAATTTTACATGCTAAAATACAAATACACAAATAAGCAATGATTTGTGAACTATACAGGCAATTGAGTATGTTTGTGATGAAAAGTGATTTATGATTGAATGTTGATGGTATCACATACAATTGTGATTCCATTTAATGATGTGAATATTTATTGTATTTCGCCAAACTAATTACCGAATTAACTGAATTACGCCAAACTAATTAATTGAACTTCTTCCTCTTATACTTAAATCTGACTGTATTTTAGCTTCAGATGTAAAACAAGAATTTCGATTAGGATATAGGTTTGCGATTATGCTTCCAATACGATATGCTGTCGCTTTATTATTGAAGAAAATCAGATTCTAAAAGTTTCTGCTCTTGAAATATTTTTAAAAAATCTTAGTCAAATTTGATTACCTAGATATTTGCTATCATATTTAAAATATTTTAATAAACATTTTTGATGTCGTTTCATAGAATAAAATATCTTTATTAATTTTTTGAAAAAATATTAGCTGTGTTTTTATTTACCTTTATGTCATAATATAAAGTTACTTATCCTAGCATAATAGACAATATTATATGCAGAACGCATGAAGACATTTTTATTGTAATTAAATAATTAGCACTTTAGAATTTTAACTCTCATTTAGTTCTCCATTGGGTGCAAAGCAAAATGTCACTAGAATTATCGCAATGTATCAAAATTATTATTATTTACATGTTCCGCCCTAAACCACTACACGGAAGGAGAAAGGCCTTCGTGGAGGACTTTTCAAGGGTGTATATATATATCGTGAATACGGCAAAGCACACTAGGGCTATTTGCCTAAGGGGAGGGATGCCTTCGTGCAGGACTTTCTAAGGGAAACTGGCTCGTATACACGTTACACATGGGGAAAACCACGAAACCGCCCATGCAGCCAGCCCGTTCGCGGGATTCGAACCTCGGACCGAACTACCAGTGTTCAGCGATTTTACCGCTCGGCCACTGGTAAGCCGGACTTTTCAAGGGAAACTGGTTCGTATTAACACGTTACACATGGGGAAAACCAAGAAAATGCCCATGCAGCCAGCTCCTTGGCAATATTCGAAACTCGAGCCGAACTGCCAGTATTCAAGGACTTTACCGCTCGGCCACTGGTGGGCCAAAGTATCAAAGTGATCATGTGTTTTAGTTTTTGTGATAAATTCCCCAATTCAAAGTGGAAAGAAATATTGCACCTATTTTAATTTTTTTAAGCATGAGAAAAAATTAAGAATATTTTAATATCATAACTATTTTTTAATTTTTAATTTTAAATGTTTCTTCATTTATGCGTTACAACATCATATGCGCAACAAATTTTAATTGATTGGTGTTCATTAAAAGATGGTACTTTTCTCTCTCGTCTTTTCATGATACTGAGAGAGTTTCCGAAATTTGCATATTTCTTTCACAAACACCAGTTAAGACCCACGAGCAACCGAAATTCAAAAGCTGCTGAAAACTGGTGGTTCGGTCTGTGATTCGAGTCCCGGCGAACGGCCTGACTGCATGGTCGTTTTCGTGGTTTTCTCATATGTAACATGAATACGAGCCAGTTTCCCTTAAAAAGACTTCCACAGGGCTTCTCTCTTTTTCCGTGTAGTGCCTAAGGAAGAAAGCAGGTTGAAAAAGAAAAAAAAAGCGCCAATTAAAAATAAGAAGTGTGCATATCCTTGTGACTTCAGAAAATATATTGATTTCTTAACTTTAGCTTGCTGAAAAACTGATTTAATATTAGTAATATATTAATTTGTATAAATTAGTTTAATATACAAAATATAATCATTGTACGAAAATTTCAGCACCCCAAAGAGTCATGAACATCTTGAAGTAACGTCTTTTGACGGATTTTTCGGATTTTTAAGATCAAAATACTTGTAACAATTACCTTATCCAGTTTACTTAATTTAAGTTAACAATTACCTTATACCTCTTCAGTTTACTTAACTTAATCAACGAATTAAAAAAACGAAGAAATAAAAAAATAAAAAGGAAGAATAAAAATCAAAGAATTGCAAAAATTCAAATAATTTGTATTCGTAATAAAAAAATGCTTTAAGTTTTTTTTTCTTTTATTAATAAAAAGCTTTTATTTAACATTTCCAAACGGAATCACCGGAGAGCAGCAGTGAAATAAAAGTACAGTTGTTGGTCTAGTGTCTCAGTAACCCCACTCTGGACACACGTGATGTTCGTTGTTCAATTTTAGGCAAGATTTCAAGATAAAAATTTAAAACTAATATAGAATAAGGAGATTAGTATATAGCCAAGAAAATTACATGCAAATTTCTTTTCAAACAATTTTTTTTTTTTATATAAAATAATCCGGAAGATTTCTTTGAAAAATGTGGGTCTTTGAAAACTAAACATGGCTAAACTCTATTGACAGTTCTGTGTTGCGCTGCCGCTTAGTATAAATAAAGAAACGTTCGGAGTAACCTATACTAACCTATACTAACTATACTAACCTTTTCGTTAATTTTTCTGTGGGTACAGAGGGTAATTTTTAGGTGTGTCCAGACCGGGTACACCGTGCCGCAAAGGGTTAAGAACTTTCATTTTCACGTAAATTACAGTAAGATAATATTTAATCACCCTCGTTATTATCGATTTAATCACCCTCGTTATTAGCAAACTAATGCGCAAATTTCAAATGCTGGATTGATAAAAATTAATTGTTTTTGAGCAAAATATCTAGAGGTGGCATTTTGAATATCAGTTTTAGTTTTTTTGTCATACAGAAAGTGTACAATGTCGGACGAGTATGGTGGGTGAGGCAGTACCTCCCATCCCAGTTCATTAATTCTTTTCAGGATTCAACTTGAGCAGTGTTGCAGAATAATGCTTTTTCTGTTAACAATCGCTGGACGCTTTTCAGTTAAAGTCTGATTTACTTGATCTAATTGTTCAGGTAAAGATCCACATTCACAGTTTGTTCAGGTTTTAACACTTCAAACTCAATGATTTTGCCAATACTTCAGCAAATACACAAAAGCACTTTTTGGGAGTGTACACTGCGAAAAAAAAAGGACAGTTCTATATCTCCCGTTCTACTGGGCTGATTGACGAAATTCAAATTGCGTTTTTCATATCTCGAAAGCACAATTTAGGATATATTAGATTTATATATAGTACCTTCTAACATAGGTACTTTGACACAAAATTCGGACTTTTCCGAAATAGCCTACATTTTTTTCCATACTTCGATTCTACGACTCAAATTTTGTCTGAATATTAAATTTTGTAAAACTTGGTGCACAATTTACGGAGAAATTCAAAAATTTATCTATCTTGGCGCATTTTTTACGGTTTGCGCCACGAATAATTTACTTGGCGAACTTCTTAATATACGGCAACCTATTTTCCTTTTCCTCCTATTGTACAGGAGGAGGTGGGAAGTCACATCGTTCCTACCATTTCACATTGTGCATGTGCGGAAACAAAGTCACATCTTTCCTACTTTTAAATAATTTTAACAATGTGCCCAAACCACATTTGATGTTATTATAGCTTTCAACAAATATGCCAAATTTCAAAACGCACTAATATATAAATATATCTTCGGAAATTTTGAATAAAAAATAATTTTTTGCAGGTATGCTTAGAAATACACCTACTTTAAGGCGATGGTAAAATTTTATACGTTATAATTCAATTTTTTTTTTTCTAAAAATTTATAAACATTTAAAAAATAAATCATAAAAAATGGGCTAATTTTATTTGGAATGAACCTAAACTTCTAAATGTAAAAGGAAGAATCAAATAAATTTAATAAAAAAAGGAGAGAGACTAATAAATATATACCATATTCAATTAACATTGAAGAGCTAAAATTTTGAGAGCTAATTTTTTAAAAACTACTTGTGCGATTTTTACAAATTTTGGCAGTTTGGCATAATTTAAGTCGTAGAGTCGAAATATGGAAAAAAATGCCATGTCATTTCAGAAAAAGTCGGATTTTGTGTCAAAATACCTACATTAGAACAATGCTATGTATAAATCTAATACATATCCTAAGTCGCGCTTTCGAGACATGAAAAACACAAGTTGAATTTCGTCAATCGGCCCATTAGAACGGGAGATATAGAACTGTACCCCCCCCCCCACTTTTTTTCGCAGTGTACTTAATCACAAAATTATTTTAAACATACTACACAGTATATATTTAAAACTATCAAAATATAATATATAATATTCAAAATTTACATAATTTTACCATTTGGATCCAAAGATCCTCTCTGAACGTATTTATATATTAAGCTATAGATATTGAAGTAGCTTAAAACTTCGCCCACAATTCCAGCTGACGCTTCAAATGCTTTACTACAACCGGTTTGATCTTCTCCACCATTTGGATAGAAATCCACGTCTCCTATGGGTTCTTCAAGCCCAAAACCTACAGAAGATATTTAAAGTATTTTATAGCACATTTAATTACTCTATAGAACACTCATTTAATACTTCAATTATTAATATATTTAAAGGAAATAACATTTTGATCCCCAAACAAACAGTATAAATGCAAAAAAGATAGAGCTTTTTACTCAATATCACAATGTAATTGCTGAGCTCCACTGAGATTTTGTAAGTGGATCCACGGTCTTAGGAAATAAATATTTTCGAAAACATTATTTCCCGAGTTGGAAAACATCATATAATTACTCTATCTATAGAAATTGCTGTTATATAACACAATTTATATCAGAATATTATTTTTATATAACACTAACATTTGTTTAATTACTTAAATTAGATAATTTTATATATCTCCATGACTTTTTTATTTTATATAACTCTGACGTTTATAACTTTTTATTTGTTGACGTAGAAATCTATTTCCATACAAAATATACTACATTTTTATGAAGTTAAATAAATACCAAAGAAATCAAAATTAGCAATAAAAAAAATCTGATGTGTACACCACATTACTTCCTTGCGCGAAATATTAAATTATATGCATTTTTCCTGCATTTAATTTAAACTTATTGAATTGAATTAAATATATTTTTTCGGTAGCGCATAAACCACAATAGACTAATTGCACTCTATAAAATTCACTACATTTATTTACCATAGCGACACTCTGACTCTACGTTCACTTAAGACCGTTATATCTCATTCATTTTAGAACTCAGAATGCACAAAAATTATATCATCTGAAGAATTATCAAATCGTTGCCACATGTTCTATGCAAATACTATGATAAATCTAAAATGATGTATAAAAGAAATGAAACAGATAAAAAAGAAACAGACGGACGATTCAGCACCGCTTACCTAAATGCGCATGCACTACTCGTAAACATTCTCCTTAGTCCAAGACAGACTGGCGACAATATTTGCTGCTAATACGAAATACTTATTCCTCGAATTTTATTACAGGTATATTTCTCATTCAATTAATTCAGTTCTCACTTCGCGGTAAGGCAAAAACACATAAAAACTCAAAATATCTTCATTGAAACTTGAAAAATATAAAAAAACATAAAACACCAAATACAATTAAAAAGCAATTTTTAGAATTAAATTTAAAGTGCGCTTGTTTCTGCGCTAAAACAAGCAATTCGGCCAGCAGACAAAAAGGCAGATTTTTCGGGACATAAAACTAAAAGTTTCTGCTAAGTAAAAGTAAACAAATATGGCAGCTATGGAGAGAAAAATTAGGCTTAGCCGCACTTAAGCAACTTTTAATTTGTTGATAATTCTAAAATTATCACATGCATATTAACTAAAAGCATAAAAACCTTAACCAGAAGATAAGAACAACATAATTCAATCATTTTTAAAGCAAAAAAGGCACAATTTACCAACATATAAAAATAAAAAAATGAGCTCACTGAGCCGAGTAACAGGGCGGGTATATATATTTATGTACCTTTGGTGTGGCCAATTGAAACCACAAAGAGAAGTGGACAACTACATATTATAGCAGTCCTATACGCAAAATTTCAACGTTATGAGGCTATGAGATGCATGAATACATATGTACACGAAAATGTCCTTCTGGATCCATTTTTAAATTAGTTTTATAATTCGTTTGGGGAAAAAGAGTACTTTATTTAAATTGCATTCTATAGTGGTCAAAATGGATATATTCGTTGAAATATGATACCCGGAATTTTTCGCAATTGCAATACTTCTTTTGCTTTATACAAGGAAGTAAAAAATGAAATATACGTAGGATGAGCTCAAAAAATATATACAGTTCTATATATCCCATTTTTGTTGAATAATTGATGAAATTCAGCTTTAATTTTTGATATTCCGAAAGTTTGAATTAAGGTTTATCATAATTTATATGTATAATATTTTTAATATACATATTTTGGTGGAAAACTAAACATTTTCTGCCAGCTAGGGCGGAGTTATGGATCTGCTCCCTCCCTTTATTATGCTCAGGCTACAAAACTGTTCGATTTCATATCGAGAATATCAAAGGAAAATTTAATGAATTGATTGCAATCACTCTTTATGTATGCCATTTCTATAGTGTTAGTATTTCTGCCTTTCTTTGAATTCGATAATTTTCCAATACAAATTTTATATAAGTGCTCAACGAATTTTTATATTCATTTACATATAACCATTAATATTATTAGCTAAAATATTTTTTTTTACTTTTAATGCATATAATTAAAGTTATGTAATCCTAAAAGACTTTTATGCAATTTATTTTGAGCTTTGCAGTCTACTGAAACAAAATATCAATAAAGGAAATATCTGCTTCTGAACATAGGTTAATAATTTCCTCTAATCACCTTAGCAACAGATTACTCATAACATTAGTTTTGTTTTCCAATTGATCTGATAGTGTAACATTACATTCAATTCGTTTAAATTTCAGCTTGAGAAATGCTATATGAACAAGTAAAATAGTTGAGATATTAGAAACGGAAGTTTCCATCATTGAAACATAAAAATTATATTGTAGAAGGGACACGATAGGTATAAAATGCAAGATTTTTTAGAAAGGTCATCAAAACCCTGTAAATTAAATTGAAGTTTCCGAAAAAATATCGTTTGGAAGATTATTTTAGATAATCGTTTGAAGATAGTCAAAGACTACATAGGTAAATTAAAATCTAAGCTGTCTCAGAAACTCTAACCGGCATATCAGTTTAAATGTTGGCATCCAATAATGCAAAGCCGAATAATTACAAACTGGACAGAGATGGCAGAACTAAAGTAACGTGTACTCGACAGGTAGAAACACGCTCTGTCTTTTAATCCAAAAACCTTAGTTTAAATATTCGCTAACTCATTTACATTTCTGGAAAGGAAACGTTATAGGATGAAATTATTAATAACTTTCTAATGGAAAATAATAGAAATTTTACAAACTAAATCGAAAGTAGAAGCTATAGCAAGTTGAAAATGAGATTATAAAAAGGACTAGTCAATTAAGAAAAATCATCTCTTACATTGAAGTACTGTGAAAAATATATATCAAGTTTTAAAAATACTAAAAAAGAAGGCCTTATTTCACAACGAATAATATTAACCCTCTAAGCGGCAAGGTCGTACACATACGGCCTAGAATATTTTTGTGATATCTGTAAGAACGTATATACAAGTGCATATTGAAATATGTCAAACAAATTAAGCCAATATATCAAAAGAAAACAAATCCAGATATGAAATACCAGGAGAGATTTTACATTAAAATAAAAATAATAATAATTTGTTTTTATAGTAGTTTTAGGAAATTTGTGCTTTCTTAGCGAAAACCCCGGCCGCTCAGAGGGTTTTAAACTCCAAGGAAAGAATTTTCAGAAGAAAATAAAGTTAACAGAAATTTATATTTGAAAAAGAACTGATGTTATTTCTCAAAAATTAGGTCTAATCGGAAAATACAACAATGTTTTTTCAGGATGCTCGTAATATAAGACCTACCCCATAAATAAGCCCCAGTTATATCAATTAGCGAAGTAGACGCCTCAGTTACTTGCTGAATGATCAATAGGAGAATAAACACAACACAAATTCCCATTCCATAATGAATGGACGCAATAATTAGAATCGGCGTAATGATATATATCTTGTAACCGTGTATTCTAATGGACATAGTTAAAGCATTCGTGTGAAATAAAGAGATGTATTCTGAATCTTACGGCTTGCTAGCGTTTGTAGAATCTATCATTTTTAGCTTTTGTTGTCCAATAAATCTTCATTTAACACTCGAATTATTAATGTATTTAAAGAAAATAACATTTTGATCCCCAAACCGTACAAATGCACAAAAGACAGAGCTTTTTACTCAACATCAGAATGCAATCTCTGAGGTCCCACGGAATAAGTGGATCCACGGTTTTAGGAAATAAATATTGCCCAAAATATTATTTCCTGAGTTGGAAGGCATCATCTGCAAATGGACTGCGGAGAAACGAATAATGGTTTTGCTTATTAGTATTTAATTATTCAATTATTTTTTGCTGCGATGTTTCTACAGCTACCAGTAACCTCAAAAAATTTCAAAGCATCACATAATAGCATCACACATGTTTGCATAATAATGCAATTTTGATTTGATAACCTTAGACTTCCGGCTTCTTATTATATCTTTTATATATATTTGCAATATAATTATAATCTTCCAATAGTTATAAGCCATTTATTCTGTTCTCAAGCTCGTTCATTTGTCTTCGAATTACTCGAATTCATGATCATTTAATCAATCATTTTATGAAAACATAAGATATTTTCATGAACTTACCAATAAATTATGAATAATAACTACAATAATTTCTAATTTGCTTAAATTTAAGCATTGCTTTGAAATTAATGAAACAATTCAGGTAATAAATTTTATAATCATTTTACATTGCTGGCCATTAAAATAACTACAACAGGAAGGAAAGCAAACAATGCTATCTTATTTATTATATGTATGCAGTATAACGAGAAGAAGACATGATTACGTTTGTAAATGTTTTTGAGGACATAGCGTTGACAGCGTTTAGAATTTAATACATCAAGCTGCTACCTTTGGCAGCAACAACGGCTGTAACTGTCTAAGCATCAAGCGGAATTGAATATAAATACGGGAGCTTTATTCCAAGCTGCTTGAACTCAATCACAGTGCCTGAAAAGTGATTGTTACTACTTTTACCTTTGTTACTTTAGATTGGTAAATCTCTCGGTAACCGATGACCAGATGTTTTGAATGAGTGAGAAATCTGGAAAACGTGTATTTGTATCCATAAAATCCACCCTTTGCATCCAGAAAATTAGGACGGCATGGGCAATATCCAATCATGCATTATCTTAATGAAATACATGAAAAAGAGATTATACATTATCTTGTTGACGCAGACTTTGAAGAGAGGCCACAGTCACACGTCAGAAATGTAAAGGCGGCTGTCCATATTACCATTTACGAACAAGAGGTAACCGGATTGTACGCCCAGTAGTACCCCTTACCACCAAGGCTGCTGTCTACCAGTGGTAGCCAGCACGCCAAGTGCTAGGCCTTTATGGGGACGATTAATGCAACGTTCGTTCTCCTCGGTACCTCGACACACGAATACATCCTTCATGATGCTGAAAGCAGAACAGGGATTCGTCTGAAAAGATGACGTGGTGCCACTCGTGTGTCCAGTCTTCTAGTTGTTCGTCAAGTGCATCTGTCTCTATTGCAGCGTCAAGAGAAGTCACAACAATGGTTGCTTGACATTCCATTTCGTGCTGCACACGTCGTCGCACTGTACGTGCAGAAAGAAGAAGAAAATGTCATCCAGCAAATATGTCATCTAGCAAACGCCAAGAATACATGAGGGAATGCATGACGGAATATACGATACCGCAAGGCCAAAGGACAGTATGCCTGTCATCTCGGGTTTTAATAGTGTGGGTATGCTGAGATTCTTCATGATGTTCAGCATTACCCTCCAGAGCGCATCGATTTCATATTCGCCTGATAGTCATGGAGTTCCGACAAACATCAACAACAGAGTAGTGTACCGACAAACCGCAGTCCTGATAGTCCCAGTCCTGCCGCGGTCGAATTTCGACAGTTGCTAGCATGAGTTTTTCTTTCTTACACGAGGCCTAACACGACCTTTATGCAACGCACCAACGTTCAGTTGCGATCTCCAAATGGGAAACTTGCTGTGTAATTTCTCTATTTATACACAATGTAGATACACATAATTAAGACAGAGTAACACGCCGAACAAATACTAATTCAGAAGTCAAACAACAAAAATCAGCGTTATATTTTCAAACTTTCACAGGACTAATTTCGATGGTTTTACCGAACCACCATCCTCACCTGCAAAAGCCTGCAAATGAACGCAAATGTTCATTTGATGGAAAGTCTTGTGAAAATTTGAAAATATAACGCTGATTTTTGTTGTTTGATTTCTGAATTAGTAGATACACATACCTGCTTTGTGCTTGTGTTATGCATACCTGCTTTATGCACATACGCTAGCATGCTAATCATTTGCAAATCCCAGCATACAATCATGGAAATTTGATGTTTGTTGCATACCGCATTCATGGTCTAGTAATTTTAAAGGGCAACAATTTTTTTTTTTACTTCAATTAATTTCTTTCTTGATTTATCATTATCTGAGAAGTTTATTATTTATATAAAAGCACATTAAAAATGTTTGTCAATTTGATGCCAAAAACGTTTATGTTTTACCATAAGATTTCCCCCATACATCGCAAAACAAATGATTGTAAATATCTGCACGCGCTATCTATAAAAGCATTTTTAGTATCTAAAAATTGTTCCTCTGCATGGATTTACTTGTTAAGAAAGAACCCATCAGGTAATTTTTATATGCATCTGTTTCTGACTGTGAACTAAAATTAACCTGTAATCAAGAATTTTTTTTTTTAATTTATTAGATAAATTTATTTACTCAGAGCTTTTTATGACGTCATGAGCTCATTTTTTAAACTATTTCTAAAATCTCAAACGCAGTTTATTAATCTGAAATTCGATTAATGTCTCTGAGCGTATGTTGTTAAAATAACCATTTATTTTCATTCGTTCTGTAACTATCCTTAAAGACCAATTTAATATTCCATTTTCTTGAGATTTCTACTGATTTATAGAAAGCAATTCGAATGGTCAGTTTATAACTATACCTGTGAAGCGAGTCCAGGCTGCGTTTGTGTGAATGACGTCAACAAAATCAGCATCTCCTTTGTCTAGCCTCACAGCAGGATCAACTCCATTAAAATACGGGCCAGCTGGATCAAGGCCTTACAAAAGAAATACCCATAAATGTTATGTTCTGCCTCAAAAATTGGAACAAAATTAAAAACTAAAGTCTAAACTCTTTTTTTTTTTTTTTTTTTTTTTTTTTTAGTCTTGTTTTATGAAATTTCCCTATAATTTCCCTATAGAACTAAATAGCTATTATGGTATATGTGTATATCTGCATGACATTTTCCATAATGTTCACATTATTTGTTTCGTGAGCTATTTATAGCCCGCTTTATTTATTTTTTTAATTTTTTTATTCTCCAGTAGTTTTATGTTATTTCTTTGTTTATTTTTTATTTTTGTAATCTATTGAAATAATCAAACACTTCGTGAAGTCAGGCAGGAAAATTCTCCTTTTCAAAAATTAAAAGAAAGCATTCTACATCCCACTTAAAAAAAAAAAAAAAAAAAAAAGTCGAAAACTAAATAAATATGCGAAATGACTTAACAAATAAGGCTTCCATCGGGCAAACGGAAAGCAACAATATTTACGAGATTAGAATTTTAAGAAGTTAAGAAAGAAGTGAATCATAATCAATCTCACGAACTCAGATAAGTACATTTTCGTGGCTGTGAAAGACTTCAAGGAAACTTAACTCACCAAAAAAAATATTTGGGGGGAATTTTTAGACAATGAAATAAAAAGAGTTTTTCAGAGGCCATCAAAGTTTAACTTTGGAAGTTATATATATTTGTTGCTTCTATCTTGGTAAAGGGTGCGCATTGTTTAATGCACAATTTTAATCCTGTCTTAGTTTGGCTGATCAATGTTAAACTATACTGGCAAGTAATATCTTAATTTCAATTGAATAAAACTTGAATTTCCCTTGAACTCTTACTTCTTTTAAGAGTTGAACAAAGAATTTTCTTATTCAATGAGAAATTAATTTGAAAATAAAACTTGTAATTCCGAGAATAACGAATTAATAATATTTAACGAAGCAGAGGAGGTAGAATGTGATGATTGCAAAATTATCGTTTATGTTTTTGGTAGCAGAATATTTCTTAAAATGTTAAAAAGAAAAACTTTAAAATGCTTTACCCATAACAAGATAGATAAGATTTTACAAAATATTAGCAGAAATTAATTTTATTTTTCTACACGTCAAAAAAGCAAGGACATTCATTTCTTGAAATTTAATTATTACCTACACAGTTTTATATATTATGCCATACATGAGTCTTGTAATGAAATCATTACCTGTTATTCTGGAAACTAGTTTATTACCCTTATCCCTAAACCACTTGCCAGCATATCCTGAAGCGTGGGCGCCAAGACTGTGGCCAATAATATGCACGAATTCTGGATACAAGTTTGAGACATTCTGAAACATTGACAAAATATTAAGATGCACACTTCTGTAACCTAACCCTCATTATTTTTTAAAATTACGAAAAAAAGTATTAATAAATTGCAGAGAAAATTTTGTAATAAAAGATATGAACGCTTTCGCAAATCAGCGAAAAATAAGTCAAGCAATAAAATAATTTAAAATTTATTTACTAATCAGAAATTAATTAAAATGAGGCCTAAAAAACTGATAAACTGTAGGTCAGTCTTAAGATAAAAACGATAAAAATGATAAGCATGCCTCAACTATAATTGTACTAGAATACGTAAACGCATTCTCGTATCATATAATGATAAGAGCAAAACAGAATACAGACAATATTGTTGCGTGCGGAACGGGTTCGTTTGGAATTGAATGCACAAGTCCGATGAAATATGAATAAGATTTATTAATACCACAAATAAATAAAACAGAATAATTCAATTTTCTCAGATATTCGTACAGTATTACAGTATCTCACAGTAGTTATCCTTTAACTACTCAATCGTTCAACAGAACTTAATTCAAAACAGCTAAAGAAAGCTAATCCGCGAATTCGCTACAGTCAACAAGAGCAATTTTCTAAACAAACTCTTAAAACAACATCAAACTAACTAACTAACTAAAATAACAAAGAACTGAAATCGAAATCGAGTCAATGGCTAGGCGGCAATTAGTAGCCAACCGCTACTTTAACCGTCTCTGTTGGTAAATTGCCTTAAGGCGTTGGTACTTAAGTTTTTAATTAAGGCGATTTACGCCGCGCCAACTAGACGAAACTAGTCAAATCAAGTGAAATGTAGGTGGAGTGGAGGGAGATGATTGGCAGGAGCCTGTCACGTGAGTGGTCACCCACCCAAGTTCAGACTCCGAGCAAAGCAGCTTACGCGTGCAATGAGAAATATTGGATATATTAATAATTATCAAGTTTTGAAACAGGTTATCCAGATTGGAATAATTAAACTAATATCGCGATCTAAATGAAGACAAATGGCACAACTAAGTGCAACAGATTAGCTAAACAAAATATTCAAATTCATCCTTGCTGTAAAACACAGATTTTACAGTGGTAGTCACGTGGGTGTCACCCTCCCTTGAACTGTCCACAGCCAATGCATCTTGAAATAGTAGATATCACAATTCAGTGAAGTCTTGCTCTGAGAAATTAAACACTAATAAAGTTCTTGTACAACACTGAGGCACATGAGTTACTGAAACTATACACTATGTACACATAGGGATTGCGGTATTTGAGCGAAGTAGCAAATGGTGAAAAACATTTTACACTAGCAATAAATAATCAGAGCTTTGAAGATCCAGGTACACGAATCATGTCCATAAAAGAACTGAGAGGTTTTCCTCCTTTTTATAAGATTTTAAATCGCGCGCGAGAATTTTCTGGAACTTTCTCGAAATCAAAAAGAGATATTTATTTATTAAATGCTAAATGCAAGTGCTCTTGTATTTTTAATTTTTCGGCTTAACTTTCTTTTAATAGTCGTCTTTTTAAATTAAAAAAAAAATTGTCATAATATAACAGAAACTGAAAATTTTATTTTTATTTTATATTTTTCAGCTTTAAATTGTCATTTAATTTTTATTTTCGCATATGTTGCGTTACTTCTGTTTTATACGTTTTTGGATTTGGTCCACTTATATTAAAATACCTTTTTATCGAATTTTCAAGCTTTTTTGCTTGTTTATGATTTCAGCTATTATTTTTTTAACCCTGCCTGTTTATTTTCAACATTTTCATGTAGCTTTGTTATATCCAATTTTTTGATTTAATTTAAATTTTTCAAGCATTGGATTACTATTTTTGGAAGTTTTGTTTCTGGATTCTGTCTACTCGAAATGTTTCTTTAAATTTGTCTACTATTTCGCAATTTTTTTTTTTTTTTTTTTTTTAATTTGTCTCTTTTTGATGCTATAACTTTACATTTTGGGGCACTGCTTACTTCCTGTAATACCTGTAAAGAGTGGACTGATAGAGATATAAATTACTTTGATAGTTTTTGTAATTTTAAATTTTAAAATTTAATTTGTGTCTTTGTCGGTTAAGAAAACAATTGTTTTATTTATTAATCAGAGCTATGATACCAGAAACTGCCGACTTTAATTTTTGAATATAACTGTTAGTTTAAAATATTATGTAGGGAAGTGTATGAACTGGATTTAGTACTTAGACTTGAAGAACGTTAAAGATATCGAAATGGCAATATGTGTCATGCTTAGATGTTTTAAAACGTTCAGAAAATACGGGCCTCATTTAGATTCCTATTAAAAGCGACGTTGAATAATTAACTTGCACAAATATTGGCAGTTTTTTTTTTTTTTTTTTTTTTTTTTATTGCGGATGAACGATGGTGTTTAGATGACTGCAATCTTCGCACTGTGGTCTCTAGATCGTATCCCACTTGATTTTTTCTGCAGAGGACAGATACTCAGCTATTCAAGTGACAGCCTAAATATTTTCATGTGTATTTAGGACGTAAAGGTATTTAATACACATAAAAGTCTCAGCAAATACTTTTATGTGTATTAAATACTTTTATGTGTACTAGAGAACCTGAAAATTGGCATATTAATATCTCTTCCAACCCCTTACAGGCTTTTGAGACATATTTATTAATTGCTATTGCTTCATGACATATCTATTTATTTGACTTTACATGCATACTACCAAAACAGCACATATTTCAATGTGCAAATAGTTTAACAAAAACTTAGAGAATGGTCGCTATCATGTGTATGCATCATTTCGATCCCATGTTTGATATATTTAAATACTAGCAACAGTTTCGAAATTATGGGAGCCAATTGGGACACTGTGTTTCTATGCTAAATGAAATAAGCAAGTTACGTAAACGTATATGAATTTTCTTTACATAAATATTGTCATTAAATTCTATAAGTAATGAATATATACGAAAAAACGACACAGTTTTCTCATTTGAAAAATGACACGGGTAACGTTACTTAATACTAATTAGTACCATACCATCATGCGTTGAATGAAAAGTCCTACTTCAGCTCCTACCACCCGTATATTAGAAACAGCCTGCTCGTACAATGGTCCATGGCCATTTGTCCAATCAACGATGATCACATTACAACTTTCTTTATTTAAAAGAGCATTCTTTATCGTCTGTGAAATAAAGTGTAAATCTGATTGTTAATATCTACATAATCATTCGTAAAAGTGTTAAACTGATTGAAAGTAGTAAAGAAATTTGAGGATTTAATTAGAGAACTAAGTTAGCAAATAGTTTATTAGCCATTATATACAGACGGCTATCAATATACAGGTAATTAATTATACTTGTATAATTTTATTAATAAAAGAGTTAACTTTTTATGTAATGATGCGTGCGCTGGTCTAAAATAATGTAACTCAATAAACAGTTTTCATATGTATCTACCAGTGAATAAAAGGAATTTAATTATTCTAAAGATAAAAACTTGAAGAAATCAAATCATCTTACACATAAAAAATATCCTGATGATTGTATCTATAACTAATTGAAGTAGAATGTACGCGTTTTCAGCGCTAAACATCATATAACAAAATATGAGGCTTCTTAGTTGCTGTACTACAAATTGTATCATAATTTTTATTTGTAAAATTATTAAAACGTTCTTAAGCTACATTATTTCTATATGAGGAGTTATTTAGAAAATGTCTGACTTTTAGATATCTAAACGTTTTTCATCTGAAAATTAAATTGCAAAAGTTAAAACTTAAGGGGACTCGGTACCCCAAAAATCTATAAAATTACCGATTTTTCAATTTTTTGCTGGAAAAGTACCTTAATACACTTACTACACTGAAGAGAAATTTCGAAATGATCTGACGATAATAAAGGCTATAAAAAGGTTTTTAAAAATTTTCACACCCCTTTAAACGCCACACCCCCTCAGTGTTATTTTTTTTTTTTTTTTTTTTTTATTTATTTTTTTTTTTTTTACTTTTTAATTTTTTTAGTAACTTACTAAAAATCAGCGTAAATGGAAAGGAGTGTAATTAAATATGACTTCGACTATCAAAAAACTCTGTTTATGTGTATAAACTGATTTATTTAAATACAAATTGAAGTTGGAAAAAAAAATTTCACCTTAAAACTGGCAAGTTTATATATTCATATTGATCTCAGCAAATACTTACAGTATTATCAGTCAGCTTTGCTAAGCTTATTCAAAAATTGAAATTATCTGTGATTAGATACGAATAGAAAGAGGGGGTGTAATGAAAGTGATCAAGTTTTTCACCGTAGCATTATTGAAAAAATGCAGAAACAAACATTAAACTCTTTAATTAATTAAAATGCACATAAATTAATTAAAAATGCAATTTATATATGAGAACAAATGGCTAGAACAAGAGAAGAAATCACATATGCTGCTGAGTGGTTTTAAATAAAATGTTTTATGTCTTAAAATCTCCAATTTTGCTTTTTAAAAAAATGAATAAAACGACAAATTAATAATATTAATATTGATTATAAGCGTTTTAGAAAATAAATTATAATTAATTCATACATTAAAATTGTTTTGAGGTTGTTTTAAAAAACGAAAACAGGTAAAGAAAATTTCTACTTGCATTTTATGATTTTTTTGCAATATTTCTAGCCAGATAAAGTTTTAAACAAAAGCTTGTAATTTACGTTCATATTAATCAATTGAGCTTTTATTATATACATATATATATATATTGAAATTCAGTAATAACATTTTTAAGAATTTTGAAATGATTTAATGACTATTTAGACAGTGTACATTCTGTGAACTGCGTTTTCTCAGGTTGCAATTTTTTAATATATCTTTTTACTTAAAGTCCTAGAACTTATACAGATACGGACCAAATTATTTAATAAATTTGCTGCTAAACCCATCCTTAATTCTGTTAAGCATATATTTAAAATTATATGCTTAACAGAATCAAGGATGGGTTTGGAAAAATAGTGAAAAGAAAAATTATTAGAAGTGAAAATGCAATTGAAATCATATTTTTTTTTTTAAGATTTTATATAAAAATGTGCTTTTTATTTTCTCAGAAACTAGTTCATCAATTGCAAAATCGATCCGTAAAGTTATTAAGAACACTATTATAAATGCAATAAAAAAATTTGAAGGAAAAGTATTGAAAATTGTGGAAGAAAAAAGAATTTTTAATTGTTGAATATTACTAGCAAAAAATTTTTTTCAGCTTAAAATCATTTTGTCTCATAAAAACCACTTAATATTTTTCATAAAAAGTAGATTAAATTTCTTAAATTAAAAAAAAATCATTCAAAAGGCACCGAGTCCTCTAATTACGCTTTTTTGCTTCTTGGAGACTTGTTAAAATATCACTTAAAATCTGTTTGAAATTTGGGGCAATTAGCATCAGTAAAAGAAAATTATGTTAATAACGTACATTTAATTGCTTATTAGGCTAAGTTTAATTAGCCTTAGTTTTATATTTCATTTTTTAATCATCGGTTTTTGTTTAAATTTAATATCTGTAGCTACTTATGATTGTTTAAATGCTTTCTACGTTTATTTAAAAGTACATTTATTGAATATTTCCTTTCTTTAATAAATGTTTGGGATTTCATATTTACAGCTGCTACTTGAAACGTGTTTGAACGACTTAGTTTCTTGAGATGAAATAATTCGTCTCAAATTAAGATCATTGATCAAAAGTGTGATTTTAAAATTAGATAAAGTAACCATTTCATATGTTTTTATTTACATATTATGACGGTTTGTCACATGTAAATGGATTAATTTTTTTAATGTGAAGTATTTAGGAACTTGTAAAGAAACTAGTATGTTTTTCAAACCGTAGTATGAAACAACTTTTTGGCAGTAAATTGGTAGAGAAACCTATTAACTCTTCTTAGTGTTCATAGATGGCGCCATCAGTTGAATGATAAGGGATTAGTTGAGAATAAAAAGATTTAACATGTTTCCTTTCATTATTAACTGTATCCTACAGCTACAGTTATTTATTTCCGCATTAAATTATATTTTTCGCACACGTAGGTTAACAGGGAATGTGTAATTCCACATATCTTATAATCCAGAAAACAGTGAATACTTTGGTTCTTAGATTTTTTTTTTTTTTTTTTCCAAATTTTTATACAAATACTTGAATAACTAAAAATATTTAATCTTTTTTTTTTTTTTTTTTTTTTTTCTGATGCAAAATGCTTTGGAAATTAATTTTTTGAAATTTTTAAATAATTGTAGTCAAATTTTCTTTGTTGATATATTAAAAGTAATAAAATATTTACTGCGGAATTTTTTATTATGTCGCAATTGGAGCCTTAGAAGGTTCTTTTTTAAATTTTAATTTAGAGAGTGTGAACTTAATAACTTTGTTGGTTATTTCCCGTAAGCTGCTTTGAAATACGAAAATAAATTGTCTTAGAATAAATTTACAATATAAGCCCCTAGCATCTCATTCAAAATTTTATTTCTTTTTACTATGCATTTAAGTCACTTGAGTAGTTTGTCCAGAATATGCTGTTTCTAAAGTTTTCAATTAAAGGAGTTAGAAAATACAAATCTCTCCTTTTTCAATTGCCCCAAAAAATGCATTAGATTATTAGCGCTACTATGATCAACATTCATAATTATTAATATTATTATTATTTGTTTTTAAACGTTGTTCTCCGTTTGTAAGTATCAAATTTGCAGTAACTCAATATAAAACTTTCCTGTTGGAAATTATTTCCGATTTAAGAATACTACTACAGGTTGCACTGTTGAACAGCATGCAACTTTTGCAGTCATGAAGATGTGTGTCATATAGATGTGTGTCTTTTGTAGTCATGAAGATGTCGTCATCATGAAGGTGTGTGTCATGATGTGTACAAATAATGAGGAAAAAAGTGAATAATTGAGATATTTTTAGAGACATGAAACTTACTCGCAAAAGTTTTATAAAAACGTCTCCAAGGTAGCAATTACAACACAATTTATTTTATTAATTGTTTTTGCTATAATAAAATGCATAATTAAAAATAAACATTGAATTTCGAACACATTATATCATTTTCTTTCTTACAGCCATCATCCATTGAGTAAATTTGCATCATTGCTTTACCAAAATTCATTTACATTTTCTGAAGATCAAACCAAAATTTTAAACATATACGCTACAAAGATTAGAAGCATATGAACTAGCAGTATAAGATATAGGCTTGTTGCCAATGTCTTATATTGCTTTTACAAAAAAAAAAAAAAAAAAAAAAAAAAAAAAAAAAAAAAAAGAGGAAAAAGAAGCTTTTTTTGAACGATAATGTTATATAAACCTTTTCTCTCTCTCTCTCTCTTTTTTTTTTTTTTTTTTTTTTTTTTTTTTTTTTTTTTGTTGTTGTTGTTGTTTAGTTGATGTATTTTTTACTAAATTATTTTTTATTTTACATGATTAGTTTGAAATAAAAATAAATACTGTTAGAATAAAGAAAATATGAACCAATTCATTGTTAGTTATAATTTAATGCATACTTACTAAAGGCCATTCTTTGTTGCCACCCATAAATCCATGCAAAATAAAATACGTAATCCAGCCACGGAAAAATCCACTGTCTTTTACGTCCCATGAAGAGAAGTTCATGTTAGTAACATACTGCGGAATATCTTTATTTTTTGGACTGAAAAATCGGAATTCTGTACCAATCTCTTCTCTCGGATCTGGTGCAAGATTGAGGATTCTTTCAGTACCTGGTGAATCGAATGGATATCCTGTGTCAAAACATCCCAGCTCACCCATGCATACCTCTTTTCGTTCGGATTCTTCATGTGTTCTAGGAATAGCTAAATGAATATACATCATTGTCAACAAATAGTGTTGTGAAATATTGTCAAAGTAAATAAAATTAACTAAGATATTTAAAAGGTAAGTCTTTAGAGAATCTTCTTTTGCATGTAAAAAAAAAAGAACGTCAGAATTTTATTCACTATGTGAAATTAGCTATTCTCTTCACTATAAATTATTAGTCATAGGACAGTAGCCAATTAATGACTGGGTTGGCTTTCTTCAGTAACTAGACCCCCAACACTGTAGCTCACACAACAATCCAATGGCTTAAGAAGTTTGAACAAATACATCTGTGCAAAATTAGGTTGGCAATTGAAACTCTTCCATGAAATGCCTTCAGAAGAGAGTTGACAGAGTCCATGGACATTCATCGATTGCTCTAACTTAACCAATATTGCAAAGGAAAAATCAATAGCAACAATGTTCGACAAAACTGAAATCCTTCAATTAGATCCAGAATTAATAATCCATTATTAGATCACCGAGCAAGGTTTCAGATTGAAATATTTTAAAATTGTCAAAGATACAGCTAAATTTCGGATCTCTTTTTGAAAAAAGAAAGAGAATAATGTATAAAATATAATCATGATCATCAGAAAATTCGTACCAAACTATTGATGACTATCAGAATCGTAAAAACAACCTTGTATTTAGCGTAGGTATAATGAAACACTCAATCGATTTCGAGGGCAGCTAAAGGTCCCTCCTCATCAGGAGAAAGAAATACCTAGAAAGAAGAAAATAAAGGAGAAGGAGTCACAGAAACATTGATGACACAGAATTGATGACTATCACTAACTACTGAATATATAATGATATAGAGAGTGATTCTAAATTGTTTTTACAAAGAGGGCTGATAGTACTCATCCAGATGAGCAATAATTACCATAGAACATAGGGTCGCATTCTGCTCTGAGAGGCAAAAAAACAGGAATATTAGAATTCCAACCTGAACTTACAACAGTGTTGGGAGAGCGAATGAACGAGACCAAAAGTTGCACAATCAGTTTAGAGAAAAACTCACAGAGAGTGCACAAAATGGATAAAACCGAAAACTTGGCGTTCAAGCGTTAATTCGAGCTCAGACTTTGTTGGCAAATACTCAAATGCACATCTTTGGTTGGCAAGCTCTCAACCTCGAAAACGATTACAACAAATTATTTATCTAAATTACTAGAGAGAAATTATCTGTTGGGGAAAAAATAGGTATCAAGGTAGCAGTCCCTTCGCCATCTTCTATCCTGTCCTCCTGGACTTACTGTGCTGAGCTCATTTTACATGAAGAAAATTTTATGGGATACGAATTTCTGACAGCCGGAACACAACACGAACTTTTCATGTTAATCTCGGCATACAGCCGAAGTTGGAGGTGGTTGAAAATATTCAGTCCTTGATTAGATAATTAACTTTGTTGCAATCGTTTGCGAAGCTGAGTCTTTGCCAACCAAAGATGTGCATTTGAGTGTTTGTCTTTAAAGTCATAGCTCGAATTAACGCTCAACGCTATGTTTTCGATTTTATCCGTTTTATGCAAACTCTGTGAGTTTTTCACTAAACTGATTGTGCAACCTTTGGTCTCGTTCATTCGCTCTCCCAACACTATTTAAGTTCAAGTTGGTATTCTAACATTCCTCTTTTCTGCCTCCCAAAGTGGAATCTGACCCTATGTTCTATGGTAACTATTGCTTATCTGGATGATTACTATCACCCCTCTTAATTTGTAAAAACAATTTAGAATCACCGTGTATAATTTTAAATATCTGCCATGAAAAATACTGCATGCAGACTTCAACAATGCTAATCAAAAACTTCAACAATGCTTATCAAAAACTTCAACAATGCTTATCAAAAACTTCAACAATGCTAATCAAAAACTTCAACAATGCATCGGTTTGTATGCAATGCTCAATACAGACTTAGAGAAAACTGACATTAGAGAAAACTGGCCCATCCTTGTCGTTGTTTTTGTTGCTTATGCTCACTTGTCTGACGTAGTCAGCCCAAGCCCACGAAATTCCCCGTGGCAAGATTACGCCTGCCATTGGCAACAACCTTGAGCTCCTAACAAGTGACTGTGACTTAACTCAATTCCGCCCTCCCCCCCAATTTTGATGGAAAACACCCCGGGAGAACGGGTCCGAGTGGTCTCCCATCCGTCTCCTACTTCCACCAAACCACACGAGAGGACTTTCGGCTCGCCGCATATTTAGAATGTCGCCTTGCCGCTTCGGCATTATACATTTGCAAACATCCATGCCTTCTCCGGGATTCAAACCCAGCTCTTCGGCACAGCAGTCAGCGACTCTAACCAGTACACCGTTTGGGCGGCGAGCTCATCTCTTAAGTCCCTATCACACATGCTTTTCTGCTATGCAGGTTTGGAAGTCGAAAGAGTAATTTAGAACTTATCTTAAAGAGTAATCTTAGAACCCACGTAGCTAGGTTACCATTTTCACTTACTACAAAGACTTGAACGCCAAACAGTAATCGATTATCTCTCAGATTGGGATCGCGTAATTCTTCCGAAGCAGCAGAACTTTCGTCTGATTGGTTGATCTCTACGCGGTGCAGAGCTGCAGAGGGTACATTTTCGGCGAAGTTTCAAAATATCCGGCGTAGCCTGGACATGGTTTCCGTAGCTATGCGGGACTTCGCTTCCAGCGGAGCTTTTTCTTCTAGGAATCCTCCCGTTTAAACCAGGGCTACCAGAATCTTGTTTCACAGAAACGTCACGTCTAGCAGGGACTGTCGCTAGATGTGATAATTATTTAATACAATTAACAGTAATATACAGAACAAAACTAAGAATGCTAACCTTTTCAGTTAACTATTTTGGCATCATCATAATTTTGCTAACAGATGCAAACAGAACATTGCTGCACACTAAAGATTTGTTACAAACACTGATCCAGATTTTCTAAAAGATCTGCAGCAGACTTTTACTTGCATCGACGTCTTTTAAAAAATGGTCTTTTTCATCAAACCCCCTTACATTTTTCTCTGTAATATACAACATCCCACCCGGGGGTTGACGTAGAGAACTCTGCGAAGCTACTGGCTAGGATCTATACCTACGCAGTCTCGGCCACGGAGGTATAAAATTTATGAACTTGGTGGCTCTGAAGGCCCTGGGAAAGGTCACTTATTGGCCGGCCTCGGTGTCTTGCACGTCCTAGCACGGCGTGGTTCTAGTAGCCCGAGGGGGTAGTGTCCCCGGGTTCTCTGGGTAATGTCCCGCTGCAACGAGCAGCCCGAACGACTGGTAGGTTTAGGTAGCAAATTAACGACAGTGTCGCCTGGAGGATTCCAGGTGGTGCGCTGCTTTCCCGGAGGGGCAATAGTGCGGTTAATTCACGCACAGAGCAGGGAAGCCTATAATTAGTTAGTTAGTTAGTTAATATACAAGTGGTTTAAAGATAACAATTAGACTAAAACTGAGAATGAAAGTTTTGAAAAAAAATGGTTCATTAGAATTTATCTTGTATTATTATTATTATTATTATTATTATTATTCATTTTACAAATGTAAAGATGTTTTCATGCAGCCACAAATTTTTACTGCAAAAAATTCAAGTCATGTCTGCGCGTGATATATTGTTTTTTAATATTTGGCACAATTTAACCTAAATTAATTCTTAAATCCCCTCGTTAAAAATATTCATCCGGTTCCTTGTTTCTTGTAATAAATTATTGGCTTGACTAAAGCCTGTTTCCACTACCTAAGGAGAGGAAAAAGTCAATAATGAGGTTCGAAAAATTGTTTATTTAAAAAAAAAATGTAATTCAGTTTTTAGATATATTAAATAACTTTAAGTATCTTTCTTACCTTATATTTGTTTTATACGATTTCATTTTACTACATTATATAGCGTTATTTCAATAAAAATGCATTATTAGTTTTATATCAATGAGAATTTGTGCTTACTAATCAATTGCCGATGTATATTCGGTTATCGGCCGCGCCCTTGATTACCACTGACTTCTTTAAACTTTCATTGACCCCCAGATTCAATACGCACCCACTGAAAATCCCTGATCTACAATAACCTCTAATAGGCTTTTATGACTGTTACTTTGCATTAGGACTTCACACTGGATGACATTTTTCGCATCCGCTTTTAGGCAAATGCGGAAACACAAGCAAAGTCCACATGCTTGCTAGATACTGAAAACAGAAAGCTATTCATACAGCTATGTTCAAGACTTCTGTTATACCTCAGAAACTATAGTAACTAAATTCATTTTATATTTATTTATTAGTATCACATTTATATCGAAGCAATATTTTTTTAATCTCAGGAATAATTAATAACAAATGTTTCATAGTGCGGGAAAAGAAGAGAAAGAAGATGCTGACCTCGATCGTTAAAATGCGTTTTAATCTGAAGCTTCTGTGGCCAATGTTATATTCTTTTTTGTTTAATAAATGTTATATTTGTTTGTTGCTATTGTGCCGCAATAACCTGTAATATGCTTGGAAAGAACTAAGGGTAAGATGTGTGAACTAGGAAGTAAAAAATAAAATTCAACTTACCCCAAAATGACGACATTGACTCGTTGAAACAATTCACAATTTATTAGTTAGCCAGACTGTAAAAGATATATATCAAAAAATATCACATTGCCAGACATAAAACATCTAATACCAGGCGCACATAAAGCTGCTCGTGAGTAACAGACGAAGTCCAGAAGAATCCTAATTCATCTGCGAAAATACTGTCCTTACATGAATAGCACATTTCAGTAGAGTTAGCTACATTAAAGTTGCTTACATTTTTGATGAAATTAATTCAAATGCAATTACAGTTCGGAAACTTAAACCTCAGGAATTAGCACGTATCTGTGTAACTTCTTGGAACGAACAAGAGTCCGATGAAATTCTGCGCAAAATATTTTCCGCAAAAAACATTATCAGAGGATTGCTCTTGACACGGTGCCTTTCAGGCAATTAACCAAAAGAATTCTTTTAATATGGATTTAATTCGATGGGACTCCAAAGATGAAAAATGGCTAACTCACGCAGCCAGGAAAAAAGAAATCTCGGAAAGTGAGGACTCGGCCAGCACAGCCCAAAAAGGGCGTCCTACCTCGACGTACTCCAGCAGCAGAAGAAGGCGAGAAACCGGTTTCGTCCTTGAAACTCGCCTCGTGGTCAGTGCCGGTTGCAGTTAGCATCTCATGTGGAGGCTTGCCTTCACAGTCAATAAATTTTTCAGTCGAACATATAACTATAAAATTTCTTTCCCATTTTTCAGCACATGTTTCGCTTACAATGTACTTATTCCATGATAACTGCATTGATTTTGCAAGGTGAAAATGTTTGGTCCTCTAAAAGCTTTTTTCTATAATCTAAAAAATTATGAACTTCTGTATCTGTTTTGACATAGTAATAAGACCTTTAAGTTTTACTAACGTTTATTTTATTTTAAACTTTGCTGTCCTCTCTTATTTTACATTTCCGGCCAGAATAAGCGCGAGTGGGACTTTTATACTAATGAGTTTGCAAACTGTCAAAGGTATTTAAAAAGTGGCTTTTAGCCAAGAGAAAGAGAGCCTTCCTGCTACTCGCGTATTAGTCAGTTCGTGTCTGCCTTTAGGCCAGGACTTAGTTCCTGGTGATATAATAGGCTTATTGTAGTATTTGCCTCTAGCTCACTACAAACGCGGTGTCAAAAGGCCAGTCTTCGCGTAAGTTTAATTCCTATTTAGTTAAGTTAGTTATTAAGTGAATATTTATTATTTTTTGCGTTTTAAACCAAAAGTGTTGGTGTCTGAATCCCGAAAGTGTGGGAACACCTGTACGCTGTGAGAAATAAAGGGTAAAGTTAACCCTTCTTAACTTGTTTGGCTATTCCACGCTCACACGAACATAGCTGAAGTAAGCTTCCTGTTCCCTCTCAGGATTTCTGTGATGTTTCTCAAGTCAGTTAGAAAGAACAGTAGTCCTGATACAGTTACTGATATTCAGCAAACGTAAAAGGACACAGTTAAATTTAAGCATTTACTCATCATTTGCTTGATGATATAATAATTAATCTAGCTTAACATAATATTTTAACTATTTCATCCTTTGAAACGTTTGTTACTTTAAAAATGTTGCAGAGAATTTTGTAATGTATTTTACAACTGCTTTTGTGATGTGATTATTATACATTATTATGCAGCACGCTTAATTATCTCATGACATGCATGAAGAATATTTATCTATGCATGACGAATATAACTATCTAAATAACTGCAAGAGGCCTTGTGGTGCAGTGGCTAGCGCATCGCGCAGCAGCACCACAGGTCCGGGGTTCGATCCCCGAGCTGGGCAAAGTCGGCTCATCCTTTAATCCCTTGATTTCCATTCTTTGGGTCAATAAAATGAGTATAACATTCGCTTGGGTACTAAACATCGGGGGTCCTGCGACAACCTGACCACTTGTTCAGAGCATATGCTTCGCACCCCGGGGCCCACAGTCAAGAAAACAGATTTCGAGGCACTGCGGGCATTGTCCCGTTAGGGCTGTTACGTCACTGAGTTTAGTTGTTTTTAGTTAGTTAAATAACTAAGCAATATCCAATGATTACCTGTTAAAGCGAAATCATTTGATTCTGTAATTTATTATTTCTCTTGGACACTGGACGTTTGTCGAGAGGAGATCTGACGAAAGGACGTTTGTCGATAGGAGATTTTTCGAGAGGACGTTTGTTTTCTAGTGCATTTAAAAGCCAGACAAAGGCTGGCCGCATAGCGGCTAGTATATCACAAATATGTAACTATAATATGTAATAATTGTTATAATGCGTATGAATATAAATTGTAAACACTTGAAAATACATTTCTAACAATGATATTGTTATAAATTATATTTATCCGTAAATGCAAATAAATTATTGAAATAAATTATAATTATTGAACATGAATTACATTTAATTAAATGAAAACTACTACAACAAATAATGCAACATTTATGAAGAGTAGTTTTCATTCAATTAAATCAGCCATTATTAAATTCAATTAAATCAGCTATTCAATTAAATCAGCCATTATTCAAAATACGGATTGGATTGGATTATTCATTTATGGCAAAGCACACGAGGGCTATCTGCCTAAAGGGAGGGATGCCTTCGTGGAGGGCTTTCTAAGGGAAACTGGCTCGTATACACGTTACACATGGGGAAAACCACGAAAACGCCCATGCAGCCAGCCCGTTCGCGGGATTTGAACCTCGGACCGAACTACCAGTGTTCAGCGTCTTTACCGCTCGGCTGCTGGTGGGCCCTTCAAAATACCGAAATCAGATATATCTGTTGTACGAACCTGTTCCTATTCCACTCATTTCGGGTATTGAAAGATTTGATGTATCAAAGAAGTTATGTAACAGGTAATTTCATTCAATTTACAGGGTAGATGAGTAAAGGAAAGAACTGTGAAGTTATACTGTCATCGTGGGAAATTTATTGATTCTGAAAAATCCGTGTTCAACAGCATTTTTCCAACTAACGTATTTTCTCCCTACTTTCTGCATGTGTTCGTGGTGTAAGAGGAATCACCTCGAAATCCAGGGATCTAATCTCGGGAAAGCACTACTCATTTTTCATGTCTAGATCAGGGTCTCTTAAACTATGGGTAGCGGGACCTGCAGCAGGGAGTCGCCAAAAATTTTAGCAGTATTG
This sequence comes from Stegodyphus dumicola, assembly GCF_044657685.1. Taxonomy (NCBI): domain Eukaryota; kingdom Metazoa; phylum Arthropoda; class Arachnida; order Araneae; family Eresidae; genus Stegodyphus; species Stegodyphus dumicola. Next base: position 175,336,590 of record NC_140769.1, read on the forward strand.
ACATTTCTTCAACTTATTATAATAATTTTATAATTACCAAATATATTTACACAATGTATCTGAAAATAGATAAAGATAAGACAGTACAGACAAAAAAATATAAACGTTCATTTTACTTGCTCGTGACGCTGTCATTTCGTCTGTGATTTGAAATTTTCACATTGTTCTATGTCTTAAAATTAGAAATTAAAGTTAATCACCTAAAACTGCAATAGTTATGGGGGGGTCCCACAAAATTTTAGTAAATATTATGGGGGTCCTGTGGTTGCGAAAAAAATCTCAGTGATAAAAAGGGGTCGCGACTGAAAAAACGTTTAAGAAACCCTGGTCTAGATCATCAAAATAACCTCATATTTTACAACGAACTGAAAGGTGGTGGACGATAATTCGTCACCACCAGGGTTTGGAAATTAGGTCCCCTAATCTCCAGTCGTCCTTTAAGAGGAGCATTGTATAAGGTATTTTCTCCCTCCTTTCTGCATGCCTTCGTATTGTAACTAGCAGCCTACTCCACGCGTATTTGAGAGGTCCAGGATTCGATGCCCGCCGAAGGCATTCTTCATTTTTCACGTTTCCAGCACCAAAATACCCTAATGGTTATACAAGCTTTCTAACAAATAATATGATGTAATTTTTATATTCTATTAAATTAAGATTATGCAAGAGAAACTTGTCACTAAGAGAAGAGAATTACAAGTTTAACTTGGATAATCTTCACCCTCTTAAAGCCAGTTATCCTTAGCTCACAATGGTTTAAAACAGTAAACAAAATAAATTCTTTCCAACAGATATTCAAGACAGTTAACTGTATTAATTATATCTCGAAGGACGATTCAATATTTGTAAGAATGAGGTTCTTCTAAAACTGATTTATTTTCAACTAACCAAATTAGTACACGTAGTTCATTAAAAATTACTTTTTTTGATACGCATAAATTCGCTTTAGCGTATAATCAAGAATGATTTGTTGCGAAGTAAATCAAAATATTAAAGACGAACGAAACTAATATAAAAAATCGAAACAGAAGTAATACAAAAAGCGCAATCAGAAACTAAAGAGAATGTGACAGAAATAAAGTACATTATACCTGATTTTGGATTATATACTACATTTCCGTTGGTAGCAGTTACAAACTGGTTGGTAGCTGTCAACAAGATTACTATAAGAAATTTCATCATCATTCCGAAAATCCCTGTACTAAGTAAGATTGAAAGTTTTGTAACCATTATTTATAACGAACAGTACATTTGGCCAGATGGTTTTGCACATCTGGAATTAAAAATTCCAAGTATCTCATCCTAAGATTAACAGGTGGATTCCTATTCTTTTTTCCAATAAGCATTTAAAAATTACTTTACGTTCACAACAGCAAAAATTCTCAATAAGAGCTGACTGATCCGTTTGATCTTTCAATAAGTTTTAACTGATCTTCCAATGAAAACGTGGTACAGGTTTCTTTTTATCAAAACATATGCGAACGCAATATGATTTCCTCACAGCTACGATGTTCTAATTATTTCTTTTTTTGCCAGACAACTATTTTCCAGATAAATTCTAAAGAGCAAATGCAGTTCTTTTTCTAATGCAGTTCTCGAAAAGCTGCGAATTCTTAATTCATAAGTTATTAAAAATAATTCCAATGGAAATGGTAGAAAGAAAGCGGCAGACACTTATCAGCATGGCTGTCAACAAGTAGCTCTCAATAAGGATCTCTGCAACTTTTAAAACATTATCGTGTACATTTAAAACATTAACGTGTACATTTAAAACATTAACGTGTACATTTAAAACATTAACGTGTGACTAAATTAATAAGTAAAAAAAAAAATCCGATGTGTACACCACATGACTTCCTTGTACGGAATGTTAAATTATACGCATTTTTCTTGCATTTCATTTAAACTTATTGAACTGAATTAAATCTACTTCGTCAATAGCGCATAAATCACAATAGAACAAATACAAATTCACTGTATTTGTTTACCATAGTGACACTCTGGCGCTAGGTTCACTTAACAGCGTTACATTTCGCTGATATTATGACTATCTATCTATTTATCTATTTAGTATCCTTTTTCCTGACATCAACTTCAAATGGATTATGAATTTGTTTTATAAAATTCTAATCTGTTGAACTACAAAAATATAGATTTTAGGAAAAATGGTATGCTAAAAGAATGAAAAATACTTTACGGTACCTTTAAAAATGTGTATGTCTTTCGATAGCCTTGATAGAATATTCGCTACTTTTATTTTATGTTTCAAACGCCAAAATGTTTTAAATAAAATAATTTTCTTGTCATCCACATACTATTGTTACATGTACTTTTTAAACAGTTTTAGAGGAGAGGCTTTATAGTTGCTCATTTTAAACTTATCTTTTTTTATGTAACTTAAAAGTAATCACTTTGGGTTTATATGTTTTGCTTATTTGGATACTATATTATTTGGATTAATTAAAAAATTAAATTACCACCAAATACTGAAATCCTCGCCAAAGTTAATAAATTATACACACAAATATGCCAATAAGTTAACTTTTCTTTGATTTGCAACCACGCATTTGTGTAAAATTATGTACAGTTTTACACAAACGTATGGAACAGAAGACGGGTACATTTGCGAATTCGGCGGAAGTACCATGTACGGTCAAGATGATATGACCATGTGAGCGTGAAATATCATCAAGACAGCCTATGTCTTGATGATGAAATTTGAAAATAGGGTAATCAACGGACGTGAAAACATTTGTGTATCCTGTTGTTGGGTTGTTGGGTGACAATTCTCCTCACCAGGAAACCCCAGTCGCCCTTTAAAAGGGGGAGTATATAAGGTATTTCTCCCGCCTTCCCAGCGTGCCTTCGTGGTGTAGTGGTTCTGCACATTGGTATTCCAGAGGACTGCGGTTCGATTCCCTGCGAAAACGATTGCTCATTTTTCATCTTACCTGCTTCCAAAAATACTTAATGTCTCTACAGTGGCGCCCGAACTAAAAGGGTGTTATATGATGATTCTCCTCACCCAGGATTTGGCGATTGGGTCCCCTAAAAACCCCAGTCGTCCTTTAAAAGGGGGAGTATATAAAGTATTTCTCACGCCTTCCTAGCGAGTCTTCGGGTTGTAGTGGTCAGCACACTGAGCCGGTATTTCAGAGGTCCTTACCTCGATTCCCGGCGAAGGCGATTGCTATTTTTCGTCTCTTCTTACTTCCAAAATATACCAAATGTCTCTACAAAATTATCAGACAATTATTAAACTGTATAAGATGGCTAAAAGAAGTATTGAGTGCTCTGCCAAAATGTATTTGTTAGAAGATTTGAATTTGATAATGAATGTATCCTAAAACGTGTTTTAAATCAAAAGTTTGAAACTTGATGGCTAAATGTAAGTATAAAATTATGCCATGTTAAAATATTTGTAATTAGGTACATAGGTCAGGTTAAGTTTTTATTAAATATAGTAAAGCATGCAAGGGCTATCTGCCTAAAGGGGAAGATGCCGTCGTGGGGGTATTTCGAAGAAAAACTGACCTTTGAATAGATATTAAAAAAAATGCAAAGAATGCATGTAATTTTATAATGCATGTAATATATATTATTTAATAATACATATTTCTTATGTAAAATTTCGGGTATATGCTAAATTATTGTAAATTACTTTACTCGAAAAATATAGTGAATGCACAGAATTTAAAGATTTGGACATGGCGAAAATGAAAAATATGAAATATGTATGGGTATGTATGCATATGCTTGCAAAAAGCATGTATCTGCCTTTAACAAAATACGTAAATATTTATTAAATTATTTATAAAATGAAGGATTTATTCATTCCTAAACACCTGTGAAAGTTACTGTGAAGAAATCTAATTATTAAATGTTTCTAAATTTATAATGAATATAAATATTATCTGAATATATAATAACATTAACATTGAATTGTAAACATTAATTAAAATCTGGTAGATAAATACGTTATAAAAATATTTAAGCGAGAATTGTTCGTACTGGAAAGCAATCTGCTAAAAGGTATTGTTAAGCAAATTCTATGAAACGTGTACTTAAGTAATAAAGAAAAGTTTTAAATTATGTTTTGTTGAAATTAATTGCAAAAAAGTCTGATAAGTATAATTAAAAGTGTAAAAAGTGATTCCCCTTACATTCCCTGTGAAAATGTATTCCCCTTACATTTATAATAACTCAGTTAGTTTTAAATAATATTTTAAAAAAAATTTATTCCCTTTCAGAGATATTTAGAGAAAGTTAAGTACTAATTAATGTGCAGATTCTAACCAGTACTTCCCAGGCATTCGCCTGGGTCAACCCCCGGGGAAAGGCGCTTCGGTACAGCAGTCAGCGTCGCAAACTACACTGACTACCAATAGGTATTTGGACACTTATGCAAATGACGATATCTGCGGTCCTAAGGTACGTCACGGACTCCCCCGGTATAATATCGTATAGGAAACAGCATCGGCTTTAGTCTCATGCAAGATGCCTCGCAATTCGGAGCTCTCTGATTTCGAGAAAGGTATAATTATCGGGAATCACAAATGTGGCTGATCCTTAAGGGACATATCTAGCGATCTGAAGTACCCAAAATCGACAGTGGCCTATGTGATTAAGAAGTGGAAGGTGAGCGGTGATTGTCGGAATGTGCCCCGAGTAGGCAGACCAACGAAACTGGGAGATAGAGACCGAAGAGTGCTGTCCAGAGAAATTCGGAAGAACCGCACCCAACCGATAGCCCTCATGCGCGAGGAGTTTCAACAGGCATCCGGGAGTATTGTTTCAATGAATACCATCCGTAAGGAAGCACATCTGCTTGGTTTTCATGGTCGTGCTGCTGCCCATCAGCCTTTGATCACAAAGTCCAACCGCGCTGCTCGGTTAATGTGGTGCAAAGCACATCGAAATTGGACCGTAGAGATCAGTGGAAACGGGTTCGTTGGAGTGACGAATCAAGGTTCACCCTTTACCGTTCGGATGGCAGGGTCTGGATCTGGCGTCTACCTGGAGAACGTCTCCTGCCAGAATGCATTGTGCCAACAGTCAAGTTCGGCGGAGGTGGAATTATGGGCTGGGGGTGTTTCTCCTGGTATGGGCTGGGACCCTTGGTCCGCATTCATGGTAAGCTCAACTCCGATGCCTACTGCATTATTTTGGATGACAATGTGCTTCCTACGTTGTGGCAGTTTTACGGGTTGGACCCCTGTTACTTTCAGGACGGCAATGCCAGTTGTCATGTTTCGACGTTAACCAAGGCTTGGTATGGTGCCAATGGAGTTCATCGAATGGACTGGCCTGCCCAAAGTCCAGACCTGAACCCTATCGAGAACCTCTGGGACAAGTTGCATCGTCGAATTCAGGGGTGCACTACCCGTGCAAAATCGGTGAAAGAACTTCTATGTCTTCTCCAAGCCGAGTGGAAGAAAATACCACTAGCTGTCATACAAAGACTTGTGGAAAGTATGCCCCGGAGGGTCCACGCTGTAATTACCTCTCGTGGAGGCTCTACCAACTATTGATTTTGAATAAAGTTAGTTTTTCTTTTCGATCACAGGTGTCCAAATACTTATTAGTAGTCAGTGTACTATCCCGGTTGAGCAACTCAATGTTATTGTTGTCATTACTGGTTAAGTGAATTTTAAATACTTGGGAAAGATATTATTGTACTTTACATAGCCTAAACTTATTAAAAGTAATGAACGGTGACCTCGGAGCAGTTGTTAATTGAAGGCTCATAGTTAGTTGTTCAGTGTTTGCCAATTCTTTTAAATTTTCGATCGTTGGCTGGCTACGCGGATGCCGTTCACTCTTCTCCAGCATGTGTTATGCTAATGAGAAGGTACGATTCTTTGTTGCCGTTATTTGTTTGAGCCCATAGCGTTCATATGGTTGATCGTTGCTTTGGGGAGCTGTTGTTCTGCTCCATTCGGCAGACGTGGCTAGCTGGGCCCGTTGAATACCTATGGAGTGAAGCTCCGCGGGTAACCCGAGTAACGCAGTTCGTCAGTTTTCCCCAAGTATGCGAGTGGAGGAGGAAGGTGCTCTTATCACTTCCGAGTCACCACTGCCGTAACCGCGGAACGGTTGTTGAACGGACTTGCACTTATTTAGTGCTTTCGGGATTTAGCTAAAGCTTGCTCATGGCGATATCTATGAGTTGAAATGGAAGTGCTACTGAAGAGTCTCCCTGACATAAGCAAGTTTCCGTTAAGGAGGGAACTTTACCATCGTATAATAACAATTATAGGAATTATAGGTACAAAATTGTGAATGAATTTTGTAAGGAGAATTTTTTTAACCTGCTGTTCCCATTATACTGTACAATAAATTATTTTCCTCCTTTTAGTCCATTAATGATATTGTGAGTTTTAAATAAAAGCTTACCTTCTAAAAACTTTTTTATAATTATTTTATTATTAAATAAGGTTCAATTAACAAAGCCACATCTTTTTCTATTATTACGGGTTTTTTTATTTATTTAGATACTTTTAGTAGAATTTGTAATTAAAATTGTTTTATATTCCCGTGCAATGCAGCACGAGACTTATTTGAAGACAAAGCTACGCCGGAAAAATTAAAATACAGGAGCACGCACATTTAACATCTAATTAATAGATATATCATAATTGTACTCTTTTGCTATCCAGAAAAATCGAGAAACTACCAGAAAATTCTCGTGCACGGTTAAAAAGCTAATAAAAGTGGGATCAAAACGTCTCAATTCAGTTGTTTACTTATTGCTGTTATTCACCGTAGCGAATTCGCGGTGAGATCGGATTAGCTGTGTCTTTGAATTTGAGTTTTATTTATATTTTAGTAGTTTAAAATGCAGCTACTGTGAGATATTGTGATATTGTACGAATACCTCTCAGGAAATTTCAGCATTTTGTTTTATTTGTTATGATAAGAATAAATTGTATTCACCTTTTCATCGGATTTGTGCATTCAATTTATTACGCACGCAATACTATGTAATAATATTCTGCAAAGATAAAAGGCCAAAAAAAGATTTCGAAAACTATTGAAGTAATAGTAATTAGTAATTAATATTATCAATAATCAATTAATATTATCAATTAATCAATTAATATTATCAATTATTAGTAATTAATATTAGCAAATTTAAAGTGTTAAAATATTTTCTACATTTCATTTACAAGTAGTTAGGAGGTTTAAATTTAGTATCTGAAAACATAAAATTGCAAAATTATCGCATTTGTTAAAAAAACAGATAGGTTTGACCAATGTTTCTGATTTCGAAAAGCATAAGAAAAAAAAAGTGATCGATAAAGTTTTATATGTATTAGTATGACTTCTTACTAAACTCATGAAGGAAAAGAATACAAATTTTGAGCTATAGTAATTTGAATGTTATTACGTAATGCTATTCAAAAGTTTAAAATCATAGTTGAGCAGAAAGCGTATGCATATTAGACAGCATTTCTTGAATGTGAAATTCTGGGGTTAAAACCGTGATGCAATTTCGGGAAAAGTTATCAAATCAGTATTATTTCAAACAAATGCCTTAAACATTAAATCATACGAAACAGATACATTGTTTCCTTTCCGCTGTGTTAAAGAAACCGAAAACAATCAAACTCTAACAGGTATTTACATTTTGCACCAAGGGAAAGAAAAGAATTGTTTCGTATGTCAAGGTTTTAAGTGGCAAAGCGGAAATGAATTTCGGCAGAAGCTGCCCAAGCGAGACGAAAGAAGCTTTCGTTTTCGCTGTTACTGCATCTTTACGCTTATTTATAACGAGGTTATGCAATATGCATCTAGTGGCGAATAGCTCTTCCTACATTCCTTCAAATAAGAATATGTTTAGAACGTTTAAGTGCACATTTCTTGATTTTTTATAAAGTCACTACAAAATGGGTTAAATAATTTGTAACTTTATTTTACAAAATGGTGCCGAAAATCAAACTCAACAACAAAACCATATTGTATAATATCCTTTTTTCCCCTTGAAGTTCACATTTTGATGTGTTTTTTTAGCACACACGATTTTTGCAAACCGTTTCCCCCTTTTGTCTAACTGTTGACAATGTCTGCACTAGTCATTGGCTAGTAGTCAGTGCACAGTATTTACGTATAAGGTACACAGGCTATAGCTTAGGCCATCCACTTTCTTGGGGACCCCCCAAAAAATCAAAATACTATATAAATATAGTGTTAAATATACTATAACAGAATTATAAAAAGCCTCATATCTCAAATAGCTTTTTAATGCCTTATCAAGTCTAAATACGGCTCTGCTTTTTGATTAAACTTTTTGATTTTCTTACGAATTTCCGATAATCGCTGATTTTTTTCCCGACTATTTGACGTCTATGATTTTTTAAATTTCAACATCTAAAAATGCATCATCTATAAAGTTTTGAAAGTTCCACAGATTATAAAACAAACTCATCTCCCTCGTTTGAAACAAGAATAAAAAAAATTAATTGGGCAATTTTCTACATTTATTTTCAAAAATACGTCGTAGTGGCAAGCAGAAAGGGGAAATTCGATTCTTCCATTGCGTCGCTGCAGCGATATTAAGTTTAAGGTTATAATGCCTATACGAGAGCTGATTCTTATCGCTTTTGTACAGAAATCCTTGCCTTTACTGCGTCGAAAACAACAGAGTTTAAGAAATGACTGGCGTTATTATAAAATTATTTGCAATGAAATCTACACTGTGATTTTTCAGTTACTGGATTTCATGAATTTATATACTTTGTTTAGTATTTGAATTAAAAACTGATGTTTCTTAATTTTATTGCTATACTTAATAATATATTCTTTGTGATATTATTGTTTTAAACATAAACTCTTCGCCTTGTTTTAAAATAAGGATGACGAAACGGTATTAATTATGCTAGAAATTTTAGAATTTTATGTTTAACCTAGCCTCTTTTTTATAAGCTGTTTATTTAACTCCCTCTTGGTGTTTGTCAGTGTGATCAATATATTTCTGCCGGTTTTTAAACTATTTTCTGACACGTTATGTAGCTCAAAATTTGCTCATATATTGGTGAATGGCAATACAGCGTGATGAAACAATGTTTGAAAAGTTTTGTTTGGAATGAAAAATTAATTTTTTTTTAAATTTAATGATGAAACCATTTTTTTCACACATCTTCGTTTAACGAAGGAAAAAAATTCTCATAATTTTATAGTTTTAACTATTGGATAGAACGGGGGAAAATCTTTTTAAAAAGTTTATATATTTTTAACGTAGTTACTAATTTTGGGGGAAAAAACCGCTGTAAAACCCTTTCAGGTAACAGAATTGTTGAAAATAAAAGAGGGATTAATCATTGCTGAAAACTGAACCTGTCATTAAGACGACTAAAAAGTTTTAGAAAATATTTAAAAATTTGTTTAAATAATCTTTTATTTAAAACCCATAAAATAATTAGTGAACTTAAAGGATGAAAATGATTATCATCTGGAAAATTTATCATCTTTACCTTATTAACTGGAACAATGCATTTTACATAATTCTTCGACAATTTAATATCGCAAATAATAGAAAACGGGGTGCCTAAATAATAAAATTTATTCATTTAATTGCATTGTATTGTAATTACATAAAACATTATTTCTATAATGTTATCAACGGCGCCAACGCTTTTATTAAACTGAAAAACAATTTATAACACAATTTCTGTTGACTTCGATTTTTAAGCTATTTCAGAGTTAAATAAGCATTGCTGATTTCAGTTTTTTCTCTACACTTTATGTGAAATGTGACCACTCTTCGCGGCATCGAGTATGGGTCATAGGAAGTACTACTGCTCTTTTATTTACTGAAGTAAACCTTCTGAATGAAGCTGTAAGTGACCAGCGACAAGTGCACCTGCGATACTTGACTGAGCCGTTTCGTGTCGCTGTGATATAGTGAAGCGCACTCCAACGTGGAGTCCAAATTCTATCTTGTAAACAAGGTTAGCAATGCTTAGTTCATATTTAGATATGAATTAAAATCTTTCCTCTGCTACTTCACGTAAGTGTTTAAATAGTCCCGATTCGTTTTGTTATGTATGTGGTAGTTTTAACATTCCCAGTCAAAGGACAAACATTAGTACATTTTTCAGGCAAAGATGTTATACTTAAAGTGAAAACTGGTGATCAAGCTAAGTCATGGGCTCCTTACAAAGTGTACCAGCAGTGTATCGAGAGTTTACGGATGTGGATGAAGGAATCATTCTAAATTTCTCTTTGGTATACCAATGATTTAGCTATAGCCGAAATATAACTCAAGTGATTGTGACTTTCATACAGTGAAAACGTTAGGATGTAACAAGAAAAACAAATGTAAAATAGAGTATCCTAATTTACAATCAACTATATGCCAAGTGCCCAGCTGAACTGTTAGTGCAACTTTTCAAAGAATTTTCCTCTTTGGAAGTACAGGAATACTATTCTGGCCGATATGGAATTGATCACAACGACGAAGATTTTGAAATTAAAGAATAATCCCTTTCGTAAGAGATTTGGCCAGCATGATTTGAATTATTGCACGATATTTGGGACTATCCAAAAAAGCTTCACGGCTGTTAGCTTCAAGACTGAATGTAAAAAGCCTTGCTTGGAAAAGGAGCTAAGGTATCCTACTTTCGATTAAGAGAAAGTTCCCTTCTGCAATATTTTCGAAGTAATGATGGATTTATGTATTGCTATAAAGTGCATGGTTTAATAAAAGAGTTGGGAATTTCAGTATATAACGCTACTGAATACCGATTGTTCATCGAAAAGCTCAAAGCGAAGCTTAAAGTGCGTCCTCCTTCACAATGCAGATTTGTTTGGTGTAATCTCAATAAGTCATTCTGTTTGTTTATCTGAATAATATGAAGACGTAAAGAGTCATTGGTTTGTTACATTTATCACACGCAACAATGGATCGTCTCTATTCACCTTAAAATGGATTGAAAAGATATAAGCCGGTGTGCTTGATGGTTCACAGACTCAGCAGCTTCTTAAAGATAAATATTTCACGGAATCAATGGCAAAACTTTAAAAAAAGACTCGGTTAGCATTCAAAACCATTGTCAAAGACGTTCTTGGGAATACATGAACACAGAATTACGGCGAAATTGTCAAGCAAATTTTGGAGAGCTTCAAATTGCTTGGTGGCAAAATGTGTATAAATTACATTTTTTAACATATCCATCTAGAAAACTTACCGGAAAACTTGATACAATCATTGATGAACAGTTTGATCGATTCCGTCAATATTTGAAAGTCATAGAGTTATGATCCCAAGGTAGACGGGGTGTACATTATAATCGCTGACTATTGTTGGAGCATCAAGTGAGAATGTCCATAGATTAAACACTCCAAGAAAAACCATAAGCGAAAATTTTTGGCTTAATGCAGGGTGATAGTTATTGATCTATATGAAACAAAACCGACGTAATTTCTGAACGGTTTGCGTGATCAAGTTCAAACTTCGTGGTTGGCCGCAGGGCATGATAGGAACTAGTATGCGCATGCGCACGCAACTTGTTATTGTTGACCATTTTCAAGTGAAAATGTTACGGTACAGCGTGTCTGAACGTTGAGCGCTTGTGAAGGCCTATTATGCGAGAAATAACAGCTCCATTGCAGCTCAAAGGAAGTTTGCGACCGAGAACAAGCTGAAGAGAACCGGCCCAAGTTTGCTAGCAATCAAGAATTTGATTCGCAAGTTTGGGAGAACTGGTAGTGTTTGTGATTACAGTGCTGGCAATCTGAGTCAACAAACAAGTGTGAAAACACCTGAAAACATCGAGAAGACACGCGCTACGTTTCAAACCAGCCCAAGGAAAGCAGACAAGCTGCACAACAGGTGAGAATTAACCGAGAGACCCTGCGAAAAATTGCTGTTAAAGACCTACATCTCTTCCCGTATACAATTCAAACCCATCAGTCATTAGCGCCCAATGCTTTGGAACAGTCGTTGTGTTTCGCCAACACTATTGGCGAGAGAATAGATGAACAGGAATTTGATGTGAATATTGTTTGGTTTAGCGAATGGTTTTCATTTGGATGGGTTCATCAATAAGAGAAATTGGCGCATTTAGGCGACTGAGAATCCGCATTTCGCGGATCGAGAAGTCTCTCCACGCTCAACAGGTGACTATGTAGTGTGCAATGTCCAGTCACGGAATAATCGGTGCGATATTCTTTAATGGCATGGTGACTACTGAACGATACGTGAAAGTTTTGGAAAATGATTTCATCCCCATTATCCAAAGTGCCCCTAATTTTGGCAAGATATGGGTCATGCAAGACAAAGATCGACCCCATCGGAGAAAGAGAGTGTTTGATGTCTTGGAGGAGCACTTTGGGAACTGCATTCTGGCTCTCGGTTACCTAGAGGTCACTGGAATGGGACTCGATTGGCAGCCATATTCTCCGAATCTGAACACGTGTGACTCATTTTTGTGGATCTATATTAAAGACAATGCGTATAGAAGTAAGCAAAACTCCATTGCTGAGCTGAAAACTTCCATTCAGGAGGTCATCGACAGAATCGATGTTCCGACACTTCAGCGGGTCATGCAGAATTTTACTATTCGTCTGCGCCACATCATAGCTAAAGGTGGTAGGTAAATCGAACATGTCATAACCTAAATCTGAATATCTGTAGTGATATTTACATGCTTATTAAAGTTTGTGCACTCAGTAGTTCTTAAATAATTTACTTTTCATTCCGTATAGTTCAGTAATTATTACCCTACCCTTTGGCAAAAAAACTTTACTATTCGTATGAACAAAATTTAACTCGCAGTAACTATATATAGCATTTGTAGTAATAAAACTATTCTTTGTGAATAGTAAATATTGTAATTTTTTCCCTTATTTTCCTTTATATACATATTTTATATGACTTTTGACACACAGTGGAGGCCAGAACTCAGTCAAAAACAAGTGATAGGCCTAAGACAACGAAATTTGATGTTCCCAGTGTTACTAGCGATATAAAATTGCAGATGAATTTTGTAAAGTAATTATTTAATCTATTGTTCTCATCAAACTATATGATCAATTTTTAATGAGTTTTAAATAAAGGCTTATTTTTAAAAACTTTTTTTTAATATTTTAAATTTTTTTAAGCCATATCTATCGCTTCCTAGAGATGGGACTTTTTTTTTATATAAAAGAACACGGAATAAAGCATTTCTTGACTATTGATTATCTCTTGGTTTAAAAAGCTTTTTCTTCTAGAAACATGCATGTTTTGTGTCTGCCATTTTACAAGTTAAAAATTAGTAACTGAGCTTATATAGCTGAACCTTGCAAAGTTTTCATTAAGTAAATTTTAAGTAGTAATGAAAAGAAAAAAGTTAGGAGTATTTGCTGCTTATCGCACGTGCATGTAATTCAATCTGCAAACTAATAGAGCGTTTTAAATTTTCTTAACAGAGTTTTTTTTAACTTTCTTCTAGTAAAATACCTGATATTTTTATGGAGCAAAATATAGCCCTTTCCAGAAGACACACGAAGTTTGGAAAAATTCCAAAGAAATGAAAAAACAAATAAATAAATAGAAATACATCTACGGCACCGAGATAAAGGGAACTCCTTCTATTGTATACATAGTATAATGATGAAATTTGCAGCATCATGCCTAAGCGGTATATGAAAGAGGTGTGAAAAGGTTAGCGTTATATAAAAGAATAGCGGCATATAAAAGAATTAAAAAACGCTATAAAGCAGCTGGGTAAAGCCTGATGCACTCTTATATTAAAATATAAGGCTGCAGAACATCGATTGGTAATTATCTTCTTTTCGTGACACATAACATCATTAACATTTCCAGAATTCATAACCTTCATTAACGATTAATAATAAAATTCATATGGAAACCTATTTCCCGATCTGTCTGATAAAGCAAAAAAATTGAAATTATGCGATGATAATTTCGATGGTTAAGAAATCATATGTCCAGGGGAAAAAAATCGCTTAATTCTGAAAGAAATTCTAAAAAACAAAAATTTGAAAAGTATTTCTGGGCAATCTGGGGGCCAGATTGCTCATTATAGGTCCTTCTGCTCTATGGTATGATAAATACAATGTGACAAATTCTTTCTTTTATTAGCTTAGAAGCTAGGCTTTCTAACTCTTGTAGAGCTTCTTTTGAGATGAAAACATTAATTTAAGAGGATCTAGTCAGTAGTTAAACATTGATTAATCTAGTCAGTAGTTAAACATTGATTAATCTAGTTAGTAGTTAAACAAGCATTATTTAAAAAGAACTGAAGAACTTAAAATTAGGCAACACAGCAGTGTTATATTTGGCGCAGATTTTAATGAAAACTCTATCGATTTCGAAACCGATCAAGTATCTCTTTTCGTCAAGATCTCTTTTCGATCAAGTTCTCTTTTCGTCGGAAAGAAATATTTCTACCAAAACATTCAGGCTGATTGCCATCAAAATCAATAGAGTTTTGATTGAAATCTAAGTCAGATATAAGGTTTCTCTTTTGCCCAATTTTGCATTTTGCACTATCATGTTTCTCTTCTCTCTTGATTTTTTGTTTTCAAGAACCAAGCGTCAAGCTGATAGTCATTCGGCTTGGATTGCTCAAGCTTAATGACCAAACTAATTTCTGCTAATAGTTGCACAACTATTTTCTTATTTATTTAGTTTTAATTTTCATTCAAATTCGAGTATAGAGGTTCCTAGTAGCTTTATTAATAATTTAGCTTATTAATAATAATTTTTTATTAATAATAATTTATTAAGTAATCATTTCTCTTCGTTATTGTCAAACTGTATTTTTAGACTACTCAACTACGTTTATCCTTTTAATGCTGAATGCTTTACATGGAACAATCATACATATGTTTATTAATAAACGCATATAAAAGAGTAATCTAGTCTACTTATCAGAAATAAATATGTTTAATACACATTTTATTTGAAATTTTCTTAAAAACGCATTTATTAATTTATTGGAGGAATTAAAGCAACAAGAATCAATGTAAATTTGCAGAACTATTTCCGAAGGTTTAAATAAAAAGAACACATTCATTTGCGATATGTTTAATTCCCCCAGTAACCTTTATTCAGAGTGTTATTTTAACTCAGATTTTTATTAGTTATTAGAAAAGTAACGTATCAAATATCAGCTTCTAGTATAGTTTTCTGATTCCAAATACTTTCCCTCTTTTCTGCATACTTTTACGGTGTAACTGTAGTGCACTTGGCACGTATTCCAGAGGTTCAGGTTTGAGTCCCGGTGAGGGAATTGCTCATTTTTCATGTCTCCTGCTTCATAAATAATCTAATGTCTTTACAGTGTGTTAATGAAGAAAGAGTATGATTGTTTTCGAACCCCATGCAAAATTCACTTTCATCTTCATTTCATGAAGCACGAACATGTGATTTCATATATGCACGTTGTATTCTCAGCAGTTATTTATCCCAGGGTTTCCTAAACTGTTGGATGCGACCCTCAAGGAAGTCGCGGGACCTGCAGCAGGGGCTCGCCAAAAATGTTAGCAGTTTTGATATTTAACTTATTATAATAATTTTACAACTACCAAATACTTTAACACAATGTATCAGAAAATAAATAAAGATAAGACAATGCAGATAAAGAAAACGACGCATTCTTTTTTTAATATAAACGTTCATTTTCCTTGCATTGCATTTCGTCTGTTACTTATTTAAAAATTTCACATTGTTCTATGTCTTAAACTTAGAAATTAAAGTTAATGATCTAAAACTGCAGTAGTATATTACAGTACAAGTGAAAAATTGACAGTTTCACTCACGCGTGTGTTTGCGGAATACTTAAGGGGTCCCACAAAATTTTTGTAAATATTATGGGGTCCTGGCGGTCGCGAAAATATCTTAGTGATAAAAAGGGGGGTCGCGACTGAAAAAAGTTTAAGAAACCCTGATTTATACTTTGCTGCCCATGACATCTATTTGATAGAATTGTTAATAACTTGAATTTTGTTTATCTCTAGAAATGTTTATTCCGATACCTGATAAGATAGTTCTGAGAAGAATTGATTGCTTTAATAATTAATATGCAACAATATTTATATTTCACAAAGAAATGTGTTATCTAGTTACTCATTAAGGTGAAAAAGATATTGTAATACTGATAATATTATAACACTAATTATATCATACCGGCTTTAATTATCATAATGATATTAATATATGTCGAAATGATGTGACATATTTCCATTGACCCACATTTGAAAAGAATAACAATCTTTCTGCATCAGAATGAAATGCTATTCCTATCTTTTGCGCCTGAAACATAGATTTTTTCTTGACAGAATTTACATATGCACCATGTAAATTTAAATGCCACTCGAATATCGTAAGACAATAGTTTTAATATGACGCAAATTATTATTTTTAAAAATGAAAACTTGTATACATAATAAATTGTTATTGACCACTCGTAGTACGCGCCAAGTGTGCTACCATTACACTACAAAATCATGCTAGAAGGAGAGAGAAAATGCCTTATGTGTTCCCCCTTTTAAAGGGTGACTAGTGTTTAGAGCATTCAGTCGTCAAATCCTGGTGATGACGAATTATCGTCCACCACCCTTTTAGTTCGGGCGCCACTGTAGAGTCATTAGGTTTGTTTTGAAGCAGGAAATGTGAAAAATATGCAATGCTTCACCGAGACTTGAACCTAGATCTCTCGAATATGCGCCGAGTGAGCTAGTTACACTACGAAAGCATATTGGAAGGTGAGAGAAAATACCTTATAAACACATAGCTGTACGTTTTTACTTCTAGGTACTTCTATTTGATATGAAATAGAGCAAAAGAAGCAATTAAAGTCTTTTATAACATCAGAAATATCACTTACACTACTAAAAGGCGTTTATTTAAGTTAAATACATTGTTGTGAACGTTTACGTTAAGTAAATCGCTTTTTACTTATTATCGAAATATCGAATTATAGAAATATTTGTTCTTTTATACTTTAGTTACGTATAGGATGAACCAAATTTCAACCTTTCAAAAATTTAATTACCTTAACTCTTCTTACTATACCATTCACATCCTAACATAATTTAATTGAACAAATATTTTACTATATAAAAACTATGTCTACATTTGCTTCTCTTTGTTATTTTAGTCAACGTAACTTTCTAAAGAATTTTCGAGTCACGGTATTTCGTAATACTACCGTCATCAATATTGATGTAGTACGTAAAGGAATATTTATTTTATTTCATATCTGAAATTTCTTTCCCTTAAAACGTTATTTATATGCGTATTTTAATTTCTAGGGAAACTATCTCATATTTATGTTATACAGGTTTACGTATTGGTGTAGAAGTGTGAGACTTACTTTTTATTGCAAGAACAATTTTTAAGTTTAAAGAATATGTAAAATACTTTTATTTATATAAAATAAAACAGAAAAATCACTCTTTTTCTATGATAAACTAAACAATTTGAGTATTTTTATTTGCCAATGTTCATATTGCTTTCTCTTTTTAAAGTGAATTTATAAAATAATGATTTTTTACGTTATATCTTAATTAAAACTATTATACTGCCGTTGTTCTTTTTCCGAACTAAATTAAAAAAGAATTTACTTCTTAATGGAGCAAAATAAGACTCATAACATATTTCTATTCGACTGAATGAAGCTCAAAGCTTGTTTCTTTGTCGATATAAAATAATAATGTGTAGGTAAATAACATAAATCCATATGAAATAATGAAAATACATTATTTGTGTTCAGCAAACGAAAAAATTAAAAACATAAATAAATTAGCTGTTAGTTGTTATTAAGTTGCCAGTTGTTTGTTATAAAAAACTATGTATATAACAATAACTGGGATTCCAGAATCTGGAGTTTAAATAAATGTAATAAAGAAAACATAAACACAAATACATTTTTTCTGCTGCAATGTGCATACAATCTTATGATAATTGCTGGAGGAAATCTGCCTCGGCCTTTGAGACGAATATAATCTAGATATTAATAATTTACATTATTTTTCTACATTCACCAGGTGAAAAATATGATGTGTACATCACATGACTTCCTTGTACGGAATATTAAATTATACGCATTTTTTCCTGCATTTCATTTAAACTTATTGAATTCTACTTCGCCGATAGCGCGTAAACCACAATCGAATAAAGGCACTCTTTAAAATTCACTATATATATTTACCATAGCGACACTCTGCCACTAGGTTCACTTAACAGCGTTACATCTTATTTATTTTATAACTAAGAATGCAAAACGAATATAACATCTGAAGAATTATCTATTCGTTGCCACATGTTCTATTCAAATAGTTATAATAAATCCAAAACGATGTGTAAAAGATATTTAAAAAATATAAAAAATTTTAAAAAAAGTTTTTCACAGCAGTTTTTCAGCGCCGCTTATCTAATGCGCATGCACTACTCGTAAATATTCTCCTCTGTCCGAAACAGTCTAGCGGCAATATTTGCTACTAATACAAAGCACTTATTTCCTCGAATTTCGTTAGAGATATATTTCTTGTTCAATTAATTCAGTTCTTACTTCACAGCAAAGTAAAAATACATAAAAACTCAAAGTATCTTCATTAAAAATTGAAAGATACAGAAAAACATGAAACAACAAATACAGTTAAAGCAATTTAAAAAAATTACAATCAAAATAAGATTTTCTGCGCAAAAACAAACAATTCGGCCAGCAGGCAAAAAGGCAGAATTTTTAAGTGCACAAAAGTAAAAGTTTCCTTTTGGTCACACACGGCAAAAAGACACTGAAGGTGCAAAATATGAATTCACTATTCTGCTATGGTTCAAATGTGAACAAATATGGCTGTTATGGTTAAAACATTAGGCTTAGCCGCACTGAAACAACTCTTAAATTGTTGATAATTCTACAGCCATTAAATTGTTGATAATTCTTCAGCTATGCAGATAGTAAAAGAATAAAAACCCTTAACCGTAAGATAAGAACAACATAATTCAATCATTTTTAAAGCAAAAAATGCACAGTTTGCCAACATATAAGAATAAAAAGACAGCTCACCGAGCCGAGTAACAAAAGTGAGTATATATATTTATATACTTTTGTTCGTGCCGCCGATTGCAACAAAAAAGAGAAATGCATAACTATGTGTTATAGCAGTCCTATATACGGAATTTCAACGTTCTGAGGCTATTCATTTTTTAGCTATGCAAGATACATACATACGTACGTACGTAGAGACGTAACGAAAAAATCTCTTTTGAATCCACTTTAAATATTTTTGCAATCCGTTTTGGGAAAAAGAGACCTTTATTCGGTCCTTACGTACAGATGTCCCGCTATAATATCGTTAAATTGCATTCGATAGCTGTCAAAATGGATATTTTCGTTGAAATACGATGCCCGCAAATTTTCGCGATTACAATATATACTTTACTTCGTACAGAGAAATTGAAACAGGAATTATTTAAAAGAAATATATAATTTAATAGTATTTAATCATTATATTTATGTATTGCTTTAATGTTTTTTAGGAATGTTCACACGATTTTCTCAAAAATAGGAAAAATTGATTTTAGTGAAATCTTTTCTCAGTATCACCGGAATAAAATAAAGCATAATTAAGTGATGATATTTTTCCTATGTGTGCTATTTATTTCCTCTAAATGTTAAATCCTCCATATTGTGAGACTGTAACAGTGAGTATTTTGTTTTTATTTGAAAATAAGAGGCATATTATTCATATGGCTCCTTGCTTGCTTTCTTTCTGGCTTGTTGAATTCAAAATCCGTACGCTTCCTAATTTACATTCTCATGTTCGTAATTATATTCCATGAACACCTACCAGTAAATATTTCACATCAGGAAAAGGAAAAAAAGTATTTCAGAGGAATTAATTCTCTTTATCATGCATGCTAATTTATAACACATTCCAGGTATTAAACAGCCTCACTCCTTAATTTTTTATCTCCGCTTTTAACTTTTGATATCCTTTGCCATCACTTTTGTTCATTTATTTTTCCAATGGCGGGCACTTAGCCGACTTAGGCTAGGCCACTACTAAGACAAAAACTTGGTGACTATTTTATTGTGGAGGTGCCTAGTAGGCGGCCACTGTTGTCTCGTATGAAGGGACGGACAGTTACAACCAGGCCTTATCCGGGATTCGAGCACTTTGGTATTGCAGTGGTTCCCGTAACCACTGTACTGCCTGAGCGGCTCACTTCCCTATGAAGCAGGCGTTTTTGCAGGCGTTGATGTATGTGCTATGATAGAGGTCTTAAACTGATGGCCCTCGAAGCAATTTAATGCGGCAAGCGAAAACATTTCAATTATGAATTTGTTCTAAGTGTTACGAAGATTACAAGATTTTAATTATTTGAAGTCCGAGTTTAGATTATTTTCACGCCCATTAATAATTAATAAGAATGATGCATCAGAAGATAAATGGAGTTTATTAATTTAAAATGTAATATAAGTCTCATTCAGAAATCTAAAGCCACAGATTTCATTAACTTTCATTCGTATTTTTCAGAAAATACATTAGTTAAGAATTCTTGCATTAAGAATTGCGAATTTTTTCATTAAGAGTTTGTTAGGAAGTGCATTTATTGTTCTGCTAAGAAACGTTTTTCTAAAAATGTAAAGTTTTTCTAATTTTTTTCAGTTGAAATTAAATAAGATATTTAATGGTTAATTAAACATACTAGAATTATTTTAAATAAACAGTAACCTGAAAATTTAATATGTAGCTGTCAATATATTTGAATTACAAACTGTAAGCAATAAAAACGTCTTACAACTACCAAACTTTATATTTCAGACAGAAAATAAATATGCTTAATTTTTTTCCCTTTGCAATATTTTTATTGTTTATGTAAGATTTAAAGAATATTTAGCAAGCGAAATTTAAAATTGATTTAATTTTCTTTTTATTTTGGTAAAAAATAAAAATGTGGCCCGTCAGCTGTTTAGAGATCGCGCATGCGGCCTACTGGCAATTTAAATTACAGACCGTTTTCTTGACACAGGGTTCACAGGCTCAAGTATTATAATCAAGGCTTGAGAAACCTGGACGATCGCCTTTGTTGATAGTGTCTGTTGTGTCAGTTTGTGTAAAGAGAGAAAAAACGTTTTTATGAATTTTGTAAACTTTTTAATTATTTCTTTTGTCTATGCATTATATTTTCACCTCATCCAAAAAATAAGGCTTGAATTTATAAAAAATTTTAATTAAGATTTATTTCTGTTTTTCGTATTTTGTTTCCTTTTTTATTATTATTACTTGCCTGTTTTTAATTTGCGAAAATTATATACATAACACATTTTAAAAGTCAAAAATTTTATGAGATAACTCAGCTGCAAATTGTTGCTGAAAGAATTTTTTTTAATTATTTACTTCTATCTTTGTTGCAAGGCCACGTAGAAATCTAACAAAAAGAAAATCATTCCTGTCTACTGCCACAAGCTGCTTTGCTGTGAGCAAGTACTTGAAGGATTAAATCCCGCAAAGAAATTCGGATGCCAAAATGAGTGTCTCTGATGCATTCGAGTGCTTCCTTGATTGTCAGCTGACACCATTTTGTGGCCTTTTCATAAGTACTTCTTTTAATTATTCCGCTTTTAACCCCATGCTGAGATACAGATTGAAAAATGTCTATTTTCGCTTTATTTGGATACACTACTGACCTCATATTTCCGACCAGCTTGATGGACTGTATACATTTCCGGTTTACACCCATAACATGCCCGGAAGAAAAAATGCTATTTTTAGTAGCAACGCGTCAAAATTTTAATTCAATGATAAATAATTCCATTTTTCCCCTGCGCTTGTTAATATGATTTTTCTTACTAGATAAATCAATCATTAATATTTACCTTAAGTGCTCCTTTAAGGACAGCACTTTTAAGAAACGTAACCCACATTCAAGAAGTATTTTAAAACAGAAAATGTCTCAATGTTTAATTCAGGGATTAAACAAATGAATCTTTTTGTAGCTTTAAACTAATTAATTGCCAACCTACAGTCAGTCAACTCATATTAAACAATGATTGATTAACCAATTTGCAATCAACTAAACCTGTCTATATGCTTGTTTATTTCGCAACGAGTGAAAAATTACAGTCACAAACCGTCAGCGTAAACAAAACTGACCACGAAAAATTCATATTGTTAAAGAAAAAATACATCTCGAGATAACAGCAAAGGTGAGATGCTATATTATATTATTTCAGTGTCGTTTTGCCCGCAGCAGTACATAATTTAATTGTATGTAATATGTAATATATAAAAATTGCCCATTAAAAAATAAAAAAATCAAACCAACGTTTTTACGCTAGTTTGAACTCAATGACATTGTTCAAGTTCTGTTAGGAATACTGTTCTTTAATAGTATTAACAACTTAGTTTTTTTCATCGATAATGACATTTTCCCACCATCGGCCGAGCACTGGTAGTCGAGCGCTAAGTTGTTAAATACTGGTAATTTGGTCGAGGTTTTAATCCCGCAAAGAGGCTGGCTGCATAGGAGGTCTTCGTGATTTCCCCCATGTGTAACATGTTTACGACCCAGTTCCCCTCAGAAAGTCCTCCACGAAGGCATAGCTCCCCTTAATCAGATAGCCCTCGAGGTCTTTGCCACAATCAAACAAACCAAACCGCTAATGATATTTACTTTTGCAGCGTGTTATTTGTACCTTTAGTTCTGATTCAATTTAAACAAATGAACCTTATTCTCCAAATAAAACTGCATGAAAATACAAGGTAAATTATCAATAATGCTTTGCATTAATTATAAAATGAATTATTTTGCTTTTCTGTTTGTTTAACTGCCCTCGGTTTAAGCGTGATTTTTACTGTCCAAGGGCATGATACCAGTATTACGGCGTAATTTGGAAAGTTCATGTTCTGTTATTAAATTTGAAGACTGAACTTTTAAATTCTGAAAATTTAAAATTAGAAAGATCTGCATAGGTTATGCTTTCATTTCCAGATTCTTACAGTAATAAGGTTTCATATAGCTATATGAAATATCATGTTTCCTATAAATTGGCCTTTAATGCAAACAGCTGCATATCTAAAACTAGGCCCTGTATTCTATGGGTAATACATGATTGAGATATGATACAGCTTTTGATTTTAACTCATTTCGAACACCTATGCCTATCAGTTGCCTGTACTAATGGATTTGTTGCGTTAGCTATCGGGAAAGGTTAAAAACGTTTACGTTGAGCTTAATGTTTCATTTTAATGTGTTGCGTTATATTACGTTTCATTTTAATGTGCTTCGATCAGATTGTATTTACGCTTAGCTGAGATTTAGATCTCCGATTTTAAATATTCTCAAACCATCACTGTAGAATTTTTCCTAATCTTTTTCTCTTCGTCATAAAAACAGGGTGAGATAACATCAGGAACTTAAAATGAACTGTTTCTAAAACACCACACTGTCTCAATTAGTGTGGGTCTGACTACTGCAAAAAATAACTCATCATAGTTACTAATCTATCTATATTCATTTCCATTATATATAACTATTAATAATCATATTCGTTCTATCCGGCAGAATCTATCTACCATTTTATTATAGGTCTTACAGTAACACTACATAAGGAATGTAAAGGACGAAAGTGGTAACTGAAAAATATTTTTATGTTTTATGTTTTGCTTATTTTTTTAAAATCACATCTGTGAGATAACCACCGTGCTTTGTTATGCACTGAGGGAGTAGACGGAACTATTCATTGCTTTCAGCAGTATTTCAAGTGGAATTGACTTGACCTCTTCGCTGATGCGACGCTTCAGAATCTCTAAGCTGCCGACACGTGACGCAAACTTTCGGCTTTGAGTTATCTCCACAGAAAGAATCGCAAACACTCAGCTCGAGATATCTGGCTTGTCACGGTATATCTCCAAACTGTTTGCGAACACCGTACGTAACGTTGGCGTCGTGTCTCGAGCGATATGCGCAATTGCCATCTGACTGTAAATAAACAGATGACAAATCAACACAATGTCTCTATAATTCAGGAGTTAGAAACTCACCAGTAGGCCTCTTTAACGTTTCAAATTGACTGGGACTGTGTTTCCTTGATGATCCTCAAAACAGTAGGCTCAAATAATCCCGGAAGCCGAAACACCTCACCAAATCGTGATCTTTTCACTCTGAAGTGGTTTTCGTGAAGTTCTTATGTGGATTCACATTATCCCGTGCCGCATGTTTTGTTTATTGACATGGCCTGTTAGTTCAAAGTGCGCCTCATCCGAATCAGATTAAGGCGAATATCGTATTCTTTTCTAGTCGGTCAATAAGGTCTTTACTGCATTGTTTTCGGAAGCCATAGTTACGTTCGAATAATTTATGGGTCACCTGCATTTTGTACGGATGATAACTTAAATCGCTGTGGAGAATGTGACGCACACATCTTTCACAGAAGTGTTAAACTACTGCATGTTTGTTTATTGAACGCCTAGGACTGCTGTTAATAGCATTCCATACCCTCTCAAATGGTGTCTGCATTGTCGTCGGTTTTCCTAGTGGTTTCTTATTAGTGGCACTTGCAGCAAAAAGAAACTGATCAACCCATCTCCGAATTCTGTGACGTTCTGGTACTCTTCCATATCTCCCAATGTTAAATTACTGTCGAAACTTCCGATGCGTAGCTACCACACTGTCATCAATTTTGAAATATGCTTCAATCACCAAAAGCGAGATGCGTCTTGGTCCAATGCTTCATTGTATATAAAACAGTACACTTCCTTCTCCACTCTACCCTGCTCAGTTTATACTTATTGTGGGGCCGTAAGAGCTGCCAGCAGTTTAAAGTGGTAGTTTGCTTTTGTTGGACCTTAGGTAACTAATAATAACATCATCAGGCAAGTGATCTTTATTAACAACAACAGCAATAATAATAATATCACATATAATAGGACAAATGAGCAAAAAGGCTTCGAGTTCTACATTCTACGAGGTACTTTAATTTAGATAACATATGCTGGTTCCTTTTCATTCAGCTGAAATTTATTACTTCAGTGATAAATACGGCATAATAATATTAAATGGATTTTTAACTGAGTTCAAGTTGTGATGTCATGTCTTAACCGGTTTTTAAAGTAAGTCATTTGAATGTTTTATTTTAATTATCTTATGAAAAATAGTCATTTACTGATAATGGAATAAAACATGTAATTACAATATCTTTGCAAAATTTGGAGCGAAGACTCCTACAGGCCAGTTGAGATACGTCCTTTTCAAGGTACAGAAATCTTCTGTTGAGTTTTACGAGATGGTCTCTATAAAGTTCCAGGCACCTGCATAGCCGTCGGTCTTAGCTGACAAATAGCAGTTTAAAATGAGCAAAACACTCAAACAAAAGTCCCTGTTTTCTTCACAGCCTGTTTGATAGATCTTTTATCTACATAAATTGATTATCTAAGTTTTCTGTATGCTGAAATTGCGTTGAATATTAATGGAAAATGGCTAGAAATTGTTCTTAAACTCCATGTCCCATTTTGGGTATGTTTCTAAACTTCTTGCAGAAACAATAGCCAAGCATTTTGGGAACATTTATGTGAGCGAAAGTTAATTAAATTAATGTGTAATGTACCTTTAAATAGATAAAAAAAACACTGAAAATTTTTCAATGCTTTTATACTAAAATTTTATTTCTTACAAGCATTTTAAACAAATCTCACTAATCAATAGCAAAATCAGATTAAAGTTTTGCTGTTTAAAGAGCCAGATGTTTTGTTTACATTTTCATTTCAGCAAATTCCTTTCATTAAATTTTGCTGAATTATATACTAAGCTGCTTCTGTATACAGTTTATAAATATACATATAGTTAACCAGGATAGAACATTTATTTCATTGGCATGTCTGTATATATATTTATTATTTTAAGAAAATAATGTGCTTAAAATACTTTTAAATAATTTCATTTTTCAATTAAGATTTCAGAAAAATGTGATTTTCTTATTTGTGTGCACAATTTCTCTGAAGTCGCTCATTCGAATTTAAACCAAATTTGATTAATTGTATGAACAAAATACCTGTATAAAATACTCAGTTACTAAATAATTAAATTTGAAATCATATGGAAATGTTTATTTGTCACTTCTCATTGTCTCGGTTAAAATTATTATAATTCAGTATCAATACATAATTGCTACTATTAATTGGTAAGTATAATTTTATATGTATTAATATTAAAAAAATATTGGTATATCTGAAAAGAAATTTTAGCTAATTGCATAAACCCTGTATAAGTATAAAGTGACCAACTGCTGTGCTTTCAAACATTCTGAAAATAATTTTTAATATTATGTTAAAAATAATTGACATGAGGTATCAAAAATAAAAGTTGCTATTTTTTAGGAAAATACGCTGCCCTCCAAAAGTTAAGGAACAGAGTGTTTTTTGCATCTGATTTGAGAATAAAGCAACATAGAAATAAGAAATTTAGAGTACACGTTCATTAAATAGTTTTTTACTGAATGTGATATAGAATGTCTCTAAAGTTCTACACAAACATGAATTACGACAAAAAATTGCACTCGTGGCATAGAAATCTAGTCTAGGAGAAAGATTACGTGACAGTTCTTTAAGGGGAAAATGTGGCGGTAACATTACAAAAATGGGTTCTAAGAAGGAATATGTCCACCCCTAACTACAATACATTGGCGGCAGCGACGTTCCATTCGGTTAATCAAGTTGTCGGTCAGTGAAATGGGACGCAGTGACCAGACACGAAGTAATCCCTGTTCAAGTACATCAACGATCTTGGATGAGAATTTAAAGCAGCAACCTGTCTCCCAAGTTAGTCCCAATCAATGATCTCCTCTAAATATAACACACCGGTCAAAGTTTATTCATGGAAAACATGCATGTCAGTGTGACCACCGAGAGAGATCCCAAACCATTATTCCACCACCTCCGTAACGGTGTCTTTTTACAATGTAAGATTATTTGCACCTGGTGTGTTGTTCTTTCCAGACCAGCTGACGTCTAACGTCTTGAATCACTCTCCAGTGTGAGCATGAACTCGTCTGTGAAGAGAACAGGCACCAAGTGTTGACTGATTCAGGAAATGTGTTCTCTTGCCCAAGATAAAGGGGCACATCTGTCCAAGATAAACAGAACAGGCACCAAGTGTTGACTGACAGAACAGGCACCAAGTGTTGACTGATTCAGGAAATGCGTTCTCTTGCCCAAGATAAAGGGGCACATCTGTCCAAGATAAACAGAACAGGCACCAAGTGTTGACTGATTCAGGAAATGTGTTCTCTTGCCCAAGATAAAGGGGCACATCCGATCAATGGAACACAAACAACTGGCCGTCTTGCATACAGACCTGCATTGTGCAGACGACTACGCGCTGTAGTATCTCAGATTCTTGTTCCTGTTGCCACTAAATTATCTGTCATGAAGCTGGGGCACAGAAATGTTGCTCTTCCCTCGAGCCGAAAGAGATAAATAACGCTATCCCGCAGTCGTAACTCTTGATCTGCCTGTAACATGCTTCGGAATCCTCGGATTCAAACTCATTCCATAGCCGGTAGATCCCACTACGACAGACATTGAGATGACTAGCAACATCAGCTTATGAGATCCCATTTCAATCCATCCCATCGCCTGCCACCTCAACGAATCGGGAAAACGACTTCTACTGAACACTGATAGATTGTCCTCGATACTCTCAATGAAACTGCTAATAACAACTGAAGATCAATAGCGCGAACAAAACTTTCAATTTTTGCATCGGATCGGATCGGATCGTAAATTTAAAGTCTGGCCTCTACTACAAAGAGTAATCACCAGTAGATATCTTGGCTCTTGGGCTCTTACTTTATTTTTTTTCAGGCACACTGTCTTGTGTGCCGCGTCCTGGGGACGAAAAAACTAAGAAACACTGGTGGCAAATCAGGAAAATCATTCCTTCGTGAAAGTTCAAGCATTTAAACAAAGATGCTGAAATTAGTCCATATAAGCAATAATGCCTTCGTAAATACATGAGTAGCTACGTGAGCGTGCATAGAGCAGGAGAAACAAGTACATCGTAAAGTCACATGACATAAAGTAAAATTCAGGTTGATCCTTAAGCGGTTATGATGCGCAGCAGAGCGGTTATGATGATGAGACGTAAAAAGCTGATATCTAAAATACATGTAATTTTCAAAAAAATTTAGCTGGGATTATTCTAACTGAACTTCTGAGAGTAAGTAATTTCCACGTTCGTAAATATTTAAATTACACAGTTCAATGGCTTTGCAAAAATCAAAGTCCGTTGAAGAAACACGAAAAGCACATTTTAAAATAACACCAAACTTGGCTATACACAAAAACGGTGCACAGTTCGCTTTGTCAAGGTGATTTATAAAAATTACAAAGTCCTTGGTGCAAAACACTAAACACGAACTAGACAAAAAAGTGAGTAAATAAGATTCAATTTTTGCATTTTCTCAAACTCCTATATAAGTATTCATTTCTATAAAATTAAAGTGGTAGCAATTGTTTTTCAATGTGAAAGTAGTAGCTATTGATTGTACACACTTACATGATACACAGTAATTTTAAATTCACAGAATTCGGCTTTATTCCGAATTTAATTATTAATCCAATCAATCATTATATTATTTTGTCTTTTAGCTCTCACTTTTCTAAACTACTTCATTTACTTTAAAGTTATACTAATTAAAGAAATATGAAAAAATACGAAGTACACGATCCCGGTCTAAAATGCTGTCATTCTTAGCAGGTCTGCAGCTCTTACCCAGCTATGCTCGTTTTACTTATTTTTGAAAAGACGGCGAGTAATCGATCAGTCCAATATTATAGCACATTTTTGTCTCTTGATGACACTAAGTCAGGCAATGTGTCATTTGGATGATGAGGAACAATACTGTAGTGTTTTGGATTTGAAACGTTTCAACTTACCTCAAGGAAGCTGCCAAACGATAAGAAGCGGCTGAGATTCTAACACATTTTAGCTTCCTTCTAGTAAAATGCTTTCTCCTTATGAACAGAAGTTGAGAAGAATTATTTTATTTGTATGATACAGTAGATACTTGCCGTTAAGAATTCAGTGAGAGACAAGAACGTTTTCTCCAGGCAACAAATACTATTACTATTTTTTGCTTACAAATACTACTCCAATACAAATACTATTTTTTGCTTATTGCAAAAGGAAGTATAACTATTCTCAACCATTCACCATATGTGTCATCTGCGGATTGCTTTATGTTCCTTAAAATGAAAAATCACCTTCAAGGACACTCTTTTGAAAGCGTTTTAGAAGTTTAGGAAATCGTTCGCTCTTATAATGTCATAATATATAGAGAAAACGAGACCCTAATAAAGATGCTTTCTTCACGTTTTGAGCTTCCATGATTGAACGCCAAAACTTTGCAAACATATAACGTCGTTATTTCCATTCTTATGGAATAATATATCACAACCGTCAGAATTTGTACGGCATTTGTAATCTACTTTTTTCAGGCTTGCTTTGTTTCTTCAGGTTTCAGAGCCATGCGCATTGCAGCAGTCGAAAGAGAACATAACTGTTGCAATTGATGACATTAGACGCAGTTGAAAATTTATGTGTTTGGAAAACTGAAGGCCTGGATGCCAGTTGTCTGCTGGAAAGAAGCTGTCTTTTTTATTTATTGTAATACGATACCTTAGACATCTGCTAAGATATTTACTGCTACCACCAAGTTATTTTATCCTTTGTGTTATGTCCATGTCAAAACCAATAGCTCGAAGACTCTTAGGAAAGATATACCTTTAATATTTACTAAAAGATGTCTAAATTGCTAAAGATATTTACTAAAAGATAATGGAATAAGTGATCTACTCGTTATATTTCTTCTAATACATCTTTAATATTACCTGTCAGCTACATCAGAATTGAAAGGCAACAATAGTAATAAATTTCCGCAACAATTTGCTGACAAATTTATCCTATGTATATTGTCTCAGACTTTGCAGTTTCACAACATCTCTTTAATTTAGATATCATAGATATTCAAAAACGAAATGTGAAAATTATTGAGCTTCACAGTAAAGGGATGTTTGAGATAGAGGTTTTCATCATAATTTCTCTATATATGAGTAATTCACCTCTATGTCAATTCTGTTGTCGTTCTCATTGTCGTTTTGCTGTGCAGTTTGTTTACAGTCACCTTACAAAATTATTTGTCTTGAGTCTCAAGCCACTACCAGCCATCTCAGAGACATCATCGTTCGTGTTATAGTAACGCATTCAAAGGATATTCTTCATAACTGATGGGTCCAGATATGGGAAATAACGTAGATGGGGAAGTGATGTGAAGCCACAATCCACCAGAACAATTTGCATGGCAGGATGAAGAAGAAAACGTTTCTAGATACATAAATGCTCCTTTCTCAATTTTCCCCGGCCTCTTTGTTTCTATCATCTGCCTTTCTAATATATCAGAAATCTAATATACCAGTCTTCTTTGTATACCAGATTAAAATGATATTCCCGTTTGATAATGAAGCCTTTCATCACAAAATCAGTCGAAATTAATCCTTCTTTTTCTCCCTTTTGTACTCAGAATTTAAGTTCTCTTTTGTTCTAGATTAAAATTTCTGGAGATCAGTCGAGCCGACCCTTGTGCAAGGACAATTTTTGAGTCACAGTTTTTGCTTTACACGTTTGGTCGAAATCTGCAGTTACTGAAAGTACTCACGGGTTCATCTAAAATCTTTCGCATCCACTTTTGAAGTCGGCGACCTACGGTTTAGCAGTTGCCAAATATTCTGCCTCATTTCCAAACATCTATATCATGTCCTGGTGAATTTATGTTTCAGTGACCCCTTTTTGAAAGATGTACCGAATCATTGCTTTGTCAACCGTTCTTTTATCTAATATTTTATTCATTTTCCACTTAAAAAGAATATAAAGAAGACAACACGTCATTTTCATTACATTTCACGCAATGTGTTACAAACCACCAATCTAAAATCCAACAATTTATTAACAACTTGCGCCATTTCTTTCCTATGAAGCTCAGAACTTTTCACGTTTTCTTCGATGGCAGCAAAAATACATTTTATTCTTCACAAGTATTAAGAATAATGTAACAGATAATACTCAAAGATTTTATTTCATGGCGCTTTAAATAAAATCCCAGTTCTAAGAACAATGAATAACTTCATGTTTTCATGCAAATTTATTAAACTACACAGCTTATTTTGCAGTAATATGTAAAAAAAAGTATATGTTTCCATCCGAAACTCAAACTTTTAAGTCTTTATAGCAACCAGAGCAGATTTGAATAGTTTCATTCATTACTTTGGGGCATCCAGCTATAACAGTGCCCCAGTTGTGCTATTACGGGTTTTAAAATTTGTCCTTATCTAATGGACATTTTGACAGTCCATTAGATAAGCATAATTTTGAGAAGATTAGCATTACAGCGAAAATGAAACTGGGCATCTTAAAAAGAGACAAGAAAAAAGGAGAAAACGTTAATAAATTAACATGGATTTAGGTGCTAGATGAACTACTACAAAAAGATGGAAAAGGAAAATGTCCCAAATCGAGTCTTAGAGTGCGGAAAGAGTAAATCCTGATAGTTTAAAGGAAAGGAAATATATGAAAGGTGGCGAATGCGATAGAGTGAATGAGACATTTTATTTCTAGTTCAAACAGCAAAGGGTGAAAGTAACACCCATTTCAAGACACATTTTGCAAGAGAAAGCTCTTAAATTACATGAGGAATTTCAAGAAGAGTCCAAACTCACTGCTACTTTTGTCTGACTTGACATGTAGAAGAAGCTCTAGAGTATAAAACAAGTAAACTTTTGTGGGGAAAGACTATACACTAATTTGAAAAATGTTAATAAATTTAATCATCTTTCCATAGATTAACTGGAATGGAGGGTTACAAGTTTACAACTGTGGTATGCCTGATCTGAAATTTCAAATATTGCCTTTGAAAACGCTCGCATTCAATGAAGAAAAATCTGGTCAAGCTGTGAAAGAAGTAAAGAAAGAATCTCAATTGTAGCATGCAGCAACGTAACAGAAATTCATAAGCTCAGATTAGCGTTTATAAAGAAATGGGGAAAAAATCTCCAGAAGTTTTAAAACGTAAAATAAGCAGTAAGCAGTCTGATACTTTCAACAATCAATCTGTTTGGCACAGTCAATTCAGAGAGAATACCAGTAAATGGATGAATGTGGCCAGTAACTACTGATTACTGATTTTATCAGTAGTTACTGGTTACTTTGATAGAAAATTTTCTAAATCAAAAAGAAAGCATTTCTTATTCTCGATAGTGCGTCAGTCCATCCTGATCCGACATAGTTGCGGGACGAATGCTACAAGATCTATATTTCTTCTCCCTTTCAATTTGAAAGCATTGAAGAAAGAATGCAGTTGTAAACTTCTATCATCTCTGCCGCTCAGATGTTATAGTGGCTAGGAGAGCCTGACTGCGATACCGAAAGGCCTGGGTTCGAATCTCGGAGAAGGCATGGTTGTATCTGTCCGCCCCTTCATAGGAGGCAATGGTGACCCACCTATTAAGTGCCTCCATAATAAAGACATAGAATATTAGTATCACTACATAGAATATTAGTATAGATTAATGGACTCTGTTACAAAATTGTAACTGTTCACAATCTGCCATTGAAAAAAAAAGTTCTTTCATCTCTTGTCTTAGGCATAAAGGAAGGGTGTGATATGAAAAAAGAACTAAAGAAAATAGACGTGTTGGACTCGTGGGGCGAATATATGAATTTTCTCATGAAACCAAGCCTATCAGCCATCATGAGTTGCTGGAGAAAAATGCGGGGCCATTTAAGAAGAGAAGAGGTAGAAGATGAGGAAATAGTGTATTTATCTAACAAAATTCAAAGTTGCGAATAAGTACTGATGGTAATGGTAGGGAATGGATCTAGCAGAATGCAAAATGTGAACGTGTAGAAAATAAGAAAAAAAAATTGTTTCAGATAAATACAACAAGGATATAACTGAACGTAAATCAAATTATGAAGAGGTAGGAAAAGCTGAAGTGCATGAAGACGAAATGAATTACAGAGAGGCAGTTTAGAATCACTAGAAATTTTTTACTATGTATTCCCAGGCATTTCTTTACTTTTGTGTCTATGATTTGTTTTTAACTTTTAACAGTTATTTTAGATATGCTGAACTTTTCCATGTATTGTAATAGAACCTTCATGAGAGTAATATACGGTAAAATATTATGATTTGTGATTAATCTAACCTACCATTCCGTAAAATTTAATATTTTCGGTAACTTGCCATCCTCTCAATTGGCAATTATGCCGAGTTTGCGAGAATTTACTGTACTATTTCTTTCGAAAAAAATCGTTATAAAACACCTCCTGTATCCAACACTTTCGCTCACCAGACCTCCGATATGTGAAGGATGTAAAATCAGCATTGCAAGATCTTTTTTACTCTGAATGAAAAGAGCGTTGTCGGCGTGGAAGAAATTTACCACCAGAGATATGGCAAGATGCCAAACAAAATGAAGTAAACATATTAAATCCAAGATAGATTAGTTTTCGTGTTCTTTATTTTCTCTTCCCATTTAAAAAATGTCTGTGCTCTGAAATCCGTAAATTCTCTTAAAATATTTATGCTACTGTCTCAAGAATGATGTTCCATTTATTAAGTTTATAAAAAGTTCTCTTTTAAAAAAACGCGTTGAGATGCTTAAAATGTACTTTTAGTAAAAGAAGACAGATAATAAGGGCAATTAAATATTGATCACTAAAGCGCAGTTACTCAAATCCATCACCACTGTGTACATATATAAACATAAAAGTTTGTCCCGATACTAAAACGCCCTTTATATTCTTCGACGGCGAAGAAACCGAAAACGAGAAAGAAAGTAAAAGTGTGTCAAAATGTTTTCTATACTCCACCTTTTTTTTCTCTTCTCGCACTTGGATGGGCAGCGGCAAAGAGGGAGAATAATGTTATGTCATGAGCCACAGTCGTAGTTCTGAAGCATTTTAGGTTACGTCACTCGTATTGAATTGCAACCGGTCTGATGAAGAATAAAATGGACAAGCAGTTTTCTTTTTCTTCTTGCTTCTTTTATATTTACGTTTCGCTCTTTCATTTTTTATTTTCTGGTTGAGGTCTTAAGAGGTGAAGAGGAGAAAGTGAATTCCGCAGATTTGAATCTTGTTCCGGCGGGGAATCGGAAGAAAAACTTTTCCTCGGAGAAAGCCCGCGTGTAATTGTCGACGTCTAAACATAATTTTGTTAGAGAAAATGAGATATCTTGCCGGCACTTTTGTTTTTATTGCAATATTTGCATATGTTAGTACTTTGTGCATTAAAAATGATACAAACAACATTTGTCACCATCTTCGGAAAAGAAGCTTGAGTAAGTTTTTCTTTGTTTATATTCAATCTAATTTGTTTAAAGCTTTTAAAACAAATTTCCTTCGTTAATATTGCTTAGTGCTATATATTTTGCAATAAGACATAAATAATTATCGTGGAAATATTACGTATTACCATTTCCTTGTTAAAAATAATCGAAATTTCTAGAGATATGTAATTCCTTATCAGATATTTCTTGTTTTTGATCCGTTTCTGAATGCTTCTTTATAGAAACCAAAAATGTTAAAATGAATTAGATAAGATATGAAAAATTAAAGAACTCGGTACTTTGATACTTAACGAAAGTGCATCGTTTCGTGAAGAAAACTCATGAAAGTAAACAAGATTTCCATTAAAGAGAAGTGTGTTAAATGCTTTCCTTTAAAAAAAAAGATGAATTAATACAATGAATTAAAAAATGAAGGGCTTTTTCTCTCTAAGCCTCATTATATCATTCTAGCAAGAATGAATAATGAGGTGTAGAGAGGGGTTAGGCAAAAATGTAATCAAAGTTAAAATTTTAGCAAACTTGCTTTACTTTCTTTCTATGATTCTCAAGAATGTTCATATTAAAATAATCGACAACCCATTAAATGTTTTATATAATAATGGTAAAAATGAATTTTAATCGTTTTCTTTCTGGCCAGCTGCGAGAAACTTTTAAATAAAAGAATCTTTTATTCATTTATTTTTTTAAAATCAAAGTATTCTTATTATTCTCAGTATCACCATAGTCTTACTCTATTTCCCCTTCTCTTTTTTTTTTTTTTTTTTTTGTTTGTTTGTTTGCGTTGAACTAAGCATTTTTCAGTTTTATCTTAGAAATTTTATGATTGCTCTAGAATAATAATATGAACTTAGAGAACACAATTAGGATAGCTTTACCGGGTTAATATGCTTCTATTTCTTTTTTGAGCTCAAATTTTGAACTCCGAAGTTTTCAGCTGGGATAACATCCTTTGGATTAATTGAGCATAATTTAATAATGATTTCTCCACTAAAATATTTGGTCAGCTAAATATGAAGTATTTTATGTTATTTTAATATTGCCTAATTTTTTTTCTGATATGTATATTTAAAGTTGTCATTTTTTACAAGTATGAAATAAAATTGTTGTATACTCTTTTATATTTCTGTACTTTTGCTTTAAATAAGAGATTTAGCATTTCTATTTCCGAATTATACAGACCCGAGCCATATGGAGATTTAATTGGAAGAGAAACATGCCAATGTAATATTTAAAACCGGGCAAAAAGACAACCTTTAGATTTGGAACAAATCTCTAAAGATTTAGTAAGCTATTAAACATAGCTCAGTACTTTAGTTCTTCTCTAAAATACTAGCTGCTTGCGTAGACTAGATGCATGCCAGTATAGATTTTAAAACTAGACAAAAAAATGAAATCTTTGATTTTTACTAAAATTTAGATAATTTCGAGAGTTATCATACAGTTTGGTTTACGATACCATCGAAATCGATGGAGTTTTGTTCAAAAACCTACGCCAATCTGTTTTTCTGCCTAATTTTTAAACATGAGTTTCCTTTCATTTTTAATAATATAGGAGCAAAGCAATGCTCAATCAATAGAATACTATATGATAGTCTTCTGTAATTATACATTCTAATTTATTTTATCCAATTTCAAAAATTTGTAAATGTGGTTCTGTGGGTGTTAAAAATATATTTTATTAAAAAATATTAAAATATTAAAAAAAAGAAAAGAAAAGGGATTTTTAAGGGTAATTATTAAATGCTTGGATAATTCTAAACATTATCAGAACAATTCACTGGTTACAAATATTGAATAATCTGGAATGTTCTGCGTCTTTTTTTATAATTATAAAGCAATACAAAAACATAAAAATATTTCATGGAATGGCATTAACACCTTTTTGTTCGATGATTAATTTTCCATCTCTCTAGGATATTTTTAAAATTTACTTTTTAAAAAAAGCTCATTAGATTTACTCATAAAAACGTTATTAAAGCGCTGTTTGACAGTCACTAAAGACATCAAACCCAAGCTATTCAAAGAATTTTGAAATGAACTGAAGACATTAAAATTTAAAGACGCAAGATCTGGAGAATATGGAACATAACACGAAACATCCACCCATGTTCAGTAGAGTCAAGCAATATGATAATGGAAGACAAAACCTCGACAATTAGACAGTTACAGTTCTGGGAGCTTTGCTTCAATATCTACTTTTAAAACTGCCATTTGAGAACAGTATTTTTCGAAATTTATAATATGATTTGGTGACAAAAATTCATAGTATACAATTCATTTGTAATCTCACCGCATAAAACGTCCCTTTCGATGTTACTAAAGAAGATTAATTTGACTTTCTCCGTGATCTTTTTCTTGTAATGTTATTCCATTATTCCATTGTATCCATTTCTCATCTCTAGTAATGATCCGTTTCAAAAAACGGAGTTTTGTGTTTTTTTCCAGCAAATAGTCCCGTCCGAATCTTGAGCAAGCATGTTCTGCTCTTTTAAAGAATAGAGTACCCATACATCAAATGAACTTACATACCAAATTTTTAAATGGTAATGTACTGTATTTTTTTAGACTAAGTATTCTATCTGATAGTTTCTGAGCTGTGTCATTTTCAGTGACAGCTTCTTTTAATAGGTTCTTCTTTATTTAATGGTCGTCCAGAACGAGCTTCATCTTGAAGGATGAAATTTCTGTGCTTAAACTTCTCAAACCACCTTTGAACTGTGTTATCAGGAACTGGACTTCGTTCATATATAGTGCAATTGTTACAAGCAGTCTGACTAGCTGCATAATCTCGCAATAAAAGGATTTCTGAGTTCTCTAATCTTAGCCATACACTGAAACAAAAATTATGCTACAATACATGCTGGAATTAAACAATGAGTGCAGAAAAAACTATGTTAAAACATTTGCTCCGATTAAGGTCCCTCGTTATCAGCAGTAACAAAATAATTATAAGAAAATGCACATCGATTTGAAAAACCGCAGAACTTTCCGGATGACCCAATGCAAGATTTATGGATAAAGCGAAAACAAATTACAATTTTTTATGTCTTATTTATTATGCGTTGGACTCTCAGTGCCGGGAAGTTGCGTTGGACACATAATGCAGGGGTTCCTAACCCGCGGGCAGCATGGCGATCGCCGATCGTTTAATGTGTGCCTGCCGCTGTGCGATCACAATAAAAATGTTTTAAATGTTTTAGTTTTCAATAAAATTATATGTAAAAGTTTTCTCATTTTTAATAAAATAGAAATTCCTTACAACGCGTATACGAGCACAAAGCGAAATACAACAGATTTCGTTTTTTATGTGCTTGTATGTGCTCCATCCAACTATAAATTCACGTTGAAGACGTAAATGGCGCTCGCCGTCCAACAGATATTCTAGAATGCGCTGTGAGGGACAAAAAGGCTGAGGATCTCTGCCTTAATGTGATTACCCATGATAAATGTCACTTAAGTGAGTTTCTTTTAAGCTTTAAAACTTTATGGGGAAAATGATTAATAGAATGTTTATTGACTGCTGTTAATCTAATCAATCGGAGGCATTCAGTGCTGTTTATAATGTAAATTAAGGCAAATTTCTCATAATTAACTAAATATTTAGGTGTACCAGCTAAGATCTTGAATACCAGCAAATTACCATTGATCGAAAGTCTTATTTGTAGCATAAATTGTTTGTTAACAGGTATTATTAGATGAAAATTTCGTATAATAAAGAAATTTACATAAAAAAGGAAAGATATTACAAAGAAAATGAGTAACAGAAAAT
The DNA here is from genome assembly GCF_044657685.1 of Stegodyphus dumicola. Lineage (NCBI taxonomy): Eukaryota > Metazoa > Arthropoda > Arachnida > Araneae > Eresidae > Stegodyphus > Stegodyphus dumicola. The sequence goes on from NC_140769.1 coordinate 175,374,721, forward strand.
ACTTTTATACTTAATATATTTGATGTATCATGTATATATTGCAGTGCTTGATAGATAATTCCTATATCTTTGCACATACATTGTTGACAAATGTGACACAGAATACTTTGAACTTTGTACTTATTTTTTATTTCAGATATTAAAATATTTCAATAGGTTTGTGTTTATTTAATGAGAACAAAAGCTAAAGTAAACATCTTACACACTTATTCACGGTTATCAAAATTATCCTTATGCTTTTATATATTTCTAGAATAGATAAACAAACGTCTGTAAATTTATCGCATTCTCGGAAGGTTAAAAAGAAAGGTCTAAATCAAAAGATTCTACGGGGGAAAAAATTAAAGCTCAGCCTTGCAACTGTAAGCATTCTTCGAGGACCAGTTATATATGCTGAGTTCATGGGGAAAATTCTGAACAAACAGCTTCAACAAAATTAACAAACATCAAAAATTAAATGAATTTACCAAAACTAGTAATCAACTGCTTTAAAATTAGGTAAGGAAACAGCTTTATTTTTGCGTAGATTTTGAGGGGGTCAGAACACAGGTCCCTCTTCTTCACAAGCAAAAATCATTTTTACTGTAACTTTGTTTTGCAACTGAGTGTTCAAGCGATTTAAAATTTATTTATTCCTAATTCTTTCTAAATAATCTATTGTAAGACTAAAAACCTTCGTACCAGGTAAAATCAGCGTAAATTAAAATAAAACTAAAAACTGTCGGTATTTGAATGTGAAACTTAAGGAGTAATATGAAGATTAAAGATTTGCTTTTAACTTGTTGTGCATGTAGTTTACGCAGGCGTAGAAACCATGAGTCATAATTCTATTATTGATATTAAAACAAAATTATCCCTCACTTTTACGCAGCCTCAATCCATTTCGAACCGCTCTAATTTATCTCCCATAACCGAATTCCATTTATTCTAGTTCAAAATAACAGTAACTGCTAATATTCACATCTTTTGTTTTAAGCGAGAAAATTAATATCAGACTTAATATATATAATTATTTTAAAATGTTTCTTTGATTTAAATGAAATAAAAAGTTAATATGTAGAGACATTAGGATTTTTTGGTAGCAAGAGAGATTGAAAAATGACCAACGCCTTCACCGCGAATCAAACCACGGACCTCTGGAATACGCGCCCAGGGTGCAGACGACCACACCACGAAGGCATGCTAGGAAGGCGGGAGAAATATCTTATAAATATACATTACAAATTAAAAAATAGTGTTAAATAAATTTGTAAATGGGCCTAGAAAGCGTTCGACAATTATCTTTCTTATAAGCATGAATAAAAAGCAGCTACTTCTTCTGTGTAGGCCTACGTTTCTTTGCTTATTCTTTTAAATTGATGCTTAGCCATAACAAATGCATCTTTTCTAAAAACAGATTAAACTTGGGTAATGACACACAGTTAGTCTATTGACAGGGACTTTTCTGTCTTTCTGTACGTACCATAACTATATACAATCAGTGACGTAGCACGAGTCTTACGATGTATGCCATGGTATTCTTTGCGTTTGCACTTTTTTTTCTTTAGGATGATGCATCATTTTTGTCCTCTGAATATACAGAGTCAGTTAATGTACTTTAAGAATGATTTAAACAAAGGATTAAATAAAAGCAGTGCTGCGAGTTGAAAATTTTTAATTTATTGTGGAGAATTTGCAGCAATAACAAGAGCAAATTTTGGCTACAGCGCATGTTTTGAAATAAGAAATATTATCTACTGCCATTAAATTTATTTTTTCAAACTCTCTCATGTACATAAACCGCGAAACGAACCATATGTTATTTTTTCTTTCCTTTCACTTTTTATTTTGCACCTCAAAATCTCAGTGAAACGCACTGCATTAAATTTTCCAGTTCTAACATAAGCAAAATTATTAATAAGGGAATTAAAACTGTTCTTCATTATTTTTACAAGGAATGAGCTGGAAAGGTACATACTGTTTCTAATGTTTCTAAAATGAAGTTTCCAGTAATAACAAAAAAACCTGGGATACAGAAATCAATTATAAACTCTGAAAACATATGTATCAGCAATAACCAAATAATTAAAATATGTTTATTTACGGCTTAAAAAATATAAAGTCTACTGCCTTTAAACAAAGCATGTAGAACGAGGAAAATCTACAGCGCTTGTACACCACAAAACGAGAGCTGAATGAAGCATGAATTTATCTAGTTGACTGCAACTGAAAACGTTTATTATTTTAAAAATAAGAAGAAAAAGATTTACAAATTTATTTTCAGTAATTCAAATAAAGTTTCAATGAACGGATTAGGGTTGCTGCGGGATTCTCCCACAGTTGGGAATTTAAAATAAGGAAAGTGGGCCTGGGTGCCGTACCGAAGTGCCTGGAATCGAATCCCGAAGAAAACGTGGATATTTGTAAATGTATAGTCTCTGTGCTGCAAGGAGGCACTCGAAATATGTGGCGAGCTGAAATTCCTCTCAAAAGGTTGGTAGTAGGGTAAGAGGGGTGGGATACCCTCGGAACCGTCAACCCCCCGAGGGTGCTTTCCTTCAAAATTGGGGCAGAACTGATTAAAGTCGGGCTGTTACCTGTTTGATGCCCAAGGCTTTTGCCGATGACACACGCAATCTTGCCTCCTTGCCACGATGAATTTCGTGTGCTTGTTCCGATGTCAGACAAGCGAGATCAGTCATAAAATCAACAGCATCATCATATTACTAGATATCTTATGTCTAATATTTACACTACAAGAATATATGCGCAGGATACCAGAATGAAGAAATTTTGTTTCTTTATCAGAGACTCTCAGATATTAAAACTGCTTTAAGACAAAGCCACTAGTCTTACCTCAAAAGCTACCACCACTTTCTTCATAAACAACGCTTTAGCATGACTTTCACGGGTATACCGTTTCAACATATTGCTGCAAAATTCTATGACATTTTACCTATGCATTATTGTGTTTTGGCTTGCTAAAAACAGCTCTTTCTAAGTGAAAACGTACCTTGGACTTCGGAAGATGGGGAAAAGAAAATGGAAAGCATTATCTCTGGAAATAGTACAACAAACCTTTGTATCCTAGGAAAAGTACTGACGATATGTAATTATGTAATTCAGAAAATCCCATCAGATTGATATCAAATATATAATAAGTTTTATATTTCAAACATTATATAAACTTTCCTGGAAGTATTGTAAAACGGGGAAGCTACACATGTGACTGACGCAGACGAATCACGACCAACTTATTTTACTTTGTTATACAATTCACCCATAGCGGTTAACTACTCATGATTGTGCGTGGTACCGAAATAAAGTATAATTAAAACATTTTTAAAAAATTTTCATTTGCATTACAATAAATATCTATTTGATCTCTAGAGGAACAAAATACCAGTTCTTCGTGATTTTCGGAATATCCGATCTGGAATACTTAAGACACTGTGGTCCAGATGTTTTGATAACTGCAATTCAACCATGTTTTCTTAATGATATTTCAAATCGATTCCAGTATCTAGGTGTCAGTGTTCAGTGTCTAGCTTTCGGAATATTTTTCTATACAGGAATAAACTGAACTCAGCGATATCGACATTAATCTGCATTGAACAAAAATGAGAGTCAACATTTCCTAAAAATATTTTCCAAATTTTCTAGGTCTCTGTTACCTCACCTCTGCTTGGTTGCATTGTGTCTTCAAATTACCTTTCCAAAATACGTGACATAAGGGCGTTTAGCATAATTCCGCCCTAAACCAGAAAACCACGCCTTCCCAAAATGCCATGGCTCTGAAACGTTTGTAGCTCTTTTCGGTATCAGTAATAGTAATCTCTAGATGAAATGGTAATTAGTACAGTGATCCTCCGTCTTAGAGCATTTTTTTAAATAGTATGCTTTTAATCTACGCAGTTCAAAAATTATACGAATGTTAAAAGGCATACTGTGATACTGGTAAATATACATGCGAAATATGTCATCTAGCAATGTTTAACTTACCAGACTGAGACACATATATATTCCTCACATATGTATCGGGATGACATGATATTCTAACAAAGTTTAGTAACCTTTACCTACAACCTTGTAGTTATCAGTGCAGTGGTCTAGGCATAAAAGGGGAAAACATGTATTCAAAGTACATAAATACTGTCTTTTATGTAAGAGTTTTGCATGGCACATAAACAGTTTCATAACTGTTCGAGAAGTTCAGGCGTTTGAACCATACATGGGAGGAGTAACTGCTTGATCGCATTTAATAGCATATAAATATTATTAACGTTTAAATTCATTTAAAATTGAGAAAAATTCAACTTTATATTGATACTGTAGTGGAACAAAATTAGTTTCTTTTTTAAAGTCAATGTTAACGTAAGGCGAATTTTATTTAATTTTAAATATTAAATTGTGATGTTTTCCTTCCGTATGAATATCATCTACTTAAAAAGCATGGAGCTATTTTTCGTTCCTCCAGAAACGATGCTTTTTGCGAAAGAAAATATCTTTGTAAAATTATGTTAAGGAAACACAAATCATGAGTCCTAAAAGAGAGGTGTACCTGGTTCGTTTTATGGTTTACCTCGATGAAATAACATACTGGTTTGCGACTGTCACTGATGATATCTTCAAAGTTGTATAATAATTTCAATGCTCTGTTGAAGGAAATAAATATCGTGTGGAGGTTTCCTTGGACAACCCTTTTCAGACTTTTTGGGTCCTTTAATGAAGGTAATTAAGTTATGGTCTAAAATGGTAATCATCATGCGCCCTGCTTAGCTTTTGTTGGCCGGGTTTCATTCATTCTCTAGGTCCTCCACCAGTTTCAGAAGAAATATATATGAGACATAAGCAAATTTTTGCTTTCATAAATAAATTCATACCAGATATCCAAAAGGAGAATACTGCGTTTCCAGAAGTATAAAGTCAATTTTAATGTTCTACAACAACTTAATTACTGAAATGCCTAACATAAATTCTCGCACACATTACTCAAGTTTACTCACAGTGTAAATATCATTACGCTCTTATTAGTCCAAAGGGACTTTGTCCCTGAGGGACTATTGTTTTCCTTTTGTGATTTTGCGTCGAATCACTCTGAATGTCCGTTTCACTTTTCAAACTGTTGCCACCAAATATTATCGCTCTGTATTATATTTGAAGAAATTAAATAATGAAGAATCTGCATAAATGTATATATGTTTCTCGCATTGTGATAAAACAACGGTACCTAGAGCCAACCAATTCTGAATGACGTAATCCTACTGCGAATATGGGCATCTGAAAGTCCAAATGTGAAATTTGAAATTTGGAATTTGTTTTATTACGATTTCATATTTTGTAAAACTTGAATGAATTTTTTATTAAAAAACTCAAGGATTTCAAAGCGAGCTATGGCAACGTTGTACAGGAAAAACGCTTTTATCTCCAGCGCCTGAGATTGTGTATCGGAAATTCTAAAGATATGCTCGATTTGAAATTACTTTGCGATATTGCTCTTGAACTGAATTTTATGGTTTAAGTGAGACGACCATGATATATAATAAATAAAGGTAACACACAAAATGTTAAAAAGAGCCCCTTTGGACGTAATTTAAAATCTGAAACCTTTCAGATTTTCTTTTTTTCTTTTACTTTCTTTTAATATTTTTAATTATTATTATTATTTCTTTTATATTGAATAAATGGAAGAAGTAATTTCTGGAAAAAATATATATTATTCTAAAATTTTATATTAGGTGCCATATGTCACCGTTAGCTTCATATAATACCAAAGTAACATTTTTGTTTTACTTTTCTAAAAAACATAATAGTGAATTACGTCTATTGCATTGTGTAAGAAAGTGAAATATTGAGCAGCATATACGAAAGCTAACGTACACTACCATAATTATGCTTAACACAGAAAACTTCCTGTGTTTTCATTTATAGTATAAAGCAATTTCTCTCTATAGAGATGTTTTCTCACTTATATAAGTTTCATGACGTTCTACCTTGAGTTCAGCTAGGTTTTTAGTACCTCAAATTATTTGCGTACCAGACGTTGTTTCATATACGGTAATTGTGTTAAACAATACGTAGGGCAGAATTTCTCGTTTGACAAAATTATTTGTTTGCAGCATGCTTACCACATTCGTGACAGTTTGGCGTTGGAGTGATCTCAGACACAATGGCTGGCGTGTCACATAGCAGATGTTATTACTAGAATAATGCTTCATGTTAGCATTATTACGAGAAACATGTTACAAAGTGCTCTAGAACATACTATTGCGTGATTTAAAGTAATTTATTAGAAGGCGGACTACACACTAAACGTACTTTTTCTTATAATTATTCATATTCTATGCCTTCTTTTTCTCAAATTTAAGACTATTTTATCTGAAACACCATCTGATTTACTTTTTTAATTCATTTATATGAATTAATTATTCAAATATTTTATTTCATTCGCTCTTTAAATTCAAACTCAAGATTAAGAAAACGGCTTTGAAAATTTCGACATTTTAATTCGTTAGATAACATGTTTTCGTTTATTACAGAGTTATTACAGTTTTGAGTAATTATTACAGAGTACTACAGTTTTGAGCAAAAATTAAATTTATACTTTCCAAATACATAAATACTAAAATTTTCATCATCAAAAAGAGAATGCAATACTTTATCAAATTTAAAAATGAATTTTTGAATGAAAGTATTGTATGTAAATAAAAGCATAATATATGCAGTTTGCGAAATAATCATTAATTTTTAGCTAATTAAAATGTCTACACAAAATATGAAAAAAGATGTATTTGAAACATAATAGCATTTTTTTCTCTTTAATAAGATGACCCACTAGCACCTGAGGGGTAAATTGGCTGAACACTGATAGTACGGTCCGGGGTTTCTAATGTTGGCGAACGGGATGGATGCACGGACGTTTTCATGTTTTTCCCAACTTTACACGTTGGGAAAAGCATGAAAGGTTTCTAAGAGAAAAGGTTGAAAAAGGAAAAGTTGAAAGGTTTCTAATGGAAACGAACCAGTTTCCCTTAGAAAGTCCTCTAAGAAGGTATTTCTCCTCTTAAGCAGATAACCTTCGTGTTCTTTGCCGTAATCAAATAAACCAAACCTCTTTAACACGATTTCAATTTTCCGATTATTGAGTCGAATATTTACAACTTCTAGTTTGTACGCTGTACTAGATTCTATTGTTTTCCATAAATACAGTTGTGCATAATCTTGTTTTTGACTTGTATGGTATTGTCAGATTTGTATGTCTGTGTTATAGTTATAAAATATTTCTCCCTCCTTCCTAGTGTGCCTTCGTGGTGTAGCGGTTCTGCACGCTGTGCCGGTATTTCAGAGGTCCGCGGTTCGATTCCCTGCGAAGGCGTTGCTCATTTTTCATCTGTCTGGCTTTTCCAAAAATCTTAATGTCTCTACAGTGGCGCCCGAACTAAAAAGGGGTGGATTTTGATTTTTCCCCACCCAGGATTTGGCGATTGGGTTTCCTAAATACCCCAGTCGCCCTTTAAAATGGGGAGTATGTAAGGTATTTCTCCCTTTTTCCTAGCGTGGCTTTGTGGTGTAGTGGTTCTGCACGCTGGGCCGGTATTCCAGAGGTCCGCGGCTCGATTCCCTGCGAAGGTGTTGCTCATTTTTCATCTCTATGGCTTTTCCAAACATCCTAATGTCTATACATAGTTATAAAGAAATTTGACAGTGAAATTACATCTTCAATCTTCAAGACATCATAGTGCGTATTCAGTGTATCTTGAGAACAGAAATCATAATTTAGTTTCTCGGTTAGCTCAGTAATTTATTTAAATGGGCTTCCTGCATTAGCTTAAGATTTCTTTAGTGTTTCATCTTCTTCTAAACTATATTCAGGTATTCCTCTTTAGCTATGCATTGGGTATCGAAACGGAACACTGTTCACCAACTTATCTATTCAGTCTTGTATCATGCTCAGATATCCTAAAACATTTTATGATTATTTTTATTTTAACTTCTATTTATTTAAGATACTGTTCATCCCCCGAGACGTTTTTGTGTATGTATAATTTGTTCGTGATCCGAGATAACACAGCATCTGGACAGAACTTCGAATCATACAACTTATTCCACTGCAGATATTATATAAAACATGGAGATGTGCTATGTATGTACAAAACTTTATACATGGCATGTACAAACCATAAATAACTGTGCAATGCAGACCGTTTCTAGCCATCTCTTTTTACAGTCACGTGCAAAAGTTTATGACCAGTAGCCGTTTTTCTGTATTTTAACATATTGCATCCTTTACGCTAGTGATTACGTCATCTTATGCGTTCATTGCAAAATACACTTTCTACTGCTATAAATATAACGTGGCTACTACGGCCATGCTTACGGAACAGCTTTTGAAAATTTTGCGTTTAAGACAGTAATTTATTTAGGCTAGTTTATAATTCAGCGTGCCTTCCTATAATGAAAATTGAGGTAGAAAAATGTTGTTGACGCTAAGGCTAGACTAGCAGGTAATCGTTCGTACTAGTGGAATTTTCTAAACTCTCTTTATATAATCCGGGACCACAAGCGTAAATCCACGAGCATTTATTCTAACTAAATGTTGGGAAATTCCCAGTTTTTGATAATGAAACACAACATTTCTGAGAATGCACTCATGTTACTAATTCAGCTCCTTGCAATTTGTCTCGGCTTATTTATATGACATACTGTTCTCCTTAGCTCATTATTTATTACGCTGAAATTAAGCTCACTAGTCATATTGAGAAGTCATAGACTGGCCGGTGTTTCTCCGTACATTTCAATGTTCGAAAGTCAATTTTCCGTTTAAAATCAGTTTATAATTTTTTTAAAAAAATAAATTCTTGTTTTGGCTACTCTCTTAACTGTTCAGCTGTGCCTTAATAGACTCCTCTCGCCTTGATGTTCCTTATTAGCCCAAAGAAGCATTTGCTCAGAAGGACTATTAATTTTGTTTTGGCATTTTGCGTCGATTCACTGTAAATGTCCACATGGCTTTTCAAACTGTTGCCACCAAAAATTAACGCCCTGTGTTATATTTAAAAAACTAAATAATGAAGAATATGCATAAACGTATGTATGTTTCTCGCATTGTGATATAACAAAGGTACCTAGAGCCATCAAATTTGGAATAACGTAATCCTCCTCCGAATATAGACATCTGGAAGCCCAATTATGGAATTTGGGGAATTTGTTATTATATTAAATGCATTAAAGAAGTATCTAAGAGCTCTCAGGGTAACCGCAACTACTAAGATTTTCGTATTACAACTAGTAATGTTTATAGTTTTAGTATTTTACTTTAATACTTTAGTTCGTTTAGTGTTATATCTAGTATTTTCTTCCTTCCAAGTAACAACAGTAAAATTATCATGAAAATGTTAATTACACATATTAAATTATAGCTCATCTAACGAGTAGCAGAAGCTGGTATTTAACAAAAGAAATCAGTTTTAACTGTACTAAGAAGTCTCTATTCTTCTTAACATTAACTGTGCCAAAAGTTGCGAATCCAAATTTAGATTACTACTTTCGATTAAACGTTGCCTTTTTTATTTACTTAGTATCGTCTTCATTTTCGTTAAACTGGCCTTTTCATTACTCAAGCACAAAAATAGAACTGAGGGAATTATAAAACATCATTTTAATATTTTTTGCTTAACTCTCGTTGACAAGTCCTGGAACGAAGTGACGTACAGTTCGGCCTTAAAGAAACTAGGCCAGATTGTGTTCCAGCCAAAACTTTTAAGGGCTTTAAATAATGACGACTCTTATCTGTGGTATTGTGTCTATAGGCTAATCCATACACTAGTAAGTTTACAATTAAACGGTGAAAGAGGTTTTAGAGAACCATGAAAATGAACTCGGCAAAAAATAAATGGGACCTTCAAAAGCAATTACAAAGGGCGATTGTGGAGGATTGCGCTCGGTGATAGAGGATAAAAGAGAAGATGTATTCTTTGATCCGTAAAATTGTGCAAATTGGGATTAAGTGGTGCAAGTTTAATGCAGTGAATATTATTCTGATAACACAGAAGCTGATACTACTCTGATAACGCAAGCTACAGCAGAGAAATTTTAATGACACTTTCACTTTCCAAATATTTTAAAGCGTAACCTCATTGGACATATTTTGAAGAAACGAATGCCCATTAAGGCTCAAGCAAAGTTGAATGGCGTTAAGAAACAAAGAAGGGGAAAAAAACGCTTCAGAAGAACAGTTATCTGATATTCTCATAAAAGAACCTTCTCATCCATGCAATAGCATATATTTCCTACCCTCTTCTTCATCAATATACACTTATATTGTCTACATTCATTCATAAAGTTAAGTTAAAATCAAATTATATTTTCCTCTACAATATCTGTTTAATTTTATGTTGACATTTTTTTCTTGGATATCATAATTTCAGTTAGTTTTATGTTATGAACTTGTAAGCCAAGAACTATTGTAAATTTTAAGTAAGCAGTCACTTGTCGTCCAGGAAAGAATAATTCTATTTTACATTATATCCTACGAAGAAATTAGTTTTGAATGATAAATGGCCTACATGAATGAATTAAATTCATAAAGCAAGGTTTCATTGTCTTTCGTATGCATTTTCTTTGCAACAATATAGCTGCGGAAATCCACTATGAATTATGGCTCTTGGACTTACGATACTAGGCAGATTACTTTGTAGTCTTTTTTGCAGCTTATAGCAACCATTACTTCTGGTGAAAACATTTCTATGCATTTCCTACGTTAAGAAAGTCTTATTGCCTAGGATGTTAATACATTTGCTAGGATTTGCCGTAATCGAAAAGAGGTAGCTGAGCCTCACCTTAATGTGCCAACTTTATTACCACCGTTTAGGTGCTCTTTCGTGCGTTTCCAATACAAAAGCATCCCTTGGCAATACTTTTCGACTGCAGAATGAAGACATGAGATGTTTGAATTTAACAAAGACATATCTATGTGGAAAATGCGACTGATTGCAGGCTGTAAACTAACTAGATATTTTTCAGTGCTTTACAGTGTTGGAAGTTCGTCATTTAAAACATTGTTTGCCGACACATTTTTGACTTCAGCTTTTAAGATGTCCGAGCTCAAGGATATGATGAAGTAGAAGATTTTGTTAGAGGATATGAGTAATTATTTCCCAAAGAAATGATCCAACTTCTTCGTAGATTTACTTTAGTTTGGGCGCCATTGTCTACAAAGAAGTTTATTTGATTTAATTCATTTAGAATTTTTTAAACCAGAAAGCGTAAAAAATGAGCTGTGCTTTCGGCGAGATTTGAACTCTCGACTTTCTGGCTGCTAGCCAGACGTGCTTTTCAGTTACAGCACGAAGGAGAAGGGAGGAAATGACTTACATAGTTTTTAGTTAAATGGTCATTGAGTTACGTTGAGGATAGTTTTAACATTGTACGTCGCTGTAACTATTACTTACTTCTTATAAAATTAGATCATTATTGATGATTTTGCGTCATTAAAAGCAAGAAAAATTAATTAAGTCTGACAATTAGTGACATTTATATTATTAATAAATTTTGTTCAAATAATATTACTCAAAATATTTCAGTATAATTTTTTTAATTTTGAAGAAGTAAATTAGAAATGCGTTTCTCATTTTTTCTATGCTCTCGATTCTTATTAGTTTACTGAAAATAAAATACTACTATTATGCTTTGCTATATGTTACGGTATTATATATGTATGCTATTATAAGTTATGATATTGTGACTTGAAATATTTGTCCTTAAATTTATTGGCCCTAAAAGTCTGGAGTTATGGTCAATTTTAATTGCACATAATGGCTCGCACATTTTTGTTTACCTTAGGTGGAAAAATATCTAGGCAAGATTCTGCATATTAGTTTTGCACATTTACTTAAAATTAAATTACCTCTAGAGTTATCTTGCCTGTCTTACCTGTAGAGTGTGTGCTTTCTTTAAAAATTAATAATTAATCATCTAGAATCGCTCCTTTAAACAGTTCCGAATTAATAGAAATACTTGGGGAACTAATTCTATTAATTCGGAACTTCTGTTAAGCATTTCTTTCTTCGAAATAACCAGTGCTGTGAAAATAGCCTGGTTTTTATGAAGGCTGTGATGCTCAAGTTATTTCAGAGAGAATAAATAGTTTTTCGCTAATCAGGAATAAATTCGGGGATATTACTTTTCCCTAATTGATAACTAACTTAAGGCAGCATAAAGCAGTTGAAAATGACGAAACATTTAGTTTCATTTCAGATAGATGACATAATAAAACCTGTGAAATAAAAAACGAGTAACTAGTTTTTTTTTTTTTTTTTTTTTTTTTTTTTTTTTTGTGTGTGTGTAATTAAAGTATGAACTTATATAATTACGGGCTTAGTCATAAAGGGTAATAGTTACAAAAAATCTGATATGTACACCACATGACTACCTTGTACGGAATATTAAATTATGCGCATTTTTGCTGCATTTCTTTTAAACTTATTTCCTCGAAATTGATTAGAGATATATTTCTCATTCAATTAACTCAGTTCTCAATTCACGACAAGTAGATAAAACACATAAAACCTCAAAATATCTTTATTAAATTTTAAAAAAATAAAACACCAAATACAGTTAAAAAAATTAAAACACATTTTTTACAGTCAAAATCAGAATTTATATGCAATAACAAGCAATTTTGCCAGCCTTTCCACAGAGCAAGAAGGCAGATATTTCGGTGCAGAAAACGTTTCCTTTTGGTCCCACTTGGTAAAAAGACACTGAGGGTGCAAAACCTTCTTAATTCGCTGTTCAGCTAAATTTCAGATGTAAACAAATATGGCTGCTATAGGAAAAAATTAGGCTTAGTCGCACAATCTTAACCGTGTGGTGTAGTGTTAATGCTTCAATGGTGTGGTGTTGAACTCCAATGAAAACGCTAATGATAAAACACCACATGAAAATTTCATTGGACGCCCAAAAAATGGCTACAATCAACAAGAGAAAGACCTAAATCCTTTTTCTTAAAATCAAATTCTATACATTTTAAGTGCGAGAGCAATACGTGGCTCTCGACACATTAACATTGCCAACAATTTAATTATTTTAATAACAACTTTTCTCTGCTTTCAAAACACAAGCGGTAACCATTTAAGTGATAAGAGAGAAGCCAGTTACATTACCCTGCACTTATTTCTAGATAACATAAACGCATAAATACAACAAAAATAATTTAAACTACTCCTAATGTCTGCCTCATACAAAGCACATTCCTCAAATTTTTCAAAATGCTAATACTTAAAATAAAACATTTAATTGTAACATTTTTTTTTTTTTTTTTTTTTTTTTTTTGAAAATGAAACACACAATGCAAACACTTTTGAATCTACACAAATATAATTCCAAAACTCTACAAAAATCCTTTTCACCCAATTTCATTATTTTTTCCTTACTTTGTATCCACTAGTGATATTCAGTCACTACACTAGGGCACGACTCGAGCCATCTGCATTACCGTGTAATTTTCCTGGCCTATGAACAATTTCAAAGTTGTACTGTTGGAGACATAATGCCCAGCGAGTCAAACGAGAATTTTATCCCATCATTTTATTTAAAAAAGTCAACGGATTATGATTCGTCTGGATCTTGAATTTTTGTCCGTCTAAATAATGATTTAGTTTCTTCAGTCTATAAATAATGGCCGCTAGTTTTCTTTCACTGGTGCTATAATTTCGCTCCGCTTTAGTAAACCTTTTGCTAAGATACAGTATAGGGTGTTCCTCCCCATCCTGAATTTGAGACAACACAATACCTGCACCATATAAGCTGGCATCTGTCTGCACAATAAATTCTTTACAATGATCTGGTGCAAATAAAACCAGACTTTTTACTAGTTTGGTCTTCAGTTTATTGAAAGCCTCGTCGCACTCCTTTTGTCCAAATCACTTTTTCTTTTTTGTTTTTCCTTCAAAGCGTCTGTCAAAGGTGCCGCAATACGGCCGTAGTCTTTTATGTACCTTGCATAGTAGCCTACAGTACCAAGGTAGCTACATATCTGTGTTTTAGTAGTGGGGATCGGAAAATCTCTGATTGCTTGAATCTTGGCCTGACTAGGCGACCTTTCCTCAGACCCTACTTCATGACCCAGGTCTTCATGACACATGGTCTTGTGCGAATTTGCATTTCGAGGGCTTGACAGTCAATTTAGCCTCCTGAAGGGGACTTAAACCCACATCCAAATCCTTCATATGCCTGACCCAAGTCGGCGAAAAGACTGCGATATCGTCAATATACGGTATAACAAAATAGTCCAGCCCTCCTAAAACTTGACCGATCAATTTACAAAAATATAAAGGCACATTTAAAAGCCCAAACATCATTTTCTTCGGGATGAAAGATCCAAAAGGCGTCACAAATGCGGCATACCTCTGTGCACGCTCTGCGAGTGGTATCTGGAAGTATCCTTTGGTTAGATCCATGATTGTGATAAATAGAGCTGCGCTGACTTTTTCTACCACTTCTTCAATATTGGGAAGAGGGAAAAATTCGGTCATAGTTTTTGAATTTAATTTTCTGTAGTCTATACAAGGACGAGGATCTTTTCCTGGGACCTCTACCAAGATCATAGGCGAAGCATAATCAGATTGCCCGACTTCTATGACTCCTAACTCAAGCAACCGCCTAACTTCCTCTTTTAGGATGTCGCCTAATTTCCTCTTTTAGGATTCGGTAAGGCCTTACTCTAACCAGAGTCTCATCCAACAATTTAATATCCATTTCGACCAAAAACGTACAGCCGGGGTCGGACGAAAGCACCGCTCCATACTCCCCTATAACTTCCTGGAATTTTCCTATTTCCTCTGCCGAAGCTCTTTCTTCTAGCTTACTATCTCCAACTATTTTCCAAAAATCTACTTGAGTTGGATCAGCCAAGACATAAGGAATATCAACTTCTCCCTCGATATCCTCCATTATGAGATTTGCAAACTCAGGGCACTGATGATAAGGTTGAATCAAACTCCCCTGACAAATGGTATCACTGTTATGCTTACCCGGAATCTCTACGGTATGGTTGGTTTCATAATTCACACTATTTACTTTCACATCTTTTCCGTTTTCTAAGCACAAAGCTTTCGCTACTGTTTTCAAAGTGAAATGCAACCTTTCAACAGAATCATATGAATTGTAAACCAAATAGAGGCCTTCATGACAGCACCCAAAGTCAGTTATTGCAAGTCTAGGGGAGGAGGGTCCATACTGGAAATCTAATAAAATATTGTCAGTCTGTAAATCCTGATGAGTAATATCATTTTGAAGCAAGTGTACTAAAGCTCCCAAAAGCTGAGTAAACAATAGCAATGCTGTGTGACCAGAAACATCTATTCTTTTCAAATATTCTTTTAAATTGCAATTGTATCACTTCATAACAAGAAATAGAGTCATATTTCTACCGCATCCATTACTCAGAAGGCGAACAGGAAGGGCTTATGGATAGTTAGTGAAGGAACCAGGAAGCAGAGGTGTTTAATCAGCAAAAGCAAAATACGTTTAAACTATATTTGGATGAGGTCCCAATTTCTTTTTCCTGACTTTATGTTTTGTCATTTCACCCAAAGAAAACTCTCCAATGGCTGGTAATGTCTCCTTATACATTGCACGCCATATAGCATATGCATTTGATTCAGCATTATAATTGAACATCACTTTTACAGCAAGACTATTTGGAAGCAATTTCTCAGAAGAAAACGTCTTGATAGAAGTGGGTTTTTCGAATATCGAATTCTTCAGATCTTGTTTTCCTTCAGTATGCGATGTAATAAATTTTGTTTGGTGTTGAACATTATCATGAGTTTCAGTTGCTTCTGCTTCCGAGAATTCTACTGGCGAAACATCGCAAGGATAGACCTTTCTTCTAGACTGATGTCTGGAATTTTAATGGCCTCCTCTGCATTACTACTTAACTTCCTTTCTTCCGAAAGCTCATTATTCACAGCCTTTTCACTTTCTATCCCTTTCTCTTCTTCCGATCTGCAATCTAAGTCTTCTGCACTCTCTCTCTCTAAACTCCTGCACGCATGCGCCTGACTACGAGTTTCTACAACATTCAAGAGAACCGGTCGTTCCCTAATTGCATCTATCAACTGTGCAGTTTTATTTCCTAACAAACAGTAGTACTCTATATTTACAAGAAAAAAACATTAGTAATTCTTTAGCCCACCTCTGGCCCTAATGCAAGCTATTATCCGGCTGGGTATGCACTCATAGAGTTGGTGCATGTCCTCCTGCGAGGCTGCTTGCCGTACAAGTGTCAAATGGCGAGTTAGACGTGCTCTTTTGGGGATAGACCTAGGGATCGTGGCATTCTGACTTAAAGACACAGGGACAAAATTCATAGACCCTGTATATAATATATATCTGTCATCGGCAATTCAGCCCATTTTTATGTATGACAGCTCCCAACCTCATTAACGCGCCTGCGAACCAGATGCCCGAAGGAGAATCAATGCAGCATATGAAATAATCGGCATGCATCCTGGATCTCAACTGATGAAATATACTTGGAACACATTGGATAGATGTGTTGCTGTTAAACGACAATCTTTGTTTAAGGAACTTCAGGTGCAACGTCCTACCTGAAAGTATTCCCTAAAACTTCATTGAACACCTCATTAATTTAATCCTACGCAGGTGTAATGTCGTCTTCCGTGTTCAAGGGGGTTACAAGTCTTATTACTCAGAAGACAAATTTCGTCAATACTTATTTTCAATTCTCCAAAAGACATCAGCAGCAAAGTGTGTTACTACACTAGATAGGTTTCTTATAAATTTGTCTTTCTTTACTTTAAAACGGGTTTTTTCCCTTGCATGATACTTTACTTTCTTGTCCCTTTCTAAAATATATTTTTATATTATGATGCAAAGAATTTTTAAAGTTCCATAAATTTGGCTGTCTACTGGTATAATTGTTTTATATCAACATCAAAACTACTATGCTCAGTATATGATAAATTAGGAAGTTTAAAGTTTTAATTTTTTATGGACAGTAAGAGCATCTGTTGTAAAAGAAGTTCTCATCTGTTGACTCACCTAAAGATACACCGATTAGTATCTTTAACTGAGCATTCTTGAAGTCCTTCTGATATGCAGGAAGCATAATTTACACCCTTCATTTATAATTCAGAGCATCAGGTATAAATAAGAAACTGAATATGAATTATTTGTTTGCAATAATTGCTAAATAAAACATTTACCGTCACACAAGGTAGTTGTTACTTCTATTAAATTTTTCGTTTAGTAAAAATCTCAGGTTATAATAATCTTGTGATTCATATCATTTTGTCAATTTAAATTATATTCTTTTTATGATCTACATATCAATGATAATAGTAATGCACATAAAGTCTAGAACTTAACGATGCATTGTTCTCTGCATAATAGGATGTATAAGCCAATGACAATACATAAACCAAATGTTGCTTATTCAAAGAAAAGCGTGACTGTTGAGTTTTACGGAAAAGAAGTAATCGTTTTCCGGGAAGGTTGAATGAAAAATAACAGGGGATTTTGTACCATTATTAGGGATTTAGATGAAAGATTGGGCATTTGTTGCTCTTTTGAATTTGAAAATGTTTGCCATCAAGTGTTTACAGGGCTATACAATATAATGCTTCGAACTCTACAATAATTCTTGCATAGGATAAATGTACCTATCAAGAATGAAAAGTGGATTCAAATTTTTTTAAACATTTCCTTCTACTGAGGCATTTTGTGAAATATACGTACATAATATGCGGATATGAAACTGTTAGTGTCCTCTGCTTTTTATAGCTGTAATAAGGAAAAATTTATTTTAAAAATATATATGTGTTTTACTCTCATCTGTATATTTAAAACCTCTAATAATATGTAATGGATATTTTAAAAATATAATTTTCAAGATACTGATACCATTGCTAATTATGGCTGAAGAAAAAACTCGGCAGGAGAAAATTGAAAGTGGAAAAAAATTGATTTATCGATTTTAAAATAAATTATTTAGAAATGAAATTCATTTCTATTTTCGGGTAGTTATAGTATTTTGTTTTTATCCTTAAGGAGTATTGTTATATATCTAATTTTAATGTTTTTATTTTATAGTTATACTAATTTGCACGTCTGAAATAATCTTTTTTATTAAACATACATATATAGCTTTGTATACTTGCTATAAAATCCGCTTGCAAATCTGCGAAATGAAATAGAATTTGAAAATTAATTTAATCTTCTAATAATGGCAAAAGTTAGATATTATTATATTTAATTAGAGAGGACAGAAAACAAAATTTAATTAGTTAATTATAGAGTCATTAGTTTGTTTTAAAGCAGGAGACGTAAAAATTATGTAGTGCCCTCTCCGGGCCTCAAACTCTGGACCTCTCGAATATGCGTCGAGGATGCTTCGAATTACATCCCGATGGTATGCGGAAAGGAAGGAGAAAATACCTATATACTCTTTCTTTTAAAGAGTGACTGGGATTAAAGGCTCTATTCGCCAGATCATTGGGATGAGGAATTATCGTCCACCACCTTTTAGTTCAGGTGCCACTTGCAGAGCCATTAGATAATTTTGAAGCAGGAGACTTGCCGGGACTTCGACTCCTGACCTCTCGAATACGCGTCTAGTATGCTTCCAATTATGCCACGATGGCCTGCAGAAAGGAGGGAGAAACTAACTTATATAATTTTTTTCAATAGCTTATAATTTTTTTCAGTAGCTTATGATACAAGATTTAATGTATTCGTAATGTTATCAGAATAAAATAACATTTTCACAATGCTATTTCTACGAAGTTATGCATAGGTAGATAATTTTCTTGCAATTATATGTGAAATTCTTGTATTTTTCTGTGTAATGTAACGCGAAAACATTGCGTAAATTGGTATCTCTTTAATTTGGGGAGACATCGCCAAGCTGGCAACGGTTTTGAAGACTTATTTTTTCACCCAAGTTGCCGAGAAATAGCCAAAAGTTGCCAAACTTGGAGACCGTTTGGCGACATTTTCGTCCAGTCCCTGCCTTACCATAATAAGTATTGTAACTGAATAAATGTAATACAACCAGTATATTAGCTGTAACCGAAATTCGTCCTTCATATTGCTTTCTAGTAATTTCTAGAAGCGGGGGCTGTGTGATCACCGAGGCAAGCGGCAGCACGATCGCTGCGCTCCGTAAAAAAGTGAAAATTTTTCCCTTTCCTCTTGGTGATTATCAATTAAATTTCTTTGAAAAATGTTTATTTTTCCCCTACAAAACCTATATCATTCCAATGAATTTCGGCTCCGATGTTGACGAGAATAAAACAGCGGACAATGTAAGGATGTACTCCAAAAGCCTGGAATTTTAAGATAAGTACTTTTCTTTCATCTAAACTAAATCAAATTTCTATAAATAAGTGCCTTTAAATCAATAAATCTTAATTTTTCATCAGTTTAAAGCATTAAAAAATACTTGAAATTGCCATTGCTTGTGGCTTCCTTTGTGTATCAACTCGAAACAGACGCCAGCGTTATCAGTTCACGTCTGTCAACACTTAAAAAGCCCTTAAAGAATCTCGAGAGAGGGAAAATTTGGGGATGAGAGGGATAATTTGGGCATCGCGCTATTTCCCTCTCGGATCTTCTGGATTCTCTTTTCTTTCTAGATCGCTTGAATATAGTTTCGCCTTTAAATAATATTATACCTCACCGATTTTTTCTCATACTGTTCTTTGCTATCTGTTAAATGTCCATATGTAAGGGATGGTTTATTCTTCACCGCCTTAAATGAATTTTTAGAACTATGAGCTTATATAAATAACAGTGTGCCTCATTGTGTTATATTAACATTATTTAACTAGTAATAAATTATGATAGTAAAATAATTAATCTTGTAATAAATTATGATAGTTAAATTAATAAATACTGTTTAATTTGTGTTTTTAATACATATACTCAGTTATTTACACACATAAATATATATATATCTATATTTTATTTTATTTATTTATTTATTTATTTATTTTTTTGGGTGTATGCGGTTGTGGTCTTGTATTGTATATGGTTCTATGTTGTTAGTCTGCTGCTGCTTTTTGAAAAATGTATGAAAATGTTGAGAATGAAAGTAGCATAAGTTACTTTGGTTAAATTAATATATACTTTTGTTTGATGACCTTTGTTGATATCTCAGGATGCAAGCGTACATATTACTTTATATTCCATGCTAAATACCTTGATACGAAGCATTTTAACACCGTCAATATTTGTTTTTTTCCCAGTAACACATCTATTCACCATTACCAAACACACTCACTACACAAACACACCTGTGAGACACTATTTATTGTAAATGAAGACAGTACCTCCGGGTTAGCTTTCTGCTTAAGTACGCTTTACTTTGCATTGTGCTTCTTAAACGTTCTTAGTAATTTAAAGTATAACTACTAATTGTACTCTGTGATACTGTAAACACCTGTATGAGTATTTCTGTGGAAAATTCCAGAACTTTGAAGTGTTTTTATTTGATAAGAGTAAATTTTATTAACCTGTCATCGGACCTGTAGTCATTCGATCTATTACGAAGCCAACTGCATGTTTATATTTTAAAAAAATACAACAATACAACAATAAAAAAATACAACAGAAAAATACAACAATTTCACATATAATTGCAATAAAAAAATCTATGTAAGTCCAAAATGTGTAACAGCATTTTTGTTATTGTTATTTATTTTTGCGTTCATTTAGTATTTGTTGTGTTTAACTTTGTGACAATGTAAGTCGCGCTATGCAAGTTAAATTTGTCGGATTAGGTTAAAGAGATGTCCTTATTCAAATTATTAAAATTTCATTTCAGCAAACTAGCTTAGCTGGTTAATTGATTCAAGCAAAGCATGCAAGGGCTATTTCCATGCGGACACGGGTGTTTCCGTCAAAGACATCGTTGGTTATTATTTGAAATTAACCAATTATTATGATTTAGATCTTTACTACAACTTCCCCATTTCGTTTCCTTACCAGAATGTAAATTGAGTTAGAGAGTATTTAAGCTGAGGTTTTGGGATTGTAAGACAAAGCCTGTTTCTGCCTTTCGGGGAAACATTACTTATTGAACAATGAAAACAATACTTATTTTATCTCTGATAAATTTGTAATTATACGGTTTTGCGTTATTTGCTGCTGACATTTAAAAGGCTGCGTCGGTTAGAGTTTTGAGCCAACTTAGATTTAAATATAATTGTGTAGTTTTTGATTACTAACCTACGTATTAAATTTAAAATTTGTACTTTTACATTAGTTGTATTGTCACAAGCGTTGTTCGATCCTGTTAGCGCAAGAAGTGAGTTTATGGCCGAAGATATGTATGGATAAAACGTTTTATTTTAAAATCTTTCCAAGACTTTGTAGTTAATTTCAGGCATAATTCGCTTAAAATCTATTTGGGTTTGGAACTAGTTTATGCTCCCCAGCAAGCCAGAATCTATAACCTTCCAAGGGAAATTTGCTAGAATCCACCGCCCAACTTACAAGGTATTTCTCAAGCCTTCGTGGTGTAGTGGTCTGCACGCTCAGCGCGTAATTGAGAGATCTGCGGTTCGATTCCCGCCGAAGGCGCTGTTAATTTTCATCTTGCCTGCTTCTCAAAAATCCCTAATGTTTCTACAAACAGCCGTTCATGTGAGCTTGAAACCGGGACGAACTAGCATTTTTCAAAGCGTTTTAGAACGAATACAAAGGAGATAGAATTTGTTTTCATTTTACATAAAGCACGTTCATTTTTAACATATAAATCCTTTTTTAGTTCCTTTTTTAGTTTTTTTTCCTGATAGATTCTGGCTTGCTGGGGAGCATAAACTAGTTCCAAACCTAAATAGATTTTAAGCGAATTATGCCTGAAATTAACTACAAAGTCTTGGAAAGATTTTAAAATAAAACGTTTTATCCATACATATCTTCGGTCAAACTCAGTACGTTTAAAGCTTTCACAGAAATACTGTAAATTGTTGTAACATTTTAAAATGTCGTACACCTCTAATGTTTCGTACATTGAATGAGTGGCAGTTCGGCATGGGCTCAGATCTCTGCGAAAAGATTTATTGCAGAGCAGTTTTCATGGTTTCCAATCCATGTAATACACGTGTAATGTGAATACAAGTTGTTTTCCTAAGAAACTTTCCCACGAACGTTTCGCTCCTGTTAAGGAGAGAGGCTTTATGTAAAGTAATCGAATCTATATTAAGAAAAAAATTGAATTTTTAAAAATTTTTAGTAGACGATTATGTAAGCTTCTCGAAAATTCTAAAGTATGAAGGATTTTTTTTTAAACGTACTAGAGGATATTTCAGATGTTATTGTTTACACACGGCCAATAAACTTTTGCCTTACGAAAAAAAAAAAGAAGCTGTTACTGTTGCAACAGACATAAACTGTTTCCTTTGTATAGAGCTGTAATTTATATCGTCACCTAAATGGATAATGCTTACTGATGCTTACTTCCCTACCGAAATACCCGAGTTCGAATATCGGAGAAAGCATGGATGTTTGTAAAACGTATAGTGTCTGTGCAGCAAGGAAACTCCACAGTTACTTAAGTTGTTAGTTAAGGTAGTTAGTTAAGGATTCTTAGGCTACTTGCTTCAACCTGTAAATCCGTGTGTCATAGTTAACATTCAAGCATAACGCATACTTCCTAAATATACTTTGAAAGATATATAGAGGCTATTCGTACATTTTTCAGACGATTTTGCTTTGTTGTACAAAAGTATCTTCTGCTTGAAATTATATTTTTAAAAAGATAAATTATCGTCTGTTGCTTGATATTTTGTCGAGCAAATGTTGTTTTGTTACACAAAATGTCGCTCTCAAAGAAGCGATGGATGGAAGGCTATGCTTGTGTTCTTTCCAAAGAAAATTATTCGTATCTATTTACTAAAACAAGCTGTGAAAGCCATGGTTTTTTGGTTTCTAAAGCTGCGATAGGTAATGTTGTCAACAGCAAAGGATAAAAGCATTCAAAATTTGGCTTTAAGTGGAAAAATTGTTCCAAATACGTATCCAAGGAAAAAAAACGGAATATTTCGAATGTTGTAATATTAAAAGAAAATCCGCCAAGTCAAAGGAAAACTTCAAAATCGTTAAAATGCTCAGTGTCAACTTCAAAAAAATTATTAATGCTGATTTGAATCTTAAAAAGGCGAAAAAACGTAATGAGTATCGTCTTTCTCCACGACATATAGCAGAAAGCACTGCAGAATTTTTTAGAAGAAATATTTATCCGGACAAAAATGGAAAACTTTGTCACATTAGATTAATCTTGGGTGTACTTAAATAACTTCAATAAAAAGAGATCCATTTATTATCCTCAAAGAGGAGGAAAAATTCTTAAAACATGGTTCAAGGAATCTAAACAAAGTTTTTCTAAGGGATTTATGATTATTGCTAGTCTTTCATATAAGAGCAAATGAAAAATAAAGAAAGTGGAGAAAAATTTTAAGATCAATTTAACATATTATCAAAAACATTTTTATGCCCAGTTTTCAAATATGAAATACCTTCTCTTTACCCACAGTGCAATCAATCAATAAAACTGCATGAGCATAAAGCAAGCAGAGACGCGTCAAAATCTACTGTTAATTTTCTGGAGAAGAAATGGAACAAGAAAAGGGTGTCAAGGCCCTGCCGTTCTCTCATATCCCTTCTAAATTCACTGATCTAAATCACCAATGTATTTTTGCGCTTATGGACTTCTAAAAAACGGATCGGCCAAACGTCGACCTACAACCTATTAAGACTTTGGAAAGCTCTTCTAGGGCATGGGATAAAATACCTCTTCCGATACTATAAAGGCTTTATTATCTTGGAAATTACGGTGTATAAAGATATGGATGAATAAGGGTTATAAAATGGGACATTTAAAACATAAAAAAATAAGGTAAAATATTTCTGTAGTTTCAATGAAAATCGTCTAAACAATGTGCGAACAGCTGCTGTAGTTGTTTAGAATTAACCGTTTGAAAGCCACATATATTTCTTAATGACGTTTTCATATGTATAAACGGCAGTGAAACTTCATATTATTGTCATATTTAATACATGGATTTTTAATGCCCTGTATTATGTAACTGGGCTATAATCTGTGCACTGAAGTAAAGTTTAATTTTTTAATATTCGTAATTTTTACTTAAAGTAAGAAAATTTCCTTCTGGATTGAATTTCATCAAGTTTATTTCCTAGAGCTCGGAATTCCTAGAGTTCCTTTGAGCATATTAATCCCATTATAAAAGAATTCGAAATAGATTTGTTACAGATTCACAAATTTCATGCAGAAAGAACATGCGTTATGTTTGATTTAGTTTTTCAGGCAGTGAAGTCTTTAGATCATCAGTGAAGTCTTTAGATTCTAAAACATCAAATTGCAAGGCACTTGACAAGCTGACACGTAAGAATTAAAAGCAACCTGGAAAGAGAAATCTTCCGACTTCTTCCTCTGTGGCCTCCCGGTTTTAGAAGGAAAGCCTGTAGGAAATTCTTAATAACCTTTAGACTTTCAAGGAAATTTGGTTTTGAAATCTGGCTTTACCTTACATAGCATACTTCGAGTGGCCTCTTTCGCAAAGCCTCTGTATAATCAGCATATTTTTGGCCTTCGTTAAAAATGATTTCTTAATTTTTCCGCTTTCATGTTTTAGGATGATTCTGTTGTTCACTTTATCAAAATTAAATTCATATATATAAAGTAAAACCAATACTTTCATTTTGTAACACAGATTCATTTAAAAGCAGAAAACTGAGTACTTAATAGCTCATGCTCAGATTATTGTAAGGCATACTTAAGTGCGCCTATTTAGAAAACTACTATAAATGCATTTAACACATTGTGGAAGAAAGCTTGAATAGGTACTTGGAACTAATGTAATGAAGACAAAAAAGGTTTTTAAAGAAAAAGAAATGTAGCATCAAAATATACAACAACTGTCTATGAAAACGGAATAAAACGGCAAATAGTATTGCAACGCATTCATACCTTGGGGCTCTAACTGCATAAAATATTCATGTATATAAGTATCTGCCTGTTATTTTTAGATTTTTTAATTTTTATCTTATTTTTTGATTTTGATAGCAGTCAGTATAAAAGAAGAAATGAAAAACCAGTTTTTTAAATATCGTGTTGTCTTGTTTCTTATTTCATGAACAAAAACAGTGTGTATTATATGGAACTATTATATTTAACAAGTATATTCATGTATTCTAATTTAAGTTTCTATATCCCTTTTACCTGATTTCACTAGAGCAGCCAAGGACGCTCAATTGTATTTTCTAAAACTCAAACTGCTCATTTCGACTTCTCATCTAAAATACGACTGAGCGTGAAAATAAAATGGGTCGATTGAATTGCAAGTAAGATTGTAATATATGTAAACAGGTCTAATCTAGGTCTAATACAGGTAAAAAGGTCTCTCAGCTAACCGCAAAAAATATAACCTAAAGCTTTTTTCCAGTAAATCAACATTATTTTAATAATGATTCGGTAAGTAATATGTATATGCATGTCATATTAATTCCGCTGTCTGTGAACCTTAAATTTAACAAGAAAACCTTAAATTTAAAATCTTTAGAAATCTTTAGAAAATATCTTTAGAAAAATTATATTAAACCCTATTATTAATTAATCAAAAGAATCTTGGTGCTTTTATTACCAATGTCAATTGTATGACGAAAGTCAGCACAAGCCTCGACTTTCATCATGGCAAGGAGTCAAATGTGTCTGTCATTAACAACAGCCTTTGAGCACCATATAACTGTCATTCCGACTTTAACTCAGTATCGCCCTAAATTTTGAGAGAGAACATCTCGGAGAGTCGAATCAGAGGGTCTCCCACCCCTGACCCCCTAACCATAAACCTCTCAAGAGGACTTCCAGCTCGCCGCATATTTAGAGTGCCCTATTCCGCAAAAACACTATACATTTACAATGATCCATGCCTTTTCCCGGATTTGAGCCCGGGCCCTTCAATATGGCAGTTAGAGTCAAGAGTCACTAATCACTATCCCGGTTAAGCAGCAAAACCAAACGAATTTTAAAATACCAATAGTTTCAATCAAAATATTTTCAAAGAATTTATGTCATTCATTGGAGTATTAAAAAATAGCAAAAATCCATATAAATTTATAAGGAAAAACTCGCTAAATTACAGTTGTCAGTCTAAAAAAAATATTCCCATCCAAATTTTTGTTTATCTTGCTAGGCTACATTTAAACCATTATAATAGTATAGACTGGATATATTAACCCAGTTGAATTAGACATTCTTATCAGAAATCTTATAGATTTAATAATTTTAATCGGTTTTTTAATAATCTCTTTTCTACTCTTAGGAAAAAAAGCCCATTTTTTCTCAGTCTGTAAACCTTTGAATGAAAGAGCTATTTTGTATTGTTTAGTCTTATATTACACTCTTTAAAAAAAAAAAAAAAACTATTGAAAAATTGCCGATAGATCTGCATCGGGCATTGAAACCAGATCAGCAATTTTTCCGAATTACTAATAACAGAAAAGGTCAGCAAGCTTACAATTCTTTAGCTGCAAGAAAAATCTTGAAGTGGATTTAGAATTGGTTAGGATTCTAGAACTTGAAGCAGTTTATAGAAAATAACCCGTTGTTTATAAATTCTGTGCCTGACTGACTGCCTGTTTGTTCCTTCATAGCTTGAAAATTACCTTTTTGATGAAATTTAATACACATATTCAGACCTGCCTCACTTAGGTTTCTGAATGAAAATTCTGGCATTTTAGCTCTTTCTCTAGTAGCCGATCTACACCACTAAAGGAGAAAGTGGTTAAGCTCTCATTCATAAAGTTCTCGCAGGCTTTGCAAAGTTAAGCTGAAAGCTTCTGTTATCTTCCTCTACGATTATGTAAATGAATTCTTTTATTCTTAGCTGCATCAATAGCAGGCTATTCCATTCACACCTTTAATTGTTTTATTTATGTAACCTTTATTCCGCTGTGACCTACTCACAGGCAGGGTGATAATAATTCCTGGTATTATCATCTTCCATTCCCCGTATATAATTTATTGTTATGGAAAACGGGAAAGATCTGAATTAAAATGTGTTAAAAAGTTAACAGGGCGTAAAATGCCAAAACAATGAATATGATGAAGATCAGCAGAACTTCCGGGTAACTTAGCCTTTGAGAAATACCTTCACCGCTACTGACTGCAACTGCAACTACTTGATTACCATTGAAATATTTTCATGAATATATATACAATGTTAATTTTAAAAATAATTATGGTTCAAATAATCATATGCATTAAAAATCATTGACAAAGTTTCACCTGTTTCGAAATAAAAGTTTCAAGTCAAGATTTAGTTTATAAATGATAAATTAACAGAAATAAGCAAACATGGATTTAAGTATTTATTTTAATTACATTATTCATTTATTTGTTTTTCGCTTAGTTTATATTATATAGTGTAAGGAAATACTTATAAGTATTACTAATACTAAAATATAAAATATTGTCTGATCCTGTAATATTTCAAAACGTATCTAGGCAATCTCCAAATTCCTTCCTTAACAAATAACTGAAGAAACAAAAGGGTGTAGAATTAGAATATAATTTCGATTTACGTTTGATTCAGAAAAAAATGAAATTTTAATAATACTTCGAATTTTTGATTATCAGAACAAAGGGCGTTAGCCCAGAAAAGCTATTAATTTCGTTTTGGCATTTTGCATTGAATCACTAAAAAAGGCGTATCATTTTCAGATTGTTGGCACCAAATATTATAGCCCTGTATTATAGTTAAGGAAATTAAATAATGAAGAATCTGCATAAATATATCTATGTTTCTTGCAATGTGATAAAACTACGGTACCTAGAGCCATCAAATTTTGAATAACGTAATTCTTCACCGAATATGGGCCTTAATTTGGGAAGCTCTAATTTGGAATTTGTTTTACTATCAATTTTATATTTTGCTACACTTTAACGAATTTTCTATTTAAAAAACTCAGCGATTTCAAGGCGAGCAATGCCAACACTGTACGAAAAAAAAAAAAAAAAGCATTTTTATCTCCAGCGCGCGCGAGACTGTGTATCGGAAATTCTAAAGATATATTCATTTTAAAATTATTTTGCGATATTGCTGTTGAATTGAATTTAAGTGCCAAGAATATGATATTTAATAAATAAAGGTAATACACAAAACGTTAAAAAAATGCTTCATTGAGCGTAATGTCTTTGGGCCTTATTAAAGTTTAGACTAAAGCTAATTTCAGTCATAAAATATTTTTCTGTGTTTATTATCTGATTTATAATATTTGTCATAACTAATAATGAAACAGCATTTATACTTTTTTATTTCAATTTAATTTGCCTGCCTTGAGCTAATACCAAACCTTTTTTCATCTCCAAACGCATTGTTCCGATTTTGATAGACACTTTTCTCTGCCTCTGAATGGCAACAGTCTGAAATTGAGAACTTGATTTTTGATTTATTTTGATGCAGCTTGAATGCTGCCGATGAGGTGTTAGATTAGATTATATAATTTGTGATATTCAAATAAATTCGCTTTTAAACTAGATTGGGTATATTTGAATACAGTATTATCACTACTTCTTGAATTTTAGATACTGCCAGTCTTAAACAGAATTATCGCAGAACTTCAGAGACACGCAGTGCCATTTAGCAACAAGAAGAGAAGAACGAAATTTAATCTGCAAATAAAGCTGCAAAAATTCTCGATGTAGTTATTTGACAAAATTAAATAATAAAAAACAAAATCTGAAATGTTTCAGATTTTAAATTACGTCCAAAGGGGCGTTTTTTAACATTTTGTGTGTTACCTTTCTTTATTAAATATCATGTTCCTCGCACTTAAACCATAAGATCCAGTGCAACAGCAATATCGCAAAATACTAGTTTTAAAACGAGCATATCTTTAGAATTTCCGATACAGAGACTCACGCGCTGGAGATAAAAATGTTTTTTCTGCACAACGTTGCCATTGCTCGCTTTGAAATCCTTGAGTTTGTTAATCAAAAATTCGTCAAAGTTTTAAAAAATAGGAAATCGATCATAAAACAAATTTCAAATTTCAAATTTGGTCTTCCACATGCTCATATTCGTTGGAGGATTACGTTATTCAAAATTCGATGACTCTATGTACCGTTGTTTTATCACAATACGAGAAATATACATACATTTATGCAGATTTTTCATTATTTAATTTCTTCAAATATAATGCAGGACTCTTAACATTTTGTGGCAACAGTTTGAAAAGTGAACCGACATTTATGAGTCCGACGCAAAATGCCAAAACGAAACTAATAGCCCTTCGGGATTCAAATCCCTTTGGACTAACAATTTTTATAAATTCTATTTTTATTTCTTTGATTTACAACTATATGCCCTTTCTTTTAATTTATATTGTTAAAATTGCTTAGGTTATCTTGTGAAATTCTCGTGTGTCTAATACATACATTTGGTTCGTCAAATAGTACATATAATATATGTTTGTAACTTAGGATTCGGTTTTAAATTGCTTTACAAATCATAGCCATCCACAGCTTCAAATCAAAGAATAATTAAATTAAATATTTTGATTTTGATTAGTGTTTTAAAAATGAAATTAGTATTTTTGTGTATTAACAGTTCGTATAAACTTTGTGAACCGTTTTTGCATCTCCAAACAGTAAAAATATTTACAGATGATAATATCCGAAGTAAATCTGGATATCGAAATAAAATATAAATAGTATGGCGAATATTTAAAAAAATGTTTAGTAAAGCTTAACACTGTATAAACGTATGAACATTGGTCTGTTGACTGCGTCGATAATACAAACATTTTCATTTTCTTGCTATTTCTAACACAAGATTTTTAATGCCGTTCCAATATTAGTTTTAAAGAAAAGATAAATTGGTTTAATTTTCTTAACTTATTGTAAATTTATTTATATTTAAACTCAGATTTTAATTTAATTGTGAAATATATTTTGATAACCATGCAGATGTAATTAAAAAATGTGGCTCTATTGAAAATGTTACACTTCAAATCATTTTCAACTGTTTGTTATTTTTTATGCTATATTTTTGTTCAGTTTCGATTTATATTATTCCTGTTAGATAGCTTAACAACATTATTGATTTAATTATTATATCTTGATTATATACACTAATCAAGAGATAATAATTAAATTTTAATTAAATCATGAAAACTGGTAACTTCAAAACAGGAAATAACACATATCGAATTTAAAATAAAAACGTTTTAAAACTGAAATAAAAACAACTTTATATTAAAATATGATAAAACATATATAAAAATTTTTTGAAAATTCCTTATGCTTTTCCTAGACGCAACGGAAGAATTTTCAATGAAACTACATTTCTGAAGTATACCTAGATAATCGCTAATACAGAAAAATTTTCTAAATAAAAATTAAAAGAAAATACCAATAAGGATCACTTAAGGGAAATTAAAATAATGCACCAAATAATTTTTTTAAAAGTTTAGTTAATTAATCAGCCAGGTATAACATGCTCCGACGTGACCCCAAGCTACAAATCATAATCATTTTAAAAGGATTATAAAAATAATACTTAAATAAGAGAGACACTTTTCTCTGCCTCTGAATGGCAACAGTCTGAAATTGAGAACTTGATTTTTGATTTATTTTGATGCAGCTTGAATGCTGCCGATGAGATGTTAGATTAGATTATATAATTTGTAAAGAAACTAGAATAACTATTGCGTAAATCAAAAGAAATCTGCTAAAAAAATTAATGAAACATCAATTTAATTTTAGAGTACAAAAATACCAAAACCATTGGGGAAAACAAAAGCAATGTGCTAAACAAATATAAATTAAATTTCGACACAAGAAAAAGCATAACTGTTAAAATGCTTTAAAAATCAAAAACAGCTATTGTAAAACAAAAGCAAAAAAAATTAAGTAAACATTATGTGGAAAAAAATTTCTTTAGAAGAAATTAATCGAAAGTATAATAAGTAAAATTTAAAAAATAATTAATGTAAAAGGTTTCCTAATTTGGTAAAACATTTTCCGAAATGGAGGAAAAAAATGTATAAAAAGGCCTATAGCCTAAAAAGGAAAAGAAAACTATAATAAAAAATTAAAAAGGCATTATTGCCCAAAATTGGGGCAAGTAAATAAAACAGAATTAATCAAAAAAAATTAATTAGAATGAAAATTAGAAAAGAAAAATAAAACTTGAATGAAGCAAATTTATCAACATGGGGCTATTTACCGAGTAATTGACATGGCTATTTACCGGTTATAAACCGAGTAATCGAGAATCCTGTCTTAAAAAAAAATGTCCAGTTGAGCTGCAGCAGGAAAGCTTAAGTAAATGGAAAAACAAAACGAAAGTACTGAGTTGAGGTGAAAATATTTAGTCTGTAAAAATAAAAAAATGTAAAATGGTTGTAGATATTAAACTTATTGTAAAATTGCAAATTTAATTAGCATCAATTTCGTAAAGTTAAATTTAAAAAATTAACTTTTAAAATATTTATTTAAAGTGAGAAAGTGGTTGAGAGAAATTTGAAACTTAAAATTTAATTTTTAATTTATTAGTAGAAGTAAATGAATGTTTAAGTGTATTAAAATACATTTTTAAATGTTTGTAAATAAGAACTTGGAGTAATATGGTAATGGAGAGCAGGAAATGATTTCAAAAGGAAAAAGGTGAGTTAACAGTAAAGGTACTTCACCTGCACACTTGTTTTAAGTAAATCCTACCGTAACTAAAAATAAATTCAAATTAACATGACTTGATAAGTAATTTTTGGAATTAAAATTGCGTGAAATTTAATTATTAATAAGTGTAATTTTAAGGTATTTTATTTCTTGATTTATGTCATCAGTTGTAATGCCTGTATTTTTAATTCTTTGAATCTGCAATTAGGGTAAAGTTCACAATTTTTTAATACTTTTTTTCAAGTCAGAAGATGTTCTAAACTCTTTCTCCCAATAAAGAAATTGCAAATTTTTCACATACCTAAATTTATTTTGGACACCTCTCAAGCTTGGTTTCCAGGTTCTTACTTTTTTTTACTACCATAAATTTATTGCATTTTTCCTATAGCACCTGATATATGTTTGAGGTGCCCGCCTCCCTTCGAATTTTTTTTTTTTTTATTTGAGAATTATTAATTCACTGTTAAATTCACTGATGCCTTCTCATTGTCAGATTCTTCAGTTGATGAAATGAGAATTTCATCTAGTCCTTCGATAGCCATAATATGAACTTGCAAATTCATTTAAAATCTTGAGTTTGAGTTTAATTTAAGACAGATGCATAATTTTAAATGCTTTTCCTCGTAATCTTTAAACAACATCCAGAACATATCGCATGTATGCCGCCAAATAAAAACATACTTTTAAATTAAAAGTCTAATCCCATGCCTTCCTATTTTTAAGCCATCAGCAAACAAATTCACTACAATTTAAAACAATTTCCTGCTTGACGAACCGAATAATGTGGTAGCAGTTCTAATAATGTACCAGCAGTTTCGAATAATATGGCAGTAGTTTCCTTTTAACTGTATGTATAACCCGTATATATAAGTAGAAAGTAGTAAACTAAATATATATATATATATATATAACCCGTAATCCTATTTGTTATATATATATAATCCTATTTGTTATATATATATATATATATAACTCATAATAACCTCCGTAATGAAATTGGTGATTGTAAGCTGAGCATTTGTTTTGTAATGTGATGATGTCTTTTCAGATAAGCCTTTCGTTGTTTCTCTTTAAATTGCATGTTATACTGGTACTTGCCTCTATATGTTGCTTACTTTTTAAATTGCTTTTTTGTTACTTTTTAATCATATTATGCTTTTTCATGTACTTTTTTACGGATTTAAATAATACAAAATATAGGGAATTGTTTGAGACCTGCACCATAGTTTCAAATTACATACCGCCTAACATAAATGATATTTTTCCTGTTTTTGAGGCAGTGTATTTGTAAGATCAGCAGGTGGGAATCCTATTTGTTTCAACATTTATTTTGACTTTGTGGTCACTCTGAGGTTTATATTTTAATTTTTCTAGGGTTTGGGATTATTTTTCATGTAATTAGAGCTTGTATGGGAAAGCAAGAGCCATTTGAAAGATTAGAAATAATTTATGCTGTAGTTGGTGTACTGAACTGCCGTAGTCGTACCGATGAAAATAAGAATTATTGTATATCCGTAGCGTGGAGTTCATTTCCTTCACACACATGTTACTGTCGATCGATGCATAGATGACACTCTTTTATTGTTTGTTTAACAATAAACTTTATTACAATTATTAATTTAATTATTTATTACAATAAACTTTATTACAATTCAAGAAAACAATTCTTGATTATTATACATTATAAGTACAATCATGGATAGGTAAGTCCGGCATTGTCTCCGCCGGATGAGAAAAACAATCTCTGCATAACAAAAAATGGCGACGGCCTTTCAGCCAAAATATATCGGATCGTCCCCTCTGACATCCTAGGTCAAAAGTCCCCTTGCCCTCCCTATCCCTTTTCGTCCTTTCTCTTTACTTTTTATTTCTTGTTTTTTATTACTTCCTGTCCAAAAGCCACCCGGGACTCGCCAAGGATAACAGAAGGATAACTCCGTCGGACTAATCATTCCTCTGGCCAGGTTTTCCCTTCTCCTTCTCGGGCTATGGGCATTAACAGTTGGTATTGGAGAAATCGGATTTGTTATATGAGCTCTTCATATATTTTCTGTAGGAACAGGTGTTGATACCCGAGCATACTTTAGAAAATAAAGGAGGAGTAATTTTCGTAAATAAAAAATAGTAAATAAAGAAAGAGTAATTCTGATATTTCTGCAACCGGTAATTACATCAACCGAGTCTAAATAAGAAGACCAAAAACGGAATAGCGGTAAAAAGTTCCTTGAACTGCTTTCTGATGACCCGCCTCCAAGATAGACTATGTATGTCACTGATGTTTATGTCTGCGATGATAACCAGTCTTCCTGATTTAATTAACTTTCTTTTATCGCAAAATTAATGTGCGAATATAGAAACGCAAAATAAGAAAGAAAAACGAAGACGAGCCCTAAAGAGCCCTAAAGAGAAAACGAGCCCTAAAGAGGCTACGAAGTTCTAGTTAAAATTCGTATCGTTGGCAACTGGAGTTGAAGAAGATTATTCCCTAACAAAATCTAACGAAGGGCTAAAATACCCTTTTATTACTCTCAAAGAATAATATATCAGATCGTCCGTCTCGGGCTTATAGGAGGGCCTCCACTTGGACTTAAGTTGGAAAATAAGAAACTAATTAAATTCTAACTAACTAAAACTTAGCCGAAGCTGTACAGAAATAGCTACCCGAATTGGTCATTATTTAAACCTCTTTAGAAGATACGAATAATCACGTAAGGCTACGGCCGGAACGTAAGTAAGATAGGCTTAAAGCAACGACGTGGTCA
This sequence comes from Stegodyphus dumicola, assembly GCF_044657685.1. Lineage (NCBI taxonomy): Eukaryota > Metazoa > Arthropoda > Arachnida > Araneae > Eresidae > Stegodyphus > Stegodyphus dumicola. The sequence goes on from NC_140769.1 coordinate 175,409,191, forward strand.
GACGGCAGAATGCGATGTACTGACAACTTCCGAGCTCTTCTACGGAAGTAACTGAACGCATTAAATACTGTTTCTACCTCATTTACATGTAACGCGATACTGAAAATTCATTCTGGCAGGGAGTTATAAATGGGTAACAAGATAATAAAGGAAAGAGTTTCAAAATTTAAATTAACTGTTATAAAATTAAAATAATCCGTACAAGGCCTACATTAAAAATATTTCAATATTATTACGTCTTAACTACGGCCTGATTATGCAACTAAATCAGGCCGTAGTTAATCAATTCAGAACTTCTGATATAACATAGTACCTGGGATTTGAATTAATTTTATTTAAATTCGTGATGCATTTGCAAAACTTTAAGAATAATTCTGTGGGAAAAGTTTTCGTCAAACGGCCGTGAAAGATAGCTTAACGGTATTTGACGCACAATTGCATATTTTATGAAAGGGCATGATATTGTTTCCAGAATTTGATTCCAAGTCTGAAGTCGTATTTAAATAACAAATTTTGTAAAAGTCGCGCTAGAAGTTTTTTAATAGCGTTGAACGTTTCAATTTTGTAAAATTTATTATTTGTGTATATTTTATCGCATTTCTCAATTAATTAAATTTCTTTTCTTCTCTTTGTATAAATTTGAATTTAGACTTAATTGACAAAAAGGTATTTTAACGTATTGTTTATTTATAATTTACTTTATAAAAGTTAATTTTTAAAACAATTCCGAAATTTTATAACGAAAAACCATCCAAATATGCATGCCATATTAAAGTAGACATTTTTTAAGAACTATTAAAAAGAAACTGAAAATAGATTCCTAGTATTTACATGCTTCGAAGGAACGTTTCCCCTTTTTTTGCCTTTCATTTCCTTTATCTAATTTATGTAAAAACTTCTAGAATCAGTCATGCTTTCTGTCTCCAATATTATGATGGCAAACAAATTAATACTTAATTCCCCCAAACAAAATTAGCATTTTTTCGCTTTTGTTTTGTGTTTTCGTTTTTAGTACATTTTGATTATTTTCCATCGCAATGATGTTTCATTTTTATTTTTATATTTTAAAAATGGTAGGGTGATTTATTTAATAGCCATTGGCTTTGCGCAGCTTTAAAGGCCGGAAGTGTTGGCAATTTCATTATGAAAGCACCTAAATAGGTGGCCACCGTTGCCACCTATTGAAGGGACAGACAGTTATAACCATGCCTTATCCGGGATTCAAGCCCGGACCTCCGGGATCATTACCTCAGTCAGGGTCACTAACCACTATACCGGCTGTGCGTCAAAATAAAGAAACATACTCAAATAAATACTTCTGGGATACGAGCCGTATTAAATTAAATAATTAAAGCTATACCGAAATCTATGTTACAGTATTTTCTAGATCAATCGAGTTCGAAGAGAATGACACAAAACGTCGAGTTATCGTAATTTGATTTAGATTGGATTGCATTCGACTCTTCAAGTAAAGCACACGTAGGTTACTTGTCTAAGTTTTCTCCCATTTTTGACCAACAAGTAGAAATATATTCCAGGGTTCTTCTTCCCTTACCACAGCCTCTGGACAGGTATTCTAGCTCAACAGATGTTAACTGTCCCCATGCCACAAAGTATTACAGCCGCAATCGTCCATGCTTTACCCGTGACCTTGAGAAACTGTCAACCTGCGATACTATTTACTATGTTACTATGTATGCGATACTATTTACTATTTTATAGAACTCAAAATTTCTTAAAAGGTTCAACTAAAGGTTATATTCGATGTAACTGAGAAATAGAAAACTAACTATAATTAAAGAAAGCTTAAAAACTTTTAGAAAATGTTTTAAATTTTAGAGAATTGGAAGGAGAGCCTATGACGAGATTAGTTGAGTTATTGAACTGCTATTACAAAAAATCTGATGCGTACACCCCATGACTTCATTTAACGGATTACTAAATTATACACATTTTTCTCGCATTTCATTTAAACTTATTGGATTGACTTAAATCTACTTAGTCGATAGCGCATAAATCACAATAAAGGCACCTTTAAAATATACATTTTTTTACCATAGTAACACTCTGCCGCTATGTTCACTTAATAGTGTTACGCTCATCTTAACTCAGAATGCAAAAAATTTATATCATCTGAAGAATTATCTAATCGTTGCTACTTGCTCTATTCAAAAACTATAATAAATCTGAAACGATGTATAAAAGAAATTAAACAAACAAGGAAAGAAATAGTTTTTCACAGACGATTCAGTATTTCTCATTCAATTAAGTCAGTTACCACTTCGATACAAGGCAAAAATACATAAAAAGTAAAAACATCTACATTAAAAATTACGAAGTAAATCTTAAACACTTATTTTCTCGAATAAGTTCCAGAATGGATAAAGCATGATTTAATTTGCAAAAATAAATGAAGGCGTTATCTTTGTTGCTGCGAAGCTTAGTTTCTCTAGATTGGCTAAAAATCCACTATTCTGCTAAGTTTCAAATGTAAACACATATGGCTGCCATGCTAAACAAAAATTAGACTTAGCCGCACTTAAAAAGACTTTTAAATTGTTTATAATGCTACAAATATAGCATACAGATTTACTAAAAGCATAAAATCCTTAACTGGAAGATAAGAACAGCATAATTCAATCATTTTTAAAGCAAAAAATACCCAATTTACAAATATATAAGATTAAAGGAGATATATATATATTAAATATATCGGCCGCGCCAAAAGTATATATTTATATACTTTTATATATACTTTTGGTACGGCTGACTGCAACCAAAATACGAGGTGCACACATCTACATGTTAAAGCAGTCGTACATACATAATTTCAATGTTCTGAGGCTATTTGTTTTTGAATTACGCGAGTACGTACGGACGCGCAGACGCCACGAAAATTCTCTTCAGAATTCATATTCAATAAGTTTTGTAATTTTTTTGGGGGGAAAGAGTACTTTATTCTGCCTTTACGCGCAGATGTCATGCAAAAACATCGTTAAATTGCATTCGATAGCTGCCAAAATGGATATTTTCGTTGAAATATGATACCGAAATTTTTCGCGATTACAATACTTCCTTTCTACTTCGCACAAGGAAATAAAAATGGAAGATTAAGTAAGTAAAATAATAAGATTAGTCATTTTCCATCATGATAAGAGTATGATGGCTGAAAGATAGAAACCATACTTTCTTTTTATAACAATAATATGTTGTTCCAGTTTCACATTCTTTACTTTTTTTGCAGTATTTGTCGAAAAAATTGCTTGCTATCCTGATTTGGGATGTTTTTCAAGTGGCCCGCCATTCTATCATCCAATTTATCGCCCTCTCAGTGTACCACCGGAGCCACCAGAAGTTATCAGAACAATGTTTCTGTTATTCACTAGAAGAAACAAGAATCGACCAATATTTCTGTCACCACGCCATCAAAAAAGCGTGAAAAAATCAACGTTCAACCCAGACTCTTTAACGAGAATTATCGTCCATGGCCTCAATGACAATTTAGCTATAAATACTTGGGTTTACGTAAGTGATTTTATAATCTTAATAAATATAGATATAAAAAAACAACAAAACGTGTAATTCTTTTAAAGTATAACTAGTCGTATATCTGTTTTATCGTGTTTTTTTGAAATTTTCTAACTTTAAATGTTAATAGAAAGTATTAAGATTCATTATATATGAATGTATGCATGATAGCTATATAGTGAAAACAATATTCTAGCTATAGTGAAAGAAATCATTTAATGACCCTGAATATAATGTTCAAAATTTTAATTTGCCCATTTTCATGTGCATGCAACGTTATATTAATATGCTTGTAGGAAACTTCAGAACATACGAGAATTATGTTCAACGAGGTTTATCAATGGCTTCGATCTTTGTTCAAATGTTTCATAATTTTCCTAGAATTTCTGCTCTAACTGAAAAACTATCAATCCTTAAAATATTCCTTTTTTAGATATTAAGGTAGCGGGAAATGCTATTTATTTTTGCCACTACCTGTCTAGATAGCTGCAGCATCCAACTCTAGGAAGATGAAACACAGAAGCATAACTCGAAGGAGAAACAAGTTAAGTTTCAACTAAATTATGCAGAACGTGTTTACACATTTTTAGAAGGTTAATGTTTAAAATGTAATCAGCATTTAAATGTTCGATCTGGTAGCCTTTTCTCTGGACTATAAGTTTGCATCGTGATTTCCATGATAGATGGACTTTACGTAAAATTTTGTGGGATACTAATTCCCATTCGTTTTCCACTACTTTTCAGAATCCATCAATCGTAGTGGGTTGTGCTCGGAGCTCTTTTCAAGAGACTAAAATTGCAATAGTCGATAGGTGAAACGTCAGGGAGCTTCGCAGAAATATGTTTAATATATATATAGATATGCAATACTTGTATAAGTCTTCATTTTTTCAAAGAATGTAGTGGTACTTTTCCAAGTATGACCTTGTGTCTTTGTCTTGATGAACTTTCACTCTTTGAAAGTCATTGGAACAAAGAAGTGGAATTTCTTCTCCAAATATCGGACTTAAAACCTTCCCTGAGCTGATTGTAACGTTTATTACTTTTAATTTCCTATTCTAAGAGAAACTTGCGACAATCATAAATAGCCCCACTGAATTTTTTTTTTTTTTTTTGAATTGATGGAACCAGGTCTGTACATTTTTGCTCGTTGTTTTCAATATTAAATAGGCCTTTTTTGTGGCAGTTATTTAGATAAACCCATATTTCATAAAGGGCCACAATGCATTTCTATTTATTCCTGCTAAATAATTTTCATACAGAGTTCTACAGGTATTATGTGTTGAGCCATATTCCTCCGTAAAAGCTGGTGAATGTTACATCTTTACTTTCTCTTAACTTCTAAATTTTATTTTAGTACTTTGTTTATTGTTGCTGCAGATGGATTTAAAGACACTGCAATTGATTTAGAATCGGCGGATGTTTTCCTTGGTACTAATGATTTAACTATAGAAACATTGGAAACAGGGCGTACCTTTTTAGGGTCAATCTAAAACTGTATAAACACCCTTTGTACATCCGTAATCTCGCAAACAAAGATGATATAGGAACGCAACAAGCGGTATGTTTATTTTGAAAGCTGTAAGATCGTTATACAGAAGTTTCGAAATTATACACCTTTATGGTGGACCAATTTGATGAGCCCTTATGTGTGAGGCCCCTCGTGGGATTCGCTGATAAGCTCTGGTAAGAGCGGAATTAATTTCCGCTGTAAACCAGAATATGCAACCAAAGCATCAGAGCATCGAAATTATAGTTACAAAAGCTGCAAACATATGGCACTGTAATCGCAATACGTATTGCGTATAAATAGCACTCCGAAAGAGGTAAATATCTCCGCATCATTACTAACGCACACTTCTACGTGCGCAATCAAAAATTGCACGAGGGCCTCAATATGGTAACTATTGATAAGTTTCTCATCAATATAAACTATAAACCAAAACATCGTAGACAAAATCATGGAATAACGCAAGGAAACAATGTCATAAAAAATATCATAAGCTAATAGAAAAGCAAGGAGAAAATATCGCAGTTCTAAAACATTTTAGTGTAAAACATCGTCGTAGAAAATATAATGATTGAAAAACTTCGCAGTTCAAAAACATCGTCACATAAAATATTGTCTTAAAAAAAAGCCTCCGCAAATCATGGCATGTCGATGACATTGTAGACGGTGTATTATCATATTCGCTTCACTAATCCAACAGTATGAAGAGACTTCTGCTAATCCAATTTTTTTAAATCACCGAATAATTAAATAATGATTTTTAATAGTTAAGTTTGTAAGACTTTCACTACTGTAATTCTCAGTTACTGTAGAAAGTGACGAATCTTGATAACTAGTTAGCGAATAATCGCTTAAATTCGTGTGGCAAGAAACAACAAGATGGAAGGGTAAACTAACCCTTTATTATTCCAATAAGATTTAACAAAACTCCGTCTTGGAGTGTACAATCAAAGCCGACACTTGAGCTTGAACTTAAGAGACTAAGAATTAAAATAAAACTAAGATTAACTAATGAAATATAACCGAAGCTATCAAGTTTCTAATGCAGTTAACCTCTTAAACACCAGATGACTGCGAAGCTATCGAGGGCCTGAGAACGGCCGAGCGTATAAACAGCTTTGAGAGAGAGAGAATGGCCAAAAGACAGATGCGCGTAAATCAGAAACTCTGTTTCTCTCTCTCTGCAAGTAAACTTCGCGGTTTAAATACCGCTCCTCCTCATTATGTATTCAGACGTGATTCGAAAACTATGTTCTGGCCGGAAGTAGTAAGTTGAAGTTAAGAATTTGACAGGAAAGGAACTTAAAATTTAACTGTTAATAAAATTAACATAATCCTTACAAGTTAACAATTCTGTTAACTGTAGCGATATGTAGCATTAATTTTACACTCGTTTGCAGCTTTTGAATGCTTAAATTTTTAATTTTATTTTTCAGTAAAAACCTACTAGTTAACTTAAAAATAGAAAATATAAAGGTAAGAATATTCCCCAAATCATTATATGAACCTGTATTTAAAAGTTTTAAAGTCTAAAAATAAATGTTTGCGATGACTTGTAGTTGTTTCATTGTTACCTGCAAGTTATTACCGATGTATTATACCATGATGTTTTAAAACTGCAAAGTTTTGTCACCGCTTTTTTTCCTATCACTTGTTTTAGAACTGCAATATTTTCTCTTTGCTTCCTTCTCTATCATGATGTTTTTTACTGCTATGTTTTCTTCTTGTAGTGTTTCCTCCGCAACGTTTTCGTCCGTGATGTTTTTTTATCTGTAACCAATAGAAATGGTATTACAAAATAAAAAGTTTATTTAAAGAAGGAATTTTAAGAAACCTCTATAAAACAATGTATTATCCAGAAGAGACAATGGGACAACCATACGTTATGAGAAATTTATGAAGCTTCCAGAATCTGCTCCCTCTGATGAAAGTACAGCTTCCGAATCTTTAGATGAAATTGAAGTTTCTAGTTCTGCTGATGACTCCGCTACCCCTGCTCCTGTTTGTTTAGAAAATAACACTGAAATAGCACTTCATAAAATAGCACATAAAAAAGCTCTAATGAATTTGGTGATCTTCTTCGATGACTAAATTCTAGATCACGTGACGGAATCAGGCTCTCTTTTGCCTCTGACGCTATGCGTGAGAAAGCAGCTGGCAGAAAGAAAAATTCAGATGTCGAATTCCTGAACGTATAGGAAACTTTTTAAAGTTCCAAATAAGATTATAACTTAATGGATGTAGGGTGAGCATTGCTTTGCAGTCCATCAAACATGAACTTCGCCAAAAGGGATTACCCATCACAAAGTTAATTTAGTTCTCCAAATTGCGGGAAAACTAGCCAGGTTGACACCTTTATCCCAGAAGTTCCTCGCACAGAGGCGCGACCAAAATATTATTTATGACCAAAATATTAGTCACATGATGGAGGAGGTCATTAAAAACGAAGAGAGATGTTAAAAAATCTGTGAGAGAGAGAAAATTCCAGGCGTATGCGCAGAGTTGGAAATTTTCTTATCTGCGGAATCGTGCTATGAAGTAGAAAAACGAAGTCTTTGATACGAGAGTAACTGAATCAAAATTTCTGGAGAAGTGGTGCTTGTAACATTTCAGACAGCAGAAGCAGCCGATCTGGCCGTCGCCAATTCGATGATATCAAAAACATGTAGTTGGATATTTTCTGTTGTGCTAATGTCTAATACTGATCTCCTCGGCAGCAACTGATTTCAAATCGAATTCTCCTCCAAGGAAACGTACGAATGCCATGTCCCTCATGGAATTAATTACTTCTCATCTCCTAAAGAACGTGCGTTTTTATGTTGTTGTGTCCAAAAAAGCCACAACTGGTTGGTGCAAAGCAGGGTACTTCAACATTACATCGAGGTAGTGCGTTCGGGCTCCGATCCAGTAAAAGCTTTTACTCTAGACTTTGATGCTAATTCCAGTTATTTCCTGACTCCTTGGAGTCAGGAATTACTTTTAGAGCCCTCCACAATGCAGATTTTTAACCTTTTATATTTTAGCTTTATATGATGAACAGATTCTCTTTCAACAGCTGCAGTCTCCTTTTCACGATACGGACTTAGTACTACAGTGAAAGTATTTCTCATTTCTATTCTGTCATCATGATATGTCTCTGCGGTGAATTCCATCAGACATTACTAGTCTTTAGAGAATATTAGTTAGAAAAACTAGTAAAACGTGAACCCAACAATAGTTACAAAATTATAAAGATATAATTTTTATTCAAATTATTTTGAACAGTCCTACTTTTATATTTTGTATTTTGTATTTTATGAATTAATTTTGCTGCCAGTTTCCTTGCAAATGCAAAGAACTAAAGTGTTGTATTAGTCTGAGTACTTATGCAAGATATTTTCTTTCCATTCTCTTTTGTATTTTTTCTAATTTATTTTTCTCTTCTTTCATTAATTGCAGCGTATGAGAGATGTTATTCTGGACAGAGCCGACGAGAACGTTGTAATTGTAGACTGGAGTGGATCCAATAGAATACCTTATACAATTGCTGTCGCTAACTCCCGAGTTGTTGGTGCTCAGATAGCACAATTCATCAAGTTCTTGTATGTAAGTTCAGATTACATTAATTAAAATGCTCAATTCCTGTATCTTATTAATTTGCTTTTATCTCTCTCATATATGAATACATCAATAATTTTTAAACTTAATATACATGATATATATGATAATGCTTATTCTTGTGATTTCCAAAACAGTCTGAAATATTTCATTAATATCCAAAAAATTACTTTTATTTTTTTTTAAGAACCATCAACTGCATTTTGACCACTGATTTGTGTGATCCATGTATTGGAGTGGGTGATCACTCATTTCAACAATTCTTATAACTATCAAAGATTTTTTCTTGCAGATATCAATGATAAATTATTTTATTTTCTCTCACCATGTCTTTCATGCTTATTGTATATCCACTTTCACATCTCAAGTTCTACCAACTACTGTGTTACGAAAACTGCTATTTTTGTTATGTACTGTCACCCTTTAAAGTTAAGACTATTACGTCTTGTATAAAAATTAATGTTTAAAACTATTACATACTTTACAATCACAAAATCAGCACTTTTTGAAGCAGCATTCATTTCATCTATTTCCTGAAATGAATACTCAAAAACGAGTGGTAAGTTTTTGTAAAACATCAATTTGTAATGAAAATTTAAAATATTATTCTTTCTAGCACAAAACATTTTTTTCTTGAAAGTAAAACAAAATTACTATTCTGTTCCCGAGTATATAATATTATAAAATATTTCTCCCGCCTTCTTAGCGTGCCTTTGTGTCTGCACGCTCGGCGCGTATTCGAGAGTTCCGTGGTCCGTTTCCTGGCGAGGGCATTGCTCTTTTCAAGTCTCCTGCTTCCGAAATTACCTAATATTTCTGCAATATTTAGTAGTAAAAACCTTTTATGGTTTGCATCAGTGGTTTTCAAACATTTTGTAGATTGCACTCGTTGACATGATAAAAAATCTTAGTACCCCAAAAATGAAATTTCGAAGAAAGGTCTCAAACACAGTAACTACTAGAAATGTTTTGAAGCAGCTTTCACGGATTGAAAATGTATACTTGTGCTGAAATATCTGAAAGCAATTTAGAAATTCTATTTTTATTATCCTAACATACCTTTATTCAAAATCGTTTATGATCAGTTAAAGAACCAAAACAAGAACATAAACTTTTATAAAAAAAACTGTTACATAGCTGTAGATATTCTTTCTAAAAGAATATATAAAGCAGAACTCAAATTTTAGGGTCCAATGTTTTAATCGCATTCGGGAAATAGGAGTAAATCCATTTTACTTCCTTGTATGAAGTAAAAAGGAAGTATTGTAATTGCGAAAAGTTTCAGGCAGCATATTTCAAAGAAAATATCCATTTTGACCCCTATCGAATGCAATTTAACGATGTTTTTGAGTAATATTTGTAAGTAAGGATAGAATAAAAGACGCGTTTCCTCCAAAAAAATTATAAAACTGCTTTAAAATGAATTCTGAAGAGAATTTTTCGTGGTGTCTGCGTACGTACGCACCTACGTATGTATCCCGAAAAACTCAAAAACGAATAGTCTCAGAACGTTGAAATTTTGTATATAGGACTGCTATAACATGCAGATGTGAACCTCGTATTTTGGTTACGATCGGCCGCACCAAACGTATATAAATATATTTATATACACCCAAGTCTTACCGACTGATATTATTCAAAGCCCCTACTGTCGCTAAGAATTTTGGACACCCTACACTTCTGAGTCAGACACGAAAAGAACACTTTGCCAACTCCCCCACTAGAAAGAATGTAAGTTACTTAATACCTTTCTGGCCTTTATATCTTCATGTACATTCACTGATCTTATTTATATTATTTTCTATATTATTTTTATGTTTTCTTTGATTTGTTTTTACAAAGTTTGCATTATTTATCTTTTTTATAATCTTCTATGTTTATTTCAACTTTACTTTGATTTCGATTTCATAATGACAATTTCCAATGTTTAATTTCTTCAAATAATATAGTACTCAAATGCATAAAGATGATAGTGTCGGGGACGATTACTCGAGTTTTACAGGATTTCTCTACAGTAATTGATTTTTACTCCAAATTGAATTGACTAAAATGCTTCATGAGAATAAGTTCTTTGAGTAGCAACTATTCACGGAAATATTTGGCCTGACTAGAATTGCCGGTTTGGCTTTAACTTATAACTCGAGTAAAGACGAAACACTTTCATATTTACGTATTTTTATCAATTATTGTTCATTGAACGGGAGTTGGTTTGTTCCCCTTGAAAAGTCAACTAATTTCCGATCAATGACAATAATTACATGTTTTAATTTTTCCTTTTACAATTGTAATATTATTCTTCGTGATGATTTAACTCCAGTCTCCGTTAAGACATTATTAACATTTTGCTTTCAAATTACTTCAAAACATCTTTCAAAATATAATTTACCAGTATGGATGCACACTTTTAAAATAATTCTACTTTAATTAAACTTAGGAGATAATATAATCAATTAATCAATACTGTTTAGGAAATAAATTATTATTAACTAACTTTGCAGCAATTGCGCAAGTAATAATAACTTGTATTCGCACTAAATGGATTTAAGTTCATACAACATTATATATATATATATATATATATATATATATCCACTCTGCTACCCGGCTCAGTGTGCTCAGTTTCTTTACTCTTATATGTTTGTAAATTAAAGATTTTTTTCTTTAAATATGATTGAATTATGTTGTTCTTATATTCCAGTTAAGGTGTTTATACCTTTAGGAAATCTGCAAGCAATATTTGTAATATTATTAACAATTTAAAAGCTGTTTAATTGCGGTTAAACTTAATTTTTAAAACATGGCGGACATATTTGTTTACATTTGAAATAGCAGAATAGTAGATTTGTTGCCAATCTAGAGAGACTAAGCTTCGCAACTAAAAAGATAACGTCTTCATTTACTATTGCGAATTAAATCATGCTTAATCCTTTCTGGAACTTTTTCGAGGAAGTAAGTGTTTAAGATTTACTTAGTTATTTTAATATAGATATTTTGAGTTTTTATGTATTTTTGCCTTGTGGCAAAGTGAGGACTGAGTTACTTGAATGATAAATACTGAATAGTCTTTGAAAAACTGTGTTTTGTTTGTTTGTTTGCTTGCTTAATTTCTTCTTTTATACATCGTTCTAGATTTATTATAGTATTTTAATAGAACATGTGGCAACGATTAGATAATTCTTCAAATGATATAAATTTTGTGCATTCTGAGTTATAATATGAACGAAATATAAACGCTGTTAAGTGAATCTAGCGCCAGAGTGTCGCTATGGTAAACAAATATACTGAATTTTAAAGAGCGCATTTATTCTATTGTGGTTTATTCGCTATCGACGAAGTAGATTTAATTCAATCCAATAAGTTTAAATGAAATGCAAGAAAAAATGCGTATAATTTAATATTCTGTACAATGGAGTCATGTGATGTACACATCAGATTTTCTTTCGTAAAAGAATTGCTTGTATTGTTTAATATAATAGGCCTGGATCTCTTTATCCTTCTGCAATTTTCAAGGCTACCCTCTCCAAATATAGTCTGCTATTACTAATTTTTAGGGCACTTTTTGGATGAATGCATGATGATATCTCGTGTCCTTACGCCCAGATATTGTAGAGGAAAGTATAATAAAAGAACATGATTAATTATATAAGATAACCTGTGATATAAGAAATCACCTTTTAATTTCATATTGAAAAGAAAATATCTTTTATTACATTACTACTAACGCTGCCAGAAAGAGCCACCGATCCTAGAACTTGGTTAGTATCCTGGCGTTTAAATACTGTTTTGGAAGCGAAGCACTCTCTTCAAAATTCAGCCAAAATTCAGCCAAGGATAGGCCTGTGATAAAATGGCTATCATTTATCTAAACCAATAGTTGCCAATGGAATCGGTAATGACCCCTTAAGGTTGATGAAATTTCATAGGGGGTCAATGATGATGAAGGGGTCTTTAACCGAGTATGCACTAGAAATTGATCAGCATAATTAAGATCCGATTCATAAAAAATATTAATAAAATTGATAATTAATTGTATATGGATATAAAGCTTACAGAATTTGACTTACCAGTGCGCGCGCTAAAGTACACTAATCTAATAAACGAATGGCGCTGCGCATCTAACTACGTTCTACGATGAATCTAAATGCCACATCTAAATTTCTATAATTAGTATTTCAGTGATAATTCTATGTTCAAAATACTCAATCTAGTTTTAAAAAGAATTTATTAAAATACCAAACAAATTAATCTAATCTAATGTTATATCTCATCAGCAGCATTCGAGTTGCATCAAACAAATCGAAAGTCAAGCTCTAACTGTTGCCATTCCGAAGCAAAGAAATGTTTCCATTCAAACCGGAACAGGGAGGTCTAGACTCTTAACAGATGCAAAGCGAATTATCTCTGTGTCTGAAATTAACTGCAAAGTATTGGACAGGTTTTAAACAAAACTTTGTAACTATTCCTATGCTCTGTTCATAAATCCTTTTAGAGATAGCCGGCGTTCGTCCTTATAGTAGAACAGATACAAAATAGAAAACATACATCAGAACAAAACATACACTGAAACAAAACACCTAACATTTACTAACATTTAAAATTAATGTTAAAGTTACAGATTCATAATAAAGAAGAACCTGTTCTCATGGTAACTGGAGGTCGAATGACTGTAAGTCGTACTCTTCGCCACTAAATGGCGTTTGATAAAATAGTTTAAATGGTGTAGTAACGTGGCCTCGAGAGGCAGAAACACTCTGTCTTACAGTCCGAAAACCTCAGCTTAAATACTCTCTACCTCATTTACATTTCTGGTCAGGAAACGGAAGAAAGAGGTTATAGTAAATTCGGAAATTATAAATAACTGGTTAATTTAAATAACCTTATAAGCTGTATCATGTAGTAAGAAAGAAATCATGTAAAATAAATAAAAAGAAAAAATAAATGATTATACACTCTTTTGCAAAAAAAAAAATCGAAGCACCATGAAGGAAGTGGTTGTTTTTGATGAAATTGAATACGTATATAGCTCATACACAGATAATAAAATAATTAAAAAATCAAGGTCATAGTACCTGTTCATGGATTTCACTGCTCACATATCACCCATTGAGTGTTCAAATTAGTAGTTGGTCGAATCACCCCTGCCGGCAATGCATGCTTGAATTCGTCGGAGCAAGGAGTGGTTGAGATTCCTAATGTCATCCTGCGACACATTCTGCCAGGCATTCATCAGTTGTCGCTCCAGATCTGAAATATTTTGTGGTGCCCGAATCTGGCAGCCTACCATGCCCCAGACATACTCGATTGGTGAAAGATCTGGTGATCTTGCTGGTCAAGGAAGAGTATCAACCGCACGGAGATAGTCCAGAGATATGCGAGCGGTATGTGGCCTGGCATTATCTTGTTGGAAAATGGCCCCATGATGACGTGCCATGAGGAGCAATGCAACCGGCCACAGGATGGTATCAACACATCGTTGAGCTGTTAAAGATATACGGAGGATGACTAAAGATGAGCTGCTGTCATAAGAAATAGCTCCCCACACTATCACAACAGGGATTATGGCTGTATGCCTTTGTAAAACAAAGGCTGATTAGGACCTCTGACCCCGTCCTTTCCAGACACGAACACAGTGGTCTGCTTCAAGAGTAAAGCGGGATTCATCGAACACTATACGATGCCAGTCTTATGACAGCCATGATAATCGGCTGCGGCATTACTCCAGACGACTCCGCCGATGTTATGGAGTCAAAGGCGAATATCTTAAAGACCACTGTGAGGGTAACCCCGCCTCAGACAAGCGCCATGAGATGGTGCACGGTACCACGGGAGGTATACACGTGGCTGTAGTGCGTTGAATAGTCGACAATCATACCATTTGGGGCGGTTCGAGCATGGCGAACAATCATCCTATCTTGCTTCGCATTTGTGCTCCTTGGCCTTCCAGAGCCTTAATTTCTTCGGCAATTTCCTTGTAGCAACCATTTCTGCCAACATCTTTGCATAGCAGTGTATGTACGCTGCAGATGGCGACCTATTGCCGGTATGACCACCCAGCTTCACGCAACCCTACAATGCGACTACGTTCGAAGTCGTTTATTAGAAATGCGCCCTATGATTGCAATTCCTGTTCATTTGCCTTGAAACTTTGATCATTTGCATGTTCGATCAAAATATTTTTGTATACCACATTTTGTCACGTTCACAAAAGTCCTTCTTGTTGCTTCGATTTTTTTGCAAAAGATTGTATATTTTTTAAACCAGCAATATTTTTTAAATATGTAATTTTAATACAATAAGCGATATAAAAAATAAAACGCAAGAACACAAGAAAACATAATTAAAAAATACGAAGAATTCAAAACTGCAACGAAATCAATATGTTTTACCTTCGTTTGTCACATTTACATTATCTTTTAATATTAAACATTACATTAATTACATTAATATTAAGATTAAACATTACATATTAAACATTACATTTTAATATTTAAACATTACATTATCATTTACATTATCTTTACAATATTTTTTACGATTTCGGTTTATTCCCAAGCAGGTAAACTTCTCTTTTTGCTTTGATTCAAGCAACGTTGATCCCGCTTTTTTTGCAACGAATAGGGAAAACGAGTTTCCCCATGCTCTACGCGTATAGCATTTACATAACCAAAGTTAAATTCATTAATAGTTGTCAATCCTGACATTTCTAGCCCTTTTTTTAGAAATAAACACTTCTTTTGGGCAAATATATAAATTATTACATCAATAAATAATTGTTGAAATACATTTTTTTACATTTTCTCCAAAATTTAAAAGGCAAGGTTTACGTTGTTTACACACTTGAAATGCTTGTAACTTCTTTAAAAACTAGAATAGTTGAATTCGGTTTTTTGCATACGATGTAGTTACGTATATGAAATATTACGAGAGTAAAAAATCAAATTCAATATTTGAGTTGATTTTTAGCCATTTTAAAGTGCATTGTCCCCTTAAAGACTGTCCAATTCAAATTATTATTAATTTGAATTGGACAGGAATTGGTCCCCTTACCTAGATCTTCAAAAGGGATTTTTCAGGCTCTCATATCATTAAATAACATGAAATTTACAAAGTAATGGACCGATTGGCACAACATTATTTGCTGAAGGGCAAAGAAAAAAAAGTTGATTTTATAATTCAAACACATTAAAAGTCACAGTTAGGGGAGCCCTGAACGTGCCTGCTGCTTGAACTGTTTTGTGCAGTCTCTGCAGAAAGTCGTTTGGACGGTTAGAACACAAAGATGTAAATTGTAATATAATAAATACAGTTACAAGTATAATTAAAATGTCGGTATAAAAACTTACCTGGAATGGAGCTGTAGAACTAAGATCTCATTGCAGTATTACTCGATACTACTCATTGTTCATTAGTGCACAGAAATATAATAAATAAATTCGTACGGAAAACACAAGTAATAATATTCACTAAATACTAACTAAAGATACGCTGCACGAAAATACTCTAAATAAGCATATGCAAAAGTAGTGACACACTAGTGTTAATCAGCGAAGATTCTTGGAAAATAAAACCTGTCTTGAACCACCCTTGTTCTGTAAAGATAAGAGTATAAATAAATACTAATATTTTGCACACAAAATGACACAGTTTATGACAGCTCTCCAGTACATAAGAACAGGACCGGATTTAGATTTGACGAGATCCTAAGCTATTTGAGATACGGAAACTTTATGACGGATATGAGTCCATTTTTACTTCCTTGTACGAAATAAAAAGGAAGTATTGTAATCGCGAAAAATTTCGGGTATCATATTTCAACGAAAATATCCATTTTGACCGCTATCGAATGCAATTTAACTAAGTTTTTGCGTGTAAGGACAGAATAAAAAACTCTTTTTCACCCAAAGAATTATAGAACTGATTTAAAATGACTTCTGAAGAGATTTTTTTGTTGCGTCTCTACGCACGTTCGTACGTACGTAGGTACATATCTCGCATAACTCAAAAACGAGTAGCCTCAGAAATCTCAAATTTTGTATACAGGACTGCTATAAGATATAGATGTGCACCTACTATTTTGGTTGCAATCGGTTGCACCAAAAATATATAAAGATCTCTCTATATATATACATATATCCACTCCATTACGTCGCTCAGTTGAGCTCAGTTTTTTATTCTAACTTTGTAAATTATGCATTTTTGGCTTTAAAATGATTGGATTATGTTGTTCTGGTTAAGATTTTTATGCCTCTAGTTAACCTGCATGCAATTATTGTGGAATTATCAATAATTTAAGAGTTTTTAAGTGCGGCTAAACCTAATTTTTGATTACCCTGGTAGCCAGGTTTATTAACATTTGAAACTTAGCAAAATAGTGGATGTGTTGCCAATCTAGAGAAACTCATCTTCGCAACAACAAGTAACATCTTCTTTTATTATTGCGAATTAAATTATGCTTAATTCATTCTGGAATTATCATTTAGGTTATTAGCTTGTTTTTGCGTAGAAACTGTAATTTTAATTGTAAAAATTGTTTTAACTGTACTTGTGTTTTATGTTTTTCTATATCTTTAAAATTTTAATGAATATATTTTGAATTTTTATGTATTTTTGCCTTGCCTCGAAGTGAAAATTGAATTAAATAGTAGCGCGTGCTCTTTAGGAAAGCGGCGCTGAATCGTCTACAAAAAACTGTTTCTTTTTTATTTGTTTAATTTCTTTTATATATCCTTTTAAATTTATTATAGTATTTGAACAGAACTTGTACTAATTTTTTAGATGATATAATTTTTGTGTACTCTGAGTTATAAAATGTATAAGATGTAGCGCTTTTAAGGTGAACCTAGTACCGAAATCTGAAGTTTAGTGAAGTTAGTGGACTTTAAAGAATGCATTTATTCTATTGTGGTTTATGCGCTATCGACGAAGTAGTTTTAATTAAAAATTCGTTAACTTTTAATTCGATATGTCTAAGTGAAATGCCTGAAAATTGCGTATAATGTAATATTCCGTAAAAGGAAGTCATGTGCTGTACACATCAGACTTTTTCAGTTCATAAATAGCTAACAAAACGGGTTCTGCGTTTTAAAAATGTATTCTAAATTTTGATATATTAATTTGCTTTTAATTATTATTATTAAATACCTCAAAGAAGTTATCTATGGATTTCCATAACCATATTTCTATGCTGGCAAATTAAAAGTTTTTGTTTGGTTTAGTTTCTTAAACAAAAATGCTTTAAAGTTTCAAAAATATGAAATAAATAATCGAACAAATTCGAAATTCAAGATACGGGCTTCCAGGTGCTCGTATTCGGGTGGAGGATTGCGTTATTCAGAATTTGATGGCTCGAAGTAACGTTGTTTTTTCATAATGCGAGAAGCATACATATATTTACGCAGACTCTTCCTTATTTAATTTCTTTAAATATAATACAGGGCGATAATATTTGGTGGCAACAAGCTGAAAAGTTATACGGCTGTTTATAGTGATTCGAAGCAAAACGCCGTTTCGAGACTAATAGCCTTTCTAGGCTTATGCCTCTTTGGACTAATAATTTGTAATGCATTTTACCTTCAAAACACACTGTAAAAATAATTAAGAATTTATTATTAAAAACTAATAATCATTAATAATTAATATCTGTATGATGCAAAGGTTATTAGCTTGTTACTTTTACCTAGAAGTAGAAGAATACCACGTCAATCTCCCAAATCCCAAACAGTTCCTTCAAGGAAACTAATGGCGGTATAAGATTAAAAGCTTGCCGAAATTTACATTTTAAAAACAGATATTTAGTGCAACTGATTTTTGTAATTTAGCTCTAAAATAAATAAATTCTAAATAAAAGATATTTTGCTGTAATATACTCAATTAATCTTTTCTCTTGTTTTAATAAAGAAACAAAAATTCCTTAATAAATTAATTCATTTTCAGGTCTAGAAACCTTTTCAAGAAATCAAAGCACAAAACCATTTCCATCTTTTCTTTCAAGTTTTGATTGATATGGTAAATTATGGTCTCTTTCTACTGTAACACTGAGGTCTATTTCTGCGATAACGATGTTAAGGAAAATTTCTTTCGAAAGGAAAGCAGCATGTCTAGTTTCAGGCAATTTACGTAATAAACCAAGCCATTGGTTTGAAGGACTTTCAAGTACTTGCTAAGACGTAATGATTGTCGTAGTCAATCATTTAGGACGACATCAAAGAACAGACAGAAATTCTGAATAGGTACTCAGAGGAATAAATGAAAGACTATATATCTTCCTCTTAGAAACTTTCTAACGATGTCAATCAAGTGTGTTAACTTCCTACATCAAGCTTTATGTTTAAACATTATTCAAAAAAGTATTTCCTGATAAAACTCTAAGTCCAGATATTACAAGCAAAAAGATTCTTCGATTGATTGATTTAGGTAGTTCTTTTTTCTCTTAAGTTTCGATAAATGTACAAGCAGTTTTACTCTTTTCCTAGCTTCATTTCTACTGGTCTTCTAGCTTCTTTTCAAATGCTTTGTGTAATGATGTTCTTCTGATAGAGATAATTTTGACTACTTAACAGGAAAACTTTTATTAGAATCATCCTGAAATATAAAAAAAGCTATTTTGGGTTGTTCGGAAAGTAATTTCGTTTTTTCCCAACAGAGGGCTTAATCGCAGTTTTTCACAGCCAACTTCACGCTTTAGCCGCATATTTTGACAGATAATATACAAAGACTTGTTTGTGAAAAAGTTCAATTGTTTTTACTCAGTAGTTTTTGGTTGGTGCCCTTTCAAATATGGAAATTGAAAAGCAGCATTTTCGGCCTATTTTACCTTTTTACTATAGAAAAGGTTATCAAGTTCAATGTTCCGTCTTACTTTCTTTGGGAACATGCAAGGACCTGACTCGGAACAGGGAGCTTACTAAAGCTATGTTCAATAACTGTGGGAAGTAGACAAGATACACAGGAAGGGTATACAAAACCCTTTATTTTTCACTCTTTACAATAATTTCCGTACTTCGGAATACAGAGACCAACTACTTGTGGTCTGAACGTAAGAATATAAAAATATAACTAAACTCTAACTTAAATTTGGAATAATCAACAAGGGCCTACGTGTAAGATTGGCCGGATATTAACAGGAAGCCGTATGTAGTACAGAGAACTGTTAACACTACAATACGTTTAAAATTATCACGAGGATTAAACCTCTGGCCTGGAAGGCAAACATCAACCGACTAAAACTTCTAAGGCAAGCGGCCTGCTTCGACTAACTCCTTCCTCTCTCTCGCTTGGCAAAAAGCCACAACTTAAGTACTTGGCGTTCGCCAGACAAATTTTGCATAAATAAGTTAACGCTTTTAATTCTGGCCGGAAGTAGAAAATAAGAAGTGATAGTAAAGATTTAAAATAAAGTAAACGTTAGTAAAACTTAAGATCCTTACATACTTCCCGCCAGAGTTAATTAGTTTGAAACCAGACCTCGTAACACACCCTATCTTCAACTCTAAACCCTGAGGTACTATTCTGAAAGTGGCTGACTCTGAAGTGTAGCGTCAGAGAGCCTAACTACATTCATTCAACCTTTAACACATATTTACCATAATTTGGTCTTTTTACAGTCACACGAATAAAAAAAATTTTTTTGGCATTAATTTCACTTTTACCATATCACAGTATTTCTTAACATTTAAAATAACAGTTCACATTGTATATAAGAACATGTTAACATGCCGTTAATTTTACGCATTTTAAAACATACATTAATAGTACATAGTTAACTTCTATTCTTTTCTAAGCAAGTGCCAATTCTTCTACATTGAAATACTACATTTCAAAAAGTCTTTCAGACTAAAACTTCTTTCTTGCCAGAATGTTTTAAATAAAATTTATACAATAACTTTTACAATATTTAAGTATTTACACATTCCTATTATACATCAACTTTAGTTTTACGCGCGAGTAATTGAAAAACATAATACCAAAATCGGTAACAACTCATTTCTCGCCTTTTTGGCGATAAAGGTAGACCTCACATGAGGTAAAACTTCTTGAAACATTCTTCTTGAAAACTTCTTGAAATCTGCCACTTGCAGTAAGAATGAAAGATTAACTTAAGTTTTCAAAGTAACATAAAATTTTTACTTATCTTTGTGATATTCGGACATTCTTTTCTGAGCCCAGTCCTGGAAGGTAGCGCAGATTCTCGTTTGATTTATCCTCCTTCTTGTGCGGGCTCGCCCTTCAGTGCCTTCCTCTAGAAACTTTCTTTTTCCTCCAGTTCGGTCACCCTTGAATACCTTCATTTTCGCCTCTGCCTGTGGTCTTGGCCGTTTGATGGCAGCTGGTCTTGGCGGAACCGGGACACTTCTTTCGCGTTCCTGCTTGGACCTCGTTGCTGGCCGTTCAAATTTTCCTTGTAACTTTTCCTCCGCCGCTGGTGGCCCTTCCGCAGTTCGGCGACATTTGCTGCGGAGAGTCCTGTCCGATGGGTTGATCTTCCGTTTGGGAGCCGGGTTATAGTTGCTGTCATTTCTCCTGGTTCTCTTTGCATACGTCGTTCTTCTCCCTTCTTCATTCTGGGGGTGATCGTGAGCTCTCTTTTCTGGACGGTGGAACGGCTTCTTTTTCTTGCTACCTTCAATTTTTCCTCGGGGAAACTTTCTTTTCACTTGCTCCTGCCTCTTAATGGCTTGCCTTTGTACTTGTCGTTTTTCCACCTCTGGAGCTTGTGCCTGCGGTGTCTGCCGTGCCGGATCCTGCAAAAGATCTTTAAAAATTTTCATTTTATTACGATCATAGTAGGGTTTGATTTGATCAATGTTTGCGGAGCAGGTTTCACCATTTCTAGCTTTTAACACTACTACAGCGTGAGTTATTTTTTCTATGACATATGGTCCTTCAAATCGTGGAAAAAATTTGGCAGTTTTATCTTCTGGTGCTGAAGAAAGTGAATGCTTAATTTTTAAAACTTCATCGCCTACTTTATAAGTTACTCCCCGTCGTTTCAAGTCATAATATAGTTTTTGTTTTCTCTGCGCTACTTCAGTATTCTTCTTTGCTTCCTTAATTAGTTTTTCTATATCACCCATTTTAAATTCTGGGGCTCTTTGTTGCACATAAAATAATTTATCTAACGGCGTTATAATCTTTCTGCCTAAAAATAACTCAGCAGGAGTTTTGCCCGTTGTATCATGTTTTGCGGTCCTAAGGGCGAAAGCAAATTCATTGACATAGTTATCCCAGCTTTTATGAAAATTTTTAACATAACTACGGATAATTTTCACTATATTTCTATTGACCCGTTCCGCTATATTTGATTGCGGCCGATACGGGACCATTTTTAAATGACGTATTCCCAATTTTTGGCACATGTCTTCAAATATATTACTTACAAATTGAGGACCATTATCCGATATAACTTTTAGGGGCGCCCCGTATTTTAAAATATATTTATTTAAAATAGAATCAGTAACTAATTTCGCGGAGGCTCGTTTTAAGGGAACAATTTCGGTCCACTTACTAAAATGATCAACCAAAACAAGGAGATAGCGACTTTTATTTAACTGACTTTTTGGGAAAGGGCCCAATAAATCGATGCCAATTATTTCATTTGGAAATTCGGATTTAATACTATTTAGAAACCCGGCCGGGCGGAAATTAATATAATTAACTGCTTGACAGTTGGGCAGGACTGGACATACGCCCTTCTTAACTTTTGCAGTTCAGGAAAATAGACTGCCTCGCGTACGCGTTGGATAGTTTTTCGAATACCAGCATGAGAAGCTAAAGGGCTGTCATGCAACTCCTGCAGGATATTTAATCTAAGACTAGCTGGGATAACAGGTCGAAATTCGATGTTGGAATTCGTAGTTTTTGTATAAAATAATAGACCATCTATTAGTTCGTAATGGGCCGCCCTATTTCTTATCGCCACAATATCTTGGTGGCTAAAATTTTCAGGATCCTTTAAATACTCATAAATGCTTCCAAACTCAGGATCCTTACCCAGTTCGGTTATTACAGTTTCTCGGGAATTTATTGTACATGCTGTGAGCATTGCCACCTTTACAGTATTACTTTCTTCATCTATTTTAATTCTGGATAGGGCATCTGCTACGATATTTTCCTTTCCGGGGGTATGCTTGATTACCAGATTATATTCTTGTAGCTAGAGTGCCCATCTTATTAACCTTGGGGATAAGTTTTTCCCTGAGTACAATCTAGTTACCGCCGCATGATCAGAGTACACTGTTATTGGCGCCTTTCCAAAATAGACTCGGAACTTTTGCACTGCTAACAGAACTGCAAGTGCCTCTCTCTCGGTCGCGGAATAGTTTCTTTGTGTTTGATTTAAAGTTCGGCTAAAAAATGCCACGGGCTGCTGATTTTGTGAAAGTACCGCTCCTACCGCATAATCCGAAGCATCCGCTGAAATTTCTAAATTCTCATCCTTTTCAGGAAATTTCAACACAGGGGCTTGCGTTAATGCTTGCTTTAATTTTTCGAACGCACTATTGGCTTCGGCCATCCACGAGAATCTTGCCTTTTTCCTTTTTAATTTTAACAATGGTTCAGCAATAGCTGCAAAATCTTTTATAAAGGACCTATAATATGAACAAAGTCCTAGAAAAGAAGAGAGCTTCTTCGCCGTGTTTGGAGTCGGATACTTTTGTACAGCAATTATTTTTGATTCGTCTGTCTCGATTCCTTTCTGAGATATTTTGTAACCTAAATATTTTAATTCAGGGGCTGCAAATTTGCACTTTTCGACATTAACTTTTAGACCGGCCTCATTTAATAAAGAAAACACCTGTCTTAAATCCTGTACATGTTGGTCGAGATTATCACTAGTAATAATGATATCGTCTAAATAGATAAATGTAGACTTTCCAAGAACAGACCTTAACACAATGTCCATACATCGCTGAAATGTTGCCGGTGCCCCTGAAAGGCCAAACGGCATACGCAGGAATGCCTAAGTGCCAGACTTGGTTATAAAATCAGTCTTAGGCACGTCCTCAGGCCTAACCCTTATTTGAAAATAACCAGTCGTTAAGTCTAAAGTCGTCATATATTTGGTCGATGTTATGTTCCTTAGAATTTCTTCAATAATAGGTAACGGATATACCGGATATTTAGTTATGGAGTTTATTTTACGGTAGTCAATTGCGAATCTCCACCTTTTTGGATGTGTCAAAGGATAGTCATTATTTTTCTTACATAAAACCACCGGGCTAGCATAACTACTTGAGATGGGCGTTATGATCTTTTTGCGTAGCATATCTGTGATATGCCATTCTATAATGTTTTCCTTATTCTTATCATACCGGTATGCTTTGTGGCGAACTGGCATTGAATCTCCGGTGTCAATACTATGGTTAGTAACCTGAGTAAATCCTGGAATATCACTAAATAACGAAGCAAATTCACTTACCACTTGTCGGATTCTTCGTTGCTCTTCATTAGACATGTGGTCAAGGTTTAACATCGGCGGTTCAGCCTTTTCTTCTCGAACTGGTTTCATCGTCAGCTTAAGGGACGCTTCATTAAAATCCAGCATTGCTTGTGCCTCTGAATGAAAATCTATTCCTAAGATAATATGTGCTTGCAGATTCTTTACTATGAAAAACATAACCTTTACTTGTTCGTCCTTGATACGAATGTATAGCGGTAATTTACCTATGCACTTACATCTTTCTCCTTGCGCAGCTAACACTGTCGTATTATCCGAATTAGTATATATGCGATATTTACAAAAATACTTCCTAAAAAAAATCTTCTGCCACACAGGAACACTGCGCGCCTGTATCCAGGAGTGCGGTGGCTGGGATATTATTCACCAACACTTCAATCTTCGGAAGAGTCATTTTTCACCATTACTGTATTTAACTTGAAGGAAGAGGGGTTTTCTTGGCCTTCGGATTTCCGCACCCTTCCGTCAGCAGAAATCCGTTTTAGTTTAAATCATTTTTCATTTCCATGCTTTCCTTCTTTTTCCACTGGTCTTGAGACTTTTTTCCTGGATTGCTATTGAACTGTGGACGTTCGCCGGCTGTTTTTGAATGCTCGTGTTTCCTTGCCCACTGATTCGCTTTGCTTCCGTAGCCGTGTGCTTGACTTTGCTGTGGTCTTGGCGCACCAAATTGGTTTCTTCTTCTTTCAATGTCCGCCGTTCTTCTACTTTCAAACTGGATTGCTAGCTCAAATAACTTTTCCAGTGTAGTCGGATTCCTTAATTCAATAAAGTCTTGCTCTTGGGGAAGTAACCTCGGCAAAATCACTTGAATTATCTCAGGATCCGGACGGTTTACATACAAGAGTTTGAAGACGTGAATTTTTCTTAAAATAAAGCTTGAGAGATTTTCGATTCTTTGCTGATATATGCTGAAAAGTTCCGTTTCTAATTTCGCACGATCCCTTACGACAGGGAAGGCTTTTACTAGGGCAGTCTTGAAATTTTCGTAAGTATAGGTGGGACTTCCTGCTTGATCCAAGAGACTTCTGCCTATACATTTGAACCAGTTAAGCGCTTGGCCCCTCAAAGCGCTGGTAGCTAAGGTAACATTTTGAAACTCGTGCACGGGGTAGAGCATGAAGTGGTCATCCAATTTTTCCAAAAAACTGGTTACCGGTGAGTTTCCATTAAATGTTGCTTCTGGTTTTATCGAAGCGCGCATGGTCTGGACAATGTAACCAAATCCTTCCAGGGCGGCAGCTGGCATTTCTGGATTCTGAGCCGCTTCTGCAGGCAGCACAGGTTCGGCCATGGTTATTCTTCTTCGTTGGGCGCCACTATCAAGTTCAATGTTCCGTCTTACTTTCTTTGGGAACATGCAAGAACCTGACTCGGAACAGGAAGCTTACTAAAGCTATGTTCAAATACTACATAACTACTTGAGATGGGATACATAACTACTTGAGAATAACTGTGGGAAGTAGACAAGATACACAGGAAGGGTATACAAAACCCTTTATTTTTCACTCTTTACAATAATTTCCGTACTTCGGAATAGAGAGACCAACTACTTGTGGTCTGAACGTAAGAATATAAAAATATAACTAAACTCTAACTTAAATTTGGAATAATCAACAAGGGCCTACGTGTAAGATTGACCGGATATTAACAGGAAGCCGTATGTAGTACAGAGAACTGTTAACACTACAATACGTTTAAAATTATCACGAGGATTAAACCTCTGGCCTGGAAGGCAAACATCAACCGAATCTATTCCTAAGAAACCTAATTATTCCTAAATCTATTCCTAAAACCTCTAAGGCAAGCGGCCTGCTTCGACTAACTCCTTCCTCTCTTACGCTTGGCAAAAAGCCACAACTTAAGTACTTGTCGTTCGCCAG
Source organism: Stegodyphus dumicola (assembly GCF_044657685.1). NCBI lineage: Eukaryota > Metazoa > Arthropoda > Arachnida > Araneae > Eresidae > Stegodyphus > Stegodyphus dumicola. The sequence continues at coordinate 175,435,166 of NC_140769.1, forward strand.
ACAAATTTTGCATAAATAAGTTAACGCTTTTAATTCTGGCCGAAGTAGAAAATAAGAAGTGATAGTAAAGATTTAAAATAAAATAAACGTTAGTAAAACTTAAGATCCTTACAAGGTGAAATGGCTATTTAAGCAAGGAAAAAATATCTGATGTGTATGGAGAACGTGTATTGACAAAGTGGCAATGCCAAAACTAATTTGCAAAATTTCAATCCGGGAATTTTGATCTTGAAGATTCACCACATTCTGGAAGGCCAGTTGAAGCTAATGAAAACACAAAAAAGGCATTAACTGATGCAAACCGGCGAATAACAACTCATAATTTCACTGAGAGATTAAATTTATCGAATTCGATCGTTCATGATCATTTGAAACGCCTAGATTTAATCTTAAAGCTCAGCATATGGGCTTCTCGTGTTCTTAAGCTCCCTCCAGAAAGTTTCAGACCTTGAGAACGTGGAGCATCTTCAAAATCAAAATGGCCGAATCGAAATATAGACCAATTTTGCCACTGGCATTCTGTCCATACAACTTCTCGATACACATCGGTTAATTTTTTCTTGCTTGAACAGCATTTTTACCTTTTCGATATTAAAAATGTAAAGATGCCAAAAATGCTACTTTCACTTTCCATATTTGAAAAGGCAAACACTACTGCGTAGAATCAATCAAACGTTTTTTAGAAACAAGACTTTCTATATCAGCTGTCAAAATATATAATGATTATGCTGCTTAATTGTGAAGCTGGCTGTGAAAAACTACAATTAACCCTCTGTTGGGGAAAAAAACGAAATTACTTTCTGAACAGCCCAATATATTGAAAAGTGTTGGCCAATTAAAAAAATTAATCTAATATTTTAACACCAATATATGAGCTATTTTCATATAAATAAAAGTAAAAAATTACAATAAATAATTATAAAAAAAGGTTAATAAAAGTAATGAAAGCTACTTTATGCCCTGGCAAGTTTCAAAGTTACGTCCCGCTTCAATTCTTAGATGAAGTTTTTCTGAAAACCATTAAGCTTTTACTATGAGGTAGGTAAAACTGTTTCTTATTCCAGCTTTTCCATTCGGATTCCGCGTTGCAAAGGAATTACGACAGGACAGAATGTGAAGTGTTTATGAATGACACTCCGCCCTTTAAATATCCTTTTATGACTTTACTTAGATACATCGTTTATGTTACTGATACATCATGCAGTAAACATGATTTTTTATGATATACTAACGATTGGTGAAGCATGCGTTACCGTTTCATGAAGCTTCTTTCTATGAATAACTGCCCCCTACCACCAAATGGATTCTCATTAACTGTCGAGAAGGGGGGGAATAGAAAGTAAGACTGAAATCGCTAACTTTTTGATAGTCTCACCACGAAGGACTGCAGAAAACATTTTATGTGCTATAATTTCTGTTCCCACATCCTAAATGTCTGATGTGAGAAAACTAAAATGGGACATCGCGATTTTGAAGTATACATACTTGTTTATTTCCCCCTCCTTTTCGTGCTTTCATGTCCACCTCTGTAATTGACACAGGAATCTCGTGACGGATAATCTATAAAAGCAAGTTCAAGCATTTTTAATTAATTGAATAATAACGATAATGCATTGAGGCTCAGAATTTTTGCAAGATCTTCTCGAGAAATCTAATATATATTTTATATTCTTCGTAACTGTTTTCCTCAAATGTTGAAATAATTTATTCAAAATGAAGAATATACACTTCTGGCCACCGTAGATGCAACACCCTGAAGGAAGCATGCAAATACCATGAAATTTATAACATGCAGTAGCGGAGGTCGCCACTTCAAAGCGCTATTTAAGGGTTGGAATTTTCGACGATTTCAAGTTCGGCAATTGTGTTTTTCTTTTGGTTTTTTTCAAAAAAAAAAAAAAAAAAAAAAAACGATCAATTATGCCTTGTAGTAAACAGCGATCATCGTTTGATCAAGTAATCCGAGTTCGACAGAGGAAGGATAGTGGCCTACCGAGAGTGTAGATTATCTTTCAGAGAAATCGGTAGTCGTGTTGGAAGAAACCAAACAACTGTAATGCAGGTATGTGACCGTTGGATGCAGGAGGGTGTGACGGACTGTTCGATCGCATCCACCTCAGTGCACCACTTCACGTGATGACAGGAACATTGGGCACATGACAGTGCCGGATCTTAAATAATGAAAAGCCTTCATAAATGTATGTATATTTCTCGAACTGTGATATACAACGGTACATAGAGCCATCGAATTTTGAATGAAGTAATCCTACCGCGAGTGAATATTTGCAAGTGAAAGCCCAAATTTGAAATTTGTAATTTGTTTTTTTATCGATTTCCCATTTTGTAAAATTTTAACGAATTTTGATTAATAAACTCAAGGATTTCAAAGCGAGCAATGGCAACGTTGTACAGAAAGAACATTTTTATCTCCAATAGGCTGGACTCTATATCTGAAATTCTAAAGATATGCTCAATTTAAAACTGTTTCGCGATGTTGCTCCTGAACTGAATTTTATGGTTTAAGTGCGAAAAACGTGATATTTGATAAATAAAGGTAACACACAAAATGTTAAGAAACGTTCCTTTGGACATAATTTAAAATCTGAAACTCTTCAGATTATTTTTTATTTCCTTTGATCTATTTATATAGCTTAAAAAAATATCTGAGATAGTTTTAAAAATTATTCTAAAAATTTGAACGACTATGAAGGCAAAAATTTATGGCAGATTTGGTTTTGTTAAAAATCCAGATTTACATACATTACTTTAAACCCTGCTTGACATTAATAAATGATAAAGGAAAGAAAACTAAATACTAGCTAATAAATTAATAAAAGTACAAAAATATCATTTGTTAGGAGAAGAACACGTGATTGGTTCAATGTACAAAGTTACAAAGTATGGTGCGTACACATAAAACACATAAAAATAATCTAATGTGTACACCATACGATTTTCTTGCACGGTCTATTTAAATTATGCATATTTTTTCTTTTATTTTTATGCAAATCATTTTTAGCAGTACGAGTAACAGCAAACATGATAACATATTTACTAACGAAATTTAAGAGTATTAACGTGAAACATATTAACTAACGAAATTTATACGTATTAACGTGAGTGAAAACGAATATCCTGGTGTTAACACAAACCTAGCGAATGAATAACCGCAACTAGTCACAATTGAGCTCACGAAGTGGAAAACGCTCACTTTTAAGTTGATAAAAACTTCTGTGAGGTATTGAAATGTAGGAACAAAAAAGTATTTAATTTATGGATGTCCAGTACTGGTTCTACTCTTGTTTCTCTTATGCTAGAAATGTCAGCCATGCCATTTTTTGCGTGACATTACCTATGTTAGCTTGCGCCAGCAGACTGCTCTCCACACTTAATAACCAACCAAGTGACTTGTAAGTTTCTGTTGTTGTGAACATTTTCCAAACCATAGTGAGACATAATATCTGTAACTTACTTTACGGGCTATGACACTAAAAGACTTGTAAATTACTAAGCAAATTCGTGATTGAAAAACTGTCGTGATTATCTTGGTTTCCACCTAAAACATCGCGTCAAAAACGTCGCCGACAAAACGCGACAGAGAAAACAACGCAAGGTCAAAATGGCATTGTACAAAACTTCGTGGGAGAAAAGAATCCAAGGAGAAAATAACGCATTTCTAAATCATTGCAATGTAAAACACCGTCATCGAAAATAAAAGTGATTCAAAGACATAGCAGTTTTAAAACATCGTCGTAGAAACTATGGAGGTAAAAAATAAAGCACCTACATTGCATAACCATAACATCGCAGACATATTCAAGCTTTAAAATTTGGGAATGGGACAATTCGCCGTGGGGCTAGTGACCCGGGCTAATGATCTGTGCTAGTGACCCTGGCTAATGAGTTTTACCTCCATATTTCATACTTTTTACTAAACGTTTTTTGAGAAAAGCAAAAAGGAAATTTAGAAATTCAAAAAAATATTAGTAGAAAACTAATGCTGCGGATAAGAGTTAATAAAGTTTTAAATTTAAATATATATAACTATCAATTGTCATTATTTTATTAATATTTCATATAAAATTTATAGTTTTTAGGATAGCACTGATAGTTTTTAGTTGCACTGGTAGTTAGTGATACAGTAATTAATCTCTTTTTAAAGCTGTATTGCATTGGTCGACTTACGGAGATAGTCTCAAATGATTCACAAGAATTATATATTATTTCTCAAAAAAATCTGTATTTAAATTTTCTGTTTATAATTTTAAACTTAAATCTTCTTAAATCTTCCCAATGACTGATGTAAAAGCAAAATAGTTTCCTATAATAATCTTCTGATGAAATGGCACGAATCTTCGAGAGGTAGCGTCGCTGAACACTAATAGTTTGACCAGGCGATCGAGCTGAATGGCCAAAATTTTTGTGGTTTTCCTAATGTATAATATGGACATGAGCCAGTTTCTGAGAATATTAAGGTTTTTTGCATAATTCAATAAATCCAAATCCTATACTGAAATATTATGTAGGTACTCAGTAAGATAGTTTGTCATAACAAAAGAATCAATATTCAAACGATTAGCTACAAGCTATAGATACAAATGGGCTAATGAAACTTCACGAATACCAATAAATTGAAACAAAATAAGACTTCATTTTTACTAAAAAAGAATGCGAGATTAACAAAGGTGAAACAAATAATTTTACAACTTTATTTAAATAAGCAATTTTAATATAGACAACTTCAGGCAACTACTCATCTTTCTATTTCTAATCTTTTTTTTTTTTTTTTTTTTTTTTTTTTATATATATATATATATATAATTTTTTTCACGAAAAATACAACTTAATAAAAGATATTTATTACATGATTACTTTCAGTAGTACTTTAATACTGTATATAAATCTAAAATTCTATTAACTGCCAAACTGCCAACGTTCTATTCATTTTCAATCTTTGAACGCTTGTTGTTGTTTAAAGAAGCTTATAAGTTAATTCCAAAACATGAATATAAAAGCAGAAATGCTCCTCACACTTTTCTTTACTCACAAAACATAAGGCGAATATTCATTTACAAATTTTAATATCTGACATACATTTTGTACGACGACATTTTCGCCTTGCGTTGTTTTCTCTACGATATTCTCGAGCGCGATATTTTTTTCGCGATGTTTTTTCCTGCAACCTTTGCTTTAGTTTAAAGGCTTCATAGAAAGAGTATGTTCATATATTTTTCATTTATTTCGTTTTCTATGTACCATACAAGAATAGTTTTGTAGTGCATTTTTCTTTCAAAACAACCTTTAAAATAATGAAGGAAACAATATTAATAAATCTAATAAGCATTAATAATTAATATCTGTATGCTCCATAAATAATTAGGAAATTAAATTTTTCATCTTATTTAGAATTTGCATCTTTACATGAAAAAGATTAATTTAACATTAATAATTTACATTTTACCTCTTTGTACTGCTAAAATATTTTTCTATTTCGATTGCTTTTAAATTAGCTACAAAGTTCTTGGTATTATAATGAAAATGGAATTTCATTCTATTGGCTAAGAATGTACTCTCAAACACATGTCGAAATAATACTGTATATAATGTATAAATTTTTGTTGAAACAATATTGTACATGTTATAAGCAATATTGTAATACATATGTTGAAATAATGTTATACATATTATATAACATATCGTTGAAATTATATTGTACATATAAAGGAAAACGTAAACAAGTCTTTAATTATATTTATAATTTTAGAAAACACTAGGAACTAGTCCTGAGAGTTTTCATGTAATTGGACACAGCTTAGGCGCACACATAGCAGGTTATGCTGGAGAGCGACTGCACAAATTAGGAAGAATTACAGGTTAGTAATCTCTTCCTTTCCACTTCCCTTTAAACAACTCACTATTATTACAATTATTTCAGAGGTGAATGAAAAGGTGCGATTCAAGATTTCGAATCGAGATCACTATGTAATAAATGGGATAGGTAAAGGTAGAAATAGCCGAGACAGCAGTTTCATCATTGGTCGTAAAGGTATAGTCCCAATGCACTAATTAGGCAGCTCCGACCCAAGACTCCGGGTGATGAATCTGAGAGTTTCCCCTTCTCTTCCCCAACAACCAAACCACTCGAGATTACTTTGGGCTCGGAAGAATTTTAAGCGCCCCTATGCTACAATTGCTAGCAGTCTCGGCCACTTGCAAACCTCCATGTCTTTTACGGGATTCAAACCTCGTCCCAACGATATGGCAGCAAGCATCTCTAATCACTGTACCAATAAAGGTTCGGTGATTAGAGATGCTTGCTGTACCAATAAAGGCATTCAAGAATGTTTGGAGAACCCCTGCTCTGTGGAATTTACAGTAAAGGTAATTGAGTTTATATTAGTGCAGGTTTGAACAGCGCTGCTGCATTTACACGCAAATTTATATCAGAAAGAATATTGGAAATATTTTTGCAGATTTGAGTAGTTAGATTAAATTATAGAAAATCTGCCCATGAGCCCAGCACTTCTAATTTTAGAAATTAAGCCTTGCGGAAACAATAGTAATTACACGAATTATTTCCTCACTGGTCATAGGCTCTTCCCTTTATACCTCTGCCGCTTTCGCTTGAGAGAGGTGGCAACTGGGAATGTTGGGAGGAGGGCCATTCAGACTACTTTGTGTTCTCCTGCCCATACATAGCACTTAACAGACTCAAGCAAACAGAAGCCAGATACTGGTCAGATCGGTTACAGAATCTACAAAGCAACAGAATTGCCCAGCGGAAACTGAAAACAATTATTGACTACTGTTTTAGCATTTACTCTTCTGACGCTTGAAGATAGTAGCCATAAAGTACAAACTTGTGTCGTACCTGACAGACATTAGGTTCTAACAACGCCATTTCTAAGTATAGGTTTCTCAGAATTAGTCATCGCACTATCATTATGGCATTAACTCTTCAAGTGGGGTGACTTCGTGGTTTTCTTCAAATGTAAAGTGAGTGCGGCAATTTTCACTTAAATGGTTGCCTCAGTTGTTTCACTCAATTACAAGCGCATCCACAACATGTAGTTTTGTTTCCACTTACATAACACCAGGACTTACTGCTCAGGCAGTCCTGGCTGGGGCCCACCAGCAGCCGAGCGGTAAAGTCGCTGAACACTAGTAGTTCGGTCCGAGGTTCGAATCCCGTGAACAGACTGGCTGCATGGGCGTTTTCGTGGTTTCCTTCGTGTGTAACGTGTATACGAGTCAGTTTCCTTTAGAAAGTCCTCCATGAAGGCATCCCTCCCCTTAGGCAGATAGCCCTAGTGTGCTTTGCCATAATTAAATAAACCAAACCAGGCAGTCCTGGCTGACTTATATATTCTACTAGCTCTTGGAAAACATATTATCCTAGGTGGAGACCTAAATGCACGACACCGCTCGTGGAACTGCTATAATTCAAATTACAGTATACCAAACCAGGCAGTCCTGGCTGACTTATATATTCTATTATCTATTGGAAAACATATTATCCTAGGTGGAGACCTAAATGCATGACACCGCTCGTGGAACTGCTGTAATTCAAATTACAATATGCCAAACCAGGCAGTCCTGGCTGACTTATATATTCTACTATCTCTTGGAAAACATATTATCCTAGGTGGAGACCTAAATGCACGACACCGTTCGTGGATCTGCTGTAATTCAAATGACAATGTACCTGTATTTTTCAATTTAGCCAATACGGCAGGATTACGCATAGCAGGTCCTTTTGGTCTAACTCAAAAGGTAATGACTAACTTGAAATTAAATGAACTTAAATTTAGCCTAGCGGCCTCACAACTTAATTACCGCGCGGGCTGTCTCTGATTCGTAAACGTAGACATAAACAAGCCTAATGCCAAGAATAGCTCAACACCACAGAAGTTTAATCGCTAGGAAATCGAAGATAGCAATGTGTCCTCCAGTCAAAATGTGTTCTTAATTCCCTTCTAAAAGCTTCCCTTAAATGCTAACTTCTTTCTACCTCATTTGAATACACACGAGCTAGATCGTTTACATTCTGGCAAGGAAGTATGAGTTGAAAGCAAGAGTGATAGAAAAGGTTGATTAAAAATAAATTAACTGTTAAGTAAATTAAATAGATTCCCACAACCGTTTATCGCTGAATGAAATGGATAGTCGACATCAATACCTTGGTCAAATACTTATGAAGTTATTCGCCCATTATAAAGGGTTCCTTTCATCACCTCTCTGGCGAAATTTCAACGTGAAATTCTGATGCTATGTCATCTGAATAAGTTTAATATAACAAACTAAATATAGCACATTTGACTAAATACATTTTAGCTTTAGTATTAGTTTTCTAAAATCTTTCAGCTTTAACAGCATGAATAAATATTTATGTTTGCGTTAGTAAATGAAGCTCTAAAGGGATAAAATAATTATATAAAAATTTGAAATAATTATTTTTCGTTTTTTTTTCTGAAATTGAGGCATAGTTACAAAATTCTGTCCTTTAGAATAAAATCTTTTGCGGCGGTCTTCGACCCCATTGTACATAACATAGCCAAAACTCCCTTCGTATGGACAAAGGCTTAATAGAGATAAATCAAATCAGAAAATCAAATCCAAGTAACTAGTGGTTATTATTCTGATTAATTTTGGCAATTTTCATTTAGGACTCGATCCGGCTGGACCTTTCTTTCGCAATGTTCCGGACAAGGTGCGGTTAGATCCAAGTGATGCTGTTTTTGTTGACGTCATCCACTCCGATCCGGGAGTGTCTGTCTTTCAAGGTAAGATATAAACATTATTAAAGAAAAGCAGAAATGGCGGATTAAAGTAATTTGTTCACAACTTATTATTTGTTGCCAAAAATCTTTTGTGCTTAAATGTTATTTCATAATGATAATAAACAGTATAATGTAATCGCTTACTTTGAATAAATTAAGTTAAATCTAATATCTATATATATATGTAAGAAAAATAATATGAAAACGATTAAATTAACAGCGTAGATTAATTTCCCTTCTCTATTCTAAAAATAGCAACATCTATTTGCACTGCGTCATTTCGAGAAAAATCTATGTCATATGACTCTTACATAATTCTGGTGATGCAAATTGAACTAAAACTCAACCAGCCAATGGGAATTTTACAGCAATATTAACTGTCCAATCAAAATGCTTTGAAAACCAAAATTAACTCAGTCTGACTTGAGATTTCATCCTGATCATTACGCACTTGCTCTCCAGGCTTTGGCCTAGCTAAACTGCTGTCTGTCTGCTGCTGCTTTCTTGCTACAAAGTTACAATAAATGCAAGCCTTTTGGAATAGTCACATTTAATCTGCCGACTTCTGTGTAGCCGCAACAAGTTGCAGAACATGAAACTGAAGATTTAATCTGCATTCGCCCGCAATTTCCTGGTCATTGCTTCCTGCTCCTGAATATATTACATATATATAATCTGTAATCTTATACTGAAAATATTTAAAAAAATAATTACGTATATTCTTCTATATTTGTCTGACTACCTGTAAAGGAACTGTTGATGAGCTTCTAAAAAGACAAAGCAAAATTCCAAGTTACTACTGAACTACTTTAAATAGGACAATCTCTGATTACTATATTTGAATATGAATCCCAATTTAAATAATCGCAAGTGGCGGCGGTTAGTTATACGCACAAATGGTATTTCCTGTTTCATCTAAAATTCAGTAAAAAGTTTATTTTGCTTTACAATCAGATTTTCCAATGTTTCGTAAACATTTAACGTTAACTTAATGCAAATTCGTAAACTTACAGGACAATGCCTTGCGTGAAACTAATAATCTAATCTCTGCGTTGGGCATTGATTAATTCCCCTTGATTGCCTTTAAAACTATATACATCATGCTTCAAAAATAAGGGTACCAACTTTAAGAGAAGGCAGAAATAGAGTGCTTTTATATAGAATGTATGGTTTAAAATAAAAGATAAAGGCCTCAAAAGACGCTTCTCGTAAGACAGCGGCAGTTCCGACAGCATGAAAGCTCCATTCTTCTCACACATTCACATGTAATAGTGTATTTAAGATTCAGTGCACATGTGTAGATAAGTATGAATAGACAACACGTCCAGATTCACATGTTACTGTATCTTACATTTTGTTATTCTGTTTCATATCCGACTCTGTTTATTTTTCTAGGATTTGGCACACATGAAGACGATGGAGATCTTGATTTCTATCCTGGCGGTGGAGATCCTCCTGGGTGTGAAAAGACAATAATACGGTCTTTCAAAGAAGATATCCCAACTGAAGGTTCGCAGTTTAATGCTTTTAATTGATGTGCACAAAGTGGTTATTTAAAAGCAACTCTGAAGCTACTCAAGAATAATTAATTTATTAAAAATAGACAAGGGCAAAATTACTTCCTCTCTGAAATATTTATATATAGTCTTATCATGAAGTGATGACAGCTGAAAAGCACTTAAAGGATTGTTATTTAAAATCTTCATCACAGCTGTTTCGATGGCGGATACATCATATAACCTATTTCAAATAAAACAATTGATTTTAGGAACAAGTCATAACATACAGCTAAGCAATCACATACAGCTAACATACAGCAACCTAATTTGAAAAACATTCTTGCTTTTCAAATAATTACATAACATTTAATTTTAATTATATAAAAAACATTCTTATGTTTTTATGTAATTAGGTTGTGATAGGAAATCCCTTTTATTCAAGCTAAGAAATACATTCCATTTTTATCCATATCTTTCCGAATAATAATAACCCTCTCATGAAAGAGATCACTCTGAAAAATCAGCTGCAGTCTTCTTGATAGTCTGGTTTCACGATGATGACTGTAAAAAAAAGAGACCTATAAATGCAACATGTTAACCACCTACTTGATAGCAGAATTGAACACATTATTATAATATAATTATAATTATTAAAAATATAGAAAGTATAATGTTATTCTTATATTTAAGAGAATTTAAAAAAATAGAAAAGATCTTTTTTAAATATCTTTCATAAATACATAATCAATTCTCGTAGCCTAACGCATAAGTTATCAGTTTACTATATGGGGAATTGCAACTTCGAATCCCTTGCTGCTTCACCTTACACTAATGTGCTTTTGGTATCTTGAAAAGTGTTTTTTCTGAGCACAAAACCACCACTATTGATGGACTCAGTAAAGCATCGGAAGAGAAATGGAAATCATAACCGTTGGAAAGTTTATGAAAAGCAATTCTATGACGGAAATCACTATGCAGACTTATAATCCAGAAAAAAAGGATATTAGATCGAGCATTTAAAAAAGTACTGTGTAGATTTTTAGACATTAATAATTGTTCTAAAACTGTACACCGTCTATATTTTCTTTTAATGTTAATTAGAATAATCGCTCAGTACAGAATTTCATTTAGCACCAACATATTTTCTCATGCGAGCATCAATAATCTGTTTCGGAATAGTCCTGATATAGTTCCCTATCAAATTGCAATTATCCATGGCTGATAAGTTTCAATGCAGATAAACCGGGATGAAACTGATGCACTTCTCTACTTAGCCGTTTCTGAGAATTCCTTTCACATTACTAATAACAGCAGAATTCCTTCTGAAAATCAGAGAAAACTTCCAAAATATTAAGTTAACACTTAATTTAGTTCAGTGTCCGCCTTTTGTCCCTAAAGCAAATAATTATGCCATCTTGACTCAGGAAGGAAAGGTAGTTAACACTAAATAAACCACTTGAACAAGTTCAAGGAATGTAGAAATTTGCAGCCAGCGTCTGCTTCGCCTACGCAGCTATCGATGAAAGATGCTTAACGAAACGAGGCTTTTGGGGGTCCAGCATTCGATCCGGTTACGGCCCATTGGTCCTTCGACCACCAAATCAAGGCCATCTTGATGGAAGGCGAAGGCCTTGCCCAAATGGCCTTCACCTTCTATACTGTTGCGGCCTTTGCTTGTCCTTCTCTATTGTCACTTTTCCGTTGAAACGGGAATTTCCTCTGGCATCGGCCAGGTATATGGGGTCCGTTCGGCTGTTCGGACCCTGCTTTCAACTGTCAACAACTGTTCCCGTCCATCACTGCATGGGTTTTTAGTTGACTGTCCATTCTGTACTCCTCTCTTCTCCTACCGGAGTGTTTAGTTATTGTTGTCTCACAGTAAGGAAAATTTTTCTTTACTCTAAAAGGCAAACCACTTCTTCTAGAAGGTTTCGAATTTTTTACATAGAAGGTATTTTAGCTAATATTTTGAACTTCTAAAAAATGGAAGTCAGATGAAAGAGCTTTAGTCCAACATTCTAGAATATTCTGTGCCCTTTTATTCTTTGATATGTTCAGGGAAAATAGTACTTTAGGTTTAAATTTGATTATTTAAATTCCAAACAGTTAACATTATTATTATTTGCTTTACATATTTACATAAATGGTAAGACCGCTCAAAATTGTCAGTTCTAAATGGATAGGATTTTGCAAATGGATTGTCTGTAAGAGCATTCGAGGTTTTTCCAATGTAATAAAAATACGATCCACTGTCCCATTGAAAATTATCCACAATGCACTCTCTTGTTAAACAGTAAAACCTAATGAGCTATCTTGAATTAAAATAAATACTAAAGAAAAATAATAATACAAATTCTTTTATGGGATGTGACAGTAAAATAATATTAATAAATAATAAAATAGATTCATTTAATAATTTTATTGGTGCGAATTCTTAGAATAAAATATTAAATGTATAACAATTAACTTGAAAGCGTATTTGACGGCTAAATGTTGTCTAATTATTACCCTGACTACAATAAATTTACACAAATGAAAATTTAAAATTCAACTGATTTCATTTGCGCAATCCTGGTGGATTATATCTAAACCGAAAATTTGCAAAGCAAATTGTCGATTACTTATCGACCTTAACTTTCTGAAACTTATCTAACTCTTTAGAAGGAAATTTATAATTATCAAAATCAAATTCTGTAGAACAAGACATTTCTCTACAGGGTGTTTCTGAATTCTACCGACGAATTAAGAAGGGTGATAGTAGGCATTAAAAGGTTTAAACATTGTCATAGAACATTAGGTCGCAGACCAGGTTTAGTGCGAGAAAATTGCAAAAATAGTTATAAAGGGTGTGATGTCGAATAAAACAAAGGAGGCAATAATAAGTAGAAAAACATTTATTCGAAATGAAGTAGGATTACAATGCATCACAGTTTAAAGTTAGAAAGAAGAAGACGAGAAGTTGTGTCCGTGAAGGACAGAGGACAGACGACACTGATGGACGAAAGATTGCCAAACATGTTCAAACATACCCGTTGTGCTGGCGATGTCTTTTGAAACGGCGACGATCCGTGCTGTCTGATCCTTCAGTGTATCCACAGGTGTCTGATATAAAAGGTCACTACTCGACCGTTAGTGCTTCTAATCCTTGCATTCGTTAGGTCACTCTCTTCATCTGGCTCACTGTCCTCTTGACGTCTTGCGATTTTCACCCTCTAAATGTGGGTCGCCAGACATTCTATGGTAATTTTTCGCTATGAATTTGTCTGTCGAATTTGGAAACACCCTGCAGAAGAGTCGCTTATCAGGATCAGACAGCAGTTAAAATCGAAGTATCCTCAAACGAGTGCCAATAGTTTGAAACAGAATCAGCTCTAATACTTACAAACAGCAAATCAGCTAGTTGCTCAACAATATATAAACTGCAGTTAATTCTAACTAAATTTTAAATTCTCTTACCCTTGCTTGCACTAACGTCTGAGCTAGACGATCAGATTAAATATATAAGAATCAGATTAAAGATAGAACACTCTTAATATTAAGTCTGGTTAATATTAACTGTGCAAGTTAAAACAAATGGTGCAACTACATGGTTTTGGTCTAAATGAAGTATAAAATTATTTCTTTTTTTAACAGCACTTGGCAACCTGATTGCTTGCCAGCACTTTCGAGCTTTCGATTTCTTCATATACTCCTTCAACCAAAATGGATGTTTATTCGTTGGAGTTGAATGTCCCTCCTGGGCAGAATTCCTGAAAGGTCAGTGCGACTGTGGTCCTCATGGAGAAAAATGTGCTATCATGGGTATTTTTGCTCCCACATACACATTTCTAGATGGAAAGCATTACAGTGACAGGAGATTCTACTTGAAGGTTGGTCCTGAAAGGCCGTTCTGTGGTTAGTAATGGTAACCTTTCTTTAAATCTACCTCTTTAGAAGGAAATTTATAAAAAACAAAAACATTTTTATTGTTAAAGGAAAGAATTTTTAGGAAACATTATTATGATTGTTTTTTTACTTGCTCAATCAAATGAAATCTGTGAAAAATCAAAGTGCTGCTAGAGCAATTTTCTTATATAACTTAAGTACAATGTTACAGGCTCCAAACTTCGTTAGGTATTATTCTTTAATGAGTATTTTTTTAATTTAAAATAAATTATCTTTAATTTTTATACAGTTTTGGCCTTATAAGGAACTGCAAAAGCTTCGTAGAAAAAGAGATTTGGTTTATCAGGTTCTCATTGATAAACACAAATTTTCAATTCTGATTTACTCAGATCTTTTTAACCATAATCGAGTATAACCGCAATCATTTATACCAGGCTCAGTTTAATAAACATAATCCAGAATTCTGTAGGCTGTAACATGGTACACGGATAATTAAGGTAGCTTATTTGTCACAATATGCATTTTTAATATTCCTTAGGTGACCATTCAACATATTGGTCAATATCTCTTACATAAAATTCAAACAAATTCGTAATAGTCATATAAAATTTAACCTGACTTCGGATTTAGTGGGAGTTCTTTCATAATGATCATACATTCACTCCTACACATTAAGCGGAGAAGATGAGTGACATGAGCACCATTCGGGGTTCCGGGAAAACTGAAAAAATTAAACGATGCTGAGGATTAACGCAATCTACGCTTCACTCAGAGCAAGAGTACAAAGAGAATTAAATGCACACTCCTTAACATAATCTTATGTATTTAACAACAGCCCTGTCTTCTTCATCACGCTAAACATCAGACCAGAACATCCTCTTTGTTACATATCGTAGATGGACACTCATCGTCCGGATCTTCGCACAATTGTCGTAATCGGAATCTTTATGTCTACTAAGACTGTGCACACATTCCCGTTCTTCTCTTTCATTATTCACTAAATAACAGTCTCGAACATCATTCAAGGTGTGACAAATGCAGTATTTCGCTGTGGCGAATACACGTGGATAGAAACATCGCACCCGAATAGTTGCACAACATAACAGCCGATATTCTAAGTCTGGAATTTTTCTGTTCACTCATTAAATATCAGTCCATCATAGACGGGAACACAGCACAGAGATCGTCGTATCGGTAGCTGAGGCTTTACGTCTTTTTTAAAGACGTGAATTAACACTTTCACGTCCGTTTCATTCATTATACAATAAATGTCACTTTTGAAGGTACAGCAAATAACTATTTAATTCAGTTGATCGTTTGCAACTTAACAATAGTTATCAACCTCTTCTTAAACATAAGTATCAAAAGCGAAATTCCACTGCTCAGTCGATGTTTTAACCTTGCAAATTACTCAGTTTCTAACGACATATTTTATCTCTCTATCAAATCCACATTGCGTATTTTTCATCATTTCTTCTTCGTTTTGCCGAACTCCTTAGAACCTCTCAAATCTTTCTTTTATTCCTTTCGCTCCTCTATTTCTTCCAATTTCTATCAATATCCTCCTCTTCACCTTCTAACCTATTTATCACTTAAAATAATTTCTCACAAACCACACCTCACATCTTCTTACATTGATTGATGCCAGTCATTTAACTATTTTTTCCAAAACAATTGCATACCGCAGCAATTTAAATTACGCACCGAACTTTTCCTCATTTCCTCATTTCGCTGCATGAAAAAGAGATAATTTTTGGTAAAACCTTTTTTGGTACCAAGCTTTTGTAGACAGTATGTTTAGATCTCGTTTCCTCAACAGTCCAAGGGTAATTTAAACTATATAATGGCGCCTTGCTTAATAAAGAGAATATTCCAAAGTTACTGCTTATGTCACTTTCAGTCTTTATGGCTACGTCTGCAGTGTTTATGTTACGCTTAATTATCATTTTCCAAGATGCAATAATTAATGCCCTTTCTTTCCTCGGCTTTCCTTTCGTGCTCACCAGTCGCAGCGTTGTTAGAGTGCATTATGTATGTATTTTTGGCTGTGTGCCAATGCTAGGTTTACACTCAATCGGAATATAATGACTACTGTCGCTGACTACCATACAGAATGACCCGCATTCGAATCCTGGCGAAGGATCCCTTAGAATGTTTGTAAGCCTATAATGACTGTGAGTCAAGGGTGCACTCAAAATATAGGCAAGCCAAAATCCTTTCGAGCGGCTAGTGAAAGGAAAGAGAGGTGGAGATCTTGCGATCGCACTTTGGAGTATTTTTCCTCAGAATTCCATCTCGAGCGGAAGTTTAGAAGTTAGAAAGACCTGGCGATAGCTACCTGGATATTCGCCCTTGCTTTAACCTGTACCTGCTCGTCCTTTCTTCCCTGCTCAAACGGTATAGCGGTATAGTGATTAGTGACGCTGACTGCCATATCAAACCGCCGGGGCTCTAATCTCGGAGAAGGCATGAATATTCGTAGGCGTTATAGTTTGTGCTATAAAAAGAGTGTACTAAAAATACAAATCTAGCCGAAATCCAGTCGAGAGGTTAGTGAAAGGCAAAGTGGAAGTCCTTCGGACCGACCACCGAGGTGTTCTTCCTTGTAATTCTAAAATTGGGTGGCAAGCTTAACAGTTGGCGAGGCCGGGCGATTAATAATATAACTATAGGAGTGCACAAGCATAAGCTTTGCTTCAAACTGTTCCTATACCTGTTATCTCTTTCATGTTCTCCCAATAAGCATTATATTACTATCCACTGTGCAGTGAATTTATGATATATCTAAATCTATAAGCACAATATAATGTATTAAAAACAAATGCATAATTTAAGTATATTCGCAGGTCGCATAAAATTGCTACCCGCAGCAATTTTAATTATCCTGCCGCCATTTTGAGACTGCTGCTATAATGTATGAAAACATTAATTCCTTGTATTAGGGCCGAAAAATGTGGTGAAAGAGACAAATGCAAAAATGCGCTATAATTAAGGTAGAAACGGTTATTGTACTAATGCAAATACATACGTTATGTAAAATAATATGTCAGAAGTCTATAACCACATAATTGTAAAAAAAAAAAAAGAATTTAATATGTTCCTTAATGAATATGAATTTCTGTTAGTGGCTCAGTTTTCAATAAAAAAATTTTAAATAAATGAGAAACTTTTCGTCTGAGTAGAAATTATAAAACATCCATCGTATTTTAATCTTTTTAAATGTCTCGGCTTGTTAGTGCTTAAATTTGGATCCAATCTTGAGTAAACATTATCCGGTGTACAGATGTTTTGCTTTTCCATGAGTTTACAAAATTCTCTATATCCTTTAACTAGCATTTGGTTTATAACAGTTCAGTGAAAGACAAAAAAAAAAAAATATGTATACATTGAAAACTAAGAAATTAGGAATGCATATTACAAATCGAAAAATGTTTCATTGTTCTGTAATCAAAAATGGTGGCAGTTATATTCACAGATATAAAAACTGTATATATTAAATTCATAAACTTGATTACGTATGTAATTGAAATTTATACGTGATTTTTTTAATCTTTAAATTACAAAAATGATGAACAAATTAAAATATATAATTACTAATTCACCAGTCATAACTCTGTATACTTCATTAATGGCAATTATTATTATTCCATGAATAAAAGCATGAAGATTTTATACAGAAGCAAAGAAGTGGTTATGCAGTTTATATTTAAGTTTTTGTAATAATTTCTTAAAATTCAAATGTTATATTTTTATTAAATTATACTGTTCGAAAACTGATTTGTGAAATGCAACTAAATCATACGTATGTGTTTTCCCTCACAAAAAATATTTACAACTATTTACACTTTCGGTAATGATAAATTAATCAATTAATCACTAGTTTTAATTTCATATTCTTAATTATAGCTTATCTTGCTTTGCATTGTATTATTACCATTTCTATTTCTACTCCATTGCATTGTGAATGTTTCTACACTAGACTTTTATTTAATTTTTAGTACACCAGTATCAAATTACAATATATCTCCAAACCCTGAACTATCTCAAGTCTTACGGATTTGAAGCTGCACAAGCAGAAATAACAGTTACAGGAAAATTAGGAAAGTTAAAAGGAAAATTATATCTAGGGTATGTTTCAGTTTTTCCTTTATATGTTCTATCATAATGTGTAAGATTCTGTACTGTGTACTTTTAAGTTACAGTTGAATGTGAAAAATCTTAAGAACTGGTAAGCGAATAATCGCTTGAGTTCGTGCTGAATAACGGCGAAGCTATCAAGGGCCTAAAGTTCGGCCGAGCGTAATAATAGCTTAAGAAAGAGTAGCCTAAAAAGGCGGACGCGTGCTAGCCAGAATCACTGGTTCTCTTTGACGAAGACAGTAGAACTTCGCGGTTAAATACTTCTCTTCAATTTGAATTCAAGCGCGAATCTAAAACTGTGTTCTGGGCGGAAGAAGTAAGTTGAAATTCAGGAAGACAGGAAAGGAACTTTAACTCAAAATTTAACTGTTAGGAAAATTAACATAATCCTTACAAATGCTCTAAATTTTCATGTCGCTTTATGTAATTAAATTCATATTTTCTTGCATATTCAGAAGAATGTTTTAAAGGTGAAACAATTATGTAATTTATTATATATGGAGTGATTATGCCAAATGATGTTTCTGAATGCTGTACTGGCTTTGCAATTCGGAAAAGGAGAAAGAATTTCACAAAATCGTCAGATGTGTTATATAGGCTCTTTGTTTTTAACATTCTTTGTGTTACGTTTAACTGAATCCATTGAATTTAAAATCGCTTGACTATTGCATATTCTGTGTTTCAGTTTTTAAGTTTGCTTGCTTTATGATTTAATAATTTTTTATGTGTTGACGAATAATACCTGGTGTCTTTTTTAGTATCCATCTTACTGAAACAAACCAAGTGAAGAAATTCCTAATGTCTTCAAGTCATCCAGTCGGCGAAATCCTGTCAGCTATTGTAGTTATATCCCAAACCCCAGTTTTGCACACGGAGGGACACTTCTCAAAGGGACATTATGAGAGTGTAACTGATACAGTAGTGGACAAAGTGAAGATAAATTATCTTTTCCCTTTGTTAGTATCATTTTAGTATTACTTATTTCTATCGCTTTACACTTTCTACACAATACTTTATTAAGAACTCAAAGTATTATGTATTTAATATTGATATCTTCTGTGCATAATTATTCTATGAATATTCTTATTTTGCCCATGAATCAAACATGAAAACCTCTTTTCACACTAGAAATGTCTCCGATTAATGTATAAGATGTTAATTATCTCATCGTCCAACGTTTTCCCTGTTAATTTTCTCATAATCCAAAGTTTTAACACTTTTCCACTTACTTATGTTACTGCCCTATGTTGGCAACAATTGTTGAATTATATATTACCCTTCAAAAATGAATTGTTTCTTTTCGCATATTGTAAATGCCTTGTAAGTGCGCTTTTATTTATAAATGGAGTTCCACAAATGTTATATTATCTCGCATGTAAACCTTCCGGTTCAATATATATTTCGTAATTTTATTACCTTGTGAGGTATTTATGTTAACTAACCAGTCATTTTATGTTACGAGCCTTTATTGTCACTTCGTTCTTTCCATTTTCCTGCCAGAATGCAAATTTTAGCTCCCGTGTATTTAAGAAAGCGTTTGAGGTTGTTTTATTCAGAGCTCATTCCGCCTGCTGAAGGCCACGTTAGTAGTTGATATTCTTCGATAGCGTTCCTGTCAACGGCGTTAATGGCAAGGGAAAGCAGGGTTGCCACATTTGGCGAGAAATCGCCTATTTGGCGATATACCATGGACGGATGGAGAACCTTCTGTAACGAATTCTTACCAGTTTAGGCCAGAATGTTCTCAAACACAAGCCGAAAGCTATACAAACCCTGCTGGCCCTCAGTCAGAGTGTGCCTCGTCTAGCGAGTTGACAGCCGAGCAGCGAGTTCTGAGTTGGTCGTCGAGTGCATCGAAGAGTCTCTTAGTGTATCGCGGTTAGTGCATCGTCGAGAGAGTGTGTTAAGCTCCGGAAACGACTGAACCGAAGAGTCGGGAGCTGTGCTCTGTGTGTCGTCGAGAACATCGCGAATTGTAGCGTGGAGAGTCTAGAGAGTAAGTGGAGTTCCGAGAACGATCGAACCGAGTCGGGAGCTGTACTCTGGTGCTTTGCAGTGAAGCTGTTGTCTCTACCGTTATAGCCTGATAACCTGAAGGTTGTGTCGCTGATTGTTCCAGCGAGTGTATAGTAGATCTTCGACGAGTGTAAAACGTGTTTTGGAGCTGTCCTGACAATACTGACCGATAAAGTGTGTTTCGATATTCCATCAAGTGCTGTCGTCGTTATTCACTCCAAATCCACGCGAACCCTGTACGAACGTGAAGGAAGAAATAACACAACTGGTGTCAGGAAAGAAAAAAAACACAACAATATCCATGCGTAACCTTTGGCTAATTAAGACTTAGTTTTAATTTACAATTCTACTTTTCGAGTGCACTCCATAACTGTTGGCTGGTTTGTAAGCACCGGCAGTACCTTCTGTTCACCTAAATTGAGATGTTAATAAAATTATCCTTTACACAATTTTAGTACGTTATGTTTGCTTATCTAGACATAGCGAATAATCGCTTAGCTGTACATCGGAGCCTTGACATGGTGTATGCTACCAGAACAAGTGAGACCCTACCACCTTAATTCATATTGTGACGACAAGTATGCTCTTTACTGACTGTAAATGTGTAATATACGTATTTCTGCTAAGGGAGCAAATTAGTCGATTTGAAAAATAAGTTTGATAATCCCCTTAAATTCATGGGAAATAAATTTATCTGCTTAAACAACTTTACCCTTATTGTACTGATGTGAATAAATTGAAACTTCTGGAAATTTCTATATGACAATAATATGGTTAGATAGCGTACTTTAATGTTTGAGCAACATTATTATTGCTGGGAATGAAAACCAAGTTAGGTTACCTATCGAACCGTACAGAGAACGTTTCAAACATGATTGGTACGACTAAATATCACTTTAACGATTGTAATTCAAGAAATTAATCAAGTAACATAAACGCCGTAATGATTTTAGTCGTGTAGTATCTTTTAATAAAATTTTCGAAATTCAATTTTTCTATGTTCATCGTAAGAAAATTCTATCAATAAGACAACTGCTTCTCATACACTTCCCATAATTAATCGAAAACTTTTATCCACTTACGATCAGGCCCACCAACGGCCGAGCGGTAAAGTCGCTGAACACTGGTACCTCGGTCCGAGGTTCGAATCCCGCGAACGGGCTGGCTGCATGGGCGTTTTCGTGGTTTTCCCCATGTGTAACGTGTATACGAGCCAGTTTCCCTTAGAAAGTCCTCCACGAAGGCATCCTTCCTCTTAGGCAGATAGCCCTCGAGGCGTTTCCATAATCACACACACACCCACTTACGATCAAAATTAATCGATATATCATTACTTAAAAGCTTAACGGAAGAAATATAAGTGTTATAAAAGATATTTAAGCACATTTTATTTTCAAATGAATGTTTCTCAAATATAGACTTTTTGCTGGAAAAAGATTATATTTTCGCAGGATGCTATTTTTTAAATTATTTATTATATTAAATTAAATTTCGTTAGTTTATTATTTTTTCCCCTTGCAATGAAAGTAGTTTCAGTTATCTAATTTCAACAAATTTTTAATCCAGGTTTGATGGACCATGGACCTGTTTTTTCCTCCTTAAAGATCTTTCTAGGAGAATATTATTTATTAACTGAAATTTTCTAGTAAAAGGCGCGTACAGAAATTTCACTTTTGTATGTTTTTACTAAAATGTGATCCGTGATCAAAATCGTCATATTCAGGAAAAAACTGGTCCATAATATTCGAAATTTGTATTAAACATTTGTTGAAATTACTTTACTGAAACTATTTTCATCGCAAGGAAAAAATATTAACAAATTAACATAATTTAATTTCATTTGATTCAGTCCTTATACTTGAAAAATGAGTCTAAGTAATTTTTAACGCAATGTTTTTAAACACTTTGTACAAAAAGTTGAAAATGGCGAGTATGCTCGAAATATTAAAAATGACATGTCTTATAGAGCATATTATTTGTATATTATATTATTTGTTGTCCATAATGCCACATCAATAAATATCTCAAGGTTGCATTATAAAATTTAATTTATTTGAAGAAATTTGAGTCAAGATTTTTTTTTTCAAATTTCAGGCCAAAGGAATATACAACTTCCGTTCTCTGCAGGACTTCAGAGCATCCCCATAACAGTGCTGGAAGAAAGTTTGAGCTCTCGGCTGAATTTTGTTATTAGATTCACAACCATTGCAAGAACTGAAACTACTTGTTAAGCAACAAAGCAGGCTAGTGGTTAAACCATATTTATGGCCAGAATAATAATTGTCTGCCTCTTACCAAAATGGATACATGTCGGTTAATTTAAATGTTTTTCTTTCATGAATGTAATGTGAACATGAACAAAAGAAAGTTGACTACTATGTAAAAACATGCATTATCTTCAAAAGAAGTGAACCATTATCCCAAGCAAACAAAAAATTGGGATATTAGTGATCATGGCTTTCCTGACGTAGAATATGTAGGTGCCATTTCCTCTAGAATGAAGTTAAGCCAATGGAATAAACTGAACACTGTAAGCTTGCTCTTACGAAACACTGCAAGCATATGTTTTACATGCATTAAATTATGGTTGCTGTTATATAAGCTTAGTTATATATAATATTTTAGACTAATCTTGTGTGCATTTTTAGTTCTTTGTCCAAAGTAAAAGAAGCACTGTAATCTCGAAAAATTTTGGGCATCACATTTCAACTAAAATATCCTTTTCGACCGCTCTCGAATCCATATGAACGTGTTTTTTTTTTTTTTTTTTTTTTTTTTTTTTTGCTTGACATCAGTACGTACAGATATGATAAAGGATTTTTTTTCTTTTCGAAACGGTTTGTAAGATGGGATCAAAATTGATTCAGAAGGAATTTTTTTTCGTGACATCTGTGCGTACGTACGTTCGTATCTTGCGTAACTCAAGAATGATTAGCCGTAGTACGCTGAAATTTTGTATTTGGGACTGCTGTAACTTCATTTGTGTACGTGCCTTTTTTATTGCAATCAGACACACCAAACTTGTATATATACATCCACCCTCTTACTCGGGTTGGTAAGCTCTGTTTATATATATATATATATATATATATATTGGTAAATTGTGCATTTTTTGCTTGAAAAGTGATTGAATTATGTTGTTCTTATGTTCTGGTTAAGGTTTTTATCTTTAGTTGATTTGCATGCGATAGTTGTAGAACTATCAACAATTTTAAAATGTAAGGGGCAGTAAACCTAATGTAACGGCTATTTGCTCACATTTGAAACGCTTAAAAGCATAGTAAATTCGGTATGTTGGTGCGCTAACTTCAATGTCCTTTTGCTCAGTGGGACTGAAAGTTAAATTTAAATTTTTGTGCACCGAAAATTTTTCTTGTCTCACCATTTGCTGAATTGTTTGTTTTTGTGTCGAAAATACAATTTGAATTACAAAACTTTTTAAAGTGTTTTTAACCATATTTGATATTTTAGTTCTTTTTTTCTGGGGGGTACTTACAGTTTTTAATGAAGATGTTTTGGGGTTTTACATATTTTTGTCTCGACGTTAAGTGAGAACTGAATTTATTGAATGAGATATTCATCTCAAATGAAATTTTAGGAAATAAGTGTAAATGAAACGCAACAGAATATTTGTATAATTTAATAGGCCATTCAAGGAAGTCGTGTGGTGTCTACATCAGATTTTTAAAAGATAAAATCATACAAAATAATTCATGCTTTTAAAATTGCAACTGTTTGTGACTAATGTTATGTCCCATACGAACATGCAACCAGGAGTTGGATAGTCAAATTTGTTATTTAGTTTCTTTCAGAAGGGAAGCCTAGAAACAGCGTCGTGAATAATAAAAGCCAAAAGCACGATATTCCAGCGAGATATTTTATGTACTGGAATGATTTCTATTCTAAGGACATTAATGCTAAATTTTTCCCCTTTTAACTAACATTTAGCGTGAATCGGTTACAAAGGAACTGCGATGTATCTAATATATAGTTGTGTACAGTTCTAAATTGAGCTTGGAACGTCATTAAGCACGATGAGCTTTCAAAGAGCGTTAAATAAATACTGAGAATTCGATCCCAGGCGAATGGGCTGTTACATGATTGAGTTTGTGGTTTTCCCCACTGCTTAACGTGAATACGAGCAAGTTTCCCTTACAAATTTCTCAGTTGAGGCAGATAACCTTTGTGCGCCTTGCCATATTTCAACAAAATAACCTAACTGTTGTTCTGGAAATGTTGCATTCTAGGCATAACGCTCATCCATGCAGAAGTGAGGTGGTACTCTATCGTTTTGAGATCGCATATATGTTTTTAAGTATACTGAAACAGAATTCACTAGTTCTGACAAAACATTTTGTGAAATCACTCGATACGTTCTTCCATCAAGTTGCCCTTACAAAAGGTAATGACCAATTAAATAATCATAGGCATCTACAACTCAAGTATGCTTCAGAAATGCTAACTGGTACTATGTGGATACGTAGCGTATGGTATATGGATGTTTTCTGATATGAGATTCTGTGGTATGGGAATTACTGGTTACCCTCACATGAGAATTTTAGTAATTAATAATTTCCTCACGGGCATTTTGACGCAGATCTAGGCATATGCATCAAACTCTGGCTGCGCTGCAATCTGCTAAAACAGCCAGCAGGCAGAATCGATAGGAAGCTGATAATATGCATGTGTCAAGGCTTTCCCCTTTGTGCCTCAGAAGGATGTAATTGTTCGTCACATAATTAACCCGCATCGTATATTGGGCACACTTACAAAATAGGAGATTTCTTGAGTGCTATGTTGGGGACGATCTCCAATCCTACGCAAAGTATTCTCTGTAAAATGGGATTTCTCTGACGACTTGAACGCCTTACGGACTGCTATAACCTGATAAAAAAGTGAAAAGTGGAAAGTTCTCCATTGTTGTCACTAAGGCTTCCTTTGCAATTCCGTTTCTAGTTCGATCCATGCAGTATTTACTCACCTTCTCTTGATTCGTAAAATAACACATCATCAGACCAGAGACTGCATGTTTTCACTTGAAAGTACCCTCTATGATCTCACCGCTTCAGTTATGCTCATGTGTTATTAGTACGATGAAATGTGTTTTTAGGTGTTTTCTATCACCCCTTAAAATTTTGCATTACCCCGTAAAGCTCAGAGTTCTCAAAGCTGAAGTATCTCTACTGAGAGTTCCTAGAAGGACAAACTAGAGCCAAATGCCTCAAACTTGACATGTATGCAGTTCAGGCAATGGAAAAAGAAGACGTTTAACAACAGCAATAGTTCAAAACTGTTGCGAAAATATCACTTGCATTATTGAGCTATTAAATTCTAATTTATAACTTGTATCATTATCAGTTCAGAAACAGGCTGATTCATTTATTTCTTTCGTTTCATCAATCCACCCCCTGACAACGATGCTGTGAAGGAAACAAATAACTTTTCTTCTTTTATTGAGTAAATAAGTAAGCAATAATCGCAGACTAAGACATAGTAAGCAATATAATGAGCTATAGTAAGCAATATAGTGTATTTATGCTGTACCAACAAAGTATGCAAAACGTTTCAAATAACTTCGAAAGATGTCAGAAGCACTGGCAAATATATTTGTTGCCAATACATTTGGATAATGCTTAATTCTAAACAACAGCATTATCGACTTAACATTTTTCAAGACTTCTTAGTCTTAAATTCCTAATATGTCTACATCTATCAGCCAAACTATAAAATGTTAAATGAAAGTTCGTCTCCAACTTGGATTTCACAACTAAGGGTCATTTTGCAGTTGCCTTTTATTGATATAGGGAATTAAAGAAAACGGTTAATACACTGACCGGGTTATTCAAAGAATCCTTATTCCACTTCGAGCAGCCCACAATGACAATTTCAGAATTTTCTTCGCTTAAACTCTTACCATTTAGCATCATATTAAACAATATTAGATAACATATGGGTTCTAACAGGCAATAATTTACTTTGTAAAACCAGTATCTAAACTTCTAATATTATATACAAACAGCATAGTATTACAGATATTTTTATGATCCTCTTCGTTAAATACATTTATTTTTCTCTAGCTCATTTTGTTGTAAGGTGTAGAACACATTTGACATCTAAAGTGTATATATATATATGTAACTAATTGTTTATGTGTTTACAGATATAATTTCTAGTCAACAGACAAGCTATATTTTGCGGAAAGCAAAATTTATACACCATCTTGCAGCTGATTGGGATGTTTATCTTTTAAACCGCTGTATAATTAAACGTCGCTTATAAATATAATTGCAATGTTTACATGCTTCAGGTATCTTACGCATTTACTTTAAAAATGCATAATTCCAGTCAATGACTTGAGGATAACTTTTACGAATATTCATTTTTGATTTAACCATTCCAGTTCAACAGTTTGTTATTAGTTAGAAGTGAATTTAAAGGTTTGAATATCCAAACAATATTTCCGTTTCTTTCATCTCTAGACGTTTATTCAAGTATATATGTTATGTTATTTTCAAATTATTTTGCCCGAACACTTACAAAATGCTTCATTAAAATCGAATAAAAAGGAACAAAATTCAAAAGAAGTTGTTACATGTTCTAAATTTTTCAATTTTTCTAAATTTCTCATTTTCATTCTAAATTTGCTTTATTGTAAGTGATATTTCTCCAACTTAGTATACTTCTATATGTAACATATTTTATTTATTCTTACTGTACAGTATGCCAAATTATCTGTATTATTAAACTTTGTATGAAAGTTTTACTTCATATTTATTGTGATAACTATTTTGGTACGAATTTAGTTTACATAGAAATATATGTATACACATTTTTTAATAATTAAAGCAATTTTTTGTCTTTGTTTCAATGAGTCTTCAGAAATGCATTCTTCAGAAAGTTATTCGATTCAAAGAAATAATTTTATGTATTTTAACATAATTTTTATGCTACATTTTTAATATCTCATTAGGAGCAACCGGGAACAATTTTTAGTATTTCCATAAATGTTCCTTAATATATTCAAATAAAAATATTAATATTTTTCATAAAGACTATTGGAATTGGATTATTATTTAAGTTTATTTGAGAAGCTATATGTAATACAAAATAGAACAAAATAAAAGAAATATTTATTTTCTAACCCTTGCGGTTTTGAATATGCAGGAATCCCGATTTGGATAAAGAGTATTTTCACCTAAAATGGAATATCTAGAAAAAAAAATGCCCCTCTAATTAATGGTTTAGGGCAGTAAAGTGTTGCTTAAAATAACGGCTTACATATTCCATGTAAATGCAATCGAATGAACAGACAATTGCTGAAATATAATATCAATTAAAATACAAATGAATATTTAAATAACTTGGGTTACGTGTGATTCTCGAAATTAATTTTAAAACCATTTGAATAACAAAGAATCAATTGATTGTTAAAAAGTGATATAAAAATCTCACAGACTACCAAATCAAACCAAGCATGCTCTTCTTCAAGTATCAATTCTTTTATATCTTTAATCACGAAAAGAATCTTACGTGGTACTATAATTAGCTAAACTTATACCTATGAGACACCGGTGTTGAAGTAAGACACTTAAGATTGGCAACGATGTGAGTTTTCATTAAATTTTTGTATTCTTAAGTGACATGTTGTTAAGAAGTTTCGAGACTAAATAATTAATTTAAATAATTGCTGATAAAATATTTATAAATATACTTGAAATAGATCACGTTTCTTGTCAAATCTAATGTTTTAGTGATCCGAACTGAAGTCTGAAAGCTTAGGTTTTACATTTTCAAGTTGTCAACTGTTTACTTCAAACTAAGAGCATTGTTAATAATAATGAAAGTTCTTATAAATAAGCGATCACCAATGCGACCATCATTTACCAAATTCCTTTTTTAAACCTTTAGAATTCTCTTCGCTTTTGGAAAAAAAACACTGTTAAATTAGAAGAAATCAAGAGTACATTTTCTTCTTTAAAAACGTTATATTCTAATTTAATAAAAATAGTTCATGAAATATTAAAATTTCTGTTAAAAGATGAAAAAGAAACTCAACAGTATGATGTCGAATTAGAAGTTGTAGAGGTATACAAGTAAAAGTGTGACGACGTACTAATTCAGTTAAAATCTTTAAATGACAATTTTGTTTTGCTACAGACTTCCGTTACATTAAACTCTGAAAAGCCTATGTGGAAACCTGCCAAGGTAGAACTTATGAAATCTGGAAGGGAATTTAAAGACTAGTTTTACTTTTGGAGCCAATTTAGAAGAATCTATGAAGATAATAAAATGGAGTTAGTAGATAAATTTCAGTATCTGATCCAAGGCGCTCTTCCGATCCTAGGGCAAAAGAAATAATATTTAGTTTTCCACCAATGACCGAAATTATATGAAAATAGTCGAAAGCTTGAAACCAACATTTGGACAGGAGTACCTCACCAGAGAATTTTTTGTTCAAGAGCTTTTAGGCTCGACTGTAAAAATGGCACTAGTATAAAATCAATAAAAAACATATTTAACTACGTGGTAAACTGGAATCTCATTTAAGGTCCTCAGAATCAATAGAAATGAATTAGGATAAATATTCTCCAGTGCTTTTTACATTAGTTAACTCGTGCATTCCTGAATATATACTATGCGTCTGGCTGAAAAATTCTCCATTATTTCAAGAAGATAAAATTTGTAGTTGCGAGATTTGAAGGGATACTCAGTTCATTTGTTTTTCATCTGAACGCAGTCAACTGGCGATAAGAAAATATTAAAGTAGAATCAAGTTTATACCTCATAGGTATTAATTATTAATTTCTGTGTTTCTCGTGTTCAAAATTTGAATTATTACCTAATGAGGTATAATAGGAATTATACCTCATTAGGTAATAATTCAAATTTTGAACACGAGAAACACAGAAAGTAGAAAATTATTTTTTATTAGCTGCAAGAAATAAAACCTATCGTGCGTTGATACAGACACTATCAAATCTCCATCAACGAGGGGTGAAAAGAGGGTAAGAGAGGGATTTTGCAGGATCAAGTCTATTTTCAGTTAACTGAGAGAAGGCAGCTTCCTCGCTTCCGCTTCCAGTAGCGATTCTACAATTTCCCACTAGATGAACTGTGCCATCCAGAAAACGACCAACAATTCCTTTCAACAAAAATTCCACAAATCAGGTGGTATAATCCTGCGTAGAATGAAACTAAAGTTAAAACTTCTACTGCCTGAGCAGTTTGACTTTCGGCTCTTTCTACTACTAAACAATTAGTAAGATTTGTTGGGTTTACTGGCGCGGCGCTTTATAATCGTCAAAATGTTGGCTTACTCATGTTGGACGCGGCGACAGCGTCTGGCATGAAGGGTTAATTTACAAATTCATAAACATGAATTTCCATAGAGAAATCATACTTCCAATAACGTCCTTTCTTAAAAATAGAACATTTACAGTTACTATTGGTAATGCACAACGAGATTTACGAAAATTTAGAGCTGGAGTTCCACAGGACTTTGTCTTAGGCCCTATCGTCTACCTTTTCTACGTGATGGAATTTCTCAAACCAGTAAATTATATAAATTATTTTGTGGGTTATTATGGCTATTCATACCGCCTTGGCAGTCAAATCAACAAACGTAAACCATGCAATCCTATGTTTCCAAGATTTAATGCCAATAATTGAATACTGGTGCACAAAGGGGAGAACAGCCATCAATGTCTACAAATATCAGTTTTCAATTATTCGTAAGAACCACGTGAAAATTTTACCTAACAAATCCTTGACTCTTTTTTAGGAAATTATTCCAAAAGTTCGCAAAACCTATGAGACCTTATTATTAATTTAGAAGTCAAACAACAAAAATCAGAGTTATATTTTCAAATTTTCACAGGACTAGTTTCGATGGTTTTACCGAACCATCATCCTCAACTGCAAAAGCGAAAGAAAAAGCCTTATTATTATTTTTAATATCAAATTTAATTGGAAGTATTTCATCGAAAATGTTAAGAATAAAGTAACAAAAGTCATCAGCTATCTTTTTCAAATTATTGGCAATTATTGCAAAATAGACTTAAGAAAGAAACATCTAATTTATATTTCAATTGTGCTTCCAGTCCTTACCTACGCTTCACCGGCTAGGACTATCTTTACCAAAAATGACCTGCTGAAACTTCAACACGTGCGAAGTAAATATCTGCGCATCACTACTGACGCGCACTTCTGCGTGCGCAGTCAGAGGTTGCACGAGGAACTCAATATTGACTCTATTGATAAGTTTCCCAACAACATTAACTGAAATTTCTGCAAAACAGCTATTACTTGCAACCATCTAAAGAATTTTAACTTTTTTCGATACGAAATTCTACAATAGGATAAAAAATTACGGCCTCCTGCTGCACATGGTCTAAGAGATTTAAATTTTCCAACGTAAACTCTACACAATCAACGCTGTATTTCTATATATTGCACATAGTTATTATTCTGACCGAAGTTCTTGTTTGCATTTTGTGTACCTATTTTTATCTCTCCTATGACTTGAATCTCATCTTCCAATCTATTAGGACATTAGTTTGATCTCCCAGACCTGGGAAAAATGTTCTCTCGTCCACATTTATCATTTTTCTCTTCTGGGAATCTCATTAGGGGTATTTTTACGTGAAGAGCGTTTAGGGTAGCATATTTATTGAACCTGGCAGACTGCGAAATTTGCAAAATCACGGCATAATATTACAAATAATTCCAGATGAGGTTTTAGACAAAGGCTTTTAAACATGTCTACATACAACATTTTGCCTGTTGCAGTGTTGTTATTTAAAGATACCTTGGCTTTGCAATTCACACACGTAGTGATATTTTACATCAATGTAACTGTGTATTTAATTTAGTTTCCTTTCTAATTCTACGTAGAATTTTTGGTTATACTCTTTATTTTGTTAACTTCAGGAAGTTTGTAGTTTCCATCTTTTTCTCTTTCATTCTCGAATCCTAGATTAAGCGGATACTTCTCCAAGATTTTGAATGTTAATATATTCTTTAAAAATTAGTTCAACTTCTTGAACTGGGTCACGCTTATCATCCATGCATACGTCATCAACGTATACGATTATACAATTTCTAGTAGTTTCCTTGTTCAATGTGAAGAAACATGGATAAATGTTAAATTTATGTGAATTTAATTCAATTGAAATGATGTAATTTCATTAAGTTAAATTGAGTTTAATTCAATTTAAATAAAATTTAATTAATTGAATTTTAATTCAATTTAATGTGAATCATTTTGAACATGGATCAGCACTTCCTTGGGTATGTCCTTGCTTGATCAGGATTTCAGCTATCTTGTAATTACAATTTCTGGCTACCTGTTTTAGCTCGTAGATACTTTTGTTTAATTTACAGATTTTGTATGCTTCTCCCGACGAGACGTAACCTTCTGGTTTTGCTTCATATATATATATATATATATATATATATATATATATATATATCTTTTTAGTTCTTTGTATAGAAAAGCTGTTTTTATGTCGAAATCGTTTATATGCATGTTCTTTTGAGCTGCTATTACCAAGATAATCCTTATCGTTACTGTATTTTACGACTGGCGCGAACGCTTCATAGTAGTTGTACCCAAATGTTTAGTAGTATCCTTTAAGTACTAGATGAGCTATGTATCTAATAGCATTACCTTAAGCATCGGATTTTATTTTGAATCTTCATTTCTTTTCTAATTGATTTCTTTCCTTTGGGTACTAGTTCCCATGTTTTGTTTCTCTTTAATGATTCCACTTCTTCTTTTCTGGATTTTAACCGCAAATCCTTTTCTTTGTTTGGAAACTTTTGATTTCTTTGTTCTTTGTCATGTATGAGAATCTGTTTAGCAGAACTCCCTTAGTCGTTCTGTAGGATCTTCTCAGTAACATAAAAATTTCTTCTGTTTCGATTCCTCCTTCTGTTGTAGCATTTTCACACGATTCTCTCGATTTATTTCCTTTAAAAGGCCATTATATGTACTCATTCTGATCATTTATTTGATGAGGTAGTGCTTCCTTTTTGTTTCATTTTCATCGAATATTACACTTCTTATGATGACAACATTATTTGTGTGTGGCATATAGATTCTTTATCCTTTAATACGAGCGAGATTTCTTTTTCTACTCTTTCATCCGGTTTACTTCTTTTCTGCTTTGGAACTCAGCAATAAGCTGTGCTGCCGAGAACTTTGATCCGTTGTAGGTTCGGCTTTTATCCCAGAGCTCTTATGGCGTTTCTTGAATTGATCTTGATGACAGTCTGCTTTTTAGATAGAATGGTTTTTAATAGAAAATTAATCTGGAGCTTCTTCTCAAAATTTCCTTTTCAGTCTTGAATCGAGTAGAAAGCATCTTGTAGTTTCCATTACATATCGATTTTTCCTTTCTGCTCGACCGTTCTGTGGTGATGAACATGCTATAGAGGTATGGTGCTCGATTCCCTCTCCTTTTACATATACTTCGATTTCTTTCTTTGTGTAGTCTCCTCCACTGCCTGTTTTTAATTCTTTTGATTTCTTTCTGAATTTATTCTTTGCATTTATATAAATTGCCTTAACTTGGAGATAGCTTCATCTTTAGTAGCTAGAAATTAGACCATTGTGTATTTCGAATAATCGTCGATGGATGTTATGAAGTATTTCTTTCCTGCTAAGGATGTCGGGTCAGTATGTCCACAAATGTCAAATATGTCAAGTTCAAACTGTAGTTATTTAGCTTGACACAAAACAATACCGACGTTTTGCTTCTGATGCCCAACATTTGCATTCTTTATCTTTTCCAGTTCCTCGGTCGATTCTTATTTCAATTGCCAGGTCTTCATTTTTCAGTCTCTTGATTGATAATAATTTCTGTGCCAAAGATCCATGCTGTTTTCACTTCTTTTTGTAACCGCAATATCGGCTTTAATAAATATTATGGTTTTAAATTTCTTCATTATTCTGCCATTATCTTCTCTGAATTAAAATATAAAACCCTTCTCTGCGATTTTCCATATGAGTATTCGTTCTCCTTTGAGAGCAGAAACGTATAAAACATCTATTAGTTTTATTTCTATTTCATTATCTTCATCACCCAACAATGTAAATATCCTTCACCGATGCCTTTGGACAATATTCGAGTACCATTAGCAATTTTTAATTACTCTGTTTTGCTGCTATCTAATTTCGTGAAAACGTTTATATTATCGGTCATATGACCCGTAGCTCATGAACCAACTGTCCAAATTTGTATTTTAAAATTTTCTTTCTTTGGTAACTTCCGAATGTATAATTTTCAGTCTTTTCAAACTTCTTATTTCTATTTTCATTTCCATATGAATCCTCGTTTACGGCTTTGTTTGTTTGTTATAATTTCCTCTATTTACTTGCTTTTCCTTCTTGAAAAATGATTACTATTGATTTTGTTCTTTTCTTTGTAGTTATTTAAGAATATGCGTTCTTTTTCTAAATGACCTAATTTTTTACAATATTTGCTTCTTCGCTGATTGAAAGGTTTGAAATATTTTGTTGAAATTCCTTTAGTAAGCAGCTGTTCATTTCGACATGTTTGTCTGTGTTGTGCTGAATTTATCGATTTCGTTTTTACAAGTTCCAACATCAGTTCTTGGGCGTGCTTCTGAAGCTGAAATAAAATTTTTGTAGCTTTTGGTAAGCCGCTTAGTAAGAGTGCTGCAATATGACTGTCTTTCCTTTTCTTCTTTACGTATTCCTCACAGTTCGTCTACGATCTGTGAAGAATCTGTTCTTCTACGTCTACGTTTCTTTGATGTGTTTTTCGAGCTTGCACTCGTTTTCTGCTTTTAACGCATACAATATTTTAGAACATATAGTTTGCTGCAGAGAATTTTCTTTACTCTTCCCATATTTCTTAGATGTTGTTTTATTTCTTTATATGTACGATTTGGTTGCCTTCTATGAGTAGACTTACGGTAGTCTGTGTTTGTTCATATCGTTTTGTCAACTTAGCGATGATTCAAATAGCACTAAGGCTGCGATATGTAAATAAAATGACTTATATAACAAAATCATTTATATATATGACTTCCTATGTGTACCTTTTGGATTGTTCGGGAGCCTAACGATATTTCAGCGGACAATGGATATCATTCTGACGTCGGTATTAGGAAAACGTGGTTTCTTACATCTCGATGATGTAATTGTTATATCAGAGTCAGTGACCATGTTAAAATATACAGATGAAAATAAATATTGAGAAATGTAACTTCGCTAGTAAATAATTCGCTTCGGATTCAATATCACGTAGGAGGAGCTTAAGACAAACAAGTCCAAAATTCTCGAGGTGTAAAATTTTACTTCCTTTAAGATAGCGGAACGTTTAGCACCAATCGTCGGGTTATTTCGCGGCCTTCGAAAAATAAGGCCATGCAGCTTTCTCATGACGAAAGCATGAAAAATGCAAAGAAATCTGTTCGCTATCACTGGGATCGAGTGACCCACAGAGCGTTTATTTATCAGTTGAAGTTAATTTTGTTTTACCCCGATGTAAAGTAAATTTGTGATTATTAAAAACGTAACATTCTCTTAACATTTATTATATTATCATGATAAAAATTTTCACGGGGGTAATAAATAATTATTAGTCCAAAGGGGTAATTTGCCCAGAAGGACTATTAATTTCATTTTGCGTTGATTCACTACAAGCGTTGTTTCACTTTTCAAATTGTTGCGACCAAATCTTATAGCCCTGTATTATATTTAAAGAAATTAAATAATGAGGAATCTGCATAAATGTATGTGTGTTTCTCGCACTGTGATAAAACTACGGTACCTAGGGCCATCCAATTATGAATAACGTAATCCTCTTGCGAATATGGACATCTAGAAGCCCAAATTAAAAATTTGGAATTTGTTTTATTATCGAAATCACATTTTGTAAAATTTTAACGAATTTTTGATTGACGAACTCGAGGATTTCAAAACGAGCAATGGTAGCGTTGTGCAGGAAAAATATTTTTATCTCCAGCGCGCGAGACTGTGTATCGGAAATTCTAAAGATATGCTAGTTTTAAAATTATTATGCGATAAATCTCTTGAACTGAATTTTATGGTTTAAGTTCAAAGAACATGACATTTAATAAATCAAGGTAGCACACAAAAGGTTAAAATAAGGCCACTTTGGACATAATTTAAAATCTGAAAGATTCAGATTTTTTTTTAATCTTATTTTATGTTTCATAGCTTGGACAAACTTTCGAACACTATCTCAGAAACGTTAAGATTTCAATTTAAGCAAAACATTGCTTATTATTTTCACTTTCATAAACATAAAAGCTAGGAATAAAAAGAGCATCCCCCCTTATTTTCTTACACACATTTTTAAATAATGTATAATTTTCTTCAACATGGCGATAAAATAAAAGAACGAACATCTTTTGTTATCACATTTTTTTTCTTTTAAAACGAAATCTAGTGCAAAATATCTTTTATAAAATGCTGACTGTCAAAAAAGCCATATATCATTACTTATTTTTTGATATAAATGTCTTAAAATTTTTACTTTTAATGGTAATTGTAATGTCTGTTATTTTAAACTCATAAATCAAATGATGCAATGACAATAATAATGTTATTGCTAAAATTATCATTAATTCCATATTCTTATGGAATAAACTATATATCCATTTTTAAACTTTAAAACTTTTAACTTTTGCTTAAAAAGTTGAATTTTAGTTTTATGTACAATCATAAATTGATATCCATGTGTTCTTGTTTAGGATCAACACTGCCTTAAATTAATTTTCAAATGATATTTGGGTGTGAAAGTAAAATGTACCCATATTGCCTCAAATATTTATTCAGCTGAAGGCATACGTAGAAACACATAGAAACAAAAATTAGTATATCCGGATTAAACCGTTTTGCAGTTTAGAGGAAAATTGAGATATGTACAGTTACAAATTTAAAAACAGTCTCTTTTTCGTTATTAATGCAGTTAATATAATATAGTATATTCAGTGCAGCAAAGGGTTTCAGTCTCATGACTTCATCCTGATTGCAGTTAGCATGTTTCATTTCATTCAAGATTCCATTCAGTATATTTAGAAAAGTTACAAGTGTTATGGAAATAAACTGGAAAGCAAACGTTCGGTAGATTTTTGAGCCGTTACAAAAATACCGTTACAAAAACCGTTACCTTACAGACGTTACAGAATAAGTTATGTGTGTTATAACAAAAATAAGTTATATATGTTATTTACTGCAAACATGATTCGACGTAAACATAGAGTCATTAGGTTGCTTGATGCTGGGGACATGAAAATGAGCAATGCTCTCGCCGAGACTCGAACTGGGCCTCTCGAATATGCGCCCAGTGTGCTACCGTTACACCACAAGGGCATACTCGAAGGAGGGAGAAAATATCTTATAAAGTGGGGATAAGGTATAAGCGTTACATGTGTTGTAAGTGATATAACTTACCTTCCAAAAAGCAAATATTCGACAGCATGCGTTATAAGCGTCCATGCATCGTAGATGTTAACACATTATTAACGTTATATGCATCATAAACGTCATTGGTAGAACTAAAATATGTACAGAATTTTACAGCAAAAGCGATTTTATAGCATAGGGGTGGTCAACTTCTGTACATGTATAAATATGTTCGACTTTTGATTTGAAAGTAAAACACTGCAACATTTATTCAGAGCAAAAAAGAGAGGATTAAAATTAATTATTCTTCTGATGCTAATAAGAAAGGAAATTTCCCAACAGTAACAAAATATGCGAATTATTTGTTGCAATTTTAATTAAAATGTTTAAAGCATATGGACAACAGGATTAAAAAAAGAAATACGTTAGAATGAACGTTGATATTACAAAACAAGTTGGTATAAAAATTTTTTTTTCCTTCGATTAACAAAAATTATATTAAAGAAAGAAGTTTCTTAAAAAATATCACATTATGCAAATTTCTTTGTACAGTTTATTAATTATGCTACTATCAACATATATACAATAACTACGCTGTTATTTTTATTCAAACGTGGAACCATTCCGTGAAGCTGAATTCCTAGCAGCAGCTC
Organism: Stegodyphus dumicola; assembly: GCF_044657685.1. Lineage (NCBI taxonomy): Eukaryota > Metazoa > Arthropoda > Arachnida > Araneae > Eresidae > Stegodyphus > Stegodyphus dumicola. The sequence goes on from NC_140769.1 coordinate 175,472,541, forward strand.
TCCACTCATAAAACTCATCGCAGGGTCTTGTAGATAGAATATGTTGTTTGTGCATGCCAGAGTATAATGTTTCTTTCTAACAGAGTAAAGTAGAGGTCTCTTCTTTTGGCCTAGGGAATAAAACAAGAAAAAATATAAGCATTGAGTATCGGTAAAATCATGTATAATATTTGCAAGCCAAAATCATTAGTATTAAATAATAAAGAATCTGAATGTATATTTGTTCCTCACAATACGGAAGCCGCTCAGACGAATAGTGATTATGCAAGCCTACTGCGGTACCGAAGGGCCCGGGATCGAATCCCAGAAAAGGCATGGATGTTTCTAAATGTATACTGTCTTTATGGCATGATAGTTCTCTAAATATATGGCGAGCCGAAAGTCCACTCGAAAGGTTGGTGATAAGGGAAGTAGAGTCTGATATCCTTTGAAACCGTCCCCCCCGGAATGCTCCAAATCAAAACTGTGGGCGGAACTGAGCGAAGTCGTGGTGCTGAAGGCTCTTGCCAACGAAAGTCGCAATCTTGCTCTCCTTGCCAAGATGAATTTCGTGGGCTTGTTCTGACGTTACTATCAGACAAGTGAAATAAGTCACATACACGCACAATATGGAAACATGAAACCACCTAAGAACGCAAATAGTCCTCCACACCAGCGGTCGCCAATCGGTGGTCTACGGACCATTGGTTGTCCGTGAAACCTTTTTGATGGCCCGCAGAAATATTGGGACATTATTTATATTTTTATGAAGATTCAGTTTAAAATATTGATGGGTAACAAAACCTATTATAGAATATGGATTATACTTTTTTTTTAATTTTAGCTACTACTTTTAGCAAAATTCCTTCTGAATTGAACGACTTTTTAGCTACTTTTTCAGGTGTATCTAGCGACATTTGAAAGTGAGAGTTGGCATCCATAGATATGCTGCTGTTATCAATAATAGCGCGAACTGGAATTCTTCTTCCTTTTGAATTACAAATATATAATATTGTAATCGTTAATAACACAGTTTTTCTCCGTGTCAATAGGCAACTTGATGGATTTTTATGAGAACCATCTGCATTGTTGTTTATAATTGCGTCACTGAAAGTTTCTCGTTTCGTTTTGTCTAACTGTTGATCGATGGTGCCATTGCTGAGTAAGCGATGATTATTATGTTTACAATAATTAAAACTGGCGGCATAACACTTTCAGTTTATTGATATTGCTTTGCGTTTGCCGGTTTCTTCTTCCTTTTCGTGATGTTCCTTTTCATTGAAATGGAAATGTGAAACTTTCTGTGCAAGAAGACAAAATTTTTGCACTTTTCATATAATTTTTTAATGTGAACGAAATATGTGTATCAGAGAAATATTAATAGTGTTTTAATTGTTACTCATTAGGGGCATAACCTCAATTTCCGTAAAGGCATGCTGCTGAACACCAAATGTTTCGAAAATTATATTAAACAATAAAAATTAGAATTGCATATATTGGAAAGTTGAATATTGTCTTTGCGTATTAATATGTTGTTTTTAAGGTCTGATTTAAGGTGTTTTTAAAATCCATATTATGGTCCACCAAATAGAAAATTATATATGTAGTTGTCCGTGAAGTTCTAAGGGTTGACGACCGCTGCTCCACACGGAAATATGCACCCCAAAGCCTTATTTTGAATTTCAAATTTGTTTGGTGTCGTATTTTGTGTGAATTTAATGAACTTTCGATTAATAAACTCAGCGATTTCAAAGCAATGTGTTCTCACTTGGTCAAGCATAAGCTATTTATATTCAAATTTAATCAACACCTGCTTTTAATCAGTAAATTCTGCGATTTAAATTAAATGTTTTCCCACTGCCAGAAATAAAATATTTTTATCTAACACAAATCAATGTGTTGCCATTTGACAAAGTGTTATATGTATTTAACTTTCATGTTAAATATGTCTGTTATTCATCAACATGCTGAGCAATTTAAAAGCAATAAACACGGTACTGAATAATATTTTTCTCTACTTTTTTATAAATGTTTTTATGAAATAACACTATTTACTCATTAAAATCATACATTTAGTCATTAAAATCAGATATATATATATATATATATGCGCTAACTTTAATTTTAAATTTTGAAATAGCCCTTTTAATCTTCATTTTAATTTGGATACTTCCCCTTCCTGTCTTAAAAATAGTAATCGTAACATATCAATCTAAACTGCGTCATTTCAAAATTAATCTGCATCAATAAGATTTTAGACGCAATGCAGATACCTCTTTTCGAGTCACTAAATAAGACTTCTCGCGAAACCGAAATTTTATCTGGCTGGTGTTTTTCTTCTTGATGCTTACTTTCCTGCTTGCCTGCGTCAAAGTCGCACGTCACTACTCGCTTTTGTCTATCATCCATTGAATGTTTTAAGAGGACAGTTTAGAGTTTTGTTGTGGAGTGAATATTGCGGCCATATTTTGTGTGGATCAAAATTGTATCAATTAATATCATCGTCTTAAGAATTGTGTTAGCCATTAATAAAGTTATGCTGAATCTACGTCTGCCATTCTGTCTGCATTCGTTGAACTACAGAGGTATATTGCGTAAACAGAATGATGGCACCTGCAAATGTTTACCTGCGGCTTATATTTCGTACATTGTTTTACATGTGAGTTGATGGATTTGCTTATTTTTTAGACTAAAACTGCTCGAAAAATTGTTTCTTGATTTCTGTCAGTGGAAGGGAGGTGCACAAATTTTCAACATCACAAAAGTTGATCCTTTTACAGCAGTTTTTCAACTCTCCTTTCTAACGTCACCAACAAACGTTTGAAACTGAGTATTCCTACAGTAAGACCATTTCAAAAAAGGAAAGGTTAAGAAAAACGTAACATATGTAAAAATGTACTAAAACAGTATGAAATGTAAACAAAATGTTCAAAATGATTTAATTACTTCAATAAATGTTATGAAATTGAAATTTTTTTAAGTAATAAAAAAGAAAGAATAGGAAATAATTCTAAATGCAAAAAATGAAGCAGAGGAAAGCGAACTATTCTCTCTTAAATTTCCCCATACAACAACCGAAGCCTAATGGCTGTTCATAAACACAGTACTTTTCTGTATAATTCACTTCAAATCATTATGCTCCTTACACAAACCGTATGATATATATTGCTGCGTTTTACGGGTTCACAGATTTGGAGTGACTGACGACAACACTTGATGAAGAATCAAAACACAATTTATTCCAGTGTATTACACAGGAGAGTTCAAAAGACGCTTTACAGTTGTCGAAAAACTACAACAAACACCCTGAAACGCAACAGAGTCTTCATGCTATCAGCCTATAACGGTGAAGAGAGCTTCACGGCAAAGCACTAAAGTACAGCTTTCGGCTCGGTCAATCGGTCTCAAGTTAGTCTGTGAACTCAAAGCACTCAAGATACACTTCATGATATAACTCACGATATTCTGACGATAAACTCTCGATACTCGATACACTGCTACTTTGCGTACAAGCAAGTCTGTCTGTGGCATACGAGAATTTTGTCGCCAAATGGGTCATTTTGCACCATATCTGGAAATCCTGCTTTTCCTTGCCATTTTCTGGCAGCCCTAGCTCTCTTGCTTCAACTAAGCATTTCGTAACACTATTAATAAAATCAAAATCAATAAGTTAGAAAACGGCGTCAGTTTAAAAAATGTACCATTATACATTATACATGCATTTGGTTTTCAATGCAATATTTCATTGAATTGAGACTAAATGAAAGAAGAAATGGAGTATTTTCCTGAAGTTTTGAGAAGCTGTTTATCATTTTTAATATGTCAAGTTATACAAAGTAGTTTTAAACAATTTCTCCTAAAACAATTTTGTTCTCACTTAAAATTTTACGTAATCTGATATATTTTGATAGTCAGAAAGAGAAAACAAAATTTACTTTCATTATATTTGCACATCAAAAACAGAAATTTTAATGATTGAAATTATACTTACGAGGGAAATAAATAATTTATTTCTATAGCTTCAACTACAGCTCCAAATTCAGTCCGTGTGTTGTGTTTAATTGTTTTTATATTTATTGGACGGTAAAGAGTAGCAGCAGCAACTGTTGGTCTTCCAAGAGGTGATTTAGAAGTCACGAGAAGATGGTGAACTTGCTTCTTTACAATTAGATTTATGCTGAAAAATTTAAATTAAGAATAAATGCTTTTTATATAGGATGAGAGGTTACGGATTGCAATATTTCTCGCCATTGGGTAAATGACAGAGAATAAGAATGATTTTAATAAACAGGCCTTTTTTGAAACTAATGCATCATACAATCATAATATTCTTTCAAATTCTGCAGTATAATGTATGTTAAATTATTTAAATTATTAAATATTATTAAATTCATGCTTTGATCTTTGCGAGGTTTTGAGTTCTTATTGCAAGGCGGATGCAAAGTTTCGTTAAATTTCCATTCTGCGTAAAATAAATTTTAAAACTGCGTGTAAAATCAACTGCATTGAGTTTTACATGAAATATACAGGATGGATGTTCATAATTTATTCGCTGGATAAAGGTATGTTTTAAATAATACAGAATAAGACATAGAGATAAAAGTCTGACTAATTTTTGCTTAACATTTCAAAGAATTTTATATTAATACATTTCAACATGAGCACCATTAATTGCTCAGAGAATATCAAGTACCTTCTCGATTTCCCTACAGATGTAATTAAGCATCTGAGGAGTATGGAAGCACTAGCTGTTTCTTTGGTGATTTGACTTCTTAATTCTTCAATGATGCAACATGAATTCGGTTTAGCATAAATTCAGTTCTTCAGATACCATCAGAAAACGATGTCGAGTGGTGTGTCGTCCGGAGAACGATGTAGTTATCAAATTGATCCATCTCTACCAGTCCAATAATCTACCAATGCTTCATCACGGAAATCATGCACATGAGTAAGCCAATGATAGAGGGTCTCAATCTCTTGAAAAAATACATTTGGCTACAGGAAATTCCTTACGAAAGACTTGATCATTAGGTTTGATTTGTTGGCATATCTGCAATTCATAGAGTTACTTTCAACCATTCATAAAAATTTTATCAGATGTCGACCTGGAATTCCTGTTTGCAAGCTGCACGGCGAATGGAACTTTTTTTTTCACTTACTCTTTGTCTACTTGGATCTGCAAAACATGTCTGGTCTCTTGAAAATGTTTAACCATCTTTTAATTTTTTTTTTTTTTTTTTTTTTTTTTTTGTAAAGCATTATTAAATTTATGTCAGAATTTTCTCAGAACTGTTTTCAGAGATTTCCTTTCCAATACTAAACTCACAGTACGTTTTGACTACATGATGCCATTTTGCCTGTTAACAAATAAATTCCCTGTCGCCATTCCTAAAAATTAGAATAAACGAAATTCCCTGAACTAAAGATTATATCGATACAAATTAATTCCGGTTACTTCGACAAATTACTTTTCAATTTAATTTTGCTATTCAGTGAATAAATTACCCTGTATTTATTCACACCAGGAAAACAGTTGTTTCTTATTAGTTTCATAGATTATGACATCAAGTGTTTATATGTTTTAAGCAATGCCGCCTAGATCGTATAGTGGCTCTTCAGCACTTTAAGTACCCCATGCTGCATAAATACTACAATCTTTCAATCGTCCCTGCCGCACCCGAGAGTCGAACCAGGATCAGTGATACGCTAGCAAACATCGCTAACCACTACACCCATCAAGTGATTATTTTCAGTTACAAGAAGTCTCATTTTTAAAGATTAAATACTTTATAATTTCAGTTACTTGAATTAAAGACGAGTAACTTTAGGAAGGGCGCTAAGTCTTTTGTGGCCCGATGTAATCTATACGATCCTTAAATTCTGGCCCACCAGCGGCCGAGCGGTAAAGACGCTGAACACTGGTAGTTCGGTCTGAGGTTCGAATCCCGAGAACGGGCTGGCTGCATGGGCGTTTTCGTGGTTTTCCCCATGTGTAACGTGTATACGAGCCAGTTTCCCTTAGAAAGTCCTCCACGAAAGGCATCCCTCCCTTTAGGCAGATAGCCCTCGTGTGCTTTGCCATAATTAAATACACCAACACACCAACACCTTAAATTCTGCCGCTCAGTGCTTCCCTAAATTTCAAAAATTTTCCATTACTAAGTTCTGGCCACCCATTGTGGTTGCACTGGCTATTGAGCAAACTCTGCTAGAATGTTTGATACAGGTAACGACTAATTTCGTTATCTATACTAGAAAGCAGCCTTGTAAATCACAGAGTTAGATAGTTACAATTCTGCTGATGATGTAACAGAGATTTCTGCGTAATGGTAAATTAAGAGCTTCTTTTTTTATTTCCAAAAGATTAGTATTTAATCTAATATATGACATTATTATTGTTACTATGCCAGAACTCGATGAAAAAATTTAATGCTGTCCTCCACTATGATACAGTATGACGCAGTTCCTAAATTCTACTATGCATGTGGTTTTTGCTTAAAGGACAGTGAGCTATGTTTTAATAAATGAACAGTGTTGTGTCTTTGACGTATGTGTGAGAGTAAACCTGGCAACAACGGCAGTGGTATCCATGGTTACAGAAATTTGCGTTAGCTATTTAAAAAATTAATTTTAGTTTTTAACATTGCGTTATAGAATTGATTTCGGGGCTTGTTGCATAATATACGAAATAAAATCCGCTATGTATATTAGGAATTCTCTCAATTTGCTGCGTTAAGAAAATGAGATTCTTGTGTTTAAGTTTGCTATGTTCAATCTTCAGAAGCGTTCAAGTTTAGGAAATGATTCCAGGTTTATTCTCGACATGCAGATAAGTGGAATATTTTATGTCATTGCAGATGTGTCTAATTCGTAAATATAACTATAAATAGAATTGTATTAAATGTTCAATGAATGTTGAGAATGATAATTTTTTGTCGTAACTAATTACACATTCTATGTCGGAGACAACTACAGCCAGGTGTGCAAAGAAATAATATCTAGCTGTAAGAATTGTTTTGAGATCCGCCCAATCGGGATATTATTTAACGACGCTAACTGCTGGTCCAAAGGGCTCTCCGAATCTCGGAAAAGGCATGGCTGTTTGTAAATTTATAGTAGCTGCGTGACATGGTTTCGCATCTAGGTTAAGTTCCGCATCTAAATATGCGACGAGCCGAAAGATTGAAGGTAGAGAGAATTAAAGATACGGGAAGATAGGTGGCAGAACCCCGGACCTTCCCCCCCCCCGGAATTCTCTCCATCAAAACCGGGCGCGGAACTGAGCAAAGTCGCACTTGCAAACTATGCACTATATAAAAATGACAGACAAGCTTCAAATACACGTGATGTTTATCATGGTGGCACTTGTATTTACATAAAAAATTCAATCCCACATCGCAGAATTGACACACCAAATATGAGCAAACTTGAAGCAACAATTATCGAAATTTTTATTCAAAATTCGCCATCCCTAGTTATGATCTCTGCCTATCTCCCACCAGGTGGAAATTTTCCTGTGGTAGATTTTAATAAACTGCTCAATTTTTCAAATAATCTTATCATAGCTGGTGATTTAAATTGTCACCATCAGCATTGGCGTTGTCATAGATCAAACCCTGCTGGTCGTGGCCTCCTAAAATGGGCTCAGTGCGCCCAAATTAAAATCATAGCGCCGGATTCCCCCACTAGATATGGTTCACGGGGTGCCCCCTCTTTTATTGACTTGGCACTCTTTAGAAACATCCCTTTTGGATACCAAGTGACTGTTGAAAATTGTTTATCATCAGATCACAACCCCGTAATCATCGACCTTAGCTGTACTATTTTTACTCAAAATTTTCCGGCACTCGTCTCAACAAATTCGGACAATTTTCGTTTTAAACTAAATTCTAAAAGCTTACCCTCCCTCGAAATTAAATCCAGCCATGATATAGACAAGGCAGTAGATCAATTAACGAACACCCTAACTGATACTTATAAGGAAGTATCAAAACCCACCCTCAGACCCAATTTTCGTAAAATACCTCAAGAAATTAAACTCAAAATTAAAGAAAAGAATAAAGTACGGAGACTTTGGCAAAGAAATAGAAATCCTGGCTTAAAAATTCAACTCCGTACTCTCCAAAATGAGATCAAGGCATCATGTGACCAGTTCTTCCAATCACAATACACGAATTACATTCAGTCCCTAACGACCAATGATAACAGTCTTTGGCGCGCATCAGCCCGCCTACGCAAACACAAATCTCACATTCCGTCCTTAGCTACGGACGCAGCGGTGGCTCACACAGACGCTGAGAAATCCGAATTAATTGCGGATTCTCTTCAAACTCAATTTACACCACATAATGAAGGAATTTTTGCGAACAACGCAAATTCTTTCCCACAAAATGTTGAACGTTTCCTCTCCTCGCCTTTCGCGAGAGAAATACAATATACATCCATGAGCGAGGTAAGTGATTACATTACCAAGCTCAAACCCAAAAAAGCCCCTGGTATGGACTCTATTTCTAATCGTATGATTAAAAATTTACCCACCAATTATCTATTTTTCTTAGTAATGCTTATAAATTTTATGATACAGCATTGCTATTTTCCTCAAAGCTGGAAACAAGCACTTATTGTGCCTATTCCAAAACCAGGCCAAAGCCTTTCAAATCCTCAAAATTATAGACCTATCAGCCTCCTATCATCGTTATCAAAGATATACGAATTTGTGTTACTTAAACGCCTGAATGATTTTCTCCGAAATCACAACGTTCTGATTGATGAACAATTTGGATTTCGAGCAAAACACTGCACTACGCACCAGCTGCTGAGGACAGTGGAGTTCATTCACGAAGGGTTTCGTAACAAAATGCTTACTGGCGCTTTATTTCTTGACATAGCCAAAGCATTTGATAGGACTTGGCATATAGGAATTATTATCAAGCTCATACGACTTGACGTTTCGGCCCATTTAATTCATATAATTAATTCGTACCTCACTAATAGATCTTTTTCTGTACGAGTTAATTCTTCCATTTCGACACCCCGTCCTATACTAAGCGGCGTCCCCCAAGGGTCACTTTTAGGCCCAATTTTGTTCAACATTTTCATAAATGACATACCAAAATCACCTAGTATCACTCTTGCACTTTATGCAGATGATACGGCCATCCTAGCCCAACACAAACGCATTGAAAACTTGGTCCAAAACATTCAGAGTTATCTCTCTAGCCTTGAGCACTGGCTCATCACTTGGAAAATAAAAATTAATGTTGCTAAATGTGCTGCTATTATCTTCAAACGTAGCCCCCTCCCGTACCCTTCCATTAATATTAAATTCTTTGATGACTATGTTCCCTGGTCAAACTCTTACAAGTACCTAGGAGTTGTACTTGATTCAAAATTACTCTGGCGCCTTCACATTGAAAATGTTCTCAATAAAGCAAAAGGTGCTAGAGCCCAACTTTACCCTCTCTTAGCTCGAAAGAGCCATCTGTCAATTAAAAACAAAATTCTTCTCTATACATCAATTATAAGACCTGTCTTCATGTATGCATGTACAATCTGGGGTACTGCTGCAAAAACTCATGTCAAAAAACTTCAATCTTTTCAAAGTAAGACCTTACGTATGGCCCTGAATGCAGCCTGGTACGTCCGTACAGATGTGATTCATCATCATCATCATCATTATCGATATTGCCGGCATATTGCTGTTTTTACGCAATGTTTCCGGCTCATGATACCTAGGCCCAAAGGGCGCATGACGGTAGGAAGCAATGACAATTGAAAGGAGGCATCAGTAGTGCGAAGAGGGGGTGACAGCATGACATCACAAGTCTAATAAAACACACAGACGAAGCTCAGAACCAGGAGAGGTAAAACAGGGTGAAAATCAGACTTGTTCTGTTGTTCATGATAGGTACATGTCATAATAAGGTAATACAAATAAGCTGAAGCATATACAATTTATTATAATAAAAAATACATACAAAAAAGAAAAGAGTACAATAAAATACGGCAAAAGTCTATATACATATATACAGCGACGTTGCACTCGTGATAAAGTTATGTAGGAAAATTCGAATCTCGAGCGGTGAAGGCCGCAAGCGGTCGAATACGTGCGTCTTCTGTAAAAATCTGATAATCAAATACCTTGAAGTGTTTCATATGAGGACAGTTTTTTGCTTTTTCAAAGAATTTTCTATTAATTTTATGAAGAAACTCTTCAAATCTGTCAATATGTAGATCTCTATGTAAGGTCTCATTTGAAACGTAAAAGTGCGCATTAGTAATTATTCTGAGAAGTTTGTTTTGCGTAATTTGGAGTTTTTTCATGTCACTTTGAGTGTAGGTCGTCCAGGCAGGTGATGCGTAACAGAAAATTGGTCTGATAATTGCAGTATAGATGTGTCGTTTCCTTTTGAGATCAAGTCTAGAGTTTTTCCCTATTAGAGGGAGGAGATTATTGATAGCATAGGAGGTCTTCCATTTAATACTGTGAATATGGTCTTTCCAGGTAAATCTGTGATTCAAAACTATACCAAGATAAGTAGCCTTTTTAACAAGTGGCACTTCTTCATTAAAGATATTAATTTTTTTGTCCAAAGGGATTCTGGAATGTTTCTTGCCGATGATAATCAATTGGGATTTTTGTCCGTTAATCGCAATTCTCCATTTAGTGCACCATTCTTCTATGGCTGGAATTTTTTCTTGAAGTTTTATCAGTGCGTGATCTTGATTGTGTGACTTCACAGCAAGGGCGGTGTCATCTGCATAACATCCGAAGTACGTATTGAGATCAGAACTATTGGGTAAATCATAAACATAAAAGAGATACAAAATTGGGCCAAGAATAGATCCTTGAGCTACCCCGGCTTTCAGATATTTGGTCTCAGAGTGTTCATATCCAAAGTTTACAAAGAATTTGCGGTTTCGTATGAAAGAGTTAATAAGTAAGATGAGGTCTCTACTGAAATCAAGAGTGATGAGCTTGAAAATGAGCCCCTCATGCCAGACGCGGTCGCATGAGTAAGGCGATACTTTGATGTCTAAATAAAGCGGATCCAATAAATTCACACAGACGAACAAGTTGTTTTGTCGTTGAGAGATTTTTTACGGAAGCCAAATTGTTCCATTGGGAGCTTATCCATATGCTGTTCAATTCTTTTATAAATGACCCGTTCGAAAATCTTACCAAGTCCTGGGAGTAGACTTATCGGACGGTATCCTTCCGGTTTGGAGGCATCTTTTCCCGGCTTTGGTAGAAGAATGACTTTAGCCTTTTTCCATTTTTCGGGAAAGTAATTATTTTCAAGGCAGGCATTGAGAATGCTGACATATCGTGTGACAGTATTAAGTGGCATATTTTTAATTGCAACATTCGTAATTTCATCACAGCCAGGTGCTTTCCGGTTTTTCAGGTTTCTGATAATGTTTCTAACCTCTGTCGGAGATGTATATTTAGTGCGATTTTTGGCCCCTGGTCCGTCGAGCCAGTCTTTGATAAATTGCTGAATGTAAGATGAGAAAAGAGGGTCACAGGGATCTTGATTCGGTACAAACTGTTGTTCTAAGTGCTCTGCCATAATGGCGGCTTTTTCTTTATGAGTAAGTGCAATTCTGTTATTACAATAAATTGGTTTATTGCAAGGGGGCTTGCGCCTAAGGTTTTTTGCAAAAGACCAGAAATCATTGCCAGCTTCATTAAAGCTCTCAATTTTATTATTCCAGACCTCATCCCGATGTTTCCGAATCTTGCAACTGATAATATTATTAAGTTCTTTCTTAACACCTGGGTTCCAAGAGATATGCCACCTTTTTCTCAAACGGTTTCTCTGTTTAATCATATCTCTAATTTCTCTGGGTAAACGGAAATTGTCTTTATCAATAGGAATTTTTTTGGTAGCAGTGTTGTATGCACTGAGGATACTATTGTTGAGAATTTCGATTGCATTATCAATATCCTCTTTATTCTTGAGTGAGCTAATAATTGGAGGGTTTTCTAACAGTTGTGTGTAATAATGCTGCCAGTCAGTGATGTTTTTAAATTTATTTTCTTCGCATTTGTTAGTGCCCAAAATAGCGATAACCGGCACGTGATCGGAGGTAAGTTCAACTTTAACATCCAAGTACATTGGAATGTCAGTATTTGTAAGCACAATGTCTAAAATGTCTCCTCTTCTAGGGTTTTCTGGGAGGTACGTATAAACTGAAGGTGCGTAGAAATAGATAGGATAGTTATTGATAAACTCAATTAGGACTTCGCCATTATTGTTGGTTCTTCGGCAGCCCCATTCAGTATGTTTTGAATTCAGATCTCCAGCCAGGATGATTTGTTTATTATTTGGGAGAAGTTCAGTTAATTTGTCAATATCCAATACATTGTTCGGTGGATTATAAATTGCAATAAAATAGACAACTCCATAAAATGGGAGTAAAACTGAGGCAGTAACTGCTTCATATCCATTATCACGATCTTCGCTGATGAGGCAAGATTGCAGGGTGTTTTTCACAAAAATCGCGGCCCCACCACCTCTATGGCTTAGTCTGTCACATCTATAACATCTATAGTTTGCGATGTTCAAATTGTAGCAGGGAGTCGCAAACGTTTCTGTGATGAGTGCAACGTCAATATCATACACAAGTAAAAAGTTATGAAGCTCCGTAATTTTGTTCTGGACGCTGTGTGCGTTCCAGGTCATGAACTGAATAGGGGCCCGACTATTTCTGTATTGACCCATTATCTAAAGTCTGTGTTTTGGTAGTTTCTGGATTGGTTTGAATAGTCTGATTTGTTTGTTGAGTTAATTGTAAAAAGCCAGCGCCTTTAATGGTTTTTACTAGCTCCGCTAGATTAGCAAAAACTGTTTTTGCTTCATTAATACTAGTTTCTGAATACAGTCCTGATGATATGGCTTGTGCGTAACTTTTTCCTTCTATGATACGGTTTGAGAATGTTTTGTTTTTGACATTGTTATTTGTGCTATTATTGTTCTTGGGATACTTTTTACAACCCTTAAAACTGGATGTGTGAGGTCCCCCGCAGTTCGCACAGACTAGTGGCTTATCAGGGTTTTTTCTGTCAGGGCATTCTTTAATTGAATGGCCTCCGCCGCATCGGACACATTTCGGTGCATAGTTGCATCCGGCTTGGGTATGATTGAAGCCCTGACAGCGAAAACACTGTATGGGCCCCTGTCTGCCTCTATACCCCACCACTTTGATTTTCATATCGCAGAGTTTATATTCATTATAGATTCGTTTCGAATCATCAGTTTTTGGTAAGGTAAGAAGAAATAATGGGAGTGGGATGACTTCCTCCCCCCCCCTCGTCGTCGTGACATTTGTTTAATTTCAATAATTTTGTAGTTCAGTTCCTCTAATTCAGTTTTAATTTCCTCAATATCAGAAGTAGTAGTAAGTCCATTTATGACCACTTTTAAATTTTTATCTTGAGGCATTATGTAGGAGTGATGCTCAACTTTGAGCTCTTTGAGCACTTTAACCATGCCCCTATAACTTTCAGCATCTCCAGCAATGACCTTTATGCCATCATTCCTCAGATTTTGTCCGATAAATGAGAATTTTTTGGTGTGAAATATTTTCTTGATATTTCCCCAAGTCATGACATTTTCCTTAAGAATAAGTGGTGGGAGTTTTCTTTGCGTATTAGTCTCTGAATTTTGTGTATTACTTTCAGTGCGGTCATTATTAGTTATCGTCTGATTATTTATGTCATCCTGATTTTCTGTTTCGTTAACATTAGTATCCATATTATTATCAGTTTCGTTATCTTGATTTTGTTCAACAGGTGTTTGCACACTATTAATCGGCGCATGATCATTTATGCTATTACTAACTTGATTAGCTGTAATGATCGGAGAGATTATTTGTGTGTGCGTGCTGAGTTTCACTTTTTTAGCAATGGGTTTGTGAATTTTTGTTCTCACGGTCTGGTCGCCTCTGCGGCGTTTAATTGGTTCCTCATCAGAACTTGTGTCTTGATCAAGTGCTTTTTCCTCAGTACTGTTGTTTGAATCATCATGAAGTGTTATAGGACTTCTGGCCCTGCTATTTTCATCTAAGTTTTTAGCGATGTTAGGTGTAGGTACTTTATCATTGACACTGTTATTTTGTTTTTTCAACGCATTTACAATCTCAAGTGAGCTAAGCAGAAAATTGTAAAATGTGTTTTCAATATCTGATAATTTTCCATCATTTTTGTCTCTGATTTTATCCAACTCCTTAATCTGGTTTGTGTATATTTCCACGAGCCTCTCCATGGTCCGCTACGCAGAAATAAACGCAAAAATCCAAAATCCAGCGCCCATAGAATGGAGTCCTGCACCCCGGGATGGAGCCTGGCCCGATAGCCTTCTCCACAGACGGATGTGCAGGCGAAGAACACACGAGGCCCCTGACAATCACCTGAAGCGAGAGCTTGGGGGTAACTACGTGTGTTATCCGATCCAAAAATCCAAAATCAAACGCGCAAAATTAAATAATCCGATTAAATATAAAACGCGCAAATAGTCTTAATGATAAGTAATATGGCATGTGAAACCAGCAATCAGGCAATTATGGCAAGACACGTGGTGGTGAAAATCAAAATTTTGCGCAATAATTCTAAAATAAAATACTCAAATAAAATCGTGAAAGCATATAAGCATTCACAAAAAATACAAACCGCAAAATAGCATTGAAAAATGCTGATGCAATCAGATTCGTACTAGCACGCGGTCTCACAGTGAAACCACACGAGACGGACGTACTTGCTAACCGGATCTGAGAGGCAGGAACAATATCCGACGGCGAACCTTCATCCACCTAATCCCCGCTCCGAAAATGATGTGATTCATTCGGACCTAAATATTAAACCTGTAGATTACCATATTAAAAAGCTTAGTCGAAATTTATTCCTCAAAATTGAACAGATTGATAACCGAGCACTTCAGCAGATTCCAGCATACGATCCTGCTATTCGCAGCTCACAGAAGAGACCGAGAGCCGTGATTGGCCGAGAGTTCGGCATCTATCCGCCATCTAAAAGGGCAAGACACGCCCTCTCAACTTCGCCCCCTGCATCTGCTATCCTGTCTCCACGAGAACTACGTTCGGCATTTCCTTACCTGCAGCGCTCCTAGAAGCACCAAAGTTCGATAGCCGGAACACAACCTGCGATTTCGCAGGTTAATCGCGGCAAATAAAGCAAGTTGGAGTTGGAGTCTCAACTTCAGTTCCAGCCCCCGCGCCATGAAGGAAGGACGTCTCTTCAGCGAGCTGCCATATAACTGCTTATTTCATCTTTTACAACTGCAATCAAGATCTTCAAGCAAAGTTATCAATCTGTTTACTTAAGAATCACATCTCCCGCAGATTTTAAATCTGCCTAAGAATATTTTCATCGTGATCCCAGTAATTATTTGCACTCTCCAACACAAGCCACATGCCAATGAGCCTATTAATCGTAAACTCTTTCCTATCCGCTTTTTGCTTTAGTGTTTGTACTGTGTATAAAATTATAAAAACCAAAAAAAAGTATAAAATATAAAATACAAAAAAATTATAAAAACCTAAAAACTTATAAAAAATTTATGATACTTAAGTTTTTATATTCTCATCTCTATCCCTAAACTTTCTCGAGCCTGTGGCTCCCTCTATTGAGCATCAAGTAAATCACTTATGCCAAATTTTTCCAATTTCTGCTCACTTTTAGTAATTCTCATGTGGAGGTAAATGGTTTTGAACCATAGGCACTCCGAAATTTGCAAATCATTGGCATTGGCAAAGTCGCACTGTCACCTGCATAATGCTGTTGGCAACAGCAGGCACAATCTCGCACTCCAATTAATTAACGCAACGATGCCACGATGAATTTCGTGGGTTTATCTGATGTTACTGTCAGACAAGTGAGATAAGTCACAACAAAAACAGTTTTGAGAGTTTTTGCTCATGGCAAATAGGATAAAGCAGAATGCCAAGTTTACGCATAAGAGCACTGCGCACTACACGTGTAAAGGCCAAAATCTGTGCCTGATAGCAATGTTCATAAAAAAAATTTACTTTTATTACTTAATTTCTAAATTTTATGTAACAATTGATTTATTTCAGTTGCGGGTAGAATAGAATTAATTTTTGGAATAATTCGTTTAATTGCAATAGTAAATTATTATTTACTGTAATCAGTTATTTCTAATTTCTGTGATTTCTCTTTAAATTATTTATCTTAAATTATCTATTATTATTATTTATTTATTATTTATTATCTATAAATTAAAATTTTTGTAAATTATCTTATGCTGTATATTTGAGTAAGAAGAGTTAGATGATCTTAATCAGATGAAAAAAATAAGGTTTTAAAATTATGAATTTTCTGGGAAAAAAAATTATTATCTTTCTTCAGTCATGAACAACCGTAGAATAGTACAAAAGATCTAAACTGTTTAAATTTTCTACCTGTTTTTTTTAATGGAAATAATTTGTTTTCATGCCCTCGCTTCTATATAGAAAGATTCATTCTAAACTTCATTCAGGAACAAATTATAGGAATAAACCCTATTTTTTTCTAGTTCTCAAATGGCTCATTGTTTATGAACATGTTTTAATAAAAATAATACCATTTGTATAGCGCTTAATAATATTTTCATTTCTTTCACATGAACATTAGAAAACATTTTGATATTACGGAATGACTCTGGTCATTTCACTTTTCAGCAAACAACTATAATTGGAAGCAAATACTGTCGTTGATGCTGTGTTTGTTTTGTCCATGTACTTCATGGAAGAATGGCTGCCGAAGCCTCAAGGAGGTTGGGCTTCTACTTCCACCCCAATTTTGAGGGAGAGCACCCCGGGAAGCGTAATGGCAGACCGCACATTGAGTTGAACAGTGTTAAACGAATGTCGCATACTGCGCATGCCCAGAAAACAATATGGCATAATTACTATGTTGGCGCGATTTGAAAAGTAGATAAATACGGTATATGGTAGATGTACCGCCATCTGATTGTAAACAAATCTGGCGTTTAAATCTTGTATAATCTTGTATAGAGTATAATGTAAATGTAAATTAATTACTGTGTTAAAATACTATTTTTTGCTGTACTGCTCAAACAACTAGAAAGCTGAAATTATTGCGAAGTAATGTGAAGCAGTGTTTGCATTCAAAATGTAAAATATAATACCTATGAAATTCTGCACATTCCTTTGGAACTGTACAAATTTTCGTTCAGAAAAAGACTGAAATTTAGGATATATTAGTTGAAAATTTATTCATTATACTTTTAAGCAATAAAAACAATTCAGGTTTTACCATACGTTCCATTCGTACATACATAAAGAAACACTGAGGAATATAACAAGTGCTTGCAAATAACACTGAAGAAATTTTACAATTCCTTAATGCTAGTTATTAAATTCTTTGAAATGAGAAAATAAAAGCGCGAATATACGCTAACAAACTAAGCGAGATACTCCAGTTTACAATTATTGAATTATAACATGTAAACAAATTACATTTAAATAACGAATTATTACGAACATATGTTAACAAATATTAAATGCACTGTTATTGACAAATTACAGTGAAATATATATTAGAAAAATAAGCAAATTCAATCGGTATGGACGTTAAAATAACTAATAAGCAAAGTTCCACAACATTACAGTTGTAAACATCATTCAAACACACTCGACAGCCATGGTGATCACGAATAAGCTAGCGTAGGGTTGCTTAGTCGCCAATATTTCTCCCCGCGCCGAAGGTACACCATCAAGCATGCGCAGTAAGCGAAATTTGCTTAACATTGTTCAACTCAATGTGCGGTCTGCCATTACGCCCCCGGGAAGTATTCTGAGGATTTCCCATCCCTCTTCCCTACAACTAAGCCACACGAAAAACTTTCGACTCGCCATGTATTTAGAGCGTCACCATGCCGCAAAGACACTATAAATTTACAAACATCCATGCCTTCTCTAAGGGGGGGGGATGGTACCGCAGTAGGCTCCTCTAATCATTGTACCGTCTGGGCGGCTAGCAAATACTGTGTTCTTTAATTTTATTTCTACCAAATTTTATGATTATCCTTTAAATATCACAAACCTGCTAAAGCATAACTGCAAATACAGGAAGTCTAGAAGTTAATATTATGGAAATTATACGTCAGAAACTTTTCAGAAGTACCTTTAAGCGAAATTACGGAGGTAGGTCTCAACAAATTGCAAGTGTTATACATGGCTTAACTTGCAATACTAAACAAAATAAAGTTAATGGTGAATTTAGTAAGAGAAGCATCTAAAGCCTATTAATTTTTCATTTAGAAAGCGTCTGGGTCATCTGTTAGGATTTATTTTTGCTTCCTAAATTTAAGTAAACAACAGTCTTTATTAGTTTTATAATATGGCATGACAACCGCCAGCGCGTATTTTATGATGTGCGATAGCTTTTCCGAAGTATTTTCTTAAATTGAGGTCACTGTAAATTTAGTCTCAGATGATATCGACTCTCTAACTATTTCAGTAGAAAATTTATATATAATATTTTCTTTTGTATTTGCAAACTTTGAAAAGTTGAGATTTTGTTGTCGCATATACAGTCCATTAGAAATAAGGAATATGATGCTATTGGGGAAATTTGCGACTTTTTGTAAAAGAAGAATTGACAGTAAAGGATAGCAAACAGTTTTAATAAGTCTTACTTTGAATTAAACTCTGTTTCCATTACTATATACTTTGAACTGAATCACCATCTCGTTAATTTAAACCTAAAACAGTTTTTATTTCTCGATCATCAAGTTATTGATGACCCCTTACTGGGGTAGGTCAGTATAACCTCAATTTACTTTTAAAAAAATGATAGTAGAAAGCCAAAATAATTGTTTGCTAATTCTAAGTTTATAATTTTTTGTACAAATGAATTCATTAGACGCACACGCTAATGAAGAATGGATGGACCATTAAGTCTTATCTGAATACTGCAAAGCGTACGAGAGTGACTAAGACAGCCGAATACAGGAAGTTCAAATCCCAGCCTATAGGCTAGCCTATGGGCTGACTTCGTGGTCTTCCATGTGTGCAATTAAATACAAATCAGTTTCCCTTAGAAAATCGCTCACGAAGGTATCCTACTGGTTAATCAGATATCTTTCGCATGTTTTGCAGTATTCAAGTAACAAAAAGAGCTCTTGTGTGAAAAGAATAATTTCAAGTAGATGAAGGTCTTTCCAAAAGAGAACAAGCCAAAAAAAAACAGACAGAATTTTAGTTTTCGTAACATTTTCATTTTGCTTTTGGCAATAAAAAAGGCACTGAAAAAGAAAAAATGCTAATTGTAACTGAATTTGGGCATAAATGCATAAGGAAACAGGAAGAGTATTTCTTATCTGAAGTAAAAATGGCTGTTATGTACATATCTAAATATTGCTGATTTTAGTTCCCGCTTACAAGGGCAATTTTGCTTACAAGAAAGCAGACTTTACGGAATAATGTTTAATTGAATCACCTGAGGTGAGATTTCGTGCGTGACACTGTGACACCAGTGAGCCGAATATCATCGGTTGAAATAATATCTGGGTCACTAAGCATGAAACAATTGCCGTTTCCTTTACAGTGCACTTAATGAAAAGCTTACCCATATATGCGTCATACCTATATTGGGGAATATGAAAGCTTAAATGTCTACGAAAACTAGGATGCTTTCATATTCATGCATCTGTCTACTCTTATGGCCAAACTATGAATATTATGATAATGAACATGTTTCTGATATTAACACTTCTAAATAGCAGATACAAACTGATTCAACTTCTAACATTCTTGTGCAAAGGTACACTGGTGATAAACAAGATTCCTTCAATTTAATGAATAATTCCGTCGCAAAGTTCTGGGGGATTTTATGCAATATATCTCAGATATTAAATACTACAATCAAACTCCACTAAAATGTCGAGAGAGCAGTTAATAATTTTTAATTAAAAATTGAAACGAAAATATTTTATATTACAAAGAAAAATTTCTTTACGCTTTCAAAATTGCTACGAAAAATCGAAAATCGATTCTGAATTAAAACAATAATACTGTCAATCTAACAAGAAGTGTAAGAAGAAAATGGTATTTTCAGTTGTCTTACGTATTTAAACGAACAGCATGTTAAAAATGGTAAACAATTTTAGAATTCAAGTTAAACGGGAGACATAGCAAAGTGTAATATCAAAATTAAAGATGGGAAGATTTTGGCCTGTGGGTTATCAGATAAACCAGCCCATTAACTGTCAGCTACAAACCTGTAGTGGCGTATTTTTCAGTCAATCGTAAACTGTCTATCTTTTATATTATTAAATTATTATAAAATCCACAAATGACAACGGAAATAGAAACACAAATTACGTACCGTAACATAAACAGCGGTACAGCTTGAACAGCAGAAAGAAATATGGGAAAACAAATAGGACCTTAGCAAATAAGAATTTAAAAATTTTATATGTTATCTTACATTATAAATATATAACAATATTTATCTGAACAGATAGCTAGCGCACTTTATTTGCTTAAAACCCATTTATATTTCCCAAAAAAATACTGAAGCTTACATACATCATAAATGTAAAGGCATTTAAAATTTCTGCTAAACAAAATGAAACAAAATAAAATATCTTACTTACTTTAATTTTACCTTTTCTTGAATCTTGGTTTCTCCTTCAAGCAATAAATCTAACACTATTTCCACTGATTCATACGTCATTTGCTCTGAGAGCAATTCAAAGAACACAATAATTTGATACTGATGCACTACAAAGAGTAGAACAGTATTAAAGTCAAATATAGGAATAAACTCATTGAGATTATCATAAATTTCATATTATTCCATAGAAATATGTTAAAAATTAAAATGCTTTCAATTAAAATTTAATAATATATAAGTATAGCTGACGTACATAACAGTTATAATGTAAAGAAATACCTATGACATTTAAAGTACTATAATGTTTTTTCTCCCGCTTTTCAGCATGCGCCTTCGTGGTGTAACGATAGCAGTCCAGGTTCGAGTTTTGGGGAGGGAATTGCTCATTTTTCATGCTTTCTGCTTCAAAATAGCCTAAATGCCACTACAATACGTACCGTATATTCCGGCGTTTAACGCGCACTTTTAATGCATAACAAGATCGAAATTTACGGGTAGTGAACAATACGTCGGATATGAATATATTATATACAAAAATCAGGAAAAATTGAGCATACAAAAATTAAATTTCTACATGTACCTAAATGCTATTTATTTTTAAAAAGTGACATACGTTATGAACCTAAAAGTTTTTATTATCGGATAACATGAAAGGTTTGTCATATTCGTCTTCCGTTATATCTTCAGGCGAATCAACGAGATCTGTTTCATTTTTACCATCACTGTTACTCTCATCCATATATAAATAATCATTTTCCGTTCCATCTTTTTTTTTTTTTTTGAAAGTTAGCTATGCTAGATTTTTAAATGTCTTTTGAATTATGTCGGGTTTAATTATTTTATTCCATGCTTTTATTATCTACTTATGCACTATTTTTAAACTAGCATCACGCATTTGGCATCCTTTTGTAAATGTTTTCTCACCTTTTAACATCCACGCATTCTACTCTTGTTTGAACGTTTCTTTGAGTCGTTTATTGATACACACATCTAAAGACTAAACTGATGGCGTTAATCCACCTGGGAATAACTGTCATGTATGTCGCTTTCAACAGTTCCTTCGTATATCCGTTATATGGGATTTGAATATGCGACAAACTTAGACTTTCTGGATCCTTTAAGGCAACAGGACGCTTTTGCCAAATATTTCTTATCCACAATTTCACGCCGTTTCCGTCCATCCATCCTTTCTCGTGAACATAATCGAAAACGCCATTTGGAAAATAATTTTTCGGCATCGCTCTTCTTTTAAAAATAACCATGGGTTATAATTTTGTACCGTCCGCTAAGAAAAAAAAAAGCACTACCGTGAAATGAGATTTTTTTTGTGGCCCAAATCTTTCGGAGGCCTTTGCGAAACTTTAGAACTAAATTATTCGATGCCATAAATTAACTACACCGAGTGAAAGTGCATTTAAGTTTTCGCTTTCATTTATATTATTTTTTGCCCACTGTAATGTAAATAAACGCACTTTGTTTCTTGTTACAATTAATCCATTCTGGCTATTCTGACTCTGTTTGCAACACTTTCTTCAAGGATAGACTATTTCGTTACTCCTTTATGCAAAACACATTTGTTCTTTGGCATATTAATTACATTTCATTTTTCTTCCACTATTTATGGAGCTTTCACCAACGCCAAACATCCTTGTCGCAGCACGATTTACATTTTCTTTTGCAAAATGAATGATTTTGCGTTCGAAATCAGCACTGTGTTTGTTTCATTTGGCAGGGACAATATTTACTACTGAAAGGAAAACTAGATCAATTGCATTTCAATAAAAGCAAATGCGATTTATTAAAGCCTTAGATATTCACTTCAGAATCACGGCTTCAAATGACTACAGAAAGCAAAAACATCTGACTTCTAATTTCGCGAATTCACTCAGGTCAAAAGTGCATTCTTTTTCAGAATAATGTCCCCTTTTCTCGAAACCCTCGAATAGCATTCTTGTGTATAGCTACATTGAATACAGCACATCCTCTTTGCAAATTTATTTTCATTACCTCAAGCATTTCCCTGCACACGTTTTGTTCCCTTTATCGACAGTCAAATCAGAATACTATAGTACGAAACCTGGAGAAAATCTTCAAATGAATGTTTTCAGAAGTAAAGAGCACTGCACTTGTATCTTTCGAGTTTCTTCATGAAGAAAAATGTACTCGTTATACGGCGAATACACCTAAAAATTAAAAATTGCGGTTTGTAATTATAGGTGTGCGTTAATATAAGGTAAGTTGTTAATTTGCTCGTAAATAAATATCTCTCTCTTTTACATTTTTGACATCAGATTCAACAGTGACAACTTAAACTAAAAAGACACATTAAAGACCTTTTTGATAAAAAAAAGTAATTATATGTAAGAGCAATCGATGTAGCATGACTGAATTTGCAAGATTACTTTCTGAAGGTTAAATAGAAACTTTCATTTTAACTGCGAGCTTTTAACCTAATAAAAATAATTTGGTAAAAACAACAATTAGTAGATGAAATCTTTTCTAACCTGTTTTGATTCAACATAGTAATAAGGAGGAAGAAGGCTAGCTAGCTATCAACACTTTGAGCCATTGGCTTGCTGAAGTCAAACGCATATGTTGGAAGAACTTCTAAATGATGATACGATTCGAACAGCACTAGGAGCTCCTTCCTGCTTATAATTTTTTTCAATGGCAGATTGTAAACAGTTACAGTGTAACACAGTACATTAATCTATACAATGCCAGATGTGGTGGCCTCTTTATTATGGAGGTTGCGTTAATGTTGCCTGATATTTCTTGACAAGCGGAACTAACTAACGAGCAAATTCTAGAGATTTTATGTCCTTCTGTTAAATTCGTTATTATTTTGTGATTAGTTTCAAAATTCAATTTATTTGATTGAATATGTGTTTAGACTGCTAACAAAAGCTTCTTACTTTTGCTCTTTGGTGTTTTTAAACTTAATATTATTTAACAAATATTTAAACTAATACAGTATTTATTAGTTTTAGCTCCCATTCAGACTCAAATAGTAATTGTTAATTTAGTGACTTAATGATCACGGCTAGGCTCAGTTTCATCACAAAAAGAATATGCATATCAGTAGACATGATCGTACATAGACTCACAAACGTACATAGAAATTTGCATAGTTACAACTATTCGGTTTCACTACTAGTTAAACATTTACAAATATCCAGTGGCGTAGCTAAGGGGAAAGTCTGTCCTCGGGCGCAGCATCCAAAGGGCGCCATTGATGTTACAAAATATTAGAATGAAATGTTTTCCATTCTTGGTACACAGAAAAGGGGCGCGAAATTTTCATTTTCCCCGGGTCCTGAAACTCCTAGCTACAGCTCTCCAAGTATCAGTTCAAATTTAAACACAGATAAGTACATATTTCAGTTGATGGCTACAGACTGGAGGCATGCAGATGTTTCCTGCTAAACTTACGAAATGAAATTAATGAGCGAGGCAGCACAAATTGTTTGTTCTTTTAAGTGTGTTATTTCATGTCCTCCGAGATCTAATATACAAACTAGTACATTAGTAAGCAAATTTCCAGACATTTTCCCCTTCCTTTAAGAATGCCTTTGTAGTCTAATTGGAAGTATACTCGACGCCCGTTCGAGAGATCCAATTCTGGCTAGAGTACTGCACATTTTTCATGTCTCCTTCTTCAAAAAACAAAAAAAAAAAAAAAATCTGATTAATAGACACATTTTTTTTTTTTTTTTTTTTTTTTTTTTTTTTGAAAGTAGCCAAGGTGAAAAATGAGCAATCGCCGGGAATCGAACCACGGATCTCTGGAACACCGGCCCAGCGTGCAGAACCACTACACCATGAAGGCATGTTAGGAAGGCGGGAAAAATATCTTACATGCTCCCCCTTTTAAAGGGCGACTGGGGTTTTTTAGGGGACCCAATCACCAAATCCTGGGTGTGGAGATTCATCATGCACTGCTCTTTTAGTTCGGGCATCACTGTAGAGACATTAGGTATTTTTTGGAAGCAGGCAAGATTAAAAATTAGCAACCGCCTTCTCCGGGAATCGAACCACGAACCTCTGGAATACCGGCCCAGAGTGCAGAACAACAACACTCCTAAGGGAATCTAGAAAGGCGGAAGAAATACCTTACAACTGCACAAAATCGAAAATATATTTTGGCCCTGGGAGACAGATAAGTACCCGACATGACTGCTAATGAGATTATTAAGTTTTCCTTTCACTGTCATGTACGATTGACAGCCAGCCAGCCATGTCATGTGGGATTGCCTCTCGGAAATGATTTCTCTGGTACCAATTATAAGAACGAGTCGCACAGGCGGTTTAGTGGTTAGCGAAGTCTGACTGCGATGGTTCGAATCCCGGAGAAAGCGTGGTTGTAACCCTTCATAGAAGGCGATGGTAGCCCACCTATTAGGTACCTCCATAATAAAGAGGCCACCACATCTGGCATTGTATAGATTAATGTACTGTGTTACACTGTAACTGTTTACAATCTGCCATTGAAAAAAATTATAAGCAGGAAGGAGCTCCTAATGCTGTTAGTTAAAACTTATTATTTTTAATGGTAGAACTTTCTTGAAAAGTTAGTGGACGAAAGGATATATTGTCTCTGCTTTTTTTTTTTTTTTTTTTTTTTTTTTTTTTTTTTTTTTCATGATTTATCAGCAATGTCATTTTCTCTAAAATCTTTGTGGGAGACAGAAACCACCGGCAGAAGAGTTTACAGATTTTTTCCAAAAGTCTGCCGGCTTCTAAAATCTGGCTCGTCTCACTTCACTCAGTATCTAACAGGACATGGTCCCTTCATGACTTACCTGCATCGCTTCAGACGACGCGAAAACGAGCATTGCTCATGCGGGATGGTAGGAGATCCGGACCACTATCTGTTCGCTTGCAGAGAGACCGCTAAATATCATCTTAGGCAACCAGTAGCAAACCACATCCATGCATGGGCCGAAGCTACTTCAAAAAATCGCAATGCATTGAAACGCATATGCGATTGCATAAACATTGCACGCATAATCTCAGACAGGCTGGAGTAATTCTCAGCCACCATCCTCGTCACCAGCACAGCCCCTGTATGCTCTGTACCTGTAGCGAATTAATTTTATCTTAAGTTAGCTTATTCGGATTTTCTTATTCCCTGTATATATTTATCTTCTTGAACTGTAAACCTTGAATTATGAACCTTGAATTATGTATTTTGCCTTATTTTATGTATTGTTTCCACTGTTTTGCCCTTTTTTTTTTATTTTATGCATTGTTTTACTTTCTAGTATTTTACTTCTTATTACTTTTAGTATTTGTAACCACCTATCCATTACTCTGTAAATATGTAACTGGAATTGTTCTTCACGCCCGCAACGCACCCTTCTTCCATCATGCGCTATCGTCTTCGTCCAGCATTTGTTTGCACTGCCCCCAGCAGTCGTCTTGAGCACAATATGTATTTATAAGTGTGTCTTTTGTTCAAGTTATTTCCGTCAGCGGGGCTACCTGGCCGATATGCTAACTACCCAGTGGACCGGCTGCCTCGCTGTCGGTGGAAAGAAAGAAAGAGCTGGTGGAGTAGTTTCTGTTCGAAATGTGCTGGCGCACCCTTAAAGTAGAAGAATGACTTTGTCCAATCTTTGTCAGTTTGAAGTGGGTATAGTGGAATGGCTTTCATGCCTAGTATGGCCCTATAAAAAGAATAATTTCTTGGTATATTTCGTTCTCGTTAAAATACCATATTACCTTCACGGCGAACCACCTAGCAAATCTTAAAGAAAATATAAAATTATTCTCCCAAGTAAAACAGCTTCAGACCATTATTTGTAAATTTTCTTCTGAAGTACAGTTTCCTAATCAGCGCATAAAGCTGCATATTAATTCAGGTTGAAATTTAAACATAATGTTTTTGGACATTAAAAAACCATAAAACACAATGAAACTAAAAAAAATTGAAATTACTTACAACAATAAGGTCTTTCAAATCCAGTCCTGAGATAATACCTTGTTTTATGTGGCGCAGGAGTGCTAAAGACCCCCATGAAACGGCATCGTTCTCCTCTACTCCCGCAATTACACTGACCTTCTAGAAACGAATCCCAGCTGCGGCATTCAACGCCAACAAAGTAACATCCATTCTGGCCAAAGGAAAAGATCATGAACTCAGTGGCTCTAAAATGGCGGCAATACGGTAGGTTTTCTATAACTATAAACAACAAAATGATTAGCTGATTACTTGGAAAGGTAACGATTACATTTCACTCAGTTAGGAAAACTGGTATATATATATATAGTATATATATATATATAATATATATATATACCAGTATATATATTATATATATATATATATATAGAATAAAAGAATAAAAGGTATATATATATATAGAATAAAAGAACTATATCCAGTATCAGAATTATATATCAGAATTAATATCCAGTAATTTTTCCTAACAATTTGTGATGTTTGGAAATTTCACTTTAATTTAGAACAGCAGTTTTCAAACCGTTTTCGTTAAATCCTGTGGATTTGTGTTATGCCTCTAAGAATTGCAAAATACAAATTCAAAATTGGGAAGCATTTGTTTATATCAAACAGATACCAAAACTAGATAACTAAATAGTTATTTAATTTTATTTCTGGGAGTATTGTTTTCTAAAATAATATGAAATTTATGCATGTTTAAAATTACCATTACATCAAAATAAAAATTATATCTTCATTTAAGTAGTAAAGTATCACATATAAGAGGCCTGTAAATGATGATGTAATTTTAATGCTTTTTTAATGTTCGCTTTTCTGAGGCTGGGAGATTCATCGCAAAATATTGTAGACTTATTTGTAAATTTTTATTGCATTTTTTGATACTGTTTTATTTCAATACTTTTTCTTTCATATTATTTTATTATTTTATTTAGTTATTCATTCATACTATTTATTATTTTATTTAGTTATTCATTCATATTATTTTATTTAGTTATTTATTTAACTGTATCTTTTAGTGTGATATCTTTAGGGTTTATTTTGTGTGTAAATGAGTTTTTTATTCCACGAACACAACTGTAGATCTTTCAGTTCTGAGTGCAACAATGTTTAAACTAAAAAATAGCTGAATAAAGGAAAAATAAACGTATAGAAAAATAGATCTCTAAAAAATAGACTCTGAAAAAATGGCCGTGATGTGATTTGGAGACATTTCGCGAGTTCTCGCTAATTTGCCAACTTTCTGGAAGATTCGAGAACATATATTTTCAAAGCCTTATGACCGATTTTCCCCGAAGCTTCCAGAAACCCGTGCAATACCACATAAATATGGCTCCAAGAACTAGCACGAGTTATTTGTTAATTAGCTTTGAGCTGCATTTCAGAGTTTAGGCTATAAATGATTTTGAGAATTTATCATATTTCTCGATTTTCGTAATTTACGATTTTTCTCGAGGGTTTACTTAATTACCGTGGTTTTCTTGAACTATTTACGAACCTTTATTTTGCAGCGTGTTATTGTAAATTATAATAAAGTATCAATTACTTTCTGCTCATTCGAAGTGATTATTCCAAGAGACGACCACGAGCCGACAGTTCGCAACAATATTGAGAATACTTTAAGTAAAAGCAGTTTAAATAATTTCTCAATTTTACAATTTTATGCGAAATACCACGAGGTTATAAAATCAAAATTGTCAATGGTAAATTGACACCAGCTGAATTTAATTATTCCTGTTATAAGACATATATCTATCATCACGTCGTTTGTTTATTGAAATTTTCTGTTGTATGTGAGGTTCAACGATTTTGTTTTTAATCGCATATGCACAACAGCAATATGATAGCTAATTTGGTTGTTAGATTTTTAGGGAATTTAATTGGAAACTGCAAATTAAATCTTTTTAAGCGTTTTATTTTATACTTCCCTTCTATAAAATACGAAAACGTAATAAAAAAAGTAGATCGAACATAGGAAATCTCTTTACGTTTCCTTTTATTTGAAGCAGCAACAAAAGTATGTTTAACATTTTTCCCTCCAATACCTTCAGGTTTATCTGATGGTATTATATTCGCATTCATTTCAGGTTAAACTTTCATTTCCTTTACAAATCTTATCGCGTCATCGCCACAAAACACTGAGCTGTTAACAAAGATTTTTTTTAATTCTGTAAATAAAGTTAAAAATTCGGGGAAAAAATGTAAATTCGGAAATTATGTTTTTATTTGTCCTCTGAATAAAACAAAATTTTGTATAATATTGTATTTTCATCGGAAATACGTACGTGTAAAGAATTTTAAGAACGTTGTGTCTATAGAAAGGAGTACAAAATTAATTTCAGGAATTAATTTGAAGTTTGGTTCAGACTAACAAATAGATAAAGTAGTTTAATTAAACCTTATCAAAATTAATTTGCCTTTTTCTAAATACTATATCGGAGATATATAAAATAAAATTATCTTCCCTTTTTATTTTCATAAATATTTTTACGTGACTATTAGAAAGTTTATATCTGCGTATGTGACTGACGTAATATTTACATTCGACAATATTGCTTCGAAGTAATTAATACCTTTCAGTAGCTATTTATTTCATAGAATTAAAACGAGCATAAAACTAGACAGTACAAAAGTTTCAAATTTTGTTATATCCAACTTCTTAATTTCGTATTAAAATGGTAGAGGTACGAGGAGCAACTTTATATTATTTACTAGTTATCCTCACACTAAAAGTAAACACTTTTACTAAAAGTCATAATAAATGCAATATAAATTATACTTCATCGCAGGATAGTTGTATTGACGCTGTTATCCAAAACTTCGGAGAGTTTCAGTTAGGCAGTAAATTAAGAAATTTTTATTACTTACATTAATGCGGTAACAAAATACATTACATGTTTATAATCATCAATGTGACAGAAAAAATACTTACAGTCAGGAATTATTCTGCCTGTTAAAACTATTCTCAATAGTGTAAGTGAGCAGCCTCTAGAATGGGCGTTGTCCGGCCAAAAGTCAACATGTCCAGTATCTTCAAACGTTCCCAAGCCTAGGAGTAGATAATTTAAAAGTTTCACAAAGAAAATTCTGCATGAAATTATTTTGTACGTAAGATGATTGAAAACTTTTGCTCTTTGTTCTCTTATTCAGGATCAGAAGACGCTGCCGTCAGGTTGTTTTTTCCAGTCTGTGGCTTTTACGGTGAAATATACCTTTTATAAAGTTTTGTAAATGACTCATAAACAAAACATGAAATAGACTGCTTTATAACAGCATCGTTAACACTACCGGGCGAAGCATTTTTCACTTCTTCAACTGACGAAAACCTCTTGACCTCAGTAATTTTCATAAATGACGTATTATTAAACCTGGGCTACATGCAGGATATTCTAAAGCTGACAGATCAATTTTAGAAAGCGCTTCCAATGCAACAGCAGAAACATGCCCCCGTGCTTTGTCCTGCAGCAAATCCTCTTTCCCCAGTAAATCCAGCCCTTCCTCGTGGCTCCACGTAAATGGTTTTTGAGACTTTTATCCAATACTCACCGTTTGCCTGAATGCGCAATTTTGATTCATGCGAGTACAGTGCATAACCTACAAGAACGTGTTTTGTCGATCGCTCATGTGTTACCCGCCAAGAAGTACCTCAAGCACTGAAGCGCTGAAAAATCATCTCTAGCATATCTCCTAGATCTATGCATTATCTTACAGTGTTTCTGTAAATAGAATGAAGAATAATTTTGTAAGATCACGAATTCTGCTTTCGAATAACTGTAAGAGTCATCCAACTATGCAATAATAAACCTTCACAAGCATTAGTCTTCTGAAATACATGTATACATGATGTATTTCATTTGTGTAATTTTATGTTTCTTTTCCACAAAACTGTTTAGAGATTATCATTTTATTTTTAACTAAGATGGTTACAACTTTCCTAGAAAATTATCCACAAAACTATTTTTCTCCTTAGCAGATAGCCCATGAGATCTTTAGCAGATAGCCCATGAGATCCTTAGCAGATAGCCCATGAGAACTTTGCCTAAGTCGGTTAAAACCCAATTAACTCTTGCTTTCATTTATATACGTATAGATATTTACAATTATAAATCCATCTGTGTGCGTTTTGCTTTTTACTGGGATAAAAATGTCACAAAACAGCTATTGTGATAATCTGAAATATCTATTTGGTTTTTATCTTAATAATTTTAAGCATTTCAGTAATATTTTTATGATGCAAATCATTGATTTTTCAGTTCAACTTAACCACTTTTACAAGATTTTAAGCCATTATCAGAATAATCAAAATTGTGATATCATTTTATTATTGTTTTTATGCACCAGATATATAGGAAGTAATAAAATCTAAGGTAAAAACATCATACGCATATCTGTTGTAGCTGTTAAGCAGTCAGCTATACATTTTTTAACTGAAATGGATTGTAAAGTATTTGTAAAGTATTACGCAGAGAAATTACTATTCAATAATTACTGTTTGAAAGAATACAAAAAATAATAGTTAGGTTTTTTTATTATCATAATTGCTAGATTAGTTATCAAAATGCATGTATGTGAGCTTTCTAAAACCTTAATATTTAGCAACTTCAAAAATTGGACAAATTCTCAACATTTCTCACCAAATGTGAGAAATTTCAAAATACGAAATACTTAATAAAATAAAATACAAAATGCGTCCAACTCAGTTATAAACATTAACTAACTATAAATGATTTTGTATATCAAATGTGCTTCGTTAAACAAAATAAAGGCATTATACAAATACCTAAAAAACAAATACATCAAATATTTAAACAACTTATCATTACTGTGTTCTTTTTATATTCAGTAAGTAACGTGAGACTTCTTTAATATTTCATCATCTTTCCACAAGTTTAAATAATAATTTCAGCTAAGGAATAAGATCTGAATCGTTTATCTTAACTGATAAAAATTGCTCAAGAAAATTTTGTTATCACGCAGTTAGTTTTAGAATATAAACAATTGCACGCAACTAAAGATGGATAAATCATCCAGATAATTCAATTTACAAAATTTAGAAACACATGTGTACATTTGATGTATACAAGGATTAAAGGCTACTTGTACGCTAATTATTTCCACTTCAAGAATTTAACAATTAACAGCCTTTTGTTGACCAACAATTTTACGGATAACGTAAATACAAAATATTAAATTTATATATATTAAATACTTATAATAAAAATCATGGTTTTAAAAGATAAAATTTTAATAAAGATAAAATGCATCTACTACACTGCAAAGTTTATATTCATTTCGTAAATTAAAGTCATATTACTTGCTTATATTTCGAGCTTACATTAATATTATCGTATGTGTATAACGTATGTATTAATATTATCGTATTATTAATGTAATAAAGCTCTATAGATGTTACATGCATGAATTAACCTAAACATCAAAAATTAAAAAGCTTTGTTGCATGAAATTTCTCCAGCAAATCAACATTTCCTTCAAACGGCATGATTCTTCCGTGCTTCTTCGAAGTAATGCTACTGTAGGTTAGGCTAAGTTATTTGAATATGCCATAGCACGCGATGGGTATATGTCAAGGGGAAAGAATGCTTTAGTGGAAGGCGTTTCGAAGGTAACTAGGTCTTATTCATATTACTCAAGGTGAAAGCCATGAAACTTAACCATATAACCTGGCACGGAATCCATATCGAACTCCCAATACTTAGGGTTTTTAACCACTCGGCCACTGGTGGAGTGCACTTCGATCGAAAATTATTGTGTTAAATAAGATTTGGTACCTTATTTAATAGTTTGCAGTAATGCACTAAACAGGGCTAAAGCTCTCCGAGACCTCCAGATCAGACTTTAGCGCGATGGCAGAGATCACTGGTTTGTGGTAGTTTAATTTGACTAAGCACACAAGGGCTATCTGCCTAAAAGGATGCATGCCTGTTTAAGCTAATCTATGCATAGTTACATTACATATGTCAGAATTTACTGAATTAATAAATTTTTCAAACAGAAATGACCAGCATCGTGCGGCGCGTTCTATTTATTACCTAATCCCAAATTTTAGAGACTTCAAAGATCTCTGCCAGATCTTCCCATTTGCGATCGTAATGCGTGCCATCATCACCGCGCAGCACTTATATATCCTACTTCATTTAAGACTGTAGTTCAAGGTAGCCTTCATTCATGCGCTTTTCGTGAAGCGAAACAAACTAATCGAAATGGAATGGGGAGGGAAGTTAGGCGACACGGTCTGTCGCCTAACTAAATATTAATACATGCAGATGTCGTTTTCTTGGTTATGAATCAAGCTAGGTGGTAGAAAATAACAGTAAAAGTTATACTTTAAAGTATCAGAATATAGCATTCTGTGATGATGACAGAATTATTACATTGTGTTATTCAATTTGCGATAGTGCAAACGAGTAGAGACAATAGACGGCGGCTCTTTTTTTAATTTACCTTTGCATTTCACTCAATAACAATGTTTACGTTAGTGTTTTTGTTTGTGTTAAAGTTTGTAAGTGTTTGTGTGCTAATGTTCTGCCATTAACATCTATGTTAAATTACTTAATTTCATTTAGATTTGAAATCCCACAAATTCCTCATACACCGCAAATATAAAACACGGAACGCATAATTTGTCTGCAAATTTACTCGTATTTTTCTAAATCCCCAAAATTTCTTCCGATATATTTATTTAAAAATTCTACGTATAAATGAAGCAGTTCATTTCTTATCCACAGATTTTTAGTGGTATAACAAATATGTTTTAACATCTTTAAAGCATACGAAATTCCATACCGTCGAAAATTGTTAACCCTGGGTTTGTATGGATATTATCGACGAATGGTGCATCACTAGATTCCAGCTTGACAACGTTATCGGTGTACTGAAACAGGGGACCTGCAGGATCCATACCTAATGCAAAAGAAAAGCATGTATCGTTTACGAACAAATGGTTAATTTTTATAATACAGTGACGGATAAAAAAAATCCCATCACCAAGAAAGAGTTCGGCTAGGAAAAATTTGGTAGGCGTGTTTATACATCTGAAAGATGACGTCTTTTCAAATTTCAAGCTATGCGTATAAATGTGACGCAAGTAGTAGCGCCTCTATGAACACGCAAATCAGGCTTGCTTTACATATGCGCTGTTAAGTTCGTAAGCATTATTTATCGTTGACATTTCATGAAATGAGTTGATGTCAATCCAGAATGCATTTAAGAAGATAAAGAAGTCATATCAACATCTCATTGAGTTTGTGAGTTTGGAATGAAGTCGGTAATAGGGCTACGAGAAGTTATATTTTCTTTCTGCGATACTGGAGAAAGACTTGACAGAAATGTATCCACTGTGCATGATTGTTAGCAGCAATGGTCAAGGAAATGTATTAGCTCACGAATACCGAATTCCGACTACTGAAGTAGAAAGACCGCTATGTTTGGCGTATGGCTGTGGAGCATCGTAATGAGTCTACAGTACAGACTCGCCACAGTGACACAATGAACTGTTACAAATCGGTTACTTGAAGGGCAGCTCCGATCCAAACGCCCTGTAGCGTGCATTTCCCTCCCTCCAAACCATAGCCATTTGCGACATCAATGATGTCAAGCTAGAGCTCATTGGACGATGGAATGGAGATCTGTTGTGTTTTCTGATGAAAGCACGTTCTTCTTTGGCACTAGTGATGGTCGTGCGTTAGTCCGAAGGAGGCCAGGTGAGTCGGCCTGCAAGCAGCCTATGTACACTGGACCTAGACCTGGAGTTATGATCTGGAAAACAATTTTGTATAACAGCAGAGGCACTCTCGTGGTTATCCCACGCACCCTGATTGCAAATTTGTACATCAGTCTGGTGATTCACTCTGTTCTGATGCCATTCATGAAGAGCATTCAAGGGTGGTGTTTTCCAACAGAATAACGCTCACTCTGATACCGCTGCTGTTGCCCAACGTGCTCTATAGAGTGTGGACATGTTGCCTTGGCCTCCTAGATCACGTTCTCTAATCTAGCATGTGTGGGATTTCATTAGACGACAATACCAGAGTCATCCACAAGCAGCATTAACCGTCGCTGTATTGACCGACCAAATGCAACAAGCATGGAACTCCATCCCACAAACTGACATCCTGCACCTGTATGGCATAATGCATGCACGTTTGCATGCTTGCATTCAAAATTCTGACGGTTACACCGATTATTAATGTACCAGCATTTCACATTTGAAATAGCTCTTCTCGTGTTTGCGCCTGTGATCTTGAAAATTTTACCGATTAAATATGTTACCTAGATAAATGCGTTGCCGAAATTTCTTTACTCTACAATAATTATTTTCTTGTTGTTGGGATTTTTTTTCCGTCAGTGTATATATGAAATAATACTGTACAAAAATGTAATAGTAACAAAATAAAAGTACATAACTTACGCTTATGCAAACTTCCATAGTTAAAAAAAATTAATAATAAATGGTGATGTCATAGAGATTTGATATCATCTAATCTTGAGATCAGAAATGAAAATAAGGAATAAAAGAAATAAAAAAAAATCTGCAATAGATTCCAGATCTTCAGAGCCAACGCTGTATCTATGAAAATTCA
Source organism: Stegodyphus dumicola (assembly GCF_044657685.1). NCBI lineage: Eukaryota > Metazoa > Arthropoda > Arachnida > Araneae > Eresidae > Stegodyphus > Stegodyphus dumicola. The sequence goes on from NC_140769.1 coordinate 175,507,747, forward strand.
TAAGCCAATTCCGATTTGTTCACTTTCCGGAGAACTATGTGATTACTGATACAGAGGTTGGCAAATTATAGTAAATTATAGGAATCTACATGCTTTATAAATATTCTGCAAAAACTAACATGTGTCATCATAAGAAAATGACCTGTAAAGATGAAAATCCGTGAGGACAAAATCTAGTGCATATGACGGTGACACAAGACATCTCAGCTATATTCCATATTTGAAAAGGTTTTGTCTGGCATTTACCGAAATGTGAGATCGAATGTTGTCATTGGAAGACAACACTTCGAATATTGGTCTGCTCTCTGCACTTTGCTTCGATTTCCACTTTCAAACCTGATATTTCGTAAGAGATTTGCGTTATTTAGTGGCAAAATTCACTACATACAATTCCTTTGCAGTCCCGTCTCATATAAAGCATTATGCTTTTGGAATGCAACCCTCTCTCGATGTTACTAATGAGGATTTTTTGGCTTACCTCAAGATCACTTTGGTGTAATCACAGCACATTTTTTATGAACAGTATAGCTACCATTTTTTAAAAAACTAAAAGAGCATAAAATGACGAAAATAAACTTTCAGGGGCTCCATTATTAGCACTGTACTGAAACAAAAATTATTCCACAGAATATACTAGAATTGTGCAACGTGAAAAGACATCTACTAGAGATCAGAAGACTAATTAAGGTCACTCTACTAGTAGTAACAAAATACTTATACATTCTTCAATTTAAAAAACAGCAGAGATTTTGGAATGACATAATAAAAGATAAGTCGCAAACACAAATCGAAATACCATCGCCTCCAGAAATTGGATTCGCATTGAAAGTACTATTTTATAGCAGATATAAACTTCTTACCATTAGTGAAGACAAGCTAAGGTCATCCGGCGTGTTCATTTATGTCTAGGATACTACAGTCACTTCTAACATTAAATAAAATCAAAAGAGTATTTCATTGTTAACTTCAGGCTCTCATATTTACATATCAATCCGTCTCTGAGAAAATTAGGTTGTTTGAATATGTCTTTTTCTCATAACTCTACTCTCGATTAAGCCACACTTTTCTGTGTCATGAGGTAAGAGTCGTGGAATTCATATCTCTCGTAAGTCGATCTTTAAAGCCCAACCGATATAGTGGTTAGCGTCGCTGACTGCGGTGCCAAAGGGCCCAGGTTTCGAATCCCGAAGAAGGCATGGATGTTCGTAAATGTATAGTGGCGGTGGGGCACGGCGGTGCTCTAAATATGCGTTGAGCCACAGGTCTTCTCGTATGATTTGGTGGAAGGAGAGAGGGGCGGAAGACCCTCGAACCCGTCCCCCGGTCTGTTGCAAACCACAGGCGTATCTTGAGCGCTCCTTGCCACGAGGAATTTCGTGAGCCTGCACTGATGTCAGGCAAGTGAGCATAAGTAACAAGAAGAAGAAGAAGTCAATCTGTGCAGTAGCTATTATAAAAAGAGATAACGAAAATATTATAAAAAGAGATAAGAGAAAATCATAATCACGTAAATGTTCTGGTATCTGTTTGGTTTCATCGTATGTTCTGGTCTTAGGTTTGCAAATGGCTTTGATGTAGTTGGTAAATGGTCGATGGCATTCCATAACAGCCCTTTTGGCAAATGATGAAAGATTTATTAAATCTTAGTATTAAAAATAAATTACTTGGAATTTTTTACATATTTAATCACTCAAATCATTACGAAAGAAACCATTTTGCTCCACAACACCATAATAAACATTGATGCAAATCAAACTGACATTTATATGTTAGACATGTGCTATATTTATCCATTAACTATGTTGCAAAACATTGTGAAGGTCGCATCAGCTTTAGGCGAATGGTAGCGAATTTTCTTACACTTCCATAAGTTATGGCAATTGCGTACTTGTTAATAACATTTACGAGCTCATTTTAATTAACATAAGCTGTATTTTTATTTACTAAATGGTCTTAATGGTACTTTTATTTCTAAAAAATTAAAAGGAATTTAAGATACAGCCTTTATCGCCTAGACTTAATTATGGCAAAGTAAACGTTGTACTACGAAACGCTATACTAGTAAAGAAGTTATACTTTCATAGACGTGTTCTGTGAACAAACGGCTCGTATTCATTTTATGCATGGGAAAACCGATTTCATTTCTAACATATTAAATAACCTCAAGAGTAAATTTCTTCTTATTTAATGACATCTCATCTGATTCCAATTTTAAATTTAAATCTAGTAAATCTAAATTAAATCTGAATCTAAATTAAATTTGAATTTAAATCTGAATTATTTATCTAATTCCAATTTTAAATCATTTATAGAATAAAGTGATAATTATTTATTTATATCTCTACACATCCAGATTAAAAATACACTATTCATTAATTAAGAATGTATTAAAATTCATTGGCATAGTATAAGAGATCTATATCATTATTTTATGTTGAAAAACTGATTCAAATATTATGAGAAAAATATCTTACCTGTAATTCGTCCAATATTTGGTATCCTTTTCCCTATATAACCAGCTGTATGAGCACCGAAGCTATGCCCCAATAAGTAAAACTTTTCCGGGGGATATCCATATGCTTTCTATACAAATATAAGAAAAATTTATTATAATTTATAAACACGACATCTAGAACAAAGGGGTTCGTGGTTTCACAGATGATAAAACGACTTTAAAATTAAGTTTGCCTCGAAAGATAAAATAGTTGTGGAAAGGGAAAGTTCCGTTTGCACCTTCAGCAGGATAAATCAGGGTGGTATGAACTCTCGATATGCGAAAATAGAGATAGATCATGTATAACAGTTGCAGTTAATGTAATTGCGTCACCAGAGTTTCCAATATAAAGATTGAAATTTCACAATGCCTCAAATTTCTGCGTGATAAAAATCAGCATAAAGTGCTTCAATGATGCAGAACAAAAAAGAAGGGTTTTTAGAACTTAAAACAATATAAAGCAAGCATAGCAATACCCACAACAGAATTAGACTTAGGAATTAGCTAATAAAATCGTAGCTGGAGTATAAGAACATCTGTTTAGCAAACTGAATTCGCAGTTTTTATGCATTTCACGAAAAAGAAACAGAATACTTTAATAAATTGAACTCGTGAATCTGAGTTAAACGAATGATTACAACACTAGTGATGCATTACATCAATTTCGTCAAATTCATGAACTAAGCAATAACTGTTTTTATTGCTTCGACATCAATCTGTATGCCTTATCGTAGACGCCATCGTATGAAGCTAAAAGGCGAACTATGGCTCGTGCACCCATTTTTTGATGACAAGCAACAAGCATTTCCAGAGTCGACGGAGACAAAAATTTACATGATACAAAATATTTATGTCTTTCAACGTCATCCTTATGCTGCGCTTATCTCTGGTGCGTTCGAGTGCATTTTCGGCAGACGGATGATTATGTATGTGACACAGCTCCAGAGTTGAACTAGGGTTTTTCCTAATTTAGCACGAAAGGTAGCCATCATTGGAATAGCGACATAGTTTATTTCTTCCTGGCCTCGTAGTTTTAGAAAATCATTTACACATGGTTTACAGATAATGTAGTATCACATTCTCAAGATATGCATTAATATTGCTCACGTAACTGATTCTAGAGTTGGAGACATGCAATACTCTTTAGAATGCCATTTGAATGGAGGATGATATGCTAATACATATAGCCGTGAATGAAAAGTGTTGATATGCACCCAAAGATAATTTCATTAATCAATGTGTACTTTTCTGTTACACGGAGGCAACGAAAAAACATAAAACATTTTCTATTACTGTAAAAGTATAAAATTTTAAGTAAAATTCGAACAGGCGCAACGAATTTAGAGATTCTGGCAACATTTTGGAAAAAATTTCAGTTTTTTATGTAATCATCGTCACATAAACTTTAACAAGTATGATTCAAGATGGTGGCGTTGAAGTGCCACGTTGACGTTTATTACGCCATTTTGCTCTCCTCCACATTTTTTCAACTGTTTGAATATGGTATCCAGTGTTTGGTTTTACAAATGTATCTACGATGGTATCTAATGGGGTTGCCTGTGAGATGATTCTATCCTGCTCCTTTCAAAACTTCTGTTTTGTAAAAACAATAATACAATCTTCTGTTTTATTGACTTTTTTTTTTTTTTTTTTTTTTTTTTTTTTTTTTGTCGTGCCAAGTAAAATTTTAGCCTAGCGATCCGACACAACTACAAGAAAACATTCTTTTGTTTCTCTACATATGCCTCCAAAAATCCACTGTGGAGGAAGAACACGTCCAAAGTTACTTTAAAAAAATTCTTTTAAAAAAAGAATTTCGTCAACCTCTACTACTTTGTTATTTCCACCAAAAATTTTAAGTCTACATAACAAGGCGTGAGCGCAAAACTCCTGCGTATAATTGTTCCACTTGACGACTATATTGTGGTTCATTTTTAATTGCATATTCGGAACTCAATTGAGATCAGCTCTTGGTACCAACAGTGGATAAATTTTACAGCTGCAAAACAATTTAGACGCGATCGTTCAAACCAAGGGGAATATCTGGCACCTATTTGTTCTCAGGAAGATCTAAGGTTGCAACACTATTTTGATGTATTGTACTTGGTAAAACACAACATTCTCTTTTACAAAATCTTCGCCTATGAAGAATTCTTTTATCCTTTAGTAATTTCATTGCCTTCTTCTCATCTTTAGTTAAATCTGGGATTTGTGAAATCCATTTCTTTCCTTTTTTATATAAAAAGTGTTTTTTAGTCAAATAATGCATAGCAAGTTATGTTTCGTGCAGTTCTAAAAAAAGGCTTCTAATCATAGCACGTGAATATTTGGCTCAGTTTCACTCATAAAACCGTGATGACTTAGCTTATCACATTATTGCTATCTTCCGCACGTTACTAAACATTTTAACAGTGTTATTACGTGGCGCCCGTATAATGGAAAAGCACCCGTTTATCAAAACATCTCACGTCATGTCCCATTCGCTTAACCTAACTTATAAGCTTCTCTGAACTAATACAAACAGACCTGTGGCTTTATTTCATCTTATAGAGTCATCAGGTTTATTTTTAATTAGGAAAAATGAAAATTCAGTAAGGTCTTTGCCGAGATTCAAGTTTAGACCTCCCGACTGCTGTCTGCTCGCATTTCCCATTACAGCGCTAAGGTAATGCAGTACAGAGTAAATTCCTTGCAGATTAAATCGAGCGTCTCCAACGTCTTAACTCCATTTATTTGAATTGTATAGAATTTTGCAGGTCAGTTTTGATATGAGAGCAAAATAGCATTATGTTATAAGCATAATGTGTCACTTTCTATCGTAATTGCGTAAACATGATGCACTAAAGATCTATAACTATATTATTTCAAGCTAATAAAAAAAGCATACTGTTCATATGCTTACTCGTTTAAAAACACTTGTTTTATATTTTAATTAAATTTAAATAATTCTAACACCAGCTAAGAGGAAAATAATTTAAATTCCTTTAATATCGAAAGCAATTAGAATATTTTCATAGATAATACTGTAGAGACATTAGGTATTTTTGGTAGCAGAAGAGATGAAAAATGAGCAAATGCCTTCGTCGGGAATCGAACCACGGACCTCTGGAATACACTCCCAGAGTGCAGATTATCACACCACGAAGGCATGCCAAGAAGGCCGGAGAAATACCTTATATTAAAATTAGTTTTGATAATTCGGTAATACATACTAGCGTGTATTTGAAACATATTATTAGCACAATGAACTCTCAGTCCGACAGAAAGATGATTCAGCGGAAATAAGACATCTCTTTTCACGCGAGAATATAAGAAAAGCTTGCAGCTGACATGTTTATTACATAACGATAGGGAAGGAGAAGGTGAAATGAGTTATTAAAGATGTTCGTTGTAAATTCAAATGAGTTGCCTAACACAATTATAAATCTTCTACGCTGTTCAGAAAATACAGTACAAAATTTATATTACCTTTTTATAGTTCGCCAGAACACCCGAAGCAACTAAAATTTGAGAAGCTTTGCTTTATAAGCACGCACAGGCAATTCGGATTCATTTATTTGTGACTTGTTTGCGATTTATTTGTGGTCTTTTGTTTAAAGTAGATTAATATTATCCGGGAAAGTTTTCTTAATGTATTTCTAAATTAACTCTCATAGTTTATCATACTTTAAAACTCTCATACGTTACTTAATGTCCAAATGCATCAGGATTATACCGGATTTCTAATAACAAAATAACTGAAATATAAAGGATTTGTAAAAAAAAAAAACAATATTAAACTTTTATGTCAAGAGAACTTTTAGATGCTTAAATATTTCTCACAAAAAAGTCAAATTTATAAAGAACTCATACTCACTTCGATAAAACGAATAAGTTGGGTTATCTGTGCAGCAAGTACACGAGTGTTTGTTGCAAACTGGCTGTAGGATGGATAAGGGAAAAGATCAAGTAGAATGATGTTATCATCATACATGTCTAAGAACCTTTCTTTGAGTTCCTATAAAAGATAAATACATACACCAATGAAATATCAAATCACAAAAAAGTATAAAATATTACAGAACTGGTTTATTTTAAGTGGCAATACAATGAAAAAGACAGCAATCTTTTTCCTTTAATTTTGTGTCCTCATAATCCTGATTTTTAAAGACAAGTCAAATACAGTAAATTTTGCTCTTATAGCAATTTCAGAGCATATAGACTTTGTATTTAATTGCACAACCTTTGTTACTCTCTCTCTTGGATACTGTTTTTGTTATTTTTAAATGCAAGGCGACTCAAAACTTGGCCGTATATCTAAAAACAGTATTATTTCTACGGATAATAACATCATGTGAACAATGTTATTAATATTTTCAAATGCCAAGCAATAACATGTCATTTGTTCTTGGACAATATCAAAGTCGTACGCATATTATCAATCATCTGAAAATTTATTTTGGTTCCACGTATACAACAGAAGGCTACTGTCTTTTCAATATACAAAGCGATTCTAAATTGTTTTTACAAATTAAGAGAGGTGACAGCACAAATCCAGATGAGCAATAATTACCATAGAACATAGGGTCGCATTCCACTCTGAGAAGCAGAAAAAAAGAATATTAGAATTCCAACCTTAACTTACAACGAAGTTGGGAAAGCGAATGAAAAAGACCAAAAATTCCGCAATCAGATTTATTATTTAGTGAAAAACTCACGGAAAGTGCTCAAAATGCAGACAAATCGCTCTTCCATTTTTGCCGTTCGTACATTTCGCGAACGTCCTGCGTTGCTTTTTGAGATGGCAAAAGAACTGGTTTTTCGCGTTCTTCGATCAACACTGAAAACGATTGGATGACTTGGAATCCGACAAATGGAAACCACTGTTCGTATAATCTTAGTGGTTTGCGTCCATTTCCTTTCGCTTCATCGTATTGTGAGGTGAATATCTGCCAATTCCTCGTACGTCTACTCCGCCATAGCATTCACGAAAATTTTCGGATGATGTTACTAAAGTAATACTTGAAGCGATGATGCTGTGCCGTTTTTCAAGAACATTGGTTTGATCTGATTGGCAGTCTCTGCTAACCAATTAAGAGCAAAATGCTGGTTCTTCACAGTGCAAATTTGCATACGGTTAATTCTTGATGGTCCTTGTTCTTCCTCGATGCGCTTCTACTTTCCTCATTTCTGCCTCTCGGAGTGGAACGCGACCCTATGCTCTATGGTAATTATTGCTCATCTGGATGGGTACTATCACCTCTCTTAGTTTGTAAAAACAATTTAGTATCATCCTGTATAAAAGAAAATAAATGGAAATTTCAGTAGAGAGTAAACAAATCGATAGAAAATGCTGTAGTTCTACCTAACTGAATTAGTTAATTTGTTAGTGTAAATCCCCGATTATTTTTTCTAGATTTTTAATTTAAAAGTTTCAATAATTTTCTTTTTTTTTTTTTCCTACATTTTACTAATTAATTTACCTATCCACATGGCTGATATAATTTAAAAAAATCTTCCCAAATTTTAACAAAATTTAAAATAATTTATTATTAAATGAAGCAAAATTTAGAGCTTCATTTTGTAGGAAAACTCACCTGCGTCCAGCCGGTAAGCGAAATCGAGTCCAGCCACCCGTGGATAATAATCTTTGTGCATGCACTTGAATTAAAAGGAGAATTCAAAATATTTTCCATATTAAATGCCGAGAACCCGTAAGCTTCTTCTCTGTTTCTTCTAGTATAGAGTAAGAAATAAGTCGCTAGCAGCGCTGGAGGCAAGGGAAGCAAACTGATCGGGCGCCATATAGGATTAAAAAACGGCGGTCCATTGGAGAAACATCCTAGCTCACCGTAGCAAACAGTTTTGAAGGGAAGTACTAAATAAGATTAAAAAATAATTTTGTTAGTTGATGCATTAAAGCAGCAAATAATAGCATTACATATACTTCTTCGTGGAATTTACTGGTTATCTTACTATTTTCCCCATCTGTTAAAATGCAAGCTCATCAGTGTTCATAAAAGTATTTTGAAAGATATTTTATGATTAAGGAGATAAAATATCTGAATGTTAGAAATTCAAGATTTACCCGAGAAGCCGGTCTCCTAAGTGTCTGAAAATTTTGCTTGGGTGTAAATTTGAGTATTGAAGGAAAAAAAAATTCTTCTTAAAGAGCTTCTAGAAAAAAAAATGTAGCTAGCGTTCAAATACCTTTCTTTCCCTTAAGAAATAATCTACTTCCTTGTAATAAATTCAGATATGGAGGGAAATGGAATGTTTTAAAAATAGTAAAGAAAAAAACACTCAAGAACTTACCTAAGAGCAGAGATGTCATAGTGGAGAAATTTCTTGGGAAACAATCTTGTATTTAAGCTACACATTGGAAAAATCGCTTAAACACCTATGTACTTAGCCGATTCACTAGGAGTTATATCCAGTGAATTGGCTGAGTGCTGAATTTAGATCCAGGTTGATCCTCTGTTTAATTTTATGCATTCTGTCACTGGTGGGTAGAACGACTAAGGAATACGAATCAATTTCGTCTTCAAAACACGTGGCATATTCACCACAACTTTACTGTCCAGAAAATAACACGAGGTGACAGACTTGGTTATGATCTAGACTTTAAAGTTGGACTAATTAATCTTTTATAGTACATTTTTGCCTGGACAATTAAACATCCTGCAAATCTTCCCTGATCCATGTCATCCACACTTAAAGTGATATTTTTTTCCAAGAATATCATAAAAAAAACGCTGAAAGATATCATCGCGTTTCGCCGTTTTTAATAACAGGGGAAATCTTAATATTTTGTACCCTAGTTAACAGAAAGAATTAATAATGATGATCTTCCGTAAAAGCAAACTGGCGTAAAGCGAGCAATCGCAAAGCGTAAAACTGCGCATGAATATTTTTAAAATTTAAATCGCATCATTTAAAGCATGCATGATGTATCACAAAATACAAAATCCGGTGATTTTTTTCGATAATTTTTAGTCAAACAGTTTCAATCATGAAACACAAGTTTTCAGTATTTGGCCCAAATACTAAAACGGCTGAATAAATATACAGTCTTCTTTAAAATTATAAGAACTCAAATTATTATTATATTTTTAGTATTATGTTAAATTATCATATGAACTGAATATGTATATTTGAAATGAATCTATAAAAACTAAATAAAAACCCACAATTCGCTTTTAGTTTACCCCATTATTATTTTTAATTCTTAATTTTTTTTACACTAGTCCATAAATTTTCAATTTAAAAAAAAAAACATTGTAGTATTTTAATGCAGGTTCGAAGGTACAAAAGTAAGCAGGTTTTATGCTGTTTACTCTCAGAACACATATATTTGTCTCTTACAATATTAGATATATTTTTCTCTTACAACAACCTCGGCATTTTCAAAGTGGGCTGCGCTTACCTCATGTGCATTTTAACGCATTCTCGGCGGACGGATGATTTGACATGCGACACGGCAACAGAGTTAAGCTAGGTTTTTCCCCAATATCGATATGGCGAGTTCAAAAGGTTTGCCGTCACTGTATTAGCATATTAAAATATAATTTAAAGAACTTACACCAACTACTTTTAAACATTTCTAGTAATGCTGAAATGCTTCATTTCTGAAAATCAAGCTGCCTTTTTAATCCAAAGATAAAATTGGCCCAGAAGGGCTAGTAATTTAGTTTTGACATTCTGCGTCGTCCGCTATAAAATAGTCTCTCCCTTTTCAAATTGTTGCCACCAAATATTAGAGCCCTGCAATATATTTAAAGAAATTAAATAATGAAGAATCTGCATGAAAGTGAACATGTTTTTTTTTTTTTTTTTTTTTTTTTTTTTTTTTTTTTTTTTTTTTTTCACTGTGAAAACGCAATGGTGTCTAGAGACAACAAATTTTGAATAACGTAATCCTCCACTCGAATATAGGCATCTGAAAGCCCAAATTTGGAATTTTTTTTTATTATCCATTTCATATTTTTAATACTTTAACGAATTCTTGATTAACAAACACAAGGATTTCAAAACCCGAGCAATGACAACACTGTACGAAAGAAACAAAAAAAAGCATTTTTATCTCTAGGGCGAGAGACTGTGTATCGGAAGTTCTAAAGATATGCTCTTTTTAAATATTTTGTGATATTTTTGTTGAATTCAGTTTTATGGTTTAAGTGCGAAGATGATATTTAATACATAAAGGTAACCAACAAAACGTTAAAAAAAAACGCCCCTTTAGGTGTAATATAAAATCTGAAAGAGTTCAGATTTTTTTTTTTTTTTTTTTTTTTCAAAATATATTAAACAGGATACTTTGCAAGATCTAACTCTCTTTGCTTTCATAAATACCACTATATCTCACTAAGGAACTTGCCAACTTCTCGCCCAGGCGTAAAAGAATACCAGCACAGAAGAAGGGTAAAATAGCTTTTTATTATTTGTCAAAATCTTAACACAAATGCACGAACATTGTGCTTACAATAACACCGATGACTTGAGATAGAACATAAGACTAGTTGAACAGTAATGTCAAAGATAAAGAATAGAGGGGGACTAACAATTTAATTCAAGGCTAACTAGGCTGACTCAACAACATATCCGGCGATGCACATTGTGAAAAAAGGGGGACAGTTCTATATCTCCCGTTCTACTGGAACGATTGACAAAATTCAAATTGCGTTTTTCATGCCTCGAAAGCGAGACTTCGGATTTATATTAGATTTATATATGGCATTGTTCTAACATAGGTATTTTGACACAAAATCGGAATTTTTCTGAAATGACGTAACAGTTTTTTCCATACTTCGATTTTACGACTCAAATTATGACTAGATATTAAATTTTGTAAAATTCGGTGCAAAATTTAAGGAGAAATTCAAAATTTTATTTTGGCACAATTTTTGTCAGTTTCCGCCAAGAATAATTCACTTGGCGACTTCTAAATATATATTAATTTTCCTTTCCACCAGCGGCCGAGCGGTAAAGTCGCTGAACACTGATAGTTCGGTCCGAGGTTCGAATCCTGCGAGCAGGCTGGCTCCATGAGCGTTTTCGTGGTTTTCCCCCTGTATGACGTGTATACGAGCCAGTTTCCCTCAGAAAGTCCTCCACGAAGGCATCCCTACCTTTGGGCAGATAGCCCTCGAGGCTTTACCAGAATCACATACACACACCATTATGCCAGAGCGGAAAAAAAAGGCACCTCTTTCCTTCCTTTTTACATTGTGCATGGTGGGGGGGGGGAATCACATCATTCCTACTTTCAAATCATTTTAACAGTCTAAACCACATATGATGTTTTATTGCAATCAATAAATATGCTAAATTTCAAAACGCGCCATTATATAAATTCACGTATATCTTCGGAAATTTTGAATAAAAAACTGTAAGTTTTTACAGGTATGCTTAGAAATACGTCTACTTTAAGATAATGGTAAAAATTGTACAGATTATAATTCAAAATTATTTTTAGAAAAATGTATAAAAATTATTTTAAAATATAAATTTTAAGAATAAATCATAAAAATTAACTTTTTTTTTTTTTAATGGACCTGCATTTCCAAATGTGCAAGAAAGAATCAAATAAGCTTAATAAAAAAAAGAGAGTGAATAAATATATGCCAAACTCAATTTACATTGAGGAGCTAAAAATTTAAGAGCTAATTTTTTATAAACTACTTGTGCGAGTTTTTACAAAACTTGGTAGTTTGACGTAATTTGAGTGGTACATTCAAAATATGGGAAAAAAAGGTGGCATGTCATTTCAGAAAAAGGTCCGATTTTTGTGTCAAAATACCTATATTAGAACAATACTATATATATAAATCTAATGCATATTCTAAGTCGCACTTTCGAAACATTAAAAACGCGGGTTGAATTTCGTCAATCGGCCCAGTAGAACTGGAGATATAGAACTCCCCCCCTTTTTTTTAGTCCAAAGGGGCTTTGGGCTTTGTCCCTAAAGGACTATTGTTTTCGTTTTGCGATTTTGCGTTGAATCACTATAAATGTCTCTTTTCCAACTTTTGCCACCAAATGTTAGAGTCCTGCATTATGTTTGAAGAAATTAAATAATGAAAACTAAAACAGAAATGTATGCATATTTCTCGCATTGTGATAAAACAACGGTACTTAGAGCCACGAATTTTGAGTGACGTAATCCTACTGTGAATATGGGCATCTGAAATCCCAAATTTGAAATTTGGAATTCGTTTTACATCGATTTCATATTTTTTAAAACTTTTAAAACGAATTTTTGAGTAACAAACTCAACGATTCAAAAGCGAGCAATGGCAAAACTCTACGGGGCGAAAGGGCCCACCAGCGGCCGAGCGGTAAAGTCGCTGAACACTGGTAGTTCGGTCCGAGTTTCGAATCCCGCGAACGGGCTGGCTGCATGGGCGTTTTCGTGGTTTTGCCCATGTGTAACATGTATACGAGCCAGTTTCCCTTAGAAAGTCCTCCACGAAGGCATCCCTCCCCTTAGGCAGATAGCCCACGAGGCTTTGCCATAATCACACAAACTACGGGGGCGAAAAAACTTTTTATCTCCAGCACGTCGAACTGTGTATCGGAAATTCTAAAGATAGGTCATTTTAAAATTATTTTGCGACATTGCTATTGAACTGAATTTTATGGTTTAAGTGCAAAGAACATGAAATTTAATAAATAAAGGTAATACAAAAACGTTAAAAAAACGAACCTTTGAACGTAATTTAAAATCTGAAACATATCATGTTATTTCCCCCCCCCCGCAGTGTGCTTATTAAATTGCCAAAAGGAATATCAGAAACTGAGCGTAACAGCAAGGACAAACTAGAAAAGCGTGCTGGCTAACAAAATCACGCGCTAAATAAACTGCAAGATTCGCCTGACTTTATGCTGATTTCACTTAACTTTAAATTTGCATGCGAGGGGAAAATGGAAGGTTCAGGAAAGGCACTCAAAATTATATAGTTATGCAAAATAAGGGAAACTCTCTAATTTAACCTTCTTTATCCCCTAGAGATAAGATTATAACTAAAGTATTAATCGTAATATATATTTAAGCATATTGGTAACAAAATTTTTAGTATGGTAACAAAATACATATTGGTAACAAAATATTAGTATACATTTACTGGCATCAATTAACTACTTACGTAAACTTCTTTTCTTTCTGCTATGATGAGTAACATTATTTCCTAAAGCACAAGCAAAAAACAAGAAGAAAACCCTTAAGAAACGAGATGTATTTCTTAAGTCCATGCTCTTGCGAAGTATTTAGTAAGGGCTTTCTCTTTCTAACAGAAACATGGATAATATGATCTCTTTTTTGAAACAAACTGAAAAAAATGCAAGCGTTTCCTTATAGTCAATTTAGACGCATTATGCATTTTCAAATCGCCGTAGGCTAGAATTGGAAAAGCGGAAATAATACAGTTCTCACGTTTACGTATTTGATTCATACACTACCATGCTACTACTTTGGAGGAACGATTATTTAAGCATGCTTCTCAAATTTTCTTTACTGGCACATTGTTATCCTTTAAATTCAAAATAAATGCTGTTTGCTACTACCTTTTTACTTTTAGCCTTGTTCTCTATTTAAAAAATTCGAAGTATATCAAGGTAAGCTAATTTAATATTTAGTAACGTTTTAGCTCTGTAAATTGGTTTCTCAGCCTATAATTACGAAAATATGCTCGTGCAGTATGTGTTAAGCAATAATTCACTTTTATAGGTAAAATAAAACATTTGCTGATAACTAATGCTTTCCTGACAGTAAAAATTCGATTAAGGGAAAAATTTGCTAAAAATTATTGCAAACATTGCTTTAATTAATATTTTCATTTTTTACATTTTAATAAGAAAATCTGATAATCCGACTTCATTTAACTGGAAATATTCGATTAGTAGAATTTTTTTCGAATGGTATTGAAATTATTTTCTCACATTTCTTTCTAGGCTGAAGTCAGATATTATCTTCAGTTGTTGAAGAGTCACACTTTTCAAATACGAAATAATTTGCATTCTATAATTTTCTGAGTCATTTTCTCATTCCTCTAGGAACTGCATTCTTTGCATTTGAAAATCTAAAACTGCACTTTAAATAAAATGGTAACTTACCTTAAATCTGTAGTCTAAATCGTTATTTTTAGCTTAGTGAAATGCATACTTTCTCAAAAATACAAGCAAGATATAAAAAAAGCTATTAAAAAGGAGACTTGGATCCTGACAAAAGGAATGCCTTGGACATTTTTGTCATTTGCTCACTACGATATATGAATGCCATCCGGCATCCCATAAAAAGACCTTCCCAGAGTCATTCTTCCCTGATAACCCTTCCAAAGGTTCAATTAAACAAACAAACAAACATTTTATACATTAATCCTCCAGGCACACAACTGATATGTAACGTAAAAATACATATGAAGAAAACCTTGAAAATATGCCTTTCTAAAAAATGGGAATGGCTGAATGGATAATGCCACTGATCACTGGTAATTCGCCCTGAATTTAAATTTCCGGTGAATGTGGGCTTTTTTATGGCTTCTTCATGTGTAACATTAGAACTAGCCTATTTCTTTAAAAAGCCTAGTTCTTGAGGAAAGCATTCCTTTTTTTAGACAGAACCCTTGTATGGTATTCCATGATTAGTTGAACAAAATAAAAAATATTTTATAATCTAATTGAGTCCTTTTATGCTGTTTATCACCTGAAAACAAGGCATGAATTTAAGTTGTTAAGAAGAATTCAATTTTCTTGGAGAAAATTGTTTTCGTTATAAAATTTATACATCGTATACGTGCTCGCTGTTAGAATTAACAGAACTTCGCTGTTAGAATCTGAATCCTAAAAAACAGAGATTATTTAATATCCGATAAACATGATAATGCATCATGATAATTGCGATCAGTCTGAGTTAAAAAACTGAAAATGAAGTAAAGAACACTTTGCTTAAATATATAACTAAGACCTCGTCGTAGATTCCAGACATAAAAAAATTTAATAAAGTCTAAAGCGTGTGTTTAATAGCAGCACCCAAGTATTAAAAGTAAATTTTATTAAGCGAGATGATTGACAAGTAAAATTTCCAATCATACATATTAAGCATACGACAACATAAAATAATAAAAGAATGTCAAAATTAGGAAACATTTATTTCTCCTAAAAATTTATTTTTCATCAGTCATTGTTTACTGCTACCCACTAATCCAAACGTGTGAAGTCCCACTAATGGACGAGCTGTTAAGATCACTGAATACTTGTAGTTCGACCTGGTTCGGGTTCAATCTCGAACGAGGCGAACGAGCTAGCTGCGTGGTTAGTTTTCAAGACTTCCTCATTTGTAACGTGAATATATAGCCAGATTCCCTCAAAACGTCCTCCACGAAGGCATACCTCATCTTAGGCAAGCCTTCGTGGCTTTTTCATATTCAGGTAACCTAACCAAACATACGGTTCATTTTCTCCTCCCGTTTAAATCGAAAAAGATTTGTGGTTGGTTTGGGGTCTGCTTGCCCTAAGTAACTTATAATTCCTGTCGAATCAAAATTGTTGGATATATATCTCTATATATCTTTCAGTTTTAGATGCAAATCAAAAATCGAAGGCTGACAAATCTGGACCGTAAATAGTTCGTGGAACAATTGAAAACTCCAGGTTTGTCGTTATTTATATAGTCTGTTGATAACTACTTTGCATTATGATGATGGAAGAGTATTCGTTGGGCTTGATTCTGTGGCTACATTGCTTGAGTACCTTTACGATTTCACAATATTGTTTTGAATTAATCGTCATTCTGTTCAAAAGTAGAACTCTATTTTATCTTTTTAAGTAATTCATAGGTAGAACGAATAGCTCAAAAATTCTGTTACGTTATGAGGTTAAGTAATAAAATTAAACAAAATCTATTTATATTTGACAGCTACAGTCGCCAAAAGCAACAGCAAATTTTTTATACATCAACTACTAGTGACGTCATGGGGCAGAAGGCCTTACCTTTCAATCAATCATACGTTAGGAAGAATACAAGAGCAGGAAAACTTATCGATAAATAAGTTACGTTGGCAGCTGAATTTGCACAGCTTATGGATACTGAGGTTATCAGTATACTGGAGGATCACATAAATATTTCAAGCTTCGTCATGACATCGCCTATGAAACCTATAGAAAAAATACTAATGCAGTGGAAGATTTATTTATATTGCTTTTCTGCTATATTACATAACGTTTACCGATTTAATTTCTAACTTACCAAAAGATGTTGTTTACAACACTTCCTTTAAATCAAAAGACATGTCCTGCCAAATAAGATTCTGAATTTTAGAGATGAAACTGGGCAAGAAAGAGAGATTACATAGAAAATATAATTTTAAAAAAAGCTCACAATACATTTTGAGTGAAACTTTTAATTACTAATTTGTGATAAAGCAAGAAACGCTACTGCCTGTTAAAGATTCAAGATCATTTTCATAGTATATCAAAAATTCTCCAGAAGGACAAGTGAAGTCTATCTAAGTTCAGTAAAAAGTGATTAAATAATTGTCGAACCAAAACAAGGACATTTTAATATTATTAGGTACTGTATTTAGGCCCAGTAAGCTACCTGAACTGATTTGTAATCCGTGTCGAACGTTCTACTACATAATATCACCATTAAACTATAGGCCACGAATAAAGGCATAATTCAAATTTTGAAATAGTATTAAAGTGTCAATTTTTTAAACATCTTTGTTTCTGAAGATTAGAAGTTAACATACATTGTATTAAAAACTCCTCAACTGCCTAATATTTTTATGCTGTACTAAATATATAAATACAATAACCAAAGGTATTCTCCATCACAGTTTTATTCACTTTTAATGAGCTCTCGGGTACAGAAGAATAAAGAACCTATAAAAATCACAAGACTTTGTGGAAAAGCCAAGGCAGAAGTGATCACAACTGAAGAATGTACAACAAAGGACTAGTTAACTGTTTCATTTTAATAAAGACGACGCGTGAAGGCTGTCTACTGACAGAAAGTTTTCATAGATTTTTGCGGAGGAACTTTCTAAGAAAAATTGATTTGTATTCATACTATACATATTCCGAAAGAGCTCAAGTAGGTAGTCCGTTTATATTCAAATTCGGAGGAAAGTACCAGTGTTCAAAGGTCTTAGCTTTTCGACATCTGATAGTCTATGTAATAAAGAAAAAATGTCGATGTTTAATAATTGATCTGTGCTTCTGAAGTATGATTATTTCTAACAGAAATGTTAATTACTCAAGGAATTGAGATTTTTGCATACTTATTCTTCTGCAGTTTTCGCCGAAAAATGACCTATAACAACTTTCTTTTGCAAATCAAAAAGTAGAATGAAATATTTATAAGCTAAAAGGGCTATATAAAAGATCAAATGTCATTTCGTTTTGTATCGATATATATATTTGTATAGAAATTTGACGTTTTGTGTTCTGAACAACTCAAAAATTCATTCTTTGGAAGAAACACTGGGTTTAAAAGAAATCATAGGATAATTCTAAAAACATTATAAAGTTTGAGTCTTTGAGAGCGAAAGCAGTAATTAGTTTGTAGGGATTTATATTTGTTTTAACTAAAAGTTAAAGTTTAATTTTAAACTTTCCGATAAGCCTTTATTCCCCTAATTGTCAGTGCCAGAATATTTAAATTTAGTAGCTCGCGTGAAGGAATGCAAATTCTATCTTGTGAAGAAAGAGTTTAAAAGCCGATGTTCAGTAGGAAAGTTAGAAATAGTTAGACTATTGCCATCACCTCAGTAGAGTGAGCGTCTACTCCCGGAGTTTTTACCGGTTTACATTGCCCAACAGCATTTACTTTGTTGCCACTAATTTCGATCCGGGCTTAAAAAAAGGATATCTGAGCCCTGTAGTTTAATTTTCTACTACTTGTGAACATCTTCGAATTTTTAGTTTAGTTCTGTGATTTCAGTTAGCGTTCAAGAAAGGCGTAGTGTGTTAGCGTCGAGTTGACACATTCTAAATTTTAAAGAGTTTTAATGAAGGGTACTTTTAACCCTTCTTTTGTGTAGTTCCTACTAGAACTTACTATACGTGCAATTGTCACTTAGAAGATCACTTAGAATTGGACCATACAAGTTTTTGCTCAGTACAAAGCTGAGCTCTAAAGAATGTACAAATCTGAGCCACAAATCAATTCACCTACACATTTTTAGCCACATTCTCATTAAACCCTGTTTAGCCATTGTTATTTCTAAATTAGATTTGTTAAAGAATATTAAGCAATAAATTCTTACATTTCAATGAATAAATAGTGACCACAGAGCAGCAAATGGAAATTAAAGAAAAGTGCTTTGAAATCCTATGCCAAGTGTAGTGTAAAAAAGCTAAGATAACTGAATTGTTTTTAAAGACGACAAATCTAGATTGCAACAGAAAATTTTGCTTCATCTAATAGAAAAATGTAATAATTTGTAATCCATAAATCGTAATCCTGAAAACCAATTCTGGCAGGGAAACTTAAGTGAAAATTTAGAATGTATAGGAAAAGCTTCTTCAAAAACAAGAATACCTATTATAAAATTAAAGTAAAACCTTACTAAAGATTAAAATCAAAACTTTTATACATGTATATCAAATTTAAGAAATAAAAATTTCAATTGCTTTACAGTTTGCCTTGAACTTAAAGCATATCTTTTAGCCATTTTGTTGAAATATGAATGTAATAAAGAGGTAAATATAACACTAGGCCTTGACAGCAAATAAATCAGCAAGGAGATTAAAGCATAATTAATAAGCTCTTTTAAGCTCTAAATTCACTGCTAATTCATTTATCTGCAATTTATCTATTATAAGTCTTTCTAATCAAAGAAAAGAGTAAGATATCTCTGATAATGAAAGAGGAAGAGGTTTGAAAGATCCGCTTGAAAGAATTCAATAATAGAAACAAAAGAGAGACTAACACAAACTGTCTTTCGGGGAAAAAAAGGAAAGAATGTGCAAAATTCAAAATTAATTACACTTCATTAATTTAACATGCATTAATATTTTTCAAGTAGTAATGTTTCTGCACCAGTCTTAAATATATGAACCTTTTCCCACTTTCCCAACGTAAGTTTTTAATTATGACACTGTATTCTGCAAGACTGCTAAATAATTTATGAGTTTATTAAACACGTCTTCATCCTGTCAGAAGTATGTGATTCTTGTGATTACACTGCACTGAAAAATGAATAGTCATAGCTGGTACTATAATAATTTTGTTTTTCACGAACGAAATCATAGACGTTAGCAACTACTTTTTTTTTTTCCGGGAGAAGGGGTTTAATAATTTCGAGGTAATTCGTTTAATGCAATTCATATTTTAATTAGAGTAATCCTTCAATAAATATAGCCTTATGTCATCTCCTGAACAAGATTTACATTTCCTGTTTTTATATTCTATTGTCTGTTTTTACTTCCTTGTACGAAGCAAAAAGGAAGTATTCTACTAGCGAAAAGTTTCAGGCAGCATAGTTCAACGAAAATATCCATTTTGACCACTATCGAATGCAATTTACCGACGTTTTTGGGCGACATCTGTACGTAAGAACAGAAAAAAAGACTCTCTTACTCCAAAAAAATTATAAAACTGCTTTAAAATGAATTCTGAAGAAAATATTTCGTGGTGTCCGTACGTACGTACGTATCTATCTCGCATAACTCAAAAACGAGTATCCTCAGAACGTTGAAATTTTGTATATAGGACTGCTATAACATGTAGATGTGCACCTTTTATTTTGGTTGCAATCGTCCGCACCAAACATAGTATATATAGATATATATATATATATATACTCTCTTACCCGGCTCAGTGATCTCGGTTTCTTTACTCTTATATTGTTGTAAATTGGGCATTTTTTGCTTTAAAAATGATTGAATTATGTTGTCCTTATATCCCGGTTAAAGTTTTTATGCCTTTAGTAAATCTGCATGCAATATTTTTAGATTTATCAACATTTTAAAAGTTGTTTTAAGTGCGGCTGAGCTAAATTATTTTTGCGATGGCGACTATTTTTATTTACATTTGAAACTTGTGAGAATAACGGATTTGTTGCCATTCTAGAGAAACTAAGCTTCACAAAAACAGAGATAACGCCTTCTTTTATTATTGCGAATTAAGTCATGCTTAGTCCATTCTGGAATTTATTCGAGGAAATAAGTGTTTAAGATTTACTTCCTAATTTTTAATATAAATATATTACGTTTTTATGTATTTTTGCCTTGTCGTAAAGCGAGAACTGAATAATTGAATGAGAAATACTAAATCCTCTGTGAAAAACTGTTTTTTTTTTTTTTTTTTTTTTTTTTTTTTTTGTTGTTGTTGTTGTTGTTGTTTACTTAATTTCTTTTATACATCGTTTTAGATGTATTATAGTATTTGAATAGAACATGTGGCAACGATTAGATGTTTCTTCAAAAGATATAAATTTTGTGCATTCTGAGTTATAAAATGACGAATAAAATGTTACGCTCTTAAGTGAACCTAGGGCCAGAGTGTCGCTATGGTAAACAATACGTTTGGGAAATAAACGAAAACATCTATGTAGCCTGCCCTTTCACGCCGCTCAACTGGGATAGTGGTTAATGCAAATCGGATTTAAATAATAGCTCAAAATCTTATAATACACTGGTTATCATAAATTAAGGAAAAATCACACAAATCACGATTACTGAAAATGTTACGTGTAGAATTTTATGAAACTTACCCACAATATACAACACGTAGTAAGGTATCAAATAACATAAAAAGAAATTACCAGACAATTATGGTAGTATAGAAATTAGCACATGTATAAAATGAACAAATCTAAGATGTCAGTTTGCTATAGTAAAAGTACCTTCAATATGGAATATAATCGCCTCTAGAAGCAATACAGCACATTCAGTGATGTAAGATGCTTTCAATTATGCGGTCTATCAGTTTCATAGGAAGCGAGAGCCGTTGCTCTTGCAAAGCAGTTGCAAGCGCGGCAAGGGTCTAAGGGGGCGGATTGAGAGCAGCTAGACGTCTACCTAAAGCATCTCAAACGCGCTTGATAGGATTCAAGTACGGGGATCGAGCTGGCCACTCCATGCACATAATTGTTTCCTGTTGAAGATAATCATATACGATGCGAGCACTCTGTAGTCTTGCATTGTCGTCCTGTAACAGGAATGCATCACCTATTGCCCTGGCATATGAGCGCACATAAGCATCAAGGATGTCATCTCTATAAACAGGAGCATTCACGGTTCCCCTTGAAAAAACATGCAGGTCTGTGCGTCCACCCAAAAAGATGCCACCCCAAAAACAGACACTGCCCCTTCCGTATGCATCTCTTTCACGGATGTTTGACGGATGATAACGCGTTATATGTTCTCTCCATATCAAATAACGCCTACTATCGCTTTCTAGACTAAACCTAGACTCATCCGTAAAGAGAATAGCCCTCCATTGCTCAGGTGTCCAGTGGACGTGTTGTCGTGCCCACTGCAAACGGTCCCTACTATGGCGTGACTTGAACAGCACGCAAATGGTTGTTCGCCTCGCATACAGACCACCTTCGTGAAGCCTTCTACGCACAGTTGACGTTGACACGAACCTTCCGGTGGCTGCAGCAAAGAAGGATCTAAGGAGAATCGGAGTAGCGGTTCTATTCCTGAGTGCACAAAATGTCAAATATCGGTCATCGGCGCTCGTCGTAGCAGTTGGCCGTCCTTGGCTGAATCTCCCAGGTGCCGAATCTGTAATTTTAAATTGCCTCCAAAGTCTATGAACAACAGAAGGACACCCATTTAGCCATCTGGCCACTTCTGTTTCACTTTGTCCTGTCTCTAGTCTCCCAATGGCTTTCTATCGTAGTTCTGCAGGCAAATGATGCCTGGAGATCATCGTTACGAATCGGCTATCTCAGATATCTGATGTCTCTATCACAGTGAAATATGTGGGCTTGCTCTCAAACACGGACTTTTATACTCCTCGCAGATGACGTATTCCGGGTGCAGCGCCACTAATTTTCATATTGGAATTTTACTCAGCTACTCTTACTTGGCAACATAGTCAAATTTTACACGGTTTGGCTTATTTTTGAGGGAGTTATCGGTATTTTTGTGATTTTTCCTTAATTTATGATAACCAGTGTAGAATCAGCTGCCTGAATGGTTCGAAAACGAACTATTCAGGCAGCGATTCTCCGGGGTTCGAACTCATGTTAGTCCACCCGTGTTTAGCGGCTTTAGCGCTCGGCTGCTCGTAAGCCCAAATTTCTTGACAATTCCCGTGTCAGCGAACTATTTACAAAACTTATAACTAGATTTCATGTTTGTTTTGTCCATGTTATTTTGTTTCATGAAATTGCAAGTTTTTTTTAATTGTTCTTCGCAATATTTCGCAGGATTTTGGACAAATCTTGATCATTCTTCTACTTGAAATATGACTATTTTATTGATAAATACTGCTTCAAATCTTAGTCTTTAAATACAGAAATTTTCTCTTAGGAAACTAAACATATTTATTATTCACATTTGTAAATAAATATTTTTCTGTCGATACATCATTAAAACTTCGGACTCCAAATAAATTTTTCACTTTTTTGTACCGATTCATTTTACTCTTACAGTTAAATTCTTAAAATTCATCTGTGAAAAATATTCATTATTCTTATTTTGGCGCATTTGACGTAAAGCGCATACCGCGAGAAAGCACTTCATGTACTGACTGAGTTCTACCAGTTTGTTAACTTGCCCCTACTGGACACTGCTACTAGACACTGCCCCTGCTTTTTGAACTTCTGTTCCTTTAATATGCGCCTGTATTCACCCATTTGTTACAAACGTTACATTTGCATCAAGCTAACAGCAGCAGGATCCATTTCTTCCCGTTCTTGAAATCATCCATACACAATAGCCATTCGGGAGAATGGCCAATTTCTTCGATGTGCTCCGTCTCTAAAGCGGCTGAGATCGTAATATGCCTGAGAGATAAATTTTCAATCCTTGGGTTGGAGTCCCTGAATGTTAAATGATCTGAATGAGCTGTGTAATGCGCATTATTTTATTTGAGGAGTACTATAATTATTTTTTAACGTACGTATACATTTGACGGTTTTTTTTCTCTGGGAAGAATGTGCAGTGAAGCTCGAGTTTAACAGAATATACCATGACAATTGTTTTCCATTGTTAAAATCGGGGTAATTGATCAGTTTACTGCTTTTCTCAGTGACAGAGAGAGTTTTGGGTTAGCGGTAATTTGCCGTTTCGCCAAATACGCCAAAAGCGAGATCTATTCCTGTTGATCTTCAAATGTATGACATGTATAATGTTTCATTTTCAAATAAAAATTTAGGCGTGAAATTTCTTTCCCTAAACTTTCTGATTAATCGTTTTATGTCAATATTCATATTTCAATGTTTAGTTTCTTAATTAAAGCTGCTATAAATGATAAAACTATATTCTTCGCCAGACGCACATACTTTCTAGCATGTCTGCTGTTCTCAGCTTAGGTACTATAGCTATGCGTATATACCGCATATACACTGTAACAATAAATGCGCACTCATGATTTAGGGAGTTTACATGCAAAATCGGGTAAGAAAGAGACGAAAATATCGTTCGCCCAAGATTTAATAGCAGTCCAGATTAAACAATCAAAAGTGCTGTATTTGACCAGCAGGCCGTCTTTTGCCCACCCATGATCTAGACTCTAGAGGGTATTCAACTGTAACGCAACGAGAACACTCTAAGTACGAACAGATATTTGTAAGATTTGTATAGGTTCATGAAAAAATATTTGAACTTCTGTTCCTTTAATATGCGCCTGTATTCACCCATTTGTTTCTATGGGGTGCTTTTTTTATTTGTGTATTGTTTCTATTGCGTGTATAACATACTGTTTATTTGTATCTAAACTTTTATTGCCTAACCACAGTCTAGAGCAATGGTGGCGAACCTTTCTGGAGGCCGCGTATCCAAAATGGAATGGCTCCGTGCCATTCCGTTTAAGATATTAAATTAGAATTATTCATGTGTTACTTCAAAATGCTTAGGTCTAAAAACTAGAATCAGTTTAACGATGAAAGTATTAAAACTCACCGACAGTCTGCAATAAATTTGAATTCGTTTAGCAAACATTAGCTGCTTCAACTTTGGAGTATTCTTTGCCATGCAACAAGTAATATGATTAGCCCAAACAATCGAAACGTCATAAATTGGGCCAATTAATATGCACATCATTTCTCTGGATATATATGAAAATCTTATATCCAAGCTTAGACCCTATGCCAGTGGCATTATGAGATAAGTAAGTGAAACGTTCAAGAACAGACTAAAACACTTCTTTAAATTACATAGTATCATTTCATTGTGATTATTGATTAAGAAAGTAATATTTTAGTCGCGTGCCAGCTAATGAAGCTCTGCGGGCTTTTGCGGCATGCGTACCATAGCTTCGCCATCACTGGTCTAGAGTTTGCTGGAATGTTTTTGATAGCATCAACAACTGCTGTATCACTAACAACCATGACCTGAGACCTGGCAATATTTTTAAACCATATATTTAGGACCTCCAGAGGCGGGTGCCTCGATTTCTCCAGTATGTTTCTGGATCCAGATAGAGTACAGACAAGAAAATATTATCTAACTGTTTGTAAAATGATAATGTCTCCACGTGCCATCATCTAACTAGTATATTTTATTCCATTTCCATCCGTATATAAGAAACGTATAAAAATATGTTAAATAATCAACCAGCAGATCTACGCACATAGGTACAGTGAGGATACTTAATCTAATATAAATGACAAAGATTGAAATCTTTGCTAAAAGGAAACACCACAGATAATCACTGAGCTTCTTTGATCTTGTATAATTCCAACCTGTCCAATTATTATCCGTATAACTGTTATGAATTCTCATCAGCAAGATGGAAAATTCATAATATGCATAGCCCGTGCTTTGTTTAACTTTTAAAATTTGTTTTAAGTTTTAAAATTTTAGAACTATTACTTTATCGGTATACAGAGAAATATAATTTTAAACTGCTCAATGTAGTAACAAATGAGAGGTAAGGGAATTTTAAATTAAAACTACGTATCGTTTTATTGAAAATATGATTAACCGCTTCGTGAAAGAAAATAAGTAGCTAAGATCATTGAACATTAATAGTTTAACGTGAAGTCGAATCCCGAAGAATTTCTGACTATATTAACATTATCGTGGATTTTTCCATGTGTAACATCAATACTATGCAGTTTCCGTTAAAAGTATTTGATGGGCGTATCCTTCCATTTAGGCAGAAAACCCTAGCATGTTTTTTCATAGCTGACAAACAAGCCAATGAAAATATTTTAATTAAATATAACCATCAGTCTTTTTCACAACCCCTTTTTAAATCATACATCATCACTCATTCCTAGAAAAGTACGCGATCAAACACAGGTCCCACTTTTTCAGTAGAAAAAGTATTGCAAAAATGTGAAAAGCGACAATCACTTTACATCGAGAGCAATAGGCGGAGCAAAGTGAAAAACAGATGTAGTGCCATTTATTGAGGACTATGGTAACTAAACTTTAAAAGCCAGGATATTACAATTCTGCAACCATTCAGGAAGATGAATTAATGGCGTTAACTAAAGAAGACAAATTTTTGTACAAAGCTTCAAAGAAACTCCAGTGCTCCAACTGAAGAAGATGATTTTCGCAGATCAAGACGAAATTGTAGTTAGGTTTGACGTATTTCAGTTGTGACAAAGAACTATCTAGCATTATGGCAAAGCACTAAGGCTATCTGACTAAGGAGAAAGTTGCCTTCGTGGAGGATTTTGTAAGGAAACTGTCTCGCGAGGAAAACCACGAAAACGCGCATGCAGACAGCCCTTTCGTTCTGGTTCCAAACCCGGACCGAACTGCCAGTACTCGGCGACTTACCGCTCGGCCGCCAAAATTGTGATTAAGGTATCCGACTACGTTCGGCACCCAAATTTTGAAAAACTGTACAAATAAATCTATTATTGATGTGATTTAGAAGAAGAATACTTAAAATGATAAAACCAAGTAATAAACATATTATCAAGTCAACAACATTATCAATATCAACAAGTATAATTTTTGTTTTCTCTTACATTTTGGATTAAAAATGTGTTAAATTTCAGCATTATTAGATATGTTTCCAAAAATATTTATCAATATTTTATTAAAATATACAGGATTTAAGTAAACTAAAATCAGAGTGATAAATTAAAATGTCTATTAAATATACCTGTTTGAGTAAATGCACTAGCTATTTTTCGAGAAATTTCGCTTTTTTCCTTTGCAAAATTGTCTGAAAAAAATTTTAGATATATACATAAACCTAAACCTTTAGTCCATTTAATTCACAGTATTTCGTAGAATATTTGTGAAAAGTTTCATAATATTATTATAGTACTATTTTAACTTGAAATTTTTTCTTAACAGAAAACTGAAAAATAAAAGTTTTCCAAAAAATAGGTTTAATATAAGGAAGAAGATAAGGAGAAGAGAAGGAAAAGAAAATTAAATAGCAAAAACCAATCTTATTAATAAGCATTTAATAACAAAAAGAAAGGTTCAAATTCATCTTTTGAACATCACCAAAAGTAATCAAATAAAAAATTCTTATTCAAAAGTTATTTAGAGTAGTATGTATAACTTTAGACATTAGCTTCCGGATTCTTAAATAGAAATTTCCGGTTCACAACACAGAACAACAAGAACAGACATTAAGTCCGCTTCTAACTACTGTAGAGACGAAATAAAAGTAATTTTGAGAAATTTAATGTATAAGTTTTTAAAATAAAATAGTAAAATTGTTTTTAAAAATTTCATCAAATTTGATGATTAGAACGTAGTTGGATACCTTAATCATTGTTAACTATCGATGATTTAAGATATAATAACACGCCGAACAAGTATTAATTTAGAAGTCAAACAACAAAATTCAGTGTTATATTTTCAAATTTTCACAGGACTAGTTTCGATGGTTTTGCTAAACCATCACCCTCAGCTAAAAAAGCGCAAAATGAACGAGATAAGATATAGTGACTAAAGATGAGAAAGACTGGATAGGAGTTAAGCTACTGACGCCGTCTGTTGGCGGAAAACTGAAGACAAAGATGGATTGGAATTAAGGTCTTTAACTAGAACAGAAAGATTTTTTTTTTGAATGTGAAATGCCTCTAAAAAATCTAATTCACCGATGGAAGATGTTTTTTGAATAATTTTGGATGGAGGAAAATTAAAAGTGTGATTTTCGGACCAACAATGCTGGGCAACAGAAGATTTCTGTGTTTCCTTTTTTCTAACATAAGCTTTTGCAGCTGAGGATGATGGTTCGGTAAAACCATCTAAACTAGTCCTATGAAAATTTGAAAATATAACGCTGAATTTTGTTGTTTGACTTCTAAATTATCGATGATGTGTTTATTTCTGCCTTTCAAACATAAAGTTTGTGTTCTTAATAATAAATTTTATTGTACCTTTAATTTGGCCAATATATGCCAAACTACACTGATAAGAAGTCCTATGTATTCCCCAGGAATTAAAATCACAGTTGGGATCTTCAATAAACAAACAATAAACTTTACTGATAGATGAGAAAATGGCCTGTAAAATGAACTTGCGCTAAATCTAAGCAATATATAATTAACAGAAGCATGATTTGAAGTACCAACAAGGCTGTTATAAGTATTTCTGCTAGCGGATTATCTCTTGCGACAGCAAGAGGAATATGCTTCATAGGCTTTATTAATGACTGTGAAAGAAAACTTTCTGTCAGTTGCAACCGATTTCAAATAACTGAGTTCTTGAGAAAGCAAATATTCTAAAGAACAATCTTTAGCACATCCAGCCAAATAAACAGAAAAATTTTACGATAAACAATAGCGCTAAAGAGAAATTCATTGTGGATAAGTAGAATGTCAAGGAAAGAAAGAAAATTCTCAGATTCAATTTCAAACCTAAACTGAATAGATAGATAGATTGAATTCATAGCAAATAAAATCTTCTTTATTACCGTCGAAAAACTCAAAAGCGATATCAGTATAACTTCGTTCACTGCTTTCGACGTAAAATGATTGTCATTTCTCTAGATTTTTAAACATTTTCTTCCTCCTTAAAAAATGGGCTTTTGAGATCGACAGAGTTTTAATGAAAATCAATTTTCTCTAATGCAAGATAGCTTTTTGCCTAATTTTAATGCATGAAATCCTTTTTCCCATTCATTTTTACGCACAAAGTAGTGGAATATTTTTCCTTCATAGTTTTATAGGTTGTTTACGAATTAGGAAAAAAGAAATTAGGTCACCAAAGAACAATGTTCTTCGTTTATCACTCTACCTTCGAATTCCAAATTTCTGTCTTTAATCTGATCACATTTTAGTTGACATAATGTTATATAACGTAACAACTTCCTCTTCAGTTTATTTTCCTTACAAAGTTTTTCATATAACAAGATTAATGTCAAATCATCAGTTAAACTGTAAATACTTAGGGTATGTCAGACATAAGGCAATTTAGAAAGCTACTGAGATTTTTCCCACCATTTTTTTTCTTTTCCTCTTAAATAAAGGGTAGGAGCAATCGATTAGGAAAAAAAATTCCCTGATTTAATCTCTTTTCTGCTTAATCATTTTTCATCTAAGCTGCTTTAATAATTATTTTTTGTTGCTTCAACATAAATTTTAACTTCATTTAAATAGTACCTTTTCTTGCTGAACGGAAAATTAGAGAAGCGTGTTCATAGATTTCAATAGCCTAGTGGTTATACAATCGGCTAAGAATTTAGTTTCATGCTTCCAAAACAAATCTTAGGAAGTAAATTCAAAAGACAAATATAGCCTTAATAACTCGATAATTATAAGAAAATGTAGTCTTTTTCTTAAAACAAGAAAAGCTACTTTTAAAATTAAATGCCTAGCATATTACAGTGTGTACCGTTTGCATTTATTACGTATTTACATTTATTATTAAATAAGAGGCTGTAATTATGATATCTTCTTATAAAAGCTTCTTCACCGAAATTGAGTCCCTTGTTGTCTATATAGTGTGCGTGAATTAATTATTGTGATCATTATTTGTGTTCACGATAACACTACTTCTCTGTCCTTGAGGATTCAATCCATGAGAGGTGAACCGTTATGGTGCTGATAAATTTGGACGTGGATTATGAGATCCGTAAGATTAAGTACGAATTAACTAAGATTCATCATTCATACCTAAAATATCTCCAACGAGAACAACATGGTATTGTTCGGCTAGAACTGCTAAATATCTACAGAAGCATTCCTTCCTCAAAACATTTACGCAGTTTCGTGCCATTTATAACAGTTGAAAGAAATTCTTATGAATCCATTATTCATAAAAAAAATATTCACTCTGCTTTAAGTTCTCTCAGATGTATAAGGTTTAATTTTATTTCAACTGAGACTGTATTTAGATCTGAATTCTACTAAATAGGAAATAATTGATTGAAAACCTAGTTCTCTGCAAAGGTACAAAAAGTGAACAATCACTAATACCAATAGTAAGAGTTTCTATTAACAAAAGATAATAATTAGTACCAATGTTTCAACAAAACTTCACTCTGCGATTACCTTAAACTTATTTGCGAGATAAAAACATACAGTTGATTCTACGATTTCAAAAGAAAAACTATTAAGTTTTACTTAACTGCTAAATTATTATAGATTAAACGAAAACAAAAAATAATTTTAAAAAACCTGAAAGATTTCAGGTTTCATATTACGCTCAAAGGGGCGCTTTTTAACGTTTAGTGAGTTACCTTTATTTATTAAATATCATGTTCTTCGCACTTAAACCTTAACATTCAATCAAGAATATGCTACCATAATGTTGTTTATGTGTTTTTCTAAAATTATTGGTTGTTTAATAATTGGCTAAAAATATTATTGGTTTAAAATGGTCCTTTATAAACAGAAACCTTGAGAATATTGCATCATACAGGATGTTTATAAACGAATGGTGGGGTTTTAAAAATTAACAATAAATCGATATATTACCTTACCTGTATTTTTAAATTTACATCATAAACATTGGCAACTGTTTGTCCAAGTTTTTCATCTGCTACCTGCTCTTTGCTTGTCATGGTTACTGCGCAGCTGCAGCGGCAGTTTCCAAGATGGCTCAGCATCTGGAAAAGACTTTCTGTGTGCAAGGTCTATTTACCTTCGAACAACTGTAAACTCGAACACTGTGATCCGTGACTCATTTCTACACATATCAGAAACCTGATTGTTACCCTAGCTAAACACCAATTATGATGATTACATTTTGCAACTGGACGATCCTCCGCCTCATTTTCACAGGAATGTACGAGAACTTGTTAACCGGTTCTTCACCAACGCTGGATTGGACGTGCTACAACAGCAGATACTAATCATCTCCCGTGGTCACCCCGTTCACCGGATTCAACCCTATGCGATTTCTTTTTTGGAGGTTGTTAAAGTCCGAGTTTATGTACCACCATTCCCCATATCCCTTAAAGAAGTTTGTGGTCGGATAAAGCATGCACTGCAGACCGTCAGGGATGGCATGCTACTCAGTATGAAGACATTTATTACCGTGTAGATGTGTGTCATGTGACAAAGGGTGCACATATTGAATGATTGCAATTAATGCATCAAACACTTGGACATTTGCCTCTGCTTACGCTGTACCGATATAAAGTAACATATAGATTTATTATTAATTTTTATAACCACACCATTCATTTATAAACACAATTCATTATAAACACTCTGTATAGCACAATAAACGCCAAGAATACAAAAGAGATTTTTTTCAAGACCGGCTTCAAAAAATCAAAATGCATAAAAACTCATCGAATTTTTTAATACTTTCTTCAATTAAAAACAAATAAATGAATAGTAGACTCAGTGGAGGAAAAGTGTTTCAACAAATTATCTGTGTGCATTTTGTTCTTTTACAATTTATTTATTTCCTGTGCCTTTTTTTAACACACAATGAAACCATTTTAAGAGGCTGTTAATATTTTTGCTTTTCAGATATCTTTCAATCAAATATTTCTAAACATCTGTGGCGAAAATCATGGAAGTATATGGATAACATTTAAGTTTGGCTCTGTTTTGAAAACATTCGTATGCAAATAAAATTTAGGATATTTTAAAAAACACAAATAAGATTGGATTAAATTTTTACAGCGTCTCATCTGTTGAAATCAAGCATTTTCAAAAGCAATTCCATAGCACATCACGTACATCTTTTCCGGTTTCCTATCTCTTCTCAAAACCTTTCTATTTTTCTGGGGCGAAAGTCGAGGTACTGTTCTTCCAGTGATTCTTATAAAGGTAATTACATGCATCGGTAGAGAAGACTGTCCAATTTTTCTCAAATTGATGTAAATCATCTTTCTTGCATAGAAGAGTTGACGTATACTTCTTTGGCCTAAGAAACAGAGAAAACATTCAAAGTGAAATTAATGCTTTTATAAAACTATACATAATTTTTATATTTCATTTCTCTATTAAGTATTTTCTTCCTCCTCCCAGAATGCCTTCGTGGTGTACTGGTAGCACACTTGGTGCATATTCGAGAGGACCAGGTTCCAGTCCCGGCGAGGGTATTGCTCATTTTTCACATCTATTGCATCCCACCCCAAAAAAACACTAATGTCTCTACAACTCCTTTACTTTAATTTTGCCTACACTTTAATTCGTAATTAAAAATTAAAGAGAAAAAACAACTTCTATAGATTTCTAGTGTAATCAAGCATAGCTCCTGAGTATTCAAAAGCAAAAAATTTTTGAGCACTTTCTTAGCAAATGTGCCTGTAAAGAGGAATTTATGCCTGTTTCGCCTTCGAAACTTTTTTTAATGGCCGGGCGCTTTATTTAACAGATATTAGTCTTGCGCCACTACAAGGACCGGAAGTGGTGGCCATTTCATTCCAATTTGATTTAAAATTGTTTGTCTAGTTATCTGTGATTTGGAGCATTTTGTTAAGAAATGCATATAATGAATTATGTGTATGTGTATCAAATATGCCTTGTCTAACGAAATCTATAAATTACATTAGAGAATTACATAATTGTTAATTTGAGATAACATGCAAATAAACTTATATGTTTTATTCTTACGGATAGATTCTTTGAATGAATTTATAATTTTTCAAATATATTTTCAAATATATTAATATTTTCAATTAATATTTTCAATGTTTTCAAAAGCATGTAATAAGAAGCAGTGTATATAAAGTTAGGCTTGAACTTAAAAACCTTGGGAAAAATATATACATTTTCATTTCAAAATTAACTAATGAAGATTTTCGTTATCTGATAACTCTTATTCATCAGTTTTTCAGTTGTAACGCATTTCAGTAACAACTGCTAAATGCGATTCAGCCTTAATTGCAAGCTTAAAAACACAAGTTTTAATTTATGAACTTTTATAATTTATTTCATATTGTACGATATTAACAAAAGTTTTCATTTTGAAGTTAAAAACAGTAATATAAGAATGGCATTTTTGATAAGCTACGGGAATTACGAAAATACTCATGGCATGTAGGCATACTGCTGAGAATCGACTATTACTTGAACTACTACTTGAAACCTTGAATTACTTGAATCTATTTTTTTTAATAAAAATTTCTTAAATGTCTTGAATATATATAAAATTATTACTTGAATACATAAAACACTGCTGCTTTTTATGGAAATAGAACATTGTTAATAAAGAGAGACACATTTCAACTCTGAGAGAGATATGTTATATTTCGCTTCTTATCAAGCCATGATATTATATTTTATTAAAATGCATTTACATCCTCAAAAACTGTACTTCATATCTTTGCAATTATTATCCATCAACGCAGCATAAAATGTATGAGAAAAATAGATCGAAAAGAGAGACTTTGAGTTTCCTTAAAATAAAATTATCAGAATTAGTTAAAACAAAATTAAAGATGAACTTCCTGTTGTTCCTCAAACTGGAGAACTAATATATGATTCTAAGTATGAAGGTACAGAGATGAATAAGTTCTTAAAAAATATATAACTAAATTCTTATATAACTAAAACGCAGAAAATCATCAAGAACTAATTAGTAACTCTCATAAAATATATAAAAACCTTCAAGGGTAACGCACACTTTAATATTCTTTTTACTTATATTGTAGAATCATTAATTTTTTTTTTAAGCACGAGATGCTTAAAATGAGCAACGCCATTCCCGGGACTCGAACTTGCACCTCTCGAGTACATGCCAAGTGTGCTGCCGTTACACCCCGATGGCATTCTGGAAGGAGGGAGAAAGTACCTTATTATACTCCCCCTTTTATAGGGCGGCTGGGGATTACGGGACCCAATTGCAAAATTCTGATGGTGACAAATTAATGAACCTTTTAGTTCGGGGCCACTGTAGAGTCATTACGTTGTTTTTTTGAAGCAGAAGATGTGAAAAATGAGCAATGACTTGCCAGGACTCGAACTGGACCTCTCGAATAGGCGCCGAGAGTGCTACCGTTACACCACGAAGACATTCCAGAAGGAGAGAGTTAATGCTTTATAATATTCTAATCTTATTCTTTTCCGAGAGAAGATAAGAGCCGTAATACGCTATGGGAAACGTACGTTTCGGAATGCAAATGACGTTATAGAGAAAGAGAAATTAAAATGCTGATTATCTGCTATTGGATTTCATGGAAAAAATGCAGAACAGATGAAATATCGAAGACAACAGATAGAATTTTAATCTAAGGCGATTTTTCAGTAACTTTAATAGCTTATTCATATAAACATTAGTATATATTCAGAAGTCAAACAACAAAAATCAGCGTTATATTTTCAGATTTTTCACAGGACTAGTTTCGATGGTTTTACCGAACCACCATCGTCAGCTGCAAAAGCGCAAATGAATGAGATAGTATACAATAATCAGATAAGATAAGAAAGCATGGACAGAAAATAAACTAGTGGCGCCATCTGTTGATAGAACCTGAACTAAAACATAATTTCTTTAAAGGCCGAAGGCAAAGATGGATTGAAATTAGGATCGTTAACTAGAACAAAAAGATTTTTTTTAATCTGAAATGCCTCTAGAAAATCCAGTTCTCCAATGGAAGATTCTTTTTGAATTTTGGCAGCAGAAAAATTGAAAGTGTGATTTTCGGACCAACAATGTTGGGGAACAGAAGACTTCTCTGTTTCCTTTTTTCTAACATATGCCTCATGTTCCTTGACGTGAACATTTATAAAAACAAATTTTCATTTATAAAAAACATTTTAACTGGAAACATAGAGAAAACTTTTTTTAAATAGAAACATATATTTTTAAACTAGAAACCATTATTTCGTGGTTAGTTGATTTAGATCAATCTGTTGATGCAGAAATTGATCCTTGGTTAATTTTAAATAAAGAAAATTACGTTAAGAGCTCTCTGCGGAGGGAGAGGGGACTTTTTTGGATTTTTCTCAAGTGAATTTGGATCATATTCGCGTTACACATTAGGAAAAGCCAGGAAAACATTCATGCAGACACCCCGTTCCCGCACCATTTGAATCTGGGTCTAAATAGCAGTGTTTATGTGTCTTATCTATTCTACCGTGGGTGGTTAGACTTTACATTAAAAACAGACAGAATCGTGCATTAATTATAATAACACAATTACGACTAATTGTATTAATTTCATACAAGTTAATACAATTTTTCTCATGGAAATAACATTAAAACATTGTTAAAAAGCACATTTAATTTCCAAATGGTTGACTGTGACACTAATGAGTAACAAAGATTAGACTTTACAATAGATCAGAATAATTTATCCTCTAAAGTGTAATGATTGTGTCTTGATTTATCTAGTAATAAATTTACTAGATAAATCAGTATCGAGTAGTAAATTTAGTAAAATTGTAAGGTCCCTCACTTGAAATTATAAGTTAATGTTGGAAGTGAGGAACCTAGGAACTGATAAGCGAATAATCGCTAGAGTTCGAAGACAGGAAACAACAAGAGAGAAGGGTAAATAACCCTTTATTATTTCTATAAGATTTAACAAAACTCCGCCTGGGAGTGAACAAATAAAGTCCGCACTTTGGACTTGAACTTAAAAGACTAAGAATTAAACTTAATACTTAATTAATTAATCTTAGTTTAACTAACTAAGTATAGCCAAAGCTATCAAGGTTCAATGAGAGTTGGCCCCTTAACTTATTTTACTACGAAGCTTAGCAAGGGCCTGAATACGGCCGAGCGTTAAACAGCTTTGAGAGAGAGAGAGGCCAAAAAGGCAGACGCGCGTAGTTCAGAAACTCTGATTCTCTCTCTATCCCAATAAGTAACTTCGTGGTTTAAATACCGCTCCTTCTCATTAAATATTCAGCAAATTCCAAAACTACGTTCTGGCCGGAAGTAGTAAGTTGAAGTTAAGAATTTGACAGGAAAGGAACTTTAACTTAAAATTTAACTGTTAATAAAATTAACATAATCCTTACAAAATAAATATCTGGCAGTAAGTTTCCTAAGTAAGTAATAGAAAATGTTACTAAGTAAGTTTATTCAGCAATAAATTTATCAGATAAAACGGAATATTAAAAAATTATCTTGTTCCGCATTGCTAGGCAGTAATTTTCTATTTATGGACAAGACATACTTTAGCAATTTTATTCATACTTACAAAGGAAATAAATAATTAATCTCTATGGCTTCCATCACAGCTTTA
The DNA here is from genome assembly GCF_044657685.1 of Stegodyphus dumicola. NCBI lineage: Eukaryota > Metazoa > Arthropoda > Arachnida > Araneae > Eresidae > Stegodyphus > Stegodyphus dumicola. The sequence goes on from NC_140769.1 coordinate 175,543,920, forward strand.
AAGTCAGCTACTGGACTCTGTTTAATCGTTTGCAAGTTGAAAGCGCGATGAAGTGTACCAACGGCATTTCTTGGTTGACCAAGAGGTACTTTAGATGTGATGAGAAGATGTAGGACTTTCTTTTGTTCCATTAAATTGATGCTGAAAATTTAAAAGGAAATTTTTTACTTACTTTTCCAAATGCAATGGAAAAATTTTTAAATAACAATGAATTAAAAGACACTTTTGTCTTCTTATTTATTTATTTATTTTATGGTTGTAATGCATCTTGAACTCGAATGGTATGATAAATTTCAGTTCTATTCGTGTTTTTATGAAGAATAATACAAACTAATGTCGAACAGCAAATATTCACACAGACTATACTATAGCTCCTCTAAATACTCAAAACATCTAAGTAACAAAGAATTCTTTTCTTCCCAAAAGTGAAATATATATTAATAGTATTATAATTTAGATAATTTTATTGTTTCTTTTATCATATTTCATTTCGACAAAGATAATGCAATAAAACAAGTTAAATCCGTTTTTAAGCATTTGTACTTAATTGGTGGAGCATTCTGTTGTTGCCAGGCCCAGCCAAAAATCTCTATGGAATATTAAAGTTTATAGCGGAATTTATAAAGTTACTTCGGAAAATGGGTAGTTGTGACCAGTGGTTATTAAAGAGACTCTGTCAAGACCTTGACTGTGCTGAAGGAGGTCTTTAGCAATGTTTTATGCAATGGAATTCTGAGTTTACAGGGAACATTTACTCTAGAACGCAGTAACTTGGATGTAATATTTGCTTGTCACATTCATAGTAGTCACTTGCGTTATTCACTTACAGTTCGCTTACAACGCACTTATATATAGTCTGCCTGATAACTGAGGATGACACTGGGAAATACAAATCAGGATGTAGAGTTGAAAATTTATGTGTCCGTTGAAAAATATGTGCGGTTCACTTATATGTAGAGCACCATTTTATATCTGCTTGGCATTTTGTGCCAGTTACTGGTAGAGAACTAAATTGCTTTTAGATTTTCGCAGTTCCTTGCCAAGTAGTCTATGAGAGTTTTAAGTTAGTTTCGTAGTAGCTTTTGGGGTTGTTTTAGCCATACCTGGGCATTTTCGGATGTATACGGCCGGAAATGCTATTCTTTAGCTATAAATAAATGCAAGACAAGCTTAACAAACAGAATTAGAGATCGAAGAAGTTTGGAGAAAAAGTTAAACAAGGGTGGTTAAACACGACGCCTTCTGAAATTAAGATGACAGGAAAAATAAAGAAAAGATGGAAAACAAGTCTTGTCATCTAGAGACTAAAAAGGGAATTAGAAATGATATATTTATAGGTGGGATGAGAAGACCGGTGAACGGGAATTATTAGAAATATACAGTTTTTTTCGTGAAGCATTTAATATCAGATTTTTTTAAACATTTGAGTTGAGTAAAGGCTTCCATTTTACTTTTTAAAAATAACGCCGTTCATGTGAGAGCCATTTCTGTGTAAATATTCTTCAATCTTGATCGAAATTTTTTTATCGCTCGGCGAAGCAAGTCAGGTTGAATCCGTATAATTTCTTGTCTGATATTCATTTTTAATTCCAGTATGTTTTGCAGTCTATCAATGTTCATCCTGCTCTTTAGAAATCCCTAAACAAAAAGGTCGCATACGAAAAAATCTGATGATCTTGCAGGCCACGAGATGTCGCCATGTTTGGATACGCGTCCGTCCGGGAAGAGTTCTCTTAAACCCGCCATAGACACACGAGTAGTATGACTTGCATCCCTATCCGGCTGGAAAAAAATTATTTCCGGAAACCTAGGGAGCTGTTGCATCAGCAATGTTCTGACTATATGCGTGTAGCGGACTGCACTAAAAGTTAGGGCCTTTTCTCTGTTGTCTTGGAAAATATACAGCCCAATATGCTAGTGATGGAAATGCATACCATACCGTAAATTTCGTAATATATATTGGCTTTTCTTACAAATCATCTGGGTTTTCATCATTCTAGTATCGAATAAAGTTATTCTAGTATCGAACAAAGAATTATAGGCTCATATGGGCCTGGTAAATTCTTTCCATTAATAATTATAGGCTACTTACCGAACTAACCGGCATATCGTACTTGCATTGTATTGTGCTATTTTTTATTAATTGTGTAAATTAAGAATTTCAAAACGAATTAAAAAGAAATAATTTATTTGGTTTACAAAGAATAAGCCATCCAGATAAATGGAGTAACGGCTATCTGGAGTCTGGATAAAGGGAATTCAAGTCTAGTTTAATAAAATATTAAAGAAGATTAAGATTCAAGACTTCATAATTCTATTGTTGTTGTTGTTGTTAACTCATGCTCACTTGTCTGACCTATATTCAGCATAAGCCCACGCAATTCCTCTTGGCAAGGAGCGCAGCGCAGGATGACGCCTGTCGTTGGCAACAGCCTTGAGGATTATACATGTGACAGCGCGCCTTTGTTCAATTCCGTTCCCAATTTTGATGGAGAGCACCCCGGAGGAGGGTCTCCTACACATCTTCCTATGTTTCGAAGCTGAGCGCTTCGCTACGGCAGTCAGCGTCGCTAATCACTCTACCGGTTTGGCGGCTCCTTCAAAATTCTTATGGAACTCATTCAAAGAGAAGAGACAAAAATTACAGAACTAGCACAATCACAATGAGAAAGAAGCAGGTAGGCTGTTGCCAACGGCAGGCGTAATATAGCGCTCTTGCCACGAGGAATTTCGTGGGCTTGGGATGACTACGTCAGGCAAGTGAGCATAAGTAACAACATAATAGAAGCAGGTGAATTTTCGACTAGGTAAATGATAAATAAGATTTAAACCATCAAATGATTCAGTGAAGGTGAAATGCGCTGAAGTGTAACGAAACGTGAGACAGAAAGAATCTCCGATTAAAAGCAAAATAAAAAAGAAAAATGAGGAACTTATATAGGAAGAAGAAACGTTTACATGATTAAGAAAAAACATTACGCATTATTTGTAACTTAATCATAGGTGTAAAAAGAGGACTTTTACTACTACTGCTATTTGAGCTATCCACGTGCATATAAACATGAAATCACCACATCAAAATTGCCTTTAACAAGCAGTGAATCGTTGCAAAATAAAATAAATGTCAGAGGAAAGAAATAAATTGTTTACATGTAAACAAAAACTGTAGTTATAGAGCATTCGCTTCTAAATTATTCTATTTTTCATATCTTTTGTTTCCTTAATAATATTATGAATTCTGAACAGTTCTAAGGTCGGAAGCGTTTTCGTCGGTGAAATGAAATAAAATCATTCCTTAATATGTGACATTAAATGCATACGTGACTTTTTCAGATATTTGAATATTACATTTAACTCTTTCTTGTTCTGTTTCCAGTAAAGAAGCTCATGCAAAAGTACCGAAAAAATTTAGTTCTTTTTAAGTTATCTTTTTAAGTAAGTATAATTTGAAAGAAAAAGTATTTAACATGGATTACAATTCAAGACATCCTGGTTTGCAAAGCATCCATGAATGGAGTTGTCGGGTATTTATACGAAACAAATCTCTAATATTTGCTATGACAAACTTTTACGGAGTGAAAAAAAGTTTTGCTGATGTAATTTTGGGGACGGAGATTGCTGGAAGCGATTTTATCCTAAAAAATGACAAAATTTTCTAGTTAAACCTTTAAAAAAAAAAGCAGAAGAGAGAAAGAAAAGAAAAAAAGGAGTGGGGAAACCATAAAATATCATGTTTTTGAAATGTTAAATAATCATTTTCTTTATTGACGTAAATATAAATATTTTTTATCCAAACTGCGTAAAATCTGAAGAAATAAAATATATTTAATAAATAATGTTACAGATTTTGGTGTACTATATGTAAAAATCTAAGTCAGGTGATATAACATCAAAATTTCTTCCTTGATTTCCACGAAAGGGATGATTAGGAATCTTTCAAAAAAAGCCACCATCAAGAACATGTCTAATGAAATTCTTTCTGAACTATCAAATCACCTTCATCATTTGCTTATGAAATAAAAGCCACGAATCTTCACTATCTATTACGCTTTCAATTATTGTCTGATTGTTACAGTAAATATAGAATGTATTCTTACCAGAAAACATAACACATATCCATAAGTTGAAGGGTTTTACTTACATACTAGTTATCGTTTCAGTCTAAATTAAGGTAACTAAGTCCTGCGAAGATTAAAATAACATTTTTATTAAATCTTTAAATTAAACAGAAGGCACCATTTGTGCGTACAAACAAAACTCCGCTAACTCCAAGTATTTAAAATAACATAAATTGAAATTCAGCTTGCAATAACGTAGTCGGAGACTACACAAAATGATCTGCTTAAGCTGGCTCAAATATTTAAAGTAGGTTCTAACGTCGGCTAGTAAAATGGCTAAAGCCAGAATAACCTTTGGTAGAGCTAGCGAAGCATATAAACCTCTAGCGATACTTCCAAAACCTCTAAGGCTAAAACATTCGGAACCCTCGATTTCATTTTAGTTGAGCCAAATTCTGAGAACTAATTTGCATTCTGGTGAGAACAACGGAAAGAATAAGTTACAGTAAAGGTTTAAATCATAATAATGATTAATTAACATCAAACCCTTACAAAATCCATAAAGCACAATGCAACTGTGAAGAGATGCGAGCTTTTGTTTACATTTCAGAAAAACATACTGTAACTTCTCATCAAAATAAAACAGAGGTAAAATAATAAAAAATAAATAACATAAAATAAGAAGTTCATATTCCGAGAATCTAGAAATGAAAAATGTATTATATTCGGTGCAACACAAACAGTTATTGATACACAAGCATTCTGGATTGAAACATACATACGCAGAACTTCTAAAACGAGATATCCTTCACCACGCATACGTCGCAACCATCTTCATAAGTGCCTTCAGAGCAAACCCTCTAAACTGTGAATCTTAACTTAAATGTGTTTAAATACCTTCAAAAAGTTAATTATATCTTTAAGTTATGATTTCTCATAAGTATATTCCTGCTTGCTTAAACAACTTTTCCACCACCATAAGTGATAATTTCAAAAAAGTCTGAACAACTGTTTAAATCCTAAGAGGCCGTCCTACACCTTTGGACCCCGGCAGCAGAAGAAGAAGTAACCGGTTGTTGCAATCAATTTCGCCTTGTCATTCGGCGGTCGCAGTCAGCGCACCTGACGCTGAATAATCTGGAAGCTTGCCTGCACATCTCCTAATGGTAGAATTTGCATTCCTTCCCGCAAGCTACCAAATTTAAATATTCTGGCATTGACAATTAGGGAAATGGAGGCTTATAGAAAAGAAAGCACAAACTTCAACTTAACTGTCTAATCAAAATACTAAATATAAATCCCTACAACTTCATATTATAACTGCAAGCATGTGCGGGTAGGAATCAGGAGGTCTGAAGTTCAAATCCGGTCGAGAATCCCTCCACAAAATATCTTTTAGAAAATATGCGTTATAACCCACATTCAGTTTATATATAGCTATGTTTTTCCCTTGATTAGTTCTCTGCTTGGCTACAGCGATGCGAGTTGTTTGGCAATTTAATAGCTCGTTGCTATATATGTAATAATTAAGTTATTTTAAAAGTTTTAGTTTATTCTCAACACCATTAAATCTTTCACTCTCAACATTTCGGAAGTCAATGGTCTACTGATCAAAAACTGTCTTCACTGCTCTTAAATTTATAATAAACATTAGCAAAGTAGAAGGCAAAATAACGAAATTTGTTACTAGATTTTCTTTTTTTTTCACCTTTGTTTTAGGTTCATTTCAGTGTGCGAATGGCGGTACTCGTAGACCTGTATGCAGATCTGTAACAATAAACTTTATTCAAGTTCTTTCATTTGTCCTCATTGTAATCTGAAAATATACAGTTGCTCATCTAGAAAATAATGTCATGCGTAGGTTTTATGCGCCAATTTACAAAAATTTTTCTAAGAACGCATTCAGAAAAATTAGGAACAGGCATAAAATTCTCTCACGCAAAAGAACTACTTTCTTGAGAGAAATTAATCAAGATAAAAAAGAAGATTAATCAAGATAAAAAAGAAAATTTCTTGAGAGAAATTAATACTTGTTCTTTTTTATCTTGATAAAATTACGAATAAATTTAATTTAAAATGGGTTATGCAGAATAAAAATGAAGTTATTTAGCACTGATTTCAATTCAATGATTTTGAAGCCTGAGAATTTACATATAACTAAAAAAAGTGCATTCTCAGAATACGAACTGGTATTCTATTACATTATTGATTCAACTTACTTAAACGTTTTAGTAGCTTGAATCTTGCTGTCTCCTTCAATTATTAAGTTTAGAGCTGCTTCTGTTGTTTCGTGTGTAACTTTTTCAGGAACAACTTTTAAAAATACGATGACTTGATACTGAAACACTAAAGAAAGAATAATACATAATAGAGAATAATAGCAATATATTAATGTAAATTTCAAAATTAATCTTTAATTTTCAATTAATTAAGTTTCCCGATGGAATTTCGGAACTCGCTATAGTACAAAATATATACGAGTTTTATAGTAACATAATTAAAAGTTGTTTGTTGGCCTTGTACGAGCGCTATTTGTTAAATAACTTTAATATTTGCTACATTATTGTAGATAAAATTCCAATTGTAGTGATTCCATACTTTTCCACGAATATCAAGCGTTAAAAATTTCAAGTGAAGTAACACTTCCGGTTTATCATATATAATCAAAATCTAAGATATTGTTCTCAATTTGATGCGAGTTTTAAATGCTAAATTTCAGAAGTTTTGGATTATATTGTAATGTATTTTTTCACGGAAATATCTTCCAAGCTTCCGGTTTATGAATTTCAGCCAAAATCTAATATGTTGTTCCCATCGATATAAAAATCTTAAATACTAAAATTGAAATGTTTTGAATTATATTTAATAGAGTTTATCATTAAAAACTTTTATGAGCTTCAAGTAAAGTACTACTTCTATTTGTCCAATTTTACCCAAAATCTAATGAATTCTTTACATGAATGCATGGAACTTAAATATGAAAAATAGAAATTTTGGAAGTTTGGTATAAGAGTTATATAATTCATGACTCGGTTCGGTGCTCTCAAGCTAATCTTTGAACTCAACATACTCTCGATACTCTCACGATTCACTGCTACTCCGAGTACAGGCAGGGTATATATAGCTTTTGACCTGCCTTCGAGAACATTCTCGGGAAAACCGATAAGAATTTGTTCTAGAATGTTTTCGCTTTGTCTATGGGATATTTCCAATTTTGTCGCCACATGTCACCAAATGGGCGGTTTCGTGCTAAATCAGGCAACCCTTCTTTCTTTGACAGTTTCTGGCAACCATAAGCCCGCTTTGCGAGTAAGCTATCTTACCGCAGCTGGCCATTTATTTGGTTATAAAGTTTTGTGTTCTTCGCGATTTCATAATTCGTCACCGAAAGGTATAAAAGGTTTTCACATAAAATCATACACAATTTTTTAGAAAAAAAAAGCCAACTTACAACAATAATAAGGTCTTTCAATCCCAACTTGGAGATAATACCTGGATTTATTGGTTGCTGGACTGCTAAACTGGCCCATGAAGCGACATCTTTCACCATTTGTTCCGCAATTGCACTGCCCTTTCTGAAATGATTCATAGCTGAGACATTCTACTCCGACAAAAAAACATCCATTCTGACCGAATGAAAATATCATGAATTCCACAGACCGTCTGTGCTGGCAAGTCAATATATCTGGAATAACTGCAAAAAAAATATATGTATTATGAGAAAAGGAAAAAAAAATTAAACAATGAATTTTTTATTAAATGATTAAAAGTAAAATAGTTTAAAGGTTAAAGTTTTCTTTAAATACCTCACTTTTACGCTTCAAACTAATATCTGAGTTTCTAAAGCAGAAGAAGTATTTGCTTAAAGTACATCAAATTGTTTGCTTTAGAAACATCTGTAGTCTTCCATTTTTGCGTGGAGAGTATAGCAAAAATCGACTTTGTCGATTACAATATTAAGCATACCGATTAGCAAATTACCTTCTTTGACAGAAGTTTCCTATCTTTAAAAGAAGACTACAAACTATAATTTAAAATTATTGATGCATAATCAAGTGGACAGGCAAACTATCATTCTTCAGAAATATTGCCAATTTCGGGAGAAAAATCTACAGTTTATCATTTAAATTATAATGTGGAATGGAACCGTAACCAAGCAGCGCTCGCACAGGAAGCAGATATAAGGCAGCAAAGGGAAGTGCTTTTTGCATTGACGGTAATTTGGTCTCATTTTGACCAGACCTTTTTTTTTTTTTTTTTTTTCTGTTCAGTCCTTTGTTACTTTCATGCGGAACAAGGCAATGATGGCGCAGAAATAGGATCCTTCACAAAATGATGGAACCACAACACAATGGCAGTAAAACGCTGAATCTCATACATCTGTAGCGGGCGAGCGATAAAAGTCGCTGAACACTGGTAGTTCGGTCCGAAGTTCGAATTCTGCGAACCGGCTGATTTGCATGGGTGTTTTTGTGGTTTTCTTCAGGTGTAACGTACATACGTGCCCGTGTTCCCTAGAATTTCCTCCATGAAGGTATCCCTCTCCTACTCATCTCCATTTCAAGAAAGCCCAAATGTTAATAACTTTCATTATATTTCCTATAAACAATTTTTTCTTTTCTTTTCAGTATTCTTAGTGCTAGTAGATTGTCCTGCATCCATCACCTGTGAATCATCACTTTTCCGCTTAGTCAGTCCTACCCATTCTTCCATTTTGAAAATCTAGATTTGTTAGATTAAAAGAAGAATTGTCTTTATTTACAATCGCTGTCATCTGGAAAAACAACGTTTTCAAGAAAAAAAATGATACATTATTTTCAACGATATCGCATAAAGTTTAGAATATTTTGCTATGCTTAATGGCGTTTGTCAATGTTATGCAGGCAGTTGTAAAAAATGCGCCAACTATGGCGCAGAAAAAATCGCCAAAAACCCGTGCGTCTGTCTACCAAAGTAGTAACCTTCTCGTCTGTAAAGTGCGAGCCAACTTATTTTTCGAAATCCTTCTCAAAAGTATCCCGTTCCCTGACTTTGTGCTGCTTAACCAATTAAAATTATAATCATTAGCGCTGCTTTAAGTAAGAGAAGAAAAATATAGCTCTCATAGTATTGAAAATATCGCCAAATATCTACCAATAAATAGGAATAATTTCTGCAGATTTATTTCCATATTATCAGTGGGACCAGAGGCGCTGAAACATTTACATATGGAATACACAGCAGAAGATGCAATAAAACTGCGAATTCGTTTGCAGAGTTAAGGCTCAACATTTTCCATAAATTACTACGTTGAATATCCATTTAAATTTGGCAGTCTGTAAAGAAATGTTCTCAAATCTGGAAAATTTCGACGAATAAATATATGTTGTCCCACAGGAAAATTTACAAAATCGCAATTTGCACAATGTTTCCCAATAATCAAGAAAAATAGAAATAAACAAAATAAAATTCGGCTTTAATTTACACAAAACAAATATCTGAGCAAATATGTGTTAATTACAAATTTAAAACACAGAGGAGGAAAAGCGGACGGCAAGAGATACAAGTTTACATTAATGCAGCATGAACTAAATATATAATTACACATAATGAATACATTTTCACAAAGTACACTGTTTACCTTAATTAACAAGATATGCTTTCCATTATTAAGTACTTAATGAAATAAATACTCACAGTTTCTAGAACCAGTTAAAAATTCTCTTAGCAGTGTGAGAGGACAGCCTTTCGGTCTCCCTCCGGCCGGCCAGAAATTTACATGTCCTACGTCTTCAACAGTTCCAAGACCTATAATGAAAAAACAAATATTGTAGGAATTTCCAACAGTAATTTTTCAGTAAAAGTACTTTATCAGACTAAGTATAATGGGTAGGAAGATCATTTCAAGCGTTCATTCTAGTTCGTTGGGTCTCATTCGGTAGCCAACCAACCTCAGTTATTAACTGAATCATAATTTCCAGTTTCCTGTTCAATAATAGCAAAATAGTGTTATCGCTCTTTAAATTAATTAACGCTATAACCAATTTCAAAGCCATTGAAATAATTTAATTTTTAATAACTTAAATGAATGGTTGTCTTCTGTTCACCTATTTTTTAATCCACTGACAAAAGTAAAATACAGGTTATAATAGAATAGAAGAGAAACACGCCAATATAAGAATCAAAATCGCAATAACAACCTGGTATTTCGCCTTATATTAGGTTAGGTTAGGTTAGGTTAGGTTATTTAATTACGGCAAAGCCTCGAGTCGCCTTGTATTGTTCGAGTATTTTAATAAATGTACGCGAAATACAAGGTTGTTATTGCGATTTTGACAGGTTATAATATTTGATTTGCCGAGCAATTATTCTGAGTACCATGTCTAAGTACCATTCATTGACCATAAACCCAAAAAGTGGAAAATAATATCGAACATCGAACATCATTTGGAAAATGTGAGCGGGTTTGCGAATGAAAACATTCCGATATTTACAACTGCAAAATTCGAAAAAGAAGTCAATTACTAGCTGCAGTATTCATATCATTATTAACTGGTAGCAAAAATCTTTAGTATACTCTGTTATGATTTTGCAACAGAGAAAACTATTGAAAACGATGTAAAGCCATTGGGGTTTTTATTTTGAAGTACAAAGGCTGTTCGCACACTTTTCAGACGATTTTGCTTTGTTGTAAAAAAATTTTCTATTTGGATATTTTTTAACTGCAACTATATTTTTGAAAGTTTAATTATAGTCTGCTATTTGGCAGTTTTGTTTTAATGCAAAATTTTGCTTTTAAAGGAGCAGTGGATAGTAGGCTATGTTTGTGTTCTTTCCGATGATCATTCGTACCTAGTTATTAAAAAAACGTTGTGAAAGCCATGGTTTTTCTAATAGCTAAAGCTACGGTACGTAATGTTATCAATAACAAAAAAAAAAACGCCAATATTTAACTACAATTGCAACAACTGTTCCAAATACGTATCAAAGGAAAAAAGGGAATGTTTCGATTGTTTCAAAAGTAAGATTTTTAATGTTAAACGAAATCCGCCAAGTCAAAGAATAGTTACAAAAGCACTAAAATGCCCAGTGTCAACTGTAAACAAAGTTATTAATACCGATCTGAATCTTAAAAAGGAGAAAAAACGTAATGTGTATCGTCTTTCTCCACTACGTATCGCCGAACCAGGAACGCGCTGCAGAATTCTTTATGAGAAACATTTATGCGGACAAAAATGGGAAAATATTGTCACAATAAATGGATCTTCTGTGGACTTAAATGACTGGAATAACAAAAAAAAGAGGTCCACTTATTATTATCAAAGGGAAGAAAATAATTTTAAAACATATATATATATATATTCAAGGAACATATATATATATATATATATATATATTCAAGGAACATTATATTCAAGGATACATTTTACATATATATATATATATTCAAGGAACCTAAAGAAAGTTTTCCTAAGGGATTTATGATTGTTGCTGGTTTTACATATAACGGCAAATTAAAAATAAAGAGAGTGGAGAAAAATGTTAAAATGTACTCCACATATTAACAAAAACAATTTTACATCCAATTTCAAAATATGAAATATCTTCTCTGTACACACAGTGTGATCAATCAGTAAAACTGCATCAAGACAAATCGAGCAGCGACACATGGAAATCTACTGTTAATTTCTTGGAAAAAATAGAGCAAGAAGCAGATATCAAGGATCTCTTCACTTATATCGCTACTAAGTTTCATGACCGATGTATTTTTGTGTTTTGGGGCTTTTAAAAAGTGGAAACTTTGTTTCTAGACTTTAATTTTAAAAGTGGAAACTTTGTTTAGTGTTTTTAGACTTTGAAAAGCTATTCGAGATCAATGGAATAAAATACCTCTTCCGATACTACAAAAGGCTTTATTGCTTTGAAAATTACGATGTAAAGATAGTGAAGCATAAGAGTTATAAAATAGAACATTTATAGCATAAAATGTTAGGTAAAGCATTTCGGTGACCACAATGAAAGTTGTCTAAAAACTGTGCGTACAACCTCTGTGGAAGACATGAAAAATAGCCTGTAAGAGCAAAAGACTCGTGCTCCTGATCTTCCGATTACTGACTAGACGTGCTTTCCACTTATACCATGAAGTAAAAAAGGCAAAACTACCAGCTCTCTTAAGGAAATCAGTTAACGCATCAGCGTTTGAGGAGTTTTTAAATATGCGAAACAATTTTTCAAGTAATGGAATGCGTAATCTAATTTCAATAACTTAGATTAACCCTCCCCCCAAAAAATGAAAGAAAAGGTCACTTGCTTTTAAAGTATGACAATATATGCCCACATGTTTAAAAATAAGGTTATTATCATCTTAATCACTGAATATCCTGATTGAATATCCAATATTCTCAAAATTCAAGAAGAAAATAGATGTCAATATAACAAGCGCCGTAAACAAACAACCTTATACAAAGTTGGTGATCAAGTAGCACTCAATCTGGAACCTGAATTAAACTCCGTCCCCGATTGTTTAGACCCTACGAAGTCACAGCTGTTAATCGAAATGACCGTTATGAGGTAGAGAAAGTTGGAATACATGAAGGCCCTAATAAAACTTCCACAGCTCCTGACCTGATGAAACCATGGCCTTCCCAACAATGAACTCTTAATTTAGAATTGATATAGCATACAACTGGACATTATATTTAGTATTTACTACCTTTTTTTTTTTTTTTTTTTTTTTTTTTTTTTTTTTTTTTTCGTTTTAATTAGTTGAAAAGTTCCCTCCCCACATAGAATTATTATATATACAAGATTTATTAAGATATTCATTTTTTGCCCTCTCCAACATGTTCCAGATACGCTCCTAAAGACTCTTGAGCATTTAAGACGTTCTGCAGAAATAATTATTTTTTTTACCTCAAGGCGTTCCCAGAGGATCCATTGACACTCAAAGAAATGACTTTTTTTTTTTCCTCAGGACGTTCCAAGATGATACATCCAAACGAAGAATTTTTTTCCTTTTTTTTTATACTCATTTCAGATATTTATGTAACGCCGACATTGATAGGAGGGCCTGTCGCATTAGGACGTCCGAATGTAAGTATCAGGAGTGCGACAATTCAACACGACGCACGGTCTAAAGGAGATTGATGGAAAATAAGAAAAGTATGCGCGCTTCGAAGTAATGATTAGGCAACGAAGATGTAACTTCTTAATCATCACTCTTTTTTCATTTGTAAATAGCCACTAATGTAACTCCACCAATAGCTAAATAAAACAATTTAGTCACCTAGATGTGCATCGTTAGCCTAGAAATCCCCTAGATGCCGAGTTTACATATATATATATAAAACATCTCATAGCTTATATATATATAAATATATCTCATCACCTATATATATATATAAATATATCTCATCACCTATATATATATAAATATATCTCATCACTTATATATATATATATACTTATATATATAAGTGATTTTACATACATAAATTCTAAGTAAAAGTCATTAAAAGTAAATTAAAATGCCTATGAATTTAGTAATGCTAAAGCTGCATACTAATAAACTAATAATTCATAATAAGAAAACTTTCTATATACCATACCCAGATGTTAGAACACTGTCCGGATGGTTATGTGTTAACTGTAGGATGACTCTAATGTTTTTATAAATTCTTTTATTACTACGCTAAATGTATACATATTTACATATAGTTCAGGAATGAAGGTCTCATCGCTCACATTCTGTAGACTCCCCGATTCTGGATTACAGTCGTGAGCCCTCTATCTGCGGCTTTCTACAATGCCATCTATCGGCTGATTACATTCCATCATTCTGACTTGACAATCGTCTCGATTGTTATGAGTGCAAATTAATTTTCTAATTAATACATATTTCTACATTAATTCGTATACACATTATATATATATATAATATACATTTAATACAGGCAAATGATAAATATACCATCGATAATTATTCTTCCAGGATTTGTATGTATCACATCAACAAACAGAGCATCGGAAGCATCAAGGATAACAACATCCGGCCGATTTTCATAACCTGGACCACCAGGATCAAGCCCTTGAAAAATAAAGAATAATGTAACGAAAATTGTATTAAAAATATCAAAAATATCATCTTCCGATCTACCGCAAATTATACATACATAGCTTCTTTATGTTACAATATAGATCTAATAAAAGCACATAAAGTCTTTAAAGCAAGAAAATATTGAGAAATTACACATTTTTCTCTCTTTATTAGCAGAATGTTAAATATTTTAATTATATGGAAAACTCATACATACATGCATCTAGATATACAGATCAGATCATAAAATTATGCTTTAAATATTCTCAAAAGATATGTTCATTTGCTGGTAATTCAATAAGAGTTAATTTTTAAATGTCGGGAAGTTACCAGATTTCATTTAAGGTACACAAGCACAGATTGAAATTCGACAAACTTTATTTAAGACCACCTGACCGGCAATGTCGTATGTACACGGTCTATAGTATTTTTAACGTATTTAATATGTATATATATACATGAATCTTTAATTATGTCAAAGAAATTAAGGCTATACAGTTTTAGTACATAAATCCAGATGTAAAGTACCAGGGGCATTTTAGCATAAGAATCAAGAAATTACCTTTTTGTCAGTTTTGGGAAATTTGGGATTTCGTAGCGAAACCCTGTGCCAGTCAGAGGATTTTAAGTTTTCTGAAAGTACGAATTTGCAGAACTAAACAGTAGATTATTTATTAATAATAGCTAGTAAAAATTAGGCTACCAACCTTCAAAATATCACTATAAAATTGCTATCAAAATCAGATCCGCTAGAACAATTCACCTGGTTTTATACTTGGATAATCACTATAAAATGGGGCATTCGCGAACCTCGAGCGGCAATGGTTTTATTGCGGCTTTCTAGCAAACATTTTTTTAAATGGATCAATACTAGCATTCATGAAAGATAAGGCGGTTCTTTGATCAACAAAGCACGAGTTGCACTTATCCTTCGCTAAGTCTTGAAACTATCTTACGAGTACTTTCATTTGCATAGTATTCTTGTGTGAGCGAATGTTTTGATGTGATCCAAAGAGAAGAGAGGTTTAAATTAAGTTTGAATAATAAAATAATTGTTAAAGCTTGAAACTTGAAATAATTGACAAAGCTAAACAAATCGATATTTTGATATATAGAAGCATAGATAGATAAAGTGATTTAGAGATACTAGATGTAATAGGCACTTCATGAAAATCGCTAATTTAACGTACATAAAAGTTTGAGGCACTTTGAATTTTCAGAAAATTAGAATTATGAAGTGCACACAGTAATTCTCATATCTTCTTACAGTACGTATATAGATATTTATCTTTTAACACAATGTAAAATATAAAAAATAACGTAGAAAATATATCTATCTTTAAACTTAGCAGTGTGTCAGTGCTACATGTATTATGAACAAATGTGAACAACAGGTGCCTATGTTCTATAAATTCATAAATGTATTGCAAAGACTTGGGGGCAAACTTCCGTTCGAACCCAAATACTTCTTTCTGAAAAGAGATTAGCTAACCGACATAATTGCAGTATCTAACCAGCTTCGGATGATACTCTCAAGCATGAAAATTATATATTTTGACTTTTGATTGACCGATTTCAATGCAAATCGCACTATATATACTGATACTATCTATAGTATCAGGACTTCCGATTATACTATAGTTGAAGAGAAAACTAAGAACTATAATTATAAAAGCATGATATTCTCGTAACAATCAATACTCTTACCACACTGTGAGAGTTAACTATTAACGAAATAAATTATTAATTACGATACAATTTGAATCACTGTTTAAAATCTCCCTTGCCCCAAGAGCTGACTGCCGCTGCTGATCTATGATCTATGAAAAAAATTTTCATTTCTTCTTAGGTTTGTTTATTAGTTCCAGTTTATAAAGTGCTATAAAACGAAAACGTGCTCACAAAATACAGTTTTAGCTATTGAATTTTTTATAACAAAAAAAAATTAATTTAATAGCAAGAAACGTTTAGCTATTAAAACGGCAATAGAAATTGCAATTAATAACAAATGGACTCAGTTCACAATTCGGTGAGATTCTCTCTCTTCGATACATGCAATAACGAACTTCAAACACCCTTTTCCCAGAGTCAAGAAATCTTTCATCTCATCCAAGAAAATAGATAAATTAAAATTTCTCTTTGCTGACTGAGAGCATATGCAGGGAATGTCAGAAACGAAGATGAATAACAGAAGCAAAACGTTTTTGTCAAAGATGTAACTACTTTCCGATTCAGAAAATATGAACTTGAAATGGTAAAATTAAATATGTAAGTAAAAAAGAAACCCATAAGAAAATAAATCAAATTTGGCAGAACGAATGGAACTTTGTGTCCCAAGGGAAGATAACGCGGGATCTTATCTTCGTAATAAATGAGAAAAGGTACCTGGATAACTCCAGTTTCAATTAATTCATATCTGCACATGGCTAATCTGCACTTGCCTACCTATTACTACAACGAAAATAGTATCTCTTCTTACAATTGTGTTTGTAGCGGAAGAAGCGCACCAGAGAACAGAGAACTATCTATTCTCTTGCCCACTAAAACAACCATATCACAGTGCTACACCAATTACAAATGAACTCGAGTTTCGGAGATATATCATAAACAGTATAAAATTTTATCACAAAATTAGCTGTAATGTTAAATACCGTTCTAAACAAAGCCAATTTTGATTTAGTTACTTCATACATGTCATTTAAGTATTATAATAAGTACTGTATTGTAGGGTGATTCGTTATCTTATATTAAATTCTTCAGTAAAATAATAAATCCTCTGTATGTTGAAATTCTCACTGGTGTGATGTCATAAGCGAATATTGCTTTTTATTTTTAAAAAAGGAAAAAAAGGAAAACACATAAGGTTCATTTTATAAGAATGACATTAAAATTAAGTAGCATTCAAAACGAAGTTATTTTTAAAGTTCATACGTAAGTTATTTTTAAATAACTTGATACGTTATTTTTAAGTTAATAAGTTAATACGCTACTGAAAATGATATCCCATATGAACACTCTTTGGCATATTGCAAGGATAATTGTAACTGAAGAAACGAATGTTTATTAATGCCGGGTAAAAGTTAAAACTTAAGAGGTGTATTTGTTTATTAACGATACGTTATAATTTCAATACTCCACATAGATTCGAATATAAAAAATGTTTCTCATGATTACAATCCAACCGTACTTCTGATTTATTCTAAAATGGCTAAAGAAATTATAATAATTCATCAAAGATTCTATCCTTGCGCGTAAATGACCTGACTGCATGTACGTATAAGGTAAACTCTTGATTTTATTAATACCAGCAAGTTTTCTTTAGAAGGTCCTCCACGGAAGATTCTTTCCTTACACATAGCCCTCAAGTACATTGTTTTAATTAAGCAATCCATTATTCAATCCGAATCGAGTATCTGCTTCGCTAACCACTAGGAATAGATACATTCGAAATATAGATTCCAGATCTTTCCTTAATTCGTCAATTAGATTCACAAAATTAAAATAAGCGAAGAACAGCGTACAGCCAAAGAATACATTTTATTTATTGAAGTAGTATCTTTGCTCCCTGTCCTCTCTCTTTTTGTGGAAAGTTGTTAGTTTTGGGGAAAAAACACACGTCTGATACGAAGATGAGATAAAAGATTTACTAAACGAAATTGCTTTGTTTATATTATCTTGTATTTGTTATTATATATAACATACAATTAAAATTGTACTTGTTTTATATATAACAAAATTGTTAAATAAATTATCACTTAAATAATTAGTTAAATTTAATTTACAAATTAAAAAATAAATAGTTTATTAAAATTATTTTCATTGATTATATTTCAAAGTTAAATGAATTATATTTGTTATTATATATAACAAAATTGTCATATTTATATTTGTTATTATATATAACAAAATTGTCATATTTATATTTGTTATACAAGCAAAATACCCAAAATTACCTACGTTATTTCTACCATCACGAAACTGGTTGGAAAGGTCGAGACAACGAAACTTGAAAGAAATTAAACTGAAAAGGATTAAAATAAATGAAGGTTTCATACTTCTTAAGCGCATTAGGGTATCTTTTTCAAAAGATTTTTATTACATATATTTGAAATATTTTTTTTTTCCAATGGCGGGCTCAAGGCGTCTATAGACGTTGGCCACTACTAAGGCCGGAAGTGGTGGTCACTTTATTATGGAGGCATTATGGGGCCTCGTTGCCTCCTATGAAAGGACGGACAAAGTACATCCATGCCTTCTCCTGGGTTCGAATCCAGGCCCTTTGGTATGGCAATCAAAGTCACTAACCACTTTCCCTCCTGGGCGGCTATTTGAAATATGTAATAACACCAGTTTTCCTCGCATGCAATTTGTATCACACTCTTGTTACAACTAGAATGTTGCTGTGATCTCAAAGTAAATTTTATACTTCAAAGATTTTTTTTCCATGTGTATGTGTGCGTGGGAGGAATCAGTTATTTTTTTTCCCTGTGATATTTCTTGAATATTTGAAATCTCAGTCTACATCCGAATCCACAATCTCACTAAAGGATACTTCGGTAAAATTGTGGATGCACATGTAATAAACAGGAAATGGAAATATTTACCTGTGATCCGCCCAAGGTTATGTATTCTTTCTCCAGCATAAGCGCATATTTGAGCTCCTAAGCTGTGCCCAACCAGGTGAAACTTTTCTGCTGGATATCCGTATGTTTTCTACCAAAAACGTTTAGGAGATTAAAACATTTTAATATTACTATATTATAATTCATCTGTATTCAATAACAATTATATATGCATGGACAACCTCTATTTCTTCGTAACAAAAATAAAAACTCAGAAAGTAATCATGCAAGTGTTCCGCTGATAATATTTTCTTAGCTACTTATCTCAGTTTTCTGAATACGGTTTTCTTCTCAAAAGCTAACCTTTAATAGCGAAGGATGAGTGGCCATATGTCCGCATGATGAGCACAAAAAACTACGTACGTTTTTGCAGAGATCCTTCGTAAAATACCTTGACTTATTCTTTATGTCTTAAAAATAATTGATAATGTTCGACAGTACTTATTCAGTGTCTCCTGATGAAATAGTGCACATGCTTTTCCTCGTCCTTCAAAAAAAAAGATGCGCAGTACTAGCATATGTCTAGAAATACATATCATTTCTTCTTCGATTTACTGTGGAGT
The DNA here is from genome assembly GCF_044657685.1 of Stegodyphus dumicola. Taxonomy (NCBI): domain Eukaryota; kingdom Metazoa; phylum Arthropoda; class Arachnida; order Araneae; family Eresidae; genus Stegodyphus; species Stegodyphus dumicola. Next base: position 175,563,238 of record NC_140769.1, read on the forward strand.
CATTTTAGAAGCTTTCATTTATTATTACTTTTTTCGAAATTCGTAATTATTATCAATATTATTCATTCTGTTAGAAGATTCGAATCTTAGTTAGATGAGTTTGAAAATTTTTAGTTACACGCAAAAAAAAAAAAAAAAAAAAAAAAAAGAAAGAAAGAAAATTTTTGTGAACAGGAAGACTACATCTTTTAATACTCCTTATCAAGATTTCTCACAGTCACAGAAACGTTTTTGTACTAGAACTCTTTAGACGCAGCGATTCTTTTCTTAATCTAAAAACAAAGCCGTTATAGTGTATGATGCTATGTAATTGGAAACCCGTGAGTGAAACTTTTTATGTTAATCAAGTCATTTTTTTATGATTTAGATATGTGTTATAACTTCTTTCTTCCTTAGCCCCTCATCAGGATGTAAATGATTTACATTTGTTTAAGGAGAGGATTTTGAATTTTTCAGATTTAGAGCTTTAGCAGTGCTCGCAACTTTACATTCTATGACCTAGTTCTACCTGTTAATATTCCTGTATTAGCTGTTTGCTAGCCGAAGTTAAAGCGCGCCCTTAAAATCTGAGCTAGCTTATTTAAGACAAATTTGTGTAGTCTCCTGCTGCGATCCCTTTTCAAATTGTAAATTAAACTTTTTTTTTAATATCCGCAAATGGTGAAATTTTGGATTGGACGCAAAAGTTCTGCCTTTTCTTAACTTCAAGCTTAAATAAAAAGGTCTATTTAAGGACTTTGTCTTACACTTTCAAATGAAACGATGACCTCATCTGCGAGTCTAGACTTTAAGTTCATATTACACAGCTGGACTCTTACTTTTACAGATGTAAAACATGATACCGTTTTCTTATTTGCCCAATTAAAATTATTAAAATTATTGCATTTTTCTTTTAATTATGTTTTTTGATGTTTCGAAAATCCATATTTTCTGGCATGTCATAACTTTATGCTGGTTTAGAAATTTTATCTGTTTAGGCAATATTAATTCATATATAGATTACACTTACTTGTATAAATTGTATCAGCAAAGCAATCTGTGCGCCTAATCCACGGGCATTTGCTATTGCTACACTATATGAAGGATACTGAGCGTAATTCACTGTTATGATATTGTCATCCATCGAGGCAAGATAAACGTCTTTAATTTCCTAAGAAAAAAATGCAATTTTTTAAATAAGCAATCAAAATCTTGACAAAAAATATTGATTTATAGCTATTTAAAATTGAATTCCTAACGTTAAAACTAAGACACACTTAATTCATAATTGTACAGCTACAAGGTGTTCTGAAACATTTGCGTCGTTAAATATATCTTCAACAGCTGATTATATATTTACGGGCTACAAATGTCTAAAGAATAAGATCGCTGAAAACTGGTAGTTTGGCTTAGATTCGATTTTCAGAGAACAGGCTAGTTGCGTGAGTTTTCATAATTTTCCCTTTTGGAAACGAAGGACCACCAGCGGCCGAGCGGTAAAGTCGCTGAACACTGGTAGTTCGGTCCGAGGTTCGAATCCCGCGAACGGGCTGGCTGCATGGGTGTTTTCGTGGTTTTCCCCATGTGTAACGTGTATACGAGCCAGTTTCCCTTAGAAAGTCCTCCACGAAAGGCATCCCTCCCTCTTAGGCAGATAGCCCTAGTGTGCTTTGCCATAATTAAATACACCACATCACACCCTTTTGGAAACGTCAGTGCGATTGAAAGACGTCTATAAAAACAGCTCTATTTTGCGCAGATACCATTCGAAGGCTTGCAGACAATAAACACGGATTCAAATGTTTGCACTTATGAAATGAATCAAATAAATAAATTTTCAGAAGATAGTTTCGGTGTTGTGATATCTTTATATCGCAGTTTGTATAGGATCATGCTATAGTTATATTAATTTGATTTTTCCATATATGTCGTTCACAACGCTTTAAAAAGCATTTGATCTTTGAATGGTTTTTCACATATATTAGACCCACAAAAACTCTAATTTTGTATTTTTTATAAATTTCTCATAACACCGAAATTTTCAGTTCGCGAACTTATCTTGTTCGATTCATTTTTTTAGTTTAGAATCGTAGAGTTACCACCAGTAGTTCAAGATGTATTTGGTCACGAAATATTTTTATACATTCCGCACAGATCTTACACTTCTACAGCGCAGTTAATTTGTGGGAATCTGGGCTTTATATAATAAAAAAGCAACTGAATAACATTTTTTAAAAATACATAATAGTTAATCCGCGAAAAATGTTGGCGAGGATGGATCGAAAAAGATATAAATCAACAAAAAGCAGGCAGCGAACTCTCAAGGGAAAGAATAAAAAATTATTTCTCCGAAATTAATAATAAATAAAAAAATCATTCTTCAAAAGTGATAGAGTTTTATTCAGAACTTATGCCAAAAGTATGTTTTTTTTTTTTTTTTTTTTTTTTTTTTTCCCCTAACTTTTAATTTTTGATTGGTGTATTTCTTTTCCACTTGGCTGCTAAAAACGTCTGGAAACAAACAGATATCAGTAGCTGTAGTCATCTTCTTATGGAATAATCTGAAAGTTTTATCCAATGATTACAAATTAATCATAATTATAGCACATATAGAGGGAACAAAAGAAATGCCTTAATCCTCTTATCCGTTTAAAAAAAAAATTCAGTTATTTGCATGCGTAAAAAATGTTTGTTTTGCGAATAAAACGCTATCAAATGCAAGCCCAAGAAATGAGTTTGCAGGTACTGCCATCTAGTGTCACAGAAATTAACTACAGTGGCAAGTACAATTTTGTCCCAAAACCAAAGCTTTTTATCATTTCAAAAAGAAAATGATATAACTATATTATTTATTTATTATTTTATTTTATTAACAGAGCACATTTGGGATCATCTCGACTTATTAAAGATATTAAAGCAATAAGAATCAGGATAATGTATCTCATAAATTTACAGGACTAGTTTCAAAGTGTTTTGATATTCTTACGGTTTGGTTTGGTTAATTTAATCACGGCAAAGCTCACAAGGGTTAATCTTCTGCCTAAGAAAAAGGATGCCTTCGTGGAGGACGTTCTATGGAAAACTGATCTGTACACACTTTACATATGGGGAAATTCAAGGAAACGCCCATGCAGCCAGCCCGTTCTCTGTAATTCGAACCACGGACAGAACTACTAGTGTTCAGCTGCTTTACCGCTTGACCGCTGATGGGCTGTTGATTTTGGCCTTCCGCAGAAGTGGATGCCTTAGAGAACTGATGTTCTATGCCAATGCTTAACTTCATTTTCAAAAGAATCAGGCGCTTTAATGGGTCGTCATCTACGAAATGTTTCACCATGATAAGTTTCATGATCACATTTCATGACCAAACAACAGACTATCTCCATAAACTTGCTGGTACTATAACAGGGAACTGTTATGAAGGAGAACCGCGTACTTAAACTGTAACAAAAGGGCGAATATTGGTTGGTATGAAATTGAAATTGGCTGAAAGGCTAAATACAGGAATCATGTAAAGGCAGAGAAACCAAAAGGAATGCTTTCTCTTTCGCATTATTTAATAAAATTTATATAATCATAAATGAACTTATGGCCAATGATATAAATGCAAAAGAATAAACGATCAAATTAAGTTTTAATGACTTAATGATCAAAATTAACGATACACGTAATTGAAAAAGAACAGCAACAAAAACAGTTATAAAAGGATCTGTGGTACGCAGTCCAATGAGTTTCAGTAGTACAATTTCGTACAGTGTTTCAGCTCGTCATGCATGTTTCATCTGAAGAATATGTCGCAACGGAAACATGTGTGCTAAGGTATTATCCTGATGAACGTAATATTTAAAATGCATACTGCGAATAGGGTATAGGGAAAAGTGGCTGAGCACCACTATGTTCAATTGAACTGTCAGTGTTCGACCTACCACTATCGGAGCAGATTTAGCTATAGCTCTTCTGCCAATAATATTTGGCATGGGGAAGAAGTGTTGAATTCCCTTTGAATTTGGAGTTATTGTTTTTGTAATTAATCTCGATTGCCTGAACTAATTATCCCAAGCCTACAAATTGTATTGTGGGAAGGAGTACAAGATTGCATCTGTGGTTAGAAAAAGTCTTGATCACCATACAGTTGACAGTAAAAGTTCCTTCAGTAGTTCTTATCCCATAAATTGTATAAATGTTTTAAATTTTAGAAAAACTTCAAATGTTTTTCTCATTGATTAAAGTAATGTGAAATCATTTAAATTATTTAGAAGTAAAAGAATGACATGTTAAAGCAGGTTCTGTCAAAAATATATTCTATTTGAGAGTTCATGATTCGCGTAATTGAAATTGGCCTAAAATCTTGAAAAATATGTGGAATAATATGATTTTACGTAAACATCTGGAGTGTTTTTCGCATTGCAAGTAGTGTCTGAAGTTATAATGTGAATTAAATCTTCTGTCTATAACGTGAAAGCCACTGAAATATCTGTTACAGACCTGAAAATTTAAACTCGAGGATGATAATCGATGCATGTATCATTGAAAAAATGTCAGAGTCTGGTGTGAAACTGAGCTATTGAGTCATAAATATGTACTTGACCGTGATTTTTTCAAGGCTGTTTAATAGGTCATACCTTATTTTTTATGTAAAAAAATATTTTCTTTTCCGTTGAAAGTATAACTAAATCTACTGTAGCGATCTTGAGAGCCACTCAACGCTCGCAAATTTTAAAGTCCGAATTCTTAAATATAGCGCATTAGAGCTTCTTTGTGCCACAACTCGCATGTAAAGCTCTAATCACATGTTTCGGCTACGTGGGACTGGACGTCGAAAGGGACAATTCTCAGAACCCACACATTTCCAGGAAACCCACGTAGTTAAGTTACCATTTTCACTTACTACAAAGACTTGAACGCCAAACAGTAATCGATTATCGCTCAGATTGGGATCACATGATCCTTCAGAAGCAGAACTTTCGTCTGATTAGTTGACTCTACCCGGGACACAGCTTTAGCCGAGACATTTTCGGTAAATCCCGGGTAGCCGCTACATCGTTTCCTTAGCTAAGCGGGACTGTGCTTCCAGCGGAGCTCTTTTTTCTAGGAATCCTCCCGTTTAAACCAGTGTTACCATAATCTCGTTTCTCAGAAAAGGCCCGTCTAGCAGGAGCTAGAAGTGATATCGAATCCCAAGGTCATTATCATTTTTAAGGCCATGCAAAACAACGGCCAATCCCGAAGGTCACGGCAAAATTCGTGCGCTACTCTACTTAACATTGGTGCTAACATATGGCGAAAAAAGCCAGCAGTTACTATACCTGAAGCTACCGACGTCTATTAGCACTACGTGATCGTCGCACTAAGGAAGAATGAAATATTCCGATTTTAGATGGGAGAAAGAGATTTTCGTTCTGATTTAGGAGAGATATGTGTGTCTTCATAGGAAAAATGAGGATTTCATTGAATTTTCTCTTTAGTATAGAAGGGTAGATTAAAAAAAAAAAAAAAAAAAACCGCAGCATTTCTAAAAGCATTGGTTGGTTACCTTATTTTTTTTTTCCTAAAAGTTGATAAGTTACCATAAGTATACTCTCTTTTATCTCCTTCAGTTTATAGAAAATAGTATCTTATTCAGGTTTTATAATAATGCATCAATTTCATTAAAAACTGTGCAGAGTTTTACTATTTTCAACGAATGGGATTTTCTGAGAGATTGTGTAGGTACTGAATATGTTCTTGCATTTTTCCCCAATAATGTTTGGAACTTTTCTAATAGACATAGCATATATGGGCTAAATATATATAAATACTACTTGGAAGTTAGTTGAATCAGCATTAAATGTATCCAAAGTGTTGATAAAATGCACTTCAAATATTACAAAATATTAAATGACTCCTTTGTGCGTGTGTACTGAGAAGCCTACACAAAGCCACCTTCAGGTTTTCCACTCACAGTAAAGAAGCAGAAAAGAATATGTTAAGGCTCATTTTTAGGTAAATATAAGTGCTTTTCATTTTCCAAACCTGTTGGGAATTGGATAAATAACTTAAATTCGATGAAGGTTCTATCCTCATTTGGGTAAAACAGTAAATATTCTACATTGCAATATGTTTATTTCCTATTTAACTCTTACTGTTGTGTTAGGAAAATACGCCTAAAATGGGTATTCTGTACTAAGACAGCATGAAATACGAAAATTTGAACGAATTAGATCGTTGTTGTTAGAGTTTTCATCTTCGGAAAGATAACATTTGTAAATTAAGACACAATAATAAGCCGAATAAATACTAATTCAGAAGTCAAACAACAAAAATCAGCGTTATACCTACAAAATTTTCACAGGACTAGTTTCGATGGTTTTACCGAATCATCATCTTCAGCTGCAAAACCGCAAATGAACAAGATAGGAAATAATGATTAGATAAGATAAGAAAGCCTGGACAAGAATAAGCAAGTGGCGCCATCTGTTGGCGAAACCAGAACTAAAACATAATTTCTCTAAAAGCCGAAGGCAAATTTGGATTGGAATTAGGATCGTTAACTAGAACAGAAAGATTTTTATGAATGTGAAATGCCACTTTCAATTTTTCTGCTGCCAAAATTATTCAAAAAGCATCTTCCATTGGAGAACTCGATTTTCTAGAGGCATTTCACATTCATAAAAATCTTTCTGTTCTAGTTAACGATCCTAATTCCAATCCAAATTTGCCTTCGGCTTTTAGAGAAATTATGTTTTAGTTCTGGTTTCGCCAACAGATGGCGCCACTTGCTTATTCTTGTCCAGGCTTTCTTATCTTATCTAATCATTATTTCCTATCTTGTTCATTTGCGGTTTTGCAGCTGAAGATGATGGTTCGGTAAAACCATCGAAACTAGTCCTGTGAAAATTTTGTAGGTATAACGCTGATTTTTGTTGTTTGACTTCTGAATTAACATTTGTAAAGTCATAAAGATTTTTTGAAGCAGGAGACGTGAAAAATGTGCATTGTGCCCTCGCCGGGACTCGAACCCTTGACCTCCCGAATACGTGTCGAGCGTGCTTCCAGTTACACCACGTAGGCATGCGGAAATAAGGGAGAAAATACCTTATACATTTAAGCCTCGTTTATTAAATTACAGTCCTCGAAAAAGCGTAAAAATGTAATTTTGCATAATTTAAATTATTTTGCATAAAATGTAATTGTGTGTAATTTTGCATTGAAAAGGGGTTACTCCTTATTATATAGGTACTTTACGAAGAATTATTGTATTTGGGATGAATGTTGATGAAGTTGAAATATTCGAAAATATAACTTAGATTTTGGTAAAATATCTCCTTTTGGTAAAAAGAAGTTATGTATATGGTGTGAAAATATAAAAAATAAGTTCAGTCCAGACTATGTTGGTTAAAAAGGATGACACAAATTCTGTGTAAAATGAAAAAAAAAAAAAAAAAAAAAAAAAAGCTAGTAACACAATTCAAATTACAGAAAATAAATGTGTTATTATGAATAGAAAATTATGAGAAATTATACGTTAAAATTATGAGAACATCGTAAATTATAAAGCATGGTAGAAACTAAGAATTTACCTCTAAAATTAAGGCCTTGTGAATCAATAATTAAATTCTTACACAAGAGCGGAGAATGCTAAGGGTACAAAAGAATTAACCATCATATATGTATTAAAATAACTGAACATCAACAAGCAGAAAGAAGAAAACATCAACGGCTAAAATCCTAAAATTAAAAGTAATTACTGCCAGCAAATCAATAAAAGATCTCGTATCAAAGTGTGACGTCATTTTATGAACTAAATTAAGAATCATAAAACAATTATCCTTATCAGTAAGCTATGTCTTCGCGTGCGGGTACATTTGAAATCTGCCTGGTGGTTTGCAACGCGATCCGCCTGCAAGTTTTTTTATCCTGGCGCTAAATTCGCATTTTCATGCTACTATGATTCGTTAACTTTTATCCATTCTAATACTAGTGCAATTAATCACTTTTGAGGCATGTTTAGAAAATAGCAACTCTAAAGTCGCTTTTCCTTGGTGATTAATGTTCGTTGCAAAATAGAATTCTTCTAAAACAACTTGAAAAACATCCATGTTACATCATGGCATTATAAATTTTGTAACTGACCCCCTACGTAATATCTGTTAAACATTCTTTTAAGAATAACATTTATGATTATCTTATTACACATTCGCTTCATAAATGTATGTAAAAAAATTTTTTACCTAGTTTTACTTGTGAAGATGTAAATAAATAAATAGTCTAATGGAAAAAATTTTATTTCCTATATAGAACTTTGAAGTTTAGTAGGCGAGCAACATAATTCAAGAGAGATGAAAAACGATTTTTGGTTCGTTGGGTTTGTCAACCATGCTCCGAGAGCCGAGAGGTGTTCGTTAGAATTCGTTTTAGTTCGTTATCCGAATATGTGTTCGTTGTCCGAACACAAAAATCTTTCCTGAAAGTGTTCACTGTCCGATTTGTTCGCAGTCCGAATTGTTCGTTAAGCGATCATCCACTGTATGCCAAATTTCAAAACGCGCCAAAATGTAAATTCACGTATATTATAGAAAGGCTTGAATAAAAAAACTGTAACTTTTTGCAGGTATGCTTGGAAATACATCTACTTCAAGATGATGTTAAAAAGGTTTTCGAAAAATTTATAAAAAATACTTTAAAATACAAATTTTAAAAATAAATCATTAAAAATGGGCGAATTATATTTGGAATGAACCTAAATTTCGAACTCTGGAAGAAGGAATTAAGTAAGTTTAATAAAAAAAAGAGATATTAATAAATATATATCAAATTCAATTAACATTGAGGAGCTAAAACTTCTAAAGCTCATTTTTTTTTAACTACTCGTGCGATTTTTACGAAACTTGGCAGTTTGGCATAATTCGAGTAGTAGAATCCAAATATGGAAAAAAACTGGCGTCTTTTCAGAAAAAGTGCGATTTTGTGTCAAAATCCTTATATTATAACAATGAAATATGTAAATCTAATAAATATCCTAAGTCGCGATTTCAGAACATAAAAAACGCATCAATTTCGTCAATCGGCCCTGTTTTTTTTCCGCAGTGTACTTCCCGCACGTTTACTATTTTAAATGTGTTTCAAGAAACTTCAGTAAATTGTGGAGATTTACTCTTAAATATGGAGTAGGAAGTGTAGGAGCCTGTTGATTTGTTTTTCGGCTCCTTCCTGTAAAAACAGCTGCATAAATTACCTTAATACATAAAACATTGGCCCCTATAGCCCACGGGAAAAAGTTTTAAATAAAGTATTGATTACTTACTTGCAAAAAAGTGGTCGCTAACTCTCCATCCAAAAAACCAGGAATAATGATCCTTGTCCAAGAACTGACATTGAAAGATGAACTCAGAACTGCTTCTAAACTGAAAGGTGTGAATATATAAGGTTCTTGCCTGTTTCGCCTACTGTAGAATGAGAACGTTGTAAGATACAACTCCGGTGGAAAAGGAGATAAACTGATTGGTCGAAGTACCGGATTGTAAAATGGTGGTCCATTATAGAAACAGCCGAGTTTGCCGTAACAGACAGTTTTAAACGGAGATACTAGAATTAAAATGGGAAAAATATTATTATAAGTTCATTCAATATTTCTACATGGTACAACTGCGTATCTTTAATTGTTTAATATGTTGTTTATAGCGCTTCAAATTCGAAATTTTCAGTATTTTTCCATACACTGTAACTATATGTTACTTGGTTTTTCAGTAAGTAGACTCTACTTAATAAAAAACGAAGTAATATACAATTTTATTTCAGGAGAAGAAGAAACGAATTATTAAAAGGGAATAAATTTATACACACAGTTGTAGGCAATGATCATTTATTTTCTAAAAGTTTTCAGTTTTCAGCAACGCTATTAATAAAATTAAGGAATTAATTATGTAGGAAATTGTATGTATTTACATTTTGCACTTAGCATCTGATCATCAAAGTCGCAATACTACGAAATACAAAAACTATCAAAATCATATCTATTGTACACATAATTCAAAGTACAAAGCTCAAATAATTATAATTATAGCTCACTTCGAACTTCGAGTAACGAACGACCGGGTAATGAATATAAAACATTATGCTGTTTAGCCATCTTATGCGATAATGGCTATCGGAGTACACGCTAGCACAAGAAAGAAGAAATCTTAAATGTGCATTTGGTATAATTATTTCCGTGCAGTTAAGCATGCTGCCAAAGTTCATTTGTTGAGCCCACAAACGATCCGTGGCTTTTAATGAATTTGGTACGATCAACAATAGGACGTGTTAGATAGGACGAAATCGCAGTAAACGCATGAGTAAAGTAAGAAATGGAACAAAAGGTCTCCTGATTTCAAATACACGAAGTATTCATTCTTTAAAATTCTGCATGATAGATGTGCTCGGAACATAAATGATAAATGCGTAACAGAACCTCGTACACTGAGAATAGATACAACTTTACATGACTGAACTTTCGGTATTTACTAACTGTCCAAAGCTGGAATCCATACTGTTCTTGTAGCTGGCTGAAGGCTAAATCCTTGATTACATAATATTTTTAATATGTATTGACAGAAGTTGCTATTCATCAACTCACAGATGCAGTATAATCAGCACTACCTGCTTTTAGAATTCCAAGCTATATCTGTTGTATTTGTTCTCGAAGAAGTAGTTCTGCTTACGTCGTTTTCGTTAGTCAATTGTACCAAGGAATTAATAGTAAATATTATCTGGTTTATTTCTGTTTCTTTGGCTTTTTCAATTTAGTATTAAACATTTGACCATCGACTAGTTTCCAAATAAATACTTTAGTCTTTAATGAGCTGCAAGATGGTGTATTAAGTTGACATATTTAAAGATTTAATTTACAATATTATAAGCTAATCTATATACATCTTAGTTTCATATGAATTAACCCTTCAACAGAACTCTTTGTTTACGCAGTATTTCTCAAAAGCGCATACAAACAGCACTATTTAATACTTCTGTCAAGTACCTATAGATTTATACCAAGTTTAAAGTCTAGGATTTACTGCTTTCAAAATTAGAACGATAAAATCCATATCAAGAAATAGGGCATTCAGATTTATCACAACAATTACCAACGGGCTGTGTATTAATTACTTCACTTCCGCAGGCAAAACTTAACTGTCATCTATACCTAAGACAAAGGAAGACGTTAACGATGCCGGGCATAAAATTCACCCTGAAAATCCAAACGTAGCATATTTAATCAAATTCCTGAACCAGTCATTCTTTCAAACACTTTTCTGCATCGCTGATCTCTGCAGGACGGCTGCCAGAGCGGCCAATATTTTACCAGGCAGTAAGTATGCTATACGGCATATCAGAAGAAAACTGTTTATTAAATCCTGCTCGATATTATTGAAATTTCCTAATTGGTTTTGGCTGGGCTAAATATATTCAAATTCATGTCTAGATTGCCCACAGCAAGTTTAAACATAATTAAACAAACACATCACTCGAGGAGTCCCTCAGAAGCATGTAAATAACTACTAATGTATATCTGCCCTTGTTTAGCCATGTACAATGCTATTTTTGAAGATTCAATAATCACTGGACCCGGGCACTTTGGACGGGTGTCTACCAGGCGGCATTTGGTTCGCGGAACTGCCAACCGGATAGTCCAGGCGTTGGGTTTGGGCGTCTTGTGCAAGCCTCCCATGTGGCCTCTCTGGCTTTACTCTGGATAAGGGCGGACGTGGCCCTATATGCTAATTAACTTAATAGTAAAGGGGTGGTGGCCACGTCCTCCGTCACTATCACTATCTTGCTCATCGGAAACAGAGACTCTAAATCTTCCCAAATTAGAGCTGTCAGGCTTACTTTTGCTTGTCCTTTTGTTGCTTCTTCCTTTTGTAAAAACTCGTCAGGACATCTCCGAACTCAGCGTCTTTCTTCTTCCCTTTTATGACAAAATCTTCACTATTCATCTCTTTTTTTTAAGTATTAATCACAACTGATACTTGACGCCCTCATGTCTCGTGTCATCTTACACTGGTCGAGTCTTATGTCACACCCACACTCGAAGGTCAATTAAATCGTTATCAAACTTGCTAGCTAACCCCAACTGCGCTTCAAAAGAAATAGTTCCGGGAAACTCCGCTTCCAGCAAATTTGATTGGTTAACATCTTGAAGATCACGCGGAAGTCTATTCCGTTTTTCCTCTCCTACATGAGACAAAACTGTAGGAAAATATTCTCCCCGGCTTCCTACAGTGTGCCAGGTAAGCACATGCAACACATCGTCGAGCTATATTATTTCGGTTAGAAGCCTTCCCTTCAAATTAATAATGGAAAAAATCGTTGCTCGGGAAAATCTCTTTTAGAGCGACGCGCGGCCTTATATGTGATATACTCGTTAGAATCACGGGTGCAAGGAACAAATAATGCCAACTACTTCGCCCTGGAAGAAACTAACCTTTTCTGCCACTATCCCCGCTCGCGGCTGTGAATGAACGACATTAGATGAAACAACGCTTAGGAAATAATAGCCCCGTAGGCAGTCTGCTGTTTATTATTCCTTTTCCATCTCCAAAACCAATCCTAACAATAATAAATGGCGCTAAAGATATAACGTAAAACTTTTTCCAAAGCTTCTGTATACACATCACCACCTGGAATGATTTCATATATATATATATATATACTCGTATATTATTCAGATTCCCTAAATTCAGAACACCTACCCATTCGACAGCCTTGCACAAAGAGGTATGTTCTTTCAAACCATTTTCAAATTCTTTGCACTAAGCCCTCCAAAGCACAAAAAAGCAATTTAAGTTATATACAACAATTCTACATTAATTTAGATTTAAATTTATGCTTTAGTAAGTCTAACTGAAATAATTTTACTTAGTTTATTCATTATTCAATATTTATCCGTATTGCTCTCCATTTAATATTTAAACTATAGAATCATCTGAATATTAATATTTGAAGTAATTGCCCTTTACAGTAATTTCAGCATATGATTTCGCTGGAACAAAATATCAAGAATTGCGTACTTTAGAATATCTAAAGTTAATATTTTCTACAGAGATCGTAAGTGCAAAATGTATATCTGATTCTGAAAGCTTCGGTTTTGATAATTCTGACATGTATCTTTATGAGTTCGATATTCGAAATGAAACAAAGAAATTCAATTCATAAATAATCTGGCATGTTTATATTAACGAGGGTAAAGTAAATAAGACATTTTTCAAGCAAACTGACATTAGACTATTATTGTTTATTTCTGGAATCTTTTTAGTGAAATTTCTGCACGTTGCCCCATTTTAATCAAGTAATTATCATACTTACGCCAACCATTAAATAGCTTTTCAAGCTATGTAAAGTAAGCAATTGTTCACGTCCAGTCAGAGGAAAGCTATACGTAATTTAAACCGCAGCAAAGTCTGAAATGGAAGGCTAGGTGATCAATGAAAACAAAATCAAAAACATTACATTGAGAAGAGTAAAATGAATCCAGGACTGTAAAGACTACTTAGAAAAATTTAAAACATGATACACAATTGTTGACAATCGATTGTTGACAGTTTGTTGTTGACAATAAAGTAATATGAAATTAGGCAAGGGAAAACTCTTACATTATGTCAGACTCAACATACATAAAATTTTAAAAAAACAATTCAAGCAATAATACCACAAATATACATTTTCCAGCACAACCCATTTAGGGCTTACTCAATTAACACTTTAATAATTTCAGACTAGTTAATTATTTTTCTTAAAACTTTTACAAAATGATGCTCAAATTCATAAAGAAACAATATGGAATGCTACTGAGAACGGAATTTGCCAGCTATATGACGGCAAATTACAACAACTGAAATTTAAACCAAATTTAATAAAATACAATGTCTAATATGTTATGATGAGTAAATTATTGTTATAAATGTTAGTGACTATCACTATATTATTGTCAATACCAATAAACAAATATAAAATAGGACTATAATCTTTCCGAGACTGTTATTATAAAATATGGCTTTTCTATGGCATTAACTAAAACACCAATCTTAGTACCAAAAGTATACAATTACAACTTCAAAATTGCAGTACCTCTACAAGTTTATAAAGATCAAGTTAAATTAAAAGTAATTTAAATAAACATTAGGCGCAGTACAATTCATTTAAATAAACTTTAATAATGTAATTTAAATAAACATTAGTACAGCAGAAAACACTGAAAATGCATTATTTTATTAATGATGATAAAAATCTGAATACAAATTTGCGCAATGGGACATGGCCTTGCTTCTTTTCATGAGGGCATTTTCATTACTTTATAATGCTGAATGTCCATTCTGCTCAACTTGCTGGAGAAGGTGGCTTTAAATGAGATTATCTGGTAATGTTACAATCAAAATAATCGAAGTTTCTTCCCCACACAATGTCGATAAACGACATTGTAAAAAAAAGGTACTTTAGGAAGAAATGGTGAGTCCTTTTGCCCGACTTGTTAATGCTCCTGCCATTTAGTCAAGATATGTTGCTGTGTTTTTCGTTTTAAATATGAAACAGGTAAAGGTAGTCAGATTTTTCTCCTATTTGAATAATCATATGATAGCTAAGTAGCTTGTAAGATCATTAATAATAATATCTCACGACCAAGTATCAAACTAATGTAAACGAGGTCTTACATTCAAAGAAAGTTTACAAAACTTTTTGTCTATTTCGTACAATTAATACAGTAAAAAAGCACTATAAATAATCGAATTATTATAAAGTACCTATTTGCATAACATAGAGCAGCACGAAGTGCTAGTAGTTGTGTGTGAAAAACTTAGTTATTAGAATAATCCAAACGACGATGTCTCGTTACTGATACTTTTTTTTTTTTTTTTTTTTTTTTTTTTGCTTGCACTAGCAACTGGTTAGCCATCCGCTACGTTGAGTTAGTATCTTGGCCAAGAAATCTCATTATCAGAACTATTGTATAAACTTCACTTGCATGATTTGCTCCTTTAACTGTGTTTATCCTTTAACATCAATGCAAAGATGACACTTCTGTTGAATGATATACAACTCAACCGGTTAAAAGATGAACAAGAAAATCCACTACCGGGTATCATATTCAGTTTTTTAACTATTAGGTGTAACAGACATTATTATTTACTTGCCTAGGCTTATCAGATTAGATTAGGTTATTTAGATATGGGTGTTTGGTGTGTTTGGTGTATTTAATTATGGCAAAGCACACTAGGGCTATCTGCCTAAGGGAAGGGATGCCTTTCGTGGAGGACTTTCTAAGGGAAACTGGCTCGTATACACGTTACACATGGGGAAAACCACGAAAACGCCCATGCAGCCAGCCCGTTCGCGGGATTCGAACCTCTATTTAGATATGGGAAATCAAACAAGGACTCTCTGCCTAAAGGAAGGGAGGCCTTCTTGGAGAACGTTCTAAGGAAAACTGTGGGGTATTGACGATTATACATGGAGAAAACACGAATAATAGCTATTCAGCCAGCGCATTCATTTGGGTTCGAACTCGAGTCAGACGACCGCTGATACGGCCTCTTGGCCACTGGTGCAGCGCTGAGGAGTATCAAGATGAATGTTCAGAAAGCTGCCGAGGCGCAACAAATGACAAAGCTCAATTACTCTACGTCTCTCAAAACCAAAATCTGTATGAGTTTAGAAAGCCTAAACTTTATGAGAGACTGACACACTTGTGTAACCAAATAATAACTACTTATCTTACGACTCTTATGTCCAGAATGAGTTAATACCGCAAGAACTTGGACACCTGCAGCAGATAGTTACTCACAAACTGGTAATAAATGTGTTTACTTTACGGTTATTAACAGATAACGCAAATGACAATAGTTTAATTCTCCAAATTTAAGCACGATATAGAATAATTCTTTCTGTGGCTACACGGTACCACAGTCGCATCAATTGTGGCGGAGCTTCCCATCAAAACGATGCTCTCCGTAACGTGGATTTGCTAGAGGGTAAGATATAGAATCAAGATATTTTACGTGTTACACCCACGGTAATCTGTTATTGAGTACTAGATGACGGATGACGGAGCTGCAAGGAGTAAAAAATTTTGATTACAGAGCCCAAAATTTTAATTTTTAAAAAAATGACTGTCTGAAATTTGCGCAGATGTGTCTCTTGAATGCTTCACTCCATCAGGTTATTCTTACTAAATTATTTTTTTATTTCTTTCTGATTTAGGAAATTGAATGATTTAAATTGAATGGCTAAGAAGAAAATCTTTGTACATTGATGCAAACATAATTTACAGAACACGCGCAAACCATGGCAAAATAACAACAAAATAATAATAATAATAATGCGTATTTTTGTTGATACAAATGGCATATATTTCATTATTTATGAAAAAATTTCAAACGATTTTGGAATCCGATCTCAGAATATAACAACTTTATTTTAATTTTATTTATCTTTTTATATTTTTTATAAAATGAGATTTATATTACAAATTAAGAACATTAAAATAATAAATAACATATTTTACTTACGAAGACTTCTTTTAACTGTAAGGTAACGTGTTCCATTATTTGCTGACACGTAGCTGAGCAAACAAAAGAAACAAATTAAATGAGTAATTACACCCCAATCCATTCCTGTGCGTAGAATTATTCTGAGGCATTTTTCGATATAAATATCATATAAAGTTTCTAAAAGACTACTTTTTCCTCAGGAAGAAATTAAATTTTCCTTATGTAAACATTACTTCCTTAAACAATAGATCTGTTAAATAAGGAAATTAAAATCCTCTTGTCACTCTTTTCATCCATTCATTCTTTTCTTAAACATCTATTGAATAAAACATTCGTTTTCCAGCAGAAAAACATAATACAACATAAACGATAAAAATGAGAGTGGATTCTAACAGAATAAAAAGAGATAAAAAATCAATTCATAATCTATTTATCTTTTTTAATTTTTTTATTAACTGTAATTATTATACTCCAGTTTCTTAGCGTTAATCCTCCTGAAGGCGCAATTCTTAGCTTGTTAGTGAACAAACACACTCTGCAAATTTTCATGTAGCAGATGTAAAAGTCAGCGATGGATGTTTTAACAGTTTGAGGAAACCACTTTAAAGCAATAAATAGCTCCTCTCTATTAAGATTTTGATGCTGATTAACTTTTAGAGCGGTACAATAAAAATGAAGATTCACGTGGTTTTAATGAGATGAGTTAAAACAATTTCCAAAATCATACAGGCTTAATCAGCACACTATATTTTCAACTTTAATTTAGATACATTCTGGTATTTGTATTTTTGATTTAAATATTATTTAAGCTGTTTCACGAAATATATATGCACGTAAAAGTCAACTTTGTTTCTTTTTAAGGTATCCGACCTCGTTCGGATACCATTTTTTAAAAAATGATTTTTATTTTAACTATAAACGTATTAATTTGAAGATAAGCATATTAATGAGCGAAAACAGCTTAAAACGTAATGCTAAGTAATTTTGATTTTGAAAAATAATGAAAAAAATGATAATCTTTGCTTAAATTTTGCCTTTATGGCAACAACTACGGTGAACAATGTATATATAAATATGCAGTTTTTTTAATTTGTATTTATATTTACACTTGTTTTGTATGCAATGAAGCAAAATAATTAAGAAATACTCATATGCTCTTGAGATATGTCAAAATATATAGTATTTACTGCATATTTTCCTATTATTGCATCCAAAATCTAAAAATAAAAAGTAACAATTCAACTTCTAATTAATATTTCTAAAATCTTCCGTTTCAGATCATACATCAGGTTATATGAAACATGCATAGAAAGTATCATTTAGTTTTATCCATAAAATTTTGAATTATGTCTGTTATCAGTGGCAATATTTACAGAGAAAAACATTTTTCAGAAAACAAGTTTACAGTTTTCATAAAACAATTTCTTAGTAAAAAAAGCATCCTTGATAATTAAAATCCCCTGCTTTGTAATTGACACCTTGTTTTTTTTTACACACATTGCGCTTTTTCTTTGAAACAAAGCGTAATATTTTTCTTTGGGTTTTTGTAAAGCTTGCGGAATGCCGCCAAGAGTCATGATTTTGCACTTTATCAAGTTTTCGAATTCCCTGTTCAGTGTAAAATTCAGGACACATACCTAACCTTGAAAATGCTTCAAGCAAACCTATAAATACATCATTAAATAACATTAAATAACACAACACTTACATATGCTCCAAACATTAATGTTCGCGAGTTTATGAATGTTTCTTTCGGAACAATTTGCAATAAAATGCCAGTAAAACGTTCCTTGATATTTTGAGTTTTGCCATGTAAGCACTTTTTTAATAACTCCATATATGTAGGTTTAATTAAATTCAAAATATATGTTGGTATACCAGTGGTTTTTGGCTGATTTTTTTCTTTTCTGCAATCACAGCCAGTTTCCCTTAGAAAGTCCTCCACAAAGGCATCCCTCCCCTTAGGCAGATAGCCCTAGTGTGCTTTGCCATAATTAAATAATCCAAACCAAACCAAGCTCTTCTGCAATCGCACATTCATTGTTGCACCAACTCGTTGATTGGGGAGGGCATTGGCTTCGAAGAAAAGCTACGATGGAACAAGCAGCTAGTACAGCCTGCTGCATCTCAATTAAGTTTCCAACATTACTTTTAATTGCAATCCCTAATTCTGCAGTTTATCAATAAAAGAATTAGTCAGTTTACCTTTTCCTTTCAATCCAGGAGTAGAGTTTTTTACCTTTTGTAGTCTACTACCAACCCTTTTCTGTACATGTCCAATGCATTCCAGTTTCTTGACCGAATCTTTACCCAATTAAAAATT
The DNA here is from genome assembly GCF_044657685.1 of Stegodyphus dumicola. Classification (NCBI taxonomy): domain Eukaryota; kingdom Metazoa; phylum Arthropoda; class Arachnida; order Araneae; family Eresidae; genus Stegodyphus; species Stegodyphus dumicola. The sequence continues at coordinate 175,582,039 of NC_140769.1, forward strand.
TAATATTTTTCCCAATTAAAAACCGCTTAGAATCCCCATCCTCATAATACTCCGTGTACTTCAGCTTTCGTAATTTAATAGGTCATTCAAAAAGCGGATAAGCACCAACTGCTTCCATACTTTTTATACACCAGCTGCTTTTTTATAATTTGCAGAACAATTATATTACGCTATATATATTATAAACTACATGTCGTGCTGAATATTGCATTCCATTTTGTTTATTTTGTTGCAAATGATGCAAAAATGTGACATAGCCTTCGAATCAAGCACTTTGTCAACGCTAATCGAGAAAGCAGTAACACGTCCATTCATCGTCGAATACCCTCTGCGCCAAACTAAATACGAAATTAAGGGAAAAAACTACCGCCAGATTCTTAAAATGTATTACAAAATATCTAAACTTAGTACGAAGGTTTATAATTTACAAAATCTTGATGATAAAGTTTCTAAATAGGTATGTCTATTTAAACTCTCACTTCCGGCCCAGAATATTGGAACTTCCGGTTTATCCCACTACAGAAAAATGCTTATAACTTCAGTTCTAATTAACCTATCAACAAGCAAAAACTTGTATTTGATAGCTAAAGATGTATTCTTTAAAATAATAAAAATCGAAATTTTGACTGAAAATCATCTTTTGTACCTTCATAACTAAACGTCCGTGCATTAAATTTATCTGGTATTTATCTCGCAATTTATCTGACATTTACCTGAAAATTTATCTGACATTTCTTTGATACACATATCTGACAAAATAAATTTGAATGTTATTTGCTAATTGTTTGTTTTTTGTCGCGCATAATTAAACTTTGTCCCTGCATATAATTTCTATTTTAAACAGAAACTAAACTGTTTCATTATAAAAACTAATATTTCTTCAGAGATGTTCAAGTTAAACATTATAAAGCCAAATCTCCTGTACTGGAGAAAAAGAATTTGGAGTTTAATCTCCAATAACTAGAAAAACTCTGAAATTAGCAAAAGGGTTCGAAATCTTTCGATCACCAACAATGAAGTTGATATTTGTGAAGATATTTATATTTTCGACGGAGGGAAACGAGAAAACTCAGCGATACGCTCGTCATACTTCCTACCACTTATCTTCCATTACTCAGATGAATGTGTTAACCACTTACCTAACGACAGCACATATGTATAGAATGCGTTTTTCCTCATAAATTTGTTAAAACGATATTTACATTTAAAAATATAACATCGTTTTGCAATAATCCTGCAATTCAGTTATGCTAGGTATCGGGTTAAGTAAATAACTTCGATTTTTTTAGTTGGAAATAAAACTCATTTTTTTCTATACAAAAAAGGAACTTCAGTTAATCAAATATCTTTCATTTTGTTCGACCACCTTTTGCCATCTTTCTGGTAACTTCATGATTCGGCACTCATAGAACTTACGATCTTTATCAACAAAAAACTCAGCCAAGTCCAAGTGCGAATTGTGGTCATCGTTATTATTGAAATTTTGCAGTTTAAGAAGTTTTATAAAACTCGAAATAAATGTTAATCCAATGGTACAATGTATGGGGCTCTATAGAGGATGCGACATCACTTCCCGACCCAAACTCTAATCATTTCGTGCATATTTCTAAATATGTAGGAGGCTTAGTGTTGTCGTGGTGGAACACGATTCCTTTGCGACTTGATTAATTCTGATCTTTTCTCTTTGCTTGCCTTCTCTATTTTCATAAGCTGTTGGTATTAAACATCTGAGTTGATCGTTTGGCTGCTTGGCAGCAGCTTAAAATACTCGACATTTTTGTAATCCCACCTAATTCAAGCATGATCATTTTCTGATGCAATTTAGCTTTCGATATGATTTGTGCTGGTTCGTCATGCTCACACCATGATGTTTTCCCATTAATGTTATTGTATATGATCCATTTTTCATCACCAGTGATATTTCGTTTCAAAATAAGATTTGACTGCATTATGTTTAGAATGCGTATCGCAAATATTGATTCGTTGCGTTAAATGAATTTCTTTCAAGTCATGTGGAACCTAATATCGAGTTTCTTAACGGGTCCAAGACATCTTATGTGATTTTAAATTGTTGTATGTGAAACACTTAACCTTTTTGCAATATTTCGCATAGTTATATGAATATTCGTTTCTGTTATGGGTTTAATTTTCTCATCATCAACTTCGGAAGGTCGGCCAGAACAGTGGTCAACTTGTGGAGATATTTGGTTATTCTGAGGCCGGAGAGATGAAAAATTAGCAACACCTTCACTGGGAATCGAACCGTGGACCTATTACATTAATTTATACTCAGATGCCTTATCTGCTCTTATGGCGCTCTCTCGCCCCTTTCAAAAGAATAATATTGTTAATGAAATAATACGTATATATTTAGAACTACGAAAGTAGCATATTTTGAATTTACATTGGATCAAAGCTCACGCTGGTCATTATGGGAATGAGAGAGCGGATGCTCTAGCGAAAGAAGCCTCCCTGGGGGTTGGGACCGAAAAGGTTTTTATTCAAGATTCGAAAAAGAAGACATGTACTATAATATATGACAAGCTTGTTAGAGACTGTAAAAATTTATGGGATCTCTCTGAAAGAAACAAAAACTATTAAAATGTTTAAAAATTAGCAACAAAATGGGAATTTTAGGAGATGCAGATGTTAATCAAATTCTCACTGCATATGGAATGTTCCCTGCTTACTTAAAAAGGTTCCACCTCCAGGAAAATGATACATGTAAAGTTGGTAATAAATTCGGCGATTCAAAGCATTTCGTCGAGGACTGTTGCCTGACTGGAAGTGTGAGAGAAAAATATAAATTTGCGAAGTTTGAGGATTTATTTAGTAATTACAAATTGTTTAGAAAATTTGTAGGAGATATTATGCAAGCGGTGAATGAGAATTAGAAGAATATTGGTATCGAGATATATCGAGATATAACAAAGCAGAAAATCTTACTGAAAACAGAAATAATTGAGGTAACTTATAAATTTAATATGAATTTTGATAATATTAAGAATAATAACTAATTTGAATAATAATAACTAATTGAAAGTAAAACTTATAAAGATTTTAAACTTCAGAAAAAAAGTCAGAAATGGAAACGACGTATTTATGTACTAATTCACCGGGAGTGCTTGCAATGTATGTATCTACTTTACTTTTTTTTTTCGGGGGGAGGGGGAGTTGTTATGCCTATGTGGCTTGGCCTGTCCCCTCATAGCCATATGGCAGGTTTCGCCTGCTAGGTGGACTGAGGGCCAGTGCTTAGAACTAACTAAATAACTAACCATGGACCTATGGAATACGCACCCAGCGCTCAGACCACCACACCACGAATGCATGCGAAGAAGGCGGGAGAAATATCTAAAAAACTTCAAGTGAAAAGTCTCCAGTGCGAAATTTTTTAACCAATTCTCACACATGCATGCTGTCAAACAATCAGTACCATAAACATCAGGTATCTCTTCATGAACCTCAGCCGCTTTCTTGCCTTTATGAAAATGAAAAAGTACAATATTTCGAAAAAGTTTATTTTTTCACACGATGTTAAAATTAACCTAAACTAACAGTTTAATCAAAAATACGCGGAATTTGTTTCTATTGAAGTCTAAGAGTTTCAGCTGCCAAACCTCAAAAGAAAAAAAAATATAAAAATTGACATAAGAATAACAAAACGAACATAACGCTACCCATTTGTAAAAAAGGAAATTACTCTCTGGCCAACAAAATATATTGCGCTTGCGTCAGAGTCTCGAACTATTTTTCAAAAGTAACAAAAATCGTATACCGTCTATTTGCCTGTCACTTATCTAAGTATATATTTATCTTTCTTAATCAAACTTCAAAGTTTTTGGTGGTAGTTCTCTTTCAGAGTCTCTTTCAGAAATATTGGAATTTCAAGCAAAATTTACTCTTAAATTTTATCTGTCAAATTTTAAAATTGAATTTTTACATGTTTTTTTTTTAATATTGTTTAAACACTTTTGACTTTATTAACTAAAGTAATAGGGGGACCGGAAAGTAATGTCGTTTCTGAACATGTCGACAACAACATGCTAAGGGCAGAAGTGGAAGCAAATCCATGTCAAACACTCTTAACCAACCTTGATCGACCATCCAAGAACATTTAAAGCAGAATGGAAAAATAAGCAAATCAGGTGTTTGAGTCCCCTATAGTTTATCCGAAAAGAACAAAGCCAACCTATTCATCGCATGCAACGTATTGCTTCAACGGCACAACGCAGAACCGTTTTTTGATCGTTTGATTAGTGGAGACAAAAAAATAAGTCCTATATGATAATCCAAAACTCCAAAGGCAGTTTTAATAAAGGTTACAACGGGTTTACAGCCCGAAAAGGCGCTTTTGGGTGTTTGATGGAGTATTCGCGGAATTGTTCATTTTGCATTGCTGAAACCTGGACAAACTGTTAAAGCAGACCTTTATTGTAAACAATTGGATGGAATGAACCGATCTTTAATCGAAAAATATCAATTGTCAACAGAAAAGGCGTCATTCTGCAACACGACGATGCAAGACCGCACCGTGCTAGACGAACACTGGAAAAAATTAATGAATTGGGGTGGGAGGTACTGCCATACTCACCCACCATACTCGGCCGATATCGCAGCATTGGATTTCCATTTATTTGGATCCCTACAACATTTTCTTAGTGGCAAAATATTTGAAAATTTGGATGATGTCCAAAATGTCCTCTTGAGATATTTTACTCAAAAACCAATTGATTTTTATCGGTCCAGGATTGAAAATCTGCACATTAGATGGCAAAAGGTTGTTGATAACGAGGGTGATTATATTATTGATTAAAAATAAAAACTTGTTAAAAATGTATTCGTTTGAATTTAATGTAAGAAAGCGACATTACTTTCCGGTCCCCCTATTATTATTTTCTTCTCTTATTTGCTTTTCATGTATTTATAAATAAGCATGTATAATCAGTAAATTTGTCAAAAATAGGACTGTGAGATTTTAAGGTATTTTACAGGAACAAAACATTAGCAATCATTTGGGTGTTTCTCCCGGCATTGCTGTGCGTTTATATTAGCTTAAAGAAAATGGAATGCCATAATTGCAGAAAAATTATACTGAAATAATTGTGAAACTTTGTAAATATCAAATGGATTAAAAAGGGGATTGGTTATTCTAATAATTATATTTGGAAACTTGTTTTTCATACTTTTTAACTAAATGAAGGAAAATTTGTCAAATTTATGGAATCTTTCATTTAAAATATTTCTTAACACTATGCAAATTTAGATTAACTAGAAACTATGAACATTACATTTTATGTCCAAACCATTCATTAATCGGAATGTTAGAAAACAGTATTACAAACCACTATTAGAAGCGTTTGAAATAATGCGTAAATTACAACATCATGAAATTCAATTTTTCTCACAAGAAATTTATGCACTATAATAAAGGAAACAAACAAAATGCCGAAATCTGATAAAAACATTATCTTCAGCTGAATGATGGATCTAATAGCTTCAAAACAACGTCTCAGTAACAAAACACATCCTTTTCTTTTAAGCTATTCTCATTTTTCAAGCATTTCTCAAAACAAAACAAAACGTATGTCCTCAAGCGTTTAATATCGACAATACTTAATAGAGTGATTAACTGAGAACCATAATTCAAAAAAAAAAGATAAGGAAACTGAAACTGGTAAAACGTTTTGCATTAGTTAAATTAAGACATCCTGTAGCTGAGGAAAACCAAATTATCAATGCTAAACTATCACTTACGTACTTATGTCAGTTAACAAATAAGGAAATGGTTTTAATTAAAAATCTTCCTTCTCAAGCTTCCTAGGGTTGGAATTTTAATATTAACCAACCTCTGTTTTTAAAACTTGAACACTGAACTAAGCTGTTTGCTCTCAGGACTACAAGCCATCAGTTATGTCAGATTAATTGAATTATCATTCCACTAATCTGGAATGAAAGCCATTTTGCCAGATCAATGGAATTAGAACCACAGATTTCACGTAGTCAAGTTTTCGACAATACTATTGTTGCAATATTTTCCGCGTTTCTGAATCCGTTAGAAGTACCTTTTACTCCATTTCTAACAACGTTTTTCGTGGGTTCTTTTATAATTTGGTGCAAATTTTTCCATGGGTTCTTTCATAATTTACTGCAAACTTACTTTGATGTGCTGTATCTCATAATTTGAAATGATCTGTCAGACATTTGTTTGCAATTATTATTTCTTACTAAATCTGGCCTATGAACCAGGGCAGATCTTCGTTCTATGTCTCCGTGTTCAGCTATATATTGTGATGAACTGCATTAATGAGTTATGGCAAAGCATTTAAAAGATATCTCTCTCTAATTTCAATCACCAAGTTCTCTTACAAGAATCTTACAACTAAGACTAAAACATACATATAGTGTAATTCAAATCCTTTCGCATTTTACAAAACAACAGAAAATACTTTGTCGTTAATTTTAATAGAGCTATTTCTTTTCATCCATTTATTTTTAACAAAGTATTTTTCAAATGTTGTTTGCCGTTTGGACAGCTTTTGTTTCATGTTTATTGACACAATTGCAGTTATTTCCTATAATGTTATTCTAAGTTCATCAGTGTTCCTAAGTTTATATATTTACACGCTTAACTTCAGACTGCCCCAGAGAAAGCAGTTGTATACTAGCTAGCTTGAAGAACTGAACTGGATATGGCATATCTCCTGCTTTAGAAATCACAACACTGGAAACTATTTGCTGAAATTCAGTCTTAAATCTGTCAATAAGTGATGATGCTCAATCCTTCCGAGACCATTTTTCAAGATCTTTAGCGTTGCCAACCCATAATACTTAAAATATAAGAAGATTCCTAAGAAAACATTTTAGATTATTCAAAAAATTAGAAATAAAAAGGAAAAAAATCTGAAAGTTTCCTGATTTTATATTATGCCCAAAGAAGCGTTTTTTTTTAACGTTTTGTGGGGTACTTTATTTATTAAATATCATGTTCTTTGCTCTTAAACGATAAATTCATTTCAACAGCAATGTCACAAAAAATTTGAAAAGAGCATACATTTAGAATTTCTGATCCACAGTCTCGCGCGCTGGAGATAAAAATGTTTTTTTTTTTTTTTCGTACAGTGTTGCAATTGCACGTTTTGAAATCGTTGAGTTTGTTAATTAAAATTTTAATGATTTACAAAATAGAAAATAGATAATAAAATAAATTCCAAGTTTGGACTTTCAGATACTCATATTCGAATGGAGAACTACGTTATTAAAAATTTTATGTCTCTAGGTATCATTGTTTCTTCACAGTGCGAGAAACATACATACATTCATGTAGATTCTTCGTTACAATATTTAATTTCTTTGAACATAATACAGGGCTCTAATATTTGGTGGCAACAATTTGAAAAATGATTCAGACTTTTATAGTGAACCAATGCAAAATGCCAAAACGAAATTAATGGCCCTTCTGTGCAAATTAATTTCGTCTTGCCCAGAAGGGCAGAAATTAATTTCGTTTTGCCAAATCCTTTTGGCTAAAAGAAAATTCCTAAAAAACATTTGAGATTGTTCAAAAAATAAGAAACATAAGAGAAGAATGGCATTGTATAATCCATCAAATAAATTAACCATAAAAAATAAATATATAAATATAGTGCATCAAATAAATATATAAATATAGTGCTGTTTGTTTCGGTTTATGTCTCCCATGTGAAATATGAATACCAAACAGTTTCCGACAAAAAGATCCTCCATTTCTTTTAACTCTTTTTTGCACACGCTGATTTTTTTTTCTTTTCTGTCTTATACTATGCTAGAATTTTTATTAACGTCAATGAATTCACATTCACTTTCAGATTTACTTTCAGAATCTGTCTATTCAGTTTATTAGAAGAGAATTTCTCTTACTTCCATGTCAATCGTAATTTCTCTTTCTCCATGTTACGTAAAGTCTATTAATTTCAAATGCCTAACTGTATAATCTTGAAACAACATTCAAATTGCACAGTATGCATCTATACCAACAAATAAAGACATAGTTTAGAATAAAAAGTTTAATCCTGTGTCTCCTACGTTTTCAGATTTCGGCAAAAAATTTTATTCCAAGTTTAAATTATGTGCAGTTTGCAAGATAGAAATATGTACAAAAACATGGCGGGACTTTATATTTGAATTAATATGTATAACTTCAAAGGACAGACTACAATGTTTTTCAAGCGGAACTTGTGCAAATATTTTCTTGCTTCTTGAGCTATCGATAAGCAGAATTCTCAAGGCACGCCGAATTCTGAGAGGAAGTCGCATTTGGTGAACAAAATATCTTTTTTAAGGAGGTGTAATTTTATTTGTAGAAAAAGAAAATACACAAATGTGTCTATACTTGGATGATGTAATGTTATTTTAAAATTTTTACGAAAGCTTAAAATTCTGTCAAATTTTTCAGAAAGTTCGTCATTGGCAATCAGAAAATCCGTATTTAATTTTCTTAACTGTCTATAAAATTTTAGCAGCTACATTTTATTATTAACTATTTCTAGATGAATAGATTCATATATGTATGTACTAATTTTGCAGCATAAGTCACCAATTAACTTTTTAGTCATAGCCAAAGTGGTGACAGATGTGACATACATGCAGATTGCGTCGGGACAAGATGGAATTTTGGAAGAGCATAAAATAGTTGGATAATCACAACATAGCTCTTTTTCTTGACAATTAATCTCTTAGGATACGTTTTCTTTTCTTCACATCACTTGGTGGGTGCGACAACCACCAAGCGTTCTATGTATAAAATGATCGCATTCTAAATAATAGAAGATACAGCTAACCGAAAAGACATGTGTTATCCAGAAAAGAGGAAGCACATAAAAGTAACTGCGAACTTTAGCAAGACCTATAAATAAGCTCAGAATCATTTTTTTCAGTTTTAAATGGGATTGTATTAAAGTTCACAGCATTTCGAATCATTGCAGAAGACACTAATGACGTAAGTGACTCAGTTAAAGTTCTTTGAAGGGAGTTGTATCTAAATTAAAATGAGGAATTAAAAGCGCTATTGACAAATTAAATTAGTAATTTGTTAACATTGTAAGGTATTTCTCCCTCCTTCTTACCATGCCTTCGTGGTGTAGAGGTCAGCACACTTGGCGCGTATTCAAGAGGTCCGTGGTTCCAATCCCGGGGTGAGCATTGCTCACTTTTCATGTCTCCTGCTTCGAAAAACCTAATTTCTCTACAATGGCGACCGAACTAAAAAAGGTGGTGGATTATGATTCTCCACCTCTAGGATTTAGCGATTGGGTCCTCTAACCCCCAGTCGCCCCTTAAAAGAGAGGGTATATAATGTATTTCTCCCGCCTTCTTAGCATCCCTTCGAGATGTAAGCGTCAGCACACTCGGTGACTATTCGAGAAGTACGTGGTTCGAGTCCCGGAGAGGGCATTGCTCATTTTTATCTCTTCTGCTTCAAAATAACCATTTTGAAACAACATCCAAATTTCACCGTATGCATCTATACCAACAAATAAAGACCAAGTCTCTACAGTTTCTTCCCTTCATATTTTAAATTTTGCATATGCATGTGATAATTTTGTATGGATGACTTGAGTATTAGCAATTCTGTATGGATGACCTTGAGTTTATCTATTAGCGAGGATATGTTACCTCTGTAATTACTTGGAAAAGCTTTAATATGTAGATTCATAAGATGATATAATGCAGACAGACTTGGATAAAGCAAATTAATTTATTTATTCGTGGATATTCTTGATAAGCATAAGCATCTTCACGTATCATTTTGGGTGCGATGACTTTTATATAATGGATCATATAACTACAATGGACTGTTATATAATGGACCCTCCACAATCTTATATAATGGATCCCATCATTAGAAAATGGCTGAAGTATATGAATGAACAGCACGCATTTGCACAGCGAGAGACAGGAAAACGTTAGTGAACATTTCAGCAAAACGTATTTACGTAACTGAATCCTTTGTTAAATTTTGAATGATTGGACAAGAGCTAACGACACTGCAGGTAATACAGTGGGGATTAAGGTTTTCAAGTGGCGCAGTGTGGATTCCAAGCAGGTGACGTAAAGAAGTTAAAATGAGGAAATCAAACCTATAATGCTAAGTTGGTGTTTTTCTTTCAGATTTTGTATCTTACATTGACTTTCAATCTTACATTTCAGATTTTATATATTGAGAAAACTGAGAACTCAAGTTTGAAAAACCTTCCTAATGAAGAAAACGGAGAGCCTCCAAATCGGTACAGTGGTCAGAGTCGCTGACTGTCGTTCCGAATCCCAGAGAAGGCATGGATGTTCGTAATTGTATCGTGTCGGTGCGGCATGGTGGTACTCTAAATATTCGGCGACCCGAGAGTACTCTCGTGTGGTTCGGTGGAAGGGGAAAAGGGTAGGAGACCCTCGGACCCTTCCCTCAGGGTGCTCTCCATCAAAATTGGGGGCGGAACTTAGCTAAATCGTACTGTCACGTGAATGGTGCTCAGGGCTGTTGCCAACGACAGGCGTAATCTAGTGCTCCTTGCCACAAGGAATTTGGTGGACTTGGGTTGATGTTGCTGTCAGACAAATAAGCATAAACAACAACAACAAAAGGAGAACTGTTATTCGGAATGCTCTACAGTACAGCAGGGTTTTATGACTTTTCATAGCAGATGTGTTAAAATATTTTGCATCTTGAATAAATAGAATCAAATTATTCCTATACAAAAAGAGTTTCAAAATTCAGAATTAAAGAAAGGTCAGTGGATGCTGTATCGCAACTCAGCTCAATCCTAAATTACAACCAAATGATGTAGTGCTTTTTCAGTGCTAAGAAATTATGTCACTTTTAAGGAATTGGTGCTCTTCTTTAAAGAGCATAAGAAGGGAACTCCAGTTTATATCGCACACTTGCCTCAATACCTCTGAGAAAGAAATGCCCTAATTAACAATGATAATTTCAAAGTAGTAATTGTAGACATCACAGAGTTTTCCTTTCAAATATTTCAGCAGTTCGGAAATGATAAAGCGAGTTTAGATCTTATTGCAAATCCTCGGATTGCCATTGCGAAGGAATTAAATTTTCCTCCTTTTAATATTGACGCTATAATTTTGAGATACAGTTGTGGACTTTGACAAGCGGAATCTTGTGGACTTCCAAATTTGTACATTTTGGTTCTGAAATATAAGAATTTGAAAATTAGGAAAGCATTCTGATTTCACAGCGTGTCTGGGCTAACTATAGACAGACTTAGAGAAGGCGGACCCAATGATTTTCATTACTTCGAATAGTCTCAGGCTTCATATCACAAGTTGAAAAAAAACTGCATTTGATATCCTTAGTATCATTACGGTCTAGGTATTTATGTGAGCATCCGAAAGTGAATATCCAAGAATCTAAATTTTCTGTGTCTTAAAGTACGTACTATACATATAGTACGTACTTTAAGAATTGAAGTAACTTTCTGCATCTGGAAAGTCAATCACTCTACATCAACTTGTTTTAAACGCTACAGAGACATTTCCCCAAACAGTTTACAGATGGCTGTTTACAACCCAGCTTATGTGCTAAGCGATCACTAGACTGCATCTTGCTGACATCCTTGCATAGAGAGGTTCCCTTTGACTGGTCTCGAAATCGCCTCACTTCGTTTGGTTTGGTCCATTCGGTTATGGCAAAGCACTCGAGGGCTATCTGTCTAAGGGAAGAGATGCTGTCGTGGAGAATTTTCTAAGGGAAACCGGCTAGCATACACATTAACAGAGGGAAAACAAAGAAAACGCCCTTGCAATCAACCGTTCGCCTGGATTCGAAACCCGGATCAGACTACCAGTGTTCAGCAATTTTACTGCTTGACAACTGGTGGGCTCTGCCTCAGTTGCACTCCGTTATAATGTGATACAGTGTTCTCTACGGATGTATGATGATTTGATTTATACAGACTATATCCTAGCCATTACTGAACTGAAGGAAGTCTGAAAATCGCTGTTTCGTCTTTAACATTTACGTAAAACATACAGTATGGAAGCAACAGTCTGATCATTTCTGTAAGGATCGTTCCGGTAGGGTAAGGTTACGCCCTTTTTTTTACCCAGATGAAAAAGAAACTTCTTTCTTTAATTTCAGTACACTAAAAGTAGAATTTAAAATACGTGTCCAGTTTTAGAAGCTTCGCAATTAAAAATAAATTATAATGCTTTATTTTAGTTTAAATATAAACGCCTTCTGCGTTTAGGTAAGTAAAAATACGGTTCCGTAGTTTAATTTTGTCGAAAAAATATGTTCATTCCTATTTTGTTTCAAAAATATAAATATTTTACAATTTTAACTGTGTAACCTTTATTGGAATAAAATAGTGCAAACGAAACAATAAGTTATCGTTATCTACAGGCAAAAAATTACCATTCACAGGATTTTTTTTTAAATCCAGTTAAGTTTTAGTAAGAGTAACAATTTTATATCCATGTGAAAAATGTAAAGTTTCTCAGAATGATCAAAAGACAAAACTTTCTTGAACTAGGATTTATAGGAGTAATTTCACGATCCCCAAGGATTCATACTGACATGTTCAGGGGAAAAGATGAAATTCTATTAGTTGCATAGAAATAACACAAGTTAGTAAGAAATGATTCAATGTATGTTATGTAATTTTAATAAATTAAATTCTAGTAGTACGATTTATGTCATTACTGAGATCACAATTTCCATTAAAGCGGACTGCAACTGGCTATATTATATTGCACACATTTAATTTGTTAAATATCACGTATTTAAATTTATAGAATTACTCTGCACAGAAGCTATTTGTCTGTAACGAAAGGCGATGGAGGACTATTTCGTATACCTTTAGATTTCCTGATACAAAACTGGATGGAAATAATACAGATGGACCATAAATTTTGCAATTTTGAATATCAAAATAAAAAATCGAGTTAAGTTATCATGTCGAGAGTTTATTTAGTAAAATAAACATATCCGGGAAATTACTTTTTAAAATCTTATTTGTCTAAGATGGCCACTTTCATCTCTTTGCACTTTGGTAAGCGAGCAACTAAATTTTGAAAAAGCACGGTGACGGACGATGCAAATATTTTCGGCAATTTCATCACGAATATTTTGTATGAACTGAGCTTTTGTTGTTGGCGATGGAACGTGACCTCTCCAAGAGACCAATCTTTGGGGAATACATTTTTTGGCCATGCACATGGCCACGTTTAAAATATGACATAAGCAACCATCCAGTCTCATTCAGGCCTTCTTGTTATATAGCTTTCAAATTCTTGCCACTTCTATTCTCTGACGATTTACGAATCTTCTTTGCTTAACCAAAAACGTGACAGTACTGATTGTTTTACATTTATGGTGGAATCATTTTATTATAATTTCCGGATAATAATATTTAATAAAGCATGCATTGGAGCAATGACTAATGTAAATCGTGATGTAACAGAAACAGGCATCGTGCAGTTAAAAACTGAATTTTTAGTAAAAGTGTTTACGCAAAAATCGCACTTTTCACCCGCAAAATGTTTCATGGAGATCAAAAGTCCCATAACAGACATTTTGCTTAACACCGACCCCGCACCTTTTCACCAAATGGTTTTTGAGAAAAAACAGGGTGGTCATTTGCAAAAATTTATGGACCAAAGCTTAGAAGTTCTGTCTTGGTTCTGTCTTCGTTGTTTGTCTTGTCTTGGATCATGCAATAAATATATTGTAGTCTTGTTGAAGGACTACAATATATTTGTTGCTTGATCTCTAAAGAAAAATAGCATTAAAGCAAGGAAAAAGTAATCTAGCAGTTTAAACGAAAATTAAAAAATAATAGGAAAAACCCCTTAATCTCGTGGAGATATTTGAAAAACTTTATGCTCACGAACTCTCAGAAAATCTTTTAAAATTGGCGAATATAATAGCAGAAATTCACGCTGTGATTGACTATTCTAATTGTTATTTCTGTTATACTCTAATTTTAGGATTTATTATGTTTTTTCAAAAAATTTTAATTCAGCAAACTTCTGTTTGTACGGTTGCGGATTATACCTGTTGCGAATCAGCCGAACCCTGCTAAGGAAATTTAAGTTTATTTACTGTGGAACGATGAAGTTTCGCAAGAAACAAACATCGTTCCGTAATCAGAAACCATCAGTGGGAAACAAAACAGCAAACATTAAGCTGTCTACAAAATATACAACATTGATATTGTTTAATTTCTCTTTAATTAAATATCTTTCTGTAATGGTATTTCTAAATTGACCTCTTTTCTACTTTCCTTGTACGAAGTAAAGGAAGTATTGTAATCGAGAAAAATTTCGGATATCATATTTCAGCGAAAATATCCATTTTGACCCTTTCTCGATTCCATTTGAACAATGTTCTTGCGTCACATCTGTACGTACAGACATAATAAAGGACTCTTTTTCCCAAAACGGATTGAAAAAATGGATTTAAAAGGGTTTCAAAAGAGTTTTTTTCCTGATGTCTACGTACGTATGTATCTCGCATAACTCAAAACCGAGTAGCCGCAGAATGTTGAAATTTTGTATAGCGGACTGCTATAACATATAGTTGTGCATCTCTCTTTTTGGTTTCAATAAGCCGTATCGAAGGTGTCTCTCTGTGTATATACCCACTCTTACCAACGTCGGTGAGCTCAAATTTTTTATTCTTATATACTGGTAAATTGTGCATTTTTGGCTTACATGTTTCGATTAATGTTTTTATGTCTTTGCTTAATCTGCATAAAGTTGTTGTAAAATTATCAACAGTTTAAAAGTTGTTTAAATGCCACTAATCCTAACGAAACCGCCATTTGTTTACGTTTAAATAAGTGGAATCGTGAATTAAGTCAGTTTTTGCACCTTCAGTGTCTTTTGCCCGATGGGACAAAAAATAAACTTTCAGTTATGCGCCGAAAGATCTACCTTCTTGTTCGCTGGCGGAATTTCTTATATTTGAGTAGAAAAACAAATTTTAATTGTAACTCTTTTACATTTTTTAACTTTATTTTGTGTTTTATGTATTTCTGTTTTTTACAATTTTTAATAAAGACGTTTCGAGTTTTATGTATTTTCGCCTTACCGCGAAGTGGAAACTGAATTAATTGAATGAGAAATATATCTCTAATGAATTTCGAGGAAATAAGTTTAAATGAAATGCAGAAAATGTGTATAATTTAATAGGCCGTGCAAGGAACATCAGATTTTTTCTAATGATATTTATTCTTTCATTATTTACAGATTTTTTTTAGAACCGAATTATTTTATGACATCAAATACATTTATTCTCCAGATTAAATTGCTTCTATATACAAATAACTTTTAGTGTTAAAAATATAGGTAAATAATAACACATTTCTATTAGATATAATTTGGGTTACTTCTCTTTTTATTTAACTGCTTCCAGATGAACACTGATTCTATGTTAACCGTGGGCATTGTAAACACATAGTTAAATCCTGATTAAGCATGCATTATTAAGGATTTGACCGTACACGTGTGTGTACTATGTGTGTGTACTGTAAATGATGCTTCGAGTTACTATTGAAATTTGAGTAAAAATGCAAAAATTTTCTTTCCGTGCATTAAAAATATAATAAATTAATTTTCTGCATCTTTTATTTTCACCCTTTGTAATGTTTTTGCTACGTCTTTTACATTTTAGACGGAAAATATTAGAAACCTAACCAGTTAAGGAATATTCTTAAAGAAAATGAATAATATTTTAAATTTTGCCATTTTATATGTTAAAGAGTACATTTGACAAGTGAATCATAAACGAATTTTTATCATACATGCTTAAGTCGCAAAATCCAAGTTTTTATTATCTTTTTATTCATCTACGAGGATTTAAACGAGAAGGAAATGTCGGGGTTAGAAGATAGTCTTCTAATCTGTAAATCTCGTCGCAGTCGAGTGCATCTGTTGTTAATGGCTTAGAAAGTTATTTCGGACTACTGATATGAGCCTAATTGCTGACAACTAATCTAAGTTTTTTTTTATTTTTTAATTTAGGGATTTTTTTTAAACTTATTTATATCAGATGTCAAAATCCGCTTAAGTTATTATCGCGAATTAAATTTTCACATCGTGTCTCAAAATCCTCCATGCTTTTCTCTTTAGAATTAAAAAGTATAGACATAATAAGATTAAAAGTATTGTCGGCGCGTCATGGGGGCACACTAAACATACAGCGAACCGAGAGGCTTCTCGTGAGGTTGGTGGTAGGGAACGAAGGGGGGAAACCCTCGGATCAGACACCCTGGTGTGCTCTACATCAAAATTGGGGATGAAACTGGGCAAAGTCGCACTGTCACCCGTAAGGTGCTCCAGGTTGTTGCCAACGGCAGGCGTAATCTTGAGTTCCTTGCCACAAGGAATTTCGTGGGATTGGGCTGACTATAGATCAGACAAGTGAGCATCAGTGAACAACAACGTTATTTCTGAATTCGCGGTCTGCCAGTCAGCTTTTTCATTCACTCGTACTAAACTTTTTTTTAGCTTTATTATTAAGCATAACTTCTTTCGCACTTATGCCATAACAATTACACAACAAAATTACAAGAATTTTAAAATCAGCAGAGCAGTATATGTTTAAAATCACTAATGCGGGGATAAGTGTTGGCATACATTTTCCTGATCTTTTCACAGTTCATCACAACAATATTCAGTTTTCTTACAAAACCTTTGTCTTTTATTATTAACGTTTTGTGTGTTTATTTATTAAATATCATGCTCCCTTGTTATCGCTTACGCCACATAAAATTCGATTCAACAGCAAAATCGCAAAACATTTTAAAACGGCATATCTTTAGAATTTTTGATCGACAGTCTCGCCCGTTGAATATAAAAATGCTTTATTCCGTATAATGTTCCCACTGCTGGCTTTGAAATCGTTGAGTTTGCTAATCAAAGAATTTGTTAAAGATTTAACAGTACGAGAAACACGTACATACATTCATGCAGATTCTTCATAATTTCTTTAAATATAAAATAGGGCGATAATATTTGGTGGCAACAATCTGAGAAGTGATACAACGCATTTAAGTGTTTCGACACTACTATCCTATTCGGGAATAAAATCCCTTTTGGACTAAAAATATATGCCAACACTCAAAATTTCGTCAGAAATTCTGAGCATATAGTGCTTTTAAAAAAATTTTGTAATGTCGCTGCTGAAATGTATATGACGTAACTGCGAAGAAAATTATGCTTAATAATAAAGCTAAGAAGACAGAAAGAAATGTGTTAACAGACTCGTAGACCGAAAGCTCAGCGAGAGCGTAGAAAAAAACTTAAACCCTTTTGGGCGACCGTTAAAAATCTGAGCAGTTTCAGGTTTTTTTTTTTTTTTTTTTTTTTTTTTTTTTTTTTTTTTTTTTCCCCAAATTGAAATTTTATTTTTTTGTTTTATTACATTAGAGTCTTAACCTATAAGCAAAAAAAAAAATCATTAAAGTAGAAAGGTTTTAAAATTTAATTTATGCAAATAAACTTACGAAATTGTAAGTACTTACGAAACTTACGAAATAAACTTACGAATATTGAAACCTGCCACAATTCCGTACGCCATTTCCAAAATGCTTGAGAAATCGGTTAATAAATAAATGACAATAACTAAGTTGATTTTTTCCCTTAAATGTCATTCAGAGTCTTTTTTTATGATTTACTAGTGAATAATGTTTTTCAATTTAAAATTTGGTTACAACAAGTATGCCGAGAGGATTTTCACACAAATAACTTCTTAATTTATTGATAGAAACGTTAGAAATACGTTATTTATATTCTCCTTATTTAGGTTTCGTTTATTGTTTATTTTATTATTTGTTTTATTACATTAGAATCCTAACCTAAGAAATGAACAAAAAATTCATTTAAACTATAAAGGTTTATTATTTTATGCAAATAAGCATACGAGTTGGCAGTGTACAATTCGTAAGCTGCCAGTTTTCTAGAACAAGAATTCTGCAAGATTCCATGAACAAGGTCTCATGTTTGAAAAACAAATTCATATTGATCAATAATTTTCACGATAATGTGCATAGAAATGTTTGTGTTTTTAATCTGTTAACATAGAAATCGTTCCCTAGGGTGATTTTATTTAAGTATAAATACAAATACTTCGCTGTTCAATTTGTGTGCGGTCTCTTCATAATATCTAATATTAGAACTAAATATCTATGAATTTTTGCTGCACAGGATTCACACCTCCTATATGCTTTTCACAAGGAAAACATTTTCCTAAATAAGAGTGTAAAGATCGAGGAAATGTATAAAAAGTTACGTTTAGTAAATTCTACAAAATCGACTTTTTATTATTTAAAAATGCCAAACCATGAATATAATATATGTGTCATTTAAAATATTTTTGTGACTGGAAGTATATGCATACAACTAATGGTTTCGGTGATAAAGGTCGGCTAAAGACTTGTGCATGTGTACACACCATATGCACAGTGCGCAATATTTCTGAAAAGAATGCATTGATGTTATGTTTATATTTTTTAAAGTCATATTCAGTCAAATCCACTCATAAGCTGCTTTTAATATAATGCATTAATTTATAAGTAGATAATAATTCAGTTTCCTTCTACCTCAAAAACAAACATTTTACAAAATTTATTTTAAGTAAACATTTTTCTTAACATCCTAAGCTAATTTTTCCCTCCTACTTTCTAAAAAGTTAAATCCGGAGTTTATCTGAGCCCACCGGTGAGCAAACAAGTAATATTGCTGAAAACAGGTAATTCGTGTTCAGATCCGGGCGTATGGTCTTGCCGCATAGGAATTTTGGGATTTTTCCTTTATGTAAGGTGAGCATGAGCCAGTTTCCCTTAGAAAGTTCTTCACGAGGGCATTCCTTTCGTTAGGCTTTACATGAATCAATTAACCTAACCTAAAGCATTTATCCAAAATTTTTAGTATGCGATTACATTTAAGGAAACTATGGTTGAATTTTAAAAGGAAGACATTAATGCTTTTGCAGAAATAACATTTGTTGTATTCTTGCTATATACGTTTTATTCAAATTTAAAAGCATGCTTATATAGTTCGAAGTGCATGTAAAAATATCCCTTCCCATAGCCAGCCGATAAAATTAAATTTGGTGAATCTTATGCGTTTTAAGTTAGAACGAAAATTTGATTTTTTTTATACTGATTTTATTGTTGCAACAGTTTTTACTGACAAATGTGTTGTGTATTGCAGCAACAAAGATTTTTAGCATTTTGAAAAAGTATATGTAATTCCACAATATGCACGTTTTACGCAAGATTAAATCACTAATATGATAAACAAAAAATAATAAATAAAAAATATTTTGATAAGTTTTCTTTTTGAGCATGTTCAGTATCGATTCCAGGATAATGCGAGACAATTAGCAAAATTCACTGCGAAACGTTGCTCCTTGTTGGTCTCGCTGATTGAGTAACATCGGACTGACACACAATTCTGTCACTGAATAGAGAGCTTGCCTGAAAGAAATTATTTACAATATTATAACAATTTGTACTAACATACTTGCTTGGAGCAGATAAACATTAATAAATCTACGGATTTAGATGTTCAGTGGAAAATGAAATAGCATTTTTATATTTATTCCATTTCATCATTAACAAATTCTGTCTTTCAGAATATATATACAAGATCAGAATTTTTCAATAAACAGCGTAATTTATGTCGAATAGGATATTTCCAGTTACAAAACAATTTAAATCCAGTTACATGTAAATATTAAATTGAACTAAAGAGAAAATTTGAGTTTAAGACAATAAAAACAATTAGTGCATTAAGTAAATTTCATTTGTCAAGGTGCACCACAAAAAAAATTGTAAAACTCATGAAATTGCTAAAAATTACTGCATTCTGAAAAAATAATAATGCTTCATTTTTTTAATATTTTCTTTAAAAATGAAAGGCTGAATTAACAAATTTTAACAATTAAAAACGATAAAATTGATTTTTCAATAAACTATTTTTTCTGCCTTGTACGAATCAAAGGAAATATTGTAATCGCAAAAAGTTTCGGGTCTCATATTTAAAAAAAATATCCATTTCACCCGCTCTCGAAACCATTTGAACTATCCTTTTGCGTGACATATGTATGTACGTAGTTGTAGAATTATCAATAGTTGATTAATAATTTAAAAGTGGAGAGTTAAGGCTAACGAACCGCTATTTGTTTACATTTGAAACTCAGAAGAATAGTGAATTAAGTCAGCTTCTGCACCTTCAATGTCTTTTTTCCCAGCGTGGAGAAAAAAATTCAGTTTTGTGCATCAAAGCTGCTGCCTTCTTGGCCGCTTTCCGAATTCTTTGCTTTTGCGTTTTTCTAATTTTAACTGTAAAAATGTTTTTTTAACTCTTAACTGCATTATGTTTTCTTCATTAACTGTATTTACGTATGTTTTAGCTAGATGTTTTTCTGTTTTTAACAATTTTGAATGAATATGTTTTGAGTTTTTATATATTTTGATTTACCGAGAAATGAGAACTGAATTAATTGAATGAATGATAAACATATCTCTAACGAGAATGATAAACATATCTCTAACGAAATTCGAGGAAATAAGTTTAAAGGAAATGCTACAAAAAATTATAACTTAATAGGCCATGTGGTATCCACATCAGATATTTAAATTTGCAAATGCCATCATTTCAACAAAGGTGTTCACTATATAGTTTTAACAGCTAACAAAATAGAATTCGAGAATTATTTTTACTTTCGAAAGGCTCGCTAAAGGTTCCCTTAATCGAAAGTTTAGCTCCCTTCGCTAAAGTTTTTAGTTCCCTTCGCTAAAGGTTCCCTTTTACCAATTAGTAAATACGTATACTTCCTATTCGAAACGCAATGGTGTGTTAAAAAATAATAATTGCAGTTTTTTTAATAATCTGTTAAATTAAAGTCATTCATTTAATCATCTCTAATTACAGTACCTACAAATCACCTCTTTGTCAAACCTCAAAATGGGATCCTTGTGTGGAATAACAAAACTGAGACTTCAGATGTAAAAATTTATTCTTTTTTTTTTTTTTTTTTTTTTTTTTTTTTTTTTTTTTTCAGTCTTGCATTTTTCTTTAATCAATCTTTAACTGAAAACAGCTATTCTGAATAATGAGTCTCATGTCGAAGGTAGATCGAACCAAGTAACTAACGCTTGATTGAAGGGGAAAGAGAAATGATTGACAAAATGAGAAATAGGACATGTTGAGAATCATGACGTTGAAATAGCATCAAAGCGGAAAACATTTTTATAATCATTTAAGTTTAGCCTAATTAGGAAAAGTGTATATTTAGAGACCCAATTTCATTTTTAGACTTAAAATAGGCAAATAATGACGAAACGTATTCCTGGTAGTTTATACTTTATCACTAAATGATTTTCAAGAAGTACCTTCAAATATATACTCAGTTTTAATGTTTGATGAAGTATAATTTAAATTAGCTTTTATTTCACATGTTAAATCATGAACACATTCCTACCACCGGTATGAATAAATAATTGATTCTATTTAAGGTAGATCCGTGCAACAGAAATGTCAGTAGTTACATATAATAAAAGTCAAAATTTAATACTTTTATTAAGTTTATAATTTTCGTAAATGTTTTAAATATATGCTCCATAATATTTCTTACTTTTCGAATTTATATATGAAAATTGTAAAAAGGATCATGTATAAAAATTTTATTCATGAAATGTTTTATTATGCCAGTCACTTATCAGCCAAATTCATGATTACTTTTGTCATTATAAATCTATAATACAACGTAATTCAGTTTTTATTCCTTACAGTTATACAAACAGAAAAATTCCTTCTGAATTTATATTGAAATTATTTTACACGTTTTACTTAAAATAGCAATTATTTCACCTTAGCAAACAAACATTTTTGCGTTCATAATTTCATTTTTCGTTAAAAAATTAATAAGCTATGAAAACCTGATAAATTTAACATTCAATCAATAATAAAAAATCGGATGTGCACACCATACAACTTCCTTGTACGGCCTATTAAACTATGCACCTTTTTTTTCTGCATTTCATTTAAATTTATTTCCCCGAATTTCATTACAGATATATTTCTCATTCATTCAATTCAGTTTTCTCTTCTCGCCAAGGAAAAAATAGGGAAAACTCAAAATATCCTCATTAAAAATTCTGTAATACTGAAAAACCTAAAAACACCAAATAGAGTTTAAAAAACATTAAAAACAATATTTACAGTTAAAATTAGAGTTTAATTAAAACTAGGCAAAAAGACAGATTTTTTCGGTGCACAAACATTTTGGCTCCACCCCGCAAAACGGTACTGAAGCTGGGCCAGAAACTGACTTAAACAGAAACTATGCTACTAAGTTTCAAAAGTAAACAAATCACGGCGTCGTTAGGCTTAAATGGAACAATTTAAAACTGCTTATAATTCTACAAATATTGCATGCATATTAACTAAGGGCACTTAACCGAAACACAAGAACAATTCAATCTTTTTGAAGCAAAAAATGCAAAACATTTACCAAATACAAGAATAAAAAACTTAGCTCACCAAGCTGAGTTGCAGAGTGGCTATATATATATATATATATATATAAGTATAATCTTAAATTCATTTAGTGCGAAAACAATAATTGTTCCTAAACCTGAGAAGGCGGTATAAGTTGGATGACTATCAGTTGAAGGATTTGTATATAGTGTAATTACTCAGCTGTATATATTGTAAAAAGCTAATTGTCTTTAGACTTATGCTGTTACTATGCTGTTACTAAAAAAATGGGCCTATCTCATGACATTAGTCTGTCTAATAGCTCTTGGACAGTGAAAATTCCTTTTTTCCTTTCTTAAATTCTTAATCATTGCGACACGACAATTAGCCAGAAATTAATTAATTTCCATTCACTAGTATTTTCAAAAATATCTTAACAGACAGTTTCACTCAAATAAGAACTCCACATAATACATCTCTCAAGAATTCCGAGTCCCACCCACTACCATAAATTACTTCACCCAAGTCTTACCGACTGATCTTATTCAAAGCCCCCACTGCCGCTAAGAATTTTCGGACACCCTACACTTATGAGTCAGACACGAAGAGAACACTTTGCCGACTCCCCACTAGAAAGAATGTAAGTTACCTAATACCTTTTCTGGCCTTTATATCTTCATGTACATTCACTGTTCTTATTATATTCTTTATATTATTTTTGATTTGTTTTTACAAAGTTTGCACTATTTATCTTATTTTGTAATCTTCTATGTTTATTTCAACTTTACTTTGAATTCTATTTCATAATGACAATTTCCAATGTTTAATTTTTACAAATAATATACAACTCAAATGCATAAACATGAGGGTGTCGGGGACGGTTACTCGAGATTTTTCGGATTTCTCTACAGAAATTGCTTTCTACTCCAAATTGAATCGGCTAAAATGCTTCATAAGAATAAGTTCTTTGAGTATCAGCATTGGTTCGTAATCCCTTCTATTCGCGGAAATATTTGGCTTGACTAGAATTGCCGGTTTGGCTTTACCTTATAACTCGAGTAAAGACGAAACACCTTCTTATTTACGTATTTTTATTAATTATTGTTCATTAAACGGGAGTTGGTTTGTTCCCCTTGAAAAGTCAACTAATTTCCGATCAATGACAATGATTACATATTTTTAATTTAATTTTTCCTTTTACAATTGAAATTTTGTTCTTCATGATGATTTAATTCCAGTCCCCGTTAAAACATTATTAACATTCTACTTTCAAGTTACTTCAAAACGTCTTCCAAAATATAACTTACCAGTATGGATTCACTCTTTTAAAATAATTCTACTTTAATTAATCTTAGGAGATAATATAATCAATCAATATTGTTTAGAAAATAAATTATATATAAGCATATATACTTTTGCCGATCGCAACCAAAAAGGGAGGTGCGATCTTTTTTGGGGGATTCGGAGACCAAACGACAGTCAATGGCATGGTGTTCTTCGTCTTCCCCGCCTCCCCAGAAACTTCGGTTGACAAAATCTAAGATTAAGATGATGTTGATCGCCTTCTGTGACAGAAAAGGCTTAATCCATCGCGAATTTCTACTGGAAGGTCAGCTTTCAACACGGAGGTTTACGAGTGAGTTTTGAAATAGATGTTGCAATGTATCTAGTTTGGCCTTCTTCGACAGCAAAGTCAACAAGGGCCTTCTTCTGACAGCAAAATGATGTTGATCGCCTTCTTCGACAGCATGGGCTTAATCCATCGCGAATTTCTAGATTGGAAGGCAGCAAGGGCCTTCTTCGACAGCAAGATGATGGTGATCGCCTTTTCGACAGTATTGGCTTAATCCATGGCGAATTTCTACTGGAAGGTCAGCTGTCAACGCGGAAGCTTACGAATGACTTTTGAAATGTATGTTTCAATGTATGTAGTTTGGCCAGAACTGTACTGGAGTGTACAGTGGAATTTCTTGCACGACAACGTCTGTCTGCATACTACGATCCGTGTTCTCAACTTTCTCACACAACGCAAAGTGAGTCTCCTTTAACATTCTCCTTATTCTCCAGATTTGGCGCTGGCAGATTTCTTTGTTTCCTCGCCTTGTATTTCTGAAAGGCTTTACTCTTCGCAGACATGCGGATATCCGAATGTCTGCGAAGAGTGGAATCGCTTGAAGCACGACCACTGTGCTTCAAGCGATTCCACAAGATGTGTTTCCTTTCAGTTTCCAACAGCTTTACGACCAATGTCAGGAGTGAGTTGTATCGAATGGTAATGACTTTGAAGACTAGTAAAAGTATTTTGTTTGTACTCTTCTTTCCTTTGTTTTCTGAGACCATTCATTCATCGAACTTTTCAGATGCACCTTGTAGAAAGAAAATTATACGTTTACATATTATGATTTGAGTCCATCCTAATTGCAGCTTACAATTTCTTATCAGAATGTGCTTTTAGAATCGCGTTTAATTTCGATTCGAAGTTCCATTGACTTGGAGAGAGAGCTTTTGGCTACCTCTCTACAAGCTGTTACTACGTTCGGCAGTGTTACAGGCCCTTGATAACTTAACAATAATCCTGATTTTTCAAAATAAAACTGTGACTGAAAAATGTACTGGTGCTCAACTTATGATCCTGAGACAAAACACCAATCGTCGGTTTAGAATGAAGAATGTTCAAAACGACCATAGGAATCTCACATTTGAAAATTTCCAGTAAAGAGTATGAATGTGACCTTTCTTGGTTGGAAAGGGTTAATTCACAAGAAAATCTTTCCCAAAAACAAATGATGAGCTATTTCATAAAGACCTTTAAAGAGAATTCAGCATGTCTTTCCTTAAAACATTCAATCGAATAACCGGTTTTAGCTGCACGATGATTCGCTGTCACACAACTTTTTTCTCACCAAGCAGTTTCAAACAAAGAAATATGTCATAATTCTTAAGTATCATCCTTTTTCACCATATTTGACACCTACAGACTACATTGTCCTCCCTAAACGGAAGTCACGCTTTAAAATGTCATTATTTTAATATTAAAAATTATACAAAAGACGAATTGAACGAAGACATTAGCAGCTGTCTGAAGACAACAAAAGTTGCATAAAATTTTCAAAGAATGTACACTAAGAATTAAGAAGAACGTTATTTTCTTCAGCTTTCGATTTGATATGAACTTGGTCCTAAAATTTTATATATGCGCTACGTATGTTCAAAAGAAGAAAGATCATAGATTTAAAATTAAAGTATTCATGGGGAAGATTTGACTTACCACGAACTGGGATCCTTCAAGGGGGAAATAAGAATGGCGTAGATGTAAGGCAATGGAGCCTCTCGCTGAATGACATGAGAAATCATATTCATGACCCCTCTGACCCTGGATAATGGCTTCTTTTCCCAACGTATAATGGCTCCGATAATGTCACCCAGAAAGGAGTGACTAAAAACTACGTAAGTATCTTGCCAACCTGTTTTTCTAATACAAAAATTTATTAAAGGAATCGTCTGTAAATACGAGTATTTCTGTAATATTGTAATTAATCTATAAATATTGTAATTAATCTGCAAATATTACTTGCGTCAATTATAAACAAAGTTGCTTAAATTATTGGCAAAAAAATTCAGTCTTCAAGAATTTTCCAGATTTCACAGATAAAATAAAATTTTGATATGTACATTTTATACCCACACATACAAAATTTTTTAAAGTATTTATAAATAAGAAACAAAAAATATATGTGTGTGTGTATGTGCACGCGTGTGGGAATTACATGTATACCTATGTATTATGTATGTATATGTACGCGTGTGTATAAATTACATATACAAAGAGACATGTATATAAAAGGCGTCCCGTAAACGTTGCGACAATCTTCTGGGGAGGGTAAGGAATTTCATAGGAACTTATGCTCAGAAACGTCATTGTAGGCTGCCAGGAGGTGATGTACAGGAGAATGCTAATGGAAAGTGACTATTACCTCATTCGAACGGTGGGTACCATAAGAAGAGCATGGAACGTAGTACGAACCGGGAGTTTGCAGACATGCACTTAGTATATGGAATATCTGAGGGTAATGGACGAACCGCTGCACACATTTATCGAGAACATTCCTCCGACAGACATCAACCATACCGTATTTTGTTTGTACGTCTGCATCGAAATTTGTGCGACTACGGGTCATTAAGAAATGGACTCATTTTGGACTGGATGTTCGTATCCATTTGAACAGATTATTCCCGCCTCGATGGATTGGGAGTGGTGCACCAGTTCCCTGTCTCCCCCCCGCTCACCGAATTTATCGAGTCTTGATTTCTTTTTGTGGGTAGCCATCAAAAATGCCGTATATCACGATCCTGTTGTGTCTGAAATGGATCTCTTGGCAAGACTCGCCTGCGCAGCTGCTAAATTCAAAGAAACACCCGGTGTACTTGAATATGTCCGGTAATAAATGGTCCGTCGGTGTCAGGCATGTTTGGCAGCTGATGGCACAAACTTCGAGCATCTGTTTTAACATTCAATCTGTCGTACATTACTAGTATTCATGTCCAATAAATGTTTCAAATTAATCACTCTTGTTTCTTTTGCCATCTTCTACCTCTGCCACCACTTACCCCTGACATTTCCGGCCATGGGTTCCTAGGCAATTCTTAATCCTTATGATGTGCCCTACCTTCCCCAAAAGTTTGTCGCAACATTTACGGGACACCCTGTATATTTACATGGTGTGTAATAGGATTGATAGTCTTAACTTTAAGGGATGATAGAAAATTTCCAAAGCAACATTTTTTTTTTTTTTTTTTTTTTTTTGTAATAACATGTGGGGCAAAACATAAAATGCGAATGCGAAAACAATGTATGAGAGAAATATGGGGAATGTAGTCATTTTAATCATGGAGATTCGAAAGGAAAGTGTCCGATATTTACACGAACAGTTCTGATGAAATCGTGGAACAATACGATCATCTGAAAAATTCAAAGTAAGAAATTTCTTTAAACATTTCGAAATTGGCCTGCAGATGATAAGTAGATTAACAACTAGATACTACTAGTTCGACTTGAGTTCTAATCCCAGAAAATGGATCAACTGCACAGCCCGTTTTATAGGATTTGAACCCGAGTTGCGATGATTTATCCCATGTATAATATGAATATGAGGCCGTTTTTCTTAGAAAGTCTTCCAGCAAAGCATCCCTCTCGAAACATTTAGTGGTCGTGTGCTTTGCTCTGGTTGACTAAACAAACATTTCGAAACTATCATCTGCTTAGCCATAAATTTGGCATAAATCCTTTTACGAGAAAAACCATAGATATTTACAGAGGGACTCCACACCGCGAAGATAAGATACACAACTTCTTACAGATGGACTGAAATATTCTATTAAGAAACATTATCCATAACATAAGCTAAAGACGCAACGTAAACTAAAGACAGCGTAATCTTTATTTGCATTCCATGCCAAGAACTATAACCTGATCACACCAACTCCTTTTTGTATCAAATTAAGCGATTTTTTACTTTTTCTTTTCGGAGTTAGACGAAAGAAATAGAATTGAACAACAATTTAAATATTTTCAAAACCTGGGTTTTCTTCGTAGTGGATTTTGGAATTTTTCGGCCATTTGGAAATGTGTTGGGTAAAAAACACTAATAATTTATGAATCATACAGCTATATAATCTAACAGCTTGCACATGAGTTTTAAAATTTTTAGAATGCAATAGTCACAAAAAATTGACAGTTCTTAAGTGGAAATGCAGAATCTCGGATATTTTTAATTTTCCAAACTGCGGACTGGCAGCTGTTTGGTTCAAACACTAATATATGCTTTTTATATACGAATAGTTGAAGAGGAAGCAATTTGTAAGGATTAATACAACATAATTGTCATAATCCCACTGATATCCAGAATTAGTCACAAAGCTTACATAAATTGTGCTGCTCCAATAAGTCGCTTCCACATAAGCACACCTACGTAATTCAAGCATTAGCTGCATAAATCGAAACTAAATGTACATTCACACTTATTTAAAATCAACCACGCGTATATATATATATATATATAAGGGTACCACTTTACTGGAATTACTTCTGGTTTTGACTTTTACCCTTGCCTGCATGAATGACGAAACACGAATTGAATGATTGGAGAGTTAGGTTTGGAGGCAACTTCCCCTTAATAAGTCTGTCTCCTGCCTACTCTACGATCATTCACATATGCATTTTTTTAAAAAATTGTTTAATTTAATTTTAATTTATTAAATTAGTAGATTTATTTTCATGGATAGATTTTACACTTGATTTGCTTATGCTTCTGAATTTAAATGATATTGTAGATTAGTTCGAGAATTAAATCTTTTACATGTTTGCATATTTTTAAATTTTAAATTATTTTGGCTTTTTTCCTTTTTTTAGAATTTAAATTTACTTTTCTACTTTTTTACTTTTATACGTGTTTGTTTAGAATTTAAATTTGTTTAAATTTGTTTAAATTTATATATATATATACTCTTAAGCTTAACAAAACAGGAAATTACGAAATTTGTCATTTTGAATGATGAAGGCAGCTTGCCGTTTATAAATTTTGTCTTTAACTAAACGAAATAGTTTAATATAAGAAATATAAATGATACAAAAACGTCTCCTGCAACAATTGTTTTTCTGTTTTAAAATGAAGTTCTGATTATCCAGTTACGCTTTAAGCTATCAATCAGGATTTAAACTATTTACTAAAATGAAAGTCGACAATTACAAATGAATATCAAACTGAAGTGAAATTAACAGACCGAGGGTTTTTCCTGCTTTTGTCAAAAGTATAACAAATGACTGACAATAAGTTTGATTTATGCGATTGCGGCAAAGCCTCGATGGCTATCTCTGCCTAAGGGAAGGGATACCTTCGTTGAGAACTTTACAAGGGAAACTGGCTCGTATACAGATTATACATGGGGAAAACCAAGAAAACGCCTATGCAGCCAGCCCGTTCCCTGGATTCGATCCTCGCACCGAACTACCAGTGTTCAGCAAATTCAAATTCACCACTCAACTGCTGGTGAGCTGGCTGAAAATAGGAAATTTACTTGTAAAGTATAAGCATGCTTTAAATGAGGAAAGAGAACCAGCATTAACAATATGAGTGCAGAAGGGAGCGAATTGGTAAAATCATTGTCATAATAATTTTAAAATTTTAAAACTAATTTTTCTGAGAATGCTAACGTTATCAAATGCTACAGAAAATTTCTTAGCAGTTTTAAAAGCCGTTTCCAATTTGGGTCAGTTTGTAAATCGCGCTCATTCAAGTTTAGATTCTTTGTGTATAGATAGATTATTTATAAGCGAATTTTCTCTATGTTAATGTGTCAAAAATAACAGTTATTTCATTTTAAAGTAGACCTAAAACACTATAGTTGTAATATATTAAATATCTAGTGGACATTAATGTATTACTATATTATTAAACATACAAATTTTAAATACATTATATGAAAATATCAAAGTATGTTTCTTTTTGAGAACGAAAATTGATATTGAGAAATGATAAGAATTGAGAAATGATAAAATTTTCAAACCAAACAGTGTACACATTCAACATGAAGCAAAAATTTAATTACAAAATCTTCTGTTATCGGTACTTTTAATCTTCTGTTATCGGTACCGGGTTCAGGAATGTATGTATGCATGTATATGTTGATTTATGCGTTTATGTATGCGTGTATATATGCACGTATGTATGTACATGTATACACACACACATATATACACAGACACGTGCATACGTACTTACATTTCTGAATCCGATCCTGATAACAGAAGAGTACCATATTTTGCTTGAATATTAAGTAACTCTACTTAAAAATTGAAGTTAAAATTTAAAAAATTTCATTTATCATTTGTAGACTACTTTCCATAAATTAGAGAAAATGTTTGGTTAATCGTAAAACTGTACTACTGGGGAAAACGGGGGTTTCTTTCCAAGCAAATCTTGGTGTGAAATATCCATTTTTCTAGTTTAATTCATTTGCAATTTCTAAATAATGGCTGTAATGTCCAAAGTTTCGTCTATAAAATCAAACTAGATAGACGAAATATAAATATCGTTAAGGAGGGCTATTTGCCAGAGAATGAAGGCCTTTGTGAAGTACTTTTTAAGAGAAACTCGCTCAATCGCCTCGTATTATACACGGAGGAAATCCTGAAAATCCTAAACTCAAATCTCGGTAATAAAAATCAATATAATTTTCCTAAAACAGATTTTAAAAAACATTAAAATGTAAAATTGTAATAACTCTCGTACTATAATTTAAGTGCTATATGGTTTTTTGCAATCAGCATATTATTTACAAAATAAATCTACTTACTTTCCCTCTATTTTAAATTCGGCAGACCCGCTGACTCCGTAAACAGAAATTCGAAGTATGTCAGAATCTGACCACTCCCCACGTTTCCAAATAGCGGGGACTGACCGACGACCAGCTTTGCCAGTTTCTGTTATTCTTTTTAAGACTATTTTATAGCTGTAACCTGAGAAAAACAAAAATACTTATTTTAAGTAGTTTCATGAATGATTTATGCTAGTGTACTTTGTACTCTAAATGACAAATAGTTTCTAATGATTTTCATCAACAAGTTGCCCACCTTTGAAGCATTGTTTACTGACATATAATTTTGCCAATCAAGATGACTAATTTCACACATTGTTTCTATTTTCAGTGTTAGAAGAGAAATGAACGATGATACGGTACTTTCTAATTATCCTTCCCCCTCCCTGTTTCAACCTTTGGTAAAACTGTCATGTTTTGGGCGCATTTTCGAGCATACAACAATTTGCTGTAGTCAATACACAAATGAGGCTCACCAGCGGCCGAGCAGTAAAAGCAGCTGAACATTGGTAGTCTGCGCTTCGAGTCCCGAAGAACTAGCTGGTTGCATGGGCGTTTTCGTGTTTTTCCCCATGTGTAAAGTGTATATGAGCCAGTTTCCCTTAAAAGGACCTCCACAGTGCGTCCCTCCGTTTCCGTGTATTGCCTAACGGCGGAGCACGCAATAAGTAAAAAAATACATACATGAACATAACACATGTTTGAGTAAAGATGGATTTATACGCTTTACATTTAGCCACATCTATTGACTGTAAAAGTATAAAGATATGCCATGTACATTTATGTTTTTCTCAATTTTTAGTACTTACGTATTATCGTAAGAACTTTAGTAGGAATCGCCAAAGCTTCAGAATGCACCAAACTCTGCAACCACGCGTATAACAATTATTCAAGAAACCATTCACATGACAAACATGTAATTTCCAACGTCGTCATTTTCGTAAGCGTTCCTTTTGCTGTATTCCAAGTTCCAATGGCTTTTATAGACAAATTATGATTATTTTTCATCTTAAACTCGATTTTAAAATTTATGCTTATAGGATTTTTGCATATTAGAAAAAGAAAGGTGGACTTTCTGCAGGAAACGATCGTGCCTGTACGAGGAACCTGTACCTGTTCGCCCGGGAATTCAATAAAGTTTTGGTTAAAATCTGTACCAAACACAAGGCGATTGCAGGAAAAAGTCACTCGGGAAAAAGCGAACTGAAAACTAAGTCACCATTATTTTGCAATGAGGGGAAAACTAAGGCATGTTTAGAAGTGTCGCCAAGCTGGGAGAGGAAAGTTTTATTAAGACAACCAAAACTTCAGATTAGCGGAAAATTCTGACGATGATTGCGAGAAGATACGCGAAGCTGTTCGTCTGCCCGATAGTAAACATAGAAAAATGTTCAGCAGGTCATTTTCAGGATAGGCTTAAGCTATGGTCAAGTGAAACACTGACTGTGACATAATTGAATAAGAGTTCATATGAGCTTTGGTATGAAAGCAGTATTAAAACACGAGGTGGAACAAATCTACCTAAAAAGAAACGGGGGATGATAATACACGATTTTCCCAGAGGCATTTCGAAAGAAAAAAACCTCCTATCCAAATGACCTCGATGGGCTGAAGCTAGCTTAGCGTCTTACTCTTAACACCTCCCTCAAGAAAGCGCGCTATAATCCCTGCTGGTTACATGAAAATTTAGCTCTTTTTCCCAGTTCCCACTGGCGATACTATTTGGCGAGATTTTTAAGAGTTCCCTTTTTCCCGAGTGACTTTTTTTTGCGCACTACACAAGGTTGTTGTTTTGCCTAATTGTGTGGATTCATTCTCACTTATTTAAATGCTCTATTAAGATTCTATTTTGCTTTTCTAGGATGATTTCACAGCCGAAATGATGCATAACTTTAAAATTTCCAACAAGCGCTTATAAAACAGGCAAAAAATTATTAATCTGGTGGCTATTCTTTTTCATGTAATTTAAATCTGCCACATCAGCATAAGTAAAATCATGAGAATAAAATATGAAAGTACTTCAAATCGATTGATAATAATTGCGAGAGTATACTTGTATTGTCTTATCCTGAAACAGATAATTTTTATTATCATTTGTGCCCTAGTCTGTAGTAATATAAATTATAAAAGCAAATAATACTCATTAATTTAAAAGGAATTTCAACGGGTTACACACTTTTAAATGCTTTCGAAAAAAAGAAGTAAATGTTTTGGAACAAAAACTTCTAGCAGCAACTTATTTGAAATAAGAAATATACTCTTATTATTAGAGTTATTCTTCTTTAAAAATGTTTCATGTAATCAAGCTGTGGATAGTAAGACATGTTTTTGCGCTTTCCTAAATTCTTATTCCATAATTTAAAAATGTTGCGGAATGCGCGGTAATAAAATTTCTAAGTGCTAAATAAGCAACATTATTAATCGGAAACGGAAAAATCGTCAGTCATTACTTCTACAATAAAAGACGACTCCAAACGAATACCCGAAAAAGATGCATATGGTTTTTCATGTTTCTAAAGTTAAATCGTTACTAACGAGGAAAAAAATCTGCTCACGCAGAGATAAATTGCAAAGTCTTTAAATACATCTGTAACAATAAATAAAATAATAAACCAAGATTTAAGGATTAAACAAGCTAAAAAACATAATATTTCCCAGCTTCTGGAGGAATATGGCTCAACGCAGAACTATTTGTTAAATCCTGTATAAAACCTATTTAGCAGGAGTTAAATTGAATTTCATCGAAATCCTTGATTACGCATGTGTTTACCTAAATGACTGCAACAAAAATGGTCTATTTATCATCGAAAATGAAGGGGGTTCGTTACGAAACTAAAAATAACAAGGGGGTTTAAAATCGCCTCAACGTACTATAAATAGAAAGTTTTATGTCCGACATTTACAATTCTTTATCCCAGTGACTTTCAGATAATGAAAGTTCACCAAGACAAAGCAACAAATCATACTTCGAAAAGTACCATTGCATTCCTTGAAAAAATGAAGACTGATACAAGTATACTTTTTCAACGTATTCCTGCGAAGTCCCCTGATATGGACTGTCTATGATATCATTCTAATAGCAAACACACCACGATTGATAAACTCTGGAATGTAGTGAAAGAGGAATGGAAATCAATATCCCTAGAAATTTCGCGAAAAGCACTAAATCTCAATGTAGACTTATGGTCCAGAAAAAAGGCCAGTTAGAACACGGTTCTAAATATTAATTAAACGGCCTCTCAATCCTTCTAAAATATGTAAATACCCTCTTTAAATATGTCGTAGAAATATAACTTTAAATCATAGCAACAAACAATAGTATCATAATTGATTACAATGAACGGAATTTGATAAATGAATAGATTAAACTGAATCAATTCATCACTTATGCAAAACAGAAACGAAGCTTTTTGTTGTCAGTGTCCTAAAACCTAAGCAAAATGTCATGCAGAATAAAAATACTTCTGGCGATAAATCTAATTGAAAAACTTATTTGCCACAGCTGAGATAGCTGAATTTAAAATAATAATAAAGCAACTATTTTGAAAGACAATGAAGCTACATTTAATTCAGGTAAATTTGCGAAGTATGATTGGTCTTTCCTGTTTCTTTATGTCATCACAGAGTTACTTCCGTAATGTGTTTTCGGTCACTGAAATTTTCTTTCTCGGGATTATCGAAACCGACAAATCCCAAGTAAGAAATCTTTGGAATTTTTCCAATCTTAGCAAAAACATACATAAATTTACATATTTTGGATATTATGCAACTGAAGTACATTTCGTTACTAGTCCTCCAATTAGAATTAAGTGCCTCATTTTGCGATGAGAGACCTTAACTCAACAAAAATAACTTTCTGGGGGGGAAGAAATCAGCAGTCTACTCATTTAGTGACAACATAGCAAAAGGAAATATCAAAATTACCGCAATAAGGGGGAGAACCGGCCGTTATTAGAAAATACTTAGAGTCGTTTCCATAATTCCGTTTCATATCCAAATGATAACTCATATAAGCACATCCGTTTCCTGTTTCATTACAGGTATCGCATTGTCCGCTCAAATAAGCATCCCAACTCGAGCACTTGTGAGCAAGCATCTGGCAGTGTCGACGGTTTATGGTTTCTATGAACAACATTGGCGCCCTCATGTGGCTGCAGATCATATCGCGAACACCTGGTGAACAGAAATGAAGACAACATGAGTACAGATATCTGTGTTCTAAAAAATGACATGAAGAAATAAGTTAATAATATAGAAGCAAGTGATTAGTTATACTATAAAAACATAGAAGATGAAATATTTTTCGATATTGTACTTTTGTACGTGTTCTTCAGTGCCATGACGACTAAAATGAAACTACTATG
Organism: Stegodyphus dumicola; assembly: GCF_044657685.1. Classification (NCBI taxonomy): domain Eukaryota; kingdom Metazoa; phylum Arthropoda; class Arachnida; order Araneae; family Eresidae; genus Stegodyphus; species Stegodyphus dumicola. Next base: position 175,617,258 of record NC_140769.1, read on the forward strand.
TTACACTGTGAAAATTAGTCCAATTGATTGGCGTAAATACTGTAATTTAATTTTTTCCCTTCACGCAGATCGCTTGATTATAAATATAAAAATATTTCCAGAAGGTCTTTCTATATACAAGGAAGATAAAGTGCAAAATAACTAAATCTGTCTGCATCAATATTTCAGCATTGTTTGAATTACATTCTTTACTAACCAAAGCAAGTAAAATAATCTTCTAGAACATTTTATTTTGAATATTTTTCTCAAAAATTAAAATAGAATAGGTTGACATTATTTTTGAAAAGGTAGTCAATTTTTAGTGTTTGATTATCTTTATCATATAATGCAAAATGAATTTTCGTTGATGAAGTGAGACGTTCAAGTATCTTCTCCAAATAACGAATGTTCATTGCCTTTTAAGTATCTATCATATAAATAAAACTAAATCAGATTATATTCATATCTAGACTGCGTTATTTGTTTACAATAATTTTCTAATACATTTCCAGTAATCAACAGTTTTCATTTCCCAAATGATCCGGAATCTCAAATGCCGCTTCTCTTGATATCTAGAACGGTAACATGCGTCGGTCACCAGATTTCGGCATAACAATTTAGTGGCGCCATCTAGTGCACTACAGATTACTAAAATATTTAATACTTCAAATTAAAGCGCTGAGGCATAAATTAATAGTTTAATTTTTTTAAAGAAGACTAGGAATACTAGAGACAAAATCCAAATGCAATTCTCAAGCGAAACACTCTAATAAACTGTAATTTATTCCATTTTCTTTTATTTTGATTCCCAATTAAGTAAATTTTAGTAATGTTAAAAAATAAGGAATTATCAAATCGAAAGGATCCCTTAAATTGTTAAGTAGATGTAGAAATTTAACATTTTATCCACTTAGCTCTTACGTTACTGATAATCATAAAACTGCAATAAATTTGCTGTATTTTGAGGAACTGGTAAGTATTTTTAAAATTTTCAATGAAAAAAAATATTCCTTATCATTACCGATAAATTATTGTTGATGAATAAATTCTAACACGATATATTAATTATTTTCCAAACGATAAACCTTCCTTATTATTCTTTATTCAGTTATGCAGTTTGCGCTTTTTTTTTTTTAGTCCAAAGGGATTTGAATCCCGAAGGACTATTAGTTTCGTTTTGGCATTTTGCGTCGGACTCATAAATGTCGGTTCACTTTTCAAACTGTTGCCACAAAATGTTAGAGTCCTGCATTATATTTGAAGAAATTAAATAATGAAAAATCTGCATAAATGTATGTATATTTCTCGTATTGTGATAAAACAACGGTACATAGAGTCATCGAATTTTGAATAACGTAATCCTCCAACGAATATGAGCATGTGGAAGACCAAATTTGTTTTATGATCGATTTCCTATTTTTTAAAGTTATTTTTTAAAGTTATTTTTAAAACTTTGACGAATTTTTGATTAACAAACTCAAGGATTTCAAAGCGAGCAATGGCAACGTTGTACAGAAAAAACATTTTTATCTCCAGCGAGGGAGTCTCTGTATCGGAAATTCTAAAGATATGCTCGTTTTAAAACTATTTTGCGATATTGCTGTTGCACTGGATCTTATGGTTTAAGTGCGAGGAACATGATATTTAATAAAGAAAGGTAACACACAAAATGTTAAAAAACGCCCCTTTGGCGTAATTTAAAATCTGAAACATTTCAGATTTTTTTTTTTTTTTTTTTTTTAATTTATTGTATATGTTTAAGGTTTAAAAAAAATGCACTTTTACGTTATACTAGCGCGTTTCGCATTTAAATTATAATCACTATGAAAACATCAGCAGAATTTCACAGAAACATTGTAGTCGCTCTAGAAAAGGATAATTAAATTAAATTTTTATTTTATATCGATATTATATATATATATTACTTTATATTACGTATTATTCCATCGACCGGCCAAGTAGCACGATTTAGCGCCATTTCCTTTAGAATTCTGCAGTAAAGATTGGCGAACGTTCCCACAATTTCTGTCAATGGTCGACGGGGCAATACGCAAGTACCTATTAAAGATTATTCAAGCTCCGTAAAGTAGCTTATTTAACAATTTATGGGGCAATATGGACAATAACAATATGGGATATAAAAGTAACCTCAAAATCTAAAATATCTGAATTTTCAATACACCTTTAATGAGCTAAATAAACTAACTTGAAACATTAGTAAACTCATAACTGCAATGTATATACATATTTAAGATAATTTACATGCGTTTAGTGGATTAAAATTGTAGTGCAAACTTACCTTCTACAACCCCTCGTTCTAATAGTGTTTTCAACGAATTTGAGGCAGTACATTGTGGTTGCACTTCACCACCATTCGGATAAAAATCCACATGGCCAACTGTCTCAACCATTCCAATACCTAAAATGAAATCATTACAAGAAATATAAGTATAAAGAATCAGCAAATTGACGTCTGACAAATGAATTTACTTGAACTATTAATAATAGTGAATAGTCTATTGTATATGAAGATCATAAAAATTCATAATTTACTAAATGCATAATTTTATTAGGACTGCTCTCGCATATATTGATTGCCTCCTCTTATTTCTATATAGCACTGCAAGCAAAAACAATATAAAAAAATTGTTTTTTTTTTAAGTCAATTCCCACTTGGTTCCAATAAACAGGAATAAATAAGTAGGAATTGGCTTTAATATGTGAAAAACTTATTAACATCAAGTGTCATCCATTACAAGTTTAAAAATATGTATTTGAACTTGAGTGGAGGAATAAAAAGTATTTTATTACCAATTGAAAATTTGAACGAGATATAGGAAGAGTGTGAGCTAATAGTAGGAATTTAAAAAAAAAAAAAAAAAAAAAAAAAAAAAAGACCTTGAAAAACAGTGAGATTTGGAAAATCTTAAAAGTAAATTTTTTAAAGCGTTTGAAAGAAAAAATTTCATGCGAAATTGAAAGATTAAACTAGATTTTTACAGAAGCGTGATATAATATGAAATTAATGGCGTTCTTGTAAATTACTGAATGGTTTATGTCTGCTGCACACATATAAATTTCCTAAATTCTAAAATCTATCTAAATACGATACATATTACTCGTATTTCATTTAACTAATGTATACTGCTAACAGAAGTGTTATAGATAAAAAGCATAAAATTTGTAAGATTTATTATTTAAATTAACCAGTTATTTATAATTTCAGCCTTTACTATAAATTCTCCTTTCCGTTTGCTCACCAGAAATGTAAATGAGAATATATTTAAGCTGAGGGAGTGTAAGACACATCTCATTTCGACCTCTCGTAACCACATTTCGTATTTCTTGCCAACTTTGATAAATTTGTAATTCTTTGATTTTGCCTTCCTGTTGCCAACATTTAAATTTGATACGCCAGTTAAGAGTTTTTGAGCCAGCTTAGTTTTAAATTCAGTTGTGTATTTTTGGACAAGTAATCTACGTTTCAAATTTGAATTTGACTGTTACTTTAGTTACATAGCCACAAGCGGTAATTGATTCTGTTAGGGCAAGAAGTGCTTTTATGTTCAATAATTTTTTATATGCAAGAAGTTGTTTTAATAAAAAGATTGTTTGAACCTTTTCAAGAATCTAGTCTGCCTCACTCACACTCATGTTTCTAATTTTAACAATCACACATCAGAAAAAACATTAAAGCATCTATAATTTCAAATGGAACGCAGATCTACTTAAATTAAGATGTATATCCTTCCGACATCATTGCGGTGCCCCCAGTGAGTAAGTATTTATGATCATTTCAAGTTATTGAGGGAAATGGTAATGATAAAAATTGTATTAAAAAAACAAATTATTCAAAACTATACAAAAATTCAATACGTGTTTTCAAATGGACTTCAATTATTAGTTCAGTTACACTGAGATTATGCAACCCTACATACTCTCAAACGATAATTCTTTGAATTTTCTAGCACTGAAGGCAGATTTATATACTGAAAATTGGTTGCCACAGAATTCCGTCATTGAAATTAGGACAAAAATTATATTTCTCCATACTTCTAAAAAGTTGCTATATGAAATTTAAAAACTTTTTCTGTCAAAAGTCACACAGAAGTAGTATCAAATTTTACTCATGAGAAAATATATCGAGAGCAATTGTAATTAAAAGTTACGATTCCAAACGATGTAAAATAAGAACCACTAGTCAGAATGACTTAAAAACACATAATACAGTTAACAAAGGATGAGGGCGCCTGGCGTCTAGCAGAGTTAAGCAGGTGTATGCCCCTCGTCCTCCACTATCCAGCCTTTATTGAAGAATTTAAGAATAATACTAAGATAACGGGATTTTATTTGAAGTTAAAAATACTTCCAAAATACACTGGTAGATGACGTCAAAAAAGAGAATTTGCCGAAGGGATAGGCGCTAGGTCACAAGCAAAATGAATAGCGCGTAGGGAATGGTACTATTCGCCGTGGCCATTTCGCCATCGGGTCGTTTCGCCATCCAGACGTAATGAACGAATGTATTACATTTTGCCGCATTATATTAAGTTGATTTAAACTAACAACTCTGTGTACTTTAATAACTTGATTTGATAAACATTTTATATAAAATATAAAATGTTTAAAATTAGATACACAACTGAATTATTAGAATACACAATTGAATGCACATCCATACTGCAGCGTTACACATGACATACTTGTACACGCATAATTTTAAAATCAGTGATATAACTACTGTTATATCAGATGTTTAGCCCCAATTCTCTTTTGACATAATTTTCCAACTATGTGTAATTTCTTTATATCTCATACTTGTAAATAACTATACATATAAAAAACAACCTTTATTAAGTATAGAAAAGAATTATTAAACTAAATAAATTTAATAATAGTATAATAAGACAAAATAATACACAATCAGGTAAAGAAAAATATGTCTTGACGGCGAAACGGCCACGGTGAAATGGCGACGGCGAAGAGTTAGACCCTCTGCGTACGCTCGCCCTACATCAGTTCCCATTATTCTGCGTGTCAACGCTTCGTCATGACACTCTCCTGAAGAATATTGTTTATTGTATATTATGTTTTTAAATTAAAATTTTCTTCCAGAATGGAGATTGTGTGTTAACTTCTCTCTACCATTATAGTATTTAAGATCTAGTCCAGTGTCTACAAACAAGCCATGGACAAGCAATCTGAAATTCAAAGAAAGTGGTACATTGGACATGAAGCCTGGCAGAGGAACGAAAACAATTGCTTATACTCCAAAGAAAGATACGGCTACAGCATTATAAAAAGAGACGAGCAGTAGTGTGGAAAGCTATAGAAACGGGGATTTGCTCGATCGTTAGGACATGCCTGCCAGCACTGTTAGTAAAATGTTACAAAATATCATGCCCAATTTTCCATACAAATTACACGTATTCAGGAGACCCACCTGCCACAAAGAGAAGCATTCTTCCTACAATTTCTTTCTCGGGTTGGAGCGAACAATGACCGATGACCATGGAACATTTTGTGGATAACGAAGCCTATTTCCGTCTCCAAGGCCCATTTTCAATGCACAAAATCCCAGCGAGCAGGAAATAATTTCCACTGTAACCATTGCCTCTTCATTCTGTTACGATTACAGTGTGTCGCGAGTTCATGGCATTGGTTATCATTGGCCCATTCTTTTCGAGGAGACTTATGATCCCTTTACTTGTCCCTTGACTAATCAAAGATAAGAATCTCGTTGATGCTAATACAACAACTTCCTTCTTGCACTTCATCAGTGCAAGTAGGGAGGTCCCGCTCCTCCATCCTTTGCAAAACCGCTACTGAGTATCCATTTTGGAAATAACAGGTTTAACAGCAGTCATTTTCCAACAGCCTGGCCGCAAATGTTCACCTCACATCAATTGCTGCAAAATCTGCCTTCAAAGTCGTCTCAAAAATGTTGTGTACATTAGTCGGATTGCGAACATGACGCCTGAAGGTAGGCATCCATCCTGATGCATTTGATCTTTTGTGGAGCATACTGTTTTTTGCTTCAACTCGTACAAAAGCACGGCGGACAATCTACTGAACATTTCTTGCGTCAGTTGTTAATGCTAGTTTTGTAATTTTCTTTTTATCATGCTTTCGTAAGTTCTTGTAACTTATTTCACTTGTTTGACAGTAATATCAGCACAAACTCACAAAATTCATCGTGCCATGGAGTTCAAGATTGCGCCTATCGTTGGCAAGAGCCTGGAGCACCATACAGATGACAGTATGACTTTGCTCAGTTCAATCCCTAATTTTGATAGAGAGCACAGCGGGAGGCAAATTTCACTAGTTCACATCTGCGTAGCCGCCGAGGGAGTGCCTTCTAGGATGGACCAATAGGCATCCAATACCTCTGTTATGTCACATGACCTTTCGCGTGCCTTAAGATTTAAGCAAGATGGTTGAAAATATTCTGCTACGGAATTTTCAGTAAAAAATAATTAAAGCATCGTCCATTTCTTCTGAAAATTTTCATTGCAAAGTTAGATAAAATATGAGCAATTGTGAAGTTTTCACTACCTAGTTGAAAGAATTTGAAATAAATACAAACGCATGGATACTCTGCAAAAATATCCATGTGAAATATTACTTAATAAGTGGTAAATGAGATGAAGAAATAAATATATGATAAACATCTGAGCCCAAATGCTATCATTACATAAAACTATGCATATGAGAAAAATATTTACGCTAGTTATACGTGTTATTAGAAGTCAGCACTTTTTATTGTAGTCTACATGAAAAAGATGTTCTATAACAATAGCCAATGCAGAATTTTATTCAAAGTGAATTTTACTAATTTGCATTCGTATACATTTAGTGTGTTAAATTTTTAATAACTGCTCACTCTTAAATTTACTGTCTACACAAGAAATACTCATCAAACAGAATGAATTTACCTTATTCATAACGAATATATTCAATTTATTCACATATAACTTTTAACGATGTATATAATCAGATCATACACAATATGTATTCTGAATCTTACACTTTAAAAATCAAAAGAATGAAAGCTCTGAAATAAGAAAAACTAAAGTCATTGTAACACTTTCAGTCCTTCTCAGCTCAATTAAAAAACGAAACTACACATTTGAGTTCTCTTAATCCACTTAAATGCATAATATTCTAGGCTAATTGTTGCTTGAGTCACTTTCTCGATGTAAAGAGCGATAATATGCCTTGAACATCAATCCAAATATTAATGCGTGTTAAAAATCGCGTAAGTGAAATGTCAGCGATTAATTAAACTCATAAAACGAAAGCAGTACGAGATTTTCTACTATTGCGCCATACATTTATAACTGCGAAACAAATGCAATTAAAACGTAAACAGCATACGCTCACATGCACGAAGATTTAGCTTTACAAGAGCAATAGTAACTCATTGGTCCACTTTCGAAACTCTTCTACCTCTCGAGAGAGCTTTCGGCTCGCCGCATATTTAGAGCCACAAAATTTTATTGTTCACGTACATCCAGGTAAAATTTCAGGTCACTCTGACAAACAGTTCTTGCTTTACAGCATTTTGACATTGAAACATTATTTTAAAATTTATATTCTAGGGTATATGAATATACTTGATTTTAAAATATAATTATAGGTTTAACTTCATATAGATATTTTGGATGATGCATTAATTAGAAAAAACTAAAAAGCCGCAAAACGTTGTTAGAATCTGTTTTGTGCCATTATTTTTGGGTAGAAAGACGTCGTAGTTACAGGATCCATTGAATAATAATCATTTATTGTTGTGCCTGATACTTATCTCAAGAAACTATTCTAAGGTTCATTAAAACAAAAGTACGTTTCTTGTACACAGACAAAAATTATATTTTATTCCCATATCTATAAAGCACCTGAAATGAGAATTAATAGGCTTATGCTATCAGAATTATTAAGTTTAATGCCTTTACTACTTCATTCCTCATGCGCGAAAATCAAGATGAATTTTAAAAAGTCAGGATGAGAGGTGCGCTATCTAGCTGTGGACAATTTCGATTTGTAATATCCAATTCACACTTTAGTGTTGTATTTTTATTACTACTATTCTTGACCCTGTAACTGATGTGTAGATTTGACTTTCATATCTGCAGCATTTTTTGACATATTTGTTAACCTAACTTTGCTAAGTCATCTAAAATAAACAGTCATGTAACATAACATATATGTTCAGAACAGTAGGGATTGGATCATTCAGTTATGGCAAAGCACGCGGGGGCTATCTGCCTAAAGGGAGGGATGCTTTGGTGGAAGACTTTCTGAGGAAAACTGGCTCGTATACACGTTACACATGGGGAAAACCACGAAAACACCCATGCAGCCAGCCCGTTCGCGAGAATCGAACCTCGGACCGAACTACCAGTGTTCAGCGTCTTTACCGCTCGGCCGCTGGTGTGCCTAAGAACAGTTTGGTTTATTTGATTATGACAAAGCACTCATGTGCAATAAGCTTGAGAAGGAATGTCTTCGTGGAGGTCTTTCTAAGTGAAACTGGCTCGCATACACGTCACACATGAAAAAAACCACGAAAACGCCCATGGGTATTCGAACCCTAGCCGTACCATCAGTGTTCAGCGATTTTACCAATCCGCCGCTGGGGGTCCTTATAAGTTCAAAATCATTCAAAAATGACTTGTTACCTGGGTTACTGTTCTAAACGGTACTTCCGGAAAATCCCGTCAACCACAAGAGACGACGCCAAACCAAAAAAACCTATTTACTAAATAAAATAGAAAACGTTCTTTTCTTATTTTTCTTTCGAATTTATTATATTATCATTTATTTGTATTTAATTTTTCATTAAAAATTGCCATTATTTTTTATCAAGGGGATGTGCTGTAAAAGCGATTATTTTCGCTAGGCGCCATTTCGGGGCCATTAACACATTTTTTGAGGCAATTAAAATTCCATAACTTTGGAAATATTCAACAGAATATTTCCAAAGTAGTAGGCAGTAGTAGCAGGCATCTTCTGTAGTAGGCAGGTCCCAAATTTTAATCTTTTTTTTTTTTTTTTTTTTTTTTTTTTTTTTATTTTTTCCCCCGAATATGCGTGATAGAGGGAAAGAAAGGAGTCGGTTACACCAAACCCAGCGTATTTGAAAAAGACTTTTCCATTTCTGGCGAAAACTCGCGTAGTTTGGCGTCTTTTCTTTAATAGGAAAAAATGGTCGACGGGATTTTCCGTAAGTACCTTCTATTTTTTTTCTTGGTATACATTTTTGTCAGCCTAATGTTAAATCTATTTCATTCTCACTACGTTCGCTACATGAGTTATTTAGCTCTCATTTCTTCGTTTATATTTCATCACTATTTCTTTTTCTGGCAATCATTAAAAACTTCATCGGATTTAACTTTGGTATGAAAAAATATTGATTAGAATATTTCTTTCGCTTCATTACACATTCGATTTCCATTGTGTACTTTAATGTCGCCACTGCAACAACAAAGGAACAATTTGGAAGATTGAAACTTAGTGTAGCGCGTTAAGTATAGCTAATCAAATTTCTGATCACCTAAGTATTTCAGGTACTCAATGGCAACCAAAAAATAACTAAAGTAAATGCATATTAATGACAATCAAAACCAGCATTTAAAACAACATGAAGTCACCTTCGTTAAAACCAGAAACAACAAAATAAAAAGATGTGAACTGACGCCAGCGACTACAAAGCTGTTAAAACCAATTTGATGTAATTTATTATTTGTCATGTGCTTTATTAAAACCAATTTGACAATAATTTTAGTATTTGACATGTGCTTTATTAAAACCAATTTGACATGTGTATTTCAAAGAAATCAAATAGGATTCATAATATTAAATTTAAAATGCAGTCACTTATTTCATAAATATATAAGTTAATACGCAGTCAGAAAATAAATTATCCAAATATGTTAATTCTCGCTGAAAAACAATTTTTCTGTATTTTGAACATACTTTCTAGCACAGCTGATTGGAATGCGAAAAGCGTGCTGAAAATACAAGCTGATCGATTGAATCAAAAAGTATTTACTAATTAGAGCACTGTGACTAAAAGATTTCTTAGGAAGAAAAATATTTTCTGAGTGTGGCATGGTACTAACCAGACTAAAGCAGCCAAATATTCTTACCTCCAGCGTCCGTGTGAATAACATCCACGAAAACAGCATCTGATCGATCAAGTTTGCCTCTCGGTGAGATGTTACTGAAGAGATATGTTGCAGGATCCAAACCTGCCAAAAAGTAATTAACATTATTGATTTTCTAGGTAGTTCAATATTTTCCTAGCACAAATTGTAAATTCACCAGTGTTGTAGAGAAAAATGTGGACCCTAGCAGTGATTGTGGTGTAGACCCATAGCGTAAGAAAAACAATTAGATAAATAATTACTTTATAAAAAGCAATCCATATTTGCTTTAAATCAACAAATCTATTACCACGAAAGGAATATATATATATATATAAATTAATGACGACCAGCAGCAGGCCCATAATATAGTACAAGAAAAGCAATTAGAGAAATAATTATGTTATAAGAAATAATGCATATTTTCTTCTAAATTAACAAACCTCTACCACCACATTATATACATATATATATATAAATTAACGATCAAAAGCCCCATAACTGGGTATATTTCACTAAAAAAACATATTTTATAGTGCAAAAAAAATTGTGAAAATAGTTTGTATTGTGAAAAATTGCGAAAGTAATTTCATTTTACTTATTGATTATTTTACCTTGGATTTTAAGATTTTTATGTGTTAATTATTTTACCTCAAGAACATTACGTATAAAAAGGAACTTGCGCTTAAATCTAGACTCTTGAGTTTTTATATAAAAAATGGATACTGTTCTGCTGTCGGGACCGGATACAGAAATGTACAAATGTATACACGTGTATATGTAAGTATGTGCATATATGTATTATTTATATATACACAGACATTCGTACTGGCATATATACATGCAATACATGAACACGCACATCCATACATACATGCACACATTTCTGAATTCAGTCCTGATACATTAAAAAAAAAAAAAGAGCCCAAAACAGCCACTTCAAAAAACTTATGGTAATTTGTACCGTCTTATCCTCCTCTCTCTGCAACCAGTCCCTAGGCGGTGCTGATTTTAAAAGGTCATTTTATTTGTTTGGCATCTCACTTCCCATATTCTTCAAGCTCTGCATTCGAGACTCTTTATGGTCTTGTCACATCTAATGGTGAATTAGAAGCTTTTCCGAGAAACGCGTTTCTGTTAGCACACTGTTTGAACGGCGGTGTCTAGCAACAACAACTGCGTTCAGCGATCGATTGGTTTCGCGTAAATAGCCGTACTTACGCTGAGGAAAATACTACTCCGGCACCTGTGTTTCAAGATTTAGATCTGATCTCTTCCTTAACACCCGTTCATTAATAATTCCAGACCTGTGTGTTAGTTTTGGTTTGATTTGGTTTATGTGATTATAACAAAGCCTCCAGAGCTATCTTCTTAAGAGAGAGATGCCTTTGTGGAGGGCTTTCTAAGAGAAACTGGCACGTGTACACATTACACAAGGAGAAAACCACTAAAACGCCCGTTCTCGATATTCGAATCTCGAACCGAACTACCCGTATTCAGCTACTTTACCGTTCGGCCGTTGGTGGGCCCCGTAAGTTAGCTTCACAACACGATACTTAACAGAAAATAGTGATTCACATAAATAACAGTAATCAAAAGGGGCTTTGGTTTGTATGATGCCCTTCTCAAAGCGAGAAGTTTTCTTTGATAACTAAATTTCCCATTTGTTACATATGGTTTTTATACAGAGTCGTTTTAAAGATCCAAAATCCTTCCATCTTAATTTCAAATTTTATCGTGAATTTACTTGTTTTAACTCAAATATAAAAGGGATTTAAAAGGATTATTTTACTTCTTTAGAGATGAAAATAGATTATATGCTAAGAAAAATTTTAAAGAATTATTTGTTTAATTCTATCCAAAAGAGTGCGTTTTGTTTTTAATTTACACATATATATACGTTAACCATGAGGCCGATTATTATCGGCTAGGATGGTTATAGTGCACTCGTATATTACATTACATTTAAATGCATATCATGTGCAAACACCGTATGCACACGTAGGGAAGCAAATTTATTTAGAAGAAAACTTTCATGAAGAAGAAAAGTATTTCATTTGTCATCAAAAAATATTTGATAAACTCGGTCCTGAAATCTGTGATTTTATCAGAAACCACGTATAAATGTATCTTATATGTTTGTTGCAAGTGACTTCCTTTCTTAAACACACTAATTCACAATATACCAAATTAGACTAAAAGTATTATCCTACTATTTTCAAGCACTCCCACATGTATAGTAACATTACTAATAACTTAATGGCTAAAACATTATGTGCAACTACTAGACATGCTCAGGTGAATAAAGTTTTTATGATCCTGCAGTTGATGTATAAAAATTCTGAATAGCGACTTAGATTAACAACATGAATCCATGATTTATGTAATATACTGAAAGCGTAACCATTTCTGAATAATAGAAACTTCTCTGAAATTTTTTGTTTCTATGGTTCCCAACTTTTTATAATAATACCGAAGCGTTTTAATTTATTTGTATTTATTGACCTCCTGGATAATTTTTTATAATCAAATACTTTAAAATCTTAATAATTCCTCTAAATAGAAGTTACTTTTGAACACTTATTTCATAACAGTGAAATATAATCACCTGTGATACGCTGTAAACCTTTTACTCGTTCACCAACATGTCCTGCAACATGAGAGCCCAAACTATGTCCTATCAGGTGAAATTTACTCGGCTTGGCTCCAAACTGATTCTGAAATGTAAAGAAAGATTAAGAGAAAATAAATTAAACTTGAAGCTGCTCACAGTATTATGTATGCAATACAACTGTTATTCAATTATTTCGGAATTGATAGCTTAAAAATTTCTTAGCTGTAAATTTTTGCAGTCAAACTAGAAAATAGCATAACCTACTGAATTCTGGTACGGTGCGAAAACATCCTCATTAAAACACCCTGTTTTTCGTAAACTTTCATAATAAGAATTTTAATGGCTGTAAGTCTTTCTGAGATAAAACTAATATTCTTAAACAAAAATAGAGTTTACAAAAGACGATTAAAAAAATAATGTTTTCAACAGTAGCAGAAATAACGAATTTGATTTGTAGTTTGATTATAAGATACCGTGACCGCCAGTATGTAAAAAATTTGAGAAAGTATTCCAAAGCTAAGGCACTGGTTTTGTTTGAGACGACTGTTTGAGATAATATAAGCTCAATGTGTGCATTTACTTTTTTCCTTCGCTGAGACAGTGAAATAACCGATAAGAACTACGCAGGTTATCTAAAAACCACATGTTTGAAACAATTTCACCATCTAGCTTCAAATATTTAAATTATAAAAGGAAATACTTGAATATATATCAGTATCAGAAAAAAAATATTTTGAGCAAAGCAGTAATACTTGAGAGTTATTTGAAAAGGCAAATTAGAGCAAAGCATTTTATTTTCCAAACGTGGTCCATAAATTTAATTTGCTTAGTGTATATATTAAAAAGGGAAGGAATTTCTCTTCAAATTGCCAAAATAAATTAAAACAGGCAACTTTTGTATTTTTAAAGATCATTTACTCGGTATTACAAACAATTTTATTTTACGTTTAATTTCATTATTCAAAACCATAGTGTTCATTAACTAAATTTACTAATACCCACTAATTAATAAACACTACATTCTAAAACTTAATGTGAAGCTAATATTTAAAAAAAAATAGTAGTCTTGGGTTATCGTGAAAGAAAATCGCCTATCCTGAAACGAACCAACAAGCAGAAAAAGCGCGGCAAAAAAATTTGAAAAGGCAACGGAAAAGAGGATCTTTTCGGTTATATGACAACCACCAGCCAAATAATTTACTCTTACATGAGCGAAATTGATGCTTTCAGCGAAAAACCAATTTAATTATTAGCCCGTTTCGATTTGAGAAAAAACTTCCGACATTCTTGTTGTTTCTACAATTAATGTTAGTACGTCTTCAAAAGGGTTCTCTTTCCTTCCGATTCCTTCTTAACGACTGGAAATTATACAGAGTCGCGCACAGTATTTTTTCAGAAAAAAGGGTATTTTATCTCATGACTGAATATAAAAATGATCATTGAAATGCAGCTACATATTAATGATGAACGCATGTAGAGATACAGCGTTAAAAAGTTTCAAGAAAAATAAAGCCACTCGTTTTAGAAACTGGTTCTATAATTCCCGACTACCAGTTACAAAAGCGTTATGGTTTACTTATTTAAGGGCAGAGCTCCCGTTCATTAAACGTTCAAAACGAATAAAAAATTAGCGAAACAGCTGATATAATTCTATTCATAAATGTGCAAAACGGTTGCTGATTGGTAAAGTTACGTTGTCTGAGCGAGATGTGAAGAAAAGCTGGTTTTTGAATAAACAATCAACTTCAGCGTTAGTCGCAGAGGAGACTATTTTCTTCCATGGTGGCGGCTGCTTCATAAAAATACATAAAAATTATCATGGAAGAGGTTGGAAAAAGGACTTACAATTAATATTTTTAATACTTCAGAGATCTCTTCACCAACTTGCTGTGTGTTTCCAGCTGCTCTAGTATAAGGTATGAAATTCCCGTAACTCCAGTCGACAATTATCACATTGAGGTCATCCAATAAAAGAAATTCATCTTTCATAGCCTGTAAACAACTTAAAATCATGCACTTGATACTATGCATGCAATAACGTATACTTAGACATATATTATGTTTTCATAGATAAAACAATTTTATATATAACAAGCATACAAGATAAAAATATTACATTTACGTCATCATGGATCCGGTTGAAGCATACTCTGACGTATATCGTAATATACAAACTGTCTTCACTTAGCGTATATTTATTTACGTTTTCAGATTTGCTTAATTCTGTCGTGAGTTCTGCCTTTGTCACGTCAATGTTAGCAAGTGTTCAAACTTTAAAGAAGTCATTTCGTATAAAACTGTCGCATTTTCTAATTAATATTTGATCCTGGTGAGTTAATTACACATTGTTTGATAATTTTATTGAACACATGTTATTCAAGAATAAAGGGAACTATAGACTCATAAGACACACTCTTGACATAAATAAACAAACTAAAAAGGTCATTCCGAAATATTGCTGCTATATATGTTTACAGAAACTTATTTGGATACTTACGTATTATCGCAACCATCTTAGTAGAAGTAGCCAAATTCTCAGGAAGTGTCAACTCTAGTAACCATGCTCATAACAATTATTTCAGTCAAGCAATGCCGCTATTTTCGTATATACC
This sequence comes from Stegodyphus dumicola, assembly GCF_044657685.1. Taxonomy (NCBI): domain Eukaryota; kingdom Metazoa; phylum Arthropoda; class Arachnida; order Araneae; family Eresidae; genus Stegodyphus; species Stegodyphus dumicola. The sequence continues at coordinate 175,632,608 of NC_140769.1, forward strand.
TATCCCTCGATTTACACGGTACTCGTTTTACACGATTTCGTTTTTACACGAAAAAATTAAATTTTTTTTAAAATTAACGGATTTTAAAAATGCATATTTGGCTACATATACGCAAATACATATATCTGAAATCATTTTTTAATTTCATTCCTTTGGTAACACTAGTGACAACAACAAGGATGGAGATTCCCTGTGTTGTAAAAGGGGAATCTGCGTAGTATATATATGTATTTCATAACAGTAAAGCTATTTGGTTCATGTGAACTAGTGCAGTATCAGTATTTTAGCAGCAAAACTTACATCATTTTTATCTACATATTTGAATGTTTACTGGTAAGTTTCTCTCTTTTATATTTTCTTGGCATTTTTATAATTTACATAATTTTTTAAGGTTTTATAATGCCAAAAGATTTGAAGGAAAAAAATCAAATAAATATAAATAGTTATTTCTTTAGAAACAAAAATTAAAATATTAGATCGTCTACATAATAGAGAAACAGTAACAGATGTTGCTAAATTTTACTCCATGAATGAAGCCACAATAAGGATAATTAGAAAAATTAAGACTATTAGAAAAAATGCAGCAGCTGGAACTTCAGAAGTAAGAGCACAATTTCATATGTAAGAGATAATATATAGGAAAAATGGAAAGGCATTAGTGATATGGATAGAAGACAAAATCAAAAACGGATTCCAACTTATACTAATGCTTATACAAATACGGCTTTAAAGATTTATAAAGCACTTAAGAATCAGTCACCGTCGACTTCGTGAGATGAAAAAAAGGTATTTTTTCCGGAAGATATATAACTTATATAGATATATAGAGATATTTAAACAAAGACATTCTTTGCATAATCTAAAATTGAAAGAAGAAAGGGCATCTGCTGATTCGGATGCAGCACAACAATATCCAGCAACATTTTTTGAAATCATTGTCACCAACACCTACACTTCTGATCAGATCTTCAAAAATACTGACGAGTCCGGGTTGTTCTGGTTGGTTGTTTGCTTGACTTTTAATGGTACAAAACCTGGGGTTGTTCTGGTGTGTGTGTGTGAATATGGCAAAGCCTCGAGGGCTATCTGCCTAAGAGGAGGGATGCCTTCGTGGAGGACTTTCTAAGGGAAACTGGCTCGTATACACGTTACACATGGGGAAAACCACGAAAACGCCCATGCAGCCAGCCCGTTCGCGGGATTCGAACCTCGGACCGAACTACCAGTGTTCAGCGACTTTACCGCTCGGCCGCTGGTGGGCCTGGGGTTGTTCTGGAAAACAATGCTTGAAGGAAACTATTTAGCTAAAGCTTGCTAATCAGCTAGTGGTCATGAGGTAGCGAAAAGTCGTATAACAATTCTTTTCTGTTGCAACGCTTCAGGCGATTATATAATGAAACCATTGGTTATTAACAAATCAAAAACACCGCGCTCATTTAGGAATAAACATTCGTTTATTGGATGGGTAACTGCCAAAGCTTTCAATGAATGGTTTCATAACATGTTTGTCCCAGATGCCAAAAATTATTTAAGTAAAAAGAGATTGCCTTTTAAGGGCTCTTCTATTAACTGATAATGCGCCTGTTCATCCTCAAGATTTGCAACACGAAAATGTAGAAGTTTTCTTATTACCAATGAATACAACTTCCTTATTACAGCCGTTAGATCAAGGAATAATTTCGACTTTTAAGGCGTTGTATATCAAACAAATCTTCAGGTATGTTTTAGAACAAATGGCGTATGATGTATCTCTTGCTCTTATGCATGCTTGGAAGAAATTTACAATCTTAGGCTGTGTAAGCATGTTGGGCTGTCATATACTCAGATTACACAATCAACGCTCAACGCATGTTGGAAAGCAATATGGCCGAATACTGCTAAAGATGAGAATGATAGATTATCATTAGAGCATGAATACTCTCAAATCACTAAATTGGCCCAAAATATAGGAGAAGGTTTTAAAGATTTGGCTCAAGCAGATATTGAAGAAATAATGGCTGATAAAGAACTAAATGAGGATGAGTTAGTTAACATGATTCATGAAACAAATAAACATGATGAAGACAATGATTCTGATGAAGATAAACTGAACACGTCGCGTTCACAGCAAGTCATCAGCGTAAAACTTAATTTTGGGAAGAAAATTAGTTAATCATTTTTTACAATATGACACGACTGTTGAACGAGCTCTCCGATTCCAACCATTAAGTACTTTAATCACTATGAGGAGATTTAGAAAGATTTAGGGGGGAAAAAACCTAGGCAATTGTTAATTACGGATTTTACTACAAAGTCTTGTCGATTTGAGATCTTCCCTAATTCGTCAAACATTGAAGGAGAACCTTATCAAGAACGTAACGTTTCAAGTAATGAAAATGACATAATACCAATCAAAAAGAAAAGACGGTACTTTTCAGTTTCGCCGGCGCAAATCTCGCCAAACAGACTTTATTGGCGACAGCATACAGTATACACATAAAAAATGCTAACAAATGTTAGTTCTAAGAATTTATTTTGAAATCATAAACATTTTAATATCGTTTAAAAGTTTGCAAAAAGCCAATAAATAAAGACAATAAATTTGTAAAAAGACATTAATTTAATTTACTATGCTTTCATGGTTCAAAATCCTGATTCGCGGGTTCATATCACGTGACCCCTAGTGATCTCATCTCACGTAAACTACGCTACAAAAATATAATTCTCTTATAATTATCTACATTAATTTCAAGTTAAATTTTAATTTGGAATAAAAGTTTAAATACAAGAATTATTTCAATTCGTAGAATAGCTTACTCAGAAATTATGTAAAACCGAAGTGTTTTACTTCGCTAGTGCATTCTCGTTAGAATTGATGAATTTTAGGTACTTTTCTACATTTTCGCCTTCGGGTGAGCGGTGTGGTTGCATCCTAATTGACTTAGTTACCGCGAATGGCCTTAGGGCATAAAATTGAACTATCAAGTAAAACGTCTATGTAATTGTATGCCAGTATTGAAAGAAACAACCAATCTGATAAGAAATGGTTGAGATTTGTTTTGAAAATGAGACGTAAAAGGTTACCAGCGAGGATATTCCGTTTGGTATCAGTTGTACCATTATTGGCGACTATATCGCCTGCGCCGGCAAAACGGAAAAGTACCGAAAAGACTAATAGTCCATGAAAGTGATGGCAGTAATTAAATTTATAATAATTTTTTGAATGATCTTATATTTTCCTAATGTAAAATAAATATGTACTTCTATTACCTACATACATTTGTTATTTTACGAACGAAGTATATTTATTTTAAGATGTCTTACTTTTGTTTTATGTAAATAAATAACTAAATTATGCACATTTGGGCTGCGTTTTTCTTTTTACAAGGTTTTACATAGCAAAATCCAGGATTTCGATTTACACGGTTTCGTGCGAAACTTATCTTCCGTGTAAACTGAGGGATTGGGGGGGGGCGGTGTAAGTTGTATTTTCTATTCCAAATACCTAAATCCTGATATTTTTTGCCTTAAACTTGGTTTTAGAATATGAGCTTTTGAAATTCGCCAGCAATGAAAGAAACTAAGGTAAAATTTCGGCAGTAATACAGAATTTGATGAATTTTTTCTAAAAGGAACAACGAGGAAATGTTTTCTAGATAGATAATGCCGAAGATTGCACCGAAGCCCAGTCTCTGCAATTCTCTGATTTTTTTTAAGTGAAAGCAGATTGTTGTGTACTTCGCGATAAAATAACACAAAAAAAAAAAATTACAGAAAGATTCGGAGAAGAATGTGCCTTTTTTCCTTAATATACGACAATCCTTAGTTAATAATTCAAATTTGTATTTAAATTGCTAAAGTAGGTTATCTTTTCCTATGTTGATATTGCTTACCAAACTTACTATAAATATCGATAGTTTGAGAATCTTTCTAAAAAAGAAAGCGCGAAAACCACCAACTTGCACATGCTAAGTATCTTTTACATTTCCATCCATAAAAATTCCCCAAATTCCGCCAAGATGGTTGCGATAGTACGTAAATAGACTCATTGGAAGATATTAAATACACAGAAATATTAAATACATGAAACAACATGTAAATATTAAATACCAGGAGGCCTCATAAGACATCGTAAATTTAGACTCGAGATAGGCCCAAATCCGGTTTTTGCAAACAAAAACATATCCAAGTTACAGGCATAATTCAAAATAAATGTTATCGGAAATAAGTCCATTTTAATGTTTTCATTTTGTGACTTTCAAATAAAGAAATTTTTTAATTTGAAGTACTTATTTAAGGTTTTACACCAAAAATATTTGGCAAATATCTGATGATATTTTATTCGGCGATTAACTAGCGACATTAGTGAAGCCTCAAGATCACGAACACTTGCACTAATGTTCCGTTTTCATTAACGAGTCACAGTATCCAAAACATATTAATTAGCGGAAATAGCAGAAATATTTAGAATTAGCATGCTGGTGCTTTTTAATGAAATCCATTTTTGCAAACAGTACATATAAAAGATTATAATTAGCGAAAATAGCAAAAATATTTAGAATTAGCATGTTGGTGCTTTTTAATGAAATCCATTTTTGCAAGAAGTACATATAAAAGATTATAATTAGCAGAAATATTTAGAATTAGCATATTGATGCTTTTTAATGGAATCCATTTTTGCACGAAATGTATATAAAAGATTTCTTACGTGCATCCAATCAGCAATTCTTGCTTTATCCATAAATCCGTGAATTATGATTTTGGTATCCAGATGTGGGTTGAAGTACAGAAATCCTTCATCATTATGCAAATCTAATCTTAGACCTTCCGAAATGCTGTCTCGAGAAAACAAATAAAGTCTTGTCAACTGTCGGTGTTTGGTCAAGATGTTAGGCTGCCTTTTGCCTGGAAAAAATTAAAACCTGAAAGTGAGAAAAATAATAGAATTGCATTTATCATGTTCTGCCGTGAAAATATCTAAGTCTGAATAAAGAGTTTTCCTTAGAAAATGAATTAGGTACACATCCATTTAATTTGAGTCTGGACACCTGAACCTGTCTTTAATCTACTAACTTTTAAAGTTGGTAAATTACATCAGAGCAACTCCTTTTAATTTAGTACTTAAATAAGCTGTTGGAAAATTTTGCGTATTACAGTGCTTATAAAAAGAAACAAAATATTTTTAATAAATGCTTAAATACCATTATTTTACAAAAAAAATAATATTTTGTTTTCAAAAAAGGTCTTATACTTCAGTGCAATATTGGGTATACCGAATTGGTGAATGGATAAATTCATATAATCGGTGGGTCTAAAAAGAGTCTAAAAATTTGAGTCTAGCCCCTTCGCGCCGACTGTCACGTATACGTGCCAGCAACGAACACACTTATCTACCGGCCGACACGCAGGCGTGCCAGAGCATTGTTGCGTTTTCTACCGACTGTCACGTATTTGTGCCAGTACCTTGGAACGTTTTTCAAACTATAATTTCTGCCACAAGATGGCACTGTATGTCCATATGGTTTCAGATACATGTACATTAGACCTTCTACTCGAAATGAGAGAAGCATGACTCACATACACGTGTTTTTGATTATATAAACAAACGGGGAACTAAATGTTTCCGAATGGCGTGATTTATGACGTCTCTTTAAATTGCACTTTATTCGCTCGTGGTAGTTGTTTATTGTAAGTAGAAGTTTTATATGCGCTAAAGCGTTGAGTATTTCGGTATACAGTTCAGTTTTTAGAAAATAATTAGATCTTGTTAAACGTGTATTCTTTCTGTTTTTACCGTTTCAATGTCGAAGCGTCGAAAATGTTTAACAGAGCATGAAATAGCAGAAATGATGCAAAATATTTCAGATATTGATTCTGAAATTCTGATATTCTGATATTGATTCTGAAATTCTGATATTCTGATATTGATTCTGAAAGATTAACTGAAAGACATTTTCCAAAACTTTGTTCAGAAGAGACTGATAAGAAAATGAGACGACGATGCTTCGTTTGTTCACCTTCCCGGAAAAATCCTCCAAAACGGCAAATGAGTTATTACGAGTTCAAGGAATGTAACGTAGGACTGTGTGTAGATCCCTGTTTTAAAATTTTTCATACGAAAAGAGAATTTTAAGTAATATATTTAGTTTTCAGATGTATAATGTTAATATAATAATAAAGTCATAAAATGGTAAGTAATTAAAATAAAATGTGTAAAATATGCATTTAAACAAGAAATAAGGTAATTAAAGTGTATATATAAAAATATCTATAAAGCATAAGCCGTTTAAATACTCTATAGAGCATTATTAAACAATGCGTTGATACTTCGGAGATTTCATGGATTTAGGCTTAGTAGCAAAAAAGCCCCCGGCCCTGGAGAGACGCTCGCGGAAGACACTGCCGGCCTCCGCGATAAGCGCGCGTTTTCGCTACCCGGCTCGAAGGGGCTAGAGCCCTCTGCTAAATATTTATTAATGTGATGGTTATTTAAAAGGACTACTATCAAGCAATGAGTATGATTTTCCTAGCTCTTAATGCTCGAAGTCGGTGAAAGCATAAAAAAACCAAACCTTCTTCTGGAACGACATTAAAACTCGAGACCTTTTAGATTTTTTAAATTAAAATTGCAATTGTAAATAATTGATTTTTTTATATTACGAGAAAGTGCTAAAACAATTTTAATATAAAATTCAAGATTGTGTGTCTTGACTAGTTATTGTATCTGTTTTTACTTTCGTTTGATTCGTACGATTTTGTCTGATTTCATTTTATGCCTCGGTAGAAAGTACAGCCTACTTGATTTGAAGTGGTTATGAATATTTTAATTTAAATTTTATTAATGAATTTGTCTGAGGCACAATCACGAGAGCATCATGAAGATAGAAAACCTGTTTCTAACAGTCCAATCCTTAACATAAGTTTCATAATCTGGCAAGCAATACTCTGTGCTGCATGATTGCAAGCTGATCCTCTAAAGCTGCATTTGTTATGAAAAAAAGCCTTAAAATCATTAAAGCAAATTTAGCGATATCTTCTTCGCAGTTAGCGAAAATTCAGTTTTTAAGTTGGTTTTGTTTGGTTTAGTTGATTACGATAAAGAGTCCAGGGCTATCTGTCTAAGGGTAGGAGTACTTCGTAAAGGAGTATATGAGGAAAACTGACTTGTATATTACACATGGGAGAAACCATGATAATATTCATGCAACCATTCCGCCAGCTGGAATTTTGAACTAGGGTTGAACTACTAGTGTTTAGCGACTTTACCGTTCGATCGCTAGTGGACCTTCTGTGTTAAGTGATCCAGAAGTTTTCATGGTGCTACTTGAGGATTGGGTCTAGTTGATGACTGAAACATTGTGTCTCTAAGATTTGGGCGTTTGTTTATGTTTTAATAATGTCTTTATAGCATTCAACATATGTCATTTCTTGGTCTTCTGTTAGCCTCCGGAGATAAATATATTTCTTTTCATTAAATCATTAATCAAAAGAATATATCATAACGGTACTTAGGAAAATCCCGTCGACCACAAGAGACGACGCCAATCACGCCAAACCAAAAAACCACATTTACTAAATACAAGAAAAACATTCTATTCTTACTTTTCTTTCAAATGTATTATATTAGCATTTATTTATATTTAATTTTTCATTAAAAATTTCCATTTTTTTTTTTTTTATTAAGGAGATATACTGTAAAAGCAATTATTTTTGCTAGGTTTTAATTCTCGCGAGAAAATTATTCCACCTTATGAATCAATTGAATATTTCTCTATCTCATTACCCAGGACTTACGGTGCATGATTTTCCATTGACACCGCCCCCGCTAAGGAAAGGAAAGACAACGCAAACAGCCAAGCCTTAGACAGAACTCGAACTTTCCTCCATCGATCCCATACCGGCCGGAACAGTGAACTGGTTAAATGTAATAAAGAGAAATGCTGCAAAATTTCTAAGTGTTACATTTTCTGCTGAGAAATAAGGAGTGCTCACTTAATCTTTGACTGATTGATTGACTTGATTTAACGATACATTTTTAATAATTAGGAAGCGAATACAAAAGTACAAACAAATAACATTTCGGTTAATATTTTGGATTATAGTAACTTGGCGATTTTTCTGCGAAAATTTGGCGACCAACCCTGCTACAGCAACCTGCTAGTTTTTTTTTTTTTTTTTTTTTTTGAGACGCCATTTTGTTTTTACGAAGTAAAGGCACCTTTTTTTAACTCAACATTTTTTTCCAACAATCTGCTAGCCGAATTACGCTTATGCTAGAACTTTTATGAAACAAAAGTGCTTAATCATGACGAAGATTAGGTGCGAAATTGGGAGAAAGTACAGAATCGCCCACTGCTTGCTGCGTTTTTAGAAATTGCACATATACTGTATCCATGTGCACGTCGACCTATTTGCACTTAACAAAACATCCCAGAATTGCACAAAAATGGCATTGCGCACACTCTTGACTTATCCATGTACACTGCTAAAGTCCTAGCTAGTAACCTTTATCGCCTTACCAAAATGTCGCCAAACTACACGTTACCATATTCCAAAGATTAGCCAATATGGTATTTACATTACGTCAGTATGAAAGTACAAATTATAATGTTTCATTTACATTACATCTTTACAAGCGGTGTAGTATTTTGTATTAATGCCCAATGGAGGAACGATTCTTATGTTTTACATAATTAAGTTGGTATGGTTTATTAAAATTACGGCAAAGCACAATAAGGCTATACACCTAAGGGAAGAGATGCCTTCATGGAGACCTTTCTAATGAAAACTGGCTCATATATACTTTACACATGAGGAAAACCACAAAATCGCCCATGCAGCTAGCCCGTTTACTTGGAATCGAACCCAGATTGGAACTATAAGTGTTCAGCGACTTTACCGCTCGTCCCCTTGTGGGCTATAATCAAGTTATAGTACCTTTTAAATCTTCTCTAAAGGGAGATTCAACGCGTGCCGCTGATAAAAAATTCACTAGCTAACAAATGTACGTAAGCTAGCAAATATAAAAATGCAGCACAAAACAAGCTATCGAATATCACTAATTTTGCCCCAGTTTGATATTTTAGTGTGGAACAATAATAATGAGTATATATATATATTAATAATAATAAGTACAGAAAATCGAATGGTTGTTTTTGATTACGAGTATGGAAAAGCGCATGAGTAGTATCTGCCTAAGGAGAGGGATGCCTCCGGAAAACTGACTCATATACACGTTACACATAGGAAAAAACCACGAAAACGCCCAAGCGGCTTGCCGTTCAGCAGGATTGGAATCGCGAACCGAATTGTCAATATTCAGCGACTTTACAGCTTGGCGGGCCCAAAAAATCGCATGAAAATTACCAGTGTTCTTGATCTAGTAGGTTAAATGTTAATTTTTCAAGAGTGAGTTCTAAATATTTACAGTCTCATAATGGCAGATGTTACAACAACAAATTTAGCAATTATGATTTATAAAGAAATTTAAAGCACGATAATAAGTATAATTGCCAGTTTAGGTAAAAAAAAAATAACTACTAATTTAAAATACAATATACGCATTGCTGTGTGATTGCGTAAGTATTATATTTCAGAACAATGTATGTGAAAATATGAAAAAAGCCTTCGGTTGATATCTGATGAGGAACTATTTATATAATGATACAAATGTTCAAATTACTTTTAACAATACAACATAAATTGAAGGGGGAAAACCTTAGAAGTACTGAAATTAAAATTTCATTAGGAAATTCAAAATCAGTTTCAGATAGCAATGCCAAAATAAGTTTATATTTTGGATTCTGAGAGAATTTAATATTCCATAGATTTTTCTCAAAACAGAGCAGATACTCGAAATAAGTTATTGGAGTATGTGTCTAGAAAAAGGAATGCCTTTGTGGAGGATTTTATAAGGGTTTAGTTTGGATTACGGCAAAGCACTCGAGGGCTATCTGCCTAAGGGAAGGAATGCCTTCGTGGAGGATTTTCGTATACACTTTACACATGGGGAAACCACGAAAACGTCCATGCAACAGCCTGTTCGAAGGATCTGAACTTCGGACCGAACTACCAATGTTCAGGGACTTTACCGCTCGGCCGCTGGTGAGCGATTTTCTAAGAGAAGCTGGTTCTTATTCCTGTTATACAGGGGGGAAGTACGAAAACCAACCATGCAAGCAGTCCGTTTGCCCGCGTCTTTAGCGGTCTTAACCACTCGGTCACTAGTTAGGCTATGATCGAAATAAAATATAATTTTTGCTTTCATTCATATAAATGTAAAAAAGCGTTTCTTATATACATGAATTCATTTTATTTCACATCTAAAATAATTAATCTAATAAATACTCGATATGTAATTGAAAAGAGAATCTTAACAACTTGAATTAAACTATTGGGATAACTTGGCATCCGATAAGAAATTAATAGTTCTTTTCAGACTGATACTGGCAACCATAAATACTTTCAACACAGATAAATCTGTCGATCCCAGAAAGAATGTATTTGCCAGAAACTTGATTGCCAAGTTCATGCATCTTTCCTTGAAACCCATATAGGCATCGGTATGCGTGTCATCAACATTGGATTATTTGTTTAAAACAAAGCACATGAGAGCTAGCTGCCTTCGTAAAGGACTCTTAAGCGAAACTGGCTTCTATTCACATTACGTACAGGGAAAATTACAAAATGTCCATTCGCAGGAATCCAAACAAAGATCGGCCTAGGCTGTTCCCCGAGATCGAAGACAGGGTCGAACAATCAATATTCAGAAATCCTAACCACTTCGGTTATTATCAAGAAGATAAAAAAATTAACCTTTCAATTTGTAATGAAACAGTAATTAGAGGGATTTCTAGCATATGTTGTTAAAATGTAATTGCACTTAGATTCATAAAGGAATATTTTATAAATTTTTAATCAGTTTGGGAATTCCAATATATAGTTTTTTTTTTTTTTTTTTTTTTTTTTTCCCGTTCAACTGTGATGTTTTCAATGATATTCAACCCATATAATTGCTCTTTATATCTTTGTAGAAGCCATAGAGTATACTACGTCATAGGATTTACATGAACCCAGAGCTTAAATAGATAATATGATATACTAATTAGCATAATGCAATAATACACAACGGTTTATTTTATTGTGGTGAAACCTCGAGGGCTAACTCTCTACGCGGAGGGACGCCTTCGTAAAGGACTTTCTAAGAGAATCTCGCTCGTATACACATTACCCATGAGAAAAACAACGAAAACACCCATGCAGCTAGCCCGTTCGCGGGATTTGAACCTCGGGTCGAACTACCAGCGTTAAGAGACTTTACCACCCGACCGCTGGTGGGTACATATTACTGTAGGAGAATGATTATAATCCTCTTTCACACCTCTAACAATCGCATGATTTAAATTTATATTATTTCAATAAGAAAACCTAACTGATATAGTTGTTGTAACTACAGGAATCGGAAATGGAAAATATACTGCAAATAAACAACCATAATTTACTAGAAACATTATCTAATAACCTAATTTGAAAAAATGTTCATTGCATGATATAAAATTGATGTAATTCAGTACAGCAAAACTCTATTTTGATGTGATGTATGTTCTTCAAATACAGTTACAATCTAATGATAAAAAACTACCTTAAGGTAAACATGTAATTATAACAAGTCTAATCAACCCTATTTTTTCTATCTCTCTCTCAGACACATACACACACTTCCGCTTCGACAGATAAGCTAAAATCTAACAGGATATTTATGTTTATCTATTTTGAGTTACCTTCATTTCGGACTTAACAGTACATAATCAAAATCTGCTCCCTTACACGTGTTATTTTTCACAAGGCAACATAAAAATTACCTGGTTTCTACTGGAACTAAATGCAAATACGGCAAGAATTTTTTAATGTATGTTGATATCATGGGTAGGTAATTTGTTAATTACAAATTTGCCTACGTATGATGATTGTAATTACTCATTAATACCTTGGATACTTGTGTGGTTTATACAGGCATTCTACTGCATAAGTCAGTACTTTCCTGCTCTATCAGTTTTGTCCACAATGGGCCTTGTGAGGAAAATTATTCCTTAGTAAAACGCTCGAAACGCGAACGTGTATGCGAGAAATTAATACCTTACAATGTAGCAAATTAATTTTATTACATGAATGTGTACATATTATTGAACGTGTATGCGAGAAATTAATACTTTACTATGTAACAATATATGTGAAAATATGAAAAAAGCCTTCGGTTGATATCTGCTGAGGAATTATTTGTATATACAAAGTTACTTATACAATTACTCAACATAATTAAACAAGCTAAACACTTAAATACATATACATTAAATACATATACAGTCGATAAAATTTCTGAAATTAACTGGCGAAAGTATTGTTTTCATTTCAAAACTATATTTATTTCATAATAAAATTAAATATTTTATTTTATAATAAATTAATTATATAACGTTACAACATTAAAACTAATTACTCCTAGTAACTTTTTAAAACTCATGATAAATTGATGAACCTGCATTCCATAAATCACCTTAACGACTGTTTTATCGTTATGCATGCAAAGCTCTTTATAGGTTACGTTGTACAATGATACATATGGCATCCAGTCATAGTCTTATAAAGTTAAATACTATATAGCAATAGTTATAAACATGTGTAGTCATAGATACAAATGCATAATGAAAAAATAAAAGATTATCACATTGAAACAAATAATAAATTATGTTCTAACAGATTTTTAAAAATGAGAACTTCAAACAAACATTATCATTACAGAATAAACTAGCATTTTCTGTATTGCACTTAATATATTCAACTTTAAACAAATGAGAGAGGGGAAAAAAATCGGTCTTACTCGGAGTAATTCTTAAAGCTTGTTGTTCAAGTACTCGCAGTCCATTCAAAACTGGCTCTGTGTATTCGTCCATATCGGACGCCAAGAATCTTTCAAGAAGTAACAAGCATAATACCGCGATAGACGCCATGTTAAAACCCATCCTATATGCCGCAACACATACTGCATTTCGCGAAGAAAACCAAACTAAAATAAAACACACATTTTTAATTCAACTTGGGGTTACTTTACTACTGCTGCCATTTAAACCTTTAAAAATGTACAAACACGCGCTGTCATACAAGCAATGCTTACCGATGCACATATTATGGCTATACTTCAAAAAAGAAGAAAATATATATTCTTTTATTTTCAACTAAGTTCTTCCGCTTTAAATTCTCATTGGGTTTTCAACCTAACGTAAAATTTCACAAGCAGGAAGAATTTTGAATTTTAAAGTTGTCCCAAATAGCCTGATTGTTGAGAAAAGTCTCCTATGTCTGGATATCGAAAGGAAAACAGTAACGTACTAAAACTTTATTTAACTAATAACATAATTTCGCTATTATTTACGACTAGCTTCCATTTATCTATCACATTTTAATGCTACTTTCATAAAACTATGATTTCGTGAGACACGTTTTCTGTTTCTGGAAACAGCAATTTTTCCAAGTTAAACAATTTTGTAACTATTGGCATTAATGACAACTATTTGAATATTGGAAGCATATTGATAACATCTACAGGATTAATGAAAACTTTCCTAATTCACTGGTTTAATTCTAAAGTCTTAAAGCTTCGAAAACTTTATATAAGCTCACTTCGCCATCGCTGCATATTTCAACATTTCCAGGCACCTGAACTGCTCATGACTTGACAAATCTACAGTCAGATAGATATTGACGTATAATTAAAATTTTATATGAGTATTTAAATTTATGTTGTGAATATTACTAAGGTTTAGTACATAGTTATATATTTAATTATTATATTTTATAAATTTATATTTTTCAGTTTTATCACCGATATCAATATTAGCTTTAACATGAGTAGTGATTTATATAATTTGATTCTCCTAAATACTATATTCTTTTTTAATCTGTCAAAGAAGATGCAATGTTTTAACTTAAATATATAAAATCCTGTCCTTACTAAATAAAAATCTGATAGAAGAGAAGAACGGAAGAATCTAGAACCAGCTCCTGACAAGTATTGACACTGCGCAGAACTTTATCGCACTTTTCGTAACTGCATACAGAAATATCTCGTAGTGTTGCCATTTCATCAAATATAAGAGCATTACTTTATTTTTCAGATTTAATCAATCGTTTACTAAATAAGAAACTCAGCTGCTTAAAAGCAATGTATTTCCACTGCACGAAACGAAAAACGCCTTCTACGTGCCCTTCTACATAGTAGATTCTCATACTGTTGTCATTTGACAAACCATAATTTTTTTTTTACCTCTCATAATTCTATCGCTGATTAATGGACTTAAACGAAAAGCTACATCTGAAAATAATATGCACTTTATAACATTAAAAAAAATGAAGAATGGCAACTGCTTTTACATATTGTTACGAAATGCCCAGGTGCGGTTGGATAGCCTTCCCACGAAGCAGGGTTAGGGCTGCCAGAAAGTGTTAGGAAAAGGTAGGGTTGCCAGATTTGGCTCGAAATTGCTTGTTTGGAAATATGTGATAGACGGAGTGAAAACTTTCTAGAACGCATTCTTAACGGTTTTCTTGAAAATATTCTCGAAGGTAGGTAAAAGCTATATATACCCTGCCTGTCCTGGGAGTAGTGAGTTCAGAGATTAGCTTGAGAGCCGTCGATCGAATCGGGAGCTGTACTTTAGTGCTTTGCCGTGAAGCTGTCTTCACCGTTATAGCCTGAAGGCTGATTGTTTCAGCGTGTTTGTCGTCGTTTTCCAACGAGTGTAAATGTGTCTTTGAAACTACCCTATGTAGTAGTGCTTACTAGCGATTAAATTATTTTTTAATTCTTCATCGAGTGTCGTCATCAATTACTTCGAATCCATGAACCCGTAGAACGCAACAATATTGTTCGAGAACAATCTGCGCGACGTGTTACTTAAAATGTGACAAGGGGATGTAGAAAGAGAAAACAAGAACACAACGCTATTAGCATTTTAAAAATCATTTCAAAATATAGTTTTTATTAGTTATAAATTCCTTTTAGTATATAAATTTTAAATATAAAATTTATAAGAATGGACGTGTTGACACTGGAAGAGAAGCATGTACACAGTTTTAGATTGGTATAGAATTTTAATAAAACTCGAACTTCAAAATTTACTTAGTTTTTGCCGTTTTTTCCTTGCTTCATGCTCCCCGTTTCTCATAAAAATTCTCCCTTTAGGCAGATAGCCCTCATATGCTTTGCTATAAACTGATGGCATAATCTTCTTTATTTTATTAGGAGCCACCAATGTCTGAGTGGTAAAATTGCTGAAATTGGTAGGACTTAGATTCAAATCTCCGAGAACAGGTTAGCTGTAACATCGGTTTTCGCGACTTTTCTCATGTGTAATAGGAAAACTGGCTTATTCGCCTCAAAACGACCTTCACGAAAGCATCCCTATCCTTAAGCAGAGATATCCTTGGAGTGCTTTATCCATGATACTTTAAACCTAATTTACCAAACTCTACGCTTATCTAAGATTGGTTTTTTTGCCCAACGTGTTTCGTCTTAAAATTTATGAAACTTGAGTGATAACGCACTTTTTCCTACACCGATGATATCAAATTCGGAATTCTTTTGAAGCTTCACATGAGGATTAGCTTTATCATATTGGAAGGTTCTTCATTTCTGTTCGCAAGTGATGGCGGTTTCGTTTGTGGTATTTACTTCAATCTCGCCAGAAACTCGTAGCATAAACTTTCATTTATGGTTTCTCCTGTTTGTATCATTTCATAACAAATTGGTATTTTGGTACTTGTCTTCTACAGTGGCCTCGGCGAGAAAGTTAATTTAGCGCATTTCGACATTATCGATAAACGAACGACTACCAATTTGCTCATGTACGAGAAACAAACGTAATTGGACACTGTCAGTGTAGTGGTTTTATTTATTGCTCATTACGCTCATTAAATGCTCATTACGCTTATAATTTTCGAAAGAAATCATAAATTTTAAAGAATTTAATTTATTACAATTACAATTTTGTTAGCAGTTTATTAAGAAAATAACATACATACTGGAAAAGTCATTTTTACAAACTCTTTCTGATGGCCACAGTTCAGCAATTGTTTCTAATTATGCCTCAAACACATCGCAGAGGAGTAAGCGCCTCAACATGAAAACTTTGCTAAATATAATTCCAAATGATGGCAAGCCGTACCTCTGTGCGTTGGTGTCCGCCGATAACATCGCGGCAAAAACATCGCGGACGAAAACGTCGCGGAGAAAACAACGCAATGCGAAAACATCGTGCTACAAAACATCGCAAAGAGAAAACATCGCAGTTCTAAAACATCGCGGTAAAAATATCGTCGTCGAAAATAAAACAGTTCAAAAACTTCGCAGTTTAAAAACATCGTCGTCGAAAATATCGTGGTAAAAAATAAAGTATCTACAAATCATCGTATGACGATAACATCGCAGATATGCTTTTTTCAAGTTTTAATAATTGTAAATGGATATTCCCATAATGATTTGTGAGCGCAAGATGTAAAGAAGGATAATTTTTACTTTCACATTTTTTATTAACTAATAAATGTTTGCTGAAAAAGTAAGAAGGAAACTTAAGCATAGAAAACTAAATGCACCTTATAGATTATACTTTTCATGAAAAATTACCAGTGAAAACTTTACAAAAAATGATTTATTAATGGCCTTTGTTAGTTAACTATGTCGGTTTAAAATTCTATTAAGTGCCATAAGTTGCATTAATTTTCTATGCTTAAGTTTCTTTTTTATTTTCTCAGCAAAAATTTATTTATTAATAAAAAACATGAAAGTAAAAATTATCCTTCTTTCCATCTTGTGCTCACAAATCATTACGGGAATATCCATGTATAGTTATTAAAGCCTGAAAAAAGCATGTTTGCGATGTTATCGTCATGCGATAATTTGTAGATACTTTATTTTTTACCACGATATTTTCGACGACGATGTTTTTAAACTGCGAAGTTTTTGAACCGCTTTATTTTCGACGACAACGTTTTGTACCACGATGTTTTAGAACTGCGATGTTTTCTCTTTGTGATGTTTTCTCCCACAATGTTTTGTAGCACGACGTTTTCGCCTTGCGTTGTTTTCTCCGCGACATTTTCGTCTGCGATGTTTTTGCCTGTAACCCTGTGCGTTTTGTTTCCCAATTTCGTTGATCCTCGCAGTGACGTAAGAAAGGATATTTTGTGATCCACTAAACCAATTCTCAACCCGAAGATTTTTCTTCTCTTTTACACTTCTGACACTGCATTGCAGAATGGTTTCTTTCCCAGCATATAATTGCATGTTATGGCCATTTTCATAAATCTTTCTTATTGGTAAAATACTTTTCTCATGTAAAATGCTATACCTTTCTTTTCACCTGGCGGTAGACTGAAAATAGTAAACATGATAAATATTTGCAATCAAAAACTGCTATAATTGAATGATATAAATTATTAAAAATCTCTTTTAAACAGTGTATGTTTTATTTCGTAAACTATGTTCTACAGTTTAAAATATAAATTACAGATGCAAGAAAATGGCAACAGCTCTCAAAACTACTAAGTTCTTAAGCTGCTTCTACGATTAATGCTGCGGTAGCATGATAAAATATAAAATAAAAATGGAAAAACAAAGGTATCGTCATTTCTAACATGAATACCTACTAATGCACTTAGTTTATTCAGTTGTTATTAAATTCGTTGATTTAAAGTAGACAATTATAATAAAAGAAATGGTGTCATATATTTCAAACATTTAAGGTTAAGTTAGGTTGGGTTGGGTTATTTGATTGTGTCAAAGTACATACATTTAAGGTTAAGTTAGGTTGGGTTGGGTTATTTGATTGTGTCAAAGTACATACATGAAGACTATCTGAAAGGAATGCATTTGTCGATGACTTTCTAAGGGATATTTTCTCTGTTCACGTTACGCATCGGAAAAATCTCGATAACCAATCATGCAGCCAGCTAACCTGTTCGCCTGAATTGAACCGGGTCGAACTTTCAGTATTCAGCGATCTTAATTACTTGGACACTGCTTGAGTATCATAATATGTATCTGCTACTGAATTTAATTTTGGCACTTCTCAATTTTTTCCTCTTGCATTAATGCTAATCAAACTTTCTTTTCATTAACTTTGATAAGATTGTTCTTTTTTCTTTGCTGTCGGTTTTTTTCATCTTCCTGAACCAAGGACGATCAGTTAGTGTACCTGATTGAATTTTCTCAGCCTTTTTCACCTTGAAGCCATCTGCTGTTGTTATCTGCTATCAATAAAGGTAAGAAGGATGTGCATTTCTATTATCAGTCTCAACCTTTTAAAATCTTCGTATATTTCCGTATCTATAAAGAACCCTAGAAGAAATTATCTCATTCTGTGTGATCGAGATCAGCAAACTGCATTTGTAATAATTCAGTCAAAATTCTCGATATTCTTTGAAAGCATAATATCTTTTCTCAGATGTTTATTTTATTCAGATACTAGCTATGAGCTTCTAGACTCTAGAGTAATAGTCTCTTCTCCTATGGTCAATTTTAAAATACGTCATTCTTATATGAATCTGATGCCTTTAATTTAATTGATTGAATATTACCTCTAACTGAACAAAATGTGTTAAATTCCTTTTAACTGACAATAAAGACAGCTTAAAATTTTTTCTGGGCGATATAAAGGTAAAAGATAACAACGCGTGGAAATTTTTTATTAGTTACATTATTAGAATGCTGATACAAAGTTCAACTGGAAATATAAAGGAAAATTACTACATCCTTAACATGCTTAAACGTTGTGTCAGTCAACAACAAACAGCCTTGGGCAGCGTCAATCAACAACAAACAAAAAATTCTAGTCAGATATTTCTAGACTTTCTTGTTCGATTACAGTCGGCGATATGAAATATGCAGAAAATATCTGGTATAACTAAAGTTTTCCGCCAGAAAACGTTCTTAATAAAATTAGAGGGGAAAAAACATGAAAATAATACTTTTAGTGAGGTTAGTAATCACCACCCTTAGTCTAACTCCTTAGCAAGCCCTCGAGTTGTTGCATGCTGATCTTCCTCTAGTTCTCGCAGGCGGGCATCATCAATACCAGTAGACCGGCCAGAGCGCTATGCTTCTTGAATGTGGCAGTCCTTGTTTTTGAAATTTCGGTACCAAACCTTCATAGAGTCATATGATTAGTACCTAAAGCTGTATACATGATTTTGGACATTCTATAGCTGACGTTTTGCAATAGAACTGGAAGTAAATGATGGTTCTAATCTGGTAGCATGATAGTTCCATTTCAGTTCCATTTAATGGTAACGATATATTTTTACAAGTTTCACAACACAGAGTTCTAAAGCAAGTCTCTTTCTTTCAAATGTCAAAACTCGTTTGACAAAATATGATTAAACACGCCAACGCGAACTGTTTGAGCGGAAAATCCGATGTATCATCTATTGAAGAATGCTTCATTAAACCTTTCAACCGTAAAATATCTTTTTTGAGTTTCACTGTAATGGTCATTGTAAAAGCCTTTGTTATATCACCACTTATATCCTATATGATTCTTGTAAAACATACAAAGAATTTCGAGAAATTATAATAAAGCATGATTACCTAACACGATTCGTGCTAACTATATAACTGTATTAAGATCATGACTGGAATATTCATGTTGACGTTGATGTATATACCTACAATCAGCTCCTCTGCGCCACTATGGGTTAACATCAAGTTTTACTCTGTTGATTCCTCATGAAATTCTTCGTAACGTCTAATAGAAAATTTCGTGCTATTATGAAAGGTTTCACCATTATTTCCACTTTATTAAACATATGCGTTCCTTAATATATCATTGAACATATATAATTAATCATGTTACGCGGCTGGGATATGTGGTGATATGGCAAACATACATGCAGATGATATGGCAAATATACACATATATGTTGTGATACTGGGCTACTGGGATATGGGTACATACTGGGATATGTTGTAGTATTGCAAAGTACACAAATGTCATCTGCCAGGGAACATTCGAAGGAAAACTGGTTCTTATTTACGGTGCATATAGGGAAAACCCATCCATATATACGAGTTAGATTCCCTTACAAAGTCCTGCACGAAAACAACCCTCCTCTTAGGCAGATAGCTCTCGAGTGCGTTGCCGCAATCAAATAAGCGAAATCAAACCAAGCCATAGGAAAACCCGAAAAAAACTTCGCTCAATCGACTGGGTTTTACCTCGGGTCAAATTACCGGTATTCAGCAGTCTTAACCACTCGGTCTCTAGGGTAAGGACCAGGTGCCACTGGATTGGACTGACTGCGCCAATATATACCAGTGCAAAGTGGCGAGTAGTAATCGGTAACTCTCCAGACGTTTAAACGAAACACAAGATACTAATCCAGAAGTCAAACAACAAAAATCAGCGTTAATTTACAAAATTTTCACAGGACTAGTTTCGATGGTTTTACCGAACCATCATCTTCAGCTGCAAAACCGCAAATGAACAAGATAGGAAATAATGTTTAGATAAGATAAGAAAGCCTGGACAAGAATAAGCAAGTGCAAACACAAGATGTTTTATGATCTATCACATAAACAAATAACTGTGGACCGAAATTCATTAAGCAATGAGCATTGTTTTATAAATACAATAAAAGAATTGTCCATAGTGATTTTCAATAGACAAAATACTACTGCTGCATACTAAAAGAAACAACTAAAATGCCTGTGTCAAAGGATCTTTCATTTTAAGACAGAATATTAAGGGAAACTGCAGCTGGTACTTCTATTACAGAGTCTCTTTTCTTTAGTGCCTCTTGTCACAGAAACCATTGCTAGAGATGTTTCGGACAAAAAATGTGTTTGTGGTTTATCGCACTGTACTTAAATAATTTAAATGATTATTTAATACGAAGCCCTCATACGCTTTCTTACTTCTCACTCCTTTACTTATGTTTTTATTACTTTTAGTGTCACACAGTGCATATTCCTCTCGTGTTTTTAGCTTTGTTCTACTATTATTTCCTGCTTTCTTGCTCTAAAACGCGTTAATACACTCAAAAGATGCTACTTTGATAATGTACCTGACATCCAGAAACTGTAACGAGGATTCTAAACAACATTCCTTTTCCTTGCAAGCGTCCATTATTCTATATACGTCATGTGCGTACAGTCAAAATCCTTAAATAGTTGATTGCAGTATATAATGTTTGTAGAATCGAATAGAATCTTCGGAAACAGAAAACCAAAGGGATCCGCAATGCCCTCACCAGGGTTCGAACTCCAGACCCCCCTTTCCCACCAGCTGCTAATCGCGAGTACTTTCACTTACACCATAACGCGGTAAGGAAGGCGAAGATACCTTATATTCTCCCCCACTTACAGAGAGCTTTGCTGGGGTTCAAAGGACTCGCTCACCAAAGTCAGATGTTGACGAATTATAATCCGCAATATTTTAATTCAATGCCATGTATAAAGTCTATTTAAACTTTTTTCAAGCTGTGAAACTTGAAAAAAAAGCTCTGGCCTCATCAGGATTTGAACTCTAGACCTCCAAATTGCTAGCTGTACATGCTTCCAATTACACATCGAAAACAGCAGTAAGGAAGGGAAAATGCCCTAAAATTTGCTGTAACAGTTCATTCCTTTAGAAATTTACACTTTATCAATCTAGTTTAGGCATACAAATAACAAAGATGTAAAATCGAAAACTAATTATTTTTTATTGAATTTCCATGAGAATAAATATGGTTGTTTTAAATTTATAATAATTATTTGCATATGCATTCTCAAGTAAAGTTATCTGCACTCTTACCTGTTGTTTATGATAAAAACATCTTATATAGAGTCTGAATACAAGACAAGGTCCAAAAAGGGAAGAATAAAATAATCAATACACTTAAAAATATACACGCTTCTTCCTAAAACTGTGTAATATTATCAATACGATAATATTATTTTATGTATCAGTAAAATTCCTTTAACGGGGATTGTATTCTGAAATGGGTAGGTTATTTGGATATGGCAAAGCCCGCAAAAGCTATCTGCCTAAGAGATGCGCTCGGCGAGGATTTTCTGAGGGAAATTGGCTTGTATTCAGATTACATACAAAGAAAATCCCAAAACTTAACCACGCAACCAGGCTATTTGGCTTTAGGGGCTATCGATCCCAGGTCTAACTCCCAGTATTCAATGGGCTTAACAACTAGGTAGGGCATTTGGAAAACTTATTGCTGAAGCAAGATTTTCAGAAATTTCTGTATTATTAAAACCAAGCGAGAAAAATCAGTGTATGCACAAAGCGTTCTATAACCTGGAGGATAATTTTGCGCATTCTTTCCATTTGCAAAGTATAATTCATTATCTTTTTAATTTAGAAATGCCTAATCGATAAATGTCTGGTTACATAAAAAAATACCTGATGGAGGAAAAAATATAAAGAACGGAACTTTTCTGTTTTTAAAAAAATTTCTGGTTACATCTTTAACATTTTGAAAATTATCATTTAAATATTTCATATATGTGTTATATTTGGTCGCCTGTTTTTAAAAAGCATTAATTTAACACAGACGCATACACACATATCTATATCATAACACTTTCATCAACCAGAAACGAGACTTCATTTATTCGTTTAGATTGAAAAAATATCATCCATACGTGTCCTATATAAAGAGATGAAAGGCGTTAGATTAATTTTTCTGAAATTATAATACTATGTTGTTGTTGTGACTTACCTCACCTGTCTGACAATAACATTAAAACAACCCCAATAAATTAATTGTAGCAAGAACAAGATTGCGCATGTCGTTGGCAAGAGCCTTGCGCACCGTACAGGTGGCGGTACGACTTCGCTCAGTTCCGCCCCCAATTTTGATGAAGAACTCCTCGGGAGGACGGGTACGAAGGTCTCTCACTCCTCTTCCCCTACCACCAACCTCTCGAAAGGACTTCCGGCTCGCCACATATTTAGTGTGCCCCCATGCCGCAAAGACACAAACAAGTTTACAAATATCCATGCCTTCTCCGGGATTCAAACCCGGGTCCTTCGGTACCGCAGTAGGCTCACAACAATCCAAACTAATAGCAATTACATAACATACTTCCTCACTGGTCATTGGCCCTTTCCTTCATACCTCTGCCACTTTGGCTTGAGAATGGTAACTGTGAATGTGGGGAGGAGGGTCATCCAAACCATTTTGTGTTCTCCTGCCCACACACAGCACTTAACAGCCTCAAGCAACCAGGAGTCAGATTCTGGCCAAATTGGTTCCAGAATCTATAAAGTAACAGAGTTGCCCAGCGTAAAATGAAAACAATAATTGAGTACTGTACTAGCAATTACTCTTCTGACGCTGGAAGATAGTAGTCATAAAAGTCTATATAAGCTAGTTCAGTATGTCACCAACAGAGTATGTGATATGTATGTTCAATCTACAATTTTGTATTTATGCTATGCCAGGTTCTCATACATAAAATTCGTATTGTATCTGAATGCTGTAATGTATCTGTACATGTTTATATCTTTTATTCATGGCACCTAATTTATACTAAGGATCACCGCGTACCTCAATGGCATGCTTCTTGTAAACTTTAACTATCATGATAACGTATTTGTATGGATGTATATATCAATATCAGTGAGAGTATGTATACTTTTAATTGTTTCGGAATATTTATGTATGTAAGTGTGTATATATCCGTATATGAGTTGATATTAATATGTATATATATATATATTTATTGTACTCTTCTTCAAGTGCCTTGTATGCACATGTATATATTTCTTTGTACATTGGTGTACTCTTCTTCAAATTTTGCGTATCTTGATTGATTACAATCAATATAACAGTTTCGGGAAACAAGCTTTTCTTACCATATGATTGTTTCTTCGGAAGATCAAATGCGAGCCCTAAATTATAACAATATCCAACATTTTATAGAGAACAGAAGCGCGTATCTTTTTGCAAAATTGTACAGATCTTGCATAAATTGTGATAGCCAGATAACCCTCGAGTGCATTGAAATAATCATATAATCATTAATAATGAACGCCTAACAGATGCGAAACAAATTCGTGTTGTGAGGTTTAATAAATAATTCAAAATATTATTCCTAGCTTTAAGTATCTGAATTTTAATACAAACTATAGAATACTGTAACAGCTTTAAATAGATGAACATTAAGTTATTTCTGAATGGCAATATTTGAAACCAGACTCGAGTGCCTCGTGCGACTCTCGCACGAAGAATGTAATTTTTTTTTTAAATGTTAGAATTTAAAAAAATTTAAAAAAAAATTACATTAGAAGAATGTAATTTTTTTTTTAAATGTTAGAATATGTTTTCTCTTCTTGTTTGTATGTCGCCATTTTTAGTGTTAAATAAAAGTTATTGCTGTGTTCCATCATTGGAGTTGCTTATTATCGCCAAAGAAGCATCACAGTCTTAATTATTTTGGAGGCACTGACCGACATCGAATAATCGTGCGTATTTTTATTTTATTAGTTCATCACTGAACATAATATTAGTGATACCAGATTATTACTTAATGTTTATATAGAATTGCTTTATTAGTTCATCACTGAACCCAATATTAGTGATACCAGATTATTACTTCCTGTTAATAATAAATTGTCTTATTTTATTACCGCATTTGATATTATATTTAATATTCATTTTAGTTGTGCAGACGGTAGATATATATATTGCTCTATGTTATTATTCTTATTTTAATCACAATTAATGTGGTAGAGAGAATGAACTTCATATAATTTAAATATTTCATTTTTGAGGTATACGTACTTAACAAAGTGCATTTAATTTCGTGATTCCTGACTGCATTAATTAATTAAAGTAATTGAATTGAGCTATTTTGAGGAAATATAAAGAAAACAGTGTTCGTTAATTTTAAACATAGAAACAATGTCTTACTTAGGAAGAGCTCGTAAGGAAGATTTGCAAAATCTCGCGGCTGAACTGGGAGTTCATGTGACTGCAGATTTGAAAATAGTCGATTTAAAACAGAAAATTGTTGAAAGTAGAGATTATGATGAAGTATTCGTCAAAGGAGTCTTAGACACAATAATAGAAGAACGGAAAGTGAGGGAGGAAAGAGAAGAACGGAAAGAGAGGGAGGAAAGGGAAAGAGAAGAACGTAGGAGACAGGAAGAAGCGGAAGAGCGGAGAAGGAAAGAACAGTATGAATTAGAGAGATTAAGACTTGAAGCAGAGACAAAGTCTCAAAATACCGGACAGATCCGGCCGAAAACGGAGCTGCGTCACCTTATGCAGAAATTCGATGACAAGAAAGGAGATATCAGTCTATATTTGCTATTGTTTGAAAGGCAAGCAGAATGGGCTAAAATTGATAAAGAAGAATTTGTATCTCATTTACTAGGACTACTTCCTTACGAAGTAACCCAGTTAATAGCTAGAGAACCCTCCGATAAAGTTAAAGACTATGAACACGTGAAAAATTTATTGTTAAGACGGTTTAAACTAAGCCCGGAAAAGTTTAGGCAGAAATTTATGAAACATCAAAAAAGTACCGAATCCACATGGGTGGATTTCAATTATGAAATAGAAAATTATTGCAAGGAATGGGTGACTGGTCTAGGAGTTAAGACTTTTGATCAGTTGCTAGATTTGATGGTGATTGACCAACTTAAGCTTCGAGTTCCTCCTGAAATTCGAGATCATTTTCTTGATGAGTGGGTAGAGATGATTTCATCTAAAAAATTAGCTGAAAAACTTGATGCCTATGAAAACGTTTGCGGAAACTTTAAAAAAAAGCCTGTAGTGGATAGGCAGAAAGAAAGATACAATGCACTAACTCAAGGTAAATTGAGTTCAGATAATAAAAATAAAACTGAAAACAAAATGTCATCAGGATTTAATACGCAAAGCTTGTTTCATAGACCTAGAAGTCCACGTCCATATGATAAATATGAAAAACGAAAGACGCCACAATGCTATCAGTGTGGGTCCTATCAACATTTAAGGCCCCAATGTCCAAAACTTAAGAATAGTACTGAATCTCCTGCTAATCTTAACAGAATTAGTGCAAAACCAGAGGATAAATTTCTATTACCTTATACTAGTATGGGTTACGTAAATGGTCATAAAATTCCTATATTAAGGGATTCAGGTGCTAGTATTGATATAGTTTGTCGCAAATACATCACGCCGGAAATGCTGACAGGTGAAAATGTGTGGGTGCAACAGCCATTAGATTTGAATCCAACCTGTTTACCATTGGCTGAGATCGAACTAAATTGCGATCTTGGGAGAGTAATAACTAAGGCTGCCATTATTAGAAATGAACTCGACAAGGGAAGGTATTTATTAGGCAATCGAACTTTTGCACTATTGAATAAACAAAGAAAGAAACCTAATAGGCATCCTCACCAGGTTAATGCCGTCTCTACTAGAGCTCAAAGGAAAAGAAAAATAGCTGAAGAGCAGATCTTGGAACCGATGAAGAAAGAAAATAAAGCATCCAGAGATGTATTTGAAGAGGAAGTTAAATCACCGGAATTGAACGTGGAAGATTTTCACGAAAATTTGAAAAACGATGAAGAAATTAATACTGAGAATCATTTTGCAATGCAGCGTTATCATCATCTTTCGGCTTTTGATTTAATATCAAAGCCGCTACTAATAGACGAAGAAAACAATTGTCGAAAGCAAATGAGAAATGAATATTATCCAAAAGGCACAGATGAACCGAGGAAATGCTTTGCTGTGAATTATAGCCGAGGAACTGGTCCACCATGGAAAAAATCTAGGCGCCGTCAAGGAAAAAAGGAAGACTAATTTGACCATTTTGCATCTTTTTCTACTTAAATGTGGTATAAAAATATTTGTTTAAAACTTTAAAATTTTGGCCTGAAATTTGGAAATTTATAAGAGAAATAACCTTTGCTCTTTAAGCAAATGAGCAAGCCGAGCTTATTAAACTGTCAAATTTTACAGAACTTTTCCCTTCGGAAAAAGTCTCTCCGTTGGGGGAGAGGTTGTAACAGCTTTAAATAGATGAACATTAAGTTATTTCTGAATGGCAATATTTGAAACCAGACTCGAGTGCCTCGTGCGACTCTCGCACGAAGAATGTAATTTTTTTTTTAAATGTTAGAATATGTTTTCTCTTCTTGTTTGTATGTCGCCATTTTTAGTGTTAAATAAAAGTTATTGCTGTGTTCCATCATTGGAGTTGCTTATTATCGCCAAAGAAGCATCACAATACTTTCAGTTACGATTAGTTTGGATAATAATGGATAACTCTGTAAACCGTCACTTCAAGTTAAATGACCATTTACAAATGTTCTTGTAAATTAAATTGACTAAGAGTAAAGGCCACAAGATGTTATTAAATATCGAGACAAAAATATTGTTACGAATTGTACAGGCGCGGTAAGATGGCTTCCCCGCAAAGCAGTTTTAGAGTTGCCACATTTGGCGAGAAATCGCCCATTTGGCGACAAAATTGGCGATATGCCATGGACCTTTTGGAATGAATTCTTACCGGTTTAGATCAGAAAGTTTTCGAACACAAGCCGAAAGCTATATAAACCCTGCTGGTCCGCAGTCAGTCAGTGAGTGTCTCCTCGAGAGGGCGAGTCAGTGAGTTCCTCGCCTTCGAGTCAGTGTGTGTGCCTCGCATACAGTGCGAGATAGTTAGTATCGAATTGGTGTCTCGTCTAGCGAGTCAATCCCTGCGGATTCGATCGAGTTGACAGCCAGGCAGCGAGTGCCGAGTGGGTCGTCGAATGCACCGAAAGAGTCTCTTAGTGTATCGCGGTTAGTGCATCGTCGAGAGAGTGTGTTAAGCTCCGGAAACGACTGAACCGAAGAGTCAGGAGCTATGCTCTGTGTGCCGTCGAGTGCATCGCGAGTTGTAGCGTGGAGAGTCTCGAGATTACGTGGAGTTCCGAGAATGACTGAGCAGAGTCGGGAGCTGTACTCTGGTGCTTTGCACTGAAGCTATCTCCACCTTATAGCCTGATAACCTGAAAGCTGTGTCGCTGATAGTTCCAGCAAGTGTATAGTAGATCTTCGACGACTGTAAAACGTGACTTTGGAGCTGTCCTGATTAATATTGTCTAAATAAAGTGTGTTTCGATACTTCATCAAGTGCCGTCGTTATTCACTCCAAATCTACAAACTCCGTACCGTCGTGAAGGAAGAAAATAATGTAACAGCTGGTGTCAGAAGTATAGGGTTGGAGGGAAAGTTCTGTCGTATTTTAAAGAAAATATTTGAATTCATTTATAAAAATATGTGTTTAATATTAATCAATTATATATGCTCCGTTATTTTTTACAACCTGTTGCCATCTTCCAGGTAACCTGTAAATTCCTGTTTTGTAGAAGTTATCATCCATGGAGTTAAAATAGTCAGCAATTGCCTTAGAAACACTTTCAAAAGACTTGAATTTTTTTCCCGTTAGATAATTTTGCAGAGATCTGAACAGGTAATAATCAGAGGGTGCAATGTCAGGTGAATACGGGGCGGTGACTAAGGATTTCCCATCCTAACGCATTCAGTTTTCGTAGTGTCACCACTGCAGTATGCGGGCGAGCATTATCGTGATGGAACACTATTCCTTTTCTGGACGCTAATGCTGGCCTTTTTTCTTTGATAGCTGCATTCAATTTATCCAGCTGATTGCAGTACAGATCCGCGTTGATGTTTTTTCCCTGTTTCAGCAACTCGTAATACACTGGACCTTTCCTGTCCCACCACAAACAAAGCAGTACTTTTCGTTGATGGATACTTGGTTTTGGAACTGTTGCTGATGATGTTCCCGGTTTGCAGTAAGATTTTTTTCTTTTAATATTCTCGTAAAGAATCCACTTTTCATCTCCAGTAACCAGCCTGTCCAAAAACGGCTCCACATTGTGTCTAATCAGATGTGATGAACATATTCTTACACGATCAGACAAATTCTTTTCCGTTAATTCATGTGGAACCCAAACACTTTGCTTTAACACAAACCCAAGAGATTTAATGTGATCTCCAACAGTTGTATGATGAATGCCAAACTCTTCTGCAATTTCTCGACTTGTTAAATGTGGATTATTTTCCAACATGGATCGCAAAACATCATTATCGATCTTGCATGGTCGTCCAGATCGAACACTTTCTTTGAGGCTCAGGTCCCCGGAACGAAATTTGCTAAACCATCTTTGACAAGTACGAACATTTACAATATCTTTTCCAAATACCGCACATAAATTTTTACATGCAACAGATGCGTTGCTTCCTTTTTGGAATTCATATAAAATGCAGTGTCGTAAATGCACTTTATCTACCGACATGTTTTTCCCTTTAAATATTACAAGTAAATGATTAACGGTAAAAAAGGGCACCTTTTATATTATACAGCAGCTAAAAAAAACAAAAACAAAAAAAATCCGATTGACTCACTAGCCAGATTTTTTTTTTTTTTTTATTTATTTATTTACAAGAAAAATCCCATGCCTATTTAAAATACGACAGAACTTTCCCTCCAACCCGTTAGAAAAACGCTACAATATGAACATGAGATCAAACTTCATCTTCAGCTGAGGGTAATGTAATTAACTTATCTGACACAAATTTTAGCTTATTCAACAAAGCTTTGAAATCTGTAGCATAAATTTCTGAATTTTATTTTACAATATAAATAGGAATGCTTATTAAATATGAAAAATAACGAACTGAATAATACTCAAGTACAAGCCCAGCTTTATTTCCTCATAAATAATATACATATAATATTTTTAAAAATATATACACAGGATTTTTACATACGAATGAGTTTTAAATATGTACAACAAAAGCACAATAACTTCAATAAATTACCAGATATATTCCAGTAGAATGTGATATATGTGCATTTTGCATCACTGATTTTCAGATTAATATGGTAATATATGGATTAACATGGAACCACATTTGTGATTCTTATTACGTGAAGATGCACAATAAATTTTTCAAATTTTTGGCATGTCGATTTTCATAAACATATAAATATTTTCCACATTTTTGCATAGATAAAATCAGCATTCATTGACACTCAGCTCCAAGTACCGATTTCTTCCGATTGTCTTATCAGGAGATCCACATAAAACTATTGGCTGTGGTTCAGAAAGTCTATCACTGCAAGAGTTTTTAAAAATATTTAAAAAATATTGTATTTATATACATATTAAAACAGAAAATATTTTTCGCTATAAGGGAATAAAATAATGCTTTTAATTTATTAAGTACAGTGTTATAGCCCAAAAGAAATAAAATACTGATCATAAAAAAGTAAAACTGTAAAATGAAAGTTTAAACTCAAATCTATATTCCGAAATAAAACTTCAGGTAAAACATGTTTAAGAAGCTTATATTATTTAGGCATAAGAATACAGTAATTGTTTCAAATTAAAATAAATATATTTTAAATGAACGATTTTAAATAAATTTGCCCCTGAATCTCAGCTAATAATGCAAATTTTGAAACATGATTTTTTTTTAAAGTTTAATTTTTACTTAAATTACTCATCAATAAAGCTGGAAAAATAACAAAAAAAATTAATTTTTTTTAAAGTTTTCTGTGTTTTTATAGTATTTACGCTATATACGCTTTTTGTGTTTAGCATATATTACACAATATAAAAAGGTGATTGGAGCAAGATTTAAAAACAACCATTTGCTTAAGTTTTCATTTATTCAAACTAAGCTACAATGGTAATCTATGCACTCTTTCACACTATCGCTAAGTACCATATAATGACTGTTTCCAAGTGATTAACCCTCTGACTACGAGTGCAAAATTCATAAAAGCGTAAAAAAGTTCATATCAGTTCTTCTTGTTAAACTGATGGCAGTGGAAATCTCAGCTTATCAGACACGATAAGACCGTTCCCCGCGTATAGTCAAGATAGAAGGTGAAAGCGTTATTAACGTATTTCGTATTCGGAAGATTAAAGAAATGCCGATTAAAGCACTCTTCACAAATAACTACCATTTATGATTTAAGTTCTACTAACAGTTTTTTTAGCTTTACTTTAGTTTCTTTCCTATATGCTTTGTCTTGTCATGTTACTCGCTCAAACCAGAAGTTTATGCAAATTTTTGAGCAAATGGCGTAGTTTAAACCTAAAATGTAATCTTAACTGAGAGGAATTCGTGCCGATGTACTGTCTTCTGCTGAAAAAAGCAACTTGCCAAGTAGAAATGTAAGAACCGCCAAAGTTCAGAAAGTGTTAGAAAGTTAGCTGGTTACCGTCCAACCCCAAAAGGTGCTTCAAATCTGAATAGGTTATGTTGTAATCCCTGGGAGTCTTAGCTTACTGTCATCTCGCTGTGATTGATAAAAAGTATTGATTGGATAGAATTGTTGATTGAAAGAAGAAGTCACATTATTTAATCCTTTACTATTTTTAGTTCTATTACCCCTAATTGCGACAAAGTTTTGTGCTAAGTTTTATTCTGTGTATCCATAGTTAACTCTTTGAAAGGGGGTGGTGACCTACAGTAACCTCCTTTTCTATTGAACGTCTTACTCACTCGTGTGAGTGGTTTTCAAGACTGACCGTTTCTGAAGTTTCCTTGTAGCTTACTAGATGAAAATCAAGAAACATAAGTCAGTAGTTGATGCAGCGATTCGTCTTCAAGAAAATAAGCATTTGCCATCGGAGACAACTTCACGACGATATGCACTCTGCAGCACCAAGAAAAAGGCCTGTAAGAACAGTGTGGGAATGCAGCACATGCAACGTTGCACTCTTCTTGAAAAAGGAAAAGTGTTTCCATGAATACCATAGAGACTGATTTGTAGGGATGTGTTCTGTGGGCGGTGGTTACTGAGACTAACCACCAGAAGTAGTCATTTTTTTCATGCGTCTTGCACAAAATATGCGTAAATGTCGTAAAACACGTTTCATTATAACACCTGATATAGTAAATAAAACAAGAGTTTTGCTGAAAAGCTAATTGCCTTTTCCTGTCCCTCAAAAAGTTAAACAGTAACATAGGTTATATACTAAACACAAATTCTTATGATCAGCGGTTAGGTTACAGGACAAGCAGTTCAGAGTTTAACACTTGAGAAGTTATAATTTATCACCAGGTAGATCACCAAATTGTCCGACAAATAAGAATGACAGAATTGATTTTTTAACCAAACACTGTACTCATATTGAGTCGTCTGACAAAAAGTATTACAGTCGATAAACGTCAATTGAACTTGAGACTTTCATACATTGTATTCTGTAACGCAAACATTTCAGAAAATCCGTTATAGTTCACCAGAAACACCTTTTCACTATACAAGAAATTCTTTGTGCGCAGTTCCTTAATTGTTGTGGAATATATTTTTTTTATTATTATTATTTTGATAAAGGAATTGTCTGGCGTTAAGGACTGTTGATTTCCACCCGACATTTCGCGATGCATGTCTGGGTTTCATTTACTTCACACCCTAATAGCAACTCTGAGATTCACTTCTACTGTAGCTATGTTCACGAAGAAATTTTCATCTGTTTCCATTTCTTAATTGATATTGTCCGCATTTTGTTTTTTACCAGTCTCGTTATCAAACAACCATACTGTATTTTTCTGCATTAATCAACTTACTTAATTACAATAAATCTAAATTATCTTCAGTGATGTTAATATGGAAATTATCAGTTATTATAAAAAAATCATGGACAGAAAACTAGATTGAACTTGTTGAAACTATATTGAGTTTTCTGAACTCGTAGAAAGCTGCATCTAACTTTTAAATAAGTGCATCACACCTTAACAATATTATTATTTAATAAAGGTTAAAATTCTGATCTAATTGATATTGCCTCTGCTCGGTGAACGAAGTGGTTCATATTCTTTATAAATTTTTCAGAAAGTCGCGGAAGCTTTCAAACAGCTTGTAAAGTGATTAGGACTTTTTCGAACATGAAACGTAAAAAATATATAATACCTTCGCAAGGACTCGAACTCCAGATATTCCGATTGCTAACCAGACATACTTCCCAATTACGCCCCGAAAAAACGCGTTGAGACAGAAAAAGCTTACAAGATTACTTATTATTCAATAAAATCTGAACATCTTGCAGTTATCCGAGGATTACATTTCCTTTGCAATTATCAAATGACGAAGCTATCATGAATATTAAGAAACTCAAAAACTACTTTAAAATATTGCACAATAACATATTAAAAATGCAATAGTACATTTTTTCTTCTGTACCAAACGTAGAACAAGCATTTTTTTCAATTACTATTTATAACGGAAGAACTAAGTAAAACAACTTCCACGGCAGATTTCAAATGAAACAAAATGTAAGGAAATGGAATAAAATCTTGCGCTTGCAAATCAAAGCGCTCCACTTAAAACTAGATTACAGGCAACTTCATTCTGAACAAGGGCCAAACTAAATTTTCATCAGTGTTTGATGAACTTAGAACACTAGAACATTAGAACCTGAGAAACAATAAAAGTGCCAAAGTAGTAGTACTTGGAAGTTATTTTGTAAAAAGTTTAATTTTTGTAATAAAATTAATGGGAGTGTATAAAGAAACTTATTAATCTGAGACCAATAGCTTTATGAAGATATTTATTAATATACAAATCCATATGTAATACTTACATTTTATCTTGCAAAGCAATAGGAACTACTTGTATTTTCCTCAGATTTAGGCCTGTTGAAAATTGCGAAGGCCTGGCGGCAGCTTCAGGTTTCGATGTATCTCCCCACCAAATTTTAGCGTCTTTAACTCGTCCAATCGGAAATCGGCTAGTTGCCAAGTAGACGTATTGTCCTTCTGGTTTGATATTCTTGTCAGCGCTGCGTACAGATCGGAAGAAAACGTTAGTATATGAATGGGATGCAAGTACTGTTTTCATCTGAATTAAGAAATGAGATTTTTTCCAAACAGATAAGTACCTGTTTTTTCAAAAACGTCATATAATAACTATTTTCTTAGGTATTTAATTTCAGTGGTAACGTTAGTTTTAATTTATTAAAATAAGAGATATACAGACAGATAATATCTTGTACCGGAGTAAATTACTCTAGAAGCTCTGAGACTGATTACGAAAGAAAAAGAAACAAAATATTAAGACTGCCGTTTTAAATCAAATTATTTGAATACTTAATGTTCTGTTTCAATTCAAAATCACAGCTGTATTACTATGTAACTTACGCAAAGCATGATGGCTATAAAACAACTTGAAGTATATAAAAGCAGTCCAGTAAACATTGCCTTAATTTATAACTCCTTTTTAACTCTTGAATTCAAATTTCACCGTCGATATTTACGTACAGTTAGTCAATAAAGTCTGCGTACATCAAGAAAAGTAACATCAAATCCAAATTTTAAGGTGCGAAAAGGGTAGTTTCTTAAAGTTTTATTTTTTAAATATTTAGTTTCAATAAGGGACTTTGAAATTATTTAACTGTAATATTTTCATATCTAATAATTTATGCACACTAATTTTTAAAAGATAAGTGGCCAGAAATCAAAGCCAATAAAGTTTGCGTACAACGCGAAGGAGGCGGGAGATTTCTTATCTAACTTTTAAACTTCAAACTTGAGAATGCAGAGAAGGTTACACATTCAAGGTCATTGACTTCCGAAGCAAATTTCACGTTGATTGGAAGTTGTTATTTCTATTTTCTTTGACGAAAATGACAACCAATAAAGAGATTCCTTTAGTTACGAGACAACTAATTATCAAATTGAGAGATGAAGGTAAAACTCTTCGCTATATTGGTAAAACCATTTTCTAGTGTGCAAAGAGTTATTCAAAACTATCTTGACACTGGTAGTCTTGCGGTAAAACCAAGATTTGGGAGACCGAAGAAGCTAACGCAGAGAGAAGAAAGAAAAATTCTTTTACGAATTAAACAAAATCCTAAACTTTCTGCTTCAAGCATTGCAAAAGACATTTTTTAACTAGCAACAAGGAAATTTCTCCTGAAACTGTACGAAAAGTGCTGCGAAAGGCCGATTATCATGGACGCAAACCTAGGTCTAAGCCATACATTTCCGAGACAAGTAGAAAGAAAAGAATTGCTTTTGCCAAAACATATTTAAACTCTTCGCAGGACTTCTGGAACAATCTAATTTGGTCAGATGAAAGTAAATTTACAATATTTAAAGTTAATGGCCACCCTATTGTATGGAGAAAACCAGAAACAGAACTGAATCTGAGAAATTTAAATCCAACTGTCAAACATGGAGCTGACGGTGTGACGGTATGAGGGTGTATGTCGTCGAAAGGAGTTGGAAATTTTCCCATTATTGATAAAGTCATGGAAAAGTATGTTTATCTGGATATTCTGAAGAAAAATCTACGAGACAGTGCCCGAAATTTAAACCTTTCTAATACCTTTATTTTCCAACAAGACAACGACCCAAAACATACAGCTAAAATTGTGAAGGAATATCTCCTCTATCACACTCCAAGACAGTTGCGTACTCCTCCACAGTAACCAGACCTCAGTCCAATCGAACATTTGTGGGCAAAATTGAAGAAACGAATTCGAAAACACAATATTACGTCGCGAAATGAGCTAATTAGTAAATTGCAGGAAGAATGGGCGAAATTTACGTCGGATGACACTGAAAAACTAGTTCAGTTAATGCCCAGAGGTCTGCAAGCTGTTTTGAAGAATAAAGGATATCCTACAAAGTATTGAAGTAATGTAAAAGCTTATATATATATTTTTTTTGAAAGTGTACGCAGACTTATTGGAAGGAATTTCTGAGTTTTTTTGACAAAATATATTTTTGAAAAAAATGTAAAAAGGAATTACACTGATATTATTTACTTTTTATTTAAGCTTACAGTTTTAGCTAATAGAAGGAAAAAATGCAATGATTAAAATACATTTTTCTATGCTATAAGTGTTTTTTTTTAATTTAAAATTTAGTCTGTACGCAGACTTTTGTGACTAACTAAAAAATTGTGCAGACTTAGAAGTGCTGTTGTATTAACAATAGTCAATAAAATGGTTTTAAAAAACTTTGGTTACAGAATATTTTAAAAAAAAAAATATTTAAGGAAACTGACTTACTCCTCATCAATATTAAGCTTGGTCAATTTCCCTTCATTCGTTTTCAGTTCAAGATTGATTACACCTGGATTGAAACCAGATTTAGAATTTGAAGCTTCTCCACAAAACCCATGATCGCAACCAGTCTCCACTATAACTTGATACTGAAACACTACAAAAACAAGTTTTATGAAAACACAAAAAAGCTTAATCATTTCTCTATACACAAAATGGACTTACGTTAGATTCATAAACAAGTATAGTATTTAAATGCTTTTAATGAAACAGATTTTAATAAACAGTATGTTTCTATTCTATATCTTCCGGCTGTAGAAGAAAAGCAAAATGCGGATCTTATTCAACCACAAAATCTGTCGTTTTTTTTTTTTTTTTTTTTTTTTGTGATTATGACAAAGTTTCGAGCCCTATGGGGAAGGATGCCTTCGTGGAGTACTTTCTACGGGAAACTGGCTCGTATACACGATATACATGGGAAAAATCACGAAAAAACCCACGCAGACAGCCCGTTCGCGGGATTCGAACCTTGAACCGAAATACCAGGGTTCAGCGACTTTACCGCTCGGCCGGTAGTTGGCCCAGAATCCGTCGGAGTTATGTTCCAAGATCAAAAATAAAGTGATTATCAAGAGTTTGATTAATCTCTAGAAACTAAAAGTGTTTTAGATTTGTTATATATATATAACATAACATTAAAAAATGAATTCTGTCAGATTATAATTATAAATGTTGATCGTAAGTCACTACTAGAATATACTGGGTCACTATCAGATCATATCGCACCAGATTCGCACCGGCAGAATTTCGTTGTTGTTTAAAATTCACTGAACCCTATTCTCCTCAAGACTCGTCACAGCTGTTTATAATATGCAAGGAAGCGCAGTGCGACTATGGTAAAATACGTAAACCTCACCACTTGGCTAATATAAAAAGACACTGATAGTAAGTCTGGAAATGATTAATGACGACTTGCTTGGAAATATGAATAGTGTCTATACGCAATACAAATCACACATTAGCAATTATGATTATTAATGCTTAAATCCCGCAGGATTATTTTTCCAAATTTGGTAAAACCATGCATTGAAAAATTCCACACTCATATAAGGATGGAAGAAATACCTAGTGAACATCTTATAGTTTTACTAACTCTGGGGCATATACTTACAGCAGAAAGGTGACTCATCAGCAGTTTTCACAAAATATTCTTTCTTGGAAAGATGGGGATTTCGCTGAATATATAAGTCGCTGCGATAACCCATAGGTAAGCAGTCATCAGGATGGGAGCAGTCAGCACACCTTCCCTGGGCGAAAGTTTCCCAGTTGCGACAGGTGACACCAATGGACTGGCATGCAGATTCGTCCCTAGATTTTGATTCCAATGCTGAGCGGATACTATCAATGTAATAGTCCGTTGACCGGAAGTGATCACATGTTATATAATATCTGGCAGCTGAAAGAAAAATGTAAATACTCAAATATGTATTTAATTTTTTTAGCTTATTCCAAGTAACAATCTAGTTTTCTTTTGGCATGGATGTATTTATAACTACTGTTTCGGTTACAGTGAAACCTTGGATCACGAAAACCTCTCATTACGAACAAATCGGCTCACTAACAAATTATCTGATGAAGAAACGCTTTAGATAACAAAGAGTGTCTCGAGTACGAACACTCATGCCAGAAACAAATGGTTTTGAAAATGTTGAAGTAACCATTTACATAGAACTAACACTCCCGAGACTTTTAGAAACATAATTTTAGTATGTCCTGTTGCTTAATTCTCATTAACAAATTCTAGCAATAATGTCTTAGAGGATCACGAATTCAGCGTGGAAGAAATTATAACCAGATTGTATTGCAGCTAAAGATTTTGAAAGCTTTAACAGTGAAAAGACTTTTGTATTACCGTATTTCCTCGTGTAATTTTCCCCGTTGGTTTTTACCGCCAGATCCTGAATTTTTTTCGATATTCACGTAATTTTCCTCTTCTTCAATAGGTTTAGAGAACGAACTGCCTTAAATTCAAAGTGGATTTCGCTGAATCAGCTGAACCTTCTCTAATTATTTATGTATGATTTTGAGGTCTAAGAAGTAGCAGAGACAGCAAAGAAGATCGAAGCTCAAGTAACAGAGAAATTGAAGATATGTTATTAGATACTGTAATATTAATATTACAGCACATGCTTATTGGAATATAAGTTTTTTTTAAAAATATAATATTGTGATAGTTACCTGTACTTTACCCATAACTGCTTTTCATTTGTTATATTCTTACTGTACCCGCATTCTTCGAAATTAAATTATTCGAATAATTTCCCCTCTAGATTTTCGGACGATAAAATTAGCACAAAAGAATGAAGACTTTTTATTATTAGAGGGCAATAAAAATATACTTAAAAAGAAAGAACTGGAAACAACTTCAAAAACAGCCGCAAAAGACGATTGTGGCGGAAATGTTTTCAGATGAAAAGGAAGGAAGAAAAGATAAACTTATTTAATACACAAGTCTATTTTATCCGTTTAATATTATTTTGACCATCACCGCCCCCCCTTTTTTTTTTGCTTTAGATTTAAGGATTTCTCTTGTTTTTGCTGAGGCTGTTCGCACATTATTCAGACGATTTTGCTTTGTTGTAAAAACCATTCTCAGCTTGGAATTATGTTTAACTGCAGCTGCATTTTTTGAGAGTATAAGTTATTGTTTGCTACTTGATAGTTTTATTTTCATGCAAACTGTCGCTTTTAAGGAAGCAGTGGATGGATTGCTTCGTTTACCTTCGTTACCTTGCCGAAGAAAATTATTCGTATCTCGTTATTAAAAGCATTGTAAAAGCCATGGTTTTATCTAAAGCTAACAAAGGGCTAAACGTCAAACTTTAGCTTCAAGTGGAAAAATAGCTCCAAATACGTATCCAAGGGAAAAAATGGAATGTTTCGAATATTGCAAAAGTCCTATCTTTAATGTTAAAAGAAAATCCTAGCAAAAGGATAGTTGCAAAATCATTAAAATGCAAGTGATTAACGCTAATTTGAATCGTTGTCACAAGACATGAATCTTGGGTGTACATGACTGCAATGAAAAGTGATCCATTTATTGTTATCGAAGAGGAGAAAAATGTTAAAACATGATTTAAGGAATCCAAAGAAAGTTTTTTCTGTGGGATTTATGATTGTTGCTGGATTTTCATTATAACGGAAAATTAAAAATAAAGAAAGTGGAGAAAATATTAAGATCAAGTCAACGTATTATCAAAAAGATATTTTACACCCAATTATGAAATACTTTCTCTTTAAATACACTGTGATCAATCAGTAGAACTGCGTCAAGACAAAGCAAGCAGCGACACGTCAAAATCTACTGTTAATTTCCTGGAAAAAAATGGAAGAAGCAACCGGTACTAAGGCCATACCATTCACATATAAAGGCCATACCATGGACTAAATGCCATACCATAAAGGCCATACCGTGGACTTTTGAAAAGCCGGTAATCCTTAGCCTTTGGAAAGCTGTTCGTGGACGATGGGATAAAATACCTCTTCCGATATTACAAAAGGCTTTATTGTCTCGGAAATTACGGTGTATAAAGATAGTAATGAATAAGGGTTATCAAATGGAACATTTAAAACATAAAAAGTTTAAGTAAAATATTTCTGTAATTGAAATGAAAATCGTATAAAAAATGTGCGAACAGCATCTGCACGGTATGAAATTGTGCTTAAAGTACAATTTTAAGTAAGCAATTAACTTGAGATCTAGAAACGGATTAATATGTTTTACAATAAATACTTATAGCAAAAATGTTTTCGGTGTACGACCATTTCAGATAATGAACAGCCTTCGGGAACGACCGAAGTTTCACTGTATTATAATTATATAAATTTTGGTAATAATACGTAATAAACTAAAAAAAATTTTCATTTTGAGAATAAAAGTATTTTAAACAATCGGAGTTTCATAATTTTTTTTAATTCACGTAATGCATTAAACAACAATTTTTTTAATTCAATATTTCCAACTTCTTTAAAGTAGCATTCACATTAGCTATTAAATATTTAACATAGTTCTTAACTTTCTGTTTAAACCAGTCGTTCGCATGCGATACCAAAGCAATTTGATGCGGCCCGTGAAGACATTTCAACTATGTGTTTGTTGCAGGTACGATGCTGCAAAGATTTCAAGTAGTTACTTGAAGTCAGAGTTTATTATTTTCATTAAAAACGAAAATGAATAACCAACAAGAAATCTATAAAATGGATTTAATTAATTTACAGTGTGATGCAAGTCTTACGCAGATTATACAGATTTTGTTTACTTTTAGTCGTACTTTTCAAAACGTAAATACCTTCTGTTACGATTTTTTGCCCTAAACATAATGGTTTTGTTTAGGAATATATTTAAATGGCAATCGGGTTTTTTTCCTCAGTTGAAAATTTGATCATCGCTATCTTCATCACTGCTTTCCTTCTCTCTGTCGTCAAGTAGTCTATGCACATACGTAATTTTATTTTTCATCAGCGAAAAATAGAATTCATTTTCAATTAAAGTGATTTCTTAGTCATATTCCATGCTTATTGAAATCCGTAACTTTGAAAATAATATTCCTATTACCACGAATGTCGAGTTCGAACTAACGTGGAAGACGCATATAACAATAAATCTAAAAAACCTATTTAACATTAATGATTTGCAGTTATTTTATATGCATGTATCGTTGAATTGAGTCAATGGAGCGATATTGCCCAAAACAAACCAAATAAATGTCATTACCGTCTGAATTATTGCATTAAACCGAGTACTGATCGACAATCACCTCTCGAGTTATCTCATTAAATCAAGTGGTGACCGAGAGTCACCTCTCGAATGCAAAGGTAATACAATTTGTACAATAATGTAATATTGTACAAATAAAACACAGACACTGCCTGACACAAACTGCCAGAGAGTTACGAAGGCAGAAAAGAGAGGAGCGATCCATTAATAAACTTATTGAAGGAGTTCCCGAAGCTGCCTGTTTGTTCTGATGACAATGGAAAAGAATGGATATGATTCTGTGAAGATGAATTCTCTGTACTCTCCTCTTTATACAAACATCCAAACGGTACAAACATCCAAACGGACAGTCTCGTAATTTACAGTCGTGTAATTTGTTAACTAATAATCATATTTTCAGTAAGCCCAAAAGATCCGCGGGCAATAATACCTTAAGGTGGAAGATTTAACTTATTTTTATGATAACCGCCTTATAAAGTAATTTTAATCTATTACCACCATTTTAAGGTTATTTTCCCTTATAATTTTTAATAGCTCTGTTTTACGAGAAATTGTTTCACAACTTATGCTTCGATTAATATATAGTTCTATTACCAACCTCTATGCAGTCCAATCCTTGGCAGGATAGTAAATGGAGAATTGTGGCATCCAGGCTGATTTCTGCCACCATTCGGATAAAAATCAACGTGACCTACTTGAGATCTCATTCCCAAACCTAAAAGTATACATATCATGAAACCATACTACAGTTAAAATATAAATGAAAGATACTAAAGCTAAACTTTTACTAAAAGTTTCGCTAAAAGAAAGAAATAATAAAGTTTTAATAAATGAAATAAATAATAAAATTTTACTAAAAGAAATAATAAAGTTTTACTAAAAGAAATTAATAAGAAAGCTTTACTAAAAGAAAATAATTTATACGAATGTTTATTTTTCTGTAGTTCTCTCAAGCTTTTCTAAAAATGTTATTATTACAGATAATCATACTATAATTCTGTACTCTTGGTATAAATATGGTTTATATATTGCTCATGTTCAAAAATGCACCCGGGTTAGTTTGAAATTCCTTCTGAATTTGTGTTTTGTAAATCAGTTATAGTTCTTTATAATTATGAAACTTGTAATCTGATTCAATTTGCTAAATTTAGCTGGTGTAAAATAGATTGCGGTTTTTATAATTTTCTGTCTTTATTAAAGCTACTCAGTCATTCTACACTTATCAGATTTATTATCACAATTAAGTGTGTACTGTTTTATCCACAGAATACGACTGCATTATGAGACTATGGTTCGATTTTCCGAATATGTTTTCAGATTTTACTACCATACGATTTTCGATTTTAAGAATTCCTGATGTCATAGTTTAAAGATTATGCCTTAATTTATTTTATGTTTTTCATTGCGTGAATAGATTTGTTATGAAATCATAAAAGTGCATTTTGGGAAATTTGGCAAGTGACAAAATAGTGCTGCACTGCCGTATCTCGTTACCGGTTTCTACAACTTTTTAACTGCTTATCTTATAAGGTATTTCTTCCGCCTTATTAGCATGTCTTCGTGGTGTAGAGGTCAGCACGCTGGACGCGTATTCGTGAGGTCCGTGGTTCGATTCCCGGCGAGGGCATTGCTCATTTTTCTTGTCTACTGCTTCCAAATAACCTAATGTCTCTATAGTGGCGTTCGAACTAAAAAGGCTGGTGGATGATGATTCTCCACCACCAGGATTTGGCGAGATTGGCTCCCCTAATCCCCAGTCAACCTTTAAAAGTGGGAGTATATAAGATATTTCTCCAGCCTTATTAGCATGCCTTCCCTGATGTAGTTGTCAGCACGCTCGACGCGTATTCGAGAGGTCCATAGTTCAAGTCCCGGCGAGGGCATTGCTCATTTTTCATGTCTCCCGCTTTCAAAAAATACCTAATGTCTCTACAATCAAACAAAGTCTTTTCTCTGTTATTTATTTCAAGATATAAAGATGAGTATAAATTGCTTTCCGAAAATTGAGAATTCAAGTCTAGCAGAACTTTTTTGTTAACTATTTGAGGAATGATGGTTAAGAAAGTTTCCACTTAGCAATTTCTGTTTTATAAATGATTTACAGGATGCAGAAGAGTTGAAGCAGTGTCATTTATTACAGCGAACAACTGCTTTTTAGTATCCTCTTCTGTATCAAATAGTAGTCACAAGAATATCATTTACCAATTAGTGTTTATTATAACCCCTTACAAGACTACGTTGCACTACTCACCTACTAATTATTTGGGATACATGGCCATTGACATGATACAAAGAGTTGAGGGCAATGGCAGCTCCAATGCTGTTCTACGTAATGTAACACACGAGTGAACTGCAACCCACCCGGCCGATAATAATCGGCCTCATAGTAACGCAACGCACCCAACACAAAGAAAAATATAGTTGAAAGATTAAAGCAAAAAACTAAAACATAAAACAAAAATATAGTTAAAAATATTAGACCAAAATTTCCAGTGTTGTTTTATTGGCATTTATAAATTTCATCATATTGTTGCGTGCGTACGGGTTCGTTATGAAATGAATGCACAAGTCCGATGAAAAATGAACAAAAATTTATTATTATCACAACAAAAATGCTTAAATTTTCTCAAATTATCATGCAGTATTACAATATCTCACAGTAGTTATCTTTTAACTACTCAAATGTCCAATAGAACGTAATTCAAAACAGCTAAAGAACGCTAATCCGCGAAATAGTTACAATCAACAAGAGCAGTTTTCTAAACAACAACAAACTAAGCAACTACTACAAACTGAGATGTTTTCCTCCTTTTATAAGATTTTAAAATCACGCACTAGAATTTTCCAGTACTTTCTCGAAATCAAAAAGAGATATTTATTTATTTAATGCACGCGCTCTTGTATTTTCAATTTTCCGGCTTAGCTTTCTTTTAATATTCGTCACGCGCTGCACTACGCGAGAAATAAAACCATTTAATTTATAATTGAACTAACATTAGCTTTTTAGATACCAAATTCGTAACAATATCTAAATTCCTTAATGCAAATGAGTAGAATTCCTTTATGTTACCGTGTTTCTGTTCTTCGTATTCAACATTGTTACCAACAGATTTGAAAAATATTTTACTTAAAGTAAGAATCAGCCAAAATTAGCACATGTTAAAGTTAACCATGAATAGCGTTAACATATGCTAAATACATTTAGCACATGTTAAAGCCGTTGATCAGATGATCAAGAAATGTCTCAATAAAGAGAAATTAATCTCTTCAGAAAAGTCTATTGAAAAATTATATAATTTAAATTATTCTTGAAATAAATCGTTGCCACGCATTTCCCACGCGTTCAACTGCATTAAATAAGGCTCAAAGAAATTTAATTTAACAGAGAGGCTTAAAATTTGCTACTTAATGCGGACGAGTAAATGGCAGACCCTGTCGATTTGTTTTTCTGTTCCTTAACACTAAATTTATGTGATCTGTCATTTTGACGGATTTCGAGTTTCATGAGCCAAAATTACAAAACCCGTTATTTTTATAGTTTCCTAATTTACGCTGATAATTATCCATTCTATACGATGCATGACGTATACTTACGGGTATACTGTCATGTGTAATATTATGTATGATAATGCCTACTGATATCCGTCGAAATGACAGTATGCTAGTTTCGTAGTTAATCGTGATAAACC
Organism: Stegodyphus dumicola; assembly: GCF_044657685.1. NCBI lineage: Eukaryota > Metazoa > Arthropoda > Arachnida > Araneae > Eresidae > Stegodyphus > Stegodyphus dumicola. The sequence goes on from NC_140769.1 coordinate 175,677,133, forward strand.
AGTTTTCTATGAAATAATTTTCCTGGGTATAAATATAAAAACAGTAAAATGTAGATACTAAATACAAATCCTAATTCAACAGATATATCTTTCGATAACTTCGAACCCAATATCAACGCACTGCGGTTCGCTAGGGCAAGAGATAGATCGTGTGCGATTATTACCTGTCAATCGTACTTGCCCTAATGCGTAAATATAGGATTGGATTGGATTATTCAATTATGGAAAAGCACACGAGAGCTATTTCCCTAAAGGAAGAAAGGCCTTCGAAGAAGACTTTCTAAGGGAACTGGCTCGTATACACGTTACACATGGGGAAAACCACGAAAACGCCCATGCTGCCAGACCGTTCGCGGGATTTGAACCTCGGACCGAACTACCAGTTTTCAGCGTGTTTACCTCTCACTGCGTAAATATAAAGCATTAAGCTCAAGACTAAGGAACGATCTGCAGTCTTTATGCTCAAGACATTTTAGAAAAGGTTTCAGTTAGTGCAAGCAGAGACGATCCAGAAGAAAGTGTTCGAATATTATGAGTATTAAGCAATATCAATATAAAATTAGAGGATAGTTTTACTTTATTCTGATGAAATATATTTTTTAGTCATCATGAGTAAACTCAAGAGAAGATACTGAACCGGCCAAAGAGAATAGTTAGTATTAGGGAAGATTGTTCTTGTAAGTCTCTTAACAATAAAACTACCGTAAATTTTTTACCGATAAAAACTACAAATTCATCAAACTGACGGTTAGCCGTAGTTCTCTAGTGTTAAGACTGTAAGTGTTTTAAAATTAAATTAATTTTTTTAGCCCAACGCGGTAATTTGCCCAAAAGGACTATTAATTTCGTTTTGGCATTTTGCGTCGATTCACGATAACTGTTGTTTCACTTTTCAAATTGTTGCCACCAAATATTATCGACCTGAATTATATTTAAAGAATTAAATAATGAAGAATCTGCAAGAATGTATGTATGTTTCTCGTATTGTGATAAAACAACGATACCTAGAGCCATCAAAATTTGAATAACATAATCTTCCATAGAATATGGTCATGTGGAAGCCCTAATTTGATTTTTTTTTAATTATCGATTTCATATTTTGTAACAATTCAACGAATTTTTTATTAAGAAACTAAACGATTTCCAAGCGAACAATGGCAATACTGCACGGGGGAGAAACATTTTTATTTCCAGTGCGAGAGGACTTCCACTCCTTATAGGAAATTCTAAAGATAGGCTCATTTTAAAATTATTTTGCGATATTGCTGTTGAACTGCATTTTATGGTTTGAGTACGTAGAACATAATATTTAATAAATAAAGGTAACACACAAAATGTTAAAAAAAAAACGCCCCTTTGGACGTAATTTAAAATCAACCCTTTCAGTTTTTTTTTAAATTTTATTTTATTTTATTTATTTAAATACGGATTTTGTGACAATGTGCCTTACATAGGTATGCAAAAATATCCATAAACTTAGAGTTAATCATTGAATAGTTGGCTAGTTGGCTTCAATACATTAAATAATAGTCTCTATAGCTCCCGTGAAAGGGTTAATATGTGCAAAAGCTCTTCTTCAGGAGTTAGACACTCATTCTAGTATATTTTTTTCTGTGAATTATCTAGTGTAAGAAGGAAACAAGAGCTCTTAACTATTGATTAATACCCCTAAATAATTTTTCTCAGAGACCGGTACATGATTTTCATCAAATTGTAGCTATCATTGCAGCAAAAAAAAAAAAAAATGTTAGGCATTAGAAAATAGGAGAAATTCGAAATTCTTGAGAGACAGAAGAATAGTAGTAGTGATTTAAAAATACGTTGATATGAAAAATGCGCTTGTTGCTGAGTTCGAAATTCCATCGATTGCATATAGCTAAATAATCCATTCATTGTGAATGTCGGATATATCCATTACATACGATATATTTTGATGTTTTAAAATTCCAGTTATCATATAGCTTCGAATTCCTGTATATCATTAAAAAACATTTATCCAGGAACGAAATATGTGGTATTAGAAACACCGGTACTTACGTGTTAATGCAACCACCTTGGAGCAGTTTGACGATTTTTTACTGATGGAAAGGTAAAAGTTACTTATTGAGTGCAAGATGGTGATGTTAGTGTTTCTTTTTTAAAAAATGATTTTCAAAATATCGATATTTATTATTAGTCTGTCATTATCAACATATCAAAATAAAACATACTTTAACATTTTAAAATACAAATTTGAATTATTAAATACAGATTACGTAATACATTAAAACTAAAAAATTTACATTCTTCTTCAAATCATTTTGTAATTTTTATTTTTTGCGCTATTCTTCTTCCGAAGAACCGGCGATCTGTTTTCGCTTAAAAGTATCACAGAATTGCGGAGACATGGCTTCATGCAATCGTCGGCAACAGCGGCTATCGAGGAAACGCATTTCCTCCATGTTGTTCCTTTTAAAACATTTTCAGCAAAATTATGTATTCTTGCAGAAATTTTACCGCAGTTTCTTCCAGTGCTAGCAAATTCCAGAAACTCATATTTTAAAACTAAGTTTAAGGCCAAAAAAATATCACGATTTGTTTAAAAAACTATTGTAATTTGGAATATAAACAACAACAAAAAAAAAAAAAAAAAAAAAATTCATACGAAAATGGAGGCTTTACTTACCTGAAGTATTGTTACGAGGACGGTAGCTGGTAGACTGTGCTCACGGTTGCCAGAGTTTGGCACATTCTGAAAACTTGGCCACTTCTACTGAGATGAGGTTGTTTTAATACGTAAGCCCCCAATCCCGTCGGGAGTCGTTTATTGTGTCGGTACTTTCTATTCTCGCAATCATAATATTTTTCTTAACTATTTAGCTAATTCATGTTCAAATATTCCAATCCATTATAATTAGCAATAAATCAATATAGTAAATAAATAATTAAAATCAATTTAATGGAATTTTAGTTCATTTTGTCATTTTCCTTCTGATAAACCCCTCTTTAGAGTTCAGTAGCAGTTGATCAGCTTTTGTCGGAGTTCATTTGTAAGACCTATCTCTACTTTTCCACATACACCAACTTAGATCCTATAATGAACCTGGCAAATTCTCGCACAGGCGTGAATTAAATATCAGCACAGAAGAAGGGCACAAAATAACCCTTTATTAAATCAAACTAATTTAACAGAAAAGCACGGACTTCGTACATTATAAAACACTGTTCACTTGCGGCGGTAACTAAACGTAGACTATAATACAAATCAAATCTCATTCCTTGTGGTTTCATTTCAACAAGAACATTCATACTTTAGAAAAATCTGGTTAGAGGCATTTTGCGAATTAAAATATGAATTGCTGTTAAGAGTCTTTAATTCGATCTTTCTACAGAAAAATCAATGAGCACTTGAGATATTTCCATTCATTTTCTAAAACCATAGTAATCAATCTTCAAAGATCATTCAACATTTTCAAAGATTCACTAAGAAGTTTCCATACCTTCTAAAAGACCACGCCCTCCATCCGTGTGTATGACGTCAACAAACTGTGCGTCAGTAGGATCTAGCCTCTCGGCTAAAGGAGCATCATAGAATCTGGGTCCGGCAGGGTCTAGGGCTACAATTAAAAGAAAAAAAAAAAGATTCACATACAATACTAACGAAAATTCAAAAGTAATACTAATCAGTTATTGGATCAATTCACCTCCAGCTACGGTTTAAGGTTACCCATACATAACCATATTTTTTAAATCTCTTCATTTTATTCTTTTTTTAACTTGAATCTTACTTTTACATTCAGAATTTTAAACTTTTAACTACTCTTTTGAGGTGTTCTACGAGAATTACCATTTTTTTTTACTTCTCGCAAATTTTATATTAGACTTAATAAAAGATGGCATTATACATTGTCCAAACGCTATTTTACTTTACATATCAACTTTATTACAGTACACTTAAACCTAATCAGCCCAAAAGGGCTATCAGCGTCGAAATGAGAATTTCCATGGAATTACCATAAATGCATAGTTTCATTTTTCATTCGAGTCTATATTCATTTTACAAAATGTAAGATATTTATCTTTCATACCGAGCCTATCTGTTGTGGATTAACAAACTAAGCTATTTGAAAGCAATAGATGCCAATCTTAAGATTATTCGTCTTTTACTTTTGAATCAGATTAATTTAAATAATAAAAATTAATTTAAATCATCATCTAATTGAAAATATTCAATATTTTTTTAGAATAGCATTACTTTTTTAGTCCAAAAGGGTTTTGCCCCTGAAGGACTATTGTTTTCGCTTTGCGATTTTGCGTTGAATCACTATAAATGTCCGTTTCACTTTTCAAACTGTTGCCACCAAATGTTAGAGTCCTGCATTATATTTGAAGAAATTAAATAATGAAAAATCTGCATAAATGTATGTATATTTCTTGCATTGTGCTAAAACAACGGTACAAGGAGCCATCGAATTTTGAATGACGTAATCCTACTGCGAATATGGGCATGTAGAAGACCAAATTTGGAATTTTTTTTATTATCCATTTCATATTTTGTAAAACTTTAACGAATTTTTGATAAACAAACTCAAGGATTTCAAAGCAAGCCATGGCAACACTCTACGGGGGGGGGGACCTTTTATCTCCAGCGCGCGGAACTGTGTATCGGTAGCTAAAGATAAGCTCATTTTAAAATTATTTTGCGATATTGATATTGAACTGAACTTTTATGGATTAAGTGCAAAGAACTTGATATTTAATAAATGAAGGTACCACACAAAACGTAAAAAAACGCCCCCTTTGGACATAATTTAAAATCTGAAACCTTTCAGTTTTTTTTATTATTTATTTGATATTTTGTAAATTTTTAAGGAATTTTTGATTAATAAACTCAACGATTTGAAAGCGAGCAATTTCAACAGTGTAAACAGAATAAAACATTTTTACCTCCAGCGCGCGAGTCTACCTATCGTAAGTCCTAAAGATATGCTTTCTTTTCAATACTTTGTTATTTTGCTTTTTAATTGAGTTTTATGCGTCGCATGTGCGAAGAACTTCAAATTTAATATATAAAGTCAACACACAAAGCATTAATGATAAAAATACAAAAAAAAATTGTAAGCCATCTTACTATGCAAATTGAGCTTTGATATGATGAACAGAAAAAGATTGAAAAACAAAATAGAAAACAATACGTGCCAACATTTCATCAAGAATTCTAAATACATATGCTTAATAATAAAGCTAAAAAGACAAAAAAAAAAAATGGTTTAGCTGGAGCTAGTGCAAATGGTAGATTAGTAGAGTGAGTGAGTGAGTGAGTGGGGTTTTTTGGCGCAAAACCAAAGATGATTATGACGCGCCAAACACAAGGTGAGATGATCAAATTTATGAAATTTAAATACAATAAATAAAAACAAGTGGACAAATGTACCAAATCCAGAGGATGCAGTCATATAAAAACAAGGTAAAAGCAGACATTAAAATCCAAGACACAATCCTCAAAACAGATTACATTAAGTAATAAAAACCAGTCTCTTTTAAGTAATAAAATAAACTACAATTGGCCTCTCTTCCGATTAAACGGTCGAGAGGCAAGTCACAGCTATTAAAATATTTCTGGCGAAGCCTATTTAAACATGGACACTCAATTAAAATATGACGGACAGATAAACAAACATTACAGTTAAAACAAACAGGCTCATTTTCAGCTTTTAAAAGGTAGTTATGTGTCACTCTAGTGTGACCAATTCTGAGGCGAGTCAAAAGAACTTTCTCCTTACGATTTCCAGCAAAATCTCAGTGCTCGATTCTGAGCTTTACATTTCGCAACTTGTTGTTCAGCTGAACGTCCCAAATTCGCTGCCTTTTTTTTTTTTTTTTTTTTTTTTTTTTTTTTTTTAATCTTCCCTTTTATGACACAGCAGATGTCTCTAAAATGGATAAGGCGACTGGACAGTTCAACAGCAGATTTTGCCGCGATGTCTGCAAGCTCGTTTTCCTTTATTCCCGTATGCCCGGGAACCCAGCAGTACAGGATTTCATATCCTCGTATCTTTAAGTTTATATGAATTTTCAGAACATCCACCACAACAGGATTTTGAGTGCTGGGAAAAGCTTCCAAAGTGTTAAGGGCACTATACGAGTCTGTATAAACTATGAATTTTTTGTGGCAGAGCTTTGAGATGTACAGAAGACCATAATATATTGCAGTTAGTTCAGATGTTAGAACTGAGAAAGCATGGTGCAGGCATCTGCCCTCTATGTAATCTTCAAATACAAATGCGATCCCGACATGATCACTTGACTTTGATCCATCTGTGTATATCGGATGATAACTGCTATATTTGTACCTGTGCTCAGCGAAGAGTTGTCTGTAAACGATCTCGTTAGTGCTTGCCTTCACGTGATGTTTGAAAACATCAAGAAGCTGAATCCGTGAATTTTCCCAAGGTGGGATTTCAAAATTCTGTACTGCTTGGGGGCGCATATTAGAGAGGGAATGTTCCTCAACAACAGGGCGAACTCTTAAAGCAAAGGTAGGAACACAGGATGGACGTGTTTCAAATAATGTGTTACACGCATTATCAAGTAATCCCAGCTTATTAGGATGTTCAGGTTGCGATAGGATATTAAAATATTGCACAAGGGACAATTGCTCACGCCACAGATAAAGTGATGGTTCGTTAGAGTCAACATACAGGCTCTGGACAGGAGAAGTTCTGAAAGCTCCTGAACAAATCCGCAGAGCTTGATGGTGAACAGGATCCAGTTTTAACAATACTGATGGCCGAGCGGATCCATAAACAACTGAGCCATAGTCCAGTTTAGAGCGGACAAGCGCTCTGTAAATGCGAAGCATGGAGCAACGCTCTGCACCCCAGGAGGTGTTCGCCAACACTTTTAAAATGTTTAGTATTTTGAGACACCTCTTTCTCAGGTTTAAAACATGAGAAAGGAAGGTCAATTTTCGGTCGAACGTCACTCCTAAAAATTTTACTTCGGGCGTAACTGGAATAATTGTACTATTCAGATATAACTCAGGCTCAGGATGGAGACCTCGCTTCCTACAAAAGTGAACACACACAGTTTTCTGTTTGGAAAAAGTAAATCCCTGTTTGTTTGACCATTCTTGGATCTTATTCAGAGCTATCTACAATTGCCTCTCTACGTATCTCATGTCTGCCCCTCGACAGCTAATCTGCAGATCATCAACATATAGAGATCCAAAGATGGTGGAAGGAAGTTCTTTTAGTACTGAGTCTATTTTTAAACTAAACAGGGTTACACTAAGCACACAGCCTTGAGGCACACCCTCTTCCTGTTGAAAAACACCCGAAAAAACAGAGCCAATTCTTACTTGCAAAGTTCTAGTGTTCAAGAAATTCTGAATGAAAAATGGTAGGTTGCCGCGCAAGCCACTCTCATGAAGATCGCGAAGTATACCGTATCTCCATGCCTTATCATAAGCTTTCTCAATGTCGAAGAATACTGAGACAAGGTGGCTTCTTCTTACAAATGCTTTTCGAATGGATGTCTCTAAAAGGAGCATGTTATCTACTGTTGTTCTCCCCTTTCGAAAACCGCTTTGATAAGGCGAAATAATATTATTCTTTTCCAAGAAGTAGACTAGGCGGCTGTTTACCATCTTTTCAAACAGTTTGCATACGCAACTGGTAAGGGCAATTGGCCGATAGTTGGAGGGATTTCTAGGGTCTTTCCCTGGCTTAGCAATAGGAATTACAATAGCTCTCCTCCATGCACTGGGGAAAATATGCTCCTTCCACACTCTATTATAAAGAGTGAGAAGGGCATTCAGTGACTTATAGGACAGAAGTTTTAGCATTTCGTAATTTATGTCATCAAAACCCAGAGAAGACCTACCTATGTGTCTGCAATAAAGCTCTCTTTAATTCCAGCATAGTAAATGCTCTATTGTAAGGCTCAGATTTGGTAGAGTTGAATGCGATGGGATTTATTTCAGAGTGCTGCTTGATAGAGAGAAATGCAGGTGAATAGTTTCTGCTGGAAGAAACGGCAGCAAATGTCTCACCTATAGTATTTGCAATTTCTTCTATGGAGCTAATCACTCGGCCATCTTTTTCCAAAAAGGAAAGTGAGTGGTCTTTATATATACCGCATGCTTTTCGAACTCTTTCCAAAACCCGCTTACTAGGCATAGAAGAAGTTATTGATGACACATATGAAATCCAGGAAACCCTCTGGCTCTGCCTTCTTACTTTTCGTGCATTTGCTTTGGCTCTTTTAAAGGCTATGAGGTTTCGCAGAGTAGGATATCTACGAAAAATACCCCATGCTTTTTTCTGTTTTTTCAGTGTTTCATGACAGTCGCGATTCCACCACGGTTTCGAATATTTTAGTATTTTTCCTGAAGTTCTAGGAATCGAAAGCATAGCTGCCTGAATAATAGTATTAGTAACAGCTTCAACAGCGTCATCGATATGCACATCTTCTACCATTTCCTCTGTCAGCTCTGCAACGGAAGAGAAGAGTTCCCAGTCTGCCCTGTCCAGGATAAACCGAGGGACTCTCGACACGGGGTTTGCTCCTCTTCGTGCAAGAGACACAAAAATGGGATAATGATCGCTGTTGTACAAGTCATTTCCGACACTAAAAGTGCAAAATGGCAACAGAGATGGTGAACAGATGGCAAGGTCGAGAGCGTGGAATGTCCTTGAATGCTCATGGAAGTACGTATCCTGCCCATTATTTAGGAGACAAATGCTATGATCTTCGATCATCTGCTCAATTTGTCTTCCTCGGCAATTTGTATCTTTACTACCCCAGAGTGGACTATGGCCGTTAAAATCTCCTATTATGATAAAAGGCTCAGGCAGCTGCTCTATTAGATTATTTAAATCTTGCTGATAAATGTGCTCATTTGGAGGCAAATACAAAGAAACAAATGAAACAACAATATCAAAATTTATTTGAGTAGCGACAACTTGGAGGGATGTCGTCAAAGAAAGTACATTTGAGGGATAATCCAGTGAGGAGAGGAGACCTACACTTCCACTGGCACGCTCACCTGCAAGGTTATCCTTTCTGACGAAAGAAAACCTCCGAAGTTTTGCATGGTGTTCTGGTTTCAGATTTCTTTCCTGTATTGCTAAGCACACAGGATGATACACATTTATTATAGATTTGATGTCAAGCAAATTTCGGTGGAAACCGCGACAGTTCCATGACATAAGGGTGGCCATTATGAATTGTTTTTGTTTTTTTCTGTGCTGTTCTTTTGTTTTTCGTGGAAGTAGTTGCCTGGGAACTTCCAGACCCTCTTCTACTTCCATAAAGTCTGAATCCACAGATTCAGAAATCATGTCATCAAAAGAGCTATTGCTGTGACTTCTATTTTTATTGGATATTTTATGTGTAGTAGTTTTGGGCTTACTTTGAATAACTGTTTCTTTCTTTTGTACTATATGGGTTGCATTTTCTTTTTTCTTGTTGGATGTAGATGGTTGGGTTTTATTTGGTAGGGTCTGTGTGCCTATTAATGTTTGGGTGGCGACTGTACGAGTTGATTTTACAGCACTGGCGTATGATGTATTTGGTCGAAGCTGTGTGCTCTGGACTAATCTTCTGGCTTCGGCGTAAGAGATGTTCCTAGTAACTTTTGTAGTCTGGATTTCTTTTTCCGATTTCCATTTTGGGCACAAGCGAGAAAATGCTGGGTGGTCTCCCTTGCAATTTATACACAAAGGGGCAGCGGTACAATTATCAGAATCGTGGCCAATCTGTGAGCATCGGGCGCATGTGAGGCTGCCACGACAAGACGTTTTAGAATGGCCGAAACGCTGGCATTGGAAACATCGCATAGGGTTTGGAATATAAGGTCTTACATGAATATTTAGATATCCAGCCTTAATATTCTTAGGCAGATCAGGCGTGTTGAAGGTAAGGATCACGTGTTTCGTGTCTATCAACTTACATTCTTTACGCATCTTGATACGCCTTACACCGCAGACATTTTGTTCGGATAGCTCAGAAGCGATTTCTTCTTCAGAAACATACAGAAGGTCGAATTCTGAGATTACGCCACGACAATAGTTCAGTGACTTATGTGGTGTTACAGTGACATTCGCTTGCCCAAGTTTAGTTATCTGAAATAAAGAAGCAGACTGGGTCGCTGAGGTTGTATCAATAAGCAAGTCTCCGGGGCGGAGACGCTTTATATTTCTCGGCTCACCAATACAAGACTGGATATATTTGTTTATTACGAAAGGAGACATCTTATGCATTTCGCCAGAAGGACTAGAGATGACTAGGAAACGGGAACTATTGTTATGATTTTTTTCATTTGTATCTGTACGTAATTTTTTTGCAGTAGACTTTTCAGAACTAGGTTGAGTGACTGGTTTAGCAGTAGACGTTTCAGAACTAGGTTGAGTGACTGGTTTAGCAGTAGATGTTTCAGAACTAGGTTGAGTGACTGGTTTAGCAGTAGAAGTTTCAGAACTAGGTTGAGTTACAGGAGTGACTTGAGTGACAGGAGTGACTGGAGTTACCTTGAAATCTTTAATTAAGTAGATATGAGAAGCCATAGTGAAAGTATAAAGATTCGGGTCTGACAGCCCCGCCCACCACGGAGCCCAACAAGGGAACACAGATTCCTGTGTTAGGGCTAGCCGGACCTATACGCAAACTGAAGCCCCACAGTCGGCTTTCCCGAAAGCAGGTACTCCCGAGAGCTTGACCCCCAAGCCACTGACACAAGGACTAGTGACCAGCCGATTGACACCCGTGAGGACGACTAAGGTGCCTCCCGTTTAGCTGAAGCAGAAGCCAAAGCAGTGTGTTGGGGACAGTACCTCGCCCCTCAACTACCAGGACCCTCCTTTCCAGCGACACGGGTCTCCACGCACGGCAAACACGTGGGCAGTTTTCTCGCCACTCGAAAACTAGAAACAAGGTCTGTTCCAGCCTCTCGTGACGAGCCCCTAACTCCGTAGAGAGAAACCACAAGGGAGAAGGGAAGGCGAAAAGTTCCAGCCAAGAGGAGAGGAGACGGAAAAGAGGATAGATCACTGGGGCTCCAGGATCGTGACACCCGTCTCATCAAGAAGATGATCCCCTGAAGGGCTAGGCTACCTCAGGATTGCCACACCCGTACTCACAAGAATGAGCCCCCTGAGGGTATTAGTAGAGTGTGAGCCAAACCTTAACTTTTCACATATATTTTTGTGCTTGCCAGTTTTAATACCGCTGTTTCTTAATTTAAAAAAAATTAATTTAGATTTAACTTCGTATATTACCTTGAGAAATAATATTTTTATGTAAAGTAATAAAGCTAAAATTGTAAATTTTATAAGTAACAGCACCGTACTTTCCTTTAATTGTTAAAAAGCAATCCGTTATAATAAAACCTCAATAAAATAAATACCCAGAATTTCAGATATTCGGTTTAAATAAATAACATTTGCTAAAGCTCCTACGAAAACTGGTCACTTTCAAGTGATGATAGACCACATAAGGTCGTCATAAGAAATTTCAGCATGTTCTTAAATACCCAAAAGCTTATTGTTTTAAAATATGATGCTTTTGAATTCATAAATCTCAAAACTTTAAATTCATCACGACATGTATACTAAGATTCGTATTGTCTCTTTATAAGATTTACTGACTTAAGGTGAAACCTAAAGCCGCATTGAACATAAATGAAATTTAACATTCTCAATTTCATATTCATTCTGTGAATATAAAACAACGTTATGCTGATAATAAATGAATACACATTTATTATTCATACTGAAGTGCTCCGTATCCAAGGATAGTATACGCTTCAAATATTATCGCAGATAAACGAAACTGCGACTACATAGATAAGTTACTTCTACAAGGCCAAAAATGTTGCTGAAATAGCCAATTTGATACCAGTTTGCTGGTAAAAACATATCAATTCTGAGGTATTTTACTATTAACGACTTTAACATCATCTATAATTATTTAAATTATATTTCTGGCTCCAATTAAATAATCCAATTAAATAAGTTATTTATTTAAACGAGAGTTAACCTCATTTAAAAAAAAGTTTAGAAAACTTTGTAATGAACTCTCAAATGAAAACAATCTCCTTTTTTGCTCATGCAAAAACACGCGACAACACTCTCGCAGCCATTCCGTTCCTCTGCTTGTTGGATTAGATGGAAAGAGGCGATAATAATCAAATTAATACTAATCAAATTTCTAAATCTGACTGCAGGCGTGCAACAACGATCATTGTGAAAACTATCGTTTCATAAAATTTCGGAAATTCATTAGTAATTTTTGGTCCATCATTAGAAAAAATATTATATATAGTTTCAATTTCTTTTTTACTTTAAAATTAAATTATCCTAATCATTTCATGTCTTTGTGGATTTGGTTCTAAATTTCTTATATATATAAATTAAATTTAATATATACATATATTAAATCGAAATACAAAAGAAGTTAATCAGTCAAAGTGAAGAGTTATGTTATTCTTTTGAAATATGTCTTCAGAATTAACACTTTGAAAACAGCATCATGATTGAGCCATTTGCAGAACAGCATATACTAACAGTTTCTTCCTCTATAAATTATAACTATTAAGATTTAAAGCACACACTAAACGGAGGATCTTTTTATCTAGAACTGGTTTTCCACGCCTACAGACATCCTTGTACGATCTTACAAAAACTGCGACAGAAGAATCGCCCCGTGAGCAAACCGCTTAGTTTTCGTCCGTACCATGGAGCGTTAAAAATAAAAAAAGTACTTGGATAAAAATGGAAATATGATCATAAAGCGGATAAATTAAATGAAGGATGTGAAGGCTTACCGGATATCCTCCCTAAATGTAGAATCCCGTGACCGACCAGCCCAGCGATGTGACTGCCCAAACTGTGGCCTATCAGGTGGAAATTGGCGGGATCGGCACCGGCAGAATCCTGAAAGAAATAAAAAAAATAACTTTAACTTTTAATTTACTTAGTATGTGTGCACATTTAATATGAACAGTTTCTTAGTGTGTTTCGAAATTATAATAGAAATTAAATATTATGGTGCATAAGTGTGATTTGTATTAGTTTCTCATTCAGAAAGGTATGGATATGAATTCTTTCATATTTTGGTTAGCTTCGTTACTGTAAAGCTTGCGACCTCCTGATTTTGACTCACTTCGCTTTCTAAAGTCTCGTAAGCTTCTCTTATTAAAGTCTCGCATATTAATAGAGCAGTGCAATCTTGAAAAATGTACATTTGGAGATAAATTTATTTATCAATTAAATGAATCTACAGTATTTGTGAGAGAAATAAAATAATTTTGTATACTGAGTAGTTGTTCCTATTTTTTTTACCACTGGCTGAATTTAAAAAAAGAAAAGAGAGAAAGGGAGAAAAAGAGTAAGTCAACTTTTTCTTGTTGCTTATAAAATATTGCACAAGATTTTATGAGCTCTATACTTGACACATAAAACAATTAGGATCAAATTAGAGCAAATACTTGTCTAATATGATGTTTAAAGAAATATTTAAATACCAGAAATTTAAGTTTTAATCATGTCAATGGAATTTGTTGGTAACAAAATTTAATCTCCTTTCAACATTAAATAAAATTTTTAAAAGTACTTGGCACATTGCAATTCATCATCCTTCTACTATATCAGCATTAGTTATTCTTTGTTTGAGCACAAATTCATGATACAATCAATTTATTTATTAAAAGCAATAAGAAAGAAGGAAAAAGAAAAATGAAGCAATTACGGTGAAAGTTGCGAAAAAACACTTGGATTATTCCAATGGATTTAGAATGACTGAATGAATTTGCTAGATTTTTGAGGAAATGCCTCTATTTAATTCATCCGTTTAAACATTTTTAAGGGACTAAATTTCATATCCTTTAATGAAAACTTATATCACTCTTTATTTCTGCAACATTAAGTAGATAGGCGATGCTTTCACACAAATATGTCAAATCTTCCATACTGTCTCAAAGAACGAGCCCTTAATATTATTATTAAGGGAAAATCTTGGCATTTTATATTAAATAACACTCATCTCATACCAGAAGAGAAGAGTTAATGTACTTTATATTACATTTCTTATTGTTGAGATGTCTATCAACCATTCCTTGTTATCTTCCCTGTGAAATTGTCGAAATAAACTTCAGCTGGTATACTAGATTTCTACTGAAGCCTTTCTTATCCATCCAAACCAGGTAGTTTTTCTTACCCATCCAAACCAAGTTCTTATTGTTGAAATGCCTATCAGCCATTCCTTGTTATCTTCCCTGCGAAATTGTCGAAATAAACTTCAGCTGGTATACTAGATTTCTACTGAAGCCTTTCTTATCCATCCAAACCAGGTAGTTTTATTTACGTTTCTAACAAGAGTGGTCACTGTTTCCGTCATTTTCACGTCTCTCGTAAATTTCAATTTTCATCCTTCAGTTTTAATACATGACGGCCATTAAAATATCTGCTTTATTTTCGCCGGATAACGCTTTCCCTACATGTAAGAATAATTGCCCTGTTGCAAAATAATTTCTACATCTAATAAAAAAATCTGGTGTGTACACCACATGACTTCCTTGTACGGAATATTAAATTATACGCATTTTTTCTTGGATTTCATTTAAATTGATTGGATTGAATTAAATATACTTCGTCGACAGCGCATAAACCACAATAAAATAAATGCACTCTTTAAAATTCACTATATTTGTTTACTATAACGACACTCTGAATGCACAAAATTTATATCATTTGAAGAATTATCGTTGCCACATGTTCTATTCAAATACTATAATAAAGCTAAAACGATGTAGGAAAGAAATTAAGCAAACAAAACAGAAAAGAAACAGTTTTTCCCAGACGATTTAGTATTTCTCATTCAATTAATTCAGCTCTCACTTCGCGGCAAGGCAAAAATACATAAAAACTCAAAATATCTGCATTAAAAATTACGAAGTTAAATCGCTACATCGTTAAATTGCATTCGATAGCGGTCAAAATGGATATTTTCGGTGAAATATGCTGCCTGAAACTTTTCGCGATTACAATACTTCCATTTTACTTCGTACAAGGAAGTAAAAATGACAATATAATATGCTAATCTCTTAAAAACAGTGACATAAGAAATACGATGAAAAATTGTTGCCAAAACCATATTTCTGAAAGAATGAAACTATTCAAAATGATGTGATTTCATCAAAAATCTATCAACAACAATAAGAAAGGAAAATTGTTGTAAAAATCACATTTTTAAAGATGTGAGAAGTGTACTCAGAAGCTTCATTTAAAAAAATTTGTAAATACAAAATATCATTTTTCCAAAATTCTTTTTGTAAAAGCAGTCACAAGGATGAAAGTTTAACGTGTCCAAAAATCAAAGGAAAAAAAAAACTGTACATTTTTAAAAATAAACTGTTTTAGAAAAAATCTCGTTGAAAAGGTGTTAAGCTCACTTTGTTAAATAAATTCGTATTTAATCGATTTATTAAAACACGAAATTTATTTCAAGTTCGTAAAATAGCTAAGTGCCTAAGTTTCATGACGATGTGAAAATGGAGTGTGTAGAGTAAAATCTCACCTTCCTATAGCCCATTATGTCTCAAAATGGCGCGATTCCGTCACAAAAAAAATCGAATTCGAATTTAGAAAAAATCGCTTCGAAGTGCATTGGCTCTTGTCTAGATGCACCTATGTATCAAATTTCGTAGCCGTGGGTCTATTAGCTTACGCGCAGCGCGAACGAAAGACACACACACAGACAGACTCTTTCTTTTATTATATGTAGAGATTACAGATATTGAAAGCTAATTCCAGTATGAGTAAATGTCCTCAAAGTATATGAACGTAAAGTAATCATTTTTAAAAACAGAAGATTTTTAAGTAAAAATAATTATTCTCTAGTAATAAAAAGTAAAGCAAAATATCTTTCCTAAATTAATTTTATTGTATCCCTTGATAATAAAAATTAAAGTAAAACAACTGCCCGATGACGTAATACCTTTAATAATCAAAGTCAATCTATTCTATAAAATAACTTATTTTTCAATCACTAGAAACTAAAACACCAGCAAACTAGCGACTAACTAGTCTTTAGAATCAATTGTAATTTATACTAATGCATTCTACTGTGACTTATTTTATGCTTATTACTTCATGTTAACGTATCATTTCCGATAATAAGTTATTCTTTTAACACAGAAAATTTGATGCTTTTTCACGTATCTTTCATATTTTAAAGAATCATTCAGCAAATTTATCACTATGGTGCTTTAAAAAATACTTCGCTTAATGTTCAGGAGACCATTATCTAACATGTAAATATATGACAGCTCAAATATTCTCTAAGAATTTAAATTTCAGTTTGACATTAATTTATATTAAAAAGAGATTTTCTTTTATGAACAGCAAAATAGTTCCCCTTTCTTTAGGACTAAATATTAAAGAGCTTTTTAAATTCTTTTTATTAAAAATGAGTACAAAATTATGAACTCTTATCAATTATTAAACGTTTAATTAGTTTGCATCTTTTGCATTTCTCACTAATATTAATTTCTCAAGGGCTGTGTTAGGTAACAGATCAGCAAAAAACTTTAATTCTACTGCTTAGAATAATATCTCTTTTTAATTGATATCAAACATGATGTTTTTACAAAATGAACACAATATTGTTTTCAGGTAATTTTAAGCTGTAATTTTTATAAGTTCAAACTAATTCATTTCACACAAAGCCTTAAATATTCAAACTTCCTCTTGAAATATATTAATATACTGTATTATGTTGTATTGACATAGCTGATAAGTAGTTATCATATATAAGTATCATATAAAGTAATATCATATATAAGCAGATAAAGCAAATCTAGATTTCTCTGTAGATGGCACATACTTTTAAAAATTAATGATGTTTTTCGATGTATAAAATAGATAAAATGAAAATAAAATTAAGACTTAATTATTAGAAAATCAATTTTAATTGTTCACTTGCATTAGAAAAATGTTGTATAAATTTGCAATACAGATACTTCCTATGGTTAATTAGACATTCCCTGAGAGGGGATAATGAAAGTTAGTAAAATATTTTCTTTGAGTATATATTTTTTTTCAGCCCAACAACAAAAGTATTGTGAAGAACTTTTGTTGTTGTTGTTAAAGTAAACACTATAATAGATACAATACTTTATCTTCATCCAATACCTTATCTTCATACCTTATCCTCATTTATCAATGAGGTTTTGAATTCCATAATTTAAGTACGGTTTTATGGAAGAAAATAAAGGGAAGAAAATAGTTTTAGCTCCTGAATAAGGGGAACTTGTGTCTGATCGCCCTAAAAATAAAATTGTATTTAAAACTTATGCCAATAAAAGGATGCTGTTTTGTCTCTTGTAAATGTTCGACTGAAGTGTCTCTCTTCCTATCTGAATTTTAGAATCATTCGAAAAATGTTGACTGATCAAATGTTTCGATTCAAAAAGTCACACTTATTGAAAAAATACCAATTTTTATGAAATTAATAAATTTCGTGTGCAAAACATTTAGCTGAAAAATTTTTAATTATTAGAGTTTGAATGAATCGGTTATATTGTATTCTACAGTCAAAGGAACTACGGCGTTTAAGTATCTTATTTTTAATCATATTTGATAAATTATATGATTTCTTAAATTCTTACTCTAAGAAAAATGATAAGTTCTTTCATCTTGTCAGCTACTGTCTTCGATCTCTGGACAGCTTGGGTATAGGGAAATTCATTACCACAGCTCCAGTCGGTAATAATAACGTTGTATTCGCCTTCAGACAGAAAAGCATTTTTCATTTTCTGTCAAAAAGAATAAAAGATACATTTAATAGAATATGCTAATAATTAGAAGTTGTGTAATACTATACAGTACAAAATAATAAATACTACATTAATCACAATATGGCTGGTTATTAAAGATGCTACCATATGGTTAATTCCTTTTGAAAGAAGAACAACACAACGAAGGCTAAGCATCAAAAGAACACCAAAAGAATTTTGCATAAAACTTTTACAAAATAACGATACTACGTGACAAATTTTACTCAAATATATGTATTTAAAGGCTCCTTATTTTAAGCCTACACAAAAAGGAATTAACCATATAGCGAAGGTTAAAAAACTTGAATCTGGCGATATGACACTTGAAAAAAGTAGGATGCGCATTAAACAGTAATATCATCAACGACGAATTGCGAAGGCTAGGTCTGGCTCTTACGAAACTGTAAAGGATATGCCAAAGAAATTTTGCATTCACTTTAGAAAAGCCAAGAAGCTTGATAAATGAGCTCTTCATGAGCGCACTTGAGACTTGATGCGACTTCTGCTGCTGCGTCTTTTTGCTTGATGCCATACGCTTGACGCGTGTTTTCTTCTGTTCTATCTGGATGATGACAAAGGTGCAAACTTCCAGGCGACGCATCTAATCTGTTTTTGATCATGAATAGTGACATGTGACGTAAAATGGAATTTATACGGTAATTATTGCTGATCCGTTGAATGGTTAAACGCTAACAACAAGAGAAGATCTTACAGAACAAGCCAAAACGGGACCTTCCTCAGAGAAAGATGAAAATTTTGGTGGTATGCAACTGGGTGTGGTTAAGTTGTTGGGTCCTTCAAATGTGGTGAAATAGTTAATGATGAGAATTACTGCAACCA
Source organism: Stegodyphus dumicola (assembly GCF_044657685.1). Classification (NCBI taxonomy): domain Eukaryota; kingdom Metazoa; phylum Arthropoda; class Arachnida; order Araneae; family Eresidae; genus Stegodyphus; species Stegodyphus dumicola. The sequence continues at coordinate 175,695,788 of NC_140769.1, forward strand.
GCTGGGCGAAATGTACCCAATATTGCACGTAAAGCAGTATACACTGGTCAGCAGATATGAAATTGCACTCCTACATGATAACTCATGACATGTTAAGAACAGCAGTTCAAAAAATGCGCAGTTTTCACTGTAGGACACTTCTACCATAATTATCAGATGTTTTATCAACTCATCCAGCAGCTGAGCGCTAAAACCGCTGAATACTGGTAGAAACTGTAAAACAATTTAATTGTGGAACTTTTTTTCATGATATGTTCCTCTATTGCAGGTCAATGCATATTATTCTTGTGCGTAGTTACCTTTCTTTAATACGAGTATAAGGATACTGCACGTATCCTATCACATATGTTTAGATCAAGAAAACATCAAAATTCGTAATTCGAAATATAATTTTCTATACGTATCGTTTTCGCACCACCATAAAACAGAAATTTTTTGCATTGAACCAAGTCAGAAGCTACTTGTATATGAATATAAATTAAGCGATTTTCGGACGATTGTATCTCATCATTACTATTGCAGAGGATTTCAATGAAGTAATTCTTATTTAAAAGAACCTATATAGTGATAATAAAATAACAGAAGAAAACTAATAATAATAAATAAAATTAAACACCTGCATCCATTCACTTATTTGAAGATTGTCCACAAATCCATGAATTATAATCTTGGTTGGTAGATTAGGATCAAAATCAGACTTATAGAGCAGTTCTCGATCATCTGGAGCCAAAGGGCGAGGTTTATCCGGATGCACGCGGGAAAATAGCTTGAATGTGGTAAAATTATTCCTAGTTCCCACACAGTGAAATCGAGAAGGTAAGGTAGATAGCAAATCGCCCATCAGAGCCGAACCTACAACAAATCAAACAAGATATATACTGTATCATTAATATTTTCATTTGTAATTTTTTCCATTAAATTTTGCATAAAACTTTTACAAAATAACGATACTACGTGACAAATTTTACTCAAATATATGTATTTAATAGCTCCTTATTTTTCATTATACATAATTTATGTAAACAATATTTAAAAATAATTCAAGGCATAGTATGTAAGGACTCGGAGAATATATTTGACAACATTCGAACAATATTAGTCCGGCAACAATTATTGTAAAATTCCTCAAAATTCTGTAAGTTTTACACAGGTAATACAAGTCTCTTAATATTCTCTGTTCCTTTAAAGAAGGCTACATCACATCTATTTTCAAACAGATACGTGTATAGTCTTCATAAATGAACTATCGGAAATTCTTCAAATTATATCGATCTAAATGGAAATTTTGTACTCGGGTACCATCTCTCTTTGTTTTTAATATCCTTCAAGGGAGTTTTACCTGAAATAACATCAATAAGCATACCATCGAGATCAGGCAAGCATTCACTGATTCATGTCTGAAAAACTTTCTAAGTCCCTAAAAGGCCAGTGGTTAAAGTCGCTAAACACTGGTAGCTCAGTCCGGGATTCGAACGGGCGTTTTCTCCATGTATAACGTGGATACGAGTAAGTTTCTCTTAGAAAATCCTCCACGAAGGCATCCCTCTCCTTAGGCAAAATAACCTTTGAGTGCTTTGCCATAATTAAATATGCCAAACCAAGTCCATTGAAAAGATGTTCAGTTAAAGAGTTATATTTTAAGGCAAAGAGAACTACAAAATGCAGTTGGTCAGCTTTAAGATTTGATGTATATTCGGTTTTCTTGGGTACAAAGAGCATAGTGTATTTTGTTCCGCATTATTTGAATATCATTTCTTACCTCTATGAGAGACGTTAAAGTCTAAACCGTTTATATAATATCTCACGAGTTCTTGACATGTAGAGTAATCTTCTGAATACTAAAGCGGTCTTTGCTCATTATGTCATTATATGGTATACGCTTTGAAGTCCGTTATTGGCCTCATAAGCAGTTAATTGAATAAATTGCTTTGAAACTTGAAATCTTGGGTGACTGTCAGATTAGGCAATTTTCACATCCTATGAAAAAAGTTCTTTTAACATGCCTTGCACTTTATTCTAAAGTAGAACAATAGTATTTTGTTTTTCGAATTAATTGTTCTTAATGGAGAAACAGAAGTGTTTGCTGAATTTATAGCAGAAATTCAAACTTTTGTGTTTATAGCTGGATCTAGTGCTTGAGATGTCTGTTAGCTAAGCTTTCGACAGAGGCATAAACATTAGTTTAGTTTTCAGTGTTTGTTATTTCGTAGACTTAACGTTTTTCATCGCCTTTCGTGACAAAAATATTTCGTTTTGTTTTTATTTCCGAAAGTTATTTTCAATGGTTCGGAAAGTTATTTGCATTGTTCTGTTCCAGATTCTACAATAAATGGTCCTAATCCATCCTATAATTGATTTTAACTCAAATCATCACTAGCCTCATTATCTTTCTGATGCGAGGCGTCTCTTAAAATCTAATTTTGCTTCTGCTTCAAGTCATCATTAAATGATGGTTAAGATCCTTATGCACAGATGAAAAGATAACTAAACCCAAAATACACATATGGCTTTCATTTTCGAAACATATATTTAATATATTTAAGGGGTATCAGAAACCCCTATACCGACAATGTTAAATTGACCATTTTCGATGTACCTTTTCTCAAAGTCTGCTGTAGATAAAAGCTTGAAATTTTTTCTGTAATTAAAGTATACCTATCTGATTATACTGAAATGAGCTTTTGAAGCATTTTGAATTTTAGAGTAAATTACAGAATATTTTGTTAGGCATAGTAACATTTAGCACTTTTCTCACAGAAAAAAATTTTAATTTTTTTTTTTTTTTCTAAATTTATTACAAAAAGCTCATTTCAGTTAATATTAGGGAACCTAATAAATAAGCCATAAAAAGTTAAGATATCTGTGAGCAGTAGTTCCTGAGAAAAGGTACATCGAGTATAAAAAAATCACGTTTGGAGAAAAACGCGTTTTTATGTAAAAATTATCATTGATCAAACCAGTAGATGACAAATTAAAACTAGATTTTTTTTACAGTTCCAACTTTCATAGAGATTAAAGAATGGTATTTTTAGAAAGATAAAAGTGTAGAGAATTTGAAAATGCAAAAATCCGAAATCACAATTTTTTGAAGATTTGGGGGTTCCAACACCCCTTAAAGGTTTTTAAAAATGAATGAACAATGGTACTGTTTCTTTCATATGCTAACTCAATAGAAACGAAAGCATTGCACCTTAGCCTTTAATTTTGCTTATTATAGATAAAACTATACCGGGGCACTAAATTACTATCCATACTTTTATGCAATTCATACTGATATCAATCTCAGTTGCTATAAACATTTTTATTGTTATGCACACTTATATATATACCATTGCGTTAATTACATACACTAAGATTATTATTAGATACAATACCTCGATTATTAGGTACACAGTACCTAATAATACAATTTTAAACTTCTGTTATTAGATACGGAGCATTACGTTGTTACTCTTTTCATTCAAAACCTAGAAACTTCTTGTAACTAAAGAGTTGGGTCCTTATCTCAATGCAAACGAGCCGTAATCCCCCCATAACATCCATAACATCGTGATGCCTTAAAGGCAAACTTCAATATACATATATAACAAAATAAAAGGTACAACAGCGATGAAACTTTAATTTAAAAATTTATGCAGTATTCAAAAATTGCGATGTAATAGTAAATGAAAGAGATTTATTAATTTTCTATACTCAATTTCTTACTTATCTTCAATATGAGTTGCTTCATCACTGCTGTTACAATCACTGAAAGTATTTTAGATCCCATATTTTTATTAGCGGATATTTGTATCTGAATTAAAAGTCAACTAAAACTGAATAAATTATTATTCTGTAAGTCCCTCGATAAGGACGCTGTATAACATCATTAGAAAATACATTTTTTGCTGTAACATTTTATATATTATTATTTGTTAAATTAGCCTTTCATCGTGTATTCAAATTTCACGAACCAAGTATTTTTTGTTGGACAGCTCTTAAGTTTAAATTCAATAGCCGGCACTAAATCCAAGTCATCTTTAGTGAAATAAATTTCAGAAACCTTGTTTTTGACAACTAACTATTTAAAATACCTGTTGTACTACGTTTCTATAATTCTAAGTTAATGAATGAACTGTATAAAAAGAGAACCAATACTTTATTAACGGTAATTACTACATTCAGTACTAGTACATGGCATGTTGCTTAGCCGAATCCAGATGACCGAGTGAGAATTTCTATTTGTATTCAATATGTGGCACTGTATTCTAACTTAACACCTGTTGAGAAAAACTATATACTAGTGGATATTTATCATTGGTGTGGTTAAAAAAGGCTATATAAATTGTCTCTTACCTAGTGAGTTAAGTATTTTTCCCGCTCCCCATCTCAAGAGTTCCATTAAAGAGACAATCAGGAACCAATGACATGCAGAAGTGGTAATTAGTAAATTCCCTTAATTTCGAAAGTCTGCGAAGCATCCCTCAGAAGTACACAGTACCTGAGATGATTTTTAAAAACGTATAGCTCTATCCCTGCCTACTAGGCGGGTTTGGCTTGAGAGATAATGAATGATCTGTACAGATGAAGGAGACTTGGATTATTATATTTTCGTGTGCTCTTTCCCATTCAAGTTCCACCAGCTTCAAGTGTAGTGAAATGGTGTACAATAATTTTAAAAAGACTCGCTCTATACGAGAAAGTGCAGAAGTTTATGAAATTCTTCAAAAAAATATGCATTAAATAGTTCTGTATAACAGTAATTTATACTATTGCTCTCAAACTGATATTACTTAACCATACTAATAATACTACATAATGTTGCGTGATTGTAACTGATCCACTATTTGTTGAACAAGTATTTTAAATTACTGAACACCACAGATCCACCATATCAGATTATTAGCGGACTACGCCTTTTTAGTGCTTTCAGTGATTGTGCTAAAAATTATAAAAGAAATATCTATCTGTTAGTGGCGCTCATAATAATAAATTGCCTGTTGATGACATTAATAAAATAATAAGCAAAGATTGAAGTGACAAATATAATACGTTTCCTGTTAAGGTAGTGTTTCCTTTAGACCACCCTGTTGGCAAAGCGGAAGAGAACCGACTATAGTCTTTGGGCAGAGCCTCGAATCCACATGGAAGCACTTAAAATACTGTTAAGCCTAAAAACTTCTCGATAGGTTAGTAATAGTTAGTAGAAGACCCTGAGATGCGTTCAAGGATTTTTTTTTTCCCCAAAATTGAGACGCTGTATCCAATAGCAGGGATCTAACCGACATGCTTGTAACTTTGTTGAGCGGTGGCACATCGTTCGTGTAAAAAAAGGTATTTACGGCTAATTTATGATTATCTTCACGCCAATAAAACGTCACCAATGAGTACTGGTGACTTCGGTGAATAGGCGAGAAGCGTTTGTTTAGCTGTCTTTACAAATTCATAAGTACAGTTCCTTTCATAAATAACAATAAAAAGAAACATTTTATGACACAAAAAAAATATTACGAGAAAGAACAACAAGCTATAAAGCCTCTAGCCGTGGATGCTGTTAAGCGAATTAACAACTAAGTATATCACGCGTGTACTCAAACATGTGTATGATACGCACAGACTAAGCTGTTGTCGCATGTGTACTCGGAAAGGCGCGAAAATACGGGAATTATATCGACTGTTAAAACTGAAGGGGAGGAATTCAGACAACCAGAAAATAACATATTTATTTTGGACTATGGGGGCACCTAGTGATCTAGTGGTAAGAACGTTAAAACTGGCAATTCGAAGTTAAAATGTTCAAATCCTGCAAATGGGTTGGCTGTATGGAGCGTTTCGTTGTTTTCCCTATGTGTAACACTTCAATACGAACTTTTTTTAGAAAGTCCTCCGCGAAGGCATACATACGTACCATTACGAAGATATCCGGGGAGTGCTTTTCAGTAATCTAAGCCAGTCCAGCCTAGACCCTTGTGTATGTTATTGTGGGAAAGCAACATTTTTCATACTAACTCCAATAATTTTTGTCAGTAATCAAACTTGTGATATTGTTTCCAAGTCAACAAATCACATCACCAAAAAGCCAACAAATTATTTCGAATGCGTGCTGTCGCCAACTGGATAGTTTTAACGAATCCATCTTCCAGAAACATCCAGAGTTCATTAATCGAATAGAAACTGCATTCCATCCCGATATTGCGAGAGCACACAGAAGTTTGATCCCTTGACAAAAATTATTGAAGTTTGGATGAAAAATGTTGCAATCCGCATCATTACTTGCCTGATCTAGTGCGCTCAGACTTTCACTTGTTTTGCTGTCTTCAAACTTTCTTTCGTAGTATAAACATTTAATGCAGATAAGGCTGCCAATCAGAATCTTGTTCAGCTTTTCGCCGATTAAACTAGGTTCTTTTGTGAGTGGGGAATAACGAATTTGATTAAAATAAAGCAGCAAGCTGTCGAACCAAAACGAGCAATATACTACTGATTGGTCATTATTCTTTACATAAATCAAGAAACCTTTGAAGAACATAGAAACAATGCTATACCCATTTTATTATGATCACATTTTAAAACGCACTCGTCTATACGGAATAGCGCATAGAATTCATACATAATAAGTACACGTAATAAGATGCCTGCACCAAAAATAGGAAAATCATTTAACTAAGTTAACAATTAATTAACGTTTCGTTGCTTATAACTACTTACCTTTTTCTTCACTTTTTACATTCTGGAAAAACATTAACACCTAACAATATTTTCTTTATGATGCATGAATGGAGAAATTTTTGCGATACATTACATGATAATCCAGAAATTCATAAACCACCATGTGACTTGACCTACAAAATCCGAAATATAATAAATGTCCTCAACCTGAGAAAACAAGTTCGCATCATAGAATAATGTGGGTTATAAAATATCGTGGTGCCCTGGCTTTTGCTTTCGCTTAATTCTAAGGAAGGCAGATGTATGCAGGAACATTTGCTTTAACCCACATATTTTGGAAGGCGTAATTTTTTAGAATTTTCTTATTATTACTTCGTTAACATGAATACAAGTTTTCTATATATTTTAGAAACTTATATGTATTAGAATTTGTAGCACTAGAAGTTATTATTTTCGTTTTGTTCACTATTAAACAGGAAACAAAAATATATAAAAATTTTTAGCCCAAAGGGGCTTTGTCCCTGAAGGACTATTGTTTTCGCTTTGCGATTTTGCGCTGAATTACTATAAATATCCGTTTCACTTTTCAAACTGTTGCCACCAATTGTTAGAGTCCTGCATTATATTTGAAGAAATTAAATAATGAAAAATCTGCATAAACGTATGCATATTTCTTGCATTGTGATAAAACAACGGCACATAGAGCCATCGAATTTTGACTGACGTAATCCTCCTACGAATATGGGCATGTGGAAGACCAAATTTGGAATTTTTTTTATTATCCATTTCATATTTTGTAAAACTTTAACGAATTTTTGATAAACAAACTCAACGATTTCAAAGCGAGCAATGGCAACACTGCATGGGGAAAAAAATTTTTTTATCTCCAGTGCGCCGAGACTGTATCCGAAATTCTAAAGATACGCTCATTTTAAAATTATTTTGCGATATTGCTGTTGAATTGAATTTTATGGTTTAAGTGCGAAGAATTTGATATTTAATAATAAAGGTAGCACACAAAACTTTTTAAAAAATACACCTTTCGGCATAATGTAAAATCTGAAAGCTTTCAGATTTTTATTTGGTTACCGTATTTTCCTCTTTCTTCATGTACTACATTGCGCTAGTACGACTTTAATGTCTCCCAGTTGATTCTTTACGGATAGCCAAAATCAGAAAAATTGCTTGCGTTTTGCACACTAGTGTATACACATATATGCTTACTCAAAACGGCCAAATATGTTAGTTTAATTTTTCTACGATAAACTGACCATAATTTTAAATTTTTGAATATTGTGGACGTACTTTCAAATGATGATATCAAAAGTCATTCTTTATCTGAAATCATTGTTAAATCTTTCAATCAAATTTATTTTTCTTATTCAAAAACAGTAAACAACTATGTGTTTTAAAATAGTTTGGCGAATGAAGAACCAAATCAAGGAACAAAATGTGATTTGCGTTGATATGCGTTTTACTGCAACCCTTTGACAAAGATTCTTCCCAAGGTCTCTACGATCACGTGATACTAAACACGACGAAAATTCGCAAAAAATAAAAATCATTGTTACGAAACAGGACGAGAAAGATCTGGGTGAAAAATTGGCAATGTCCGCCCGGAACCAATCTATGTACAATTATTGCGGAATTGCAAAAGTACTATAATGTGCTATAATATAAAATGTTAAATACTGAAAAAGATGGCTATTCCTTAACAAGAAAATATCTAGCATTACAGATAAAAGTAAATTTATCGTATGAATTAAATTACGCTGCATTTGATTATAATGGCATTGCAGAATGGCCTATTTGAAGCGATTCATAAACACATATCTTAACTAACGTACTATCTAGCAACCAGGATATCTGCAACCAAAACGCAGACGGCCCACCATTTTACGACTGTTTCTGCTAGGTACCCATGAATTCCTGTTTTCAGTTTGTATATTCCTATACGTCTACACATTTTTAACTTTGTCAAAAACGTTTAATCTCACCTTTTTTAAAGTATGTATTGTTTAGCTGTATGATATATTGTACTTCATGTCGTTATACGGTCAAAATCTATCTGCAAGTTAAAAAAAATTGAACTCACCTTTGAATAATTCCGCTTTTAGACATCGGATCTGGTAAAACAGTTTAAGCAAGCAAAGTAAACCGTTTAAGTTAAGAAGCTACTTTATTAAGATGCGTCCAAAATTTCTCAGATTTCCTATGACTCGGAAAACATATCTATATATTTAATCTTGGAAAATGAGACAAACGTAGGTAAACTATTGAATGTAAACATCTCTACTATTCACAATATAATTGAGAAATACCTTATAAAAATTTGATTAAAAAACACAAAAAGAGTATCCAAGGTTTTTACCTGAAAGCGAAAAACGTGCAGCGTCAGAAGTTATTTGCTGTCTTAAAACCAGTGCAGTAAAACTGATTTTACAAGCCTAATAAATTTTTAGCAACTTTTTTAATTCAGAAATTGTGACGAATTATTTTAGAAATATAACTTTCACGACAAAATAGTTTGAAGAAAATCATTTCTACATAGAGAACCGAAGAGCACGAATATAATTCACTAACTACTATACTAAAAAACATCAAGATTCTTGAAATTCGGTTATATTTGTTCAAAGGAGTAATTATTATATTGTTAAATGTTTAATTTTTTCAGAAAATGTTTGAAAGCTTATGTTGTTGTTGTTTATATTCACTTGTCTGACGTAGTCAGCCCAAGCCCACGAAATTCCTCGTGAGAAGGAGCTCTAGATTACGCCTGCCGTTGGCAACAGCGTTAAGCACCTAACAGGTGACAGTTCGATTTGGTTCAGTTCCGTTCCAAATTTTGATAGAGAGCACCCCGGGGAAACAGCTCCGATGGCCTCGAACCTCTCTTGAAAGCTTGTTGTGCCTTAATACTTTTTGACTCACTGTATAGGTCAGCATTATAAAATAATTCAACTGAGCTGTCGTGCAAGATGGCCGGTATTATGTATGCAGAAACAACATAGGCTTAAAAGACTTGTTCTTTATAAATGCAGTGTAGGGATTTTAATAATTCTGAATAATTTAAAATTCTTAAACTGCAAGAAATATTTTTATTAGTACTAGGTATAACAAATACTTTTTTGTGGACTTTGATATTTCTTTGTTTAACAGGCTATAACAAAGCAGACGAGTGCTGTTTAACAAGAGCAGAGATGTCTCCATGGAAGACTTTCTAAGGTGAACTGGCCATATGTACATGTTACACTGCGGAAAAAACCACAGAAATATCCATAAACCCAGACAGTTTCCAGAATTTCAAACGCGATTTGAGCAGTCACTGTTTAGCAGTTTTATCCTCTCGCCGATTGAGTTGCCAAACGTGATCAGAATATTGGTATTTCATGCTTATTACATCTGCATATTAAAAATAAAAAACACTAATAAAAATAAAATTTGCAATCCCAAACAGAAAAAAAAATTAATCAAAATTTTGTTTTACTCAATATTACTAAATTTTATACAATATCTTTGGAATGGGGACTGCAATATCTTTCCTATATGCCTTATTCTTTAAAAAAGCTATGCGTTGATAAAAGATTTGGTATAATTAAATTATGATCCTTATTCATTCAATAAAATGTGACAGCAGACAAAACTGTTATAACATCACTTAATACAATTTAATATATCTTAAAAAGGCAACATATGTTCTTCAATGCATGTAAAATAGCACATAAATTTAAAGCATGACGTATAGCGTGCTACACATAATTTTGCATTACAAATTACCTATCACTAGTACCGTTGTTTTCGCTACCTCTTCAGCTAGCCTCGATATGAAACGCTGCGTTCTGTTGTCGTGAAATGTTATGTTCGGGTGAAGGGAAAGAAGTTTAACCCCAAATTGCCTCGACTTGTTTTAAATTTATAATTTTTCACTAAATTTATTTCGTTTGGATCACTTCATAAAAAACAAATGTAACTCTTGTTTAATTCTATTCGACTTTTATTTTATGTTATGAACTGCGAATTAAAGCATAATCGCAGTGTATTTAAATATATTTCTGACGTCTGGTTAAATGCTTACCCTTTTATATTGTGCAAGAATTTAAGCACAAACAAAGTTCTTATTACTATTTAGGCTCACAAGACCCATGTGTAGGATGTCAAATTCATACTGCAGTTCCTTACAACCTCCTCCGGCTCACCAGCGACAGAGCTCTAAAATCGCTGAACACTGGTAGTTCAGACCTGGGTTCGATTCCAGAAGAATGGGCTGTCTGCATGGGCGTTTTGGTTGGATTTCCCCATGTATAACGTGTATACTAGGCAGTTTCTCTTCGAAAGTCTTTCAAGAAGGCTTACGCAGATAGCCCTAGTGTGCTTTGTCGTCATTAACTAAGCAACACAATCTCTTGTTTTCCCGCTTAAAATCTAGCAAAGGTGGCTTTGAAAGACTCCACTGAGTAGGGTACCAGATTACCTTCATTCGGTCTGTATCTATAATTGTCATTATTATAATTTTGCAACTGCCTATTTAATTAGAAGAGTCCCTTCCACAGGAAAGATGAATGACCGATAACTTCTGATTAAAGAAGTATGTCATAAAGGAGTTCTGATAAGAAAGTACAACCACTGATGTTCATCTTACTAGTTTTTATCTCGCTGTTTACATACAATCCAGAGGATCTTCTCCATACGCACACAGAATTATATCAGCTTATCACTAGCCTTACATAATTAAAGTTTGGGTTTTTCATGATGAAAAAAAAGGACGTTTTAATGCTGTGGTTGCCATAAAGATCTGTTTACTTATGATCCCCCCCCGGAAACACTGATTCTAAATCCATCGTACGTATACCCAATTAAAGTGCTGCGAAATGGAAAGGCTACACGCTTTGCTGAGTTTCTTCTAAAGAGCGGCAGGCAACCATACGAATGAAAAGTTAACACACGAATAGAAGTCTATTCATGTAGAATGAAGCCCCGTTTATCCGAACTAACGGAGGCGATGTTATTTCGGATAATTCTTTTTTACCCCTCTGTAACATAGGGGAAATATTTTAGGAAGTTTAAGTTGGAAATGAAGAAATAAAGTAAGCTAAATGGTTGAGTAAATGTGCTTTACTATACATTTACATATGTGTATGTACTGCTGAGTAGTATACTCATTTTCTGAATAGAAATTTTTTGCTTTCCTCTTTCCGTATGCAAGAATATCGTTAATTTTCATTAGAAATTAATCTAAAGAGTAAGCCAAAAAGTTTGATTTGTGAAATATGAAGATGATTATATTTCGGATTCCCTGATTTCAGTTTTATTTCCTCTACTGTTTCAGTTAAACCTGTTTCCCACTGAACCAGATTGTATTAATCGTTTACTTGTACTAAGTCTTTTAATGCAAGCATTCCTAACTTTTACTCATTTACTACCCCTCTGACCAAGTGAAATTCTCCCCGATCTCTTTCTTCAATAAATTTTCATAACTCCTGCCGCGCTGTGAAAAACGTAAATTCTCAAGAATTCACTAAATTGTGTATCTGCTCTAGACGTGAAAACCTACAATTCGAATATTAATTTTTTTTATATAGCATCAAAATCATTATTTACAATTACGCGTCTAAGGGAAGTTGGCTCATTTAAGTTACACACAGTGAAATCCACGAAAATTGCCATGCAGCCACACCTTTCGCTGAGGTTCGAACTCTAGTCAGTGTTTCATAGGACAACATAACTCATAACAAATTTCCATCATAATTTTCAGATTTTAGCATTTCCATTTAACAATATGAAACACAAAGTTTTAAAATTAACATGCAAATTAAAAAGATCCTATAGTAAATAAAAAAAAAGCAAATAATTCCACTTATTGCTTTGGCAGAACTCTTCCTTTTTTTTTTTTTTTTTTTTTTTTTTTTTAAATTGAGATACGCAAAGCACATTCGGTCTATCTGTTTAGGGAAGGAAATATCTTCCTAGAGGTTTGGAATAGATTATTTAGACTATGGCAAAATACATGAGGGGCTATTTGCATAAATGAAGGGATGCCTTCGTGTATTCACGTTACACGAAGGAAAACGTTTTTACGTTAAGGAAACGTATTCACATTAAACTTTTCTAAAACTTTCTATTCTAAAGGAAACGTATTCACTTTACACATAGGAAAACCAGAAAACTCCTCACAGCACAGTTTTTAAACTGTAATCTAAGTTACCAATGTCTCGCGGTTTCATCGCTCAGCGATTAGGACTTTCTAATACAAACTAGCTCGTATTTATGTTACATAGAGAAGAAACCACAGAAACCCAGATGAAATATATAAATAATAATGCAGAAAATAATGCATTAATAACATGCTGCTTGATAGTGTATTTCAGATCGCCACATAGCCGGTATAGTGGTTAGTGAAGCTGACTTCCTTACCGATGGGCCCGGACTCGAATCTCGAATGGGAGTGGAAAGTCATGAATGTTTGTAAACGTCTAGTGTCTATGCAGCAAGGCGATATTGAAAATACGTGGCAAGCCGGTCGTCCTCTCAAAAGGTTGCTGGTAAAGAAAGAAGGGTGGGAAACCCTAATACCGAGCCACCCTCCTGGGTTTTTCTCCCTCGAAATTGGAACGGTACTACACAGTTAGTGCTGTAAGACTATATCTGTACGACCAAAGGTGAAATTTTGGTGTTCTAACCACTTCTACCTATACCTACCTGTATCTCGAATGACATAATGAATATGTATAGTTAAAATTTGCTTTAGAAAAGCAAATGAAATAGTTAATTAATTGAAGATAATTTAGATTTGATCTCCATATGTTGCTGACCATAATATCCACGTAAGAAGAGTTGTATTAGTATTTTTCGTGCAAAAACTGTGGTGAGATGATGGTGTACATTTTAAATGGTTTTTATTTTTCAAACTGTGCGGCTGCTCCAGAATGCGCGCTATTCCTTCTAACTTTATCCTTTCCGAAAGCATATTTATAAAGTAAGAGTGAACATAAATCGCTAGTTTTCTTTTAAGTCGCTGCATTATTTATCACTCGAATAAAAAAGACTTTTTTACTTTACGGAAATTGTCGCTCTGTTTCTATTTATTTTAAAACACTCTTCTTACATTTAGTTCTCAATTAAAACCAAGGAGAACAAATTGGAATCGGAAGAAAGGGCTCGATTTTCTATCCGAAAACAAGTATTCAGTATATTGTACAGAAGTTAAAATTTTGTATATCGCATGAATATATTTTCTTGAATAAAGAACAATAGAAATGAATTATTTTCGCTCAAAAATAATCACAATAATTAAAAAAAATCAAAATTCTTGATAATTTACTTCAAACGGTTCTTTCCAACCCAAAAACTATGTTACTATTTTTAAAATACAATAGATTGTTATTCTCTCCTCTTGGATATTTTAGAATTCTATTATGCCATTCCCACGGAAGTAAAGCTTAGTGCCCCCCGCCTGCTTTAATCAAACGTCAATTAAAATATCTTTCTAAGGAAGAACTACTAAGAGAAAGTGGCACATATTTGAAGAGAACTTTCTAAAGGAAACTGGATCGTATTCACATAACATAAGATTTTATTTCATAAAAATATTCTGGGTATAGGCCATTTTACCCACAAACAATCCAAAGTGGTTGGCTTGCACTCGTTCAAAATTACTCATAGATCATAATAAGCACACTATTTCTATTACCAAAATTTACTAGCAAAAAAAAGACGTAAATTTTACTGTGCACAAACTTTCAACTCACTTCGCTTTTATGGGGAATTATCAGCTTAATAGAATCTAAATTTGATCGAGTTCATTATTAATTCCTTATAATAATTTGTGAACAATCATTTTTGCTTTGCAAGAACGAAATTTCAATATATCACACCTTATATCGTAGGAAAAAATATCTTATCGAGAATTATCCTTTAAATAAATAAGTAACTGTAAATTAAGCTACGCTTTTTCAGAAGAAATCACATCCCGGTCTCTCCAATCAAAAAATTATCCACAACTAAGAGACAAAAGAAAGCCCTACGTTCCTCATTGTCTTAAATAAAAATAATTTTTATTATCATAATAAAGAATAAAAATTTCAAATTAATATTCTCATAAAGTCTTTATTAATAATTAAATTTCTTTTAATAACCATTTAATAATCAATCATCTTTTAACAATCTTTAATTCTCATAATTCATTTGACACCCACACATATTATACGAAAAGAAAAGCAAAAATGAGATAACTTTTGCAATCTGTAAACTTCACAGTACTGTCTAACAATCCAAAGAAAAATTTACAATTAAAAAGCTTAAAAATGTTTTAGTTATTTTAAATTTAAAAATATAAACATTCATAAAAAATTTTATAAATTGTAATCTGGCCCAGGTAAAAAAATTCCATTTTAACACATGCGAAACAATTTTAAATTAAATACTTAGGACAAGGTTACTATTTTAAGAATTAATTCTCAGAAATTTAATTCGCAAAACATAAAACTGTAATATGGACAAGACACACAACAACATAAAACTGTGTTCCGTCGCTCTTCGAATTTAAGGCTTACTTTATTGGATTGTTACAAATTAATGTACGCCTCAGATTTGATTGCAATTTAGATTCAATTAGTATATACTCGAATCCAACTACTCATTTAAACACTTCATGTTAATTTCATTAATTATGTATTTTATATTTTATGTGTATAATTTTTCTAAAGGTATTAATTAAATTTATCATGAAATATTTGTAATACTCCAATGAGTAAGATTTTTACTCTATTTTTTATTTATGCTATTAGTATATATACGGTATAGTGCTTAGGCGAGCCTGACTGCGATATCAAAGGGTTGATATATTGTTTGTTCCTTCATAGGAGGTAGCGGTGGCCGCCTATTAGGTGCCTCCACAATAAAATGGCCAGCACTTCTGGCCTTAGTAGTGGCCAATGCCATTATAGTGCCCGCCATTGAGGAAAAAAATTACCAACTACTATTATTCTTTCAATCTTGCTAAAAAGAAAAACTACGCCAAAAGAACATTTTCCCGAAAGTTGCCATCCTTTTTCGCTGAATAAAATGCACGAGTCACAGAGGATTGCACGAAATGCGGCTAAAAACAGACTGATCTAAAACTCTTCGAAATCAATCTAAATTCATTTGGATTCATTCCGAGATCATATCACAGAAGCATTGAGAAAAATGTTGTTTCCAGTCCGTATGACTGAGTGGTCCATAAAAGCATGACAAAGCAACTTCTGCCGCTCCTCATCAAACCATTCAAGGCTTTAGTAAACAATATGAAGTTTGGTTAGCTTTAAATCTCGCAATTAGCATCCTCGAGCAAAATTAATAAGGCGCTTCCCAGCTCTTACTGATGGATTTTCAAAGCCTGGAAAGCGATCCTTATAATACTCTTTTTCCACGTATAATTTGAATATAATCCATTTTCTTTTAGGAAGCTATCCAAGAAGGCGTCCTTTCTCATTAAACAAATAATCGTCATCTTCCGAAAAATGCTGCCTGATACACGAGAACTATGGAAAAGCTCACTAAGGCTATCTGGCTAAGGAGAGGGATGTCTTCGTGAAGGACTTTCTATAGGAACCTGGCTCGTATACATGTTATACATGAAAAAACACCCATGCAACCAGCTCGTGTACCTTGAATCGAGACGACGTCAGAACTACCAGTGTTCAGAAATCTTACTGCTCTGTTGTAAGAGAATATAAACGAAGAAAAGTCTTATATCGGTGAGTGGTTGTGAAACTATTCACAATATCATTGAAGAAGAAATCGATTAAAGATGCGTAATTATTCAAATGAGAAATGATTAATATAAATGATAATTCATAGTAATCGCAACAGTAAATAATAAAGTAAATATAACACCACTGTGCCGCCGATATTAAGCACATTGAAGAGTCTTAAATTAGAAGTTAAAAGCCACTTTCTCCTCAAAATTTGAAACAATAATTAAAGTACGCCATTCGATGGTGTCTTTTCAAAATAGCAATGCCCTACTTAAGAAAGATAGCTTTTGCATTATACCATCATAAATTAACACCAGATAGATATTTTTGCACTTACTTCATAAAGTAAGCTTTTCTTTTAAGAAACTACTAAACTCTTACTAAATAAGAAAACTCTACTGTTCCCCTCCCCTCCACTGGATCATTTTTGCACGAGGCAAGCAAAAGACACTTCCCGGAAGTATTGGCAATAACTCTTATTTTATCAAGACTGGAGACTCAATCAATGAAAATTATAATTAATCCTAGATGTTAATAATCACCTTCTTTCAATGAAATGTCGAAAATGAAAACAATAAATAAGAGATGTTAACATTGCAAATGTTAAGAGTGTGCATTGAAAAATGAATATTTGTCTACAGTAGCTTACTTACCTATTACTTTCTTTAGCTTCATACCATACGAAACATTGACAACAAAAAACAGCCAAATGACAAGCAGCATAGCAGTCTTTTTCGAAGGCTGCATCGTTGAAAACTGGTATCATGTAGGTACTTTCCATTTTAAACTGCAACAGCTCACTCACTCTTCCTCTGCCCTATTCACCTACTCCCGTATTGTTTACACCTGCTCGTTACGCTTCCCCCCCCCGCACACACTTTTTTCTGTCCATTGGCATCTCGATTAACTCATTTTTTGTTGAGTTGTTATTCTTTGTTTAGACGTCGTGTTCATTTCATTGCATCTTTTTTCGTTGATTTCCTTCGAAAAGCGCACATCATTATGCATTCCATTTTTAGAATAAACAATGAAAAACAGTGAAATCTGTAAAGACAAAATTTCGTTAATAATTTCAGAAGGTATGTTCATTTTTTTTGTTTTTCCCCGAATCCATATTCTAAATAAGCCATGACATTACGAACTGATAATTAACCTTTAACTAGTACGGTGAATATTCTGCGCGTAATTGGAAAGAGGGGAATCCAGGGAACCGAAAATAAAATTTTAATTTTTGGCAAATACTTTTCAAATATACCATCGTTACTCAAAGGAATTATTAGTGCAGTTGATACTTGAATAAAAAGAGGGTTAGAAGAACAGACGCTTTTAGCCCTAAATACCTTGTTAAATTTTCACTTTCTGAAAGCTTAAACCTACTATTTACAGCCTATTCCTGAAAATTTTACGAGTGATACAAATGTTAGTGAAGCAACACTTAACTGACGTTAGAATCATCTTAGAATACTTTTTCCAAAGCTCTTGGTCCATTATGCCATAAAGTATGTATTTATCATATTATCTTTTATGATACAAAACAACACTATATTACTAGCACTAGGTATCACAAATATACATTTTTCAAGCCTATATTTATTTCCTATTAATGTACAAGATGAATAAAAAAGGGAATAATGGAAATGTAAATAGACTTATCGTTGCCATCCGAAGACGGGTCAAACTACCACTGTTCAGTGGTCTTATATATCTCTGGTGGCATTTTGCTAAAGATATTTTCACGAAGAATTTATTATTGTTTTTGACGAATATTCATGAAAATTATATTTCATAAAAGCAATTATTTTTTATCAATTTAGTATTGAAAATTAAATACGGGAAAAAATCAACACAGGCTGTCGAGGCTAGCACATGAAGTGTTGCACATACGTAAATGATTTTTGTACGATGTATGTTTTGAAATGTACGATTTTTTCCCCCGAGTGTTAATTAGGCTGTTTATAAATGGCAAAGCAAAGCACACGAGAAGTACCTGCCGAAAGGGAAGCATGACATTATAAAGGACTTCCTGAGGAAAATTGGCTAGTATTTACGTTACACACACATGGGAAAAACCAACCAACCATACAGCCAGCCTATTCGCCTTCTTCCAATTTTAAATTTATATTATATAAATCATAATTTTTTTTTTCTGAACTGGAAAAAAGTGTTTAGTAAATGTACTTATTTATTGTAATGTGTAGCCATACAGTAAAAAAGACTTCTGAACTTTATTACTTGAAGGCCAGCGACAACTTTTCTATTACATCTAAGGACGGAAATGTAATAGAAAAGTTGCATTTTAAAAACGAAGAATGAAGTACAGCTCACTAATAGATTGAGAGTAAAACTACGGCTCGTAAAATTGTGTCAGATATGAAGAGGGTAAAATACTTTTTGGGGGGAAACTTTAATTTTTAGTAACTCTTCATTTTCTTCCTTTTAAGAGGGATAATCTTTGTTTGTTAGGCAGTTTTTAAAACAGGAACATTTTGTTGTCTCAGAGGACTGATCTGAACTTAACGTCAACTTTTTCCCCCTAAAAATTGCAATTTTCCTGACCTCTTTGGGGAAAAAAACAGTTTCGTATTTTGCCTGACCTTTCCTGACATTTCATTTCCCTGGCTTTCCACAATTCTTCAGGTGAGAAGAAACCCTGTTTATTCTTAGGGATAAAAGAGAACTGAGCTAACTCACAGCGGTCTAATTAATGGCAGAGTTCTCTGTAATACTGATATAAACAATGAAGAAATTAAATAAGAAGATCTGGGGTTGATTTCTGAGCCAATTCGCCTTTCATAATTTTCTACATCTTTAGGTATGTTAGTTTTCTATGCATGGAAATGTCTAATTATTAAACATAGAAAATTAAATGTGAATTAACTGAATCTTTCTTTCCTCTACTATGGCAATTCACTTACATTATTTTAGATGTCACGTTGAAATCGAACTCTAAAATAAATATATCACCTGTAAAATCACTACACATATCTTCAAGAATCACATGCAAATTTCAGGAAGTAACCAGATGACACCGATTGTGTGTCACGATGACGAAAGTGTAAGAGAGCGATATATAAGGAATACAGGCAATGAAGTAAAATTGTTCGCAGGCGCTTTATAAGCATTTCAGTGCAATAACCGAATAGTTATGACACAAAGGACGCATTTGGATGATTTTTTACGTGATAGAATTATCGGCCGTCTGGAATGTGGGCGTACCCAACTGGAAGTATCAGACGAACTTGGAATTGCCCAGAGTGTCATCTCCAGGCTTTGGCAACGATTCCAAGATGATGGTAATGTGAGTAGATGTTACAGCACAGGTCGGCCCAGAGTTACAACGCCGAATGAGGACCGGTATTTGGCAGTTACTGCCAAAAGAAACAGGCGAAGCACAGCCTCAGACATGTCTCGTCAGCTCTCTTCAGCCACTGGTTCGACAATTTCAGGGCAGACCGTGTACAGACGCTTAGGGCAGATTGGTCCATATGCTCGTAGACCTGTCAGATGCGTTCCACTTACTGCAACTCACTGTCGCCTGAGGTTATCCTGGAGTAGAGAGCATGCATTGTGGACACCGCTACAGTGGGTTTGTGTGATGTTTTCCGACGAGTCCAGGTTTAGCTTGCAGTCTGATTTTCACCGGATTTTCTTATGGAGAGCTCCAGGTACCCGTTACCACCAAGAAAACATCATTGAACGACACCTGTAAAATACCTGTTACGGTGGTGCAAGAGTGCTCGTTTGGGGTAGAATTATTCTGGGTTTCTTCTGACCTGCATGTTCAAATTGGAACCATGACAAGCCAAATCTATCGGGACGTCATTCTGAAATAACATGTACTGTGGGTAAAAAAAGTATTTGCACACCTACATTTTTGTTTGCATTTCATAAAAAGAAGCATTCACAAATAAAAGAATTGGTATTGCCAAATCAGAATAAGTTTAATCATCCAAAACAAACAGAAAAATTACAATAATATAAATAACAATGCTTTTTTGTAATAAAAATAAAATACCTCGTGTCAAAAAAGTATTTGCACACCTGAATGAATACAAAATAAATAAAATATATAAGCAAATTTCAAATAACTAATATTTAGTATGCATTCCTTTAGCATCTATTACTGCTTGTAATCTTGCTGGCATTGATTTAATTAAATTTTCTGTAATAGTAGGGTCAGTATTCGATCACTCTTCAATAAGGGCTTGTTTAAGGGTAGATTTGCTTAAAATCTTCCTTTTTCTTATTCTTAAATCCAAAGAATTCCACAAATTTTCCAAAGGATTTAAGTCTGGTGATTGGGGTGGAGTGGCAAGTTTTCTGGGTACATTATAAAGCAACCACATACGTGTTATACCGGCAGTGTGCTTGGGATCATTGTCTTGCTGAAAATAGTGCGAATTACTGATACCCAATTTTATTGCACTTTGTGGCAAGTTATCTCGCAACACATCAATATAGGTTCGAGCTGTCATATTCCCATCAATGAAACACAAATTACCAACTCCTTTGCTAGCCATGCACCCCCAAATCATAACAGAACCTCCTCCATGATTAACTGTAGGTAACATAGTATTTTTGGTATGAAAAGCATTACAAGGTTTTCTCCAAACTAATTTCCTGCCATCCGATTTAAAGATATTGAACTTACTCTCGTCGGAGAATATGACATTTTTCCAGAAATCAATTGGCTTATTGATATATTTCTTAGCGAATTCAAGGTCTCTTCAGTCTATTTCGTTCAATTATGAGAAGTTTTTACCTTGGAGATCTCCCATAAATGTGTGCATCGTGCAGGACATTTCGAACACTTTGGGCACAGATTTGAACTCCAGATGTTGAAGCGACATCATTGGCTAAAGTAATTGCACTAAAAAATGGATTTTTGATGCTTCTCTTATGATTTTTCGCTTCATTCGCAGTGAAAGTTTCTTTGGACGTCCAGAGCGCAAGTTATTTGATGTAGATCCTCTTTCTTTATGACGTTTTATGACATACCGAACAGTAGAGAAGCAAACATTTACATTTTTACCTATTTCTCGATAACTTAGGCCATTTTCACGTAGAGAAACAATTTTTTTCTCGCAACTAAATCGGCAATTCAGATTTCTTAGGTGCCATTACAATTTGAAATCGACAATCAACTGATAACGTTTCGAAAACACCTCCTTTTATAGTCGTCTTACGTATGTTATTTACTGCGGGATGACTGTCAAATAATAGCATAAAAATGCAAATTTGCTGAAGTTGAGCTGAGTGTGCAAATACTTTTTTGGCATAAGATATTTTAATATTGTTGCAAAAAATGTTTTTTATTAATATTATTGTATTTTTTGTAATAAATTTAAATGAATAAGCTTATTCTGTTTTTTAAATGCCAATTTTTGTATTTCTTAATGCATTTTCTTATAAATTGTGAACAAAAATGTATGTGTGCAAATACTTTTTGTACCCACTGTACGTTTGTTTCGGGCGCCTTGGGCGCACAATTTGTGTTTGTGGTTGACAACGACCGCCCTCACCGTGCAAACATCGTAAGCGAATGCCTTCAATCGGAGGATATCCCCCGTATGGACTGGCCAGCATTCTTGAATCCAGTAGAGCACGTGTGGGACATGCTTGGCCGACGAGTTGCAGCCCGTCAACCTCCACCTACATGTCTACCGGAACTTCGGAGAACATTGCGTTTTGAGTGGTGTAATATCCCCCAAGATCAGATCGATAATTTGATACTCAGCATGCCTAGGCGTTGTACGAACTGTATTGCATCGTCTGGGAGACATACAACGTATTAACAATCATACCAACCATGTAATATTGGTTTTTTGTAAATAGGTTTTTTGTAATTTGCTCCAGGGAGAAAAAATAGCTAATTTTTTTAATAGTTATCAAACATATAGCATCTTTTTTTGCTCTTTACCTTTTGTTTAATAAATAAGCTTTACAAATAAGTCAAATTTGTTTTGCTTCTAACTCTTCCTTTGCCTGATTTTGCATTATCCTTAATTTATGGACATGAGTGTATGTTATTTTTCAGTGTAAGCCCATAATTAGCCGATCAATAAAGTTGCTGAATACCGACAGCTCGACCTGGGTTAGCATCCTGGCGAATGAGGCTCCTGCATGAGCATTTCCGTGGTTTTTCCTATGTGCAACATGGATATTAGCCTTCACTTAGGAAAATCCTCCACGAGTGCGTCCTTCTCTTAAGCAGATCGCTCTCGTGTGCTTCGCCGTACTCATATGAACCAAAGAAAGGTTTATTTTTCATAGCACATTCGTGGAACTAGAGACGTTTCAAATCTCAATAACTTCATAGCCTCCTTTTTTCTCTCCGCCCTAGCATTCGTCGCAGGCATGCTGCTCAACTTCATTAAAAAAACAGACCAATCGTTAGAATAAGCACCCTGGGCAGAAAACATTTACCGCCTTAGTCATTTGAAGTTTCATTTATGAAAAAAATTAAGTGTATCGACATCCTGCATTTTTATTTAACTGAATAATATTAGTAACTGAATAATATTAGTATAACTGAATAATATATATGAATATATACAAATATTTTGTTTATATTTTTAAAAATGTAATACTACAGTATTAATAATATTACAAAATAAAATAGTGAACATTTCTAATTTAATCTTTTCTTAATATTTATTTCTTGCAAATCCGTTTATTATTTCACCACGTTCGCCATTATTTAATCTTTTTAGCATAGTGTATTTTTTTAATACTTCTATCCACACAACATACTTCAATTTTTTTTTCATTTCAAATGCAGGAAACCTATGGACAAAAATAGGTACTTATCTTTTATCCCTTGAAACTATCACCTAGGTGCTCGAATTAGCTGCAGCTATGAATAAGCATGACGTCATAACACACTCATAACATCTGCGCTTTCGTTTCATGTAACCGGAATTGATTCTCGATTAGATACCTTTGGATTTATGATAAAAGGTATAAATTAACTGTTATTGCTGTATTTTAAGACATAATTAAAATTTGGGACCTACTTTTCTGCAGAATATAAAGAAGCGTATTATCTTCAAAATTATATGAGCCTATTCCCATAAAAGCGTATACTGATTTTAAAGTGTATACCGATAAAATAGTAACAGATTGGATAAATTATCTGTGGGAAATTTGTGCTTATTGTATTCTAAACAGAGCTTCCGGTACAATCGGAGGACCTAACAAAATATGAAAATCGTCGAAAGCTTTTTTACGAGGCGAAAAAAGGAAGCGGATCGAATACTGATCGTTTATTAAATAAAGAGAAGATAGTTCTTTCAGAATCCTACAAGAACAATTGGCACAACTTCGGTGAGATCTCTGCTCGAACCATTTAATAAATTTTAATGGTTCGATGGTAGCCAGCTTTCATGGTCAAAGGGGTAATAAGTGAGTACCGACAAAATTCCTTATGTAAAGATAAAAAATGGATAAAGTACAAAAATGGCAATCAATTATGGTACAAAATACAAATATAACATTACCAAAGACGGTAAAAAATGCAATGGTTGTAAGGTTCGGTTAACGGGTCTTTCCAGTATCAGAAATAAAGAGTCTTTACTATTAGTTCTACACCGCGCGAGCTGTGAAGTTTTCTCCGGCATTTTTGATAAATAGCACTCCAAGCTGGATGGTCCGAGGATTATTATTCCTTTGACCATGAAAGCTGGCTACCATCGTACCATTAAAATTTAATGGTTCGAACAGAGATCTCACCGATGTTGTGCCAATTAATTGTTCTTGTAGAATTCTGAAAGAACTAACTTCTCTTTATTTAATAAACAATCAGTGTTCGATTCGCTTCCTTTTTTCGCTTCGTAAAAAAGCTTTCGACAATTTTCACTATTTTGTTAGGTCCTCCAATTGTGCCGGAAGCTCTTTTTCCCGCCCCTTTTCTGCCAGAACCACTCAAGAGGACTTTTACTAGTCGCCACGCGGCAGAGACATTATACACTTACAAACGCCCATGCCTTGTTCGTGATTCGAACCTGAGCCCAACAATGCAGTAGCCACAAATGTTAACCTCTATACCAATCATAGCGGTGATAAGGCAGTACAGGAGGCAAGATGGAGGGCATTGGTAGATGCGTTTAAACAGAGAAGGCACAATGAGCTGGAAACAGTTCCAAATCAACAGAGGTGAGTCGAGAGGTAATCAAACCCGGTGGTCAAACGAAAAGCTGCAACTGCTTAACCTCTGGGATGCTCTCGTAGATTGCTGAGTAGCCTTCTCCTAGCTCAAAATCCTTCCTTACAGAATTGTTTTATAGTTTTCAGAATTCTCTAATGTGCAATACAAAATGTAGATCCGTACATTAACAACTCTAGTTATTTTAGGATGTGTTCCTCTTCCTTTGCCAGACCATCAGCGGCCTCGTTACAGGGGTTCTATAATCAGAAAAAATCTACTAGGATGCAAATTTCCTGTGACACTCGGAAAGAAGACTCATGAAAATATGGCAGTCCTCAGCTTTCAGACCATTTCTTGCCCTCCGCTAATTTAGTAGTTATTCTAAAATTTAAAAAAAATTGAGTCTTTGGAAGGATCTTTCGGTCCTGTTGATGACCCATTAATATAAACATATAACCAACCCTCGAGAAGGTATGTGTTCTTTGATAGTACATCTTGCCATAAAATAGAAAACAGGTATAAAGTTTAGAGACTGGCTAAATATTTTCAAAATAAGAATCAGAATGATTAATTACAGCAGAGTTTAGAGAGAAAAATTAGAGTGGAGAAAATAGATTCTTCGCTTTCCCTTTGATTTAGATGAAGTCCCACTAGGTATTGTATCTATGGGGCCCATTAGCAAACTGTTTCAAAAAATCAATAAAAAAAAGTTCGTTAAGTTTCTATTATAGTCTTTTTGTTTACATTGATGGACTTTTTTGTATAGTTTATCCAAAGTTCTTAAATACATTTGTCTTCCCTGGTCATGTCGCTGGTTTAACACCACAACCAAAGAACTTACGAGTTGGCGTTTTCATTTATTTACGGACAGCCTTCTAAGCAAACCTAAAATTTCAGCATGGATAGGACTCACCAAATGTAGCATCATATTTTGACAGAAATGTAGACTCACCAAATGTAGCATCATATTTTGACAGAAATGTATATAATCATTTCCGTTCCACCGATCACCTGCGCCACCTTAATGGTCCGGTTCACATTTTGACCTACTTCTGTATACTTTTTTAATACAGAAAAAGATTTTTTGCGTTAATTAGGCGGAAGCCTACTGTATAAGATAATTTGGCCTATTGAGAAAGTAATTAACGGCGAAAAATTACTTATACTACGATTTGTAACTATAAATTCCCATCACTTTCTCATCTGACACGATGTGGTAACCTTAATCTACAGTGGGCAAAAAAGGTATCGGCAACTGCCTATAATTATCATATTAGCTAACAAAGCAAATGTTTGACAATTTTATCTGAACATAACGAATGCAGGCGGTAATAAACACACAAACCCTAATGAAACTTTCATTTTAATATGCCTTTTATTCAAAATATGCAACAAAAACGTAAATTTGCGGGTCAAAAAAAGTATTGGCAAGATCATACAGCAATATGTAGGAACAAAATTTCATGCTTCGTATTCATATCTTTTGCATTTATAACTGCTTGTAATCTGTTTGTCATAGAGTCTTAGTTCTGCTATTGGGAATTTTGTGTCATTTTTGAAGGAGTGTATGCGTAAGTTCATCTTTACATGAAATTTTATGTTTTCTGACTTCCAGGTTCAATTTGTACCATAACGTTTCATTTGGATTTACGCCAGATGATTTAAGTGGTGTCTTTAATTGGCGAAGAACGTTATATAGTAACCACTCCCGGGTGACGTTCGCTACATGCTTAGGTTCATTGTCCTGTTGAAACTCGAATGATGTTCCCTAAGTTTCTGGGCACTGAATTTTAAGCTACGGCGCAATATATCAATGTACGTACGTGCTGTCATAATACCATCAATGAAGCACAGGTTATCAACACCGTTTTGCTGCCATACAGCCCCAAATCACGACGCTCCCTTCACCATGTTTCATAGTCGGAGTTAAATGCCGTTTTTCTAGTTCGGTGCTTGGCTTTCTCCACACATGTCGTCCGTCACTCCTAAAAATGTTAAACTTCGTTTCGTCGAAGAAAATAACTGTGTTCCAAAACTCATCTGATAAATTAACATGATATTTTGTAAAATCCGATCTCCTTCTCCTGTTTATTTCTGAAATGAAAACTTTTTCCTAACTGCCCTTCCATAATTACTTCCTTTATGTAAAACATTCCGTATGGTCTGTATACTAAAAGTTTTATGTGAAATATTAGTAACATCTTTGGCTAACTGGTATGCATTTATTATAGAGTTTTTCTTAACCTCTTCGATAATGACACGTTTTTCGCTTGCAGAAAATATTCAAGGCCGTCCACTTCTAATCTTATTTTCCGTCTATCCTGTCTGGTTGAACTTTCTACAACAGTAAATAAACTTACGTTCAGTTGTATTCCTATAGTACGATACGTTAAACTCTCATTTCTGAGCCAAAAAAAGAAAAAATCATGTTTTTAACATTAACATACAACTCCTTCGACTTCGTAGCCATTTTTTCTTAGTATTAGCAAAATAACGTTCTAAAAGGGCACCGCAGACTTTCTACTAACAGGGTTTCTTATGTCTACACACGTGATCTCCACATAACAAAATCTCCACTTTGCCAATACTTTTTTAACATGCAGATTTATGTTTTCGTTGTATATTTTGTGTAAAGGGCATATTAAAATGAAAGTTTCATTAGATTTGTGTGTTACCTCATTTGTTCATTATGTCCAACTAAAACTTTCATGCATATTCTTTGTTAGCTAATATGATCAATTCCCAATTACTTTTTTTACATATATTTTACTGGCTAAAAAAAATTTCTTTCCTGATTCGCAGATGTAGTAAAACAACATCAACTAGAATAATCGGAGTAGCTCCCGCAATGGAGTAAATTTAGGTTATTTGAATAAAGCAAAGCACACGAGGGCTAGTTGCATTAGACTGCAGCTGCCTTCATGGAGGAATTTTTTTGTTTATTTTATTACGGCAAAGCACTCAATAGCTATCTGCCTAAGGGAAGGGAATGCCTTCGTAAAGGACTTTCTAAGGGTAAATGGCTCGTATACACGTTACATATGAGGAAAACCACAAAACTCCCATGAAGCCAGCCAGTTTGCGGGATTCGAACATCGGCCAGAAATATCAGTTTTAAGTGACTTTATCGCTCGGCCGCTGGTGGACTACTTTTTCAGAGATACTCGTTCGTATTCACATTACACATGAAAAACACCACGAAAACCAACCCTGCAGCCAGTCCTTTCGCTTGAGATCGAACCTAGATCAAACTCCTAGTATTCAGCGGCCTTTACCGTTCAGGCACTGGTGAGGCTCCGTAATGATAGAATATGGTACGTTAAATAATTAATTTGTATTGTCGTAAAGACTGTGGCAATAACTTTTTATTCTAAAATAAAAAAACAACCGTTTCTTCCAGTCAGTTGTGCAAACAATACTTAAACATGTAAATGTTATGTAGCGGAAAGAGCATTCGTATAAATTTTTTCTTAAATTCTATTGTTAAAAATAAGAAACTATCTTTTTACCGTATTCCAGTAAAATTTCTTATAACAATTCGATCGAATTTCCATTGATTTAGGCCAACCAAGTGGTCGAATAAATCTCAATATCCATACTTCCTTCCAGGTTCCAATACCGACAAGCGGCTGGGGGCAAGGGGGTCTTCGTATATTCGTCAACTTGAATACGAACAACTTTTCCTTAGAAGTACGGAAAATGGAATAGTTGTTAATTTATACAGCGCTTCTAAGATATTTACTGAAGAACTTGACATATATATTTAATTATTCTTTAGAGTCCCTTTATAAAGATATTCCCTCTCAGGCAGATGGCCTTCGTGTACTCTAATGTAATCAAATAAATATTGTGATAATTTGACTGCTGACCTTAAAAGGTTAATTCTTCGACACTAAAAATTTAATTACATCAATTCTTCGTTACAAAACCTTTTCGAATAACTGATACCTATGTTTGTCACTATGAAACATTATTAAAATAATCGCATTAACTGTTTAGTTTATTCTCATATATATAAGCACTTTGCTGAAGGAGTTATTTTCCATGCAATGCAATTATATCATCAAATTCCAAAAATCATTATAACCAAAATTAAGATGCTGATGTTCTTTCAAATATGATAAAAATTGTTACATATAGTCATTTTTTTTATTCTTAATTCTTTGGAATACTTGCTCTTCCTTCAGGAGCCACCTCAATATAAGCATTTCTGAATATAAACATATCTATGTAATAAAGAGCTGGTTATGGCGTCGAAAATAAAAAGGTATGTTTCGACCAAAAAAAATTAAATAAATATGAATTCGTTTATTTATGAAAGCAATAAAATAATTGAAGTCTAAAAATATCGTTGGAAATTACATTAACAATATTCTTAGTTAGATTAAAATTCTAATAATAACTTTGACTAATTAAATATTTCAATTTCCTTTTGGTGAAATTTCAATTAAATAGAGATTTTTGCATCAGTTATTTAAAGAGGAAGAACTCTATTCTTAAATGCCTTTATTGCAATGGTTTCCCTGGTCTCATTTAGAAGAAATGAGTAAGGACAGTTTTTCTAACGATAACATCATAACATCCTAAGACTAACTAAAAGGATTATACCACTATACTATGGAGTCTGAAAATATTTACTTGAACTATACGTATGGATCTAGCTAGTATGCAGTAAGCACACTCTATTTATGAACACAACTTTTAACGTTTATAATGAAAACTTTGTGCCGAACCAATATGCTCGGTAACCGAGACTTGCAGTAAGTTTCATGTTTTTTAATAAATTTTATTATGTAATTTTACTATGTAATCTGCATTTTCTCCAGCAACTGCTGTCGAGTTGTTGGTAGGTCATCTGCGAGAAGACTTCGAGTGTAAAGGGTTAAATTCAATTGCGCATACACTGTCACTGAAAATAATAGAATTAATTATCTTTGTATTTGTATATCTCCATATGAATAAAAGTCGTTGGACAAAACTGAATAAAAGTCGTTGGACAAAACGGAATATTTACATCTCGAAGGCTGACCATGACAGTCACAAGCTAAAATTCTAATCTCATACAATTCGATATTCTTAATACATAATTTAGAACATTATTTTCAGCTCTTAAGTATCTTTCATTTGAAGCCTTATTCATTATCATCGATTCAAAATACTACAATTTACCAGAAGAATTATTAAAAATTACATCATATTCAATTACAAAATACTGAAATGAAAACACAGCCTTCAGTACTTACACACAGAAACCTAACTAGGATTCTTAATATTGGACTTTGTTTGAAGAAGCAACATCAATTGTAACATTAAGGAACTTAAATAATTTATAACATCATCTAATGTGAGAATTGCAAGTTCCTAACATAAAAACTGTACTTTCTTATTTGCACTAAGAAGTCATAAATCTAAATATTGAACACGTATGACAGAGAGTATTAGCATTATTTCCCATTTTTAAGTAATGAATTAGAATTTAATATTTTATTTAAGAACTTAGAATCATCTATTTCATCATTTCATAGTTCTTTCAGCATTACAACTGTGCATATACCTGAATTAATTCATACACAAAACATTGTTATAGCAATCTAATTGGCTTTTGCTCAAATGAAATTCTGCAAAAAATATCAGACTCAAAACCAAACTTCTTACCCAAAACTTGTCTGAGGAAACTTTGATAGCTTAATGTAAAACTAGGAAGTATAATTAAAATCGAAAGTAATAAACACAATCTCATTTTGAAGGGCAGGAAATCAAACAAAGAGATTCGAGGAAATAGCCAACTTCTAAGGTCTTGAACTCAGTAATGTAAATAATATCGCCTGTGAGAAAGTGGCAACAAAACTGTTTCCCAGATTTAATTTTATCGCTTCTTTGGCGAGATCTGGCGATATAAAAATAACTTCCGCAAATAATGCATTCCGCAATGAAAATTTGTCCTGGATTTTTTACCGATACACATGACCTTCAAAAAATACTAATGATTAATATTACTAGTTTCGGTTATGAGTATCAGAACATAATTCGGTTGTAAGTATTAAACTGGAAAATTAAATTTATTGAGCATTATAAGTCCAAAGGAGTAATTTGCTCTAAAGGACTATTATTCTTTGGCATTTTTCATTTCATTTTGGCATTTTGGCACTTTTTGGCATTTCTCGTTGGTTTACTATAAATGTCCAATTCACTTTTCAAATTGTTGCTACCAAATATTAGAGCCCTGTATTATATTTAAAGAAATTATATAACGAAGAATCTGCATAAATGTAAGTATGTTTCTCGCATTGTGATAAAACCACGATACCTAGAGCCATCCAATCTTGAATAACATACTTTTCCGCCCAAATATGGGCATCTGGAAGTCCAAATTTGGAATTTTTTTTTATTATCTACTAGCTGATACCCGCCCGCTTCGCTGGGTATCTATTTGAATGTAGACTTCTTATCTGGAGGAAATGTATAATTTCGAATTAATAATTAATGTATATTTTTTAAATTCGGGAAATATAGTGCCAGTCATTGAATCTGTCATACACAGATTTCCCCATCACCCATGAGGTACTGTGTATTGGGATGCGTCCCCATAATCTGACGATTATATATATATCATTATGCATATAATGATATATATATATATAATCGGCAGCAATATTTCTTCAGCGACCAAACAAGGAAGTGCTTAGTGAATCTGACTGCCGCACTGAAAGGCCCGGGCTCGAAACCTGGGCAAGGTATGGATATAATTTGTCCGTCCCTTCATAGGAGGCAACGGTGGTCCACCAACGGTGACCAACGGGACCTCCATATTAAAACGACCACCGCTTCGACTTTAGTAGTGGCCAACGTCTACGATGACTTGTGCCACCTTTGGAAGAGGGAAAAAAAGTTGATCCAAAGTTTAATATACTTGAATCCGATGACTGAATTAGTGTGTGACGAAAGACCAATACAAAACTAAATCTGAAAAAAAAAAAAAACCTGTTGTTCGCTTTTAATCATGGAAGTCGAGTCACAATGATTTGGGAATATTTGATGTCTGCATCAGAAATTTAGTTTTAAAGGAAATATTACGCATCAGTATAAACATGCGAAATATTCTGATTGAATACCTGAAAAAATCTGCGCGACATTTAGAAATACTAAACACATCTAAGATTTATAAGGATAATGATCTTGAACATATAGTTATAAATAATCATTATAGGTATTTTATATGACTTTCCTCAAATTATTGTATGGAAAAATATCGAAAAAACAACTATACAGCCAGTTCATTCACTTGGATTGAACCCGTGTCAAATTCCCAACATTTAACGGTCTAAATCACTCGGTCACTGGAGGGGTGCGCGATTTTAAATAGTGATGAAATTGGATTTTTAAATCAAATAAAAATATAAAAATTTTAAAAAGAATTAAAGAACTTCAGATGTCACTCTAATACATCGAACAGATGAGCATTAAAATTTCCAAAAGATTCCTTATGTGCAACAGGAATTCGAGCTAGTTTTCCTCGGAAAGTCCTCCACGAAGGTTTTATTTGCCTTAGGCAGATAACTTTTGTGTGTTTGTGTAACTTTTGTTCAAATAACATAACTTAATCTTTAAAATCATGCACCTGGGGTTAACGATGGCAGGTTAAATCACTGATTATAAATTCCGTCATTTTAACAGCCGCAATAATCACTAGGGAAATGAGTAGTAATTTTTTTAAAACACGCCAAGTTTTGATAAATTATGTTAAAGATTTCGAAAAATGTTACTTTGGAAGATTACTTTTTCGATTTATACGATGGTGCAAAGATCGAATTCTACGATAATCAGTTCGATTGTTAAACGAAGGTACTTAACGCTAAATTAAAGGAAAATTATACTAAAATTCGAACACTTTATTCCCTGATATTGCAAATCCGTACATATATTTGAAAATTATTAAGAAAATCCGCTGACTGAGAGAGGGTCAGAAATTAATTTCACGGTATGTTCCAAAGAGAGAAATCAAGCTAAATAAAACCGCTTAAAAATATACGATAAAATTATGTGTCAGAGATAGATGAAATGAATTTATAAAACATAATAAAAGAATAGAATTCAAGGACATGCTTAGCTAAATAAAGCGTCCAAAATTCAACGAGACGAGACGCTGAAGACCATAAATGTGGAAAATATCCATCTTATAGATGTTTTCAGAGGTACTTTACTTTTTTAACGAATTATCTCTAAGACCTTTAGTCGTTTACTTTAAAAACCTCTGTTATCGAGAGGTTACAGTCCATTCGGATTGAGTCTGACTATAAAGCTAATTTTTTATTATTAATTATTGGGATTATTTTTTATTTTAGAGACATCTAGAATCATCTCTCTATTTTTCGCGGTTCTTATTTTATGTTAGTTCCTTAGATTACATCCCGCTAAGAAGGCATTTATTATTTATGCTTTATAGAAAAGTAAATGCTGCTATTCAAGGGGCCAGAATCATCATAATTTTAATATCTCAAACCTTTTGCATGGTAAAAAAAGCCAGTTCCCAATAATGTGCTGTGGAACAACGTGTAAGTTTTCTAACGTAGCTTTCAAATTAAAACTATACCTTGCTGAACTAATGGACCAACTTAAAAGAAGTATACTCCTTTCATAATTTATATCTATATTTTTTGTAATAGTACTCGTAACTGATTATAGAATCTCGTATTGTTTGGCAACATAAACTAACCAGCTCTAGATAGACTGTACAGGAATTATCCTCAGGTCTCAGAATACAGACAAAGTCAGAAGAAGGGTGTAAACGACCTTTAATTCAATCGCAAAGAGTTGCGCTGACGGCCCCGCTTTGGCTTATATGAGCCAACACTTCTGGCTTAAATTAAACAAGTAATGGTGAGCTTAAAGTGAAATGCAATTAAACTAGCCTAACGGTTCACAGGATAATTTAAACGCGCAGAAAGGTTTTGATTCGTAGAAGCCGATGGAACAAGCCTAATGGCTAGAAGCAAACAACGCCACAGAATCAAATCAAAGTTATTATGTAACAACGTGGCCTTCAAGCAGACATAACACGCTCTAAAATCAATTTCCGAAACCATCGCTTAAATAGACCTTCTTTCTCCCTTAATTTAAATAACCGCACGCTAACTGATTTGCAATTTAGCAAGAAAACGTGGGTGAAAACGAGAACGAAAAGGAAAGTTGCTTTAACTAAAAATTAACTATTCATCAAAATAAATAAATGAATCCTCCCAACATTCAGAACAATGAACTTTTTAATGATATTTTCATATTTTTCAATGTAAATCAGACAATTAATATAATATTTGCTAACAACTCGAGGCAACTAAATCTTCGTGCTTGAGGGCCGGATCGGAAAACCTACTTCAGAGCTTTGCGAAAAAGAAGAGATTTTAGGTGAAAGTGTAAATAAAGTTTTACAGAAATGATTTAGGAAGACTTTTCGGAAAAATTAAAAATTGTTGTTAATCAGTGCAGAAATAATTATTTCGTAAAAGGATACATAATATAGAATGTTATACAGAAAAATTTTTAATTCATTTCAATAATGGAGCGAAGGTTTACAGAAATTATCTGTTTGATTTGTTACAAATTTGTTAAGGATTTAATTGAAAGATATACAGGAGGTCCAAGGAAAAGCACAGTTACGTTACATGACCGGGTGGGAAGAAGAAATTAAATGTTACTGTCTCTGAAATTGTTTCAATACACCGCTTCGTTCGGTACATAGACGACTTGAAAGTCCCTTTACGTTATACCTTCGGCTAGCGAATGGAGGTAAAAAAAAAAAAAAAAAAAAAAAAAAAAAAAAAAGAAATCTGAAATGTTTCAGATTTTAAATTACGTCCAAAGGGGCGTTTTTGAACATTTTGTGTGTTACCTTTCTTTATTAAATATCATGTTCCTCGCACTTTAACCATAAGATCCAGTGCAACAGCAATATCGCAAAATAGTTTTAAAACGAGCATATCTTTAGAATTTCCGATACAGAGACTCACGCGCTGGAGATAAAAATGTTTTTTCTGCACAACGTTGCCATTGCTCGCTTTGGAATCCTTGAGTTTGTTAATCAAAAATTCGTCAAAGTTTTAAAAAATAGGAAATCGATCATAAAACAAATTTCAAATTTCAAATTTGGTCTTCCACATGCTCATATTCGTTGGAGGATTACGTTATTCAAAATTCGATGACTCTATGTACCGTTATTTTATGACAATGTGAGAAACATACATACATTTATGCAGATTTTTCATTATTTAATTTCTTCAAATATAATGCAGGACTCTAACATTTTGTGGCAACAGTTTGAAAAGTGAACCGACATTTATGAGTCCGACGCAAAATGCCAAAACGAAACTAATAGTCCTTCTTCGGGATTCAAATCCCTTTGGACTAAAAAAAAAAATAAAAATAAATAAAATAAAAAAAAAACATGTCATATTCTTGGTGATATTTCCTTTTGATCTGTAGATCGTCAAACTTGAAATCCATCAATTTCTTCTTATCCGGCCATGTGAAATCATCTGAGCGCCTTGAATATTATTGAATATTACATCAGAATTTCCGAGTTCTGACGAAAGCAAATTCAGTTAGCCTTTGACTAAAAACTATAAAAGACTATAATATATATATATAGATATAGATATAAAATATCTATATATATATATATATAGATAGATATAATATATATATATAGATATAATATATATATAGAGAGAGAGAGAGACTATAGACTATAAAATGCTACTATTGACTACTACTACACTTACTATGAGGAAGCAGCATCCATTGGCACTTGTTGTCATCTACCACCATTCAGAAATGCGAAATGATACGTATTCTAACTATACCATGCGTTTTTTTCACCGAGCAGAGAAAATCGTGATTGTAAAAACTGCAAGAACCGAGCTTCGTGATCTGTTGTCTGATTATGTGTGCATCTCTCATTAATCGTGTACTCGCATTTCTGTTTGCAACCATGTCATTGTGATTTCGCATCTCAGCTGTCAAACCCGTATGGTAGACCATAGTAGTAAGTGGAGATTCAGTAGTAAAGTTGCTGTGTCTTTCATTATGAATGTATGCCCTTGAGTGTTAACGGAAGTAGAAAAATTAAACTCATCCGACAGTAAATATGAGTCTTCCGAGCCAAGTATTTGGCGGTACTGCGAAGCCCTCGAGAGAAGAAGAGAATCTATAAGCTCCATTTTCAAATCCCTATGTAGAATTGATTATAACTTTGAGAAGCGCACAAACTATGGCGCATTTGTGATAAACCTGAAGTCTTTATTCTGGAATGGATTAAATGTTTTGTACGTTGGTATAGCAATACCCCAAACACAGCAATATAAGAGACAGTAACTCAGATTATAGTTCCGTAAATGAGAACGGAGTGGATTGCAAGAAGCGGAGTTCTCCCAGTTAATGTTGTCTGCCATATTAAAGGAACATTTGCTTTATTTAGACCTTTTAGAGTTATGTCTTTTTTCCGAGACTACGCCTAAGTACATGGCAGTAATCTCATAATTTATGCTTTTCCACAGATCTTCATATTTGCTGGCCTGTGGACCTAACTTGCTTGAAATAATACGAAGAAGCACTTTCTCCTCAGCTGCAATAATTTCCAAATACAAATAAAATTCTAGAATTCCCCTTTCTCTTGGCCATCTGCTTCTATTTATCCCATGACTTCAATTCCCGTAATATCAACATTCACAGGAATTCAACTTATAATGTTTCTCTTAGTACAAAATGTTAATGCTGGAGGCCTGCGACTGCATCTCAAGGTTCTTTTATTCACCTAGCCAGGAGTGGCATCATGGGAATTCCTGAACGAATCAGGTACCGAAACCATATCAGTGACATTTTATTTCTTCAAGCCTTCCCAATAAGTTGTTATGCTAATTAAAATGAATTAACTTTCGGGGACAATAATTTTCATTCTTTACTATTTTCCTCTCCTTGATTAAATTGTATAAAATTTACTAAAAACATGCAATCTTACTTAAATGCACTAAACAAATATCCTCTATCATATAATTCTTTGTTATATATGACAAAGAATGAATAAATCATGGTAATAACAAAATCAAGTAATTATTCTTGGTCATGTATAATCAAGAATGATTTGGTCATATATGACCAAGAATGACTTTCTTGGGATTATATATGACTGAACAAAAGGCGTGAGAGGCTTCCAAAAACATTATATTGGAACTTTAACAGGATTTTAAATAATACTATGTCAAAATAGTATTATAAATATGACATATGTAAGAATCATTACTCTTAATTTTATTAACAGCCTAACGATTTTATTCTTAATCACATCTTAATACACCAAAAATGTAATGATAGCTATTTTTTTAGTTCATTTAACTAAAACTGTGTAGCTTAATTTTTTATAACTTTAATTTAATTTAATTGATCGACCGAAAAAGAATTAAATGTATCAATGGATTCCGTGTAAACCCGCTTAACGTAACCCCAATGAAATTTAAGGTTAACAACGGAAAACATACAGAACTTAATTTTTGTAAACATTATAACATTATCTTATATGAATTTAAAAAAAAAAAAACCGAAAAATTTAAATAATGTTACTGTGACAATTGGCATTCCACTCCTTTTAATGTGAATTAAACGGTATTTTAGTGTTAGTTAAACTGGAATCATTTTCTTGCAATACGAAAAATGATAAAGAGAAAATCTAATGTTACTGAAGATATTATATATTCACCAATTCTTTCACCTTTATAATCAATAATAATTTTTATATCAAAATTTCACATGTGATTAATTATAGCTTATTAAAAGGATAATACGAGTTCCTCTTTTATAAAATCATATTTCATTTCTTTACCTACTTGTTGTTGCCCAACTTAGTTGCTTTACTGGTTGGGGACGCTAGCCGCCGTATCGTTGAGTTCGGGTTCGGATCTCGAAAAGGGGTACTGTTCTGTTATCAAAGCCTCCAGAAATGTGTGCATGTATGCATATATATGTAAATGTATGTGTTCATTTGTGCATGTATATATGTACCTACATATGTATCTGTGTATGTACACACATATATGCGCACATACATGCATACATTTCTAAATATGGTCCTGATAACAGAAGTGTACCTAAAAAAGGTTTGAATGTTTTACAAACATTTTGGTGATTTGGTGATGATTACTTTGGTGTCTTTGTTGGATAGAGGCACTTAAAATGCATGACGAGCCGAAAGTTCGCTATAGTGGTTTGGTGGCAGGAAAGAGACGGGACTGTGCAATCCATCCTCCCATGCATTCTCCTTCAAATCTAGAATACAGCCCTTCTCACAATCACCTATAAGTTGTCCAAGGCCCATCCAATGATAAACGCAATTCTGTGGTCCCCACTACAAAGAAATTTGTGGAATTGTTCTAATGTTACTGTCAGACACATAAAAAAGTCTCAAAAACAGCAACATATGTTACTTAAAATATTTTACCACTTCCAATTTAAAACATATAGTAATACTTTTAATAATTAATAAAGTATCTATCTCGAACAAATACAAATTTTGAACTAAATCACTAATTAAATTAGCTACTTAAAAATAAATATCCACAAGGGAAAAAAATCGTAAAACTTCCATTCATAGAATATGCCGTCGTAATACACGATACATTATGAGAAAACAAGGTACTGTTTTACAAACTTTTTTATTTCAGTAAATTGAGATGTAAATAATAATAGTAAATTGAGACGTAATCCATAAACTTAAAGTAATATTATCACATTAATATATCTGACTTAATATGCAACAAAGTAACATATTTAAATTTCTTTTTGCTTTGTACCACTTTAAAAGTGATAAAATACAAATGATATCAGAGATTAGTATATAGTAGCAGAATCATTAAAAGTTAAGCTTATTAAGAAGAAAATTTAGTATCTCTCCTTAGTTTGTTTTATCAGAAGTACATTCTGTTGGAGTTTTTAAAAGTATGACTTATAAGTAGGTTTTAATGTTCAATTTTTCGATTTTATCAATCCCAAATTTGCTAGAAATAAGTTATTTGTACTTTTACAGGTGGCGCCATCTAGTTAGCAAGAAGAAATTTAGTAAATAAATGTATCGTATTTAGTGCACATAAGAAACGAAGCTTCTCGATTAAAATTATATTTTAGCTTAAGAGCAATAAAAATGGTATCTGTAACTAGTTACAACTCTTAGATTTATTCCGCTTTATGAAGAATTGCTTTAAAATTTGTAAATTACCCTTTTTTCAAATGGAGAAATTTTAAATCCTGGCGCCATCTGTTGACAGACAAATTAACTATAAAGCAAGAATATTCAATTTTCGTCAGGTTTCTACTAGTAAAGAAGTAAAATTTTTAATAAATATGTAAATTTGAAATTAAACGTTACTTTAAAGCTCAACATTACTTTAAAATCACACATTAACGTTTCATCGAAACAATCCGTAGTTTTTTTGCATAAAATTACTGAAAACTTATTGACTGGCATGAATTACAGGATTCAAATGACATAGAGCAAAAGTTATAAAAAATATGTTTAAGAAGTACATTTATAAACATTCTTAAGGTATTACCGTACGATTTTATACATTTATTCCTTATGAAATTCACTAGAGTAATTCAAGAATTTGACTGGATTATTTAAACATGACAAAACACTCCAGAACTAGCTCTTACAGAAACAGATACCTTAGAAAAAATATTTTGAGCAAAATTAGTCTTTATTCATATTATATATGAGGAAAACTAGGAAATCTTTATGCAGGCAACCTGATGAACATGTTATATCGCCAATCTAACTCCTTTATTTACGTTACTAATTCAAATTTCATTTTATAGGAAGTTTTCATCTTTGATCCAGTCAAATGTAATAACTTCAGATATTTCTAAAACTAATAATTGTAATCTGTTTCAACTTGAAAGCATATTTGTACATGCAGTGGCTTATAAAATGCTATTAAAATGAACTATCAGTTTAATGAAGGAAAGCTTATTGTGGTGCTGCCATCTATATGCTACACGCAAAACTAATTGTGCAGGACTAACCTGCCATGAAAATAAACTTTAAATTGTATTCGAAATAAAGAAGCAAAGTTTCTAATTCTATTTAAAAAGATTTTCTACAATTAATTTTTATACTTCTGTTAACTATTTCATCTTATATAAGAAACTAAACCTAAAAATAACTGATTTTCACATTGAGTAGCTGTTAGCTTTGGTGCTGCCATCTATTGTTTAAAATTAAAGTTACTATTTAATACGTCATTTAACGTTGTTCGATTTCCTTTAAAGTGAAACTTTCTTTTCTCCTTCTTATCATGCATAATCACTTTTAACCCTATAAATTACTATAGATTATTATGAAAACAAAAGTTTTCTTCATAAAAGACTACTTGTAATGCATAAATTGCGAAATAATATTCTATTGAAATATAAGAACTCTATTCAAACTCTATGGAACTCTACTGAAATCTATTGAAATATAAGAAATGTTCTTAGAATAATTAATACTTTTCCTAAAAACACTTATATTTAATAATAAAAAGAGCTGTAGGAGATGAATAAAAGTAATTACATATTAAATTTTCCAATCTTATATCTAAAACTTGTTCAAACCTCGTTTGATTGGTTTGTTTTTAGAAGATATTTACTTAACGAAGTCTGACAACCTGGCATATTTTTATAATTTTAACATCCACAGAATTTTTGCGACTTTAATACTTTTCGTGTTGTAGGGGGGTCAGAAGCAACCGGTAAACAACAGAAAATTGGTATTTCAGCCTGGACTACGATATCGGCGAACGAACTAAAATGTTGGACTGTTTTTGTGTTTTTTCTCGTATGTAACGTGAATAAGAGTAAGTTTTTCTTGAAAAATCCTTCCCGAAGACATTCCTCTCCATAGACTGACAGTCCTTGTGTTACTTATTCAATTAACCAACTAATCTATCTTATTGATAATTATGCGTATAAAATAGAAGTGAAATGTCAATAATTAACATTATTGTTGCATTTTAACACAACATAGCGATCATGAAGATTGTAACTTGATAATTTCCTATGAAATATCCTGGATCATACCTCATATTATTACTTATTGCTAAATATATTTAAGAATTACCAATTAAAAGTCCATACATATCTTTTGTCATATTGCTAAAACAATGCGAAATGCAGGAATGCTAATAAAGCAATCTACCGGGATCTTTTTTTTTTTTTTTTTTTTTTTTTTTTTTTTTTTTTTTTCAAATTCCCATGAAATGTTTCTTCAAATACCATTCATTATTTACCATAATACTATCTGCTGACAACAGATTTTCACTGTTTAATTAATTCTAAAGGAACTTCTGAATAAGTAATAAAATTTGGCAACATGATGACAGTTTAAGGCCAATTTTTATAAGTACATTAATTAAAGTCTTCTTGAGAGGTCAACATATATATTTTTCCGTATAAAAGCTTACTACTTTTCCATATAAAATCCTTTACGTAAATATACCATGCTTCTCCGTACCTAAGTAATCAACCATCTGACTATTAATTACTTTGGTGATGATAATCTTTGAGCAGATCTTAGCTAATATGTTTCTTTGCACTGATTCAAATAAAAAAATTCCAGTGGCAAAGTTTGTTTAATAAGAGTTAAATTCTATTTATTTTTTTCACAATTACAATGTTCTCAGTTATGCAATCAGTTAAGTACAGTTAGTCAGGTAATAAGAACATCAGTTATACTATTCTTATTAAAATTTTTAACTGGCTTTTATAATCGCCCGGGCGGGAGGGGGGAATAAGTAGACGGAACAATGATAGTTAGCCAATTTTCAAAGCCATTTAGGATTTTAAAAAATCTATCCTAAGATTTAATAAATAATGATGAAAACAAGGTAATAGAAATAAGAAATTAAATTTTGTTCCTTGCAGCAATTCAAACTTTAAGAGAAATGTTTCGTCAATATAAGTAATCTAAGCGTACCGTATCATTTCAATTTTAAGAGTACTTCTTACTGAAAATTTTAAGAAGTAAAATTAGGGTGAGGATTAAATTTAAATTAAGTATTTAACATATTACTTCATAATAAATCAGGCAACTTATTATATTTATATTAGAGCCTATTTTAAAGAAGATAGCATGTTTCTTATTTTTCTGTACCTGTCTTCATTTTTCCAGTTTTCTCATTTTAAAATCCTACTACCGCCTAAATTCTGAATATTACAGTATTTTAAGAAATTTCCTATCTTTTTAATAGTAATAATTTATTTTTCATAACGTAAAATTTGCCAGTAATTTTTAATATTAATAATTGCTAATAAATAAATAAACTCATACAAAATAATAATTTTCTAATAATTAATTGCCAGTAAAAATCAGATAGATGAAAACCAACATAATTTATAATAGCAAAAGTTAATCATAGATAATAACTTAAAATAAATTTCGTAAGTCATAAAGCTCATTACAATCTAAAGGAGAAGACCCTGATAGCAAGAACCACAGATTTGTAGCATATTTTTTAGAGTTTCTAGGATATTCTTCAAGGTCAGTGATTCGCGGGGTTAAGTAGAGAATATCTCTCCATTTTCAAGGAGCGATAAAACTAGACGGGGGAGGGTGAACTCTGATTAACTTCGTCATTACTTGTCGGACAACTTTGGACAATCAAAGCAAATATGCTAGAGATAGTATCTCTAAGCGAAAACGTTTGCAAGAATAATGAAAATACCCTATCATGTAGCAACCCTCCCTGACAAAACTGCATTTCGAAATTTCAAGAATTCAGTTATCAGATTTTTCATGAAAACTGAGTAAGTTATTTTCATGGATTATCATTTAAATATGACCAGGCACATTGCCCTTCTGTGTTTCTGCCAAAATTTTTAAAAAATCCAACTCATTCCAATCCTCTTCAAGTATTACCGTCAGATTAACAGTTGCGGGTTTTTTTTTTTTTTTTTTTTTTTTTTTTCCTTCCGTTTTGCCGATAAATATAATTTAACGTCGAAATTAAATACTTAGTGTTCAAAAATAGATTTTCTGTTTAGTTAAACAAGTAATAAAATGTTCGAAAATAACACTTTTGTTGAAATAACAATTTTATGTAAATATGATAACCGGTTACATGAAAAAAATTTAATATCTGAATCTGCGTATTCAATATGACTATAAAGGCTGTAAGGATTATGTTAATTTTATTAACAGTTAAATTTTGAGTTAAACTCCTTTCCTGTCAAATTCTTAACTTCAACTTACTACTTCTGGCCAGAACGTAGTTTTAGAATCACGTCTGAATACATAATGAGGAAGAGCGGTATTTAACGCGAAGTTCTACTTGCTGAGTTAGAGAGAATCAGAGATTCTTATTAGAGCGCATCCGCCTTGTTGGTTACTCTCTCTCAAAGCTGTTATTACGCTCGGCCGTACTCAGGCCCTTGATAGCTTCGCAGTCATCTCGTGTTTAAGGGGCCAACTGCGTTAAAACTTTGATAGCTTCGGCTATATCTCTTTAGTTTAGATTAGTTTTAATTTACTTCTTAGCCTCTTAAGTTCGAGCCCAAGTGTGGGCTTTTATTGTACACTCCAAGATGGAGTTCTGTTAAATCTCATTAGAATAATAAAGGGTTATTTACCCTTCCATCTTGTTATTTCTTGTTGCACGAACTCGAGCGATTATTCGCGTACTAGGTCTTAAAATTCTTCACGTTCAACAGTAAATTAGCATTTACAAAGGGAGGAACTCTACAAGGCTATAAAGTACAAAGGAAGCACGGGAAGCTCGTTAAGTTTGTTGCACATTAAAAAAAAAAAAAAAAAAAAAAAAAAAAAAAACTAAGCGCCTCTTAATGAAAGCAGAGAATTTTCTTAAATTACCAAAATCTTGAATATTAGAAGTATTTTTCTCAGATTTCAGTATCAATGACGAAGCAGCTAAAATCGCAAAACAATAAACGGGTTTAATTTGTAACAAAACAGAGTAGTCACAAACATAGTCATGTGTAGTGGGTTTCCTGAGCACTTAACAAAATATAATTCATTAATTCATATAAGTTAGGAATACATAGTAAATATAAGTTTTTGCAGTCTGTGCAGTAAATGCCAGCCGGTTTCTGTTAGAAAGTTCTCTATGAAAACTTCGCTATTCAGATAGCTGCCGTGTGTTTCACTATAACCCAAAGGAAATTATGCATACAATCATATTTAACAGTAAAAACTCATATATAATTAAAAAAAGGGAGTTAAAAAGGCTGTAGAACTTTAAAAAAAATTAAAGTATAAAAATAGCAGAAAGAAAACATGCGTGAAAGAACATTAGACAACGAAATTTTCTAAAGAAAATTTTACAACTAAAGCAACAACAGAACTTCTGTTGCCATAATTGGTAAAATGGGAAAAGCTTTTTGGAATTTCAGATAGGAAGAATGAAACAGCTACCAATGATATTTTTCCTTATTTTTAAATTAATTTTGAATAACCAATAAATGACTATTAGCTATATTTAAATCAATATGATAGTTTATTCAAAATTTAAAGCAATATCTCAATATATTTTTAGTGATAAATGTTACTTATGGTAAATTTTTTACCATTCCTTTGAAGACCACAGCTTTTTAAATCCAATCTGTATTTATATAATTTTGCTATCCTTATCAGTGCACTGACTAATTTTCCGTGAGTAACTAAATTTCGGCCTCTGTTCGCATCACGACTTAATTAAATATAAAACTAAAATTCAAATTATAAAACTGGATAATAACAATTATAAATTTTCATCGCGTACACCATGCTTTATCATTAGTGCCTCGAACAGAATACATCATTTTTCGAGATGCATTTCAAAGTGTATTTTTACGCTGCAGTCACCATCATGGATGCTATTGATCAAAGCAAAATGACTGCTGTGTTTTCGCAACTTAGGCTAATTTTAAATTACTATTATTCGTGTTTCGTGATATATTTTTCGTGTTTTTAGTTCTCATAATTTCAGACTTATAGGTCATGAAATAGAGCTGCTCGTTTCGTGTCATTTATAGATCCCATTTTGGATCTTTAGGCAAAGATCTATCTTCTGATGTTTAAAAAACATCTACGTCAGTGTAAAAACTAAACATTTCCTAATCTACTAGAAAAAGAAATATTCTGTAAAATTTGTATTTAATTTGAAATAAACTAGTCGCTCTGTTGGCATAGCAGCCTTGGACGACCCGTTCGAATTCCAGTGAAGACAGGGATATCTGTAACTGTCTTTGCAGCACTGGGGAACTTAATATTGTCCAACTGAAAGTCCTTTCGGCTTTAGTAAGGGGCAGGAGAAGAAAGGTGAAAGATTCCGGCACCGTTCTTCGGGTAAGGGAATTTTCCAAAACTGGAACGGAGCTGGGACAGGGCCAAAGAACGTCTATGTCTACAATAC
This sequence comes from Stegodyphus dumicola, assembly GCF_044657685.1. NCBI lineage: Eukaryota > Metazoa > Arthropoda > Arachnida > Araneae > Eresidae > Stegodyphus > Stegodyphus dumicola. Next base: position 175,740,742 of record NC_140769.1, read on the forward strand.
ATATTCTTTGACATGGCTTTTGTGTCATCTCCTTTCGGCTGAATAGATACGTATTGTCACCTTAAAAGGTGCCTAACAACTACATGAGCAACACTTAACCTCTTGCTTCGTAGACATGATCGGATATTACTGCCAGAGAAGTGAAATATGTTACAACACCACAGTATTTCTATGTATAAATCTAAATAAGAACTATAAACGTTCTGTATAACGTCTGTTATACAGAACAAGAATTTCCTAGTTTGCTATTATTCAAACTCAGCTGGGATACTGAGATTAGTTTCGCGTCAAGAATCCATTTTCCCATTCGAATGAATAGCAACCCAAGCTATGAAAGTGGTCATAAGAGTAATGCAATTAACATTTTGAATTCTTCTGTAAACTTTCCCCCGCACCTTTCTTTCTTTCTTTTTTTTTTTTTTTTTTTCTTTTTGTGTGTCTGTGTGTGTGTGTGTGTGTATGCAGAGAATTTCTTTGTTAGCTGGCCTTGACCTATTCTTTCTCTCGGGTGAGGCTTTGCAATCGCTTACAAGAAAGTAAATTCCAGAAAATCTATTACTGAAAGTATGAGAGAAACCTGCAAAACATGGTAGAGAATCCAAAAAGATCTCTACGTTCCATTTAACAATTAAAAGTGACACTAAAACCAGAATATGTTTGTTGTTTTTACGTTGATGTCGCAATTGACTCTTTGCTTTGAATTCTTAATTTGTCGGAAGAAATTTTTCATGGCATAACTCCTCCCTCTTAAAAATTTTTCAGTGAACATGTATTGTCATTATTTAAACATAAACATTGTTTTTTAATTAACGGTTTTGAACGAAGTGTGGAAATGAATTATCGCATTTACATTTTATGAAGCAAAACACTGTGATTTGAATTAAAATTCTAAAACCAAACGATATTCTCAAGAGAGGTATGCAACATATGGTGTCATATGAATATATAAATAGCAACGCATGCTATGAAAATTCCTTTATTAATTCCAGTTATGATTCAAATCCTTATTAATACACAAATTAAAATCATCAATTAATACTCAAATTACATCAATTAAATATTTTATAAAAAGTAAAACAAAGACATACATTATTAAAAAAACGAATTTGTTGTCTTTAAATCGCTGGGTTAAGTAACTGCAAACTGCAGTTATAATTTAAAAGATAAAGCAAAATACGCCCTACAGAATGGTAACACTGTGAGAACTGTCTATCTGCTAGATGACGTGGGAGATAAGGATTTTATTTTTCATGCGGTCTCAACCCTTGCCAGATCTTGAGACTGATAAATGCTCTAATACCGAAACCGTAACGTAACATCCATTTAAAAAAAGGGGGGAATTCTTCTCTACAGCATAATTTTTATCAAATAAAGAAGGATTTATTTAAATCATTAGAGTTCGTTTTTAATTAAGAAATAGATCATTAATCAGTTTCCCCTTCAGCATAATATATAATAGTACACAAACATTTTATAATTTTACTGAATGCTGTATGACCAGATTTCAGAATTATAGTTTAAGTAATTTCGACGTTATAAATCCTTATACCTTTGTTAGCCAACATTAATTTTCCCACCTTTCGCTGCTAGTAATCAGTTACGCATATTGGCAGCTTGCCAATTTTGGGAGTTATTGCCAGTTTTGGAGAACATATATTTCAACTTATAAACATACACATGGTATTTCAATGCAACGTATTGAGATGTTCAAAAAAGGTTTACACCGTGATTTTCATTGGTCTCGGTCACAATGCATGCAATGTTTCTAAATGTTTGCTTCGTTACCATAATTAATAATTATAATTACCATAATTAATAATAATTTACCATAATTAATAATAATTTACCATAATTAATAATAATTTACACCGTGATTTTAAAGCAATTTACTACACATAAAAAAGCAAACGTCGTAGAGCAGGGGTGCCTAACCTTTGGCCTCTCGCGAGCACATTTTGGCCTATCGCGAGCACATTTCCAAAACATCAACATTTTTGTTAAACATGTTTCCAATCTTATGTGATACATCTGAAGTATTAATTTCGGCAAATGGGTTTGAGATGAATAATAATATTGGTTGAACTTTATGGAAATCAGAGAAGCGGAGTTCAAAATAATTTCTAGTGCATTTTAGATTTTCCGAGTATTTCTCTGTTTCAATTGCCTCGTAATTATTAATATGACATGATAAATTCTGAAAATGGGTGAAATTTTTTCCTTTCATCTGATTTATCCACAAATTTAACTTTATCTGAAAAGCAGTTACAGTCTCAGTCAATTGAAAAAAGGTTTTTTCCTTTTCCCTGGAGATCTTCGTTCAGTTTTTCTTCAGTTTAGCTGTTATATCTATGAGAAAATACAGATCGAATAACCAATTATTATCGTCCAATTCTTTATAACTTTCGTATCCGGATTCCAAAAATTCCTTTATTGGCGAAAGAAGTTCTATAAATCGTTGTAGTACTTTTTCCCTGCTGAGCCATCTAACATCGGAATGAAGCAATAAGATTCATGTTCGTTATCAAGTTCATCAGTCAGCAATAGCAATTATTTTATAACGTCTTGCAAGTTATCTCTTATGACTATAAATGCTTACCATATTTTAAGGATTAAGAAATATAAATGAATTGGTATTTTCAAAATATTTTTTGTTCATAGTACCTAATCGGGCTGGCGAGCACATACAAAACGCTCGACGAGCACAAGGTTGGGCACCGCTGTCGTAGAGTAATCGTTTGCTTGACCTCGGCTTAGAGTAAACATTTGCACACACCCCTCCCATCTTTGAGTGTTATTTAAAGAAAAAGTAGATAGATACAACCCTTCATTTCATTTAACTTCTAAAAGTGACTAGCTTTTTTTAAATCAAAAGCGCAAAAACGATATTGAACATCGCCAATAGTTAGCATCTCTAAGGCCACCACTTCTACAGAAAACCAGTCTTCTGAAACCATGGTTATCTTGAAAATTTCATTGTATTTATACTTAAGCGTTAAACTTCTACATTTCTTTAAAATAAATATAAAGATTCTGCTTTGCGCATGATACAATAGAATATACTATTGTAATTATCAGTTTTTCAAAGTTGGTTATTATAGCTGTCAGTCTTGGTCCAACACATTTCTTAAATTTTTACCCGGATGTATAATACAGAACTGCTATATAAAAAATATGTAGATAAAATGAAATAAAATAAAAATGCAAACTCCTTGACACTCCTTAGAGGGCACGCGACTAGGCACGCGTAGGAATGATACGAAAACGCCAGCTGAAAGCATTTCAGGGGACGGTTCTCCCCTCTCCCTCTTGCAAGATCCCCAAAGCTTTTCTACCATCAGTCGCGCACAAATAGGGCACACATCCTTTGCAGGAGTCACCTCTATCTTCTGCTCACAATGACGCGTTCTAAAAGACACGTGGTGCTAAACTTAAGGGGGAGGGAGAAAGGAAAAAAAATAGCACAAAATGTTTCTCGTCCATTTTGATAGAGTTTAGAATTCAACTAGCAACAGTATCCCAGATCCAATAAAGTTCTACACGAAATACTGAGAGGTATAACTAAATACAACATTAAAAGATTGTAATTTGATCTCCGTATTTAAATTTTAATTTAAAAATTAAAACATTAAACTAAACAGTTACCATCCTTATTAAAAACCTTCTAAATTAATAACTAATCTTTATAAATACCGAACTTAAAATCATATTTTTAAATAAGATTGCCAAAAAGTAGGAGCGAAAAAAGCATAAAGAAGACACACATGGAAACATCTGCGTATATTTACTAAAAATTTAATTACTCAAGATGTAGATATGTAGTATCTTTCATTGGACTGTTTGCGCAAGAGTTCCCACAAGGTAACACTTTCCATTTTATACGATACGAAATTAAAAATTTCTCAGTGAAGATAACCAGTTTTTACATGTTAAAAGAAGTCTGCAATCTGATATTTCAAAGTAAATTTTAATGCCTCGAAGCTGGCATAAATTCGAGTGATGCGATTTTCAAAAAGAGGAGTTAGCTTTTTTTAAATAAAAAATATTTTTTCGTTCATACATTTATGAATTAAAAGAAAAGTATAATTTAATATAAAAAAATCTCAAAGCTTTCAGATTTTATAATTACGCTCAAATAGGCGTATTTTAATGTTTTGTGTGTTACCATTCTTCAGTAAAATATCATGTTCTTCGCACTTAAATCATAAAATTCAATTCAACAGCAATGTCACAATATAATTTAAAAAGAGCACAGCTTCAGAATTTCCGATACACAGTCTCGCACTCTGGAGATAAAAATGCTTTTCCCCGTACACTGTTGCCATTGTACACTTTGAAATCGTTCAGTTTGTTATGGGCAAATTGTTCCTTTAGGCTAAAAATAAAATATTATTCAGCTTAGTTTGCCAATATATCCTTTTTAAAATACGATGAAGGCTAAGTTGGTAAATATTGTATACTATTAGTTCATAATCAATCAGTTAGAAGGGCTTCTAATTACAAGTAATTATGTGCTATGTTTCTTAATGATACTATTTCCTGTAATAGGGTGCAAATTTTACATTTCTTCACATAGTGAAAACCTGCTTCCAGTTATTAATAAATATCAACAACTACTTTTTAAGAAGACTCTACTTTTAAGAATTAGCCGGAAATTTAAATCAGCCTTCGGTGAAATATGTCTCAAGATAAGTCTTTCTTAAAGTGCGTATGAAATATCAAATGATTAAAATATCGAATTCACCAAAACATAAGACCATGTAAGATGATTATGCATTTTTGAAAGGATTCCGCACAGAAAAGTAGCTTGCCTATAAGCTAGCATCAAATGCATATGTTCGAAATACCAATGTGTTCTAATGGAAATATAATGAAAATAAATACAAAGTGTTTTAGACCAAAGTTGCAACAAATTATATACGTTATATTTTTTTAACGTTGAGTTATGGTTCAGTATGAAAGAAGTTACAATTCTGTGAGGTACTATCTCGATGGAATTCAAGGCCTGTGTTTATTATTTTACACCTTCAGTGTCTATGGAAGAATTGCTTACAATTTTACAGTCCTTAAAATATGATACCATGAAAGGTTGCTATCATAATCACTGTTAAGGGGTAGATAAAAGAGTTTTGCATGCATAAAGTGACAATTCCTATGCAAATTTCAAGTAATATGCATCGCTATACGAACGTGAAGCTTGAATAGGAGCCAATCTCCTTCATAAAGGTCTTCCACGAAGGCATCTATCCTCTTAGGTAGATAGCCCTTCTAGTTTTGTAGTATTCAAATAATCGAACCGAAAACGAAGCTTGCTGATTTGCATTTAAACCAAGGAGTTTCGCCGCCTAGTCAGTATAGTGGTTAGGGAAACTGATTGCGATACCGAAGGGCCTGGGTTCAAATCCTGGAGAAGGCATGGTTGTAACTGTCCGTCCCTTCATAGGTAAGGCGATGGCGGCCCACCTATTAGGTGCCTCTGTAATAAAGAGACCACCACATCTAGCCTTGTATAGATTAATGGACTGGGTTACATTTGTAATTGTTCACAATCTGCCATTGGGAGGGGGGAAAAAAACGGAGTTGTGAACGAAAAAAAAGCAACTACTCAAAAAAGGTACTTCGAAATTTCCTGTAGAAAATACATGTCGATGAATTTTGAGTTAACGTATCGATGCACATTGCTCGAATTTGCACGAGATCGGTAGGTAAAAGCACCACATCAGTGTTCCATTTCTGCACAGATTCTCCATTATTAATCTGCTTATTTCTTTCCGCCTTTATATTTTTGCCAGATATTTTTTATTTTTTAATTATCTTGTCAAACATGATCCTGTTTTTTTTTTCTTGTATTTAATAAAGAAACTTTATTCTTTATGAAATTACTTTTAATTTCACTGAATTAAATTTATTCACACTAGAACGTAATACCATCCCTTTTTTGTCTCTCTCATGCAAATCGAAATAAAAAATAGATAATAAACTCACTTCTAAAATAAAATAAATAAGTAAATAAAAGGGTTCTAAAAAGTCATGAGTGTTAAAAATGAAAGTTTAAGAAAAATGATGGCGCGGAACATTTTTATCTTAATACAACAGAGTATCGTTAAAAGACGATACATTTTGAGTTTCACAATAAATAATTGTGCATTACTAGATGGCATTTCCAGATGGATATCTTCATTTTTCTTTAGGTTCTTTAGTTAACATGATCCGTAAAAAGTGTTATGATCTGATCTACTCGCTGATAAGAGTTAAATAGTGAAGAATTACTAAAAGTACCCAAGAAGACTTTAGTTCAACGCAAGTCCAAAACTTGTTTGACAGGCAGTTAGAACTACATTCCTTGCCACAATACATTTTCCGCCTTAAATGTGTAAGGTGAAATCGAATCATCTAAAAGAGCTCGTAAATTAAATGTCAGAATAGCAGCATATACTCTTTCGGCATTTCATCATGAAATAAACTTCGTTTATGTAAAAAGAAATCTATACACGCGTTTTATCAGTTTAATTTTTTTAGTTTCATATGAATGGTGTTTTGAACAAAAACGAAATATGCTGCTATTTATAAAACTTAATCTTTACTTTTTAATTAAAATTGAAATTCGATAATATAATTGTAATTAATAAATATTAGAGAAATATTCTATTAGATTAACGTTACAAGAAAAATTATAAATATATGTACAGAATTATATGATTAAAAGCTAACAATGATTAAATATAGGGCATTAAAAAATTTCTGAAAAAAAAATAGGATTATTTTTTTTACTCTTACTTTAAGTCTAACAGTGGGAATGCTAGTCATATTTTTTTACCATAAACGATATCGGCTACGTCAAATATTGTAAACATATCCTATAAGCAAGATTTATTTCTAAAATAATGAGTAATAAACCCAACAAAACGTAAAATAAATAAAATAAAAAACGGGGGGAGTCTGAAAGGCTTTAGATTTTAACGGTCGCCTAAAAGGGTTTGTTAAGACATCTCTTGGAATTTCGCAAGCCGCCAAAAACTCTCCAAAAATTGTTACGGACTGGAACTTATTTTATAACTTACTAATTACCAACTCGCCAAGCACCCAGCCCTTGACTTCTCCAGAAATGATTGATGAAGCGGTTAATAACATTACTCACTGCATCACAGTAGCGCAGTTCCGCTTCAAATACCATAAATACCAAGAATAAAATTGCCAAACTTCCCACTGAAATTCGTGAGACAATTAAATTACGTAACCATCTCATGAAAAGATGGCAGATTACATGGAATCCTGACACGAAAAAAGAAATTAATAAACTTAACAAGCTCATTAAGAAATTAATTGCAGAGCATAGAAAAGACTCCTGGGAATCAAAAATAGAGTAACTTGAAACCATGGACGGCACTTTTTAAAGGTTTATCCGCAATCTCAAGCAGAAATCCACGGATAACAGACCTATAGAAGAAAATAACAAACTTGCATACTCGAATGCTGAAAAAGCAGAAGTTTTCGCAAACCATCGATATAACCAATTTTCGCCGAATGAAATACCCAGTAATTTCACTTTTATTGATGAAATTAATTTTTCTGTCGACTCATGGCTGAGCAACCACTTAATGCTCACCGATACCCACTTAATGCTCACCAGCCCTAAAGAAATATCTCAAGTAATCAAAAATCTCAAACTTAAAAAAGCTCCTGGAATTGATAAAATTCCCAACCTCATGTTAAGAAACTACCAATGAACTGCATCGCAAAAATTACGAGTGTGATCAACGCCAGAATTTCGAAATCCTACTTTCCCACCCCATGGAAAACGGCTATTGTCATTTTACTTCAAAAACCAAAAAATGATCATACAAAACCTGAAAGCTACAGACCAATTAGCCTGCTATCTGGACTAGGCAAAATATACGAAAGAATTATCTACAGTAGAATGCAGCAATATTTCGATTTGCTACCTGATGAACAATTTGGTTTTCGCCGCAACTTATGTACGGTAAAACAACTAGTACGGATAACAGAATTTGCCAGAGAAGCAACTCACAAGAAACAATGTATCGCACTTCTAAAGTTTTCGACCGAGTTTGGCATTATGAACTTTTATATAAACTAATTAAGCTGAACTTTTCGAAAGAATTTGTCAAGCTTATTCACTCTAAGTCAAAGAACTTTCATCGTCAAGCAAGGTAAAGACTTTTCGTCTCCTCGAGCAATCAGAGCAGGTATACCCCAGGGTTCGATCCTTGGCCCGATTCTTTATCTGTACTATGTTTACGACTTCCCCAAACCAGGAGCAGATAATAACTCATTTCTCTTATGCTACGCAGATGATACCGCAATTGCTATAAAGTCTGCAAATGTCAAATTTGCACTTAACAAGCTCCAAAACAAGATCACGGATATTGAGTTCTGGTGCACGCAATGGAGAATTAGCATTAGTGCTGCAGAAACCCAACTTATCATCATCATTCAGAGACATAAAATTAAAAAAAACAATTAGAATGTGACATCAGATTCTTTGATGAAATTGTGCCAAGGGTAAAAACAGTCAACTATCTTGGAATTATCCTAAACCCAAAGCTAACATGGAAGGATCATATTAAGAATATAAGAAAAAAAGTGAATAACATAATCCACAGTTTATATCCCCTACTTGGTAGAAATTCAACATTCAACCCTAAGGTCTGAAATGCAAACGTCATATTTCCGTCTCGGTTATCAGACCGATTATTACTTATGCATCACCAGCATGGGCTGCCCACACACCAGCCAACGAAAAAATTCTGCAGATCCTCCAAAATAGGGTGTTAAGAATAATCACAAACGCACATTTCGTAGTAAGCACGGATATGCTGCACCGAGATCTTAAGATCCCGAGAATGCATACACTACATAATGATCTGAATGACAGATTTTTCACTAAGGCTATAAATTGCTGGACTGTCAACTATTCTGAAATTTTCGGTTATGAGATTCTTGACAACAACAAATTACTTTCGCCGCCCATTTACTGGCAAATGAAAACTTTGTCACATAAATTAAGGCCTGCTGGATAATTTATACATACGTATCTTTATATAATGTACATAGTTTTTCATTCTATCATTTATTTGTAATCATTTTCAACTGTCTTAGTATTGGTTAGACGTTCTTTGCCAGAGCTTCAGTTTCTCCTGAGCGACGACATGTGTAGCCGCGCTGATCGTCACCTCATGGTGTAACATCGACACCCCCTTCTTCTCCCGGACTCAAGTCACCATCCCTTGGACACAATACCCTTCACGTAGATTACAGTCTCAATTGCCGCTCTCACGGCATTATTTCAGCAGAGCTGGTAACGTCGCGCTTCGCGCAATAAACCAGCAATAATTCATTATTGGTATTGGTATTGGTTTGTTAAGGATTTTGACTCTCTGGCTGAGCTCTCAGTCCTCCTTTTGCATTCTCTCCCGACGCCATATGCGGTTCAGCAGCAAAATTACAAACATTTTAAAAGCAACATAGCAGCATATGTTTAGAATTCCCGATGCAGTGTTGAGTGTAGGAATTTACATTTTTCTATTTTTTTCAGTCTTTTCCTAATTCATCATAGCAATGTTCGGTTTCCTTAGTAAGATGGGTTGCAAAAAGCTCTTTTTATTATTATTATTATTATTATTATTATTATTATTATTATTATTATTATTATTAACGTTTTGCATGTTAACTTTATTTATTAAATACAGTCAAAAGTCTTTAATCCGGACGTCCATAATCCGGACCTCAAAGCTACAAACTTTATGCGCATGCGTAAACGCATAATGCGATTACGCATGCTCATAATACCTTTACGCGTGCGCATAATACATCTACGCATGCGCGTTTAATGTATAACGGACGGTATAAGTTAAGCTAAAATTATCTAATTATCTATTTCAGATAATGTTTCAGATTGCGTTGTTCCTTAATCTTCTAACTGGATCCGGCTTGTTATTTTTTGCAGACTGTTAGAACAATTTTATAAAAGTAAGCTTGAACTTTCGATTATGTCAAAAAGAATTTCCGATTCTGGAGCTGCCAAAGGATCTACAAATCGAAAGGATGTTTCGATGTCCATCAAACAAAAAGCGGAATTGCTGCAAAAAATGGATAAAGGCATACCCTTTGTTTCTCTAACCATTCCGAAATCTGTTTATCAATTTCACGCTGCTCTGCAGGAAGGGTGACGTCGCGGCGCGCAATGAACTGGAAGTTGATCTGTCAACACTATCCTTATCTTTAGGGCAGATGTTTTTCATTTATTCGGCTTATAATTCCTTACTAAATGTAGTATTTTATCTCGATGTACTCCGTCTTTGATATGATTTAAATCAAATTCCTCGTCATTAAAAATATCACGAATACACATCAAATAGTTTTCTAATTTCGACTATGCGTAATGTATGCTTTACGCATGCGCGCGTTGAAAGAAATGTTTAATAAAATAAACAAATAAATATAAAGTTTTTTTTTTTTTTTTTTTTTTTTTTTTTTTTTTTTTTTGTAAATTTTTATACCCTTTAGATCATAATTGCTCTTTATTTCATGAATTATGGTTTCATATTTTTAATTTTATAATTTCTGCATGCCATCTTACCAGATTTAAACTGATGATCTATAATCCGGAAAAACCGATAATCCGGAATCGCCGAAGTCTCGACGAGTCCGGATTAAAGACTTTTGACTGTATTAAGTTCTTCCTTCTTGCTCCACATAAAATTCAATTTAAAAACAAAATTACAAAGTATTTGAAAACATCATATCTTTAGAATTTGCAATAGAGAGTCTCGCGTGCTGGAGATGAAAATATTTTATTCCGTACAGTGTTGCCACTGCTCGCTTTGAAATCACTGAGTTTGTTAATCAAAAATTCATTAATGTTTTCCAAAATATGAAATAGGTAATAAAACAAATTAAAAATTTGACTTCTAGATGCACATGCTTGAGTGGAGGACTTGTTATTCAAAATTTGATGGTTCTAGGTACCATCATTGTTAAAATTAGTCTCTAGTAAACGTCAATATTATCTATAAAAAACAAATTATCTATAAAAAAACAAAAAAAATAAAATTTTAAAAATTAGGAAGATATTTAAAATGTTTACAATGCATTACTCTGTAGCTATCATTCTCCTAGTAACTTTTATGATAAAAGTCTAATCTATAATACTCTTCTGCCATTTAAGAATTCCTCTCTTATTCCATATAATTTAAAATTAAGTAAAAGCTCAGCCTTAGCTTTGATTTTTCTGAATAAAAGTTATGCATTTTAAGGGAATTTTAGACGAATTCCTCTTAAGCAGCAAATCATATAATTCTATAACTAAAATCCACACTACTTTATAAAATATAGATAATTTTTGCTCTAATAAAACAAAGAGTCTGATTGTTCCTCATTTTTTTATTTCATCTCTATCGATACTCTGAAATTAGTATAGAACATTTTAATCTAAATTTCTAATTTTTATTAATCAAATATTTGATTTGCCAAAAAAAATATGAGTATCATAATTTCTCAAATATCAACTATAAAATCTACAAAAATGAAGTACCAAATAGTTGCATTAATTTGTAGTTTTGAGAAATGAAGCTATGTATTTGGTATCAGAATAATAAAGTATTTGGTATCATAACAATCAAAAAAGAATTTTAAAACAAATGATTTATGAAATAAAAACTATTTTCATAGGTTTATCAAAATTTTATTTTGATTTTTCTTTCCTGATATTTGCTAAACTTCACAAAAGCTGTATTCTATGAAACAAAGAAAAAATTGGATATTTATGTAAATTATTATAATACTAATTGCTTGCAACTTTGAAAAATACATAGTGTACAATAGGTGGAAAATTACACATTTGTTTTGCAGTTTTTATTAATTATTATCTCTAACTGAAAGAAATATTAGAATTATTTTTGTTGAAAGCAATAATTACTTGAAGGACAAGGAAGAAAATGCTAAGCATTGAAGTGTCTTGTTATTTTAAGACTTGCAAAAAGTAGAATTTATTGTGGTATGCAAAATTATAGTTCTTGAAGTACATACTGAAAATTTTTAATACTTGCTTTTTATATAAGAATGCTTATAGTATTTTCAAAATTTAAAAGTTTCATTTTTTTAACTCTTTCATTAGCTATCTGATTTTATTTTCATTCTTGATTTATAACCCACATTTATTTGTATATTATATTCTGTATGAAATTTATGCCAAAATTGCTATATTTTTTTTTTCAATTTAATCATTATGAATAACCATTATAAGTAGCCTTTCTCAAAAGAACTTTAAAATTACTCTTTTATAATGTTCTGTGGGGTTATAATCATGATTACAATGATCTCAAAAAACATCAGAACTATAATTATGGTCACATAGCACGCTGAAAAAAAAAATGTAGCAGTGATGATAGTTTGGTCTTGGTTTACTTGATTCTGACAAAGCACATGAGGGCTATCTCCCTAAGGGGAAGGATGCCTTCATGAAGGACTTTCTAAGACAAACTGGTTCACTTCCCTTGGAAACATGGCAAGTTACACATGGTAGTGATGACAGTTATACACAGTCCAATGTAAAATGTAGAATTAAATTATACTGATGCATAAAATTATATTGATAGTAAAAAGGCTCTTCACTTTTATAACAAGCTAATCAATATGTAAAAATGTGGCTTATACGTATCATAAATTTTAATTTATCATTAATATTCATTCTTTAAGTTTCTCAACTATCTGGCTAAACAAAAATGCATGCTAATCTAAATAAATGACAGAAAAAAAAAAAAAAAAAAAAAGAGAGAGAGAGAGAGAATGCTGTGATTAAAGATTTTAGTATAAATTTAACATACTAATAAAGATTTATAATTGTGTAGTATAATTGTTTTATGATTAAACATTAATATGAGAAAATTTTTTATATTTCTAGATAATTAATTCAAACATGCTGAGATTTCTGAAATAATTCTCATATTTTCATGGATAAACAAATTATCCATGTATGTTATGTATGTTAACACATTCTCACAAATAAAAAAAAGTACCTTTTACTATTTTGAAGACATTTTTGTACAGAGTATTATATCAAAATAAAATCAGTACCTTCTATACTTCATAAATATTTTTAAAAGTTTTACTTTGGATTCATTTTTTAACAAATACAGTCTGTAACACATCATAAAATTTAAAAAATGTAAAGGTCTTCAAAACTTTGCATAATAAAATGTAAACATATATGGATGAATAAGTTTTAGCATTACACGTAATGAAACTCAGACCTACAGGGATTTTTAACACATTTTAATTAGCATAAATTTATATTTTTAGCAGCATAAATTTTAAAAACTGACTCTGATTATTAAACTTGAATAATTGACTATTATGTGCGATAAAAGCTGTATGCAATAGTATTAGCTTATTAGATGTATGCACTATTAGAAGGCTTATATTTAAAATGATAGATAAATTGTGTTTAAATGATGGAGAGATGAATAATGAACTTTATTTAATAAGAAAAAAGAATAAAAAAGAGTAAGTATTAGAATCTGATTCTGGACATGGGATTACAATTATGCATAAGTGGAGATATTCTATCATGATCATCAGTGCATTATTGAAAACTTCATCAGGGAAAAGGAATCATACGGCATTTCAGTTGTATAGCAATCCCTTACTGTACATAAGTGAGAGGACTAGTATGTTTTTAGCATAACTATCAGTGAATTATTGGAAAACTTCATCAGGAAAAAGCAGTCATACAGGTAAAACACAAACCATTCTAAAGCAGAAATTATAGGAATTTAAAAATTATATTATGTGCTTAAGTTTTTTTGCATAAGACAGAATGCATTTTTGTACCTAATAGGCTATGAGCTGATAGAAAACACATACTTTGCAAATTTAATAAGTTCTTGGCATCAAAAGAGTCATTTATCTTTCCGCTTTGAACATTTATCTGTGTCTTATTATTAGTAATATTACCAAGTATTTGATAATATTTTCTTTTTAATCATTACAACCACTACAGTATTACAAATAAAACTTTTTATTATTAATTTAATTCAGAAACAGCTGGGAAAATATTCATTTTTTAGAACCATGGTCAAATGAATTTAACAAAAGAAGATTGAACTTAAAATGTCTCAAAGGTTCCGGTCTCATGTCTACAGTCAGAAAACAAACTACATAATATACTATTTTTCAGTATGGGTTTAAAACTCATAAATTAATATATAGTTTACTTAAATTCAGTAATAATATTTAATTTGTTATAATAATAAATTTACTTAAATGATAAATTAAGGACTGAATGATAATCTCATTTAAGATTATCATTCAATTCTCAATATATTCCATCAATAAATTTATTTAATGTCACATACGAAGATTTAATATCATACAAATAAGTTTATTAAAATTTATTACAGATTGATGTTGCTAAAAGTTATTTTTAATAATTTTCCCATTTAAATAGTAAAGCAATAAATAAATATTATTTATATTTTACATTAATGTTTAAGATTAAATATTATAATACTAATTAATATTTTATAATATAATTAATAACAGATTAATTTACTAAAACTCCTGTTCAGAATTATATTTAAAAATAAATTTTAGATATTTAGAAATGTAATGATGATTTATTATGCATTTCTTTCCTTATTATGTGCTGATTCATTGGTGAAATAACAAAAATAGATATGGAATAAACTTTGAAAAACTGAGCCCCTAGTAAAAAGGAGCCAGAGAAAGGACTCTCTAGCCCTAAATTAAATATTTATTGTTACAGTATGAAGTTGCAGTATGATTATCATACTGGTTGAAAGAATGTATCATTTCAAGAAGCTATTATTACCAGGCCTTCTCAAAAAGAAGACACATGTTTGTCCCATTGAAATAGGTACCTTGTATTTTTTACCTAATAAAATATATATATTTAATATTTTTTACCTTGCATTTTTTACCATTGACATAGCATTATTGCCAAAGTTAAGTTACTAATGTTTTCAGTTACGTGAGATATGTTATCTTTCACGTAAAATGCAAATAAAACGATATAAAAGACCTAAATATTAAATAAATCCATCAAAAACATTTTTATTAATATCGGTCATTCGGAAAATTTTAAACTTCTTCAAATTTTTTCAACGGAAAATAATAATTTTCCTCCGTTGTTAAAAAAAAATGGCAATTTATTATAATGAAAAGTGCAGAGCATTCACTTTTTTGCTTAATTATATATTTATTTTATTTTTAATCAGCAGCTTTAATGGACGTAGAATTTCATTTTATGAATTGAAAAGTTATGTTCACGAAACTCGCAGGTTTCCTATATTAGTATGATTATCTTATTCTTTCCGTCGCCAAAGGAATTGAGATCTTTTAATCCGTAGAAGATCTATGTTATTTCGGCGACACAACAGAATTTGGCGATGGAGTATCCTGTTTGAAATTCCGTTCTACGCAGGCGCGGAAGTTTTATGCGCCGAAACTTTTTTGGCGCGTTGCCGGTGGGACACTCAGCTGGAAGTTGGAAAACGGCATAGGTTCGAGCAACGGTGAGAGGGAATGTAAGTATGGTGCTCTAGCAATTTTTCCATTATCGTGAAATTTCTAATTTTTCACTTCTATGGTTCTACCATATTAAATGTGTATGCACAAGAATAAAATTTAATGAATATGATTTTTTTGTGTGTGTGTAAAAAATATTTTTAGTATGTTGTTATGTGCATCGGTAACTGGCGCATCAATAGTTATTACTAATTGCATTTTAATGAATGTAAAATAATCGCAATTAAAAATGTATGTATAAATATTGTATATATATATATATATATATATACAGATATATATTCGTATGTGAGCGTGTGTGTATATATATGTAGGAACTTATATATGAATGTACATTCTATTTTTAGATAATCATTTTGGATATTTCTGCTTAGAATTATAGAATAATTTCAGACGCATCTATAATATGTCCATTAACAGGTAAAAATAATTGCAAATTACTCAGATGTAATATATTTATATTACAAAATATTTGAATTCTATGTGGATGAGTAAAATACTGCATCATTCATTCTATTTTTTAGTTTAAAATGTGACAGGCCTAATCGCCAACCCATTATATTATTACGTAAAAGAAAAGCAGAAAGTGATATAGAGGTAAGATTTCTCTCATTTGAAAAAGTTCTGAATTTTTTTTCACCCTTGTATTCCACATCCTGTCCACGTAGTGCATAGAAGTTACCGCGCTATCTAATATTTTACTTATAATTTCGATAGACTATAATAATGCACAATTTTTTGAATTAATCTTATTGAATATAACTCATAATATATTTATTAAGTTATTATTTTAACATTTTTCATATTTAAATCTAGTATCAGTTTGGGCGGCAAGTCTTCCCGCCAATATCATGTTGCACCGGTACTACCTCTAGGACCGGACGACGTGTGAAAATTATTTTGGCGGGCTCGAAATTCCCGTGTACTGTTAATGACAATTAGAAATTATTTCAGTTGTAATAAAATTACATAAACCTCAAAATATTGATATTGAAAGGATTTTTTATGTATTAAAATGCTTGGTAGAAAATTGTTCAGAAAATATATTCCCCCATCGCGGAAATTCCAATCACTGTTTTTTTTTTTTTTTTTTAATCTTCAGTAAATAATTAAAAAATATAAGCTATGATAAAATTAATAATGCTAAATTTTTAAAAGTAGTTGCATTAAAAAAACTGCGTCTTGTTTTAACCATTTTCTAGTATCTTATATTTTGTATTTTTATTCAATTGGTTATTAATTTTATTAATTGCTTTTGCTATTTATTTATTAGTTACAGTCTTCTGTTTATTTATAGACTTTGTTAATTCCTAATCTATTGTAATGAAGATATTTTATTTTTTAATTACCAATAATATTTTGTACTTAAGAGTTTCATTTGAAATGCAATTTCTATAAATAAATTTTCCATCGTGTTATGAAATAAATATTGGAAATTAAATATTTTATTACTTCTAAATATAATTATTGTAACAAGAAAAGTTATTGATATTAAAGCATATTCATTTATATTTTTATCTTCCACCTTACTTTTGTAATTCAATGTTTATTTAAAATATTAAGAAGAATTAAAAATATTCAGCTGTTGTTTTTGTGAGGAACTTAAAAAATAATATTGCTAAATATTTTCCATCTTTACAGGGTGTGATTTTCTCAATAATTAAATCAAACTGATTGACATGTACAATAACTAATTTTTAACCATTTTTTAATTAATTGTATACGCTAACTTTAAAATATAAATAATTCTAAAGTAGCATGTGTTACTTTTATGAGACTTAAATTTTCATATGTATTAATTCTGCGTGAAATATGTTAAATAAAATATATATATACATACATATGCATTTTTTTAAACATGAGAAAATCTGTATTAAAGTATATTAAATTTAAAAGTAAGTATGAAATATGTTTCCTATATTTTTAATTGATTATTACAGGGTAGAAA
Source organism: Stegodyphus dumicola (assembly GCF_044657685.1). Classification (NCBI taxonomy): domain Eukaryota; kingdom Metazoa; phylum Arthropoda; class Arachnida; order Araneae; family Eresidae; genus Stegodyphus; species Stegodyphus dumicola. The sequence goes on from NC_140769.1 coordinate 175,758,254, forward strand.
TGTGGACTTTTTGGCAACTGGCATTACACTAATATGCATTTACACACTTTCAAAAATCAGTTACAATTACCGATTTTTCATTTATAGTTTTAAAATAATAACTGTTTTTAACTTATATATAATTTAACTCCTAAGGATGTCAAACGTGACACCTTTATATTTGCAAGATCATTTTATAGATATTTTTGTATATTTTGCTTGCAAATCCTTTAATGTTTCTGAATTAAGTACAATGGGGGGAAAACTAGTTATTTTTTTAAATATTAGATTAAATGACTAGAATCATCATTGTTTCATTTATTTAAGCTTATTCTGCATCAGAATTTTTGTTTGATACATTTTAGAAATTTGATTTCTTTATGGAATTTCACTTATGTCATATTTATCTTCTTGCTTACATTACTTACTATCACATTGAGTTTAGTTACATTTCTTACTATTACATTAAGTTAAATATGAAGTGATATATTTTGCTTGAGTATCATTCTGAACTAAACTTGTATGTGTTTTACAAGCTTAGTTAAATTTTTGCTTGGCTAAACTGGAGTTCTGAGGGTAGCCTTAATAACAGTCATCTTTATAACTTATCAAATTTAATGAATGTTGATTTTTAAAGAAAAGCAAAAGCCTTTTGGCATGGGAATACAAATAATTGCAATAAACTTTAAGATGTAACAGAAATAATAAATGACTTTATTTCCTTTCTTATGCAATTAAGTATGTGAACATATTCTAATGTCAAAGGCTGAGATACTGTGTAGAATCTCTTCTAGACTGGCAAAGTGAAAAAATTTGTTATAACACAGACTGTATAAATTGCAGAAGTTTCTTAGTGTCATTTAGATATGTGTCCACAACTGCCAATTTGTTTGAGGTGTAGGATCTTATACATTAATAGGTGTATTATTCATATTTCATTAGTTTTATACCTGGCCAAAGGAATTTCTAAACCAATCTTCAAATTATCCATAATTCTCATCAAACCAATTTTGAAAATTCGGGCTGGTGAGATGGCATACTGGAAAGTTTCATTGTTTTGGGGGTAAATGAAGATTATGAAGGCCTATAAATAGTCTTTAAGCAATGTGATATAAATATTCCCATTAAATGAGTTGCTTAGATGGACCAGAGGACTCGTGAAAATATATCTTGTTACCACTGTGGATTCACTACCAGTTTATAAAATGCCCTGTCGACAAACTTGTCCACTGGTTCCTGCAATCTGTATCAAGCTTGAACTCTACCATCAATTTGAAATAACTGGTTTTGTGATTTTTCAGACCAGATTACTTTATATTCCAGTCTTCTCTAATTCATGTATTCATAAGCAGACTTAGCCCTGGAAATTTTCCTACTCTATGAAATAAATGGATTTTTCAAACTCTTTCTAATTAATTATGCATTAACTGTATAATGTAGGTCAATTATACCACTTTATGCAGCAAATGCATGTTATATTATTGGCAGAGCTGGTTTTTATTTTACTAGATTATGTGAAGTATTCTGCTTGATGGCCTGCTGTTAAGACATACACATAGGTCTTCTGCTTCCTTAGTTCAATTTCAACACTAAGCAATGTTTCATTTATTTCATTGATATGCCTTTGATACCTTTCATATTAAATGTAGAAGTTATTTCATTGTGTTGCTTGCCTGTTAGTCTTTCTCCAAGTCTGACTGAATTATTTAGTGAATAATGTAATTGGTTCCTTCTTCATGATAATATGCCATCTCATTGATCAGTAGTTATACTGAAATTTTTGCCTAAATAGCCACTTTATTCTTCAGATTTATTCTCTTCTGATTATTTTATATTCCCCAAACTAATAAGTAACTATTAAAAAGGCATCCTTAATGATATGCAGGTAGCTGCAGGCTTTGTTAGTGTATACTACTCAGGTTTTGGATGAAAAAGAGATGTACTTAACCATGTAATATATATATTGTAGTTTTACAAGCCAAGTCTCATTATTTGTTAGACCATGTATTTTTTTGAAGGCATCTTAACAGGAAAGCTTCATTTATTGGAAATCATTTAAAGGCTGTTAATGAGGGAAAAAAAAAAAGGTTGATCTTTACATTATGGTAACTTGGCGATTTTTTAGCGAAAATTTGGCAACCAACTCTCCTACAGCAACCCTCTATTTTTTTTCCCCGCCGCCATTTTGTCTTCACGAAGTAAAGACGTTTCTTTTCTTTTTATCTACTGAACACTTCTTCCAACGATCTACTAGCCGAATTACACTTATGCTAGAAATTTATCAAACAAAACTGCTTAATCATGACAAATATTCACTGCAAAATTGGGAAAAGTGCACAATACCATACTCCTTACGCGATTTTCAAAATAACACATACACATAAACCATGTACACGCCGACTTATTTTTACTTAAAAAAAACATCCCAGAATTGCACAAAAATGGCATTGCGCACACTCTTCACTATATCCATGTACACTGCTTTTTTTCTCATAAATTAGAAAAATTTCACGAAGATACATGACAATTTTCTCTATCTTTAAACCCGGTAAAAAGAACATATATGAAATTACCTGATCGCGAAAAAGTATTTACCCTTTCCAAATATGAACATTTCCACATATAAAATAAATAAAATATCCAAAAACTTTTACCTCTAAATCATCTATTATATTTTAAACGTCACCAACGAATTCATACCGCAAGCATTACAAATACTTAGTATCAAATATTTAAATTATTTCCATGCACGTTTACTTCAACTTAAACGTATACCAAATTCCTACAAACATAAAATTCACAAAATAACTATCATTTCATTAAAATATAATTAAATTCAAAAACACTACTTAAAATATAAATGAGCACATACATTAAATTAATAAAAATTACCTTACAATCCTAATTACTTTAAATCATTGCTAATAACAATTTTCCCAATAATACCAAATTCCTTTCCACCTTACATTTAGAACAATGCATAAAAATAATATCCTCAAATAATTAAAAATACTAACTTACCTAATCTTCTTCAGAACCTTGATTACGTGTCCGATAAACTTTTCTTCTTTCTGTTTCAGGATCTTTAAAATCATACTTATATTTCACAGCAAGGTACCAGGTAAAATAAATAACTTAATAAAACATCTTTATTTCTATCTCGCACAACCTTAAACAAACATTTATTACTACCCTTTTCAATACCACTAAATACCCATTTCGAATTCACTTTGGCCATGGGATCGAAAAATTAACCAACACTGTTTCACACAACACAGAATAAAGCCAAATACAAAATTTCCAGATTTTTTCCCGATTTCCCCCCTTTTCCGATTAAAGAACCGTAATTCGTCCATTAATATCACATGACATATCCCATGATCTCTCATTTCCCTCACACAAAATAATGCGTAATCGGAACTGAGTACTGCTCACATTATTACCAAAGTCCCAGGTAGTAACCTTTATCGCCTCCAAAATGTCGCCAAACTACCAGTTACCATATTGTAAAGATCAACCAAAAAAAAAAGCAGTAAAATACACTTATTATTAAATTTTATATTTGTTTTGTTTTATATGATTTATGAAGCTTATCTTGAAGAGAGAACAGGTCCTGTTTTTACAACTTTTTATTCTCTCATTTGGTGACAAATTTGTTAATAGCAATTATGGATATAAATTCTGATTCTGAGAACTTTTTTCATCAATAAACAGCTTTTAAGTCATCTGCCTGATTTCCCCCCCCATCCTTTTGAACAAATATAGCAGTGAGAAATCTAGGAATTAGAATGGCATGCAGGTTAAACACATTTACCTTCTATCTACATGTTGAAAAGTCTTTATACAGCTGTAATTATACCTTCTGTAAGTTATTCTTGATACATCCATGACAATGTAAATTGAATGTTAAATGTTCTAACATCTTTAAAAACTGAATATTTCATTTCATAGCTGCCAACAGCCCCAGTTTTTTATTACTTTACCCAGTAGCTCACCGAATCTCCCAGTTTTTAACTTTTACTGAGGAAAATACTTCTTAGCAATAAATGAAATTTATTCATTTAATAAAATTTTGCAAATTCTATTTCTTTCTTTCTTCTGAGACCCCTTAATCAGTCTATGTCATCTGGACCTATTCATGGTAATACTCCTCCAGTCTTCCCTTATGTGTGATATTAATGTCATTCTCAACAGCATCAAGCCACCTAATTGATGACGTTCCTCACTTTCTACCTCCCTTAGGTTTTGTAAATATTAGTTGTTTTACTGGGTTTGTGTCTTCAATTCTATATAAATGATCCAACCATAGATTCCTGTGGCTTTTTGTGACCTTGACAATATAAGGCTGTCTAAAGTTTTGGTAGATTTCATGATTATACATTGATCTCCAAATACCATTTTCACAAACAGTGCCAAATATTCTTAGTATTTTACGTTCAAAGATCAATAGTTTACTTCCAGTTATTTCAGTCATTGTCCAGCACTCACAGCAATATAGTATGATGGGACGTAACAGGGTTTTATATATATTAAATTTAGTATTACAGCAGATAAATCAAGATTTGAACTGATTTTTAAGACTATGTAGCATCTATTTGGAATGAGGAGCCTGTCATTTATTTCCATAGAAAAATCATTATTATTAGTGACAATAGTTCGAAGATATTTGAATTGTGCCACATTTTCAAAAACGTAGTCGTTCACTGTCAGTGGTGACAAATTAATTGATTTATGGGCAACTTCTAAAAGTTTTTTTATTTTCATTTATAGTTAGGCTTAATTTTCTTGCCTCAGCTTCTCAATGATTCTGCGACATACTTTCTGACTTCCACTAAAGCAATGTTGTTTGCGAATGCCAAGATTTGTATTGTCTTATGATAAATGATTCCTCAATTCATAAGACCAAAAGCTCTTTAAGTGTAGCTTTTGTTAGATTAATTAACTTGGTCAGCATTTCAAATTCCTCCATTGCCTCGTATAGTTTCTGCCAATTGCTGTCATACGCAGCTTTAAAGTTAGTAAAAAGATAACAATTGCCAATACTGTACTCTTGTTTTCTCGAAAATCTGCCTCAGGGCATGTATTTGATCAATTCTATTTCTTTATCCAAGTGATTTTCAGCATAATTTTTCAGATTAAATTTCTGAAATATCTTAATCTGTTATAAACATTAACTTTTTAAGATTCAGTCAGTGTTTAATTAGTTTATATTTGTTTTGCATCAATAAAGTACATTGCTGTGTTTATCCCTAAATAGAGGTACTTTGATAAATAAAAGCTTTTCTTTCCCATTCAGGATTTTCTCAGTATAGAAATGTAAGAAACTTACAAAATAAAATTAGCCAAAGAACATATCTAATTAAATATTAATATATCTAATATCAGAAATAGTGACCTGAATCATGTGTTATAAAGTAAGTTAATTTGCCACTGTTCAGTACAAAAATCTCTCAGAAACTTGGGAGTTTTTCATATTTCAGGGTTGGCAGCTATGTTTCTCAGGTCTACAGCCATAATTCCATATTCAGTGATGATTGATAATTTGCCATAGTCACATTAAAAACTATTTCACAAGATTAACTTAGAAGCCAAACAACAAAAAATCAGCGTTATATTTTCAAATTTTCACAGGACTAGTTTCGATGGTTTTATTGAACGATCATCCTCAACTGCAAAAGCACAAATGAACGAGAATACGCGCAAATGAAGGAAAATATCTTATCTTGTTCATTTGCGCTTTTGCAGCTGAGGATGATGGTTCGATAAAACCATCGAAACTAGTCCTGTGAAAATTTGAAAATATAACGAGGATTTTTTGTTGTTTGGCTTCTAAATTAATATTTGTTCGGCGTGTTATTGTATCTTAATTATTTCACATTATTTACAACTGATAATTGGCTTAACATTTAATTGTACAAGCATTTTTCATGAAATGCCACCTAAACTTTGTTTTCTTACCTCGTGGTTTTTTTATTTTTATTTATTTATTTTATCTGAATGTGAGAAAGCAGATGGTAATTACTGAACACAGGTACTCCTTACTTCATGATCTATCTGCTTGATGATTGATCAAGTTTCAGCCTGCAGTTCAGGGAATCCTCTTTCTCAGCTTGAGTGTCAGTAAGTGGTGAATAGTGATGTGTGTATTGAGTATACTGTAGACTTGCTATGCATTTTCTCAGATAAGGAATCACTATGTAAACTCATTATTCTTTACATATTTGTAACCCCAAAATAGTACAGCATCATCTGAAGAAATGTTAACAAATGAAAGAAAGCCATAAATCATGAAATGAAAATTAAAATCATACAAGACTATGAAGTTGATGAAACATTAAAGAAATATCATATGACTTGAAGTTGGCACATTCAACAATTTCAACAGATAAAGTTGGAGTGAAAGAGGTGGTGATGGGTGGACAGGATTTAAGACATGGACAGGCCATTAATAACCATGCAGGATAGAGGGATATTAAAAATTACTGATCATCCTAGTTTGACAACTAAATGTAAAATAATATGCTGATAAACCTTTTAATTAGTAATTCAAACCGAGGTGCGCAGCATCTTTGAGATTTAGCACATGAAGGTGAATAGTCAGCAGAATCATTTACAGTAAGCTATGGATGGTTCCAATGGTTTAGGCAGAGATTCAGCCTGCATAACTTGAAAATCAGTAGTGAAGCAGCAAGTGCAGATGTAGATGCAGCAGAAAAATTTGTTGACGAATTGGATGAAATAATTAAAAAAGAACAAATATTCATTGTGCATGAAACCAGTCTTTGGTGAGGAGAATAATGCTTGAAAGGTCTCATATGTTCAAAGAAGCTTAGGCAATGTCCAGTGTCAAGAGTTTTAAAGGCAGGATCACATTGTTGTTGAAAAGGAATGCTGCTGTGTTCAAGTTAGTCTTTCCTGATCAGCTACTCAGGAAAACCACAAAAACAGTCTGCCCACTTACTAGCATGCAAATAAAAAAAGGATGGATATCACAACCTTTATTTGAAGACTGGTTTTGAGTGCTTCATTCTTCCAGTCCATCATTATTGTTTGAAAAAAGGAATTGCTTTTAAAATTATTCTTCTGCTTGGTAATGCTTTAGACTACCCACAGTATTTTGATCTGTACCCAGACATAAAAATAGTAAATCTTCCTATAAACACAATTGCTGTCCTGCAGTCAATGGAACGAAGACACAATAGCTACTTCAAAGTGTTTTATTTACAGATGGCATTTTCTCAATCTGTATCAACAGCAGAAAATGATGTAGTAATCTTTCATGATTTTTGGAAACATACAGCATTTTGGATTGTATTCAAAACATCAAACTGGCTCAGGATGAAGTGACAGATAAGTGTATGGAAGGCATATGGAAAAAGTGCATAAAAATTATGCAAGCAAATAACTGAATTGTTTGACAATATTGAACAAACTGATGTAAATCAAACAAATGCAGGCCTTGCCAGTGTGCTTTTAATTTAGTTGTTAATGGGGAAGACATAGTTGAATTAGTAGATTATGCCAACGAAGAGCTTACAAATGAGGATTTAATAGAGTTAGAAGTTTGGAAGAGGAAAGAACTGAGGAAATGCAAAAGAAGTTAAGAGCCATAGCTAGGGTTTTCAGTGCCCGGGTACAACTGAAGATTTTGCACCACCTTCTGTATGCCAAGAATAAAAAAAAATTTCATTCTAGAATTTTGTAACATCAATTTGGCACCCCATAGATGCTGCACCTGGGGACAGATGTCATCCCTTTTCCCTACCTTAGCTATGCCATGGAGAAGTTAGCTGATGTGTTCTCCAAATGTAATGCGACTGTGTTGAAACTTGAGGCTATGGATCCAAGTTTTAATGAAAGTAAACATGTGGTGAGTGAACTTTTAAAGTGCTACAGAGAAACTTATGAAGAAAGAAAGATTACAAAACAAACCATACTTACCAGTTTCTTTTTGAATGTTACATACAACACCTCTGGCCTTTAAGATAAAACTTCTGTTTCATTGTCATTTCCTTTACCAAGACCCTCTACAACTCCAGAGAACCAAATAAACAAATGATAATATGTACATAGGCTTGTTTTTATGAATAAATTTGAAGTTTGCATAATTTTAATATGCTGCTATATTTCCAGCATAAGCTCCTCGCTTATAGATTAGTTTACTTAATGATGTTCAGAGCAAAACTTGGTCATAAAGTGAGGAGTACTTGTAGACCGTTTTGAATATTTGGGCTCAGGGATTGCTTCATAAGAAAATAACTTTACCTCATTTGTTGAATCTTTATATATATATATATAATTTTCGTGTTTGAGCAAACTTTATATTTCATTTGTCTTAAAATAGATGAACAAAAGCTATGTAAGACAGGTGTAGCACCCAATTCTTGCAAAATCAGGACTCTCAATCGGTGTACCTTAGGAGTTCATATTATGTCATGCATTGAACCAAAGAACCAAAATTAGTTCTTCAGTTCAGGCGCAATGCCGACGCTCTCTTGTGTACCCGCGATGATTTTCGCTATCCCAATCTAAAAATAATTGAAAATTTTCGAACATGTTTGAGTTCATAATATACTTATTGATCGGTGAAGTCCATAAAACATAGAAGAAGGGAATATTAACATGTCGAGGTAGTTTAGAAGAGTCCAATGTCATAGTTCATCAAGTGATGTATGTGAACACAAATGAAACTTTGCTCTAGTCAACAAATGCTGCAGCAGGTCCAAATCAGGCAGAAAGCACAGAAGAGCGTTGAGATAATGTGCGAATCAACAGTGTAAGCAGGTTACAAAGATATGCCAGTGCTTAGATAACTCTTATTTACAATTAGTCTGAAAATAATGTAATACTTAACAATAGTTGTCAAGAAAGATAAAAGCAAACAAGGAGAGGAACATGAGAGGTGTAATTAAATAGAAGTGGGGCTTATTAACATTGGGAACATAGGTAAATTGAAAATACAATACAAAGATTATGTAATGTGCCTTAACACAGCTATTGGCCTTTTCCTATTTACATTTGCTGAGAAATCATAACTTAGTACAGCAATAACACCGTTATTGACATCTGCGGAGATTTTCCGGAAGAATTTTTCTGCTAGTTTGGCAATATACACAATAATTTCTGGTACATTTAACTCACAGTGGATTGCTGTGTTTCTTATGAACCACCGGCAGTTCACCATATCTCTCAAAATCACATTTTGTGCTATTTGCAGTTTCTGCATGGTATTATTACATTCATAGCCCCAGACAGGGCAGGCATAGGTAAGGATTGGTCGCATCATGGTTTGGTAAATGAGTAACTTATTGTTAGTCGAGAGAATGCTGTTCCGAGCAATTAAAGGAGCAAGTGTAAGTTTATGTCCTTGGAACTTAGTTAAAATATTTGTAACATGTGGAGACCAAGTGAGCAAGTAATCAAGCGTAACACCTAGGTAGCAGACTTGCTTTACCCAGGGAATTGGAGTGTCATTCATAAGAACATGTAGGTTGGGATCAAGTTTCCACTTTTTTGTGAATAAATAGCATCAGACTTAGAAATGTTAATTTGAATTTTCCAGGAGTTAAGCCAGCACTCCAGTGCATGGATGTGATTTTGTAGTGCCTGTATAACTGAGCCTTGAGATTCACTTTGTGTAAGAATTGCAATGTCATCTGCATACATTTCCAGTGTGGTGTTTGGGATATCGTTTGTATAAATATTGAATAAAATAGGGCCCAGAAGTCCCTGTGGGACCCCGGCCCTGATGGGCTTGGGGAAGGAAGTAGTGTGATTGACAGGAATAATAAAGTGTCTATCTATTAGATAGGAAGTAATGATGCTTGTGATGTATCCTGGGAAACCCAGGGTGATTAACTTGTAGAGTAGGCCCTCCAGCCAAACCCGGTCGAAGGCCTTAGAAACATCTAAGAAAATTGCACCAGTAATAGCTTTGTTTTGATATCCTGAGGCAATCATTTATCTTGCTCAGGGCTGACAGTAGGCTTACAGGCCTATAGGAGACTGGGTCTGTATCTGGCTTACCTGGTTTCAATATTGGTGCAATAATTGACATTTTCCAGCTTGCAGGGAAGTATCCAAAGCGAAGCATATGATTGATAATCTGGATGAATTTGAAAAGCATATACATTCCAAAATTAGTTCTTTGACTGAACTGTCAGATAAAGCTATGTTCAAGGCTGACACTTTGCTGTAACTTTTGCTTTTCGTGGAAAGAAATAAGTAATAATAGTTTCTTATTGGCTTGGGGCTCTACTGACAACTCATCTTTTAAGGAATGGGAATTTTTAATCGTTATCAATTTGTTCAGCATTTAAAATGGTGTCCAAGTTCTATTTTCTAAATGGGAGATTTTGCATTTTAAAATTTTTTTGCAAAATTTAAGATGTTAAGATATACAATGCAAAGTCTGAGATCCGGACTCATTGGGACTTCGACAATTCCAGATTTTGGATTTTCCTGGATATTAGATCATCATTTTAAATCTAGTAAGATGACATGTAGAAATTATAAAATTAAAAATATGAAGCATTTATGATCTAAAGGGTATCAAAATTTACCAAAAAAAAACTTAATATTTATTTCTGTACTTTATTAAACGTTTCTTTCAATGTAAGTTGTTCAAGTTGCTTTGTTTTTTATGCTACTACTTTCTCTTTAATTCTGTAGATGGACATAATTTCTTGTTTAGTCATAAAGTTCTATTTTTCAAGTCCTGTAATTGCTGTGTCAAGAATTCCGACTAACTTGTCAATCGAAGTTTTTTCGTTTTCACTTTTTTCGCTATCTGTCATCGCAATAAAAAACTTCTGTTATATCATCTCCTTTTATTACCACCTCTCCACATTTCTTTACAAAATCCATTAATTGGAAAATTTCATCTTTGGTTTGCAATATCGGAAAACCTTCAAGTTCACGGCTATCATCTTCATTATCCTTACCATAAAATACCGTAGCTAGCCATAAATTATGCAAGGATTTTTTAAAGCATCTGGAAACACATCCACCTGTGATTTTACAATGCTCTACATAGCAGATTTTATGCTAAAATATTTTTAAAAAATTTTAAATAGTTATTCAAGAAATTTAACATGGATTTTAAAAATGCTGCTTCATATTTGCATTTCAGAGCACGCACTATAACAATATCCATAGGCTGAATGATGGATATATAATTTGGAGGAAGGTATAATATGTATACATTATCTTTCACTAAAACTTTAAGTGAAGTATGTGTCTAACAGTTGCCTACAATCAGGATAATTTTTGCATTATCAGGTAAACCAACTGAATTCAAATATTGCCGAACCTAGGGTATGAGAAGATGTTGAAAACCAATCATTCATTTGCGCTTGCATCTTCCCTATTCTTTTATTTGGACGATGTATAAGAGGGAAAATTTTTACTCCTTTAAATGTTCAAGGTTGTGTATTTTTTCTGATTATGAAAAGTCTACACTTTCGTGTTCCATTATCACTTGCACATGCTACAATCATTAGTCTCACTTTGGAATCTTTGATACTAGTTGAGGCCGTTTCTGTAAAGGTTGCCAAGGTATTTTGTATTACATATTTGCCAGAAAAGACCACGCAATTCTTGCAAGCTGTAAATTTGTTCTGGAGATAACTTTTCACTATTAATGAGTTCAAGGAATTTATCTGCAAATAGTTCAGCATCTTCAACTATCAGCTAAAGCTTTTCCTCCTGAAATTTTTAATTACCTCTTATAACGTGGCGATTTTAAAATTTAATTAACCAACCTGTTAAATATGTGCACTCAGTTTTTAAGTTCATTTCTTCATGAAATATTTTGGCTTGAGCTATTAGCATTGGACCCATCAATGGCACGTCCTCGCTACAATGTTGTCTGATCCATTCAATCATCACTTTGTCATGATTGTCGCTTATAGCATAACGAATATATATATATATATATATATATATATATATATATATTGTTATTCATTGCGAGTGGGGAGTCTGAATCCACAAAAAATTTAAAAAGCTCCTTTTCCTATTATGTCATGTACAGGTGACTTTCCAGTGCCATATTCCTTGCCATAATTTTAAGACTGATATACTTTTATCCATTTTTTGTAGAAATCCACTTTTTCTGTAATAGACATCGAAACGTGGTATCGCTTTGTAGATCCCTGTTGCAGCTCTAGAATCAGAAATACAGTCAAAAGTCGTTAATTCGGACACCCATAATTCGGAATGATCTATAATCCGGACCTCAAAGCTAAAAACTTTCTGCGCATGCTCCGCGTTGACACATGCGCATAGGCGTTTACGCGTGCGCGTAAGACCTCTTACGACTGCGTGTGCGCAAGCGCAGAATACATTTTCACGTGCGCGTTTTATGTATAACGGATGGTGTAAGCTAAAATTATATAATTATCTATTTCAGTTAATGTTGATGTTTGCGTGGTTCCTTAATTTTCGAATTGGATACGGCTTATTATTTTTTGCAGACTGTAAGAGCAATACTAAAAAAGTAAACTTGAACTTTCGATTATGTCAAATAGAATTTTTGATTCTGGAGCTCCCAAAGGATCGTACAAAACGAAAGTATGTTTCGATGTCCATCAAACAAAAAGTGGAATTGCTGCAAAAAATGGATAAAGACATGAAGAATGTGACAGAGAGGTTAGTGAAAACGAAAAAATTTCGATTGACAAGTTAGTCGGTATTCTCGGCACAGCAATTAACGGGACTTAAACAGCGGAACTTTGTAAGTGAACAAAAAATTATGTCTGTTTATAGAATTAAAGAGAAAGTATTATCACATAAAATGAAACAACTTACATTGAAAAAAATGTTTAATAAAGTAAACAAATAAATATTAAGCTTTTTTTTTTTTTTTTTTTGTAAATTTTGATACCCTTTAGATCATAATTGTTCTTTATTTCATAAATTACGGTTTCATATTTTTAATTTTAGAATTTCTGCATGCCATCCTATGCGATTTAAACTGATGATCTATAATCCGGAATCGCCGAAGTCCCGATGAGTCCGGATTAACGACTTTTGACTGTACTCTTCAACGTAATCGAAGGTTCAAACTTTAATTTTCATAAAATTGCTGTAATAATAACAGCCTGCAAAAAATAATAAGTTAGATCAAATCAGAAAGTTAAGAAACAGCGTAATCTGCTATATTAACTGAAATTCCTTGGAATCGGTAAAGTGTAATTTTAGCCTAGCTTAATAGCGTTCACTATACATTATTGGCTATGTATCATGAGATTGGCAATGAAAGACAAGTTCCGCTAAATTTTGTCTTGTTTCTATCGCGCATTGAGACAATTAAGCCTGAATTGTAATAGTTTAGTTATTTATTATACTAACGTCTATTTCTTGCATATGCTTAAGGCCTATCTGAGTCTTGAATAAATAAATTCCCACAAATACTTAAGGTATACTGAGGTGAATTTTTGATGCCCCCTAAATTCTAAAAATTTTGTCATTCCTTAATTTTGTTGCTCCGTGCTCCTCTAAATTCCCTAAATTCTGACTTCCGGTGCAACCATATGAGCTCTGGCTCTGATTCTTCGGCGCCAGATTTAAATTTAACTTAAATCTGTAATCATCACTAAGCGCACTGTCAATGTGAAAGGTTACCATGCACTTTGTTTATTCAGTTACTAGTACGGTCAAAAGTCGTTAATTTGGACACCCATAATCTGGAATGATCTATAATCCGGACCTCAAAGCTAAAAACATTCTGCGCATGTGCCGTGTTGACACATGAGCATAGGTGTTTACGCATGTGTGTAAGACCTTTACGACTGCGCGTGTGTGCAAGCGCAGAATACGTTTTCGCGTGCACGTTTAATGTATAACAGACGGTATAAGCTAAAATTATCTAATTATTTATTTCAGTTAATGTTGATGATTGCATTGTTCCTTAATCTTCGAACTGGAAGCGGCTTATTATTTTTTGCAGACTGTAAGAGCAATTTTATAAAAGTAAACTTGAACTTTCGATTATGTCAAATAGAATTTCCGATGCTGGAGCTCCCAAATGATCTACAAAACGAAAGTATGTTTCAATGTCCATCAGACAAAAAGTGGAATTGCTGCAAAAAATGGATAAAGACATGAAGAAGGTGACAGAGAGGTTAGTGAAAACGAAAAAATTTCAATTGACAAGTTAGTCGGTATTCTCGGCACAGCAATTACGGGACTTGAACAGCGGAACTTTGTAACTGAACAAGAAATTATGTCTGTTTATAGAATTAAAGAGAAAGTATTATCACATAAAATGAAGCAACTTAAACAGCTTACATAGAAAGAAATGTTTTAATAAAGTAAACAAATAAATATTGAGGGTTTTTTTTTTTTTTTTTTTTTTTTTTTTTTTTTTTTTTTTTGTAAATTTTGATACCCTTTAGATCATAATTGTTCTTTATTTCATAAATTACGGTTTCATATTTTTAATTTTAGAATTTCTGCATGCAATCTTATGAGATTTAAACTGATGATCTATAATCCGGAATCGCCAAAGTCCCGACGAGTCCAAATTAACGACTTTTGACTGCATATATATATATATATATAAAAATTGTTTAGGCATCACTACATGAGTCGTTACTCAAGTTGTCATGTGTTGATAAATATGCAGTGATGAAAGCAAAATATAATGATTCACCAGGTTGGTGTCAGGAATATAAAATATTAGTAGGTGTAAAATCAACGATGTTTCTATGCAGAATTTTTCGGTTTAAGATATATGCTAAGCAAGCCAAATTATTGGTCACACAAATTTATGCTAATGATTGTTTCTTCAATAGGGAGGTATTTTATTTAGTGCCGAAGTGAAATTAAGAATTGGGACTCTCCACATGTTTTATTGTCGAGAGAGGGAATGAAATGTGCATGCTTTAATAGTTCGACCCCCTCCCCCCCTCCCAAAAAAAAATGTCGTTGGTGGCTTTGAAGTCTGAATTTTAGATTATTCCGGATATTGGACATCTGGATCTCAGACTTTGTACTGTACTAGATATTATAATATTATTATTAGAACAGATATGTTTCAAAAATTATTTTATTTATAACTGAAAAACATTTTACTTGGTAAATGCTAAAGATCACAAGCCAAGATACTCGGACCAAGGTGTTTTGATGACGGAGTATGTTTTCAATTATCTTCACCTCTTCATTAATAAAATATAAAATAACTAAGAGAAGACTTTCTCTGAAGAAAGTGAAAAAGTAATTAGGGGCTGTTATAAAAGAGCTCGATAAGAGGATCCGTTGGAGATGAGAGAGATGGCTGTCTGTTGTGAACCTCAATGAAAGGAGCATTTAGCCTCCATTGTCAGACGCAGAAGTCAGAGAGATTATTGGAGGGGATTAGGTGATTTCTCAGAAGACTGAGAGATATAAAAAAAGAAGACTGTTTTACCAGGAAAATTGGCAGCTTCAGTAAAGAAGCTTGCCATCTTGGTCAGATAATCCTGGAGTCCTTTTGCATATCTGCAAAAATGTGTCCACTTCACATTCAATAACATCAAGTTTTCTTTAGTGAATACAGTACAAAGTCCGAAATCCGGACTCGTCGGGACTTCAGCGATTCCGTATTTGGAATTTTTCCATATATTAGATCATCAATTTAAATCTGGTAAGATGACATGCAGAAATTATACAATAAAAATATCTAATCGTAATTTATGAAATAAAGAACAATTATGATCTAAAGGGTATCAAAATTTACCAAAAAAAAGGTTAATATTTATTTGTTTACTTTATCAAACATTTCTTTCAGTGGAAGTTGTTTAAGTTGCTTCCACAAAAAATTCAAAAGGTTCTTTTTTCTTGTCTCATATACAGTTGACTTTCCAATGCCATATTCCTTGCATAATTTTGAGACGGATATGCCTTTATCCATTTTTTGCAGCAATTCCACTTTTTGTTTAATGGACATCGAAACATGGTTTCACTTTGTAGATCCTTTGGCAGCTCCAGAATTGGAAACTCTTTTCGACATAATCGAAAACTCAAGCTTAGTTTTTATAAAATTGCCATAATAATAACAGTCTGCAAAAAAATAATAAGCTGGATCAAATTTTAAGATAAGGGAGCAACGCAGTCTGCTACATTAACCGAAATGCCTTAGAATCAGTAAAGATAATTTTAGCCTAGCTTAATAGCGTCCATTATACATTATTGGTTGTGAATCACAAGCTTGGCGACGAAAGACAAGTTGTTTCGCTAAATTTTGCCTTGCTCCTATTGCGTACTGAATTGTATTAGTTATTTATTATACCTACATTTATTTCTTGCACATGCTTAAAACTAATCTGAGTCCTAAATAAATAAACTCCAACATATACTTAAGGCTTTTTCTAGGGCCAGCGCTCGATACTGCTTGGTGCAGTCTCTATGGGTCCTAAATTCTGCTACAAAACGCGTTCCCAAGTTCTAAATTTTCACTTCGCCTAAACTTTGGATCCCATTGCTTTGTCTAAATCATAAAAAAAAAAAAAAATCATCTCATCCCTTAATTTTGCCTCTCGCTGCTTCCCCAAATTCCAAAACTTTCGTCTTCCCAAAATTCTGCCGCCGTTTCTGGGTTTATGGTGAATAACATATCAGTTATTCTTAATTAAAATAGCACTAAATGTAATCTTTTGGTCTATGAGTTTCATTAACAAAATGTATTTTTAGCATATGAAAGGAAGTTTTTGTTGAATTTTTCCTCGTCAACATTTCTTTAGAACATTTAAAAATCTATAATCATCACCAAGTGTAATGTTAGCATAAAAGGTTGCCATACTCTTGTTATTCAATTACTAATATAAAATAGTTTAGACATCACTGCATGAGTTATTATTGAAGCTGTCATGTATTGATAAAGATGCGGTGATGAAAGCAAAATATAATAAATAATGACTCACCTGGTCGGCATCAGGGATATAAAATAGGTGAATGTTTCGGTTTGAGATGTATGCTGAGTAGATACTCAGTCATAAAATTAACACATGCTGCTATTAGTCATAAAATTAAATTTTCATTTGAAAACTTTTCCTTCTATCTGTCTAATAAAGATTTGCATAAAAATTTTCGATGAATTATTTTTTCCCCCTCCATGAATATTCCCATGTCTTGAACCAAGGGGGGTCCTCTTGGGAAGGTTATTCTGTGTTATGTCATAGTTTATTGTAATAATTTTCAAAATCATTCTAAAAAAGATATGTTTGTATATTATAATGTTGAGTTGCAACACTTTGTTATAGATAAAATATTTGCTTTAAAACATATCTATTAATCTATATGTAAATTACATATATATTTTAGAAGTTTAGTCAATCCTGTGTTTAACTAATTTAATTAACTCCTTTCATAAATATTTTCAGATTTCATCACAATCTGATATGTCATCCCCTGCACGTTCAGAATGCTCTGTAATATTGAGCAGTTGTGAATCATCGCCATATACAGAGACAGACTCAGCTGATGATCAGGAAAATGCAGATTATCCTCTTATTCCTTCTACATTCAGTGAGTTTCGGGGACTTGCTGGCCGTATGAAGCCATTTTCATTGACATGTAGACATAAATCACCATTACCAGAAGTCTCGTGGGCTGAGCAAACTGACCTGTGGCAATCTATGGTTCTTAAAGACACAATTTACCGTAAAAACCCCAAGATTCTCCTGAATCATCCTGAAATAACACCAAATATGAGGGCAATTGTTCTAGATTGGCTAACTGAGGTATGCTTTAAATTAACGAACTGTAAAGCTTTTTTTGTTTCTCTCTGCGTATATTATTAATTTTTATTTAATTTTTTTTATACAAAATTAGATAAACTCTTAATTTCTAATAAGAAAATAAATCTTTCATTTAACTTGTATTGTTACCAATGATCAGATACTCACTAGAATGTAAGTAATATCTCCTAATAATGTAAGTAATATCTCCTATATATTTTATAACATATCATGATCCAGTAAAAAGAATTTAAGCACTTAGCCAATCTACTATTCATTGCTTTCGAAGTAAGTGCATGATTTCAGCTGTTTGCAAATTGACTTATTTCATCCACAAGATTTCTGGCAAGTTTTGTATGCCACATGCAGTAGTTAGTGACGAAGTTAGCAAGTTATTTATAAAACTACAACCCTGACCTGAAGCTTATCAGCACAATACTTCTAATGTATAGTGAAGATAAATTGACAACTTGAGTTTGAAATCTCAGCTGCAGATTTTCAGTTATCTTTGAAAAGTGATGCCAGTTTTACTAATATACCATTGAGATTCTACTTGGATTCTTCGGATGAGTTTCAGTACATAAATTATGATCACTAAATAGATACTACCTATTAACTGTTGTGGTATAAAAGGTATCACGAATGGTCGCTGGGAACAGAACTGCCTAGGCCTGATGTCCTGGCAAGGACTGCAAGTTTTAGAAGGCCCCTAAATAATCCTATATGTCTCATAACTTTTTTTTTTCTCTCATGAAAGCAGGGAAAGTGAGTACTAAAGTTCTGTGAAAGGATGCTTGGTGTAGAGCTCTAGATTTTGTCATATGGGTCCTGATGGGAACAGTTAAATATCTTGTAAAGAATCACACAGGAAGTTATGGGGATAGAATGATTGTTAGAGTATTGCTTGCCAGAGTATACAAGTATTATCTCTATTGTGAAATTTTGCAGAGGGGAAATTCTTATGTTTGCCTGTACTTGTTATTTCCCCTTCTAAAAAAGTTGCAACTAACTGTAAATTTTGTGAATTAGCAAGAAAATTTCTAGGCTATCTTTATGACTCATAGATATTGTATTATTCTTGAATAATAAGAAGAAACACTTTATAAAATAACAGAACTAAGTGCTTTCTGGTTATACCCAGCCCCCACCCAAAAGTCGCATACTTCTTGCTGACTTTGGAGAAAAATATTCTTCCCACACCGCGATCTGTTTTTGTTAAAAAAAATCCCTTCCATAAACTTGGCACTGCTTACTGGCCATGATTATGATCACCCAAGAACAATTTAAAACTTTAATCTGCACTCCAACATAAGGAAAATTTCAAGCTCTGTTACAATTCATTATGATTGAAACAGATGTAGTCACTGTGGACTTCCCCCAAGATACTAACCAGGAAAATGACTTTTGAATTTCAAAAATTGAAATCCACGTGTGTTGTGGACATATGCTACACGAATTTGCTTTGGCGACATTATGTGTCCCTTCATCAGTACTTCTTCCTGGCTTTTCAGTGAGGATGTGGTTAATTAGAAAATATCCAAAAAGCTGTATGTTTGATGTTACATTTTGTACAGTAAATAATGTAAAGCATGTAAATTCACCTATTCCTATAACTAAATTCACCTGTTTCTACTCTTCATTGAAAATATTGTTGCGTGCGTACGGGTTCGTTATGAAATGAATGCACAAGTCCGATGAAAAATGAACAAAAATTTATTATTATCACAACAAAAATGCTTAAATTTTCTCAAATTATCGTGCAGAATTACAATATCTCACAGTAGTTATCTTTTAACTACTCAAATATCCAATAGAACATAATTCAAAACAGCTAAAGAACGCTAATCCGCGAATTCGCTACAATCAACAAGAGCAGTTTTCTAAGGAACAACAAACTAAGCAACTCCTACAAACTGAGATGTTTTCCTCCTTTTATAAGATTTTAAAATCACGCGCTAGAATTTTCCAGTACTTTCTCGAAATCAAAAAGAGATATTTATTTATTTAATGCACGCACTCTTGTATTTTCAATTTTCCGGCTTAGCTTTCTTTTAATATTCGTCACGCGCTGCACTGCGCGAGAAATAAAACCATTTAATTTATAATTGAACTAACATTAGCTTTTTAAATACTAAATTCGTAACACTGCCCCCTTCCCAAGGACTGCACATCCCGGGCAGTACAATCCCTGGACAGGAAGCTAAACTTACAACTGTGGGATAAATGCAACTGAGGCATAAACATTACATTACAATATCAAACAACGTGAACAATAAATGCAATAACTAACTTAAACAAATCAAATACTATCAAATACTAAATACAAAACAAATCAAATACATATTTAAAAACAAAAAGGACCATGGTCTGATACTATTTACAATTATTTACATATGTACTATGGCCATAGTAATGAGCTAACCTGTCGTAATGAACGACTTTAGGTTTAGAATTCGAAGACTTATGAATCCGAACCCGAAGTCATTTAGTCTGTTCAGCACTGTATACGGATCATCCGAAGGTGACTGTAATTTAGGACTCAGTCCTTTTCGTTGAATCGGGTTCCACAACCACACCTTGTTTCCTTTGTTGGATCTATGTCTAGTAGCTCGCGTGTCGTATCTGGTCTTCACTTTCTCCGTCGCCAAGTTGACTCGCTTTCGTGCAGAACGGTGCATCCCCTCAAACCAGGCCTGGACATTTTGGATGTGTTCCTCAGGCGATGAAGGCGCATCCGTACGGCGATGAAACAGGCGGTCACAAGGCAGACGAAGGTCTCGACCGAAGAGCATCTGAGATGGAGAATAGCTGGTAGTCTGGTGTTTCTTTTCGACCCTAGCATGATTTCGGCTGTTTCTCGAGCTGGTTCTTTCGGACAAAGCGTCGGCATTTCCAGGTGAGGATCCCTTCTTAGGATGGATAGTCATGTCTTTAGATCCTGAAAGCAGTTTGTTGTTTTTCAAGTCTAAGGAAAAATTGTATTTCCTTAAAAAGTCCAATCCGAGTATGCATGGATCTGTAATATCCGCCACATATGCCGTGTGATGGTAGGCGGCACTTCCAAACGTGATGTTTACGTTTAACTTCCCAGTTATGTCGATCTTGTCACCAGACGCAGTCTGAAGGGTAACACAGGATGGCGTGTTCAGCTAAATCTTTCCTAATGATGGTAACATTAGCTCCTGTGTCAATGATCATACTGCAAGGAACTGCATCGATATTCCCATTGATGGACAGTCCGTTATTGTTGCCACTCACTGTATAAATTTTAAGAGCTTTAAAACAAGGTTTTTCACTATCTGGCAACCTCCGTTCCTCGATATGGTCACTAATTTGTTTACTGCGTTGTTGCTGGGAAATGGTCTTATTTTCCGTACCTCGGGCTGTTCTGCAGTTTCTTCGTATGTGGCCTTCAACTCCGCAGTTCCAGCATTTTAGAATTAGTTTCTTTTCACTTCTGTTCCGTCTCAAGCCACTGACTTGTCTGGTAAAATCATCTGCTTTATATTCCGTACCCTGGGGTGTTCTGCAATTCCGTCTTAGGTGACCTTCACTACCACATCTCCAACACCTTAGAGCCACTTTCTTCTCGCTCCTACTCCGTATCAAATCTTCGACTTGTCTGGCTAAATCATCTAAACGAGCCA
Organism: Stegodyphus dumicola; assembly: GCF_044657685.1. Classification (NCBI taxonomy): domain Eukaryota; kingdom Metazoa; phylum Arthropoda; class Arachnida; order Araneae; family Eresidae; genus Stegodyphus; species Stegodyphus dumicola. Next base: position 175,779,600 of record NC_140769.1, read on the forward strand.
TCAGTTGATCCACTGGCTCATGGACTCGCACAGCTCTAACTGGGTAGTGATCTCTACTAGTTGCTTGCTGGGCTGCCTCGAACTTCATGGCGTACAACAGAGCGCTTTTTATGTCCTTTACATCTGCCATTCGTAGAGCTTTCTGTATTTCAGTATCTCGGATGCCGTCGATAATGTATTGCAAGGACAGGATTTCCTTTGTTTCTGTCGGGCATTCCGAAAAGGCGAGATGGGACAGCCTTTCAACATCCGCGGCGAGCTCCTGAAGTGTTTTGGTAGGCTTCTGTTGACGAGATTTTAATTGGAGCCTGCTGTAGTCTTTTAAACACTTCTCCCCAAAGCGCAACTCCAAGGCGCCGGACAGAGCTTCGAAATCTAACCTTTTGTTTTCGGGAAGAGTCTGAAGGATATCCGCTGCGTCGGCTCTTAGAGAAGCGGCGAGATGACAGGCCTTAGCTTGGGAATCCCATCCATTCGCATCCGCCACGATAGAAAATTGTGTCTTATACACCTGCCAGGAGGTCTTCCCATCATATGTGGATAGCTTCAGAGGTGGACGAGCAGGCATTGGTAAGAATTTAAAATCATCACTCCTGCTCCCTGCCGACGGTATGAATTTCTTTAAAGTATCCATTTCTTTGGCAACTGCAGAAACTCTCTCATCAATTTGTTGTTCGATTTGGTGTTGGACGGCACAAACTCTTCCTTCAATTCGTTCCTCCACAGCAGAAACTCTCCCTTCTATATGTTCTTTTACAGAAGAAACTCTTTCTTCTATTTCTTCTTTCACCGAAGAAACTCTTTCTTCTGAACTGATCCGTTACGGAAGAAACTTTTTCTTCAATATGTTCAACTTTATTTTCAACTGCGTCAATTCTGCCTTCCATAGCTTCAAATTTATTTTCTATTATGCAAGTAATTTCTCTTTTCATTTCTTCTTGACCAGCTTGAACGGCTTTCATTTTGTCCTTAACGGATTCTTGGCCCAATTTCATTTCTTCCTTAACGGATTCCTGGCCCAATTTCATTTCTTCCTTAACGGATTCCTGGCCCAATTTCATTTCCTCTTTAATTTCTTCTTTAAAAGATGTTTGGCCAGCTTCCATCTTTTCTTGTACAGCTTTTATATCTTCCTTAACGGAGTTGACGGCTCCTTCCATCTTTTCTTGGAAAGCAGCAAATGCAGTCATCATTTGCCTGAATTGTTCTTCCATCGCTCTTGTTATTGGCATTCAAATCCCACTTCTGACACCAAAAATTGTTGCGTGCGTACGGGTTCGTTATGAAATGAATGCACAAGTCCGATGAAAAATGAACAAAAATTTATTATTATCACAACAAAAATGCTTAAATTTTCTCAAATTATCATGCAGAATTACAATATCTCACAGTAGTTATCTTTTAACTACTCAAATATCCAATAGAATGTAATTCAAAACAGCTAAAGAACGCTAATCCGCGAATTCGCTACAATCAACAAGAGCAGTTTTCTAAGGAACAACAAACTAAGCAACTCCTGCAAACTGAGATGTTTTCCTCCTTTTATAAGATTTTAAAATCACGCGCTAGAATTTTCCAGTACTTTCTCGAAATCAAAAAGAGATATTTATTTATTTAATGCACGCGCTCTTGTATTTTCAATTTTCCGGCTTAGCTTTCTTTTAATATTCGTCACGCGCTGCACTGTGCGAGAAATAAAACCATTTAATTTATAATTGAACTAACATTAGCTTTTTAAATACTAAATTCGTAACAATATACATCCAACAATAGTGTGGATTGACTATTGTTGGATGTATTTTTTTTTTTTAATGAAGAGTAGAAATGCCAAAAAAACACAACTCTACTGTACACATTAATATTGTTTTCTTCTATTAGTGCATACTACAAAGTCAGCATTTTTATATTAATCAAACTTAAAATGTTTATTATTGTACTGAATAACTTATTAATTGAATGACATAGCTACACTTGGGATACATTGATCCTTTTTTTTTTTATTGATATTTATGGGAGAAAGGGGAAGTCAAATTCTGCCAAAAGTTAAAACATATCTTATAGTTCCTACAGTTAGTAATTTGCTTTCCAATGAAAATGTGAAAATGGTGCTTTTTTCAAATGGGGTCAAAAATCTGTATTTAAGGTTTTCTTAACTTATTAAGATATCATTATAAACTGAAAACCTTAGATTCAAAATACATGGTTCGTACGGTCCTTAAGATATTTTTAATCGATTTTTGGTCCTTAAAAGTCCTTAATTTCGGCCAAAATATGCTGAAGGTCCTTAATTTTAATCATGTGAAATTTCTGTCTTGTTTTTATGACTGCTATTTTGAATGTGAATTATCATTTTGGAGCAATATTTTTGACGATTCACTGACAAATATTATCTTTTGAAGGGATTTATAATTTGTTCCTATTTCTAATACAAAGGGTGGGTTACTGGAGTTTCTGAGCAAGGATTCAAACATAAGCATTTCAAAATTATTTCATTTTCTCTAATGAAGAGTTCTTAAACAACTTTCCGGTTTTAGGGATGCAAATTCTTTTATTAAACGGCTCTAAATTTGGCTACTTCATTTTGGAAATTTTAAGGTCAGATTCTGTAGAAAATTTTTAATTCGGAGATCTAGGAATTTTTCGAAGATTTTTTTTTAAACATTATAACACTGAAAAATAACTAAAATAATGATATATATTGAAATTATATTTAAGGAACAACATTAAAATAAAACATTTTTATTTTTTTGCTATCGTATTATAAAGTGACATTACTTTCCATTTTAGTACCTTATTATAAAGGATTTTGAATCTGAAAAATAAACAATATAATAAATGCCATAAGGCATGGTTTAAAAAACAATTCATAGCAAAAGCAAAATAGCTATGTAATTAATTGAAAATTTTTTTTTTTTTTTTTTTTTTTTTTTTTTTTTCCATAGTAAGAATTTTCTCCCTGTAATTGTTTCAGAATTGTCAGAAAATGCATCAGTTTTCTCTATAAAATTAATTTTACACTTTTTCCCAACTGATTTTTTTTTCCCCAAAATATTTCTAGTTTTTTTTTTTTTTTTTTTTTTTTTTTTTTTTTTTTTTTGCCTGTTCTAAAATTGGTAGGGCTAATTTTTCTTTAGGATTTTAAACATTGCAACTTAGAAAGTTTAGAATAATTTGAAGGCAAGATTTATGGACCCACAATTCTTAGAAGGATCCAGAAAAATGTGACAAAATGAAAAATGTCTTCATTATATTAGCACATAATGGATTTATTTTACAGAACGTTTGTGATGAATTTCATACATTTTGGAGAATTTTTGGAAGGACAATGAAAACATAATGTTTGAATGTTGTACTTCTGATACTAAGTCTTTTTCTTAACATGTTTACCTTGCCTTTATTTTCTCAACTTTTCACTAGACACAAGTATGAAAAATATCAGAAATGTTTCTAATCTTTTCGCATGGGCAGGCATTTGTAAAAATTTTTTCTATTAATAAAGAAATTGAAAACTGACAATTTAAAAGATTGTCTCAATGAATCATAGCATAGGGCTGGTACTAGGCATTTCCCACCTGATGCACTCTCTGTGGATCCTAAATTCTTCCACCTAGTGACGTCCTAAATTGTGCTTAGTGCTCTCCTTAATTCTGCTTCCAGTGCCTTTCCTAAATTCTAAACGTTTTACCATTTCTAGATTTTGTTGCTCGGTGTGTCACTAAATTCCAAAAATTCTACCTCACCGGTTCTGACACTAGTTCTTACTATGTATCATTTCATATTTACTCTGAATGTTTTTATCAAAACTTTTATTTGCCATTATTTACAGAGTTAATTAATTTGTATATTAAGTTCTCTTAACATACGTGTGTATTTAATTACTGCATCATATCTCAAGAGCTATCAGGAAAAAATAAAATATTTCACATTCTTCAGTAATATTTAAAAAAATATTTTGCTTATAATACCTATTAAATTATTTTTAATATACATCAATTATTTTGGTGGCTTAATACGTTGAACATTACAAATTTAGCAATCAAGTTTATCACTTTTGGCAGTGATGGCTTCTTTCACGGAAGCATCTATTTATTCATCAACCTTGTTACAATCATGTTCTCAAACTTGCAAATTTACTGAGACACAGTACAAAGGCTTTAAAATAATTGTGTAACTTCTCATTTATGCACTAACCATTTCATTTTGGACATAATGATATTTTAAATTATCAGACAATAAAAATTACTGTGACTGTGATAATTCTAACGCTGCTTATTTATTAGGTATGTCAAGTTTACAAGTTACACCGAGAAACATACTACCTGGCTCAAGATTATATAGATCGTTTCCTAATGTTGAAATCAAACGTACCTAAAAGTTGTCTGCAATTATTAGGAGTAACTGCTCTCTTTGTTGCAGCAAAAATGGAGGTTTGTACTATTTGTATTACATTCTCGAATTATTATATTATGTCTGTATTCTTATGATATTTCTGTGTGTCACTAAAATAATTGAATTTAACCTTTGTAGGAAATTTATCCTCCAAGACTTGATCAATATTCATTTGTCACAGATAATGCTTGTTCAGACAGTGATATCCTTGCACAAGAAGTGGTCTTAATCATGGTAGGTTATATGTCCTTATATTATTTGTTGTAATTTTATACATAATCGGGGATTCCATTTAGAAATTTAATGAGAGATCCTCATGCATTGTAAAATAAAAATATACTAGCTTCATGTATTCTTTTATATGTAAAAATTATTTCTATGTACATACATATTTTGACTGAAATTAGGTAGTCACTGATGTTTTCCTTAAACCTTAGATAACTAATGCAAAACATTTTTATGATCAACAATGTTAGTTATTAACTTTGTAGCTGTCTTCAAAAAAATATCAATCATGATGTCATTGAATTTTGCATGAAAAATTATGAATCTTTATTCATTTAATTTATTAACAAGCAATAAATTATTTGCCAAATTTTTTGCGCAGCAGCTACCATACTAAAAGTTAAATTTTGTATTTACAGAACATTTTGGTCCTCAATGTTGAAAATGTTTTCATAATAATTCTCCAGCTTATTTTGAGTAATTTTATAACTAAGAGTGCATAATGATAATTTAAGGGATAAAAAGACTGTTTGCCTTTTCAAACACCTCTTTTCCTTGTATGTTTATTTAATACTTTATATGTGTTGTAACTGCTAACTCTGCCAGTTTTTAATTTTTAGCTTTATATATATAAAATATTTTTAGCAAGAAATTTTATTAAGTTAATTAATCTTAAATTGTGCAAATTTCATGTTCCTATCTCTAGTGATTTTCAGCTTAATTTTTCTTATTAATCTACTGTAGATATTTGTAGATCTTTATATGAAGATTCAACCTATGTGCAAGATATTTGTATTGAATTTTGTTTTACACCAATATATGGTGTATTGTTAAGTTTTTACACACTACAGTATATACATCAATTATTTAATTTTATTTTAGTCATGTTTAAACGTACTTTAGTAAATTAAAGCTTTCCTTCCCTACTCAGGATTTTCTCAGTATAAAAGTATAAGAAAATTACAAAATGAAATTAGCCAAAGGACATAAAATTTAAAATATCTAATAAATATTAATGTGTTTTACATCAGAAACATATTGTAAGTAGTTGAATAACCCAATTCATTTATCACAAAATTATTTTAAGTCAGTTCAAAATTCTCTTAAAATAGTGTTGCTGTGCAGTGTATTCAGAGATACAAATAATTTAAATAGTTTAGGTGCCTCAGCTAATTGGAAGTAAACAGAAACATGACAGATATTGCCAGAAAAAGCAGTAGTATCACTGTGCGGATTCTTTGACCTGTTGAAAACATTTGAATCTGACAGTGATGAAACAGCATTTTCCAAATTGTATTTTTTATATATTTACTTAATTGCTTTTCCAATTTGCAAGTTAATTTCATAGAATGCATTAAATTTACTTAATTATTTTTTAATAATTTAATAATATTTCAGCTTTTAATTTAATTTTTTGTCTGTTTAGTTATAATTTAACTTATATAAATAACTATTTTAAGTCGGTCTTGGCAGCAATTGCACAGGATATTGTTTCGAGTCCTATTTACATAATTTTTTTCAACTTTTATATATGTGTAATATATATTAAATATATAATACCAGGATTCCTCCCGTTTTTTCCTATTTCAAGGTTGGCAAATCTATATATGTGATATAAAACATATCACATGCATATGCCTATTATAAAACATAAAACGGTACATTTTTTGTGTAGAAAAACTTAACCTGCAAGAAAGAGTGAGGGAGAGGGAAAAAACTTAACTGAAGTAACTTAATTTTTTAATGTGGAAGATTTAAACTTGAAATTTTTCTTACCTATCAATTTGTGTTATACCATAGTGTTTATCCTTGCACAAATTTATTAAAACATATATGGATACTTTTCTTGCAAGGTTTATGAGCTCTTCAATAGTTAAGTAGTTATGGCTGTTGAGTTTATTAATTTGATTGTGTGTTTTAATTGAAAATTAATAACCTAAATTACATAGATGTTTCTAAATTTAACAACTAAATCATGATTAAATTTGATTGTATTTCTTAATTATGTCCTTTAATTCAGAAATTGTGCAAAAAAAAATTTTTTTTAATTAGACATTTTTTCTAAATAATACTTTTTTAGGCTTTGAAATGGGATCTTTCCACAGTTACTATCAACACATGGTTGAATGCATTCCTGCAGCTTGCATATATTGAAGACAGTGAAAATTTAATTGGTCCAAAGAAATTTCCTCGCAATATGTTTATTCAAATAAGTCAAGTAAGTTTATCTAAACTATTTGATAAAATACTTTACATGTAGATTTAATTATAGATACATGCAAAACAGTCAAGATATCAGTTAAATGATTGTTATAAAGTTATATGTTCAAAACAAGCAAAAAATTTTTTAAACTCATCAAAATTTGGAATTTGTCGTCCATAAGTGTTTAAAAGTCCATTCTTGCACAAAGATTGTAAACTTTGATTTCAGTCTTGCATCTGAATCAATTTAGTTTTTTTTTTTTTTTTTTTTTTTTTTTTTTTTTAGGTGGCCAATAGTTACATTACTATGCACTATGATGGTGTTAATTAAATTAAGCATTGATATTTTATTGTGAATTCTATGATAACCTATTGTATGAAATTATGTGTGTATAAATTTTGGTTTCTACAACCCTTTAGTTACCTTATTATGAAATGTGCAGAATTTGCCTACAAATAAAACCATGAATTTTATATTTTTGCATTATTATTTACAAAAACTAAGGCTACTGTCTTTTCCACTAGTATGGAAATTAATCATGTATTTCAAAAATTGTAAAAATTTTTAAAAGTGAATTTAAACCTTTCTGTGCACAATTTTTAAAGATAATGGTTTGGGGTGGAAGCAGGGTGAGATTTTTCTTTAAGTAGTGTATTCATTTATATTATCATTAACATTCAGCCAAATAACCCCATCCAGGGTTGGTAGAGAAATAAAATTTTCATCATAGTGGTTGTAGATAAAAATAAATTCCAGAATCTATTAAATGATTAGACTTTACGTTGAAAATCATTATCCTCTCAAAATTTTTATTCTGCGTTTTAAATTTATACATAAAATCGATTGGTTTTAATGGTTCATCCAGTTAGGAACATATAAAATGTTTTATAGTGTGCTGTGTTATTCTTTTAGCAAAAAAATGTAATTATTAAAGTTATTGTTTAATGGTGTATATTTTATTTTTTCCTAGGTTCTAGATTTATGCATTTTAGATATCGAGTGCCTTAGGTACCCATACAGTGTTCTTGCTGCATCAGCTGTAGCTCACTTTTTATCTAAAGAAACTGCTATGCATGTATCTGGTATGTCCCCCTCTTTTCTCTCTCTCTCTCTCTCTCTCTTTTTTTTTTTTTTTTTTTTTTTTTTTTTTTTTTTAAGGGGGTTTCAGTTTTGGATGTGCTTCAATTTTGCCATGTTCAGGAATGTGAAAAGACAAAACACAATCATTATGAATTGTTGATGATTGTATAGAGGGATTCCAATTCCCCTTGAAAGATCGGGGTCCTTCCATGGAATCAGCAGCAATTTTGATTGTTTACGTTTACTTTTTATTCATTTTGCATTTTTAAATTACCAATTCCAATGTAATTAATTAAAATTTCTATTTTTGGTTCCACATTGACTATTTAAATTTTCCTTCACATTTCCTAGAAGAAAATTTCATCGTATATATATGATGAAATTTATTTTATTTCATCATATATATACTCTATATATATTAATTTATAAATATATTCAAAATAAATGGTGGTATAATGTTCCTTGTAGATGGTATATGGAAAGTTTTATTATATATATAGAATTATTAATTTTCTGAGTATCTCCTAAAGAACTGTCAAGCTATTGGAAATGTTGAATATTTAAGATGACTGTGATAAAACTATTAGAAACTTTTAATAAACTTAGAAGTTTAAAATTTGTATTGGTATCCATCAAAAAAAAAGTACATTTTAAAATGAAATAAAAAAGGAAAAAAGATAGTGCATTCATGAAAAATATAGTAGAACAGTACATTACATAAAAAAGTAGGTAGATTATTGTTGATTTGTCGGAAGAAGATTGACTGACTGTCCAGTTTTGGGGAAATTAATCTCTGCAATAATTTGGATATAACTGCATTTCATCTGCTTCGTATGTTTGAAAGTAAAGTTTTGTTTTGATCATGAAAACTAATATATAATTTAGATTTAAAGTAATATTTTAAATATGAAGGTAATTCTACAACTTGATCAAAAAAGATGTATTTACAAAATGATTATTATAAAAACTGGCAATGCATACAAAACAAGAGTAAGAATATTACACAATTTAAACTATTATTTAGTTTTAATCCTAATTTGCATAAACTCCTTGGCTGCAACTGTGAATCTTTTAACCAAAAATGATGTTCGTTGGAACTGATGCTTGAAGGATGCTTAAGTTTATTATGAAAGATGTGGGAAAGAATGGTAAAAACTGTGAAGATAGAAAAAGTCGGATATTATTCCGAAGGAAGCCATATATATATATATATATACACACACACCTGCAACCTAACATGGGTGTGATAAGTTGCATGTATGATTTTTGAGAAAGTAGTTCGAGTGAGATGTATCTTGTATATCGGCTAGTTCATTTTATTCTTTCATATCTATATATAGCTTTTCAATTTCCATTATTAATTTAATTGATTGACTGATATATATATATATATATAAATTTGAAATGTTGTAAATTTACTTATCCCATTATAAAAAGATAGCATAAGAAATGTAAAGGTCATTAATCTGAAACGACTTTTTAGTTTAAAAAAAAAATTATATTCTGCAAAAATGAATTGAACAGTTTTGTTTTCTGTAGCCAAAATCGTTGCTCGCACTTATTCACTTTTCGATTTGTATTTCATAGAAGCTTCAGAAATCTTTTTGCACAACCATCTTGTTAATTCCATTCCATTTCTATCAAAAACATGGAAAAACAGTAGCATCTCACCTTTAGCACAGTTTATGTTTCATACATGCATGCATGCATGCTTGGTAGAATTTTTTTTTTTTTTTTTTCTTTACCAAGCAAAGTAGCTTTTATCACTTGGCAATGATTACAAACTTCAGCCAGTATCAACTGCTGAGGAATGTGTGTGCTGTGTTGACAACAAGAAATTTAACAGAATTTTGTTTTTATATTCAAAAAGTAAATAAATAAACAGTATTTATAGACCGAAAGATAAATATTTAGTACTGTTTGGATTAAGAATTACTGATTTGTTTTTCAATTAAGCCCAGATATGCAAGAATTCATTTACTCAGGACTTGAAAAGTATATGCAAAAATAGATTGTTCTTTTTTTACTCATATTTATGTTTTAGAATTGCTTTAAATTAGTGCTGTAGGTTTCTGTAACCTACACTAGTCAATTAACGTAATGTTATTGTACATTTATGTCGTAATGTATTTATGTTTGATATTTTATGCCATGTTTACTGTCATCATAAAAGGTTGGTTTTAAATTTATTTGAATTCTTACTTTCCGCAAAGGTATATATCATCGTCAAAACCTCCTTCATATTCTTCATACATAGATCCTCTTAAACATAGAGAAATAACTCTTGAGTGCTTTGCCATAATCAATTAACTTTACCTTATTTTACATTTATTTTCTTATTTTTTATATGTATATTTTGTCTCACATTTACTATTATCATAAAAGTTGCTCTGTTCCTTGGCATTTTACAGAATCAGACTTTGTTCCTTTTTTGGTCCAGATTTTTTTTTTTTCCTTATTCTTGAATACATTATCTTACCTACTAGTAACCCATAAGGCATACTCTTTGTACCATTAATTCTTCGCTGATCTCTAAGAACTCTGAGTAGGCTTGACATATCTTTTGTTCAAATTGGGGCAATTTTGAGAAAATACTCATAATAGAGTATAAAACCTGCTAGGATTGAAAAAGCTAAATAGAGCAGTTTTATCATTAGTGTGATTCATATTTATCACTAGTGTGAATTTTCTTATAAAACTTCTTTGTTATTTTTAATAGCATAAAAAAATCCACTGTAATTTAGTTCACTTTTAATTTTGCAGCTTAGTAAAATTTTTGTAATTGATTTAGCCATTCTACCTCTTTGTTCAAACCATATGATGCTCCTTAGTGGCAATACTCTTTCAACTGATGCCGGTGTGCCTGGCATGCTGAAAATGTATTTTGTCATTTGAACAGGACTGGGGCAATTAAAATGTATTTTTCTTTGAAGTGACTGAAAGGATGTATCCCCCTTTTTTTGGCAACTTTTATTTTTCTGTAATTCATAATTAGCTGACCAAAAATCTTTTGAAATTATTACTTCTTCAAAGAGCTGATCCATGTTTATTTTATTATTTATGTATATGTGCCTGTAGCTTTTGTTGAAATAAATAATGCTTCGAACATTCCAAGCATAAAAAAATACCTTTTTTAGAAGTCAGGTTAAATGAAACATAGCTAAACTAATAATTCAGAGTTAACTTCTTCTGTGTGACAAAATCTAGCAGAACAACATTTTGTCTCGTGATAAATCACCAATACTGTGTAGCGGATGCCAGCGAAGCGTAACATGTGCTAAAGTGAGGCACTACTTGGAAAAACCTGTTCTAAGCTCACACTTTTCTACTTTTAACCTAACATTTGAACTTCCGTATGAAACACTATAACTTCTGTTGCTCTTATCGTAAGAACAATGATGTTGACTTGCTCAAAAATAAACTGCATTTTTCATCTCTACCTGTTTTAATTTTTATACTAAACTAATTTCTGTTTGTTTTAAACTGCACAAAATTATTTCTCTCAAGTACTTAACTTAAGGTCATTCTCAAAATATTCTACTCTTGCTCAGAGAATTATCAAAAGAATCGTAAACGTTCATTTTAAATTATATGCTGTAAATATATCATAAGTTTACTGGCATAATTGCAATTCTTTTAGAGTATGTTATCTTGTGGTATTTTGAAAGGATTTTAAACCAGAAAATTCTCTTATAGAATTATATTTTTAATTCTAAATGATTTCTTTCTTCGCACTGAATCTTTAAGGATGTAAGTTAATTTATGTAGTAAAATAAATTAAGAATGAGTTTTAATTATGAAATTGTATCACCTGATAAAAGAGAAATTTTTGTTTAAACATCATTATCTGAAGGAAATATTTTCTCATAGGACTCTCTTGGGAGGAATTATTACCTTGTGTCACTTGGTTGAAACCATTTGTTGAAGTTGCCCAAGAAACTGGTGGTGTTGATCTGAGAATATTTAGTGATGTATCTTCTGATGACTGGTATAATATTCAAACACATAGTGCTGGCTTAACACTTCTGGTAAGAATTCTTTACTTATTGGTTTAATTCATTACTCTCATTCATAAAACTGTTTCCTTTTCCTGCAGATTTGTTATTTAAAGTGAAAATAATAAATACTTGTTCAGGCAGGTTTTACACAGATAGGAAATAAATCAGAAAATATTTGTGCTATAAGTTATCTGAATTTATTGATGAAGCAGGTGGAGATTAGTATTGAAGTGAAGTATACATGTGCAAACTGTTTATATAAAGCATACATTTTAGGTTTATCTGACTTAACATTGCCAACATAGCTTCACAGTTTTGAAAAACCTGAACTTCAGGTGTAATGGAGCTAGTCGACACATGGAAGTGACTCTGTCTCAAATAAACGCCAGTCTGAGTGGCCCTTTAGGTTTATGTGCAGATCAGAAATGCAGTATGATTGCAAATAGCCATCACGAATTGGCTGATCGTGACTTTCTTTTGGAGAATCTCATTATTAACAATCCGATGATTTATTTCTTAAAAATCATTACAAAAATGTAGAGTTTGTCTTGGAAGAGTTATATGCAAAGTGAACAAACAGAACACTTCTCACATACTGGTTAATCATGCACATTACGACGAGTATTTTAAATACTAACTCTTTTCTAATATTTTGAATATGAAATTTTTATAAGTATTTATTATATTTATTTTCAGTGTGTAACATTTGTGCTGCACCTTGTATGTTATGCAGGAACAGTTTCATGAACTGTGTATATTTTTTAGTGCATATTTTTTTTAAATATTGTACCTTTAAACTGTTGATATATTTTAAGTTGTAATTTCTGTGTTCACTTAGGAACGAGTGCATGAAAAACAAATTGAAGCTGCCCAAGAAAGTCCTAGCTTGGCAATTAGACAGTTAACTCCACCATTAAGCAATAAGAAGATGAATAGCATGAACATAGAAAATTAGTCAAATAAATAATGAATCTAATAGCTTCATAAAAAGAAGTGTGCATTTTCTTTTCCAAGTTTTCTAGTCTCATTATGTTGCATCATATGGGAAAGTGCAAAATTTTTAATGAAGTCATCCATAAGCTTTTTTTATGTTTGTGTGTAGTACATCGTTTCCCTCCATTTTTTTAATTTTTAGTATCTATATTCACCTGAGATATACATTTTGGGCATGTTTTAAAATTTCCATCAGCCATTATTAACAATATTTTGTTTTAAGTTAAAATTTAATGTTGCAATGGGAAGGGGGATAGTTACCAATTTACATTTGTTATGAAATTTTCATAGACTGGAGTGATGTTTATTAATGCTTTTATTCTAATTATTTTTATGAGAAACTAGAAATGTGCTTGAGACCTTTTAACAAATAATGTTGCAATTTTTTATATGCTTATATTTTTAAAAAGAAGCATTGTATAAACATTTGTTTTTAATATTATTATTTTAACTACTATATATTCTCAAACTGTCATAAATATACTGCAATAAATAATAAATTTTGATAAGAAAACTGCAGTTTGGTTTTTAAATAAATACAAGTTTGTAAAGCATATTATAAATTGTAAACTTCAGCATAATGCTAATTTGGGAATTAAGATTGTTTTTATGTATAGGCATATAAAATATGTAAAGTTAGTGACTTCTAATTCAATTAGCATGATTAAATTATTTATTTGAAGTATTTATTTATGTAAAGATGGCAAAAGTCTGTCTCCATTATTATATTTTTCTCAGTTGACAAACTTCAGAAATTCTTTTTCAGAGGTATTATAGAACTTTTCTCAATAATGTTCTCAAAATTGATATTTCTTACACCATTGTATAATTTCTTTTCTAAAAAGTGTTTTTTTATAAAACAAATTGTTATATTTTTATGGTGATCAGCAAGATTCAAAAGGAAATTAAAGATTTTCTTCTCTTGAGTGTTTATAATTAGGATGCTAAAAATGGTAATTTAGAAATAAATTACTTATTATGTCTTAATTCTTTCATTTGTTTTGGTTTCTAAAATGTTTTAAATTTTGCTCAAGACAACATGCATTTTAAACAAAAACTGTTTCAGCAGTTATTCTGGTGGAAGGTTTATACCTGAAATTTGAGAAACAAATTAGTATTTTATTGTTTTGATTTCATAGTTAATAAAAGTAACAATTTTATTCTTAAATATCCATCGGTTTCCTTTACTAAACTGGCTTTAATTTAATTTAGTAAATTTTATACCTTTGCCCAGTTTTCTGGTTACTAACAAAACTACTTTTTTAATTATTAAAAAACTGTCAAATTTGTGTGACATCTGTAAAATGGAATTTGATTTTCATGATTTGGATTCATTAAATGATTGAGTTTTGATTTTATATTGCAGAATGTGCTTTCATGCATTAGTGTACATTTCTCTTGGAGGCTGTTATAGAAGCAATTTTGTTAGCATACCAATTAGAGAGTTAATTTCTACAAACTCTTTTAATAATTTAAAACTGCTAATGCAGATTTTATCAATACATAAGTTCTTAGCATATTTTGTTTCTGTACTCTAAACAGAATTGCTAGTTCTTTAAAACCAATTTATAGGAGAGTCCAAGATATAATATATTAAATTTAGAAAAATATTGAAAGTTTTGTTTCTTCCATATGTATAATTCATTTATTGTAGTAACTACCTATTTATTGCTTTATGTGCCAATTTTCATTAGTTCAATAACATTTTATTGTCTTCATTCCTGCAAATTTACATGCTGCATTTTTAATCAGATTAGTACTTGTTGACAGCATGTATATCTGCTTTTGTATATTTTCTGTTTGTATATTTATTATGTTCCTGTTATTTGTATGAAAATGTCTAAAAGGGAGTGTGTTGTCTTATATATTTGAATTTAATTGTACTTCTGATGAATGTAATTATTGTACATTTTGATTGTATTTTGAAACAATGAGTTATTAATAAAATTACTTAAAAAGCTGATCTGTGGTTTACATGTTTATAACCATATTTAGTATTTTTAGATGTATCTTGTTATAGGGTTCAATTAAAATTTAAGAATAATACAGAGATATTATAATAAAGGAATGAGAAAAATAATTAAAAAATTGAAAGTGATCAAATTATATTAAATTTTGGAGGAATAAAATGTTATGCATTAGTCTGCATTATAGAATTAATAGTTATTTGCCTGTTGGATCTTTCCTAATACCTCAAAAAAGAAAACCAAATTGAAACAATTCTGAAGAATAAAATGGAAAGTCACAATTCTTTAAATAACTATAAAGGAAGCAAAGTATGTATAAATGCAAATTATAACAGATGGGTAGGAATAATAAAAATGGTAAAAAAATATGAAACTACTGAGTCTTTCCATATAAAATGCTGGTAGTGCTATTGTATAGGAGAAACGTCAGTGAAAGGAGTGCTTAATTTGTGGACTTTTATTGTACTATGTTTATCTTGGTGTCTAGTATGTTTATGTAAAGTATACTTTGTTTCCATGTTAAAACTGAGTACTGCCTCATATCCATTAGCTAAATATTTAGTTTCTAGATTTTCCACTCTATTAGACAATAACATTTACACCATAAAAAATTCAATAGAGTTTGTAAAAAAGGTTAAAAACATTTCTCCTAGTAATTTACTCATGGTTTCTTTTGATGTAAAATCATTATTCACCAATGTCCCAGTGGAGGGTGCATTAAGATGTCTAGAAACCAGACTTCGCGAATTTCATTTCTCTTGCATCGAAATTGATGAGCTAATTTCTCTCACTCAACTCTGTTTGAAACAAACACATTTTGTTTTCCAAAATAAATATTACAAGCAAACTGAGGGATTAGCCATGGGAAGCCCCCTCAGTCCCATCCTGGCTGATATCTACATGCATTATTATGAATCAAAATTGTTTGAAACTTTAAACTTCCCGGCATGGTTCCGCTACGTAGACGATACTTTTACCCTGTTTGAAGGTAATAAAGATGATTTAAATAAAGTTCTTTCAACAATGAATTCTATTGATCCTGCTATTCAGTTCACTTTTGAACCTGAGACTTGCAATTCTCTTCCATTTCTCGACATTCTGGTCACACGTAACACATCCAACTTCAGTACTACAGTTTACCGTAAACCTTCATCGGTTTGCCTTCCACCACACTTTAAATCATGTCATCCGACTAAACAAAAGTTAGCTTCATTTTATTCCTATGTTTTCCGTGCTCTTCAAGTTTGCTCCTCCAAACTAGCCCTTGATGAAGAACTAAATTATTTAAAAGCAATAGCTATTGACAGGGGCTTTTCACCCAACATTATTAATCAAGCAGTTAAAAAATTGTCATCTCAACACACTAAAAGCCACACTCTTATTTTAGGAGATTATAAAAATTCTGTTGTCATTCCCTTCTTTCCATCAATTAGCTATAAAGTTGCACATATTTTGCAGAAATTTAACTTTCGGGTTGTTTATTCTCCCATCAATAAAATTCCAACTTCTATACTCAAGGACCCCATTCCGGATATGAATTCCTGGGGTATTTATAGGATTCCTTGCCAGTGTGGTTTAATTTACATTGGTCAAACTAAGAGAGCCTTAAAATTTCGCGTCAAAGAACATGAGGCATATGTTAGAAAAAAGGAAACACAGAAGTCTTCTGTTGCTCAACATTGTTGGTCCGAAAATCACACTTTCAATTTTTCTGCTGCCAAAATTATTCAAAAAACATCTTCCATTGGAGAACTGGATTTTCTAGAGGCATTTCACATCCATAAAAATCTTTCTGTTCTAGTTAACGATCCTAATTCCAATCCAAATCTGCCTTCGGCTTTTAGAGAAATTATGTTTTAGTTCTGGTTTCGCCAACAGATGGCGCCACTTGCTTATTCTTGTCCAGGCTTTCTTATCTTATCTAAACATTATTTCCTATCTTGTTCATTTGCGGTTTTGCAGCTGAAGATGATGGTTCGGTAAAACCATCGAAACTAGTCCTGTGAAAATTTTGTAAATTAACGCTGATTTTTGTTGTTTGACTTCTGAATTAATTTTAAAGTTGTTTAAGTGCCACTAAATCTTTTTTTATGGCGGCTATTGATTGTTTACACTTCAAACAGCCGACTAGTGGATTTGTTGCCAATATGGGAAGGTGCACCATCCTGCATAAATATCGTGTCCTGGAGGCGGCCACGTTGTTGCAGTTCATGGATCACAAACGTTGTCAACATGTCCTGATACCGTTTCCCTGTGACAGAGCAAGTTTTGAACCCTGTTGGAGTCACTTCTTCAAAAAAAATAAGGTCCAATGACGAATGTTGCATGAAACCGCACCATACAGTAACCTTTGGAGGGTTCAAGGGCACTTGATGGATTGTGCGCGGGTTTTCACTTGCCCAAATGCGGCAGTTGTGCGTATTCACTTGACCATTCAGGTGAAAATGGGCCTCATCCGTCCAAAGGATGTTTCACGGCCAAGCAGCATCGACTTCCATTCTGGCAAGGAACTGCAACGCAAATGTTTCCCGAACTACAGGATCCCCGTCGGACAGCTGATGACGACTCTGGATTTTGTAAGGAAAATAACCGGGGATTCGACGCATCAGACGCCAGACGGTCATATAGGGCATATCAACAGCACGAGAAACAGTTGGCACACTGACAACACCACGTGACGATTGGCTAGTGGGGTCCACGACCGCCAAAGCAACGTCTTCTACGCGTGCAAATTCCACAACCTGTCGTCCTCTACCTGGTAAAATTCCCATCTGTCTCGTTCTTTCGAACTTCTTCATCATGTCTCGTAGAGCGCGTGGTGTCATTGGCCCTCGGCGTAAGATCTTCAGCCGACGGAATGCTCTTATCGCAGCACAGGAGTTCTCGTCATTCTGGTAGAAAAGTTCCACTAACAGAGCTTTGTCTTTCAAAGTCGCCATTGTGCATCAGCGAGCTGGAAACAACTGCCTGTGCAAGGCCTGTCTTCCACTTTTGTAGGGCTCGTCTTTTGGATACGTTGCGCAGAAGCTTTATTTCTGCAAATCACGTTGCTGCAATATGCACATTACTAGTGTTACAGCGCCACCTATCGGCAACTTCTTGCACTATTTTTTTTTGTGTGTAATAAATCTCGAGCGCATGATCTGAAGTGTCTGTTTTTAAAATTTCATCACATTATGACCCATACAACACTCTGCACAGGCCTCTGAGTTGGGGAAGTTTAATTTGGATAACCCTGTACAATAGTATACGTAAGACAATAAGATGAATATATAATATATTTAGTATGTAAGGTAAACAGACAAATACAATTCACTTTAAACTTAACTAAGTAAATAAAACATATAAAAATTAATTAAATTAAACATTAATGTTTCATACAAAATATAAATTTACGATCACTTAAATTAAAAAAATAGCTTAAGTGCTTAAATAAAAATACAAATCCATTTTGTTTCCAAAAAAAAAAAAAAAAAATTTTTTTAATTTTCATTGTAAACGGATACTTTATTTATACATTTATGAGAAAATTATATCTGAAGGTTTAAAATTATGTTTTAAAGTGCACATGTTATAATTATTATAACCTAAGGTAAAATTTTAATTGCATTATTAAATAGTTAAATGCTCTTAAAATTTGATTTAGAGTTCTTTGGATGGTTCTTTTATAATTATCACTTTAAAAATTCATTGGCGTCTGATTCTGTTATATGAAACTTACAAGTTTGTATTTCGAGTCCATCGTTAAAGACGGATTCGGTGTTTAATTGGCTTATAATTTTAAGCCCGACAGATGGCGACACGGCAACACATTTCATCTCAACCAGCGGTCGTCAACCCTTAGAACTTCACGGACCACTTCAAAACATCGATGGGGATAGGACACTCCAGCCCAGGCGCCCGTGGCAACGAATGTCTCGTTCAAGCATGATACATATATAATTTTACATCTGGCGAACCACTAATATGAATTAAAAAAGGTAAATACATTTATACAGTAATAATCAGCAAACTACACATATTTCGTTCACATTAAAAAATTACATGGAAAGTATAAAAATCTTACTTTCTTGTACAGAAAGCTTCACATTTCTATATCACTGAAAAGGAACTTCATAAAAAGCAAGAACAAATCGGCAAAAGCAAAGCAATATCAATAAACTGATAATGTTATGCCGCAAATTTTTAATTATTGTAAACTTAATAATCATCGCTTACTCGGCAACGGCACCGTCGATCAACATAGACTACACAAAAACGAAGACGTCCAATGATCAATTAGAAACAAAAATGCACATGGTTCTCATAAAAGTCCACAAGTTGCCTATTGACACGGAGAAAAACTGTATTTACAGTAGCATATGTTTGCAATTCAAAAGGAAAGAGAATTCCACTTCTCGCTAATATTGATAACAGCAACGTATCCATAGATGCCAAATTTCACTTTCAAATGTCACTAGAAACACCTGCAAAAGGAGCTAAAAAGTCCCTGAATTCAGAAGGAATTTCGCTAAAAGTAGAAGTTAAATTTTTTTTTTTAAAGTGTAATCCATATTCCATAATAGGTTTTATGATAGTTATGTTTACAGTGTAAAGTTACATATATTTGTTAAACTGAATCTTCATAAAAATATAAATAATGTCCCAATTTTTCTGCGGACCAGCAAAAAGTTATCAAGAACCACCAGTGGTCCGTGGACCACCGGTTGCCGACCGCTGAACTAAACATACTAACAAGCCAGTGACTGTCTTTAGTCCTCTAAGCAAGTACAATAATATTAAGACAGTTTACGTTCTGTATCTTTTGGGATGATCAAAAGAACGGCAGAAGGGCTGAAATTCGAAGTGCCTGGTAGCGTGGTAACTCATGTTCTAATGCAGGTCTTTGCCTATCTTTGTGCAAAATTTTGTCCGCTAGTGTTTGCAGTGACTGAGTAAAATACACACAGCCATTTCATAGTGTTTTAACTGCGATAATAGTGATATACATGTTAACATAATTATTAATCTTCACCTAATATCAACATTTTTTTAAAAATTAATCAAATCCTTGTAGAGAAGCCACGGAACAGGCGCAGCAAATATACTTTAAATTTGCTGTCTTCGAAAAGTATAAAAATATTATTAAAAGTTGCGTATTGTTTCGAAATGACTCACAGAGTTACTTCGATAAGCGCATTACTGCTATAACTGGCAGAAAAATTAAAGAGCTTGGCAAGAGCTTACTATTTATTACTTACTATATTACTATTTGAGATATGATTTTGTTTTCCAAGGTGAAAGCAGATATTTTTCTTCGAAGTATTAGAACATGCTTCTTCATCCTGTATTACTATGAAGCCTTACATAGTAGAAGTCAAAATTTCAGATGTACATTTTTAAAAATTATTTAATTATGAAAAATCCAGAAGTGCAGAAAGGGCATGGTGCAGCATACACTAGTTTTTAAGGTAATGATATTTTATACATGATGAGGTAAATAAAAATAATGTGTTAAATGACATTCAGTTATCTATTGATTCCAACATTAGTATTGAATATAAAGCCTTATACTTCATGGCTCTAGATTTCCACTTTATAAAATTAAAAGACTTTATAAATTAAAAGCTACAATAAAATTTTAAAGCATATTACAAAAATTCTTCACTCATATGAGTTTAAGTAGTAATTATTTTCAGTGTGCAGTAGTAACACATAACACAATACTAATATAATAACATCTTACAAAATTTTATATTAATGCACTGATGAAAAATTATAAAATTGTAACTCGTATGTGTTGATAATATAGAACGGAAAACTATAAAATGTGAAATCGTTTTAATATCTTTAAAGATTAGGAACGGCAAATAAATTTTTCAAAATATCTGGTTTCCATTTAATTTAACTATAACAAACTTTTTATGTAGAGGGGAGAAATTGAAACAAAAGACAAACCGCTATTTAAATAATATTTTAAGGAACTTCAAAATTAGCCGTTAGATAGCAGCACTATACAAAGCAAAATGATCAAGAAATGTTCATAGTGCTGCCATCTATTGCTCATAAAGAAAACAATTCATAAGAGTCAACAATAGTATTTGTTCTCGCTCATATATCGCTCAATCAGTCCTACTTTCACCATTTTACTTTCTTACAAACAATGCTGGGAAACATTTTACCTCTTTGTGAGTAATCAAACGGTAATGTATTCAATCTATTTTCCTCTCTATATAATTGCTATTAGAGAGAATTTGTATTTCATAATATGTAAATTATTACCAAAATTATAACGCACTTTATACTTTATTACCGCTCT
This sequence comes from Stegodyphus dumicola, assembly GCF_044657685.1. NCBI lineage: Eukaryota > Metazoa > Arthropoda > Arachnida > Araneae > Eresidae > Stegodyphus > Stegodyphus dumicola. The sequence continues at coordinate 175,800,753 of NC_140769.1, forward strand.
AAACTTAAAAAAAATCTTCGTATAAAGTTTAAATAGTTTGATATTCGAATAAATACATCTGGATAAAAAGCTGACAAAGAACATAAATCAGAATTAGCTGATCAAGATAAAAAGAAGTTGAAGTTTTTAACGATTCATTTTTAATTTATTATTTCTAGGATCTAAAATAATTTCTAGATTATTCTAAATTTGATATTTTATTTAGAATAACTGACAATATACATGTAATTATCTGGAAAAGTACGTCACTAAAACGACAATCTAATATTTGTTATTATACTTGAGAAATCTGTGGTGCTGCCATCTATCGACAATAGTTGTACACTTAAATTTGAAATAGTGCTCCAAAGAATAATACTTTTTTTACAATAAAATAAACATTAATAGAATCATTTAAGCATGCAAACCAAATTATTTCAAACTGATTGGCATAAATAATATTGGTAGAAATTAGCTTTATTTCTGCAATAAACTATCCTAGCCTTAAGAGTTTGTTGTTTAGTACATCTGGAGGTGTATTACGATAAAGTATAAGAGGAAGAACAGAAGATTTCAAGGCTTTTTAGTGCTAGAGGAGCTATTAATCTCAGAATGCACTTTTGTTTCCGAATCACATTCCATATTGTTGCCACTAAATGTTATCGCCATGTATTATTAAAAAGTAATAATGGCTAAATAATGAAGAGTGTGTATATTTTCATCGCAATTATGAAAAAAGACGGCATCTAGAACCACCTAAATTTTCATACACATGCCACCCGAACATATGCCTTTCGAGGCATGAATTTTGAACTTCGAATTTGCTTCTGTAACAGACCTTTTTAAGTGTAATTGAACTATTTTATTCACGCCATGAACTCATGAACTGTAACCGAACTATTTTATTTAAACGCCATCTCGTGGCGATATGAAAAAACGTCAGTCGAACTCCAGCCGCCATGATGTTAGTTTACTATGTCTCTGTTATTCAACTATTTGATGTTCCATTTGGTATATGTTTCATTTTTATGTATATTTCTTTTGTTTGTAACCGTTCCTGTGTGCTCTGTTAATAAATCCTTTTAAAGCTAGCCGGCATTAGTGTCTATTGAGGAAGGGCTACATCACACTTCTTATTTATTTCGTGTTTTGTACAAACTTAATTAATTAAATTAAGAATAACAAACTTGGCACAGTTTACAGTTCAACACTCAATCAGTTATTATCAGTTATAATCAGTTATTCTAAAGATATGCTGTTTTTAAATATTTTGATGATTTTTCTGTTGTATGTAGCGTAAGTACGAAGAATGTGATATTTAGTAATGAAGTTAAACACACAAAAATTAATTAGAAGACAGGAAAAAAAATTTGCAAGAAATCTTAGCAATAAAACTTAACATTTAGGGGTGTTGGAACGCAAAAATCTTCAAAAAATTATAATTTTGGATTTTTGCATTTTCACATTCTCTACACTTTTACCTTTCTCAAAATACCATTCTTTAATCTCTATGAAAATTAGAACTGTAAAAAAAATCTAGTTTTAATTTGTCATCGAATGCTTTGATCAATGAGGATTTTTACATAAAAGTGTGTTTTTCTTCAAACATGATTTTTTTATACTCGATGTACCTTTTCTCAGGAACTACTGCTCACAAGTATCTAAAATTTTTATTAACAAAATATTCTGTAAATTACTCTAAAATTCAAAATGTTTCAAAAGCTCATTTCAGTATAATCAGATAGGTATACTTTAATTACACAAAAAATTTCAAACGTGTATTACAGCAGATTTTGAGAAAAGGTACATCGAAATGGCCAGTTTAACATTGTCGGTATAGGGGTTGCTGATACCCCTTTATATGATAAATTCAGAAAGGACTGGAAAAAATAGGGAAATGTGTGCCAACACTTATCATTGTATCGGGAGCTCTAAACATCGCTGTTATGTTGCCTTTAAAAATTCTATGATTTTACTCTTTAATTGTGTGTGGCAAGAGCATAAAAAACCTTAAGAAAGCTTCTGGTGCAGTGCTAACATCTGAATACTCCCAGCGTTTTTAATCACCAGCTTGTTCCTCTGTAGCTAGTCGTTGCCAAATTATTGATCAAAGAACCAGATTACAAAAGGGAAGACGTTTCATGCTTTTATAGCTATTTACAAGGGGAAAAAGTAGTTACATGAATAAATTTCCTACCATGCTTTGTGAAACAACAATTATAAAACTTCTGGTCAAAAATCTCAATCAAATTTCAAATTTCGCTGATAAGCTTATAAGCTTTTTAAGTTTTACTAACGTTTATTTTATTTTAAACTTTGCTATCCTCTCTTATTTTCCATTTCCGGCCAGAATAAGCGCGAGTGGGATTTTTTTATGTTAATGAGTTTGCAGACTGTATAGGTATTTAAGAAGTGGCTTCTAGCCAAGAGAGAGAAGAGCCTTCCTGCTGCCCTGCTACGCGCGTGCTTTTTAGTCAGTTCGTGTCTGCCTTTATACTCTGCCTTTAAGGTCAGAACTTAGTTCCTGCTGATATGCTAGACGTATTGCAGTATTCGCATTTCTCTCACTACATACGTAGTGTCAAAAGGCCAATCTTCGTGTTAATAGTCTCTGTACAGAATTTAAGTTAAATTCTTATTTAGTTAAGTTCGTTATTAAGTGGATATTTCTTATTTTCTACGTTTTAGACCAAGGGAGCGCCTGTACGCCGTGAGAAATAAAGGGTAAAGTTAGCCCTTCTTATTTATGTTGTCTATTCCACGCACACACCAATATAGCTTGAGTAAGCTCACTGTTCCCATTCAGGATTTCTAGATGTTTTCCAAGGCAGTTAGAAGGAATAGTAATCCTGACAAGCTTTCCAATAAAGTTTATTTGCAGAGCTGCTATTTCATAAAAAGGAACAATTTCTGCTTAAAATGTCCAGAAAGATAATAATATTTTTAATGATAAACATAATCAATAAAATAAAATGTCCTGTTACGTTTCTATCCAAATGAATAACATTCCTCTGCTAAAAATCCTTGTCGTTATCTAAATTTATTTTTTAACTAATTAATTTTATTTATATTAATAATTGATTACTCAAATAGACAAGTTAACTTAAACCGTCTCTGGTTAAATATGTAATCTTTTTAGTATCATTTGAAAACTATTCGGTGGGTATGAATCCTGTTCTGTCTTCATAGCTGAAGATATACTTTGCTATTGAACATGCTTTGACTTATTCAACATGCTTCATTATATTCAACATGCTTTATCCAGTAAAAGGGATATGTTATGTAATTATAATCTATTGGGTATGTGAAAAATTTCTACACATTTTCGATAGGTCACTGGGTGTGTTCTGGCGTAACAAATGGTGCTCCGAGAGCTAGAATCGATTGTCATGTTATCGGGAGAGCATTACAGCAGCAGAAGGCAGTGAATGTGGACTAGTTCCTTGCACAGACCGTACAGAAATTAGCGAAAATCTTCCAGGTACACAAAAACAACAGTGGCAAAAAGTCTTGTGGCACTGAGTTTCACCACAAAGTTTGATCGTTAGGTTCCACATCAGTTGCAACTCTTCGAGAGGGGCGAATCATGATGCGTGTTTTTTTGCTTTTCAGTACAAAAAATAATTACGTTCTCCATATTTTCTTAGACTTTTTAGCGTATGATTTAGAAACTTCTTATTTACGGTAGCAGTGTAAAATGTATCTGTTATTGTGAAGAAAGTCAATCCATACCAAATACGTCAATGAAAGACCGAATATTTGACTTTTTATATTTTATACATTCTGACCATCACCGGTGTATGTTGACAAGCACAGATATGCTGTGGTGGAGGTCGAAACAAAAAGTCGAGAAAACAGAGAGGCGTTGTAAAAGGAAGGAACTCTTGTGCAATTCAAAGTGTCATTTGTTTAAGTTAACGCAATAAATAAGACTCATCAATCACGGGATGCAGATTTATTTATTGCGACAATTAATAGCATCAATCACGTGATTATTGGTGTCATTAAACTTTTCTTGTTTAGAATGTACCGTTCGTTTTAAGCTCAAAAGTTTATTTACATCTTTTTTTATTTAAGGTTTCTCCTATTTTGACATATATCATAATACGTTTTAATAATAAAGTATGATTTCAAAACTAAAAAAATATTTTTATTCAACATTCACCATCAGTGCATGGTGAATGTCGACATTTGCCGGTTTAAGTGAGAAATAAAGATATTTAAAAAATGTTTCGAACATACACTAAGTGACTATGTGAATGTTGACATTCACCAGAGAATATCCACATTCTCCAGATTTCGATCTTTCACGGTATCATATGTATAAACAGGAAATTATTTTATGTAAATAAGTAGAATATTATTGAAATTTATAATGCGTAATATAATAACATCAATAAGTCTTTATGAGTGCTTTTTAATGTGCTATATTTATTGTTCAAGCCATTCAAGTCTTTAGACATAGTATACACTGCGCAGTTTTCCCTTCCTGTTTTCAATCAGTAAAATTAGTAAAAAAAGGGGAAAGAATATGTATATATGAAAGGGGATTTTTAGCATTACCAACTGTAAATACCACCGTAATTCCTTACAGTAAGTTTAATATATCTGTAAGGTTTCACTACTGTCATTATTTAACCATTTATTTATTTATTTATTTATTTTTTATTCAAGAAAAGAACTGGGTTTAACCACCGTCATTATTTAAAAATTTATTATTTTATTGAAGAAAATTAAATTCGAGTTTGTAAAAGTCATTAAATGCTTTTTCTCCAAATGGCAAGCATTTGGCATTATAGACGCTGGCCACTACTTTAAGACAAGAAGCGGTGGTCCTTTGCCAGACAATATGCAACCATGCCTTCTCCGGGATTCGAGCGCGGGGCCCTTCAGTTTGGCTCGTCTGGGTGGCTCATTAAATTATGTAATTGTATAGTTTTGAATAATTATCAGTTTATCAGTTGTTATAATAGTCAGTTTTCAGTACTGGGAAACTGACTGTGCAGATGGGAACAGAAGACTAATCAAATTTTTAGGTATTATATATTCAATATCCTTAAAATCCTTAAACTATTTTGAATATCTTGATAGTAATTTTTAAAAAGAGGCAGATTTTTCCTCTGTAATCTTCTGTATTGAAGCATTATTTAAGTTACATATTTTCAGATATATCTAAGAAATATTTAACAAACTGCAGTTCTAATGAAACAAAATCTGAATAAAGCTCAGTAAGACATATAATAGATCCTGAGGACATCTCTGGGATATGAGATGCTGTGAATACTGCATAACTCCTTACCAACATCTCTCATAAGGACCACATGAGAAGATTCTGAAGATATCCCAGGGAGATTATAAGTAGAATTTTAACATTCAAACTTACGGCATTCTCTCACGGCATTTTAACTCACGGCATTCTCATATTATGTTACGGGGACCGACTGAGGACATCCCGGGATGCGACATATTGCAACTCAACTAATTTCTTGAGAAAGTCAGGGAGGTATTTCGGGATGTTTAAGGATGTGTGATGAAGACAAGTGCAACATTATCAGGATCCTGAAAATGTTTTTATACTATATGGAATGCAGGTATATAATGATGCAAACACTTTAGTAAATTCCAAGCACCAAAATATTATTTTCATTTTGAAGCAGTCTCTTTATTTTGTAGCGCATAAGCATATTTCATAAAATCATAACAAGTTTTTGCAGAAGTTGGCAAAGTACGAGTATATAAAAGAAGAAAAAGCATAATTGAGGCCCTTAACTGAAAATTTTAGAGCATAGCTGCATATTTCTCATGCACCGAAAGAGCAACTAAGCGTATTGTTATGCTATTGGGGTAGATATAAAATGGAGAAATTTATTTCTAGACTGAGTGACATAGTATTGCTTTAATATTGTTGGCTACTAAAGTTTTATTGTAAATACACCATTTTTATTTCTATTTTCGCATTATGTAAGTATGTGCGTTACTCGTGTTACGTATTAGAATCATGTAACTTAACTCTGAAATGCACCCAGAGATTCATTATAAGTTTGTTATTAATCGTAGAAGAAGTGAAGTATCCGAATTAAAAAAAAAATCTGATGTGTACACCACATGACTTCCTTGTACGGAATATTAAATTATACGCATTTTTTTTTTGCATTTCATTTAAACTTATTGGATTGAATTAAATCTATTTCGCCGACAGCGCATAAACCACAATAGAATAAATGCATTCTTTAAAATTCACTCTAGTATTTGTTTACCATAGCGACACTCTGGCGCTAGATTCACTTAACAGTATTAATAATTATATAAAAGTTAACTTATATAATAATTATATAAAGGAAACTAAGTTAACTGTTATATAATCCAATAATTATATAACAGTTAACTTATATATTTCGTTCATATTACAACTCATAATGCAGAAAATTTATATCATTTAAAGAATATAATTATCTAATCGTTGCCACATGTTCTATTCAAATACTATAATAAAGCTATAATGATGTATAAAAGAAATTAAGAAAACAAAACAAAAAAGAAACAGTTTTTCACAGACGATTGAGTATTTCTCATTTAATTAATTCAGTTCTCACTTCGCGAGAAGGCAAAAATACATAAAAACTCAAAATATCTATATTAAAAATTACGAAGAAAATCTCAAACACTTATTTTCTCGAAAAAATTCCAGAAAGAATTAAGCATGATTTAATTCGCAATAATAAATGAATGCGTTATCTTTGTTGTTGCGAAGCTAAGTGTCTCTAGATTGGCAGCAAATCCACTAGTCTCCTGTTTCAAATGTAAACATCAATGGCCGCCATTAAAAACAGGCTTAGCGGCAGTTAAACAACTTTAAAATTGTAGATAATTCTAAAAATATTGCACGCAGATTTACTAAAGGCATAAAATCCTTAACCGGAAGATAAAAACAACATAATTCAACCATTTTTAAAGCAAAAAATGTACAATTTACAAACATATAAGAGTAAAGAAACTGAGATCACTGAGCCGGGTAACAGAGTGGATATATATATAAATATATTTATATACGTTTGGTGCGGCCGATTGCAACCAAAATACGAGGTGCACATCTACATGTTATAGCAGTCCTATATACAAAATTTCAACGTTCTGAGGCTACTCGTTTTTGAGTTATGCGAGATACGTACGTACATACGTTCGTACAGACGCCACGAAAAATTTATTTTAAAGCAGTTTTATAATTTTTTTGAAAAAAAAAAGTCTTTTATTCTGTCCTTACGTACAGATATCACGCAAAAACATCGTTAAATTGCATTCGATAGCGGTCAAAATGGATATTTTCGTTGAAATATGCTGCCTGAAACTTTTCGCGATTACAATACTTCCTTTTTACTTCGTACAAGGAAGTAAAAATAGTGTATATTATTGCCAATTACAATTAAAATTCTATACTTATATATATCTTACATATCTTACATATTCTTGCGTGCATGCGAGTTCGTAATAAATTGAATGCAGAAGTCCGATGAAAAGTGAATAAAATTTATTCTTATCACAACAAATAAAACAAAATGCTGAAATTTCCTCAGAGATATTCGTACAATATTGTATATCTCCCAGTAGTTATATTTTAAGCTACTAAAATATAAATAGAACTCAAATATATATATATATATATATATATATATATATTCTTTCTTTCTATAATATATATATAATATATATAATATATATATATATACTCTTTCTTTATATATATATATATATATAAAGAAAGAAAGAAAGCAAAAAACTACAATTACGAAATATTTATTAATTAAAATGTTGAATGCGCGTGCTCCTGCATTTTAATTTTTCCGGCGTAGCTTTCTCTTCAAATAAGTATTGTGCTGCATTGCACTGGAATATAAAACAATTTTAATTAAAAATTCTACTAAAAATAGCTAACTAAATACAAAAACCGTAACAACATATTATCTTTTGCATAATATAATGTCTGGTGTATCATAATCTTTGGTGTTGCGTACCAAAATGCTCATCAATTGATCTATAAAACACAGAAGTCTAATTTTAAGACTCCCTCCAGAATGGTTTTTGATATTTCAGCTTTAAATGAGATTCTGTGATCATGATAAGTTGAATGAGGAAAGCAATTGTGAATCCTTTTATTTGATACATCAATACTGAAATATTGAGTCTTTAAACTTTGAACATCAAATACAGAACCCGGTTTAGACGTTTCTTGTTATACATTTATTATTTTTGCGTGCGACGGGTCTGTAGTAGCTAGAATGCAGATAGGTCCGATGATAGGTTAATAAAAATTTATTTTATCAAAATAAACACTTCAAAGTTCCAGAAATACTCCTACAGGAGTTCACAGTATTACAGAGTACAATCAGTAGTTACGCATCAAACTACTAGGAAAGTTAAACACAACGCAATGCAAAATGCACCTAAACAGAAAGCTAACTGTGATATCTCAGATCACGCAGAACTAACAACTCGCTACAGCAATAAATAAGCAACTGAGAGCAGATGTTCTTTCTTCGACCTTAAACAGTTTTCAACCGGCCGCAGAGATATTTCTAGTACATTCTGCTTCTCGAAACTACTGGAAAGCAATATGAATGTGAAATTACGGTCACAGTTAACGTAGTGGTGCTTTCCATTTATTCAATTTCAGTACATATTACGGTGATACGGAACCGAATCAAAATGCCACCAAATGGTCGCCAAATTTGGCAACTTCTGGAAATTTCTCGCCAAATTACCGAGTTACTCATTTACTCAATGTTAAATGCACATGCTCCTATATTCTTACTTTTCTGCATAGCTTCTCTTTATATTTTTCATGTTACAAAAGAAATACAATTTTACTTATAATTCTACTAAAATTACCTATCTAAGTACAAAATTCGCAGCAGTATTTTCTGAAATATTTATTGTGGAATTTTTTAAATGGTGTATTGTCAAAAAGCTGAAAAAAATTTAAGGATCATTTTGTTTGAAGTAGGAATATATTTTACTAATCACTCAGTTACAGTAGACACTTTGCATTATATTGCACTATGCCCGCATCAGACCGTGGTGTTGAAGAAGAAAGGCACTATACAAACGAAAAATTTGGTAAATCAGTTTCATCATATGCACGAAACTATAAAACATTTTGTAATATTGATAGGCACAAAGAAGGATCTTTGTAATAATCAAAAGAAATCCAGAGAAAATATATGAAAAAGAAATTTCAAAAAGATGAATCTTAAAAAAGGAATTAAAGAATTACGCAGAATCCTTAGACCTTGCAACAGAAACTTGCTGATATGAAGTCTGACTTAACCAATCCAAATGAAAGAGATAATTCACATAAAATAAGTAACTCTAAAGGCCCGTTCCCACTGGGGTTTATCTGAGCTAACGGAATCAGTTCTATGTGTCGACTAGCTCCGCTGTGCCTGCAGTTCAGATTTTTCAACTTGCCACCCTATGGGAAAAAACTGGTTTTGGAGATGGGTCGGCTGCGTCAATTGTGTTCGTTAGCTCAGATAAACCCCAGTGGGAACGCAGCTTTAAACTCAATCATATTCGGTCTTTTTTAATTCATATTTTAGTGGCAAATGTACATTTAACAGCGAAATCAAATGACCTCTGGATCTCAATATATTTTGTGCAAAATAGCATGCTAGTAAATCTCTGTATAAGATAGGCTTTTCATTAATTAAACAATAGCATAGGAAACTTTATGAAGAGAAGTGATAAGAGAAACCGAAGAATATCATTTGTTATGTAAAATAACATGAATATGTTCTGAAATATAGACATACGGCATCCGTGAGAGACGCTCATATACTAGCAAATTTGAATCAGATGGAGTCAATGTAGCCAATCACGATAGGAGCTCTTTTGTGACAACGGTAAATCGTTTTATTTATGCGGAGTAAACTCGTATTCTGGCTTCGACAAGCACTTGGTTCCCAAGGGCAACCGGACGTTTCCATCGCACTTTCACTCAATAACAATAGATGTCGTCACGAGCTAAAAACACCGAAAGCACAACAGAGCGAATCATCATTTAACAACCTCTTCGCGTACTGCTGCAGACGTATATAGTAAATGCAATGTAGTCAACAGAGGCTGTTCACACATTTTTTAGTTGATTTTGCTTCGCTATAAAAAAATCGTCTGCTTGGAAATTTTTTTTAACTGCAACTATATTTTTTGAAAGTATAAATTACAGTCTCCTGCGTGACAGTTTTGTTATCATGCAAAATGGCGCTTTTAAAGGAGCAATGGATGGAAGGCTACGTTTGTGTTCTTTCAGAAGAAAAATAATTTGTATCCAATCATTGAAAAACGTCTGGAAAGCCATATGTTTTTATATAAAGCTAAGATAAATAAATATAAAGCTAGGATAGGTAATATTGTCAACAAGGAAGGGAAAATGTTAAAGTTCGGCTTCAAATGGAAAAATTGTTCCAAATACATATCTAAGGAAAAAATGGAATATTTCGAATTTTGCGAATCTAAGATTTTTAACGTTAAAAGAAAATCGGTTAAGTCAAAGGAACACTGCCTCAAAATTACTAAAGTGCTCAGTGTCAACTGTAAACAAAGTGATTAATGCTGATTTGAATCTTAAAAAGACGAAAAAACATGTTGTCTGTCGTCTTTCTCCACGATATATTGCTGCAGAGTTCTTTTAAATTACGTCCAAAGGGGCGTTTTAACATTTTGTGTGTTACCTTTCTTTATTAAATATCATGTTCCTCGCACTTAAACCATAAGATCCAGTGCAACAGCAATATCGCAAAATAGTTTTAAAACGAGCATATCTTTAGAATTTCCGATACAGAGACTCACGCGCTGGAGATAAAAATGTTTTTTCTGCACAACGTTGCCATTGCTCGCTTTGAAATCCTTGAGTTTGTTAATCAAAAATTCGTCAAAGTTTTAAAAAATAGGAAATCGATCATAAAACAAATTTCAAATTTCAAATTTGGTCTTCCACATGCTCATATTCGTTGGAGGATTACGTTATTCAAAATTCGATGACTCTATGTACCGTTGTTTTATCACAATACGAGAAATATACATACATTTATGCAGATTTTTCATTATTTAATTTCTTCAAATATAATGCAGGACTCTCTTTTATACATTTTGTGGCAACAGTTTGAAAAGTGAACCGACATTTATGAGTCCGAGGCAAAATGCCAAAACGAAACTAATAGTCCTTCGGGATTCAAATCCCTTTGGACTAAAAAAAAAAAAAAAAAAAAAAAAAAAAAAAAAAAAAAATTATAAAACTGCTTTAAAATGAATTCTGAAGAGAATATTTCGTGGCGTCTGTACGAACGTATGAACGTACGTACGTACGTATCTCGCATAACTCAAAAACGAGTAGCCTCAGAACGTTGAAAATTTGTATATAGGACTACTATAACATGTAGATGTGTACCTCGTATTTTCGTTCCAATCGGCCGCACCAAACTTATATAAATATATATATATATATATATATCCACTCTGCTACCCGGCTCAGTGATCTCAGTTTCTTTACTCTTATACGATTGTAAATTGTACATTTTTTGCTTTAAAAATGATTGAATTGTGCTGTTCTTATCTTCCGGTTAAGGTTTTTATACCTTTAGTAAATCTGTATGCAATATTTTTAGAATTATCTACAATTTTAAAGTTGTTTAAGTGCCGCTAAGCATAATAATTTTTTTGATGGCCGCCATTGCTTGTTTACATTTGAAACTGCAGGATAGTGGATTTGTTGCCAATCTAGAGAAACTTAGCTTCGCAACAACAAAGATAACGCCTTCATTTATTATTGCGAATTAAATCATGCTTAATCCTTTCTGGAATTTTTTCGAGGAAATTAGCTTTAAGATTTACTTCGTAATTTTTAATACATATATTTTGAGTTTTTATGTATTTTTGCCTTGTCGCGAAGTGAGAACTGAATTAATTGAATGAGAAATACTCAATCATCTGTGAAAAACTGTTTCTTTTTTGTTTTGTTTGCTTAGTTTCTTTTATACATCATTCTAGCTTTATTATAGTATTTGAATAGAACATGTGGCAACGATTAGATAATTCTTTAAGAGTTCTAATATGAACGAAATATAATACTGTTAAGTGAACCTAGCGCCAGAGTGTCGCTATGGTAAACAAATAGAGTGAATTTTAAAGAATGCATTTATTCTATTGTGATTTATGCGCTGTCGGCGATGCAGATTTAATTCAGTCCAATAAGTTTAAATGAAATGCAAGAAAAAATGCGTATAATTTAATATTCCATACAAGGAAGTCATGTGGTGTACATATCAGATTTTTTTTTTTTTTTTTTTACAGTTCTTTTCCGTGTTCCAACATCAATCATCCGAGTTATTATGGACTGTACTCAACAAACGTATATCCTTCTTGTCTTTCCAATTCACAACCTCATTTTTTCTCTTTTTCTGCTGAGTAGACGCTGAAGCCATCTCTTACTGTCTTGTATCTTATGTAAAATGGCGGGAATGTTCATAAAACCCGGAGCAAATTCAATTAGAAATAGAATACCTGATTAGTGCTACCCTCTAGGAGGTATTAGAACAAACAAAAATAAAAACTCAAACAAGTAAACATTTAGAAAGCGTTTTAAACGTTTAAAAGTTTTAAAATCTAGAACTCTTGAGGCCGCTTTGCGGAAATTTCACTTGAACGCGCTAGATGCGTTACGGACGACGAAGAGGTTCAGTAACTTAAATATTAAACGTCATTATTATTTGCAGACGTTACTATGTATTAAGCTAGTTATTTCAACTTAAGCTATTTTAAATACCCGGAAGTGGCGGCGTTTACTTGTACGCAAAAATTGTATATTTAAAGTAAAAAGGTTATTGTAAACCTTTTGAAGAATTTTCTCATAAATTTTAGATGGAGCGAAAGTCCTTTTTCAGCCTCTTAAAGTCAGGAAGACTTTTATTTAATTTCTACATGACTACAAGACTTATTATTCAAGTGCATATTTTTCGTTTAAGATGTATTTTAAATCAAATTTTCACCGATAGATGATGTGGTGTAACTAATAACGTGAAAATTTGAAAGTTGTATCCTTACAAAGAAGACGTGCGACTGACAGCTCATGATCGACTAAATTATTAGTAAAACTGGTAATAACGAATAAATTCAAACGAATAAATGTTACATTTCGTTAATGTTTCTCATTCTGTTCTTACAATACAATACTAACATCCTCATCGGTGAAAGTTTAAAATAACATATATCTTATTCCTATCACCCTTAAAAATATTTATCACGGTAATAGATCTCTCGATGCGAACAGCATTTTGAAACACTAAATTGCTTATTTTGCATTATTATATTGATTTTTTAAAATACGTCTAAATGTTTTGGGATATATATATATATGTGTGTATATATACTATATGAACTCCGTAGATTGAAGATGTCACACAAGAAAACAATTAAAGATTTAAATATTATACTTTAACGTGAAACAAACATTTTCTTTTGCTATGAAAGCTAACAAATACGTGAGGAATTATCTGAATTTTTTAAATGCTTGCTCTGCGGATAAAATAAATATGGCTTCTCCAAAAATACGGCAAAAAACAAATATGGTTTTACAATTAAGACATAATAACACGCCGAATAAATAAAACCTTTGTCGGCCTTTGAAATGATAATATCCGGGTTAGAATGAATTTCGCGCATTGTAGCTCTTTCTCTCGCAGTTTCAAATCAAATCTAATCAAAAACCTTCGAGTCGCGTTTCAAGAATTCTGTTAAATTGCCAAGCTTCGGTCCGTGATAAGGGATACACGTCAACAATTGTCCAAAATTGAACATGAACTCTATAAGCTTCATCTGGAACTCGCTAAATCATATCCAAAATTCACTGCCCTTGAACAAAAGTCTTGGTCTAGAACGGAGAATGCAGTTATCCGTCATAAGAACACCCTTGCAGTTAAATTCGAAAAACTTCTTTTACAGTCTTCCAGTTCAAGTAGCTCAAAAAATCTTCCCATTGTAAACATCAAGCCAATAGTTAATATTTCTAATGTTAGTCTTTCAGAAGGACAAGAGAGAATTCTAAAATATAATTTTAACTTCTCACAAACCTGTAAACCCTCGATTCCAAAGATTTTGGCTCCTATCGAAAAAGCTTTCAAGTTCAGTAAAGTTTCAGATTCACAAAAAGAAATGATTAGGCATCTTATCGCTCATAATGTGAAATTCAATAATAAACCTTTGAAACCAAATCTAACTGCGAGAGAAAGAGCTACAATGCGCGAAATTCATTCTAACCCGGATATTATCATTTCAAAGGCCGACAAAGGTGGCCAGATAGTCGTCATGGATAAGAACACTTACATCGATGGTGTCACTAAACTCTTAAACGAAGGACCATATAATCCGATCCCTAAAGATCCTTCACCTTCGGACTTGTCCAAAATAAAAACTGCGATCAAATCTTCGCAAATCATTTCAAGCAACTTAAAACATTCGCTTATTCCATCTGTTGCGAATTGTGCCAGATTATATGCTCTTCACAAAATTCATAAAAGTGGTATTCCTTTCCGCCCTATTGTATCAAATTTAGGCACTGCCTCGTATCCATTAGCTAAATATTTAGTTTCTAGATTTTCCACTCTATTAGACAATAACATTTACACCATAAAAAATTCAATAGAGTTTGTAAAAAAGGTTAAAAACATTTCTCCTAGTAATTTACTCATGGTTTCTTTTGATGTAAAATCATTATTCACCAATGTCCCAGTGGAGGGTGCATTAAGATGTCTAGAAACCAGACTTCGCGAATTTCATTTCTCTTGCATCGAAATTGATGAGCTAATTTCTCTCACTCAACTCTGTTTGAAACAAACACATTTTGTTTTCCAAAATAAATATTACAAGCAAACTGAGGGATTAGCCATGGGAAGCCCCCTCAGTCCCATCCTGGCTGATATCTACATGCATTATTATGAATCAAAATTGTTTGAAACTTTAAACTTCCCGGCATGGTTCCGCTACGTAGACGATACTTTTACCCTGTTTGAAGGTAATAAAGATGATTTAAATAAAGTTCTTTCAACAATGAATTCTATTGATCCTGCTATTCAGTTCACTTTTGAACCTGAGACTTGCAATTCTCTTCCGTTTCTCGACATTCTGGTCACACGTAACACATCCAACTTCAGTACTACAGTTTACCGTAAACCTTCATCGGTTTGCCTTCCACCACACTTTAAATCATGTCATCCGACTAAACAAAAGTTAGCTTCATTTTATTCCTATGTTTTCCGTGCTCTTCAAGTTTGCTCCTCCAAACTAGCCCTTGATGAAGAACTAAATTATTTAAAAGCAATAGCTATTGACAGGGGCTTTTCACCCAACATTATTAATCAAGCAGTTAAAAAATTGTCATCTCAACACACTAAAAGCCACACTCTTATTTTAGGAGATTATAAAAATTCTGTTGTCATTCCCTTCTTTCCATCAATTAGCTATAAAGTTGCACATATTTTGCAGAAATTTAACTTTCGGGTTGTTTATTCTCCCATCAATAAAATTCCAACTTCTATACTCAAGGACCCCATTCCGGATATGAATTCCTGGGGTATTTATAGGATTCCTTGCCAGTGTGGTTTAATTTACATTGGTCAAACTAAGAGAGCCTTAAAATTTCGCGTCAAAGAACATGAGGCATATGTTAGAAAAAAGGAAACACAGAAGTCTTCTGTTGCTCAACATTGTTGGTCCGAAAATCACACTTTCAAATTTTCTGCTGCCAAAATTATTCAAAAAACATCTTCCATTGGAGAACTGGATTTTCTAGAGGCATTTCACATCCATAAAAATCTTTCTGTTCTAGTTAACGATCCTAATTCCAATCCAAATCTGCCTTCGGCTTTTAGAGAAATTATGTTTTAGTTCTGGTTTCGCCAACAGATGGCGCCACTTGCTTATTCTTGTCCAGGCTTTCTTATCTTATCTAATCATTATTTCCTATCTTGTTCATTTGCGGTTTTGCAGCTGAAGATGATGGTTCGGTAAAACCATCGAAACTAGTCCTGTGAAAATTTTGTGAATATAACGCTGATTTTTGTTGTTTGACTTCTGAATTAGTATGGTTTTACAATTTGACTAGTAGGGTATTAAGAAAAATGGCTTAACTTTCAATCTCTCCCTATCTTCCATGTCTTTCCTTAGGAAAACAAATTCTACGAAACAAAACTATGGAAACCAAAAGTATGGAATTTATTATGGGTTGAAATTATAATTAGATATGCATCTCCTGTTTCCAAACATTCGAGAGATGTTTTCAAGTATTTTTAGTTTAAAGGGGCGTTTGCCTAGAAGGGCTATTAGTCTCGAAACGGCATTTTGCATCGAATTACTACAAGCGTTGAATCACTTTTGAAACTATTGCTATCAAATATTATTGCCTTATATTATATTTAAGGAATTTAAATAATGAAAAATCTGCATGAATGTATGGTTTTTTTCTTGCATTGTGAAAAAAACTACGGTAACTAGAGCCCTCAAATTTTGAATAGCGTAAGTCTTCCATCGGAATATGGGCACCTGGGAGCTCGAATTTTGAATTTCGAATTTGTTTTATTATTTATCTCATATTTTGTAAAACTTTAACGATTTTTTCTTAAAAAACTCAACGATTTCAAAGCGAGCAGTGGCAACACTGTACGGAATAAAACATTTTTATGTCCAGCGTGTGAAACTGTCTATAGGAAATTCTAAAGATATGCTGTCTGTAAATATTTTTAGCTCAAAGGAACGTTAGCCCAAATGCTCTCGAAATGTGTATATACGTGTGAATGGAAAAAAAAAAAAAAAAAAAAAAAAAAACACCTTTGGGCGTAATATAAGTTTTGAAAGCTTTCAGATTTTTTATTACATTATTTTATGATAAGGTCGAAATAATGGACTGAACAAGACAGTGTCAAATATAAAATGTAAATTAAGAGAATGGCATAAAAATCTTCTTAAGTTTTAAGTAAATATAAATATTACTTATAACACATATATTATTTTATAATATTATTTATGAAAAGTATTACTTTTGCATCAAACTACGCTGTTAAAGATATATTTATGATGTAATATATATATAGGTACTCTCCTATCGTACGAAAAATACATTTCGGATTCTCAAAATAAAAATGTACCTAGTTGACGCCCTTTGAATCTGAAAACTAAAGAGCATAAAGCAAAAATGAAATAATAGTAACTTACCCTGATCATAATGATAAAATTGATTATAGTACTAAAATAAGTTTCAGCAGAATCATACAGAAAGCAGTTTAAAAAGTTTCAGAATTGACTATAAGTAAGCAGTATTATAAACAGGAACGATTTGATCATGGCGCCATCTATTAGTTATCAGAAGACAAATTTTCACTTTGATTAAATCTTAGTCTACGCAATTTTTCCCATAATTCAGTTCCTCTATCTTACATTTAAAGAAAATACTGACAAATTTCTGATCCATCAACTGTAAAAAGCAAAATACTTTTTTGTAATTTAATCATAAGATGTAAAAAGTGGCTATGTTACAAACATCGTATTTTACAGGAGTAAACAAAAAAACTATCCATTTCATTACATATCAGAAGTCAACAACAAAAAATTATGAGATCAATGTAACTAAAATACATGAAATTTAGTGTTTTTTAAACATCTTCTGTCATTGCTGTAAAGAATGCAAGAGTTTTTTTTTTCGGGGGGGGGGGAGTCGCTTCTGTAAAATTTAACGTTTCTCATAGCACCTTTTATAAATTTAGTTGCATTCTGGCTTATTACATACAATACAAAATTGTATGCAATGATACTCTAAGTAATGCACAGAAACTTCAGGGAGCATATATGGAAATCCAATTATCAGCACTGCTTATTTTGAAGATCGAAGAAATTTTTGGCCCTTTTCGGTCCTTCGCGTTCTGGATACCTGCAAGATGTAAAGAGTTACAAAATTCAGTACGTCCTATATGAAAAGTATTCTGAAAAACTTATTAATTGAAAATTATTCAAAGGCAGTAAGAGTAATGGAATTTATTATAGAACTTTTGTAATATTACACTTATGCCATAGAATTTGATCGATATAAATGGCAGCAATAGTGCTGCCATCTAGCGTTATTAGTGTATCACAATTTCCTCAAAATGATTATTTTTATGTGCAGTAGAACTTCAAATATCCGGTCTAAGTAGAACCCTAACCTACACAGATAGTGCAAGATTTTAGTCATTCGGCCTTTTTTTTTTTATGAAAAATAATTGCAAAAAGTGCATTTTTTTGCACTTCTGCAGCTGAAGAAAAAGTTCGATATTTAAACCTACGAAACTATTGTTACAAATTTATGAATATTATGCTGATTCTTGTTGTTTTAACTTCTCCAATAATCATCATGCTGAATAGTCAGCATGTTATTTTAACTTACATCACTCTACCGTATTAAAAAGCACGAAAAATGATACATAAAGAAATAATCAACGAGTTTATTTAGGCCTAGAGAAAAGAATTTGAATAATATAGTATTTGAATGTTTACTGTCGGGATTTGTGGAGGATTGAGAGAGTACTATTAATAAGAATTATAGTTGGATTGATTTTAATTTATACTTGAAATTCAAGAGAAAAAGATTTTTCTCCGAATAACATATCATCCTAAGATATCAATATACCATTTAAGTGTTTTCTGCAAAACAAAGACGAAGGTTTTGAGAAATATGAAAAAATTATCTACTAACCGACAAAGTAATTTGCAAAATATTGTTCCATTTTCTTTCAATTTTATGTTTTTAATTTAATACTTTCTTAAGTTTTTTTCTTCTGTTATCTCTGATAGAACTTTAAATGTTATCCAAGTGAAATTACTATCTATAGTTAAGACTGGAGGGAATAATGGAAAATAATGGAAAGAGATTTTTAAAACATAAAATGTGAAAGGATATGTAAAAAGGATGTTTTTAAAGCTTAACTGTAATGAAAAATAATTAGTTAAAAATATTACACAAAATCATTTTTGAAATTTTGTTTATCTTACTAATCAGAAAATTGCAAAATGTTTTTCCGATTTAAAAAAGCGAGATGCTTAATTTTGGTGATACACGACTTCATTTCTATACAGTAAGCCATTGTAGAGCGGGAATGAGGTCATTAATATGTTGTGCGTAAGGCAAAACGGCGTTTCTCAAAGTTAACCTTGTACAGGAGAAATGAGTTAAGTATAATCCAGATTTAAAAAATGTATTTAATTTAAATAAACCTAACAACGTTGTTATCAAAAGAAAAAGCTGAAACAAATGCTAATCGTTAGGATTTTTATCATTGCTTAATAGTGTGTAAAATTAATTTTTTGAAAATGCTAATGATTTTTGCGTGAGATCATGACTCATAAGCTCATTAAAAGTTGTGTTGTAAGAATAGCAAAATATTTCAATGCTTTTCACAAAGTGTCTTCCGTTTACATCATTTGAATCAGTCTATAATACAAAATCAGACAGTTTTTGTCCCTTTTTAACTATACATTTAACTTCTTGTAAATTAAAGAAGTTTTATTTTGTTCTTCAGTATGACTGCTTTCAGTGTCCGTTAGTGCTATAATATCACCCCGTTCTTAATTTTCCCTTTACAGATTAATTATTTGTCTTCTCCTTTTTCCGCGTATGAAAATCCTTCGCCGTCAATTGCTTTTGCATTTGCACGATTTCTTTTGTTTTATATTCAGTCGATGTAAATTCTTTAAAATTGTTGATAATTTCTGGTCACAGCTGATGCCAACAAGCATTCATACTTTGCTACTTTTGTATCATACTGGTTCACAGCAGGAGATTTCTTATTCTGTTCTTGACAGTTTTTTAATGAGTCCCAGACGGGCCTGGCGGAAGTTTTCTCTAAAGGAGGTAGAAATAGATGGACAAGCATTCAGTGTTGATAAATGAACGTTAAACCGCGTATAAATAAAAATTCTAGAGTTAGACAAATTAAATAAAAATGATTAAGACAAAGCTTACATGCAAATCCGAGTTCTGTAATGATTTATTATATTATGCATTTAAATGCATAATTTCGACCAGAACATTTGCTTATCATATGAAGAAAGACGAATATGAACATTCGAAGAAACCTACGGAACGTTCGGAAGACGAACACGAATATAGGAAGTTTCAAGAAGAAGTAAACTAACAACAATTTTTTTTTTTTTTTTTTTTCAAATGACAGTTTTTTTTCAGCTCGCTAACAGATGGCACCACAAAGAGTTTACTCACTTCGGAAGCAAAAAGAATAGTGCTGCCATCTCTTGGTTCAGTTTGAAACTACATTTTGAAGTTAATTGTTACGATTAGTTTTAAATGGAAAGAAACTGCCCTTATCATTAAATGTAAATGAGTGATTTAAAAATTAAGCATAAAATAACAGTTTTAAATAAAAATTTTTGCAACATTTCTCTTAAAATAAATGCATACTTAAATAAATGCATTCCATACTTTTTTTTTTTTTAATTTGCCAAGGGATGAAGTGCCTTCAGTTCCTATTTATTCTACATTTTATATTCAAGTTGTTCGATAAAATAATTTTGTTTATCTTCTTACATTCTGTTAATAAAATACTTGTTATTAAACACTTAAAATTATTTTTAATGATTGGGCTTATATTGTTTCTCTGAGTAGCTACCTTTTTCTTAATTCTTTATTTTATGGCTATACATTTCATATATATGCATGTATTACTTTTCATAATAGAAAACTTGAAAAAACAAAAGAATGCAAACGTTTGCATAATATAAGCAATATAAAAGATTTTATAATCCATTATCAAGAAAATAACTTCTTTTAGCATGTGGAAGGCAGATATAGCTATAAATTTCTGACAAGGAACGCAATTCTGATAGAAATTGCTTTACATTAAAGAAATAAATTGAAAGTTGTCAGTCAGATGTGCTATCTAGTTTACTAAGCTCTAAAATTCTTACTTGCTTAGGTTACAGCGGTAAAAACACAGTACCGAAAAATGTAAAATTTTCAAAATGAAAACTGTAATTATTAGAGATTTTACTACTTGGTTTATAAAAGAAATTGCAGTTGCAATAAAATATTAATATTAAAATACTGATCTTCTGTCATCAAACAACGCCCGACTAAGACAGCGTTACAAATTTTGTATACATGTTAGTACAAATTTTAGTTTTTATATAAATTGTAGTATCTTTTGTATAATTTAAATTAAAGTTCTCAAGATTGTGATGTTCCACCGAAAAAATTAGGTTGAAGGGGTAAGTCCATTTAACACTGAAGTAAATGGCTATCTCTCTATACCGGTGAGATAGTGCCCAGCTGGCGATGGTTTTGGTGATTACTTTTTGTGAATAAATTTGATAAGAAATTAACAAAAGGCACCAGACTTCGCAAACATATGGTGACGTTTGGGTTCGATCCGTATATAACTGTATACGGTCGAATATATAGTAGAAGAAGTAAATAAACAACAGATTTTTCAAAAGACGATTTCTTTTCAGCTCGCTAACAGATGGCATCACAAACAATTTACTAACTTCGGAAGCAAAAAGCAAAGTGCTGCCATCTCTTGGTCAAGTTTGAAACTACATTTTGAAGATAAACGTTACGACTAGTTTTAAATGGAAAGAAACTGCCCATGTCTTTAAAAGATGGCAATTTCGAGAAAATATGGCATTTTATGGAATGGAATGGCAATCTGGAGAATACGGTAAAATGGAAGTTAGTTAAATATGGCAATTTCGAGAAATCGAAGGTACTGGAAATTTTTCGGTGGAAGGAGGAAAACTATATAAGACTGGACGCAGCATCAACTCAGTGTACTTGCTAGTGCCTTTTCAACATCAGCATCAGTTCAGTGTATCTGTTAGTGCTGGCTTTTTGTACCTGTCGGTCTGTCTTCGGTGTGTCTCTGACATGACAGACTTTACTTTCATCGCCTAGTCATTTTTACTTCATGATAACTGGAAAACAGCCTGCTAAAAGCATGCTAGTTTCGGTATGGAGCAGTTCAGTGTTGAGTTTAGAGCTTAGTTCAGAAGGGAGTGAGATATAACTGTGCGAGCTTTTATATCGTCTTGAGTTTTACGTTCTTAATAGTTTGAAATGGTAACTACTAATTGCATTCTGTCATACTGAAAATAGCTGAACGATTACGGTTGCGAAAAGTTTCAAAATTGTAATGTGTTTCTTTCGGGAAAATAAATTTTATCAAGCTATCATTGGTTCTGTATGCATTCAATCTACTGCGCACCCGTACGGACGTAACAATAGTCTAGGACAATGACGTCGAACCTATGACACGCGTGTTATAAGTGACACACGAACCCATTTTGGGTGACATTCATTACGTAATCAAAGCCATCAACGGAGATAAAAAAGTTACATACTACAAAAATATTTGTCTCTTGCAACGGCCTCGCCTTTGTCAGCCTGTGTTGTGCTTACCTCATGTGCGCTCGAGTGCATTATTGGAACAAGATGACATGGATGGCAGACAGTGGTTGTTGGGAATGGCATCACTAAGCCAACGAATCAAAAGCCAGATAGAGACTGACGTCATGGGACGCCAGAGGAAAACGAACAGTTCCGGTTTAGTTAGCTAAGAACGATGTTTGCATGATGTGGCTAGATAGATATTGTAGCTAGATAAATATTTTATATTCTTTTAACTTGTCTTTATGTGTAAATAAAGCTTTTTGCTTAAGTTTAAATGAAGTACTCCATTTATGACAAGATAGCTGTTAATTCATCGGGTAGATGACTTACGAATCCCTTCTGAGCTAGCCATTGTTCGAACGTAACGCCTTACGCAATATAACATTGTGGCGCCAAGACGTGGGGCGCGATAACAGCTAAAATAAATTGAAAATGGAGCTTACACAGCTGAAAACCGAAAGAAAATGTCTAAGAACTTCCTTTACCACATGTGCAAACAAAATTGATGCAGAACTGAAATCAGATATTCCTGATTTGAAGCTACTTTCGATTCTGGAACAACAGCTTAGAGACAAGTTTAATCGACTTGAAATTTGCCAAAAGGAAGTAACGTCGCTAATTCTACAATCTAAAGAAGCTGAAAAGCTATATGAAGAAGATTTTATTTCGTCTGAGCCTTATAGAGATAAATATTTTGAACTGTGTTCTCAAATCGAAAAGCTGTCGAAGAATCCTTTAGCTACTGAATTACCAGAGAAGCGGAAATTTAAACTGCCGAAGATCGAACTAAAGAAATTCAACGGCGAAGCAAAAGAATTTTTGACGTTTTGGAGCCAGTTTTCGAAGATCCATGAAGATCCGACGATTCCAGTACCTCCTGCAAGCAGTTGTTCCTCAGTCCAAAGCCGCACGGGTAGTGGAGAGCTTTCCGGCAACGGCCTCGAATTATCCGAAAGCAATCGCTCAGCTTCGAGAGAGGTTTGGAAGAGAAGACGTACTTGTGCAGATATACGTCAGAGATCTTCTAAGCATGGTTATGCGTAATGCAAGCAGTGGACGTGTGAAGACAGATCTTCCCACTCTCTACGATGATTTAGAAACCAAGATTAGAGCTTTAGAAAGTCTTGGAAGAACGCAAGAGAAGTATGGTGATTTCTTAACGCCTTTAGTTGAATCCTGCCTGCCCGAAGAAGTATTAATTGCTTGGGAGAGAAACAGAAATTTAAAAGAAGCACCTCAGCCTGATGACCGATGCCTTGAAAATTTGATGAATTTTCTGAAACAAGAAGTGAAAGGAGAAGAGATGGTCGTGTTAGTCCGCACTGGGTTTGGTTCTAATCATTTTTCTAAGAAAAAGGATACACTAAATAAAAATTTAGATTTCGCCATCGCAGCTGCGTTAGTAAGTACATCAAATTCTGAGAGCCCAGGTAAGCGCAATTTTAACTGTCTCTTTTGTGAAAAACGGCACCCAACTAAAGAATGTTTTTCTGCTAGAAATATGACATTAGAAGCTAAGAAAAATATATTAATTAAAAGAGGGGCCTGTTTTGGATGTTTCAGATTTGGACACACTTTTAAAACATGTCGAGTAAAAAATTCTTGCATGTACTGTAATAAACATCACCATTCTTTAATGTGTCCCGATCGCCAAGAAAAAAGCGCAAATGAAAAGTCTAAAAGGGACGTAACTGAAACCAGTACATTAACTAATAACTGTAAAATAGAAAATGTTTATTTAATGACTCTAATAGTTAAAATTAAATTTAAGAATGTTGAGCTTAAAGTACGCACATTACTGGATACAGGTTCTCAGCATTCGTATGTCAGTAAAAAATTAGTAGAGAATTTAAATTTAAAACCATTAAGGCAAATTAAATTGAAGCATTCGTTATTCGGTGGAAGAGAAACGCGAACGCAGATTCACGATGTTTATAATTTGTTGATTTCGGCATTAGATGAAACTTTCTCCTTTCAAATCGAAGCACTTTCCGAGAGCAAAATTTGTGGCACAGTGCCAAAAGTGAACGATAGTAAAATTCTTAATGAACTGA
The DNA here is from genome assembly GCF_044657685.1 of Stegodyphus dumicola. Taxonomy (NCBI): domain Eukaryota; kingdom Metazoa; phylum Arthropoda; class Arachnida; order Araneae; family Eresidae; genus Stegodyphus; species Stegodyphus dumicola. Next base: position 175,825,257 of record NC_140769.1, read on the forward strand.
AAGATAGAGGCGTAAGTTTGTCTGATTTGGGTTCTTCTGATCGTGAGATCGGTCTGCTTTTGGGAGCAGATATTGTGGGCAGTTTATTTACTAATAAATCTGTTCGGTTGGAGTCAGGGTTATTTTTGATTGACACTTGTTTAGGACATGCGTTAACTGGGAAACATGAGTCATTTGGAGATAGCAATGATGATACCGTTTTGAATGCAATTTCGTTGTATGTTAGTAATTATTCGATAAAAGATTTGTGGTCTTTAGAATCCATAGGTATTTCAGATCCCATTGAAAATAATAGAAAGAATTTAGAACATTCTAGAGTTTTGGAAGAGTTTAAAAATAATGTGAAAATTCTTTCAGACGGTAGATATGAACTTTGTTTACCTTTTAAATCTGATGTGGCCGATTTGCCGACAAATAAAGATTTAACTTGGAAGCGGCATAAAAGGATGTGCCAGCGAGCACAAGATAAAGCATTTTTAGAAGAATATACTACGATTTTCCGGGAATGGGAAAAATTGAATATAATTGAAAAGGTAACTGATAATATTGAGACGGGACATTTTTTACCTCATCGGCCAGTAATTAAGGACAGTACCACTACAAAAATCAGACCTGTCTTTGACGCGTCAGCCCGAGAAAGTGGTAAATGCTCTTTGAATGACCTTTTGTATAAGGGTCCGAACTTACTAGAAATAATTCCAGAGATACTTGATAGGTTTCGAATTCATCCAATAGGATTATCTTCAGATATTGAGAAAGCATTTCTGATGCTAAGTATAGCCCCTCAACATAGAGATTTCTTGCGGTTTTTTTATCCGTCCGAGAGTGAACAGATTGTTTACCGACATCTCAGAGTAGTATTTGGGTTAAAGTCGAGTCCATTTTTATTAGCAGCCTCAATTACACATTTATTAGATAATGTACCATCTGAATTTAATGCTATAGCACAAAAACTGAAACATTCTTTTTACGTAGATAATTGTGTTTCTGGTGTTGCAAATATTGAGGAGCAGGAAGATTTTATTGTAAATGCAAAAGATATTTTGTCACGGGGTTGCTTTAACTTAAGAAACTGGGAGAGTAATGTAAAATGTAAGTATGTTTTTAATAGTACTGGTGTCACGAAAGTATTGGGAATTTTGTGGGATCTTGATAAGGACACTCTTAAGTGTAATTTAAACTTTAATCTTGTAAGTGAAGATCAAAATTTTACTAAGAGAATCATTTTAGCTACAGTTCACAAAATATATGATCCAATAGGTCTGTTGAGTCCTGCAATCTTACCACCTAAGCTTTTACTGCAGGAAACGTGGAATTTAAATCTAAAGTGGGATACTCCCTTACCAGATAGTATTCAAATGTCTTTTAAAAGATGGTTTAGAGAAATAGATGCATTAAGAGATATCGAAATCTCACGTTATGTTGAAATAAATGATTCCACTGAGATGCATGTTTTCGTAGATGCGTGCAAAGAGGCATATGCCACCTGTATTTTTTTTAGAACGAGAACCTCTCAAGGGGTAAAAATTTACTTTGTTAGAGCAAAAACCAGAGTTGCACCTTTGAAGAAAGTAACGATCCCTAGGTTAGAGTTAATGGCTTGCTGCATTGGTGCCAGGTTGGCATATTCAGTGAAGCAGGCTTTAAATGCCCATGAGATTAAAACAATATTTTGGAGCGACTCTAGGGTAGCTTTATACTGGTTAAAAGAGCGTGGTGATTGGACAGTTTTTGTCTCGAACAGAGTAAAAGAAATAAATAATCTGTTTCCTAATAATGAATGGCGACATGTGCCAGGGAAAATGAATCCCGCTGATCTGATTTCGCGAGGGTGTTCCCCTAAGAAATTGTTAGAATCCTGCTGGTGGAAAGGCCCGGCATGGTTGTTGCAAGCAAGAGACAACTGGCCTGACACCGAAATATTGATAACGGAAACACCCGAAATAACACTTGAAAGGAGAAAGGTTAGGTTATGTAATATTAATTTGTCGCAAGAGAGAGTCCCGTGGTATGCCATTAAATTCTCAAATTTCCATGCAATAGTTAGAACGGTTGCATGGATATTGAGATTTATCAGTAATGTAAGATCGCATCATGATACTAGACGGGGGGGGGAGAACTTCTAACGCAGGAGATTGAAAATGCTGAAATTCTGCTTATTCGTAATGTGCAAGCTCAATTTTTTCCTAGTGAAACCTCTATTCGGAACTTGTGTGTTTTCAAAGATGTGAACGGAATTATCAGAGTTAAAACTCGAATTACTGAACGCATATATAGGCCTTTCTTCATTTCACCTATTCTTCTTCCTGATAAATGTATCTTTACTCAAAGACTGATTGAATATTTTCACAACTGTCATGCTGGAACCCAGATATTACTAAGCATATTGCGTGAAAAGTACTGGATTACAAGAGGAAGAAGAGCGATACGTAGTGTTCTGAAGGACTGTATTAAATGTCGACGATACAAAACTAAATCTCATCATTCAGAAATTTCTGGGTCACCCCGATCACCGGACCCCACTGATGTTTCCGGTGTATGTGACAGTTCTAAGACTATAAAGACACGAGCTGGTAGAACTGTTAAGATGCCACTTAGACTGAACTTGATAGACTTGAATGTTTTGAGTAGCTATCCAGCAACTCAAAGGGGGGAGGATGTTGGGAATGGCATCACTAAGCCAACGAATCAAAAGCCAGATAGAGACTGACGTCATGGGACGCCAGAGGAAAACGAACAGTTCCGGTTTAGTTAGCTAAGAACGATGTTTGCATGATGTGGCTAGATAGATATTGTATCTAGATAAATATTTTATATTCTTTTAACTTGTCTTTATGTGTAAATAAAGCTTTTTGCTTAAGTTTAAATGAAGTACTCCATTTATGACAAGATAGCTGTTAATTCATCGGGTAGATGACTTACGAATCCCTTCTGAGCTAGCCATTGTTCGAACGTAACGCCTTACGTAACATAACAGTGGTTCTATGTGTGACACAGCCCTAGAGTGATGCTAAATTTTGACAAGCCAAGGTTAAAAGGTTCACCATCACTGGTCTAGGATCTTATGCATAACGTTCTTGAATAGGCTCCAAATGTCTGTTTTCTCTTTTCTTCTTAGGGGGGAAAAACCAAAGGTATGAAGATTTGCAGAATGATTCTGTGATTCCCTAATATCTGCCTCTCGAGGCCTCGCCTTTTTCAGTGGAGGTGACCCTGTTATTAAGATTTTTTTTATATATATATATATAAATGGATTGTATATGAAATTGTCGTTAATCGTAACTTAAACGTTAATAGATGGCGCCATCAGTAATTCAGTGTGCTTCCCTCTTGTGCTTGGTCCTAACTTAAACGTTAATAGATGGCGTCATCAGTAATTCATAGTGCTTCCCTCTTGTGCTTGGTCCTGAAACTTCATTTTTAAATTAAATGGAAAATAGGATTAACAAGAAACCCCTACTCTCTACATTTATAGTACATTTCTTACTTAAAAATTACGATTTAGACCACCTTTCGTTTTAGAATCAAGCCACCATTTATTCTAAAATGTAGGAAGATCACCATGCTCTTTAATATGACCTATCTGATTTAGAAATTAAGAATAGTTAAATACTTACATTTATTTGAAAGTGGATAATTATTTCAGAATAATTTATCAGTTTTCAAAAAATGTATTTCCTCTAGTGTTTAATCTTACAGCTATAGGATTTCATAAGTTTTGAAAATAATGAAACAATAAAGAAATTTATGCAAATATAGCAAAACTACTTAATTCCTTTGACATTTAAACTATACACTTCAGATTTTTTTTTTTTTTTTTTCCAGCACAAATGATGATTTCAAATTGTTTTCTAAAAAATCATTTTTTATGTTCTCTTTGATTCATTTGCAATTCAGTAATCCTTCGAAATCTTGACTCCAGCCACATCGATTTTTATCATTTACTATTTTTTTTTAAATTTATTTTAAAAAACTCGATAGTTTTCCTAGTATGAATAACTAGGAAACACATTACTTACATTACGTTAACAGTCTTGAATCTTGCCAAACCCAACAGTGCATCGCACAACAGAAATAAGCAAATTTTTTTTTTTTTTTTTTTTGTGTGTGTGTGTGAGAATTGCGTTTGTTTTTTAGTTAAAAAAATTTAAGAATGTTATAAATAAAATTTAAAATTTTTTTATAAAATTTAAAATTTTTTAATTATTAAAAATTTTTATTAAATTATAAAAAAAAAAATTTCACTTTTTGTCATGCTTATTTCGTTTTTTTCGTATAACAGTTAATCAATCAACCAATAAATAAATGAGTTATTTAAAATGGCAATACATATATATCTTTCGAACAATTTCCGAAATCGGATTATTTATAATAAATGGAATAGATGAATATAAATTTTAACGATTAGAAAACTCAATGTTTACATTCAAAGGATAAGCAGCAAAAGTGGAATTTTTACAAACACTAAAGAAAAATTTTATTTAATAAGTGAGAAGATTGCAAGCTACAGAATTTAATGTACATATAAAGTAAGCATAGTTTAAAACTCAAGAGAGTAATAATTGTAAGTTCTTTTTCACTCGATAAATAACCAATAGTACCTTAACAATAACTTTCTAACCAGCTATAAATCAGAATTGAGTTTCTCGCACCTCATCATTCATCTATATGCATTTCCTGGCATGAAACATATTACGATCCGCAATTGTTATTATTAAATAATAAAGCAGTCAAGGTTGATCTAAGCAGTTATGACTTACTGAAATAATAATACAATGTTTTAATAATGGCAGAATAACGAACGTAAAATTTTAAGAAAAGAAATAAAAATTAATGAAAAAAAAAGGGGACAAATGGCTTTTTTTTAATAAATTTTCATGAAATGAGAATTTTTTTTAATATAATAACAATTTTAATTAAAAAGATTAAATTAAATTTTAGCCAAAACAGGGGAAAAAAAACATAATCACTACAATCACCCATATAGTTTCTAATATTATAGAAGTTGGAAATAGTAAAAAATACTCATAATACACAATATCTTCCTTCGACGCCCGATATAACATTCTTAAAGACACCAAAGTTAAACTAAAAAGAATTTTAGCATCAAATCAATCAGGTATTAATTGAAAATCAATTCTTTCAAAATATAGTTTTCAATTAAGATGCATTGTAAATAATTTTAGAATTAGAATTACATTTATATATCCCATGGAAATAAATTAGATGAATTTAATGAATTAACCAATTTTTCAATGCAATTATTATTAATAAAATTAATTTTTGGCTTTAATTTTAAATCGGAAAATAATTTTCTTTCATTAGATGGAAATGGATATTAAAAGAAAATCTGACAGTTAAATTCTTTTGAAGATAAAAAATACCAGTCGCAGATATACTACCAAAATGTCAGCGTAAACGATACTGCTTTATTTTATCTTTTTCATTCGACATTAAACGAAGCGTATTTATTATTTAATTTTTAATATATTTTTCTTTTATATTATATGCATTATATGGAAGTATGAATTACATCATTTTCTCCGAGTTTTTGCCAACAGTTTTCTGTTCTTTCGTATGTGGAGTGAAAATACACTTAAATTTAAACCTTTTAAATTAAATAAATTAATAATTAATTAAATAGATTAAAAAGTATAAAATTTAAACAGAAAGCACCATTCCTTTAAGATGCTTAGGTAATTTTATCAATTTTAAAAGTTTTTCATTTATGATAATTCGATGCTTCATTTTGCAAATAAAATTTTTTAAAGATACGAACGAAACGAAAAACGAAATAATCTTCTTTAAAAATAAAGTGCTGGATATAAAAATTAGTTATAAAATTTTTCAAATATCCTTGAATTAGATAGTTCTGTACTCTCATTCCATTATTACTCTTCTGTTTTATTTTGTTACCATATTAAATTATGTGTATCGTTTTAAAAAGCAATTTAAATTCACTCAATTTAAAGCTTCTGATAAACAAGGAATAAATGTGTAAAGCAGTAAAGTTATAAATTTATTAAAACATTTCATAATTTATTTTAAAATTTAAAAAAAAAAGCATTTTATATTAGAGAAAAAGTAAATTAAAAACTTCTCTATTTGCTAAACATTGCTAGAAGCAAGTGCAGCATATTTATTACCAAACTAGATAATTATATATATATATGCGCAGGTGTTAGTTAGTGTTATTTTATTATTAAGATATGACTTTAATATTATATTGATAAAGAATGGGAAGCAGCATATGTCGGGATGTTTCAACTAGGCTTGCTTCCGAAAGCATCGATCCATTTCTCAAGTTAATTCTGTTGTGATGTTGCGATGGCCTTGACACTACCAGCATTTAATTTCATTGGATGAAAACACTAACCTTCAAGCGAAAGTCCGAAATAAGCGTAAGGAATCATTACCCTTTTGGCAAAAGTAAAACGAACTGCGCTGTTTCATTCACCTAAGCTTCCCGAAACATTGAACCAAGGCAACTCGCAGGTCAAAATGGAGCATCTCAAGGACAGAACCCGGCAGTTTCAAGGTCCAAAAACGCTTTTTCGACTTTCGCTTCCTAAACTGGGCTTTCGGTAACCTTCGCGGTGCAATGTACTCGGATGCGAGATGCGATGCGCGCGGTGGTGTCATCCTTGGATCTCCGCCTCTTTAAGCGGTAGAATTCTTTTGTTTTTAGGTTGGTGTCATCAAAGTTCCATGGCCGCTCCGAACTCCAAGTTGAAGGACGAAATCTCGTTATCAGTCGACAAACCCTGATTACGAATAGTAGGGAGACTTTCTTTTTTTTTTTGTTGATTTTTGTTCTTTTATTTATTTGTTTTATTTTGCAACGACATTTCTTTCTCTCATTACCTTTTTTTTTTTTTTTTCGTTTTGACAATATTTCAAAGATGATATTGGAAACGAGAAATTTATACGATACTGTTCTCGCCCCCTTGTTATACGAATCTTTTAAAATTTTAAGTTTTTTCCCCCACGAGTACCCCTAATTTAAATTACAATAATGTTAATTTTTAAGATGTTTCCCCAGTTTCGTTTATGATAGCTTAAAAGTGATAATTGTAATAAAAATAAAAATGTAATATTATTATGCAATTAGAGATGCATATCACTTTCTTTAGGTCATTTAAATGATAGTAAATTTAGAATTCATTCAAAAATAAAATGATTGTCGAAAATAATATCAATACGTTTTACAATTAGGCATTGAAGTAGGCGATGTCACTTATACGCGAAATTTTTCTCATAAATATACTGGAAAATATTTATGCGCAACCATAAAACAATTACCTTATCTACAAAAATGAGGGGGGACTAAAGACAGTCGTGCATAGATACATGATTATTTTGTCACTCATTATCATAAAATAAACACATATCTGTTACAAATAGTTTATCATGTTAACACTCCATAGACTTGCAGACTAGCGTGATTGGCAGGGAAAGAAATGCATATAAATGTAAAACATATTGAAAAAATTAACCATTATATATACTGTGTTACGGCAAAACGAATAAAACCGTTAGAAATTGGTAGTTTGACCCGGGCTCATGTCCCGGTGGCTGACTGGATACTTTTACGGTTTTCCCAATAAAAACGCGTTTATGAAGCAGTTTTCCCTGAAACAACGTTATACAAATAACTCAGATGTAATAATGATATAAATAAATTTTAAAATATTGTTGCGTGTGTACGGGGTTGTAATAGAGTGAATGCACACAGGTCCGATGAGAGGATAATAAAATTTATTTTTATTAAAGTAAGCACTTCAAAGTTCTGGTATTTTTCGCAGAAATACTCGTACAGGAGTCCACAGTATCACACCGTATAATCAGTAGTTACGGTGTGGTGGTGTATTTAATTATGGCAAAGCACACGAGGGCTATCTGCCTAAGGGGAGGGATGCCTTCGTGGAGGACTTTCTAAGGGAAACTGGCTCGTATACACGTTACACATGGGGTAAACAACGAAAACGTCCATGCAGCCAGCCCGTTCGCGGGATTCGAACCTCGGACCGAACTACCAGTGTTCAGCGACTTTACCACTCGGCCGCTGGTGGGCCCAGTAGTTACGCTTTAAACTACTAAGAACGTTAAACACAACGCAATGCAGCAAAGCGTATCTAAAGAGAAAGCTAACTCGTGTATATATAAGTTCACGCAGAAGTAATAACTTGCAATAACAGTAACTAAGCAACTGAGAGCAGATGCTCTCTCTTCGGCCTTAAATAGTTTTTAACCGGCCGATGAGATATTTCTAGTACTTTCTGCATCGCGAAATTACTGGAAAGCAATATGAGGATGGAATTATGATTACAGCTAATATAGAGGCTAATTACATTTACTCAATTTTAATACAAATTACGATGTACAGGGACCGGACCAAAATGTCACCAAAAGGTCGCCAAATTACCGAGATATCCATTTACTGAATGTTAAATGCACTTGTATGCACAATGTTAAATGCACACCCCTGTATTCCTACTTTTCCGGCATAGGTTTTCTTTAGAAATTTTTTTTTTTTTAACTTACTTAAAGAAATACAATAATTTTACTAAAATTACCTAGCTAAGTATAAAATTCGTAACAATATTTTTAGTTACATAATCATATTTATCAACATAAACCAAAGGAAACTCCACATAGTATTCATTACCTTGACAATAAGCCCTTTTTTTTTAATTGGAGTTCTTAGCAAAAAGAATAAGGAGCTTCGGTAATATACCAAATAATGGTATTTACAGGGTTTCAAATAAAGCTATTTATAACCAATCATTTGTAAACCGATCTGCACTGGGAAATTATTTTAAATAGTTTTTCATAAATGACTTGTTATTCACCTGAAAAAATTTCATATACTTAACAGTAAATCAGATTTAGCTATAAACATTAAACTATCTGTCATTACAAGTGTTGCAGGTGGGATCTTTAAAAAGCCTCAGGAATTAGGTGCTTTCTAAATTTGGAGAAATAATTTTGAAGAAGACCTTATTTACAAGTTAGCTCTTACTTAGCTTTCGCTTTATTTTGTTAGATTACAAAATTTATAGAGTATTAACATAAGTTTTCAAAAATGTTACTAGTAAAAAAAATCGTTCTAGTGTTTAATCTTAGTTAACATTTAAGTTATCTGCAATGTATTAAATCTGGCATTCTACAGAATACCTGTGCATTTTATAGAATGCCAAAACTTGGCTGGCAATGCATAAAACAATTAATATTTCATACATTACGCATTTTATAGAATGCCAAATGACAAACCGGAAAAGTAAGAAATACGTCTCCGAAATCCGTATGAACTACAGTTTTCTATCAGATTTAAAATATTTCACTCACATTTAATCTTCAGAAATAACTCTGAGTGAAACTGTATTTATTTCTATTAGTAGACTCCACCTAAGACTTAAAACTGAAGCGAGGATTTTTAATTCAACAATTAAAAATGCAAAATATAAATAGCCTCCCAAAATAGTAACATTAATAAAATATTTTACATAACTAAGATTTTTAATATTAATTTTCAACTTAAATATTATTACATGGCTTATAAATAATGCTGTATAGAATATATAACTCGCTTAAATACCAGCAACAGAAATTGATTCTGCGTTTTAAAACTTTAATCATTCTTTTTCTGAACTAATGTTATATTAATAAATAGATAAGACCTAAGAAAAAATGATTTAAAAAAGTGCCTGTGTCAAAATGCTCTCATTTTGTTATTAAAATGTAATTACAATGATTCATTTCCATTTCGCTAATATAGCATAGTGGAGTCACTTTTAACCTCGCCGATTCCGGATAACTGAATGTATATTTCTAAAACATATTTATGTTTTGGCATGCTATCAAGAAATCGCAGAATGCGAAGTCTGCTGATTGTATTTTTTTTTTTAATATATCGATCTCAAATAAATAAATAATTTCGAAAATCGTACAGATTATTTTAATATTACGATTTTTTTAGTATGATGGCATAAATGTCTGCCTACTTATAAGATTGTGTTGTAGTTTTAAAAAATTCCTTGCGTACGCTATCATAGCTTCATAACTTCACGTACTGACTAAGTGACATTTTTCGACGCGATCCCTGTCGTGACCTAAAGAGAGTGACAGAAACAGAATGGTCAACATTCACGCAGACCTGCACACTTTCTTCACTTGTACTAACTTTCTCCGAATATATAACTAAACCCCAAATACCGATCAAGGGTGCCAACCGTGTTTTAAAACCATAAGAATCTTCATCATATGACTTATCGTCAAATACGAACATCATCATAAACCATAATTTACGGCAACAGCAACGTAAAGTAATGCTCTTGATATCTTTCTAAGCAAGACACAAAGAAAACATGGGGTCTTTCACTGTGAATTGCTTTGAAAATCATGGACACTTCCTTCAAATTCCGCATGCAATAACTCAGTGCTAATGTCACGAATGCAGCATTCGATATTTATTCTTAATGCTTCAAGGTTTCGTGGTTTGTTCTCATGCACCATTCATTTCAGATAATAAAACAATACAATATGTCGAAAGTGGAGTTAGCAGTGTGACATGTGACACTTGTTGGAACGACATGTCGAAATCCGGTCACATAAGAAATTTATTATCATCAATCGGAATCGTTGTCCAGTCAATGTAACTGCATCTCTTTCTTCGTTTTGAATAATAAATGAATAAATAAATAAATAAAATGTCCGAATATGCCAGTAAGGCATAACCACACCATACAGTGAACTTTTGAAAATACAAAGGCTTCTCATGCATCTCTTGCGAATTGTTTTTTGCACCAGAAACGACAGTTTTATTTCTTAACATATCCAATCAAGAAAAAAAAGAAGCTTAAGCTGAGCTAATTTCTTGCCCAAATTATTTAGCCATGCTGAATTGTCAAAGCATACTAAACACAAATAAAAACGACTGAAAGTTATAACATTTTAAATATGGATGCCGATTCGTTTTAAAATCATATCATTCTTAGAAAAATATCCTTTAGAAGAAAAGTTATATTTGTTAATTTAAATAATTCAAGACTATTAGAATTAGGATACTTTTTATCCTATTAATTAATAATTAAATAATTACTGGTAATCGCATTACTGAGCTGTATGAGGCTAAACATTCTCGCACAGCCGTTCTGTGCTTAAGCACCATTGAAAATATTTATATTAAAATAACACTTTGAATAACTATTATTGGAGTAGTTAAAGCAACAAGTATCAGCGGCGTATTAAAAAATTTGCAGGATTAATTCCGAATGTCTTCGGCTACAGAAGTGAAGATGTGCTTTAACTTCTTCAGTAATAATCATTATACAGTTCACCATATTCTTTTTCACTGGTAATGAGGTCCAGAAATTAACAATACCTTCTACTTGAAGTTTCATTTTATGTCCGGGGCCAGAGCGTTCTGTTAACTGTTCTCTTTCATTCAATGACAGTTTATTATTTTCAAAATTCTAATGGAAAGGATCAAGAACCATATTTACCACTTGGAAAGTAAATTTCAAACTGTCGCCTCAGACTTTCTATATGCGAACATCTGAAAATGTATAATTCTTTTCCATAAACGATACCATTTGTTACAGAAAAAAATATTAAGTTTGGAAATAGTTAAAATTTCTCTATTTTACACAACTAACTTACAAAAGAAATTTCCTCCCAAACCCCTTTATTTCCCAAAGGGCATTGAGAACAGTCAAAGAATTACCTTATAGAAGGAGATTTAGTTCCTTAAATTTTGAGAAATATCTGAAAGTACTTTAAAAATAGCAGGACGTTTCGTTTAACAATACTAATTCATTTAATGATAATAATATTTCGTTTAATAATAATAATTCGTTTAATAATAATAATTCGTTTAAAATAATAATAAGTAATAATAATGTAAATCTAAGAGGACAATAAGAGAAAGTTTCGAAAACCACATTCTCTGTCCTAGATAAGATTGTATCTGCTTCCAGTATTCAAATTCCCATTAGTCGTTCGTTTTCTTGTCTAGTTTTCCTGAAAGATGAAAATTTCAAGCACTAATTTTTGAAGTAAATTTTTTGTTGGAAGTATTCAAAAATCTACAGAACTGCAATTTCTAGGGTAGCTTAGTACAATTGCAACCGTGCCATTGCACCGCAAAACTATATCACAAGTAGTTAATGTAATGGGGGAAAGATGGCACCACGAGATTCTTCCCCAAAATCGCTTTCTCCGTATTTGTATTATTTATTACTACAATAATTGTTATTTTCTTTCCAAATGTTTTCCTTTGCCTGTTTGAAAAGCTACAAATTCGCATATTTCTATGTAATTTTTTTTCGCTTTTTCCTAGTATTTCAGAGCTCAGAATGAAATAAAATCAGTGTAGCTAGAATCAGAATTGCTAGAAAAAGACCTAACACATAAAAAAAAAAAAAAAAAAAAAAAAAAAAAAAAAAAAAAAGAAATGATATTAATTAAATAAATTATAAAAATTATTTTCGAAATTTGCTCCTATTAGAAAATAACAGAGCACAGCAGTGACGAACAAAACAATTTTAATAAATTTCAATGAAATAAAAGTTCAGTGTATTTAAAAAACTTTGACATAAAATAAGATTCACCTCTTTTCTTTTAATGATGCTACACAATATATAAATTTTGCTAATTAGCTATGCTAAGGGATATTTAAGTTTTGCTAGCTATTTATTGAAAATATTATTTCCAGAAAAGAAGCTGATAGCTGTGAAAATTATAATCCGTAACAACGGCATATTATTTACACCGTAACCATCACCAAGCCAGGGTTAAGAATTTGTAATTTTTTGCTGTTTAAACTTCCACGAAATTTATAAATTGTTTTTCAGATGCTTTACATTATACTATGAAAAAGAGATGTTTATTTTATGAGCAAAAATTTACTTCTGAAGAAGAGAAACCTGTGTCTGATAGCCCTTGGAATTTGATTCAAAATCTACGCAAAGCTGAAACTCTAATTTAAAATTTTACATTAACATGTTCCTTTTCTAATGAGATATATAAGATTCAACGATGATGATATTAAAGAACTATCATGCAGACGTTTTAACTTAATTCTTCTTATAATCAAAAGCGTGTCATTTGAAAGATAATTTTTAGAAACAAAGGTTCTTGCAATATGTATAGATCTGCATAAACGCTACTAAAAATCAGTAAGAATTTGCAGACATTGTTGTTATCTGAAAATCTTTTATTAAAAAAAAATTTGTTTGTTTATACCACTAAACGGATTCTTCCACATTTCTAATATATTTTTAAATTTATATAACGTCAAATTAAACAAATAAATCAATCTGTATACTTAAGAGTAATTTAATGAAAAAATTTAAAAACTACTTATTTAACTTAAATTTAAAAACCAATTGAAAAAAATTAATTTAAAAAAAATGATACGTTAATTTACACATCAGTCTACATATTGCAGAAGCAATTTAATGTTAATTATAAAACATATAACATAATTATAAATTAAAAAATTACTCTTAATTATAAAAATAAGAAACTCATTTTTTAAAAAAACTATTTTAAATCACTAAATATATGAATAAGAGACAGAGAAGGTAAACAGAATAAAAAAGAAATTCTTTGTTAAAATGGAACAGTGTAAACAACCGCTGAACTTGCCAATAACCTCATGAACTAGGTTGAACGAGTCCACTGCGAATGAGAGTCAGGGGTAGTTTGAACTTTTCCCTTATACCTGTACCCTCTCCGCAAACTTAGACCTGCCTACCATCCTTGACCCACAAACTCTCCCTTTCCCAAACAATGGAGAGAAAGTGAAAACAGCGGGAGTGAAATCGAAAGTGGGGCATGCGGAAGCAAACTGAAAGGGAAGTAGCGAGAGGTGCTCAAAGAGAAAGTGAAAGGCAGGTTCATCATCCCCAACGACCTCTGTCGGCGGGGTGATCGCCCTCTGTGGGTGTCATTAACCTCCTGACCGTGCCATTGAACCACACGAACTCCCTCCTGTTGTGGAGTTATGATAAATGATGAGCAAAAGAGGAGGAGTTATGCTTGATTGTGAAAAGAGGGCTGGGCTATATAAGTGGAAGGTCGGTGAATCTCATTGAATTATGTTACGTAATGATATGATTATCAATTTTACAGCTACCTTAGCGAGTAACGAACTTAAAGTGAACCTCAGAGTCAATGACAGCTGTTAGTTTCTGTGACCTCTCTTTGGAGTGCGTTACAGATGCATATCGATTTATCAGAGCATAATATACGAACTTATCGTATGCTAAAGGAAAACTTATTTAAAATTTTATTTTCCAAAATGAAAATAATATTGAAATACGAATTTAAACTGACGTCAGTTAATGTATAATTGTTTGTAAGTACTTATTTGACAATTCTGCAAACTTTGCATATGAATGTTTTCACTTTCTCCCCATTTTTGGGGAAAGAGAGAGTTTGTGGGTCAAGGCTGGTAGACAGGTCTAAGTTTGCGGAGAGGGTACAGGTATAAGCGATCCTATTTTTCTAATTTTGGTTAATATTAAAAAGTACCTATCTTAAATGTAGAGCTTGAAACATTAAAGAACCTCGTGTGCTTTGCTATAATAAATAACCTAACTTAAACTAAATTTGTCTGCTAGATCACCAAATAATAAACGAAAGTTACTGATTCTTTTAATAATCTAGCATGAGTTCTGGAAATTTAAAAACCAATTGAAAAAATTAATTTTTAAAAAATGATACGTTAATTTACACATCAATCTACATATTGCAGAAGCAATTTAATGTTAATTATAAACATATAACATAATTATAAATTAAAAAATTACTCTTAATTATAAAAATAAGGAACTCATTTTTAAAAAAAAACTATTTTAAATCAATAAATATATGAATAAGTGTTGATATTGCATTAATTTATATTATATCAATTCAAAAGATTCATATTTCTTTAGTACCACAAAATCTTACATAGATGTTCTGCAAAAGGATGGACAAAGAACAAAAAATTTGAAGAAATTTTAATTATATAAAACTGACTGTTATATTAAATTGTTTAGCTTCAAAATATGCGAGACATTAAATATAAAAGATCGTAATCGCTTAATGATGACCACTTGAAGATTAACGCATTATCCTTAATTTGAACTGGAACCTTTTATAACGCAAAATTAACATTTAAACATAACTTGAGAAATATTTGCTTCTGAATTCACAATTTACAAATTAAAAATCCGATACAGTTTTATTTTCATATAATTATTTTATTTATAAAATGATAAGTGATAGCAACTGAGGAATATTTTTTTTTTTTTTTTTTTTTTTTTTACATTGTCATCATGAAATACTTATTTATTTCTTATAATTAAAGCTTTCTGAGTTTTTTAACATCAAAGAGGTTTGATGTACTTAAAAATCACTAAGCAAGAGAAATAATTTAATTGATTTGCAGAACGCCCGTCATAGATATTTCACATTTTTTAAAAACATTTAATGATCATTTGAATTGCCATATACGATTTCAGAGATGAAAAAATAAAAATTTTGAGCAGAGAATATTTATTAACAAAATTTATCTCATCATCGCAAAAGAATTAAATGAGAATCAAATCTTAAGAGTTTGATAAGCATCATAGTCGTTCCCGAGTATAAGCTTATGGTACTTATCCTATAAAAAATTCACTTTGGTAAATGGAATGCGAATTATAATACGTATACAGGAAAACAGGTCAGCATCTTTGCAATAAGGATTCAAACCTCATCTTACGAATTGAAATATTAAAACATGCTGTTTATAACATAAATCGATTTTGGAGATCAGAAACATAAGCGATAAATACTAGTAGATTAACCTAGTACAGTACCTGCCGTTTATTACGTTCAGATTTCCAAGAGCCAAAATAAATGCATACTAATCAATAGCAAAACCGCTGTTTATTTAACTTTTTTTGGAAGCAGAAGAGATGAATAATGAGCCCTGCCCTCGGAGCCACAGACCTTTCGAATATACGCCGAGTGTGCTGACCACTGCACCATGAAGGCATGGTAAGACGGCGGTAGAAATATCTTAAAAATCACTTCCGCCGCTTATAAAACTCAAACTGGCAAAAAGTTAATGCTTCAGGTCGAGAATAAGCTGTCTTTGGCTAATAAAATCTTTATTATTTCTCTAATAAGATCTGTTTGTAGTCCATTCATTTATGTTTCAGTTATGTAGTGCTTGATAAAATGGGTTTAGTAGAAATTTCGTCAAGTGTAGTTAAAACCTAGACTCCTTGTGTACTTCAGATTGGTTCGTGGGTACCCTTCCCTTGTCCCTGTCAGACACAGTTGCCTCTTTTTCAGAACTAGAGTCGAGAGAGACATAATATCTTACGATTAACTAGCAATTTTCTGATTTTTCAAACTCCAGCTGACAGGAGGTGGAAGGGCATACACACATTAAACTTGCAGGGTATTCTCAGAACTCATCGTGAAATGCCTCCTTGATTACCATACATTGTATATCTTATTAGAAAGGAAAATGGAGTGCTCGTTGTAGGCTGAAGGGAAAAAAATAGAAAGCATTAGTTACGTCTATTATAAGCATGAAGTGAGATGACGACTTGACACACAAAGTGCAATCTCCCTGCTATCTAGAATCGGGAATTTTGAATTTGAACAAATCACTGGAAAAAACATTTCATAATATTTGTTGTATGCATGACTTATAACTAACTGCCTAAATGAAATGATTTAAGCATGGAAAAAAAAGGATAAATTAGTGAATTATTATGATACTTTCGGTAAGTGCAGCTAAAGAGAAGCAGCATTTAAAATAGGATTTTCCTAAATAGCAATGTGCCGTTTATTTAAACAAAGAAAATCAAACTGATTAAGAATTAGTAAAAAATACAAAGAAGCGGAAAAAGGATGAAAAATCGACAGACGTTGAAACTGCTCTTCTAGAATGGTTTCAAACAATGACAATAAAAAATATTCCTATGTCTAGAGCTCTTTTGATTACGAAAGCTGTAGAATTGGCTAAAGTATTAGGAGAAAACTTTGTGGCAACTGATAGATGACTTGAAGATAGAGAGTGAGAAATACATTGTTTATCAAAAGCTACATGATGAGAAGCAAGAAGTAGATTATTATTTAAATGAGAATTGGATAAAAGACGTTTTACTTGGGTTTTAAAAGAATTCAAGTCCATGAAACTTATAACACATATGAAACTGAACTGTTTTACAAAGCATTACTGGAGCCCACAAATCAAAATGACCTTTTAAAAATACCTAATTTATTATCTTCTTTTTTATTGTTGTAAATATTTCAGTGGTTTTCTTTTTCTCTCTGACTAGGATTATGCAACTTTTTTTTGATAGTATGTACAGTTACAACCTCTTTTCTAAATATTTTCAATAGGTTTACATGCACATAGTGCACATATGTTCTTAAAAAATGAAAATTTTAAAGAATGCATTTATTTCATTTTTGTATCTCCTTTACTAGTTAAACTTACGCAGCATTCCATTTGTGATTTTGAAAAAGAGTCGCGTATATAATTACAGCCTCATTTCTAAATGTTTTTAGTAGAATTTTTTTAGATAGGTTTTTTTTTTTTTTTTTTAGGGGCGGGGGAGAGACTATCGCATGATAATAGAACCTCGTAAATGAGGCATACGCTCTGACATTCTAACTGGTTTTTAAAAAATTCTGAATTGTTTAGGATAAATAAATAATTCATTGGTATAAAGCACAACTATCAATCTGATACTAATTTATTGCCATAGCTTTCATTTTTTCAAGAATGTTCTATAAATACAGTATATTGATTAATAAATAGACTGAGTCAGTTAAGCTAAGCAAAATCAGTAATGAATAAAAGCATCAATGGCAGTCAAAGCAACAAATATCGATTTGCGGATCTGTAGTTAAGATATATTTGTTTTCTACACGCGGGTTGATGAGAGAGTTCCCACCTAGGTTATATTGAAGGACCTAGGTTTTTATCTTTTATTACTGCAAGAATAAAAAATTCATGAGTTAGAAAACGGAAAAATATCACTGATTTCCTGACATCTGTACTTGTAATTATCCAATAAATTTATCGAATCATTTGCAACCACGTACATTTTATACTTAATCGATTCCTATAAATTTTTTGTCAAGATTTATTTTGTTTTGCAATTGCTCAAATACTAACCCTAGACTCTTAAGTAAAAGCCATTCGATATTTTTCACATATTTATTTATTATTTAAGTTGACATTGTCAGTCTGCTCATCTGCATATTTCTCTAAGAAATGTTTTAGCTATTAATGCTTAATTTCTTTATGATCCCTTTAAAGTTCACCTTTTACAGCATTTTCAGTTTTTATTATATAATGCTATTGAATTTTACCCAAAAACTTAATTGAAAATTTTTTTCTTTAAATTCTGGCCTCTTCTAATGAAGTGCCACAGCAATTACTGCTTTCAAATTGCAATTCTGGGTAAAATAAAAATAATTACAACAAATAGAAATAAACAGATATTGACATATAAAAAATAGCAAGATGAAAACACGTGGTTATTTTCTGTGGTTTAGCCAAGCCTTGGGTACTTTGTGGCTGGTTTTAACCATATATTTCACAAAAAGACTAGGATACATGGGTAGATTCAAAAGTTTCCGCATAATATAATTCTAAAAGAAAAAGGTATAACAATAGTTTGACTTAAAGCTAAATCTGAGCTGTAAGGAGAGTAGTCAAACTCCTTAAACCCAGATTTCTTTCCTGCTTCTTTAGCAATACTAATTAAATGCACTTATCACAGAGAACTCGCGATTCGACATTCCACGAATTTTAACCAAAAATATCACGATGTAAAAAGTGTATCAAAACATAAGGATAAAATTATTTCTATAGGAAGTATATTATGTCGGAAACTTTTAAATCTATTTACATATCAAGTCTATGGTACCCATCTTGTAGAAATTTTGTTTATATAAAATGCGCAAAACAGTTGTTTCAGATGATGTAATCTCCCTGCTATCTCCTTGACCTTTTAATTTTCATATTACTCAATATTTCCTCCAGTCCACAAGCAATATTTTCTGATATCAACGCCTTCAATGGTCGACATTCACAATAATCTCTTTTGATGGACTGTTGGTCCGTACGAAATTATTTTCCTCATTCTTTTATGCAGAATAAGGAGACGAACACCATACACACGATTCAAGCATTGTTTTAAAATATATTAGAACAAATTAGTAAATTACTTCATTCAGTAAAACGTCCCCCCCCAAAAAAAGATCTCACTACTGAAACTTTCAAATTCCTTAATTTAATACTGTCCCTATATACCTACGAGAGGAATTTATCGTAACACGATTTTTATTATGTGATGCTAGAAAATTTTGTATCTACCGAAAGCACAAACTTTGATTAGTGGCACATTTTCCATCATTACAGAATGGGGCAAAAATAGCTAAAATTATTTTGATACATTTATAATCTGTGATAATGGAAACAGAACAGAAATCCATAAAACCAGCTTTTTAAATCAATTTTTAAATTCAATTATACTTTAACTACAAAAGGATACAAAATACTTCATAACAAATGCTGAAAATATTAGTCATAATTACAGAACATTGCTTGAAGAAGATGTCTAAGGCACGCACAGGAAGCAGAATACTTCTTCAGGCACCTTTCATACGGTTACTTGGTAACAATTTTTAAAACCGTCTATTACAGTGAGTGATCTCTGATTATGTTTGATTTTAGGAAACTCAAAAATCAAACAATTTCAGGTATGAAGATCTAGATGGACATTTGCTGAAGTGAACCAGTGCTACCTAGAGTATTAATATTTGTCTGCTACCATACAGTTAATGATAAGTAGACTTT
This sequence comes from Stegodyphus dumicola, assembly GCF_044657685.1. Classification (NCBI taxonomy): domain Eukaryota; kingdom Metazoa; phylum Arthropoda; class Arachnida; order Araneae; family Eresidae; genus Stegodyphus; species Stegodyphus dumicola. Next base: position 175,845,121 of record NC_140769.1, read on the forward strand.
GTAAAATATTGCTAATCTTGATACTGCTATATAAGTTAAGGTGAAAATGCAGAGAACAGACATATAATGCAAGGGATTTTCCAGAACACTAATTTAGAACTAGATTTTTAAGGACTAAAATTTTTATAATGGGACAGGACGAATACTTAAAAATGAAATCTATGTAATTTTATAATTAATAAAACGAAATGCTAAAATTTTATGAGTATTTTTATTATTATTACCTTTTGAAACTTGATGCTTTAATATAATGTGAGAGACAGGACGCTTTGAGAGAACAAGGTGTTACGAATGGAAAGAAGCATCATATGCTGGCTCTGTAAGATCTGCTTAATAGTTGCTGCAAAGCTTAAATATGGTTAAACATTTTAAAGAGCTAATGATTAGTGAAATAGCAAACCGACTTGTTTAAAAGTCTGGCTTTAAAAATTAGAACCAAATTTCAGAAAAAGGATCTTGTAATGACACTTGGATTATTCTGTCAGATCTTGAGACCTTCTTCATTTTTGAAATAATGAAAATGTTAACTGAAGGACATTCATCTCTTTCTACATTTGCAAGTCATTCACTTATCATAGAATTTAAATAGGTAATAATGGATTTTACTATTAAACTTAAATAAAGAAAAGGAATTAATGGATTCATGCTCAAAAGAAAACAAATGGTTGCAAAAATAAAGTTGAGATTTAATTAATTTTTACAATATTTATTTATTTATCAATATAGACAAATAAAATATATCAGTAGAAAAATACATTATGAGCAGCTTTCAAAACAGCACAAAATAAATTATTTCTGGCACACAGAATTTCAGATCTATACAGTCAACAAGTATAAAATATTCCTTGCATTATTTCTTGTGATTACACACCAAAGAAGCAACAGATAAAATTTTTTTCATAACTTATAACATCAAACAATTTACATATGAATTTCTCAATACAATTATATACATATGACAATAAATATTTTGAAGTATATAAGAACAAATATATGATAAAAGTCTTTCTGAAACTAATTATTTTGATTTATCAAAATAAAACTTCTTCACTAGTAAAACAAGACAACAATATAAAAATGCATCTGCATTCTGAGTTTTCTTCCATTAGAATTATTCTTTGCAAAACTGCATATGCACTGAGATAGTAAATAAAATAGCAGTGTTGAAAATTATTAGAAATATTTTGTTTTCATTCAAAATAAGCTGAAAAGCATCTGATCTTTCAATCATAAGTAAATTTTCTAAGAAATTAATTTTATTTCATAAAAAATTAAATATAAACCTTTCATTACTACAGTCTATCATTTTATATACAGATTAGTTATAATTATTTATAGGAGAGCCTTTTTTCTTGCCCGAAAAAATTATACATACATTAAAAATGCAGAAGTTTTCCACAGTTGAAATACCAAGACCACAAAAAATTCAAACCATGTATTAAAACTGGATTACTCCAAGATGATGGTATAAATCTGAGGTATGTATTTTTCATAATACACTTATATGTTTTACACATTTAGGAAGGAAAAAATAATACACTGCCAAGGAAATAAATATCCATGGCAATGAATATAATTCATTAAAAATGCAAAAATAAAGGTCCTTTTAGCTTTGAATTTATTTTCATCAGAGACTTAGTTGAGAATTTCTTGATAATTTTCACAGAAAGAGAATCTCTAAAATTACTGATTTACTGACTAAAACAGTAACTGCATATTTTTCGAATATTTCTATTTTATCCAAGTGCCATAAAAATGGAGAAAAACACAGAATAAATTTTATTTACATTCCCAAAGATTCCAATTTTATTATTATAAAATTTATTTTGCTGTAACATTTAGGAAGAATTAATAGCTTTTATTTACTAATTTATGCAACACTTAAATACTCTATTACCAGATTATTATTATCTCACAAGTATTAAAAGAAAATATTTTTTAACATGTACATGTATATCTCATTTTACAAATGCTTGCTTTATGCTCCTAAAAATAAATAAATAAAATAAAAAAAATAATAAACAAACAAAAAATATATTTGTTAATAAATAAAAAGTAAAACCCCTTGGATTAGTATCTTTTTTGGTTAATAAAATATCTGATGTGGACACCATGTGACTTTCTAGTATAGCCTAAATTATATCACAGAGGATAAAGAAGGAAGTGAAACTCCATAGCAGACATATGGGTCCAAAAATGCAACTATCACTAGATGGTGCTACATTTGTCTTGATGATTCCAAATGTAAACATTTATATGCCTTGCAAGGAAGCTAAGCCTTGTAATAGAGGAGGAAACTTACATTTTTATGCAATGGATTATGTTTATAACTATTTACACAAATATTTATGTTTGTGGGAGAATATTCTGTTAACTAATATTCTTGGACTCTTTTCACTAACGATTATATTTTACTCTTCAAATTATAAAATATAATTTATGGCTTTCATGGTTAAATGGTTTCATGGTTTTCACGATGACAGCAGTGATCTCTATAAATAATACAACAAAAAGTGGTAATATGAGTTTCACCTTCTTTATACTGTGTGAAGTATATACATTTTTTGCTGTACTTGATTTAAACTTATTTCCTTGATTTTCATTAGAGATATATTTCTCAATTAATTAGTACTCACTTTGCAACAAGGCAAAATTTCATAAAAACTCAAAACATCTTTCATTAAAAATTATAAAATACAGAAACACCCAACACCAAATACAGTTAATAAAAATTTTTTATAATTAAAATTAGAATTTCGATGCCAAAAACAAGCAATTTGACCAACGAGTAGAAACAGAAAATTCTTGGCCTACAAAACTGAAAGTTAACTTTTGTTCCTATTGGGCAAAAAGAAACTGAAGTTGTGCACCAATTGACTTAATTCACTATTTTACTAAGAGTTTCAAACGTAAAGTGGTGCTAGGCCTTTACATTTGAAGGATTACTTTAAAAAATTTTATGATTCTACAACTATAGCATGCAGATTAATTAAAGGCATTAAAAACCTTAACTGAAACTTAAGAACAACATAATTCAGTCACTTTCAAAGCAAAAAATGCTCAATTTAGCAACATATAAAACATAAGTATAAAAATGCTGAGCTCACTGAGCCGGGAAGCAGTGTGAGAATATATATATATATATATGTGTTTGGTGCGACTGATAGTAATGAAAAAGGGAAGCTACTATAACATCTAGTTGTCACAACTAGCCAAAATTTAATAATCTATGGCTACTTGTTTTTGAGTTATGCGAGACATATGCATATGTGCCTGCAGGCATATATCATGAAAAAAATCTCTTCTGAATCCATTTTAAAATCTGTTTTGGAAAAAGAGTCCTTTATTGGAAAAATTTGAAATTTGACAGCAGCTAAAATGGATATTTTTGTTGAAATGCGATACTCGAAAGTTTTTGCAAATTTACAATGCTTCCTTTACTTAATATAAGGAAGTGAAAAATTCAAACAGGATTTTCACTTTTAACAAAAGTGCAATCTAAAATATGGTTTAGTGAATGTTTTATGTAATGATTGTAAAAAAGCATACATTTATCTCATTCAGTTACCATTATTAAATTTATACTGACAACAAATAAAAATTATTCTAAAAAAACTTTGAGAAATGCTTCAAAAAGGTTGAAACCGATCTTTATTACACATTATAATACTAACATAATAATTTTATTAGTTACTTAATTCAACTGTTTGAAAATGAAAGAAATCTAACACTGTCAATTTTGACTTGACCCCTTTCCCCCACAGGGAAAAAAAAAAAAAAAAAAAACTCTGTCAGAGTTGCCTGAAGAATCTTAAATATCTGTAAAGAAAAGAATACGGTCTGATAATTTATCTACATTGCAATTTTGAATTGGTAAAAAGTAAAGTTATGTACAAATAAGAATTTGCTTTTGCACAACAGATTATTACTTATCAATGGTGACTAAATTGAAAGGCAAATACAAAAGAGTAACACAAGGCTTGGCATGAAGAAATGATCAATCAAAGTAAACAAAGTTAGTAGACTTGATTAAAAGATCAAGAAGTTAACTAAGACACTCATCCTGACCTTGCATTTCTATGAAAAATATAATATTGCTAAGAAAGAGATGTTTTACATACAAAAGTTCAGACTGTAAAATACAAAGTGCATTTTCATTCATAATAAGCACTGTCAGATAAATTTCATAATTTATAACTAGCTTTAGCTATATATGGATACCAAAATTTTAAGGACTTTTAAAGTTTCTTAATACCTAATTAGTAAAATAAAATAAATAATCTAATTAATATAATCAATATTTACATGTCCCAATAAACTCAAATAAAGAGCATCTTAAAAATATTTTTGTTGTAAAAAATAGACTATGCAACTCTTATTTATTTATACTGATTTCTTATGTACCACATTAAAAATTTATTAGTAATAAATGCAGATTTATTTTATTCTAGCAGACAGTTTCCTTTAATATAGGAATATTGCTGTAATTAGGTTTATCATAAGTAGATGCTAGTAATTGCCTTTCATTCTCAGGCGGCATAGGATGCCACTCGAAGCCTGACAAAGCAGCCTGCAAGGAAGGAAAAAAAATAATACAGCTTTACATAACAGTTTAGAAAATCAATTTTATCTTTTATCTACTCCTATTAAAAAAAAAAAGTACAGAGATATAGTGAAATTATTACTAAAACAGATGAAAAAACAATTGAGTTTTATGTAAAAAGAGCACAGCATGAAAAAATAAAATTCCCATTTGTTAAAAAAAAAAAAAAAAAAAACCCTCTTTTTGGACTGTATTCACTAGCTGACACAGAAAAATGCATCATCACAAAGACATGGTTACATAATTATGCAAAATGCAAGGAATATACAGTTGAACAATTTACGTAAATATAATAAATGCAAATTTTTTACATGATATGTTAGTGAGGTAAAAAGGAAGGAAACAACACACAACTCAACAGTTGGCACTCTGTCACTGTAGGAAACTTGTCTTTCTAGGACTATTTTTTTTTAAAACTCTCAGAAAAAGCATGCAACTGGAGACACCTCTGGCTGGTGATCTCAAAGTCAAGTTTTGCAAATACCCGGTTTTATGAAGGGTTTTGTTTTAAGTCTTGTTGTCAAAGAATATGAAGAAGATGAATTGAAAAAGAGCATGGAAATGGGAAAGGAATCACAGAAATATTCCTAAATCTAGACTGATGTCCGTATGCTTAGATCAATGCATCCAAAAGCATGTAGTGGCAGTCTCATAAAATGTAACTTCGCTCTATGCAGAGGAAGCATGGTGCTTCAGAAGTTCCAGTATCAACAAAAACAATTTCTATAAAACTGGCTAAAAACATCTTGCAGTCATATAATCTTTTATTAAGACTGTCATTGACACAAAGTAACAAATGCCCTGACTACTATGATATTGAGTCTATTAGCTAGAGTCTATTAGATGATTAGGTTGGTGTACAGTAATGAGGTTTGCTTCTGTTTCACCAATGACAGTCACTAAGTAAGAATCAGGAGGCATAGAATCAGGTCTAACTCTTCTATGATTATTTAATACCATACCAATTATTAAGCATTTTTTTCAATGTAAGTTGTTTAAGATGTTTCATGTTTCTAATACTTCCTTTTTAATTTTACAGGCAGACATAACTTCTTTTTCAGTTGCAAAGTTTCACTGTTCAAGTCTTGTAATCACTGTGTCAAAAATTCCTTCTAACTCTTCAATTGACACTTTTTTTTGTTCTCAACAGCCTCTCTGTTACTTTCTTCCCTACTGGTAACAATGCTTTTTGGATTTAGCACCATACTACAGAATTTGCTATTCATTAGTTGATTGATTATTCAGACATTGTCATTGCAATGGAATACTACTGTTATATCCTTTTCATTATAACGACTTCCCCACATTTCTTAATAAATTTTATTAACTGGAAAATTTTGCCTTATCTAAAAACTTTCAAATTTACGGCTACTATCATAAAGTTAGCAAGAATATGCTCTACACTATCGGCGATGAAGGTAACTAAAGACATGTTCCGCTAAATTTTGCCTTGCTGCTATCATGCACTGAGGAAATAAACCCGAATTACATTAGTTATTTATTATACTTACTTTTATTGCCTGCATATGCTTCAGATTTCTCTGAGTTCTGAATAAATAAATTCCAAAATATACTTGACAGCTTATCAGAGTAAGTTATTCTTAATTCAAACAGTGGTAAATGTAATCTTATGATCTACAAATATCATTTACAAAATTAATTTTTTTGCACAGGGAAAGAAATTTCTGTTAAATTTCATCTTGTGAACAAACTCAACACTTTGCAACACAGTTGGCTTAAGTCTGTAACCACTACTTAGTCGACATAAAAAGTTACCATGCTGTTTGGTGTTCAATTACTAATACTTAAAAAACTGTTTCAGACTTCACTGTATGAGTCCTTTATCCAGCAGTCATGTGTTGATAAAAGCAAAAAATAATAAAAAATTATTCACCAGGTTGGCATCAGGGTCATAAGTTATTCAGTATGTGCAAAATCAGCGATGAATTTTGATATAATATTTCGATTTGAGATGTATGCTGTGCAAAAAGGTGGCTATGAAGGTAAATTATTGATCACACAGATTTATGCTAACAAATGATTGTGTTTCTTCAACATGGTATAATTGCATAATATAATTTAGCGCTGAAGAATTTAGGAATCAGGACATTCCTTCAATCTTAATGCTTCATCATGCAAAAATATCTACTGCATTTGCATGAAGCATAAAGAAAGCTGCTACTTTCAGAATCTAATTTTTTCTCTATCCAGACTTCGGACTTTGCACTGTTTTAAAACTACAGAAGCTGTTTGTAATTTTTTCAAGTTCTGTTAAACATCTAAAAACTTGTGATACCTGCTAGGTATAAAAAATAAGCAGAAACTAAAGATAACTGAATTAAAATAAAATTTAAGAGAAATATGTTATAAATTTTCTATGGGTAGCTTTCATGTCTCATAGTCTATTCTATCAAAAACTGACTAAAATACCAGTATCCACCATTTTTATATACTCGGTTGCTAACAACATAAACAGATTCATAAGTATAAAGATGTAATGAAGAAAAGAGAAAAAATAAAAAAAAGATTATGTTCCAGGCACATAATATAGTAAAGACCCTATTACCTGAGTTGGTAATCAATTGAAGGATAGTCTCTGGGGGATTAAGATGTAGAAACATTAGAAAGGATACAATGAAAATCAGCAATATTTATGAATTTTCTGCATGCCATCTTTCAATTGAATATTTATGATTGATCTTTTGCCTTTTCTTATCCATTACGGGGTCATTTAATAGTCTCTTTACTGTGTATTAAGATAAAAGATGGAGAATACATGGGTTAAAAAATGAAACCAGTATCAACAGTTTAGATACTCATTAACAATAAATTCATAAACGCATTTCAAGGATAAAAAGATGCGTTGCTTAAGATAACATTTTGTATAATACATAATGTAGCAAAGAGAAAAATTAGTTTTTAAATTTTGAGTGAAGAAGAAATCATTCATACCAAAATTCGGAGAATAATAATTATTGCAGGAATAAGAGAGATTTTAAACATGATGATGAAATGGAAACAACTAATGTGAAAATTACCCATGGTTGAAGCTTTTAATGAAAAAAAAAAAAAAAAAAAAAAAAAAAAAAAAAAAAAAAAAAAAAGGCCACTTATAAAAATAAATGTATGTTAGTATTTTGATAAACTTTTACAAATTGCAACAATTTTGATGGGATCTTTTTATTTCAGTTTTTTTCAGAAACATTTTGTCACAAAATAAAATCTTGTACAGATTATTTATTACTCAAGTGAAGGAAATAAATTTTATTTAACAAAATACTTTCCTAAGCTATTAATTGTAGTACTTGAGCATTTGTTAAAATTTCAAATACACAATTTCACAAAATTTTATGGCGAGAAAGTTGGCAAGATTTAAAATTTAGTCAATTTTTAATTGTCTGAAGTGGTTATACATTTCCAGTTACCTCAGATAATCAAGATTCTATTGCATATGGCAGCGATTCTCAACCGGTGGTATGCAAAGAAACAAAGTATTTATAACTATTAAATTCAAAAATTAAATGCCCCAACATCATGTTCAAGTTTTTTCTCTCAATCTGAGCTTCGTTCAAACTCAATAGCCGCTCACAGACTTTTGTAAAATCATCCATTTATATTTTCAGACATATTCTTTTACATAACAAAATATTATTAAATAACATAACAAAATTTGCAATAAATGTTGTTTCCCCAGATCAAACACCACCATCGCTGACCAGAAATGTTCATGCGATGTGTGCGTTGTTATACAACAATTCCAAATTAACTTGATGTGGACTGTACTAATTAATATTTTATTCTACAACCTTAATCACATGCATGCTGTGGTGTAGTGGCCGAAACCGCTAAAATTAGCTAAATTTTGAGCATTCAATAATAAAATTATTGAATGCTAAAAAAAATGGCTGCATACAATTCTGCAGAGAAAAACCTATCTATATCAAAAATCAAATTCTATACATTTTACGTGTGAGAGCAATTTGTGGCTCTCGAGCTTGTGTTTTTAACATTGCCAAAGATTTAATTATTTTAATAAAGACTATTTTAACAACTATTGAAAATGTGTTTGTAAGATAAAAAAATAATAATTTTCAGCTTATTCTCACGAGACATCCATGTCCATATTAATCTTCAGTCTCTTCTTCTTTTATGTGACCTTATCACAACTCCTCCCCTCATAAAGAAATTTTTCTTGAATAAGGAATGAAAAATTCTAAATACATTTCACTGCTTTCAAAACACAAGTGGTAAACATTTAAGTGATAATAGAGAAGCCAGTTACATTACCCTGCACTTATTTTTAGATAACATAACCGCACAAATAAAACAAAAATAATTTAAACTACTCCTAATGTGTGCCTTATACAAAGCACATTCCTCAAATTTTACACAATGCTAATACTTAAGATAAAGCATTTAATTCTAACAATTTTTTTGAAAATGAAACACACAATGCAAACAATTTTGAATCTACACAAATATAATTCCAAAACTCTACAAAAATCATTTTCACCCATTTTCATTACTTTTTACTTTACTTTGTATCCACTAGTGATATTCAGTCACTAGACTAGGGCACGACTCAAGCCATCTGTATTACCGTGTAATTTGCCTGGCCTATGAACAATTTCAAAGTTGTACTGTTGGAGACACAATGCCCAGCGAGTCAAACGAGAATTTGATCCTATCATTTTGTTTAAAAAAGTCAACGGATTATGATCCGTTTGCATCTTGAATTTCTGTCCGTCTAAGTAATGACTTAGTTTCTTCAGTCCATAAATAATGGCCGCTAGTTCTCTTTCAATGGTGCTATAATTTCGCTCCGCTTTAGTAAACTTTTTGCTAAGATACAGTATAGGGTGTTCCTCCCCATCCTGAATTTTAGACAACACAATACCCACACCATATAAGCTGGCATCTGTCTGCATAATAAATTCTTTAATATAATCTGGTGCAAATAAAACCAGACTTTTTACTAGTTTGGTCTTCAGTTTATTGAAAGCCACGTCGCACTCTTTTGTCCAAATCACTTTTTCTTTTTTGTTTTTGCCCTTCAAAGCGTCTGTCAAAGGTGCCGCAATACTGGTGTAATCTTTTATGTACCTTGCATAGTAGCCCACAGTACCAAGGTAGCTATGTATCTGTGTTTTAGTAGTGGGGATCGGAAAATCTCTGATAGCTTGAATCTTGGCCTCACTAGCGACCTTTTCCCAGACCCTACTTCATGACCCAGAAATTTCACATGGTCTTGAGCAAATTTGCATTTCGAGGGCTTAATAGTCAATTTAGCCTCCTGAAGGCAACCTAAAACCACATCCAAATCCTTCATATGCCTGTCCTAAGTCGGCGAAAAGACTGCGATGTCGTCAATATACGGTAGAACAAAATTGTCCAGCCCTCCTAAAACTTGAGCGATCAATTTACAAAAATAGAAAGGCGCATTTAAAAGCCCAAACATCATTTTCTTCGGGATGAAAGATCCAAAAGGCGTCACAAATGCGGCGTCCAAAAAGGCATCACAACCTCCGTGCACGCTCTGTGAGTGGTATCTGGAAGTATCCTTTGGTTAGATCCATGATTGTGATAAATGAAGCTGCGCTGACATTTTCTACCACTTCTTCAATATTGGGAAGAGGGAAAAATTCGGTCATAGTTTTTGAATTTAATTTTCTGTAGTCTATACAAGGACGAGGATCTTTACCTGGGACCTCTACTAAGATCATAGGCGAAGCATAATCAGATTGCCCGACTTCTATGACTCCTAACTCAAGCAACCGCCTAATTTCCTCTTTTAGGATGTCGGTTTGTCTCGCCAACATTCTGTAAGGCCTGACTCTAACCGGAGTTTCATCCAACAATTTAATATCCATTTCGACCAAAAACGTACAGCCGGGGTCGGATGAAAACACCGCTGCATACTTCCTTATAACTTCTTGGAATTTTCCTATTTCCTCTGCCGAAGCTCTTTCTTCTAGCTTACTATCTCCAACTATTTTCCAAAAATCTACCTGAGTTGGATCAGCCAAGGGATAAGGAATATCCACTTCTCCCTCAATATCTTCCATGACCTCCTCCATCACAAGATTCACAAACTCCGGGTGCTGATAATAAGGTTTCATCAAATTTACGTGATAAATGGTGTCACTGCTACGCTTACCCGGAATCTCTACCGTATAATTGGTTTCGGAAATCACACTAGCTATTTTACCTGGCCCTATCCAGTTCAGAGCCATTTTGTATGGCTAAAACAAGCACGAGATCTCCGACCTTAAACCTTCTCGTAACAGTGTTGCAATCATACCAGAGTTTCCTTTTACTCTGACACTCTTTCATCCTCTCTACAGCCAGCTCCTGACACTTCTTTAATCTGTTTATTAAGTCTAAAACATACTCAACCACAGTGGAGTCTGAACTTTCTTCCTCTAGCCAGTTTTCATACACAATCGTTTGATGCATTCTCAAATTTTTTCCATGTACTAACTCGCAGGGACTAAAACCTGTGCTCTCATGGCTAACAGTTCTGAGGGCGAACAAAGCACATGGCAAACATTCTTTCCAGTCCTTCTCGCTTTCCAAGCACAAAGCCTTCAATACCCTTTTCAAAGTGGAACCTTTCAACCTTTCAACATAATTGCAACCTTTCAACAGAATTGCTTTGAGGGTGACACACAGAAGAATGATACACTTTAATTCCGAACTTGTTAAAAAACTCAGATGTAAGTTCACTGGTAAACGATCTACCCAAATCACACTGAATTTCCTTAGGGTAACCTGATCTAGAAAAGATTTGTATCAAGGCTTGAATCACACATTTTGAGTTTAAATTCTGTACAGGAATGGCATCTGGATATTTGGAAGCAACACAAATAGACGTAATTAAGTATTTATTTTCATGCTAACTAGGGATCAGAGGTCCTACTGCATCAATATTTAATCTGCTAAACACTTCTGATATAACAGGCATAATCTTCATAGGAGCTTTCTTTTTATCCTTATTGTGACCTACACGCTGACAAATATCGCACGTCCTCACAAATTCTTCAATTTCCTGGTAGCAATTAGGCCAGAAATAGTGTGTCAAAACTCTATCCTTGGTTTTTGTTACCCCTAAATGACCAGAGATTTCCTCGTGGCGTAACTTCAAGATCCCTTTCCTAAAAACGAGAGGCACACACAGCTGACGCTTATCTTCCCCTTTTTTAGAACCTGCCACTCTGAATAGTCTTTCCTTGACTATTATAAACTCTTTTTCATTTTCACTTTTCCCTTTCTTCCACAGGGTCGCTAAACTAGCGCAAGTTTTTTGTGCTTCCAAGAATTCTGCTGGCGAAACATCTGCAAGGATAGACCTTTCTTCTAAACTGATGTCTGCAATTTTAATTGCCTCTTCCGTATTGCTGGCTAACTTCCTTTCTTCCGAATGCTCATTATTGACGGCCCTTTCACTTTCTATCTCTTTCTTTTCTTCCGATCTAGAATCTAAGTCTTTTGCACTCGCTCTCTCTAGACTCCTGCACGCATGCGCCTGACTACGAGTCTCCACAGCATTCAAGAGAATCGGTCGTTCCCTAATTTCCTCAATCAACTGTGCAGTTTTATTCCCTAACAAATAGTACTCTTTATCTAACTCTACCGGAGTAACCGTTGCCTTTGTGGTGACCACACCAAAATCACCTTCAATGGTGACTTTCGCCAAAGGTAAACATTTACACTCTGTGTCCAAAGGCTGTTTCACCCATACAGTTTCCTCTAATAAGTCACTAGTATTAATCCAAGTACTATTACACAGATCTATACCAGCTCCAGTATCTCTCAGACATTCTCTCTCTATCCCATTAATTACAGCTTTCTTGAAATACGGCTCAAAACATTTTCCTAAACTCTCCGTTCCTAGATTATTCACCAGATTAGCCTTATTCTTTTCCAGCGATGGACAGTTAGGTCGGATATGTCCGTCCTTTCCACATTGGTAACACCTTATTTTCCGCTGTTTCTTGAAACCTGCTTCATTGAAAACTTGCTTTTTTTTAGGAACCTCCACTTTTCTATGCTCCTATGATTTAATTCTTTGATGACCACTACTTTTCTGATTATAACTAGAGTTAGAATTTACATACCGCTCTCTATCTTTCTCAAATGGTTTCTTTAACCCCGCTCTCTGTTCTAACTTCTTTGTATCTCTTCGCAAAGCCTCATACTTGTCGCATTTCTCTGCTAAAATGGAAGCTGTTTTAAATTCTTCCCAATTGTCTAAGTAGTGCTCTATTATTTCTAGAGGGACTCGTCGCTTAATTTGCTCAGTGAGCATAAGTTCCTTAAGACTTTCAAAATCTTGAACTTCTACTGAATCCAACCAATTCTCTAAATACACTCTCAATTCATACACTAAATCCACCCATAACATTCCGTTTTTTTCTAGAATGTTCTTCAAATTTTGTTTTTAGTGCCCAAGAACTAAGCTTGAATCTCTGCATGAGTAATTTCTTAACGTGCTGATAATTATCCCCTTTATCCGCTGGTTCTTTCACTATTAACTGGGCTACATCGTGAGGTAATAAAGGAATTAATTGCAAGACCCAATCAATCTCATTAACATTTTCTTTTTGAGCTTGTTTCTCAAATAGCATAAAGAATAATGAAATACCTATATTACTCGGTTCAAAACGCGGTACTAGATCTATCAAATTAACCTTTTCTTCTCTGGATTGTTCAACTTTCGAAACTGTGGAAACTAGGCTATTAGTCTGAACCACATTCATCAGTTTTAACCTTTCCAATTCAAAAACTCGCTCCCGTTCTGCTCTCTCTTGTTCACGTTCCTGCTCTGCTCTCTCTTGTTCCCATTCCCGTTCTGCTCTCTCTTGCTCACATTCCTGCTCTGCTCTCTCTTGTTCGGCTATTTCTTCTGCTTTTCTCTGCTCAGCCACAGCCCAAATTCTTGCTGCATATTTTTTCGCAGCTTCTTCTTCATAGTCCTCGGCATTTAGAATAGCCTGCCTAATTTCTCTTACTCTATTTGCCTGAGACACATTTGTTTCAAACTCCTCCGCTAACTCCAATAGCAGAGCTTTAGTAAATTTCCTCATAAACTCACCCGTTATGGAAAATTAAAGAAAAATAACCTACCCCAAAATACAATAACACAAAACAACAACAGGTCTATCTCTCCAAAACTGAATAATTCCCTAACAATTCTGAACACAAATTGCCTTACAACACTTAATGATAATACCTATGCCTACGTACAAAGCGTATATAAAAAAATGCTAATTAAGAGGAAACCTTTTCCTGCTCTATATCAACTACATAAATATTGTCCTCTAACTCTGGACTAATTTAAAACTAAATTTTTCTAAAGCATACCATTACAATACTTCATACAATTTAAACAGTCACTAAAACAATAGAACAAACAATTTAATTTCAATTAGCAACAGTAACCACAAGCTTAACTTTCAATAACCACCAGAAAACTTTTGATCCCCAAAAACAGAACTATATCCAAAATAAACCTAGTCTCGAATAACTGGCATAACTTCTCCAAAATCACAAAAATGGTACTCGCCAATTTTGAAGACGCCTTCAATTGACTCTCCTGGCACTACTTGGATATTCTTCCGGGAAATTTCACTATTTTTCGGCACTAGATCACGCTTCCTCCGGCGTTCCCTTCTGACACAGTGTCACTTGTCACTGAAGAGGCTTCACCATGCGAACTGTCCTTGCACGCAAAATTAGATCGTTCCTGAAGAGAAGAAACACAAAACTCAAGTTCACAGGCGAAAAAGTCCGTTCCTAAATTTACTCTCAGGAACAATCCCTAAAAGCTGCCACCAACTTTTAATATTTACTACTGTGGTGTAGTGGCAGAAACCGCTATGCTAACCCTGGGTTGTGACATCAGGTTGAAAACAAAACACAGCATAATAAAATTTATTGAATGCTAAAAAAATGGCTACATACAATTCTGCAGAGAAAAACCTATCTATATCAAAAATCAAATTCTATGCATTTTACGTGCGAGAGCAATTCGTGGCTTTCGAGCTTGCATTTTTAACATTGCCAAAGATTTAATTATTTTAGTAAAGACTATTTTAACAACTATTGAAAACGTGTTTGTAAGATAAAAAAATAATAATTTTCAGCTTATTCTCACGAGACATCCTTGTCCATATTAATCTTCAGTTTCTTCTTCTTTTATGTGACCTTATCACAATGCCATCTTTCAAGCGATGACTTACTACTAACAACAACAGCGAACCTTTACAGGGTTACTGTAATGAACATTTGCACCATGCAAGGCACCAAGAAGAGAAAAAATGATGTAATTTTAAAAACTAAATAGTCTTAATGACTGAACATACCCCTTCCCCGGCATTGAAGGGTTACTTCAATAATTTCGTGCGATAACACTCATAATAACATACAAAATTGTACAATTACAACCTTATATAATAAAGCAATACGAATAATATATCTTAATTAAATACAATAATATTCAATTTTCAATACAAAATTTTATACACGATACAAGTTTTATAATAATAAGCTAACACTTAACTAACTTAAGAAGCTTCTTCCTGGCTTTGTAATTCCATATTTAATGATGCCTTTTGCTGTATGAAAATCAATCTACCTTTGAATTCCATAATAATCTTAAAGTTTTGATGCTCTGATCGTCATTGAAATTACTGAAAGAATATTTTTTTTTTTTAACAAAAAGATAATAGTATCTCATTAATTCTTTTAGAGTAGATCAAGTTTTAGCATGTCTACATTTTACGTCACCATCATTTCCGGGCTCATATATTTCATATTAATTCTATTTCCAATTAGAATAAATTTTTTTTTACGTCCATTTGCCGTCTCTAATAGCCCGTATTTTGTCTTCTTGTTGCTTTGTATTCCTTACTTTTCTACACATTTTGAGAATATCGCCATATGTTTTTCAAGAACTTATAATACATTGTGCATTTAAATATTTGTGAAAAATAATAAAACAAACCTAGATTTTAAAAATGGAAAAATGGCTAGGATTGACTAAGTGGAAATGTAATGATTCACAGGTGATGGATTCAAGACAATCTACTAGCACTAAGAATAATAAAAATAAAACTTGTTTACGGAAAATATAATGAAAGTTATTTATCATTTGAGTCTACTTGGAATGGAGGTGAAATGGATCCTCAACCTCGATGTATTATTTGTGGCAAAATATTATCCAATCAAACTATGAAACCATCGTTTCTTGAAAGACAGGAAGCTAAGCATGTGAATTTAAAGGATAAATCTGAAGAATACTTTATGAGGAAATTATCAAAAATAGTAAACAAGTAATGAAAGGTTTTGTTACTTCAAGTGAAAAAGCTTTGGAAGCCAGTTACCTAGTAAGCCTAAGAATTGCCTACACTGGGCAAGCTACACTAATGGAGAAAATTTTATATGACCAACAGCTATTGTTTTAACATTATTCAATGAAAAAGAGGTTAATGAACTTAAAAATTTTCTGTTATCAAATGATACAGTAAGTCGACTAATTCATGAAATGGCAAATTCCATAAAAGACACACTTATTTAAAAAATAAAACATAGTGAGTATTTTGCAATGCAGTTGGATGAAAGTACTGATATAACGAACGTTACTGAATTATTACTTTACATACATTTTGAAGAAGATAAACGAATGGCTGAAGAGTATTTATTTTGTGAATCTCTTCATGATAGAGCAGCCACAAGTGAAATTTTCACAGTAATTGACAATTTTATGTCTGAGAATGAATGATGTTCCTTGGAAAAAGTGCATTGCCATATGCAGTGACGAAGCTCGAACTTTAACACAGGAATACATTCTGGTGAGATTCCTGAAATAAAGAAAGCATCATCTGAAACTAAATTTATTCGCTGCTTCATTTGTCGTGAAGCTTTAGTAGCCAAAACAATCTCCGAAAACCTGAAATCCACTTTGAATCAAGCCGTGAAAATTGTTAATTTTATTAAAAGTCTAGCTTTCAAAAATATTTGTGAACATGAAACACTTTTGTTACATTCCAAAGTAAGGTGGTTATCCAGTAAAAAAGTTTTAAATCGTCCTTTTAAACTTAATCACAAATTAAAAATTTTCAGTGAATTATGGTCAAATTTTCCTCTTTGATTCAAAATTTCAATTGCAGAAATGTTTATTTAGTGAATTATGGTTGGCACATTTAGTAGGTATTTTTGGAAAGTTAAATGAATTAAATTTAAGATTGCAGGGACAAAGCATTAATTTGTTTACCATTAGCGATAAAATAAATACAATGATAAAAAAACTCGAGGCTAATAATCAACGAAGTGGATAATAATATTTTAAGCTTTTTACCACTTTCGGAAGTTTTCTAACTGAAAATAATTTGAAAATAAAAGAAGAATTATCATCCGACATCAAAAAAACCATTGGTTTTCATTGATAAATAATTTCATCATGCATTTTCCAGAGGTTTATGAAACAGAAAATTTGGCTAAAAATCCATTTTGTTGAAATGTACCTGAAATTTTATCTCATGAAGAAAAAAACAATTGACAGAAATTTCCTGTTATCGAACTCTAATTGAATATTTCAAAAATAACAAGTTAACTTTAGGCTGAACAAAAAAAAAAAAAAAAAAATTAAAGGCATTTTAAATGAAGTTAATAAATTTTTATTACCTTTTGTACAACCTATTTGTGTAAACAAGGAGTTTCTTCCATGTTATATTCGAAAAATAAATACAGAACAAAATTAAAAGTGGATCCTAATTTACTGTTAAAACTAAGTAAATTAAGACCAGACATAAAGAAATTGATCTCTCTTAAACAGGCCCAAATTTCACCCTTGATTTTAGAATTTAGTGTGAAACTTAAATTTTAATAATGAAAATGGTAACTAATACTTATTTATGTGTGCGTATTTAATACAAACAGCCAATAGGTTGTGCAACTGATAGAATATATATATTTTAATATTTCTATTGAGAAACTGAAAAATAATCATTCTAAAATGTAGTGGTGGTACTAAAGTTTTCTATTTTCGTTTAGATGGTACTCATTAGTGAAAAGGTTGAGAACCGCTGGCATATGGTGTTTAAAAGTCCCTTTCAGTAATTATAATATTGCAGCACATATTTTAATTTATATGAAATAGCTATACAATTAAGGAATAAAATATGAATTTAAATTATTTAGAAATGGGTACTATTTCGTTTTGAGGACCGTAAAAAATCGTCAAACTATTATTGATGCCAGTGCTGCCAAAAATTATTGCGACAACCCTAACACAACAAAGGAAGTATAATAGTAAATAACTATTTAAAGATCATTGTTTTAATTTAGATGAAAGGTTAATTTAAAATTTACATAAAAAATGGCTAAACATAACTGAATGGAAGGGTAAGACTAAATAACTGTTTCAAATTATTATAATTTATATAAAAAAAAGCTAAACATAACTGAATGGATTCCTGCATTGCTATTTTGCTACTGAGTTATCGCTAAAGTATAATTTCATCTGGTTGGTCGTTCAAACATAATTTTCTATAATGAATGATGCCTTTTCTTTGAAAAAATTCTCGGTAAAGTGCAGAATTGCCCATTTATTTGTTTGCCGCTTTTTACAAGGGTAAAAACAATTGTATTTTTGTCAATTTTCTTTTACTTTTTAAGTGAAAATAGGCCGATGTGTACATAGATAAAGGGTGTGCGTAGTGCCATTTTTGTGCAATTCTTGGGATTTTTTTTTAAAGTGAAAATAGGTCGATGTGTACATGGATTGCACACTTTTTGTCCTAGGCAATTCCCAAATAGTTAAATCCATAGGACATAAAAAAGGATTTTAAAATTAAACTAGTATTTTAATGGCGTCTTAAGAAATATAGAACTATGAAATTTTAAATCAGCGCATACGCTAGATTTGGCGTGGTGTTAAATGGGCGCGTTTGCTAGACTTGGCGCTTTTGCGCATACATTTTTGCTGCAATCTTTTATGGTCCTCAAAATAGAATGGTACCTAGAAATGTATTTATTGCTTTTAAATTGTTTAATTAATATGTTAAGTACTTACAAGCTGATTAAAATAAAAAATAATTTAGATATCTTATGTTTTGCTAAATGTCACAAATAGCACAATGGCAAGGCTACATGGAAATAAAGTAAAGATCTTTTCTTTTGTACAGAGAATAATAACATTTGCCAAAGTGAGGAGATGATATATTCAGCAGAGCATAAGATAACAGCAAAATTTTGGAAAGACTGCCAAGAATGCCTCTAATATATATATATATATAAAAGATTTATAATTTTATAAAAAGGATTTAAACAAAGATTGTTAGATATAAAATAACAAAATATGCTACAAATTAAAGTTATTATAAACAGTTCCTGAATTTCAGGAACTATTATATTCAGGAACAAAATGTATAAAAATTAATATATACCTTCAAGTATATAAGAGAAGCTGTGATAATACACGCACCTCCTATAAATGTCGGCAGCAAAAAGAAACATGGCACAGATAAGCTACAAGGATTTAAAAAAAAACTTAACACAATTGCAATTTGACACATGAAATACTAAAAACATTACTTAAAATGCATGATTTGGGGGACAATTTTTTTTTCTTATAAAACCTGCTTTAATATAACATGGTTCATACTTTTCAAAATATTAATAAGAAAAAACATTTTTCTTTCTAAATGCTTTCTATTTATTTTTCTTTATACTGTCAAATAGCAATTAAAATAACTTCAGTTTTTTTACCCTTAATTTTCAATGTGACAATAAAACAGTAAACAAAATTGCTTACCATAAATATAAGACAAATCGCACATAAAAATTTCTTCCACAGAATCCCAAGGCTATAATATAAGGCACAATGTATTTTTGAAATCTAAAAAGAACACATAGAGCAAAATATAAGAGAAGCATTAATAAAACATTTACAGTACAATAAGTTATAAAGTCATTATTGGTGATTTATTAAACATACAATCAAATTTAAAGTTATATTAATCCTCTGGAGATAAATATTTTTAGATAAAAACCTTACCTGGCACATTAGATAACTATTCAGTTTATTTTTAAACCATTTTACTGTGAATTTAGATGATTGAGAAGGTATAGAAGTTTGGTTAAACAGACAGCTCTTACTTGAATAAAGTCTTTAATATAAGACAAAAGTTTTGTTTAAAGTACATTATTCTTAACCTTGCACAGAATTGTCTAGTTAAGCATAGAAATGGCATTCTAAACCAGTGCTCTGCAAACTTATGAAGCTTCTGAGCTACTGTGCCATTTTAAAATCCTACCATGAGCAACCAAACACAAAAAAAAAAAAAAAAAAAAAACTACAGTGTTTTTAAAAAAATCTTACATTTATTGCCTATAAACTTACATTTCTAGTAAATATGAAATAAATTTTAATTAAACTGTATATAACAAAAATAAACTAAAATTGAATTGTACATAAAGAAACTGAAGTGTAGTTAATAATAAATAACAAATGTAATGACATATCTTTTTATCAGACTTTAATGAGAGAAGGATGGAACTCTTGTGTTAACAACAAGTTTTTTAGTGTTGGGAGAGTAGATAGTCTTTGCCACTTGAATACAGTTGTTCAAGTGTTCATCAATGAGTCTGTTTCTGTACTTATTTTTAAATTTCATACTGGAAAAAAAAATCTCACACAGATATGTATAGCTGAATACTGCCTTCACTTTGAACAGATATCAAACAGATATGTATAGCTGAATACTGCCTTCACTTTGAACAGATATCACATAGATATGTACAGCTGAATACTGCCTTCACTTCACTCCTAGACCAAATTGGGTATTTTTCTTCAGGAACAAGAGGGTCAAATATTTTCAGAGCTTGAAGAAAGCGATTTTACAGATATATCACCTTGAAAATCAATCTGCTCCAACTCCACTGCAGCATTATCTTCTTGAAAATGAAAATGCTCTAACACAAGTAGAGAACTCTTTAGCATTAATCATTATAAAAGGCAATTTGACAAACAATTGAAATCCTTTAAAATCTTGGAAGTGTTTTTTGGGTTCACTACTTTCTTACTAAATACAGACAAAAGTCATTAATCTGGACTCGTCGGGACTTCGGTGATTCCGGATTATCGATCATCAGTTTAAATCTCGTAAGATGGCACGCAGAAATTCTAAAATTAAAAATATGAAACAGTAATTTATGAAATAAAGAACAATTATGATCTAAAGGGTATCAAAATTTACAAAAAAAAAAAGCTTAATATTTATTTGTTTACTTTATTAAACATTTCCTTCAATGTAAGTTGTTTCGTTTTATGTGATAATACTTTCTCTTTAATTCTATAAACAGACATAATTTCTTGTTCAGTTACAAAGTTCTGTTGTTCAAGTCCCGCAATTGCTGTGCCGAGAATAGCGACTAACTTGACAATCGAAATTTTTTTGTTTTCACTAACCTCTCTGCCACCTTCTTCATGTCTTTATCCATTTTTTGCAGCAATTCCACTTTTTGTTTGATGGACATCGAAACATACTTTCGTTTTGTAGATCCTTTGGGAGCTCCAGCATCGGAAATTCTATTTGACATAATCGAAAGTTCAAGTTTACTTTTATAAAACTGCTCTTACAGTCTGCAAAAAATAATACGCCGCATCAAATTCAAAAATTAAGGAACAACGAAATCATCAACATTAACTGAAATAGATAATTAGGTAATTTTAGCTTATACCGTCCGTTATACATTAAACACACACGCGAAAACGTATTCTGCGCTTGCGCACACGCGCAGTTGTAAAGGTCTTACGCGCACGCGTAAACGCCTGTGTGCATGTGTCAACGCAGAGCATGCGCAGAAAGTTTTTAGCCTTGAGGTCCGGATTATAGATTATTCCGGATTATGGGTGTCCGAATTAACGACTTTTGACTGTAACACACTTGCATAGCACAATCAACACATACATTTGTTCTTTACCTGGGTAAAGAAGTAATTGGTTTCTCATTCTGAATGAAAGTGATAAGTTTTTTGCTTTTTTCTTGAATGAGCCATCGTTAGAACAGACCTAGCTTAGTACAAACACCTAAATCAAACTATTCAAGTTAGTAAATGTCAAATATACACAAAAAAGAAAAATATAACACATACAACCTCACGCTTATACAATCAACTATGAGATGAGGCTGACAAGGCAGCTGCTCGGGAGAAATAAGCAGTTGTCGTTAGCATCAGTTCAGTGGAGGATTAGCCAACCGAAGCGTTAACGTGATCTACTGAAAATCTGCTTGCAAGCTACTATCGACAGTTTGACGATCACTGTTCTAAACTATATCATGACATAAAATAACCAACTTAAATTCTTGAAAATGCTGCATGTTTCCTATTTTATTTTGCCTTAGAGCAACAAACATATGGGACAATGCTTCAGCAGATAAAATTTAATTTTCATGTCTACCATGAATACATGTCTCTTCCATAACATTAAATTCAGAATGCCCCAAAATGCCATTAACAAATTTTACATCAGATTATAACTAACAAGTTTTACTTAAAAAGTTGTGTTCAAAACCATGACCAGCCGCCACAAGAGGACAATGTTCACAGTTATGTTGGAGAGCGGAAAGCGGAATCATTTCAGGTGAGGACATTGTAGGAAAATGATGTCACAGTTCAGTAATGATGAACTGGCTGTAATGCATTATATTTATGGCACCGTGGATGGAAGTGGACAAAACGCATGCACCTATAGCCCTTACCAAACAGAGATCTGCCAAGTCAGCCATTATTTGGACAACTGCACCCACAGATTAAGTAAGCCTAGAGACATCTACATAAACAGCCACATTGGTTGGCAATGTACTACATGCACACCTCCCATAGAGAAAGCTGTGCTATGGGAAATTGAGACAAATTGGAAACACAATTTGGTACACCCAAGTCATGTTCGATTGCTCTGATACTTGCTCATAGGTTCCTCTTAATACACCACAACACAGCTTCCTCTATGACAGGTGTGCATGTAGTACATTGCCAACAAAAGTGGTTGTTTACTTGGAGAGTTTCAGCCTCACTTATGCTGCTGTTCAAATAATAGATGACTTGGCAGATGTCTACTAAGTGCTTTCATGGTTTATCCATACCATCCACAACCTCATAAATATAATGTATATCAGCTAATTCCTCATTCCTGAAGTGATGTATCCTTCTCTCACAATGCCCTTGCCTGAAACGATCCAGCTTTTTACTCTCCAGTACAGCTGTTAATTTCACCCTTTAGTGGCAGTTTGGTCATGGTTTCTGACACAGCTTCCTGCAAAAAAAAATTTGTTCATCATGATCCAATAGACTAGCACATAAAAAGTCTGTAAATGACCTTTTGGAACACCCCATATAAAGCTTAAGCACTTTCATTGTACTTTTCAATGATTGCCAGTTCACGGGGTCACAGCCATGTAATATTAAGTCAAATGTCCTTCAGATCTTATTAGACTGAACAGCAAGCTTTTGCTTGGTCTAATGTGACTACAAGAAAGACCTATGAAGGTTTTAAACAACCTTCTTATTAATCTGAATTTAAAATGAAGGCACCACTTGCATGCATAAACAAAACACCATTTGCAGGTAATAAAGTTGAAACTGCAAATTAAAAGTATCATAGCTAGAAACAATACAAATTTGGCCTAACTAAGATGACTCAAAACTTTAATGGTGCACTTTAATGTTGACTAATGAAATGGCTAATGCTGGAATATTAACAGGCAGATCTGGGCAGTAGAAGGTAAAGCTGAAAGCACCACTCCCAAAAGCTCTACATCTAAAACTTTCAAAACACTCACCTTAAATAGTCTAACCTCATTTGCAACCTGGTGAGAGCTAACAGAAAGAAGTTGTAGTAGAGATGTTCTATGTTCTTAAATCATCATAATTGGTTAATTGACAGAAAATAAAAGCTTTAACTAGGAAAGAAACTAATTTTTAAAGTTTTTCAATACTAATCTTTCATGTATCAACATACACTTGAATGGCTGATACTAAACTGCTTACTGAATTCACTTTGAGATAAATTTCACTCTGATTTCTACAGTAAGAGATTAATTTCAACACATACTTTTATCCATATTTTGTCCTTACTTTTAGAGTTGTATATGATATTTTAATCTCTTGAAGTAATGCAACCATTAAAACCTTCATCATTCTCCAGATTTTTAAAAGTATCACCTGAAGCACAATCTGAAAATCTGGTTTCAAGGTGTAAAATCTTTTGCTTCAAACTTTCATTTGATTTTTAAAACTTCATTCAAAATTATAGAATGCATCACTTGAAAACAGATATCAGTGATAAAATGGCATCTAATAAGTCTTAATTCCCCTCACTATTTAAAAAATGCTGTTATCAGAATTCATCAATCAAAACTTTCGTACTGACAAGATTTTGTGGAAGCCGCGACGATTCCATGAAATAAGGATTAGCCATTTTGTTTGATGTTTGCTCTCACAGAATCCAATGAGGGGATGCAGATTTCAGTGGCAGAGTTAATTGAGTCTATACACACTCTGAAGCCCAGCAGTCAGCTTTTCTGAAAGCAAGAACTACTAAAGCTTCTTCCCAAGCCAGTTCAGATTAGGCAGGACACTAACAACAAGTGACCAGCCAATCGGCATTAGCAGGAACAGCTAATATCTCCTGTTTCAAACTGAGGCAGAGGCCAAAGCCGTGTGATGGGGACAATACTTTGCCCCTCAACTACCATGATGCTCTTTCCCAACCTTAAGGGTAGAAACACATGGCAAATGCAAAGACAGTTTCTGTCTACAACAAACTCTGAAAAGGAAAACCACAGGGGTGGAAGAAATGGACATAAAACAGATGAAAAAGAAAGTAGGAAAGATCACTAGGGCTCCACGATCGTGACGCCCATCTACCAAGAAGGGCTAACTCCAGATCGCCCCATCTATACTCATAAATTGTGAGCTCCTGTAGGATACATGATTTAGCAATGCATATTTATTCTTAATTCCATATAGTTAAATTACACATGATAGTGGGAAAAAAATCCTAGATATAGCTATTTATGCATCATCTGCTGTTAGCCTATGTTTTTCTTCCTTTCTACATTTTTTGTAGAGAGTTTTGTTTCATGCTGATGATAATTTTTCCATCTTTATTGCTAAAGTGTAGAGACATTAGGTTATTAAAGATGAAAAATGAGCAACGCCTTCGCTGGGACTCGAACCATGGACCTCTCGAATACACATCGAGCATGCTGACCTTTACACTACGAAGGCAGGAGAAATACCTTATAAAAGTTAACTTTTTTGTACAGGAGCCATTTAAACTGGAGCTGATTTTATTTATTTGATCATCAGTACATAAATTATTACTGTTGAATAATAATAAATAAGGAAGTGATAATTATTTCACTGTACTTAATGTGATTTCTAAATTTTAATAGTTTTAGTTTAGTTATTTTGGGCTATGTGGTTTCATCCATGTTTTAGCTGCAAACTTTTATGGTTTCAGTCTTCCAGTATAACATTGCACAGTTTCTTCCTTAGAGAAGAATTACCCAGAAACTGAGGATCCTTGGTTTAGTGTGTATTTCAAAAGTACTAGAAAAGAAATTTCACTAAGAGAACTTTATTTACACAACAGTATCATAATGAAATTAATGAGTGAGAAAAATAATTAGTCAGCAGTTTATATAATGTTTACAAATTCAAACAAGAGTATTTGAAAAAAGGCCTCCTTCCATTATGTAGTTCAGCCATACAAAGTTTCCTCCTCTCCTTACAGAGGCTCATGTTGAGTAATGTTTTTATTTTAGAATCTGAAATGTAAACAAATATAAAGTACAGTCAACTCCTGATTTACTGGGGAGGGGCATGGATTAATTGGGGCTCTGCTAAAAAAGAAGCACTTTGTAGGCAAAAATTATTATCGTAAAAATCATCAGCAGACATGTGAAAGAGAGAGTGAGAGCTGATGTTGATATGAAACTTTGGTTGATTATTTTTCAGGCTTATTCCCTTCGCCTGCCTTTCCTCTTTCAAACACATTTTTAACAATCTGATTGCAGTTACAAATCCCTTCCTGCATTCTATCCCCCTTCTTACAGCTGATAATAGATGCACTCTTAATTTGGCAGTACAGTAATTGAAGAAATTCTGGTTGGCGAATACTTGCACTTCTGCTGAAACAGCAATTGCTATTTCTAGAACTCATTAAGATGCTTCATGGAAAGGCTTAGATTTCACTTTTTTATTGACAAGTGGTAGTGAAATTTTATTAAATCACATTCCTGAAATCACTGCACAGGTAAATTACCTTGTAGCATTTTTTCCCTATGTTATAGTTATTTATCTCGGCTTTGGATTAACCATGATTTTGAGTTAACCATGCATAACCTTCCCTATATTTTCCTGGTAAATCAGAAGATGACTGTAATAAAGTATAATTAAATTATAACTAGAACAGAAGAGTCATAATTTAAAGTACTAGCTTTCCTTACCTCCTTTCTAGTGACTTTATATCTCTCCTATATCCACGAGGGTATTCTAACAAGAAAACTAAAATACCTGCTATGCTACATTATTAAGAATGAATTAACTAAAGAATATTTATCATACATGAAGCATTCTGAAGATTATAATTACAGAAAATTTCAGAAAAGACAAGACAATTATAAAAATGAGCACATAAATACAAAATTATGAAACTTTTTTACACTTCATAGGTAACCTAAGGAGGAAAATAGAACAAAACTATCAAGAATTCACTTTCCAACTAATCTTCAAAACAGGCAGTGATAAATTTTCTTGATAATCATTTGACTTTAACTTTGATAGTTACTTAAAGAAAGTTGCCATGTATAAAAACATTTACGACTGTACTTTCAGTTAAAGATTAACCCACGTAGCATATTAAGATATATAATGAGTCATCTATCAAAACATGAAAAACCTGATATTCTACTGTACAAAAAAACATTATCATTCAACACTACAAGAAACCCAGACTATAATAATTTACAGTTAATGCATAATGATTAAATATAAATTATTACAGATAGTAGAATTTATATATCCACATTATTTATAATAACATTTATATAACAGCAAATGTTGGCACTTCCTTGTTAAAGGGACCACTAAATAAGTCTTTGGCAAAATTTGAAAGCTGTATGTTACAGAATGGGTAATTAAGTTTGCTAATTTTAGTAACTAAGAATTGTGGAGAACCGAGTTTAATGAGGAAGTATCCAAATATTTAGCTCATTTTTTCATTGTATTAAAAAAGATAATTTAGAACAGGGGTTCGCAACCCTGTGCCCGTTGCTGTGTAATCACAATAAAAATGTTTTAGTTTTCAATAAAATTCTATGTGAAAGTTTTCTCGCTTTTGATGAAATAGAAATTGCATATAACACAGGTAGCAGCACAAAGTGAAATGCGACCGATCTCTTTTTTATGTGTATGCATTATTAACTATATCCAACTATTAATTCACATTGAAAAAGTAAATGGTGCCCGCCATGTAACAAATATTCTAGAATGTGCTCTTAGGGACGGAAAGGTTGGGTACCCTTATTTAGAGTAATTAACAGATCAGCCTATGGAAAGAAAATTTTATAAACAGTAATCAAAATACAATATCGTTTTAATATATTTAGATATATAAAGACTATACTGCATTTTAATTATATATTTATACCATATTGTCACATGCAGATTAGCAAAGTAAATGTTTCTAATAAGAAATGCAAATAAGGATTGAATGACATCTTCATCGTCATAACTGTAATAAAATTACTGTCCCTGAGAAAAATGTGTTGCCAACCACAAGAAATAATGAAGATGACTTTGAAAATTTTTATTGAAAATTATTAATTGCTTATTGCAAAAGCTGAATTTAGTAAATAATTAATCTACTATTAGTATTAACCCTCCAACAGGCCACGAGTTTCCAAACCCCCCAAAAGAAGAAGAACCTCGAAATTTTCCAAAAGTGCCATGAGACAGAGGTATTTTCTTGATTTTAATGCTACAATGCCTCTGGTACTTCATACCCAGATTTATGTACTTTTAATATATTGTATTAATTTATTGGATAAATTTTAAGATGCATGTATACATACGTCCTTAAAGATGTTACTGCAGCTTAGAATCGCAGATTTTTTTAATATACCAGGAGTCTCTCTAATGATTATGATATCAATGTTAATGCATGCAACAAGATCCTCCTCACTGACCATGTGCGTTTCATGCACCAGGCTTTTCAGGTAACCTCAGAGAAAGAAATCTAGGAAGGTAAGGTTAGGCTATTTGAATATGACAAGCCACAAGAGCTATCTGCCTAAGAGGAAGTATGCCTTCGTGGACGACTTTATGTGGGAAACTGGCTCGCATTCATGTTACACATGGGGAAAACTATGAAATTACAATTCACTTGCCAGCCCGTTCACTTGATTTTGAAACCAAACCAGGCCGAAGTACCAGTATTCAGTGGTCTTAAGCAATTGTTCACTGTTGGGCCCTAAATCTAGGCAGGATAGGCAAGTAATTTTGTGTTAGTAATGTGCATCAGATCATACTTGTAATTAAATACATATATAATTTTTTTCTTTCAATCTTATCATTTAAAATGCAACAATATAAAAAAATACTATTTTAATTTCAGCATTAAATACATATACAATTTTCACTTTATATCTTATCATTTAAAACGCAGCAATACACATAAAAACATTTTATTTTAATTTCAGCATTAAAATGCCATTTACCTTTATGTAATTAAAAGTTTAAAGTCAATTACACAAAAATATTCATCTACTTTATTAACATCAAAATGCAATTATTGTTACTATGCATCTTAAACACAAATAAATCAATAACTTGAAATTTAATTTGATACTGCCTTTAGACAATCACACAAACTAGTAAATCCAAAGCCAAGCCATTTAAATTTCAAATGCTGCTGAAAATTTATGAATTCGGCTGCTTAACCCTTTGACGCACGCAATATTATTTTTATAATTTTTTTAAATAAAAATTCTAGAAATTAAATATTATGATCCTAGAGACCTATAATATATGAATAAAAAAAAAAAAAAAAAAAAAAAAAAAAAAAAAAAAAAAAACTACTCTTGCCCATTGTTCTGTGGGTGGTGGTCGCACTGTGAAACCACTGCACGTCTAGGATTTTGAAACTTATTGAGGTAGTAGGGAAAAAAAAACTTACCTTTCTCCGTGCGCATTTCTAATAAATGATGAAATTTATGAATTAAAAAAAATGTGTAAGAATTTCATTATATATAATTTTTTTACATTATTTTACAAAGTAAATCATCAGAAAAATTTAAAAAAAAAAAAAAAAAACATTTATGTAATTTTTCTATAGCAGTGAAAATATAAGTACCTACATAATAAGGACGTTTGGCTAATTGGATAAAAAAAAAACTCAGTAAAATAAGGATAAGAAAGACTCTGTGTTCTTTTTTTGTACAACTCTGATATACGCCCTAATTTCACCAAATGTGGCGATATGTGTTCTGCACTGGTTTTTGGTGCGATTGCGTGTTGTATGTCAACCCTGTTGACGTTGAATAATCTTTTGCTGGACCTCGTTGGTTCGCGTCATGCTCTGTGTCTAGAGAAGATGGGGGGGGGGAGATAAAATAGTGGAAGTTGTTGAATTGAAGTTCGGCAAAAGGAAATATCATCGCGACCATCCTGTTGAGAGGCAGTGGGTATTTGGAGGTGTAGAAAGAGGATCTGGGAGATTATTTTTAGTGGCTGTGCATGATAGAAGGAGGGATTTGTGATTATTTATGATTTTATTTATTTGTGAATCATAGTATGAATTTTCTAACTGTCATATAAATACGATAGTGATTACGTGGCGGCATGTTAAAGGCGGTATGAAATTGATATTTCTGCTGTTCCAAAAAGCATTAATATATGGTAAGTGCATTTTATTTTATTTTTGTTCTTATTGTGTGGAATATTATGTTTATTGTTTTTAGTATGAATTTATGTTGTTGTTGTTTTTTTGAATTGTTTGAAATTTATTCTAGTTATTTTGTTGATTAGTGCGTAGCGTCTAGATTGTACAATTCGTAGATGGTTTTTAAAGTTGAAACAGAACGCTGTGTACATGGTATTCTTTGAAATTTATTGTTATGTTAATTTATTAAAGCGAGGTGCGCGTAGTTCGCAGATTCTTTTGTTGCCTAGATTGTGCAATCCGTATATTTTTTTAAAGTTTAAACAGGATGTTGTGTACATGGTATTCTTTGAAATTTATTGTTGTTATGTTAATTTATTAAAGCAAGGGGTGCATAGTTCGTAGATTCATTCATTGCCTAGATTGTGCCATTCGTAGATGTTTTTTTAAGTTAAAACATATTGCTGTGTACAAGGATTCTTGTCAAATATTTTTGGTTAGAAACTTTACGTTTTTGCTATCTAAATTTTTTGTTTTTGTTTCAGATATTTAGCTTAAATTGTGTGTTCAAAACGTGGTTTTTGCATGTACGACAACTGTGAAACTGTGCTTTTGGAGACATTTTAGGCTTAAAGTTCAAAATGTAGACAGGAAATTTAGACAGTAATATGGCAGCGTTTTGGCGACTTAAGGGAGCATATCAGAGTAGTTCCTTTTTTTTTTTTTTTTTAAATTTCAAAGAACATTTTTTTGTGACTCTGTTCAAAGTATGTTTTGTCTTTTTGGTACATGCATAAACCCACATTGCACGTTTCACACATGTAGCTTCTTTTATGAGGTTTCTTCCTTGTGCTCACTGCCTGGATCTAAATTTCACTGGTATATGTCCTGTGTTATTTAGTTTCTTTTCATCTGGCACATGAAATTTGTGGTTTTTTATGTTAATGGGGCAGGGGGGCTTGGTCTTTTTGGCTTTGGTATGGATCATTCATTTCTCATTCATAATTATTTTATTTGTATTTTGTACCAAAATATTCAGAAAATATTTTTAATTTAAATATAACTTTATGCGATTTCTATTTTTAATTATAGCAAAGTATATTTACATTAAATTTAAACCACAAGAAATAATTTATAAAATCACAATACTCGCCTGGGGAGCAAGTGTGTTGAGGTCAGAGAAAAGTCTCTGGAAAAGAAAGACCTTTTCACTGGGCAAGTGCATGTATTGTTTGGTAATAAAATAACTCTGTGGTTTCAAAACCCCTTATCTATATCTGGGTAAAAATAAACATTACTACTTGAGAAGCAAGCAAACGC
Organism: Stegodyphus dumicola; assembly: GCF_044657685.1. Taxonomy (NCBI): domain Eukaryota; kingdom Metazoa; phylum Arthropoda; class Arachnida; order Araneae; family Eresidae; genus Stegodyphus; species Stegodyphus dumicola. The sequence continues at coordinate 175,875,996 of NC_140769.1, forward strand.
CATTGTGAAGAGCAGTAGTTTCAAGGTGCGACCATCGAGCCTCTAGAGCATTGCTCACAATGCTATTATCGAGCCTCCAGAGCATTGCTCACAATGCTCTTGGCGCAGTGGTCGCGCCCTGAAACCGCAAAGCAAATGCCATACATATAGTTTTTTTATATATATATGCAGTTTAATTATTGCTATTTTTTATTGTTTATTATAGAAATCATGATGTGGGATAAATAAGTTTTGAAATTTAAACTTGTTTATATTAATAAAAGGAATTTATTTTGTCTCATTAAAAAAAAATTTTAAAAGGCATCTGATTTGAAGTACTAAGACCTAAAACATGTATGATTCTGCAGTCATTTTGTGTTATTTAGAGGTAAAAGATCAGTAATCAATTGATTTTCACGCAAAAATTTCGGAAAGAAGAGGAGAAAAAAATAAAAAAATTGTTGGTTTCAAGGCACGACCACCTCGCGTCAAAGGGTTAACAAAGAAATACATGTTAAATGATATATGATAAGGGCCGGTTACTGAGCCGGTGTAGTACAATTTTTAGAATTTAGTGACACATTGAGCAACAAAATCTAGAAATGGCAAAATTTTAGAATTTAGGAAGGCACTAGGCAACAGAATTTATGATCTACAGCGATTGCATCAGGTGGGAAAATGCATAGCCTGAACACTGTGTATGATGCAAAGAGCCGTAGCTAGGGTTTTCAGCGCCTGGGATAATTCAGATGGTATTAACACGTAATAGATGTCACTAGATACAAGCTTACATTACTTTCTCTTATGGACAGGCATTTAGAGAAAGGAATTTTTCTGTTAATAAAGAAACTGAAAGCTGACAATTTGAAAGATCCATCTTATATGTCTGAATGCATCAGCATCAGACGTTCTCCCTTGCCACACCCTATCTATGTAAGTGATGATGCATTGACACATATAAGATGAATCGTTTAAATTATCAGTTTTTAATTTCTTTATTAATAGAAAAATTCCTTTCTATAAACACCTGGCCATATGATAAGATTAGAAGCATTTTTGATATTTTCCACACTTGTCTCTAGTGAAAAGTAGAGAAAACAATGAGAAGGTAAACATGTTAAAAAAAGGATTTCGGTTGATCTTTACAATATGGTAACTGGTAGTTTGGCGACATTTTGGAGGCGATAAAGGTTACTACCTGGGACTTTGGTAATAATGTGAGCAGTACTCAGTTCCGATTACGCATTATTTTGTGTGAGGGAAATGAGAGATCATGGGATATGTCATGTGATATTAATGGACGAATTACGGTTCTTTAATCGGAAAAGGGGGGAAATCGGGAAAAAATCTGGAAATTTTGTATTTGGCTTTATTCTGTGTTGTGTGAAACAGTGTTCGTGAATTTTTGGATCCCATGGCCGAACTAAAGTGAATTCGAAATGGGTATTTATGTATGTATTAATTTAATGTATGTGCTCATTTATATTTTAAGTAGTGTTTTTGAATTTAATTATATTTTAATTAAATGATAGTGATTTTGTGAATTTTATGTTTGTAGGAATTTGGTATATGTTTTAGTTGAAGTAAACGTGCATGGAAATAATTTAAATATCTGACACTAAGTATTTGTAATGGTTGCGGTATGAATTCGTTGGTGACGTGTATAATGTAATAGATGATTTAGAGGTAAAAGTTTTTGGATATTTTATTTATTTTATATGTGAAAATGTTCATCTTTGGAAAGGGTAAATACTTTTTCACGATCAGGTAATTTCATATATGTTCTTTTTACCGGGTTTAAAGATTGAGAAAATTATCATGTATTTTCGTGAAATTTTTCTAATTTATGAGAAAAAAGCAGTGTACATGGATATAGTGAAGAGTGTGCGCAATGCCATTTTTGTGCAATTCTGGGATTTTTTTTAAGTAAAAAGTCGACGTGTACATGGTTTAGTGATATTTTAATTAAATGATAGTTATTTTGTGAATTTTATGTTTGTAGGAATTTGGTACACGTTTAAGTTGAAGTAAACGTGCATGGAAATAATTTAAATATTTGATACTAAGTATTTGTAATGCTTGCGGTATGAATTCGTTGGTGACGTGTATAATGAATGTAATAGATGATTTAGAGGTAAAAGTTTTTGGATATTTTATTTATTTTATATGTGGAAATGTTCATATTTGGAAAGGGTAAATACTTTTTCGCGATCAGGTAATTTCATATATGTTCTTTTTACCGGGTTTAAAGATTGAGAAAATTGTCATGTATTTTCGTGAAAATTTTCTAATTTATGAGAAAAAAGCAGTGTACATGGATATAGTGAAGAGTGTGCGCAATGCCATTTTTGTGCAATTCTGGGATGTTTTTTTAAGTAAAAATAAGTCGGCGTGTACATGGTTTATGTGTATGTGTTATTTTGAAAAACGCGTAAGGAGTATGGTACTGTGCACTTTTTCCCAATTTTGCAGTGATCATTTGTCATGATTAAGCAGTTTTGTTAGATAAAATTTCTAGCATAAGTGTAATTCGGCTAGCAGATTGCTGGAAGAAGTGTTCAGTAGATAAAAAGAAAAGAAACATGTCTTTACTTCGTGAAGACAAAATGGCGGCGGGAAAAAAAAATAGAGGGTTCCTGTAGGAGAGTTGGTCGCCAAATTTTTGCCAAAAAAACGCCAAGTTACCATAATGTAAAGATCAACCAGGATTTCTAGTATCAGAAGTAAAACACATCAGAAGCGAAGAAGTTTTGAATATTACGTTTTCATTGTTTTTTCGAAAATTAGTTCATCTCAAACTTTCTGTAAAATACATCCATTACGTGTTAATACCATGCAGACATTTTTCTAAAATCTTCTAGATTCTATAACTCTTGCCAGAGCCAGATTTAGATTTGATAAGGCCCTAAGCTAGTTGAGATATGGGGCCCTTTATAAGTCTGTTATAATATATTTTAATACTATTTATATTATATTTTAAATTTTTTTAGGACACCCAAGAAAGTGGAGGGCCCTAAGCTATAGCTTGTGTAGCTTATATGTAAATCTGGCCCTGACTCTTGCCTTCAAATCCTTCTAAATTTGTAAAGTTATAAAGTCTAAAATCTTAAAGAAAAATTACCCTACAAATTCTGTAACAGCAAAATGCCAGAAATATGCTTAGAAAAAAATCAGAGGTAAAAAAACATAAAATTAATTTTACAGAGAAAACAGATGCATATTGAGACTACATGGGAAAAACTCATACCATGAAAAAATTAAAACGAAGGCATTTTTAATTACTTACATAGCTATTTTGCTTTTGTTAAGAATTGCTTTGTAAATTTTGCTTACGAACAATTTAAGCATTTATTATTACCTTGTTTATTTTTCAGATTCAAAATATTGCATAAGTCACCAAAGTGGAAAGTAATGTCATTTTATAATATGATAGCAAAAAATAAAAATGTTTCATTTCAATGTTATTTCTTGAATACAATTTCAATATATTATCATTATTTTAATGAAATTGATCAGTGTTATAATGTTTTAAAAAATATCATTGTAAAATTCCCAGATTTCTGAATTAAAAATTTTCTATAGAAACTAAGCTTAAAATCGCCAAAATGTTGATAAGTTGCCAAATTCGGAACTGTTTAAAAAATAATTCACATTCCCAAAAGCGAAAAGTTGTTTAAGAGCTCTTCATCAGAAAAAAATTAAATAATTTTGAAATGCTTATGTTTCACTTCTTGCTCAGAAACTTGAGTACACCATCGTTTATATTAAAAATAGAAACGAATTATACTCCTTGAATCTACTCAACCATTCGAAAGATAATTATATTTATCAATGAATCACCAAAAATATTTGTCCAAAATGCTATTTCACATTCGAAATGGCAGTTGTGAAAACAGAAATTTTAGATGATTAAAATTAAGGACCTCCTGCCGAATTTGGTTGAAATTAAGGACTTTTAAGGACCAAATATTGTTTAAAAAAACATAAAGGCTTTTAAGGACTCTTAAAGACTATATGAACTCTGTCAACAGAAAAAGGAAATTTAAGTAAAAATTCTGCCAGACTGAGTAAACATTCAGTAAAACTGAATTTTAAAAGTAAACTATTTGCAACTAATAACTTCTTAGTGAAAGGGATAGTAACCTTACAGGAAACCAATGAAAGAAAGGCTTACTTTTTCTTTTACTACAGAAATACCGAATTCTTTGACATATATTTGCTGCTCAGCATAATTTAAGAATTAACCTATTTTATTATTATTTCTTAAAATTAAATATATATATATTGCAGAAAACAGACTAAACTTTATTTACAACATGTGAATTAATTTCTTGTATATCCTTTCTTCAAATCTAGAATTAACCTTAAAAGTTTTTTTCTTTTTTTATTTGTTAATTTTATAACAAAATAACCCTAATAAAAATTTTCTAATAAAGGCTTGCATACAAAGACTTCTCTAGCATTAGAAACCAATAAGTAAGCATTAGAAGGTTAGTTATTTAGATATTTTTAATAAAATAATGATACACGAATTTCATCAGTATTTATTATGGGAATAAAACAAATGTTAGAAGAAAACGCATGAAGCTGACAAATAATACAATAAGAAAAAGTAAAAAATACAATAATACTACAATAAGAAAAAGTAAAAGAACACTTTACTTAATTTTCAATTTAAAAAGGATACAGAGAATAAATACCAATTTCCCACCTAGGAAATTCGCTTGTAACGCTGATAATTCCGCCAGCGATCATGCCTGAGAAAATAAAATTGAATAATTTATCAAATAGATGTATTTAAAAAGAAAGCTTTGCAAAAATTTCGTAATAATTATAATTTGCTTTTCATTACCGTAAGAACTTGTCAGAGCAAATTCATTTGCAAAAATGCCCCATTCCAAAGGTTTTAATGCAATTCTCATCGCAATTTCTGATGAAGATTTATATACATTGAACTGCTTAAATAATAAGTAAAAACTTTACTTTATTAATAATGTGTATGATTACACCAAAAGACATTTAACAATAATATTTACAATTTGTATAAGTAATTTGAAACTGGAAGTTCCCACATTTGTATTGTTGAGTTGTACTTAAATGCTTTTGAAATAAACATTTAGTGAACTATATGATTGCCACCACAATTATCATTTGCGCAAAGTATATTATCCATGCAAAGCATGCAAAATCAAATGTTATATAATGAACATTATGTGCATTAAGAAGAATTAAACAGAAAAATTAATATTTTCAGTAATTTCTGAAATTTACCTTCGTTGTATTAAGGGAGTATTATTATGCAGCAGACTGTAGGGGAAAAAAAATTGGAAAATATAATATATAAGTCTTATATACGCGTTGAAATTATTTTAAATGACTTTAGCTTGACCTAACTTTATAAATCAGTTCTAAACCTTGAAAAGATACAAGTTTATTTATGTTATTTGCTATAAAATTTAACTCTCATTAATAGGTTTTAAAATTATACTTTTCTTTTCTTCTAATAAACAGCTTTGAATTCAAAACTGTGTAAAAGTTCCAGATAGATTACTTAATAATCAAAGGAATAAATTAATTTCATAATTTAAATGGTATCAACTAAAACAGCAACATCTCAACTTTTCGCTTTGAACTTAGGACTTTAAAGACATGGCCGGTTCTAGTTCTAGTACCCAAGGAAGTGGAAAGGCAAATGACAATGGAAATGGTTTACTATTGTACCAGTTTTATCCATCATTCTTTTGTCAGAAGGTGAAATATTTTTGATCTCATCAAAATTGTTTAAGCTAATAAAAATGACTGTTATAAGTATTTTTCATGAAATATTTTATATTGTATTACATAACTGAGATTACATCGTGATGGTAACTTGGATCAAATATGATTCGGTGTAGTCATAAGATAAATAATATAAAGAGTCTGATTTCTTAGGCTTTTATTTCAAAATTAAAAAGTTGCTTAATGTGTTTTCTAGGATGAAAGCAGTTTGCTGAACAATTACTACACCTCCTTAAATCTGTTACTTTGATATATTCATTTTCTCTGTCTTTATATCTTTATTTTATGAATTACTTCACTAAGATTTCAAAATGCAGATCTGCATTTGATTTTCCATGATGCTTGTAACTCTTGAACGTTTCTTGTATGATTTGAGTTTTACTTCTGCATTTTTGTATTTCTCCTTTTATTAGAAATGAGAAATTTTATCATCCTAAATTACTATTGTTTTTCCCGTCTTCTCATTTATCATATCTCATGGAGTCAGCTATTTCTAACCATTTGTATAGTATACCAGTTCATAATTTAACCACGAAATCTCACAGAATTGCATTTTTCTCATTTGAGAATAAGATTTTTAAAGTTACAAAATTGAATAATACACGAATGAAATTCTTTGAAAAAATTCCATGTTTATTATTTTTTTAATAAACATTGATAAATTTTGATGTGAAATTAGAATCAAGTTGGTTATATAAAATAAAGTTAGACATAATTTCTAAAATTCAGTTTTCATTGTGTTGTTGAATAGTTTTTGATTATAGTTACATCATGTAGAAAAAGAGAAAAAAGTATTTATATAAATGTGTAATATGAATATGAGCCAGTTTCCTTTAGAATCCTTCATGAAGGCATTCCTCATCTTGGGTAGATAGTTGAGTGCTTTGCTGTGATCTAAACTGGCAGAAAAATATTTGTATGTAATAAATCATCTGGCTATATGTTTGTCATATAAAAGTAAAACAATTTTTCATTTAAATGCTTGTAATTATAAATTTCTCAATATATTAATATTTACTGGGAAACAGAAACTGGCAAGAATCATGGGTGATTAACTAATAGGGGTTTTCAACCAGGCAGAATTCCCCTTAGGGTGAATAGCAGGGAGGAATGTGGTCAGCCTTTTATTTAGCTGTTAAGCTCTTCAGACGGGGACATAAAGGTCATAAGTGGTTAAAGCCAAGCTTCGTTGCCAAGGCAACCAGTCTGCTATGTCACAAAGTCTGGTTTAGGGCTCGTGGCATAGGGTTCAAAGTTTTCAACTTTACGCCAAGTTTGAGATAAGCGTCGACCAATCAGAGTGAAGCTAAAACGAAGCGGTTTTCTACAGAAGATTTCGCTGTCACAAAATAAGCAGAGCGAACATGGGAAATCAATCGAGCAGGAGAACAGCGCAGGAAAGTTATAGACACATTCACGCATGCGCAAATTCAGCTTCTCTCATTGGCCACGGCTTACACCCCGTTCTCGCAGGTGTGAACGGAATTCCCGTATTTTATGCCCTTATGACTATGCCTCTATGCCCTTTACGCCGCCGTCTGAATGCAGCCTTAAGCGTTAATTTAGTTTATGAATGTAATATATGTAAGATATAACAAAAATAACAAAATATGATGGCTGCTTTAAGAAATGATTGGCAAACTTAAAATTAACTATTCTAGATTGTACATTCAGCCTCCTAAGTTCATCTGTTCTCCCAAATTTGAGATCTTTCCATGTTACATAACAACTTAAAAGTAAGCGTCATAGTTAGTATAAAAACTCCTGGCTGATCTTTGGAATATGGTAACTGGTAGTTTGGCGACATTTTGGGGGCGATAATGGTCACTACCTAGGACTTTGGTAATAATGTGAGAAGTACTAAGTTCCGATTACGCATTATTTTGTGTGAGGGAAATGAGAGATCATGAGATATGTCATGTGACATTAATGGATGAATTACAATTCTTTAATCGGAAAAGGGGGGGGCGAAATTTGGAAAACTGTAGTACTATATTATTTTGTATTAAGCTTCATTGTGTGAAATAGTGGAAGTGTGCGTGCCACGTAATGAAGATTCTGAAGATTAGGTAAGTTAATATTTTTAATCATTTGAGGATATTATTTTTATGCATTGTTCTAAATGTAAGGAGTAAATAAATTAATATGATATTATTGGAAAATTGTTATTAGCAATGATTTAGTTTAAAGTAATTAGGATCGTAATCTAATTTTTATTAATTTAATGTATGTGCTTATTTATATTTTAAGTAGTGTTTTTTAATTTAATTATATTTTAATTTAATGATCGTGATTTTGTGAGTTATATGTTTGTAGTATTTTGGAATACGTTTGAGTAGAATACGTTGAATATTTTCATGCATTTTCTTGAAATTTTTCTAATTTATGAGAAAAAAGCAGTGTACATGGATGTAGTGAAGAGTGTGCGCAATGCCATTTTTGTGCAATTCTGGGATGTTTTTTTTTAAGTAAAAATAAGTCGACGTGTACATGGTTTAGTGATATTTTAATTAAATGATAGTTATTTTGTGAATTTTATGTTTGTAGGAATTTGGTATACGTTTCAGTTGAAGTTAAACGTGTATGGAAATAATTTAAATATTTGACACTAAGTATTTGTAACCATTTGTAATGTTTGCGGTATGAATTCATTGGTGATGTTTATAATATAATAAATAATTTAGAGGTAAAAGTTTTTGGATATTTTATTTATTTTATACGTGGAAATGTTCATCCTTGGAAAGGGTATATACTTTTTCGCGATCAGGTAATTTCATATATATCCTTTTTACCGAGTTTAAAGATTCACAGAATTTTTTTGCATTTTCGTGCAAATTTTTGTAATTTATGAGAAAATAGCAGTGTAGATGGATAAAGTTAAGAGTGTGTGCAATGCCATTTTTGTGCAATTCTGGGATGTTTTTTTAAGTAAAAATAAGTCGACGTGTAAATGGTTTATGTGTATGTACTATTCTGAAAAACACGCAAGGAGTTTGCGATTGTGCACTTTTTCCCAATTTTGCAGTTAATATTTGTCATGATTAAGCAGTTTTGTTACATAAAATTTCTAGCATAAGTGCAATTCGGCTAGTAGATTGTTGGAAAAAGTGTTCAGTAAATAAAAAGAAAAGAAACATGTTTTTACTTCGTGATGACAAAATGGCGGCGAAAAAAAAAAGAGGGTTGCTGTAGCAGAGTTGGTCGTCAAATTTTCGCCAAAAAATCGCCAAGTTACCATAATCCAAAGATCAACCAAACTCATTGCAAAACAAATACGTCATTTCTTTTCCTAGCTTCTACCATGCTAACATGTTCTTGCTGCTTTGCATCTCAGTCTGAGATGCCTACATTTTTCTTTTAAAAACTAGTGTAAATAAAAATTATCGTACTTAAATATGATTGAAAAAATACCCTGTCTACATAATTGATCCGATGTGAATTAACGTGGAATAAAATATTTTGAAATGGCCACATCTAGAAGTTACTGGCTTTTGTATCTATCTCTCTAACTATACATATATATTTATGTAGGTTTGTTATTTATCAACATTTTGTTTTTTAATTTATAAAAACATGTTAAAAATTAAATCTGAATCTAAATAAATGCAGGTATATTTTTTGGTTTTTGTGAAGGATGAGGTGGGGAAAGAATGATCTAGTATTTCTGAAAGGGGTGCATGGAGCCAAACTCATTGAGAACCACTGAACTAGTACTTTGATGGCTTTATTTGGTAAGGCTAGACAGTTGCTTCAGATTTTGCACATCTGGTATTTTCAATTAGTTCTTTATTTAAACTTTCACGTTATGTGTGTGTATGTATATTAACTTTCTAAATACCTTTCTAAATACCGGGCTGAAATTCTCATAATATAGCCTTCAGACCGGCGCGATCCAAAATACTTTTGCTCCCCTCTTTGACGTTTTCCTAATGAGAAAAGTCGTTAGTCCCCTCCATGGATGCAGTAAAATTTACGGTTAATCTTTGGATTATGGTAACTCGGCGATTTTTTTGCGAAAATTTGGCGACCAAACTTGCTACAGCAACCTGCTAGTTTTTGTTTGGACGCCATTTTGTTTTCACGAAGTAAAGGCTTTTTTTTTTTTTTTTTTTTTTTTTAAACTCAACATTTCCAACATTTTTTTCCAACAATCTGCTAGCCGAATTACTCTTATGCTAGAACTTTTATGGAATAAAAATGCTTAATCATGACGAAGATTAGGTGCGAAATTGGGACAAAGTGCAGAATCGCCCACTGCTTGCTGCGTTTTTACGAATTGCACATACACGGTATCATCTATGTACACGTCAACCTATTTTCACTTTAAAAAAATCCCAGAATTGCACAAAAATGGCATTGCGCACACTCTTGACTATATCCATGTATACTGCTAAAGTCCTAGCTAGTAACCTTTATCGCCTTACCAAAATGTTACCATATTCCAAAAATTAGCCAAATTTACATGTTTGTCGTATGCTGTTCCATAGTCTAGAATGGGTTGCTAGATTTGCGATCTTTTCGATGATTATTTTGCTTTCATTTAAAGGAAGTTCTATTTAGAACAAAACGTATGCAGTGTTTACATTTCATCTACTATTTCTGATCAATCTTGGCAATAATTTGTGAAGTTTATAACCTTGTTTTCACACTTCATTTATATTTGCATATTTTCGTATTAGAAATTAGAAAACGAAAACAAAATTTTACAAAATATAATAAATACGAACTAGCTTTGTAGGTCTGCAGGTTGGAATTCGATTTTTAATAACACAATTTCAATAACAAAATAATGGTAATGACTAATTTAATGAAATAATAATAATAAATTCATTAATAATATTTATTACTATTAGATGATTAAAATGAGATTCAATACAATTAGATTTTGAGATGAACTTACAATAATAATAAAGCTTTACATAACAATAACAGAGCTTTAAATCTGCTTTTTTCGATAATTTTCATATTATAATATAAAAAAGAAAACCAAAGATACATTGGTTGCGTTTCATCATTTAACTTTAACAAATATTACATTGGATTATCAGGCAAAGGATGTATATCCTTAACGAGAATCTGTGTTTAAAAAAATCTGTGACCTATACATGTAATCATCAAAAGTTTTTTCAGTACAGTTTTAAATGTTTATGAAAAATTATACGTCGATTTCCTTTCATAGGCAGAAATTTCATCTAAAACCATCATTATATCCAAAGGTTGAAGTCTATTTTATTTTCAACGAATATTCTATTTGCACATAATGTATTTTCTAATTTATTTTAGAAAAATTAATCTTTCATGTTTTCAAAAGAATAAGGGCGTGCTGGGTGTTGACACTTACAATGTAGTAAATCTGTTTTTCATATTTCATCCAGTAATGAAAATGATTGTCCTGGAATATTTTCAAAGCAAAATTAAGAAAACTGTTTACGCCAAATTTTCCCTTAAGTATCTTCTCGTGTATATTTTTATTTAAAGTGTGAAATTTTCTAGTTGAATAAAAAGAAATCGTGACTGGAGCAAAATTAACTCATGAGAAATAATTTTGAAATACAATAATTCCATCGTAATATGAAATAGTGGAGAATAGTGCAATACAGCTTATTTATTCACAAATAATCCCCTCATATGCCTATGTCGATTGAGAAATATAGGCTAGTAAATTAATCCGGTTATTTCAATACTTTTTCGTTATCAATATTTTTATGAGCCCTTCAGTAGGACAGTAAAGGTGGCTGAACACTTGTAGCTCGCTCAGGTTTGAATCCCGGGTAATGGGTTGGATTCATGGTTTTTGTGTAACGTAAATACAAGCCAGCTTCTCTTAGAAAGTCCTCTGCAAAGGTATCCCTCCCTTTATACAGGTAATTGTTGTGTGCTTTGATGTAATTCAGTAAGCAAACAAAATTAATTCAATCCAAACTGGAGAATGGGTTGATTACATGTGGAGTTTTCCATCAGGAATGTAAATGCAAACAATTTTTTTTTAAAAAGGTTTACACGAAAGCATCCATCAGCCTTAAGCAGGTAGAGTTTGCGTGCTTTTCTGTAATCCAATCCTAATTCTCATACATTTAATAGTAAGTTGACATACACCTTATTACAGACAAAATAACATTCCTTTTTTAAAGATAAGATTTTTTATTAACTTGTCTGAATTCCCTTTATCTCTTGATGAGTCTAAGAATTTCAGTAAATTAAACTGCTTGAAATTTTATGCAAAGTAACTGATGTTTTAATTCAATGTAGTAGAAGTTACGTGAGCTTTAATGATATTTAAATACTTTTTGGCAGATGCCATCCTTAAAGAGGGTCTAAAGATAAATTGGTTTTACTTAATTTACAGTGAATGAAAATCATTCAAAGCAATCATTGAATGAAATCACTAAAATCAATCATTGAATGAATGAAAATCCCTTAAGGGTTTTATGCACTCCAAAAAAAAAAAGGGGGGGGGCTCAAAATAACATCTTATAATAAGTATAAAAAGGAAGTAAATGATAAAAGTGATTTTACCTATTTTCTAGAAAGGCATTAAATCTAAAATATTAATCTAATCTTATTTGATATGATTAAAAAGGCATTAAATCTGGTAAGCTTAAACAGCGTGCAAAATCGCTGCCGTTTTAAGCATAGCAAAAGTTAGTACTAAAACGGTTAGCACTAAAATTATGAGACAGTGCTCTAATGTTTGAGAAAGAGATGGCTTCTATTTGATTTTCAAGTATATTGGCACGAGACCAAACCTGCGGTTTTTGCCAAAATGTAGCCAAACTGATAAGAAGAGGGAAACAATGCGTAGCCAGCGGCTATTCTGAGGAGCGACAGTGGACCACCCAGAGATCTACAGATAGGCGATTCTGTAAAATAGGGAGGGGATGGCTGGTACGACAGTTGTACTACAGCCGGTGTTAAAGGAAGTCATTTTCCTGGTACAACTGCTATACTGCCGGCTTTAGGAGGTTAAATAAATAATATAAAATTTCTAAACCAATCTCCAGCTACGCACTGGGTATAAATATATTTACGGTGCTCCTTGGTGATTTTTTGTGGTACATGGACACCGAGTTCGTGCAATTCTTTAACTTGTTCCTTTGGCTTTGTGTAGCAACAGCGATTTTTGCGTCAAAAACTATACAATCCAAATAACGAGTCAAAGAATTGCACAAACTAGGTACCCATGTACACATCATCCTATTTTCACTTAAAAAATTATAAGAGAATTTCACAAACTAGGTATTGCACACTCCCTTGACTATGTCCATGTACACATGGATATATATTCACTTCAAAAGTCAAAGGAGCAGCCAACAAAAAATATATAATCTCAATAAACTTCATTTTAAATTAAGCAATGAAATAACATAAAAAAGGAAATTCATCTTAGCACTACACAAAGGAAATATCCACATACCTTATTTACGAGTCTTCAGTCAAACAAAATTCCTTAACAGCATCCGAAAGCTTCCTAAAATTATCTGAGCTAGAATCTGTATACTGGCGTCGCCACATAAATTAAAAGAAATAAAGAGTCAAAAATATCCTCCGTAGTGCTGATATATCCTACTTCGATCATACGCATTTCCTTCCTACAAACAGGACACTTAATAATGGCTACTCAGTAAACCTTCATTTACACACCAGTCAATTAATGCTTTTTTCCCTTTCGTTCTAAATTGAACAGAGCTTCAAATTAATCTTCACATTCAGACATTTTACCATGTAAACCACAAAATAACGACGTACTTATCGAAAATCCGACGCACATTTTCCATATCTTTATAATTCAAATTGACCACAATCATGCAATCAATTACATCATAATAGGGTTTCCATAACAGGTTACCATAAATGAAACAATAACTTATTGATAAATGAAACAGTAATAAATGAAACAACAACTTAGCAGTAATCCAAGGGGCACCCGTAAATTTACTCCAACCGTGCACTGTAAGCTGCAGTAACTGGTGCCAGTATTAATGAGCTTGACTGAAAAATTTAAACCAAATATATATACAACTTGGTATAATGAGTTGATAATAAATGAACCTCTTGCAGAAGCAATAAACCATTGTAAGTAAAGAAAAAATGTCTAGTTTTGAAAGTCAATATGTGTAAAATGCAAAAAATAAGTACAGATGAAAAATTAAAAAGAATAACATCATCTGGTACACAGTCTTCAGTGAGTTAGTAAGAAAAGTAAATGGATTAACAAGTTTATGAATTGATAATGAGAAAAATTTACTATATTTAAACTTCAATGAATTCAAAACTGTTTTTGTCGTAGTCAAGTGTTGAGTTGGACTGATGAAGATACAAATTGTTCTGTAGATTACTCTAGGGGTTGGATTCATGTAGACACAAATTATTCTCAACAAGCTGCAGCAGATAGGTGGCACCAAATGCCTTGCTTGATGGAGATGCTGAGCGTTGTTTGATATTGAGGTAGTAGGTATCAATATGAATGGTGGAAGCTTTTAGTAAAGAGCAACATACTGTGATGTGGTGTCTTTTAGCCAAAAGTTATGTGTGCATTACGGAATGAAAGCTGTTGATAGCCGACATTACGTAAGTGTTTCTGTTATTATGGTCCTGTATGTCAAGGTTTTGAAGTGTTCATCCATTTTTACAGGGTGATCCTCACCCAGGGCTGTTCAGTATCGTTATAGTGATTAATGGTCTGGTAGATAGATCACAGATGAACAGTTATCTAGTATCTTCAGCATTAGTCATGGTAGTGTACATTCATTACTGCACTGCAGGCTAATTTATCTTAAAATTTACACCCAGTAGGTACTATAAAAATATGATTGATTGATAATGATAAATAAACTGTAGTTATAGAAAATTGAACAGTAATAAAATGCTGAATATGATCCCCAGTTAATTGAGATTAGTGGTGTCAGATGCTCTATAGAAATTGGTAAGACTAAACTCGACAGAAATAAGATGAAACATCTGATGAATTACTGAAGGCATATAGATTTTTGATATCTTTCAATGAGATATTTAAGACAAGACTAAAGATTTATCTAGAAATTAATAGACCAGCAGATGTTTCCTACACAAATCATTAAACTAGCAGATGTTCTTTCAGACACTTAAAAAAAATTATGTGGCTGAAGGGCAACAAATTATTAATGAATTGTAAGTGTATTTGTCCTTAAACACACATTGTAAGTTCCAGTTTTTTTATCCTTTCATAGATTCTGTGAACTTATAATTGATAAATATACATATGTCATCAGGTCTCACGGATGGCTTTTGAAAATTAAATTGCTGCACATTATATTTTCTTGATGATAACTTGAAGAGATAATTTGAAATTTTTAATTCTCCACCTGTGAAATTTATCTAAATAATCATTGCAGTAATAAATGTTGTTCAGATAATCTTGGTCAAGCAAGAAATTTATGAAAGTGATTTTGATGATCCTTCACTGTTTCTAATTAAATTTTCTTTTTCTGCCAGTAATATGTTAGTTTGAACATGAATTTAGGAAAACTTCGGCAGTTTTGTAATATATTGATGATAATTTGCTTGATGTTATAATTGGAAACAAATGGATATGCTGAACAATGTATTTAAAACAGTGTTCTTTAAAAGTATTCCAAAAGCTGGCACTGAAAGCCAAGTAACAAAATTTCCCAAAGAAATAATATATAATTATCTAGACTGAGATTTTACTTCATGCATCTGATGTTGTTTAAAATTATTAGGAAAAGTTACTTCTCAGGTATAAGTTGGCAATTAGTAACTTAAAAAAAATAAATAAATAAAAAAATTTGCCAAATTAATGATATTTGTTGTAAGTTAAAAAAATTTGCCAAATTAATGATATTTGTTGTAAGTTGGCAAGCATTGTAATCTTAAAAGAAGCCCTCACAGCGATTTGTTTTCACTTAACCTTAAAAAACGACACTTTGCACATTCAACAGTATATACAGTACAAAGTCCGTTATCCGGACTCGTCGGGACTTCGGCGATTCCGGATTAGGGGTTTTTCCGGATTATAGATCATCAATTTAAATTTGGTAAGATGGCATGCAGAAATTATAAAATTAAAAATATGAAACCGTAATTTATGAAATAAAGAGCAATTATGATGTAAAGGATATCAAAATTTACAAAAAAAAGCTTATTATTTATTTGTTCACTTTGCTAAACATTTCTTTCAATATAAGTTGTTTAAGTTGCTTTATTTTTTATGCTAATACTTTCTCTTTAATTCTATAAATAGACATAATTTCTTGTTCAGTTACAAAGTTCCACAGTTCAAGTCTTGTAATTGCTGTGTCGAGAATACCGACTAACTCGTCAATCGAAATTTTTTCGTTTTCAATAACCTCTCTGTCACTTTTCTTCACTATCGGAAGTGCGCATGGTTCAACGCACATGCGTAGCGGATGCGCTTTAAACACGCATGGGTAAGTTTGTGGCTTTGAAGTCTGGATTATAGATCATTCCGGATAATGGACGTCCGGATTACAGACTTTGTACTGTATATATTACATACATGATATGATATATTACTGTTGTTCTCCCTTCATACGCAGTGATATATATTCACTTTGAAAAACATCAGAGAAATGTACAAACTTGGCACTCTTCATTCTGGTCAATAATGGTGCCAGCGGTGTTCTGGTGTTCGTTGAGGGTAAGCAAACACTCATGAAATACTTAGATATAAAGTGCACCCTGAAATGTTACATTTTTGCCCTGATGGCAACATATATTTCAGAGACGATACTGCAACTATACATCATGCCAGAAATATAAGTCCGACTTCCAACACCTTCCCTGGCCACCACATAGCCCGGATCTTAACCCCTTAGAAAATGTGTGGGGTATGGTGGAAAGATGTATCCGACCGCACTCTCCTCTTCCATCTAATTAACAAGGTATAAAAAGCTGTATATCCAATACATGGTGTTCTCTAGATGTAAATGCACCCCAGAAGCATGTAGACACGATGCCCAAACAAATCAGAGCAGTTATCAGTGCAAAAGGTGATCCAATAAAATATTGATCTTGTGTTTCTGATTCATTGGGCAGTGTTTGTAATTGCCTTCCAACAAATAACATCTATTTTCATCCGTTTAGAAGAAATCTCATAAATTGGTAAGTTTTTCTGAACAATGTATCTCAATGCAACTTTTGATTATAAGCCTAACAGAAGAACTTAGACAATATGTATGTACAGTGGTGGCCAAAATTGTGGACACTTTTGGAAATTTTTATGTTTTTGAACTTTGTATGCTTATAGAAAATGTTACGTTTCACAAAATGCAAACATGTATATATCATTTTAAAGAGAATTTATTACGGAATTTAATACAAAACACAAAATTCAATTATTTGCAATATAAAAAAAGTTAAACGATAATAGTTATCGATATACATAAGATAGTGATGATTGCAGTGAGTTATCAGTACTTAGTAGGGTACCCTTTATTTTTGATTACAGCTTCACATCGACGTTTCATTGAGCTGACAAGAGTTTTAAGCTGTTCTTTCGTTATTACATGATGCCAGGAAACAATTATAGCCCCTATTAGTTCCCTTTTATTTGATGGGCACCTCATTCGGAGAAGAGTTTTCAAACGGTGCCACAAATTTTCAATAGGATTGAGGTCAGGACTGTTTCCTGGCCATGACAACAATTTAATGCTCTTTATACGAAACCACTCTTTTGATATTTTGGCCGTGTTGCAAGGAGCAGAATCCCGCTGAAAAATAAACGAAGCATTGTTGGGAAAGAGATCTCTGATGGAAGGTAGAAGTTTTGGTTCTAGAATAGTGTCAATGTATTTTCTGGCATTCAGTTTCCCATCGATGACATGAAGGCAACCGATGCTATCTGCTGACATGCATGACCGAATCATAACACTAACTGGGATCTTCACAGTTGCTTGAATGCAGTCAGGATGTAGCTCTTCTCCTATTCTACGTCTTACATATTTTCGCCCATCACTACCGAATAATGATATCTTAGTTTCATCACTCCATATAACTTGTGACCACTGATCATCTGTTCAATTAATGTGTTCCTATGCCCACTGTAGTCTTTTTTCGTTGCTGAAAATTAAGATAAGGCTTTTTTCGTGGAATTCTACCTCTCAGTCCAACATCTGTTAATCTTCTCCTGATTGTTCTTGAATTGACAGAAACACCAGCATCATTCAGATCACTTCTGATGGCCGCTGATGACATTTTTCTATCTTGGAGACATAGTCTTTTTATTCTTCTGTCATCAATAGATGTGGTGCACCTTTTTCGGCCTTTTCCTTCTTTGTTTTTGATTGAATTTGTCTTCTGATGTCGTAAGCAAAACTTTCGGACTCCAGATGTAGTCACTGAACCACACACCTGTCATGCAATTTCAGCATAGGAAAGACTACTTTCTCTTTCTACGTGAGTTTTCTAATAATATTAAATCTCTTTCTACGTGTCCAATCTACTCTTTTATTTGATGTCATTGCTTCTTGACTAAATATTAAAAAATTTTACAAAAATTCCTACTTGGAATTGCAGTGTATAAGAAACAGGTCCTCCTTCTACAGAACAAAGCAAAAAAATGAATTGTTTCAAGTGTAAACATGATGTCAGCTTCTACTGGCAGTTACTAACATTTGATTGGTTCTCAGAACAAGAACAGTGATTGGCCAGGAAAACTAGACATTACAAACCACTTCATAACTGTGTTTTTTATTTACATTAAAGTACATATAAGTTTTTTGCATTGCAAATAATTGAATTTTGTGTTTTGTATTGAATTCAGTAATAAATTCTCTTTAAAATGATATATACAAGTTTGCATTTTGCGAAACGTAACATTTTCTATAAGCATACAAAGTTAAAAAACTTAAAAATTTCCAAAAGTGTCCACAATTTTGGCCACCACTATATAGGTAAAAGAATGTTCTATGCAAACAGAATTAAGAAAAATCCCCTCAAAACAGAACATAGAAACAATCTCATAAATTATTTACCTTAATAATAATAATCAGTTAAAGATAATAATCAATTCATGGTGAAAATTTCAGTCGTAGATTAATTAAATATTACCTTGTTGACCATATTTGAATTAAACTGATAAACATTACATAAAATAAAATATAAACTTATGGCATATACAGTATAAAGTCTGTAATCCGGACGTCCATTATCTGGAATGATCTATAATCTGGACCTCAAAGCCGCAAACTTTTTTTTTGTATGCTTTACGCATGCGTGTATAGCACAAAAAACGAAGTAACTTAAACAACTTACATTGAAAGAAATGTTTAATAAAGTAAACAAATAAAAATTAAGCTTTTTTTTGTAAATTTTGATACCCTTTAGATCATAATTGCTCTTTATTTCATTAATTACGGTTTCATATTTTTAATTGTATAATTTCTGCATGCCATCTTACCAGATTTAAATTGATGATCTATAATCTAGAAAAACCCTTAATACGGAATCGTTGAAGTCTCGACGAGTCCGGATTACGGACTTTGTACTGTATTCAAAATATGAAAACTGAATAACAGTTGATGAAGATATTAATAGAGGCCGAAAGTATTCAGATAATTGAACAAGAAATTTTATGTAGACATAGTTTGTGAACTACAGATTAATTTTTTATCATTTAATTAATATTGTACTATCACAGTGAAAAACTATTTCATCTGCTAAAAATCCATTATTTGCACTGTTATTTATTATTTCGGTATTCTTCTGGTATCGAAACCGGATTCAGGAATGTAGGTATGTGCGTGTGTATGTGTCTAATGTGCGTATATGCATATATACCCTTGTAGATATGTACATACATGTATATACCTAATACATGAACACATACATTCAAATATAACATAAATTTTTTAACCTTGTCCTGATAACAGAAGTGTACCATTATTTATTTTACTGCTGAGACTGTATATTTTCCAAATTTCAGATATTTAATATGAGTGTTTTTGCTTTTATTATTTAGGTTGTTTTTGCTTTGCATGAAAAGAAGCTTAAATTTAAGTCTCAGATTGTAGATTTGTATCATGGAGAGCATTTTGAACCTTGGTTCCTGAAACTCAATCCCAAGTGTGAAGTTCCTGTTTTGAAAGATGGTGTTAAAATCATTCCAGATTCTAGGCGTATCATTGATTACATAGAAGATAATTTTAGCAATGGTATGTACAGAATTAGAAAATTTGCATGGTATATTATTATATCTCCGCAACAACCTCTAAGTTGTAAATTACAGAAATCCTGCTTAACCAAATTTCATTTAATCAAAACTATGAAGAAAAATTATATTAAATAAGTACTTTAAAGCTAATCATATCCAATTTTTTATAATTCTTTCTTTGCTTAATTTTTTGAGGCAAATACCTGTTTTATCAAATAAACTAGTGATCTCAGTGTGTGTAAGTGCAGATAATAAGACCTGTGAAAATTTTGTCTAGGAAATAATAATTGAGTATCTACATCATTGATGATCTATGTCATTTAAATTTTCTTCATAGTAATATACTTCTTTGAAAGTGACTGTGATTGCATTGAAACCAAATTTTCAAGACACGCAGTTTTCCACCGAAGCATGTGCATCTTGAAGCCCATTGCTTTTGCTTTGAAATGCAACCAAATTTTCAAGACACACAGTTTTCCACCGAAGCATGTGCATCTTGAAGCCCATTGCTTTTGCTTTTTTAAAATTTCATATTTTGTTTGAATTAAAGAAACTTTTGATTAAGAACTCACTGATGTAAAAGCTTTATGTTGCCACTCAGCAAAATGGAAGATATTTACATTTCAAATTTAATCAGAAACTCTGTGATAGTAAAGACGAGTGTTACCACTCAACAAAACACAGTATATTTGTGTTTCGAATTTAACAAACTCTATGGTTTAATACAAAAGTGCTGCCACTGCCCGAGTTAAAAATATTTTCATCTTCAACACGGCATTGTGCTGTGGTTCAGGAAAAGATGAGATATATACTGGTTATCATAAATTAAGGAAAAATCACGATTACTGAAAGAGTTACATGTAGAATTTAATGAAACTTACCCACAATATACAACACATAGTAAGGTATCAAATAACATAAAAAGAAATTACCAGACAAATATGGTAGTATAGAAATTAGCACATGTATAAAATGAACAAATCGGTGTCAGTTTGTTATAGGAAAAGTACCTTCAATATGGAATATGATCGCCTCTAGAAGCAATACAGCACATACAGCGATGCATGATGCTTTCAATTATGCGGTCTATCAGTTCCTTAGGAAGTGAGAGCCATTGCTCTTGCAAATCAGTTGCAAGCGTGACAAGGGTTTGAGGGGGCAGATTGAGAGCAGCTAGGCGTCTCCCTAAAGCATCTCAAACGTGCTCGATAGGCTTCAAGTCCGGGGATCAAGCTGGCCACTCCATGCACATAATTGTTTCCTGTTGAAGATAATCATCTACGATGCGAGCCCTGTGGGGTCTTGCGTTGTCGTCCTGTAACAGGAAAGCATAACCTATTGCCCTGGCATATGGGTGCACATAAACATCAAGGATGTCATTTCTGTAAATCTGAGCATTCACGGTTCCGCTTGGAAAGACAGGGAGATCTGTACTTCCACCCAAAGAGATGCCACCCCAAACACAGACACTGCCTCTTCCGTATGCATCTCTTTCACGGATGTTTGACAGATGATAACGGGTTCTAGGTTCTCTCCATATCAAACAATGCCTACTATATCTTTCTAGACTAAACCTGGACTCATTCGTAAAGAGAACTGCCCTCCATTGATCAGGCTTCCAGTGGACATATTGTCTTACCCACTGAAAACGGTCCCTTCTATGGTGTGACGTGAGCGGCACACAAATGGCTGTTCGCCTTGTATACAGACCACCTTCGTGAAGCCTTCTACGCACAGTTGGCATTGACACGAACCTTCCAGTGGCTTGGCAACATATTCAAATTTTACACGGTTTGGCTTATTTTTGAGGGAGTTATTGCTATTTTTGTGATTTTTCCTTAATTTATGATAACCAGTGTATAATTTTTCTTTCAAATTGATTTTGTTATTAATCAACAGACTAAGCAATTTAAAGACAGTGACCATAGATTCAATTCAATTATTATTAATTACTAGCTGGACCTGTAAAATTACATTAGCTGGATTCTTTAAAATCATTATATATTTTTTTCTTTTTCATAATAACTATTTTAGGTGGCTAGCCACACAAGCGGTTAGTAAATAAATTTTTTAAAAAAAATTGCTGTATATTTAAAATGAACTTTTATCATTCTATTAAGAAATTGATCAGTGACAATATTTCAGACAAAGCCAGCATCAGAGCCAAACAAACAGTACTATCGCACAGGGTTGCAAAGTTTTTAGAATTTAGAGAAATAATGAGCAACAAAATTTAGGAATATCAGAATTCATAGAAATAAGGGAGGCATTAGGCAGACAATTTAGTAGCAAAGGTATTAGGCAGCAAATTTTAAAAATTTAGGGAAGCACAAGAAAACAGAATTTAAAATCTGCAAAGATTGCACAGGCTGGCAAAAATGCTTTGCACCAGGCCTGATTCCAAATAAGATTTTCTAAAAATGAATACGAGGTGTGACACACACACAAAAAGAGACTGAGTGTGTAGCTTGAAAAAAGAGTGGAGTTGGTAACAACTGTTTTGGTGACATCATTCCACACACCTCCTCTACCCATGCGGCCAGTTTTAACTTAACCAATCACCAGTTGGGAGTACTGCATGTGCAACTGCATTCTGCTGGAAGAAATGCCTAATATAAAAACCAAACAGCGAATCACCATCAAGTTTCTTGTGAAACTTAAGAAATCAATCATGGAAACATTTCAAATGTTAACTGAGGCTTATGGAGATGAAACTTTGTCTTGTGTGTTGTATACGTAAATGTCATAAGCAGTTTTCAGGGGAAGGGGACAAAGCATGCATGTCAGATTGATGCTTATAAATAATTGTAAATTGGAAGTCTGTATTTGGAAGTAGAAGTCTAAACTGTTACTTTTATACGGAGTAATTTTTTTGTGTAAAATTATTAGTGTATGATAAAAGTGAAAAACAACAACAACAAAAAGTTTTTTGGAAGATACTATGATGCTAATTTCTCTTTCTATGGGATTCATCAATTTTTATAGTATTTTATGAGATAATTCTTTTTTTTTTTTCTTTTTTTTTTCTGTTTGTTTGTTTGCAGTGAGCCAAACTTTCCATCCCATAAAGTTCATAATAGCGAAGTTTGAATGTAGTTATTGCTTTAGTGAACATAAATTGACTTAAATACAAATATAAGCAGTGTTGTGTGGAGTTTTTTTATTGAACCATTTTGCTGAGCCTTCTGCTATCTTAAAAGTACTCTATTGCTTGCTTCTTTTCTATAAAAGGCAGGAGAGAAAAAAAGAGAATCAGCAATTAGTGAACTTATATCCTCCTAAAAAAAAAATCTAAGTTATTGAGGACTGGAATTACATAAAATCAAGACAAAGATCTTGTATGTTGTATGTTATGACCATCCATTACTGTTGCTAAGTCACATCGTTTGATGATAATTTAGTTTGTTGAAAACGATCAATGGAAAAATATAAAAGTACTGAGTATTTTTTATTTTTGTTAAACTATTTCAGTTATTGACAACTGAAATAAACATTAAAAAGAAGTTTCTTACTGTAAGCATTTTTATCTTGTGTGTGTTTGTTTGTTTTATGCTTAAAATAAGTCAAATTAGGAAGCTGAATTAGCAATTAAATTTATATATGTGGTTTAGAATTTTTGAACTGTAACCTATATTTTTCCAAAACCTGAAATATCCAGTTTTCTACATAACTATAACAGCTAATAAAATATATAATATATTTTGTTATTTAATAATTTTATGCTGTTTTTATTTTAAATGTTGAAAATTGTATTACTGTGTGCATATAAATATGTAGTTTTTTACAGGGGATACACCTCGTCTCATACCAGAAAAGGGTACTTCTCAGTACCAGACTATGGAGCGAATGAGAGATTTACTTGATAATATTCCCAATGAGCTCATAACCTTTGGTTGCCTTTTAAATCCAGAACTTACCGGTAAAATTCAAATGTCCCCTCAAGAAATTAAAGGGCGACAAGGTGATTATTATTATTATTATTATTTTTGTAAGTTGTATTACTAAAGAGAGACTTTTGAATTATATTGACTCTCTGGACAGCATTGCTTTTATTATTTGCTGATGAGAAACAGTGTTTATTAAAGTCTGTATAATTATTTAGTTTGCTTTCAACCTTCCATTCATGAGAATGGGATCTTTAATCACTCAATTTATTGCATCTGAAGCCTATGTGAGAAGATTTATTGGAATATTATTGCTTATAGGATACCATTCTTTACCTCAAGAAAAAAATGTATTGGTCTTTTGATAAGGACATTTCTGTTCCTGTTGTACGACAATCGATATCACGTTTGTAGTACAGGAATATGAAGCAGAATTTGCATTTGACAATAGTCAAATTGACAATACTGATAAATTATATGAGGTGAGACCTTATGTAAACTTACTAAATATCACCACTTTTTACTACTGGAAATATAAAGTCTCTTTTAGATTTCAGACGCGAGAATGCATTATTCCTTTTGCAAACTCCTATTGAGAGTGTAGAATCAGCCAGAAATAGATCAGCAACAGGAAGACCTAGTAAATTCAGCATTCAAAAACCATTGCATGGAGATGGTAGACATTTGATTGTAAACTCTGTTGATTAACAAAATACTTTGTTGTAAAGAGTACCATAGCCAGATTGTTTATAGATGCAAAGTATGTAATGCAGCTTTACATCATGATTGTAATCAAGCTTTTCATGCTTGAATCTTTCAATTGAAATAATCTGTATTTTTAAAAGAAATACAATGTATATTTTAATATTAAATTAATTACAAGTAAAGTGGTTTGTAGATTTATAAAATGTTATACAGCTAAAAAGTAATCCTGCACTCCACTCAAAAGAAACATCACACGAGTACAATCCTACTCACTAAAACATCCGTAGTCTTATTCCCCTGACATTGCGCGAACGCAACACTCGCGTTTTTCACAGGTAAGAGCATTTTTTAAATTTTCAATGTAAATTTATGTTATAAATATTTAATTTAATATTTGTTGTTATTTCATTCCTTGCAGTTTTGGCGGTTAATGGGTTAAAGCAAAAAAACAAACTATTTTAAATAGCAAAGTAATGTATATCAAATGACAAAAGACTAGACAAAAGTAGTCATGCCACTCTGAAGATTAATATAATTTAAATGTATTAATATATAATATAAATGGATGATTAAAATAAATGTGCATTAATGTTTGAATTTATATAGTGGTAGCAGTTAATGTATAATTGTCACAGTATCTCTCCGAAATTTTTACTCGCCTTCATTGTTTTCGGTGCTGTAGAACATAGTCTACCTTTAGCAGTGCCTATTTTGCTGGTTGTTTGAAGAATAGTCTATTGTTTGAAGAATCTTTCTAACAGTTTTGAAATAAATGCCACAAAGTGTTTCTTTTGTTTTACCA
Source organism: Stegodyphus dumicola (assembly GCF_044657685.1). Lineage (NCBI taxonomy): Eukaryota > Metazoa > Arthropoda > Arachnida > Araneae > Eresidae > Stegodyphus > Stegodyphus dumicola. The sequence goes on from NC_140769.1 coordinate 175,901,314, forward strand.
AATTAAATGTATGAGGAGTATGGTGGATGGCAGAGCACTTCTTAGCCCAGTTGAGTGAATAGTTTTAATCATATGCTCTGATTCATATCACATCTAATCCAGGAGCTAAAATTTTGAGAGCTAATTTTTTAAAAACTACTTGTGCGATTTTTTACAAAACTTGTCAGTTTGGCATAATTTGAGTTGTAGAATCTAAATCTAGAGAAAAATTGGCATGTCATTTCAGAAAAAGTCCAATTTTGTGTCAAAATACCTATATTAGAGCAATGCTATATATAAATCTAATATATATCCTAAGTCGTGTTTTCGAGACATGAGAAACTCAATTTGAATTTCGTCAATTGGCCAAGTAGACTGGAGATATAGAACTGTCCTATGATAACGGCAATAAGAAAACCTTCATAAAAAGGTTAGATGATTTCATAAGCTCCAGATGGGTTTGAACAAAGTTTTACCATAGCCATTTCTGCTATGCTAACAAGTAAGTTTTTTCTGTTTTGTAAATATTGCGACTGCAGAATATTAGCCCAGCATTTCGCACAAGATTATGTTCTTATCACATCATGTGAACATAATGTGGGAAGACAATCCATTTATCACAAGGTCACAGTTCTCAATGATTTTTTTTATAGTTCAAGGTATTTTTCTATGCACAGCATCTCTTAATTGTGTTAGACTTATCTAGTAGGCTTTCTTGTTTATTGTCTGACTACTTAGTACAAATTCTGTTGACATAGAAAGTCAGTGAGTCCTTGGATCTTTGGTTATCTAAACTTTTGCTTTCATTAAAATGTTGAAACCAATTACAGCATAACATTTGGCTCATGCAGTGTTTTTTGTATGCTTAATTAAAGTATTTGGAATGTATCCTTGAAAGGTTTTCCCAGTTTTATGTAAATTTTCACACAGGCACAGTGTTCCTCCTTCATTTTTGATTTTTCACTAATCCGACAGGCAGCTAATGCATAGCCTCATTCAGCTGGTAGTTACCTAATAACTAACGCATAGCTCAGACCTCGGTAAAAGGCAAAATTACAAATAATGCCTCTGGGAAGCATGGTGGCTGGAGCACATCATTTGCAGCTGTTGCCATACAATTTAAAAAGTTAAGTTTTTTTTTTTCTTTTTTAATGCAGTCCTTGTGTTTTATATATATAACACATAGGTTTATATACAAACACATGCAATGCATATCATTATATTAATGCAGTTTTAAATTATAAGATTTTGCTGTTAAGTTTAAAATAAGAGTTAATAAGGACTCTAATTTTAGAATATTTTCTTGAACTTTATGATAATTATAAAAGAATCGGTGTTAGCATATCTAGCCAAGATTCTCATTGATATTGAAAACAAATAATCTAGTACAGGGTTTATGTTTTGACTTTTAGTAATTATGAGTTTAGAAGTACAATAATAAATGGCACAGTTTCAGAAGTCAGCAGCAACTATCTTTGTTTTGCCTTTTTTGCTCACTGAGAGTTTTTAGAGCAAGTTTCTCAGATGGCATTACAGCATTTCTGCTTCATTTCTAAATGTCCAGATTTCTGATTATAGTAAAATGTGAGTTTAGGCATGATTTAAATTCAATGCAGCAGCATGATTTGCCAAAAGCCAGTGCTTTCTGTCCTGTGTCCCATGAGAAAGTCCTTTTTTTTCTTTCCTAAAGCAATTGTCACTGGTGACTAATTTCTCCATATCTAACAAAACTAGGTTTTACTCCTATGAAATTCTAGTTGTGGAAATTACATTTAATAAATGGTCCAAACTTTCCTCAGTTTTCACGGAAATGTACAAATGTTTTTCAGTTGTATCTTCCAACAGTGGTGGATCACATGTGCTGTTGATAGAACTAAGAGTGGTATCTTTTGAGCCCTGTACACTCTGTTGTAAAAAAATATATGCATCCAGAAAAAATCGAGCCATAACTACGAAATACAGCATGCAAATATGGTTTGGCTAATTGGGTAAATGATTAAACTTGCAGCACCTATCAGCATTGTGGAGCAATGCAATGCGAATCAGAAGTGCACGCTGGTAGAATATTAAAGGGCAAGTGCGATGAGTGACTAGCATTTACAACTGTGCTGACAGCTTGGATATACGACACTGTAATGAAAGATGCCTTGTACTCGACTGCATTACAAACAGTTGTCAGATTTTGAGAGAGGTCGCATCATAGGCCTAAATGAGACTGGTTTTTGAAGAGGCATATTGGACAGCATATTGGTTAAAGTGATATAGCTGTTATCTGTTGTTGGAGCCAGTGGCTCATTCAAGTCATAGTCAGCCGCCTTAATGGCTTGGGACATCCCAGGGCTACTAGTGGCGAGATAAACACACAATTAGAAAAGCTCCCACTTCCGCACCAAGTTACATTATCATAAATTCAACACCATTTGCCAACTGTCAGAAATCTCGGGATGTCCAGGGATTCAATTTGCAAAATACTAGGTAATGCTGGGCTCAGATCTTAGTGTCCGTTAAGACACTTGCCATTGACTTGCTAGTCATGCTTTTCTTTCAATGCTGCTGACTACCGTATGCTTGTTAGCAGACGGAGAGGTGAGCTGCACAGTGTACCTTTTATTATCGAAGGGCATATAGCCAGAATACAGGGTGTGACAGTCTGGGGAGCGATCAGCTGGGACAGCTGTTCACCATTAGTCATGCTGCAAGGTACTCTGACTGTGTGCAATTATGTTGACGACATTCTGAAACCGATCATACTGCCTATATTAGCATATTATGCCTGTTTACCTATGTTATACGCCAGGCGTCCCCGTCCTCCGTCACCTGTCACCTGCCTATATTAGCAGGTCATCCAGGTTCTGTTTTCCAGCAGGATAACACTCGACCACATACAGCATGACTTTCCCAACAATGTCTTCAACATGCCAGTGTCCTCAAACCAGCCTGCCATGTCTCCTGACCTGTTGCTTATCAAACATGTGTGGGACATGTTGGGCAGCCAAATTCAGTCATGTACAAATGCATCCCCACTCACTGACCATTTACTCCATTTGTGGCACAATCAACTGCAAAGAGATATTGGCAGCTTAATAGACTTGTGCCTAACTGAGTATTGGCTTGTATAGTTGCCAGGGGTGTCTTTACCACCTACTGATTTTCATATTCTTTGTATTGCTACTTGTAAATAAAGCACTTTTCCCGCCCCAGTTTTTGATCATATGTTTATTTTCTCAAACACTATACTACTGCTGAGTTTCATAGTTGTGGCCGATTTCCTTCTGGGTGCATATATTTTTTTACAACAGATTATATTTACCAGATAATATATATCATGGGATTTTTTCCCTTTGATAGTTTTTTAAAGACAGTGTCTACTTGCCACCGATGTCCGTACCCAGGAACTTTGTGATATGATAAATACTTAACCTGTAAGCCTAATAATGGACATTATGAGCTTGAGATGAATTTAATGGCCTTCTAAAGCAGAAAAAGGAAAAAAAAAAAAAAAAAAAAAAAAATCTCCAGTACTATTAAAGGAATGAGAGTTTCAAGGATGCAGATAACTTCAGTAATTTTTATGAAATCGATTGAAGAATGACGATATCCTTCTTCCTATTTACATTTGCACAGTATGTAACATAAATATCTCTTTTAAACATATACTCATTGCATATTTGCCAGTAACCACAGTAATATACCATGTGATCAAAGGATCATTAGAGCAGTAAAAGAACATTATCACCATGGAATGAGTTTTAAATTGCTTTGTAACATGGATGATATATTATAAGTGAAAATGACAGACTCTGTAAAGGACTGTGCTAAGCACGTAAACCCTTTTGATAAATGATGAAGTAGAGGATTTTGAAGACTTAGAAACAGTGTTTCTAACTAGAGGACTATGAGAAAATTAATGCTCAGATGGATATTGATGAAAAAACTTAAGTTGCAGTAACAATGATGGAAGATATTTTGTCAGTTGCTTTCTGAAACAAATTCAAGCATGTCATGTTATAACAGAAAAAGTTTATGAAATCAGTGAATTTCCTACAAATGTTGAGATGTGATGGTTTGTTTTTAATTATTAAGAATTGGGATATAGCATTGATAAAATAATTTTTGGGAACATTTTTGTGAACAGTTCTTAAGTGAACTTTTATGAAACATTTGCACATAATCAGTTATTAATTACCTTTTTCCTTAATTAAAATGCTGTGAAAGTTAGTGTTTATATGTTTCTAGTTATATTTAATTAGTTAAATTTCATTGATATTTTGAAGGCTGTTTTTCTTATCACTTAATGTTATGAAAATAGCCATGGGTAAGCATGATCACATTAAGCAGCACATACTGTATTTATGAGAAATTTTTTTTAATGAATTGGCAGTTGAAATTGATATTATAGCTGCAATTTAATTTTCTTGCATTTTGGATATCGGGTATTTGTATATGGAACTATTTTTGTAATATATATCGAGTAAGTTTATATTCATATTATTATATATGATATGGATAAATTTTCTTCTTGATAGAGCAGAGCTGTTTGAAACTTCATATGTAACATTCCCAAGTTGTTTTTGTTTTTTTATATTTGTTATAAACTTTATGAAAATATGAATTAATTGTGAAATAACAGAAATGTTTGGTAGTTTTATACGAGTTCCATGTCGTGGCAACTGACCTAGAAATTATATAATTTATTTTTATAGATGTTTAACAAGAAATATCATAAAATATTATTTTAATGTATTTGCTTTAAAAATCTATTATATACTGTATGGCAGAATTTAAAGGGTATTTACATTTATTTTAATTGATAATTGAATATAATGTTATATATAATAAGCAGCATGATTTAGCATCAGTTACAGGTAAGCATGGTGTAATGGCTTAGTTAATAATTCATAATATCTGTTTTGAGGTCGCTGGTTAGACTGTATACTATAGACAACTTTACAACAACAACAACCAATTTTATTTTGTGGACTGTAACATAACTAAAAATTTAAATCGAAAATGATTAATTCCTGACCATATGGGATCAAAAACATGTATGCTATGCTAGGAGTTCGAATCTTAACTAACTAAAATTGCACAGAAACAATGCGCTGTACATAACTTTGAATTTGCGCAGAAATAATGCGCTGTACGTAACTTTTATTCCCGCGTAAGAGGCTACAGTATCTGCATTTTTGTTTGATGTAATACTGATCGATTCTCATTAAGCCACATCTTACAGCAAGTTTATAAATTAATTCTTATTACTGTAATTTTTCGCTTGCATTTAGGAAAAAATAATTAAAATTTGGGGGCCTGCCTTTTTAAAGAACAGCAAGCATGTGAATATTTCTAATATTATTGGACCCTACCGTAAAAAAATAGTATGTGTTAATGAGCACAATATGGCCAGCTAAAAATAGTCAACAGATCAGTTACAGATTGAAAAAAAATATCCTGTGGGAAGTATGTATTTGAAGCATTTTAAACAGAGCTGCTGGTAAAATCAGAGGGCCTAACAAAATAGTAGAAATCGATGAAAGCTTTTTTAGGAAGCGGGATGAATACTGATTGTTTATTTAGATAAAAGATGCACAAGTTCCTTAGAATTCAGCAGGAACAATTTGTGGAATTTTGGTGGGATCTCTGCCACTCTTCATGGTTTGATAGTCACCAACTTTCATGGTTGATGGGATAATGTGTAAACACCATTTAAAGAAATATAATTCTAATATTGTCATAGAGCTTCTTAAATAATATTGTCAAAACTGCTGTAAATTAAGTTATGTAAAAAAATCAATATTGAACATATTATTGAGTATTCAGTGTGTATTGGGTATGAATTAATTATTAATATTTAAAATAATTCTTATTATTGAATATTCAGTATGTTAAAATTTAATTATGCAGTATTAATTTTTAGCTAAATAGTCACACAAGCACAATCCACAGATGAAATAGTAATAATCCACAGATGAAAGCCATGGCCCAGAGTATTTCTAGTGCTATAGATTGAAATGCTTTAATTTCAAATGAACATAAAGAAATGATTTGAAGATATGCATTAGGAAATATAGAAAATAATTGGCTTGATAATAAATTACTTATTTTTTAATATATACCAAATAAATTTATATAAATTTTATTCGTTTAATATAATTTAATAGTTTTTAGGAGGAATATATAATGGATGTTTTTAATGATGGCAGTCTAGATTTATTTTAGATTTCATATCTAAGCTTTAAAAATTATTTACAACTTGATAAAGAGGAAAACAAATGGGAAAATAAATAAATAAATAATAAAAAAAATTGTGGTTCGCTTTTTAATGTGATGTACCCAGTGTATTTTTTTTATTGAATATTATATTTTTTTTTCTTTATAATTTTAATTTTGTAAGAAGTGTTCTGTCATACAAATGTTTCCTATCAGAAGATTTTTTAAAGTACGTGAGTCGGCAGTATTTTCTGGCTGTATTGCTTATTTTGTTACCAGTAAAATATAAATGATATATTTATTTGGAAAAAATACAGTGTACAACATTATTTTTCAATAAATTTCTTTATTATTAATGTCCCCCCTTTTTAGGGTGCTATACTACACTAATGAATTTACTCAGTGATTATGCTGAAAAACACAAAGATCTTAGTGACCATTATCTTGTGAAGAAAAATAGCATTGAGAAGCGTCGAGCTGCAGCTATGGACACAAATGAAGTGGAGAAAGGGTTACTTGACCTTGAATATGCTTTAAATGAGGTGGAAAAACTTTTAGCATCCCGTGAAGGAGGTATTTAAATTTTTATCATTCTGAATTTGATAAATAATAGTAACAGAGTATACTGTGTTTCAAAAAGAATATACGTATTACAAAGTGTTATTTTGTCCAAACTATCGATCACTGCGCCTCGGCTCGGCTATTGGCAAAACAAGTACATAGTGTAGTTTATATTAATAGCAGCTAGATGTCAGTTGTCTTCTGTTTTGCATGGTAACCGTCATATGTTTAAAATGGCTACTCCGCAGCAGAAATCATTTTGTGTTCTCGAGTTTGCGAAGTGCAATTCTGTGATTACAGTGCAAAAGACGTTTCAAGTTGAGGTACCAAAGTGATCCTCTGAATGGGTGGAACATTTGCAGATGCTATTGACAGTTTGTAAATACAGAATGTATAGGTAAAGGAAAGAATCCTGGCCGCCCTCGTGTTCCCGACAAAAAATTGCATGAATTCAAACTGCTTTCCAATGTAGTCCTTCAAAATGAACTCGGCATGCCAGTTGGGAGTTACAACAATTTGGGGTGTTTTGAGACGTCAGTTGGTTAGGAAGGCGTACAAGTTACGCATTTGTTTCAGGCTCTGTGTCCTGATGACAAATGCAAACGTGGGGCATTTTATAACAAGATTATTGGTGCTATTGCACAATGATAACACTTTCATGCAATGCATCGTGTTCAGTGATGAAGTGACTTTTCATGTTAGTGGTCATGTAAACAAACACAATGTTCGAATTTGGGGCATACAGAACCCACATGCAGCGATTGAACATGTGTTTTGTGCGATATCCCGATAATCTGTTTATGGCCCATTCTTCTTTGATGGAAACACAGTTAACAGTCAGTAGTATCTTGTTATGTTACAAAATCAGTTGTTTCCAGGGCTGCACGAAGACAACTTCATTTTTCAACAAGACGGGGCACCTCCTGACTGATGTCACCAAGTGCGTGATTTATTAGAATGAAACTACCGAACCATTGGATTGGTCGTCAAGGAGCTGGCGACTTAGCATGTCTCAGCTGGCCTCCACAGTCCACAGATTTGATGCCCTGTGACTTCATTAAAGACAACGGTTATGTACCACTACTCCCACAGAAGCTAGAAGAGGTGAAGATCCGGATCCATACTGTCATAACATCAGTGACGACGGACATGCTTGTCCGAGTATGGGAAGAATTTGAGTATCTATGTGATATTGTTCGTGTCGCTGATGGAGGACATATTGAACATCTGTAATCTGAACTTCAGAGGTTCGTACATATGTGTGTAAAGTTTCATATCCGTATGTCATACAGTTTAATAAATATATCCATTCGAAATACGTATATTCTTTTTGAAACATGCTGTAGTTCAGTGCTGCAGTAATTCTTCCCTTCTGTTTAAAGGAGTTTTTGATAATTAAAATGTAGTAGCTTTATAACTGCATTTTAATTATCAATAATTTTATAAAGTTTAAGAATTTTTCCCATTGTTCAACAACTTAGGTATTAGTTTGTTAGTACATTAAGAACAGTATTCATAATACCATTATTTAAAAGTTTATATAAATGTGTTTTACCTGCATTTAACTTTTTATATTCATATATGTTTACTGAACATTTCAGATCAGTAAGTAAATCTGATTCTTTAAGCGTGCGATTCTGCTGTTTTGCTGTGTGGTAATTGTGACATTAGTCATAAAATAACTAAAAAGAAAGAAAGAGAAAACATTTACTTTACAGAATTGAAATTATACGAATATGTCTGCTGTTGCCCATACAGACGTCATTCTGAAATTTTAGATATATGCACTGATGAGAAGTATCAGAAAATTAACGGTTAGATTTAAAAACGTGAACTTTATTTTAACCTGGTATGTGACTTTTTATTGGCCAGTTACAAGTAGTTTAGTGCAGAATAACATTTGGGCAGAAGTAAAAATGGAATTGATGTATTTACATAATCGTGCCATGTTTTTCTTTGATTCTAAAATGTAATTAAATCAAGAAGAATGCATTCAATGTCCACAGTTAGCATTTGGAAACAAAGGTCCATCTCATGCCACTATATTAAGATGGTTTACAGAATTTCACAGAGGTTGCTACTCTCTTTAGGATGAAGAACACACAGGAAAGTTGTTGCCAGCAGTAATCCTGGATAATGGGCCTTCGATGCGAAAAATGTTAATTGCTGCACCTACCAAATGCTACAGAAAGAACTTTGGATCCACTGCCATGCATAAAATTATTCATGAAGAATAGCATATAAAAAACTAGTTTGCCATTGTGTTCCTGAGCACCAAAAATAGGTACGTGTCAAAATCAGTAAAGAAGCCGTTAAATTACTTAAGATGGTGCATTATTTCTAAAGTCATAACTGATGAAACTTAAAAACCATTTTTTGATGTTCCAACATAACAAGAAAGTAAAGTATGGGCCTCTGAAGATGATCCCACAATGGTGAAAAGACAGTTTGCCATGAAAAAATAATGTATGTCATTTTCTTTAGTAGTACAAGATTGGTTAAAGCCTAAGCTGGAAGGACAGAAAACAGTCACAACTAAGTAGTACACCACTGTCTTCCAGAAATTCTTCAAGAAATTAATATTAGAGGACTCGTGCTCCACCATGACAATGCATCTTCTCATTTAGCAAGATTAACAATTGAGTTTCTTGAACAAAAATACATCAAAGTGACAGAATCCACCATGTTCTTCTGGTCTAGCTATGTGTGACATTTTTATTTTTTTTTATTTTTTTAGTTTAAAAAAGAACTTAACACAGATGTCATTTTCATTTCGAAGATGAGACTGATCAGGCTATAAATGCATTTTTTCATCGAATTTCAAAAAATGAATTGCGTCAAGCATTTAATTTTTGGAAAATTCTCCTCCATTTATGCTGGAGGAAACTGGTTTGAACATGCCTAAAATTTTGTAAATATAACCTTTAAAAACCTAGGTGTATTTTAAAAATTTCAGAGTTACTGTCATATATCACATTTATTTATTTATGCCTATTTTAACAGCATGAAACATTTTTAATTTCTTGAATGAACAAGCTAATATAAATATTGCAGTAATTTCTAAATGCATGGTATGAATAATGTAAGTACCATTGAGTCCACAAAGTGGACTTTTGATTACCTGACATTATGTATAACTAGACAATCTTTTTTTCATCACTTAATGATTTCTGCTGGTCAAGCAGATCATTGAAATAAGATGATAATCTATTGATAGGTAAATTGTATATAATATCTAGTATCACCTATACGGTGGAAAGACTGTAGTTGCATTTTACTTTGTATCATTTTAATTACTTAACATACTTTTATGTATGATGCTGTTCTGGTTTTATTCTCTTGATTTGTACTATTCTGGTTCTGTTCTCTTTGTGGAGATTACAATCTACCACATCATCTCTCTCATTAACAAAATGGTTGATGAAAGTTAGGCAGCAGGTGTCAAGTTACTACTCACACTCTTCTATTGCTGGCTGATCTTTTTTGTCTGGAAGTTTATGGTTGTACCCTGCTTTAAGTTAAACTTTGTTTGAGTACAGTTTCTTAGTTTACATCTAGGTTTACAAATATTGTGTTATGATGTCTGTGCAAGTGAACATGTCAAATATACAAGCAAGAAAACAACATAATGGAAATGAAGTTGTATATTTCAAAAAGTATAAGTATTAATAAAATGCCATGAATTTAGATATAGAATGAATTGTTATAATAGGAATAGAAAAGAAGAGGTCTGAAATCAAGTCATGGTGTGGAAAAAGAGCACATACTGATAATTTAAATGAATGGGAAAGTATGAAAGGTAGCAAAAGTGAGCAGATTAGTTAGGCATTTTATTTGTTGTTTAGAGAACTAAGGGAAAAAGAATTATCCACTTCAAGACTCATTTTGCAAGAGAAAGTCTTCAAATTTTATGAAGAATTTTAGGAAAGAAAGGTTTAAAGGCTAGCCTGAATTTACTGCTAGTGTTGGTTGGCATGATAGGTGGAAGGAGCACTACCACATCAAACAGTTAAACATTTGTGACAAAACACTGTTTGCTGACTTGGAAAATGGTTATAAATTTAAGAAAATTTTCCACAAACTAATGAAAAGGAGGTTCTCTATTGGGGATGAAATTTATAACTGTGATGAATCTGGTTTGAATTTTCGAATGCTTTCCAAAATGCTTGCATTGAGGAACGAAAAACCAGCCTCAAGCTGTAAAAGAAGGAGAGAGTTATTATCTTGGCACTGAGCAGTATCCTTAAGCTCAAATTAGCACTCATAAGCAAAAATGGTACTTTGGGATTATCCTGTCGACCTGTAAACGTTTGTGAAAATGCGCAAAGCCATCATAATGAAAAGCAGTTTCCAAAATAAACATTCTAAACACTTTAAATTTATCAAATAATAATCACAGAAAAATGTAAATGTAATAATACTTAAAAAAGTGTAATAAAAAGAATTCGGGTTCGGATACTGGGGAGGGGAGGGTTCGTATGGACTGCTTGCATTTTTATGATTTTTTTCCCGTGTGTAATGTGGATATGAACCAGTTTCTCTTGGCAATCTCTCCACTAAGGTATCTCTTCCCCTAGGCAGATAGCTCTTGTATCTTTGCTTTAATCAGCTAAATCAAACCAAACCTAAATTTAAGTTTGAATAAAATTGATATTTGAAAATAATATAGGGAGTTTGCTATTAAATATTTGGTTTATTGCTATTTAAATTGTTTTAAGTTGTTATGGTTCTGTAATAGTTTATACATTTTATTAAATATTTTAACAATTCAGTATTTCTTTTTTCTCCTTTTGTAGAGAGCAAAAAATGGTGGCTATGTTGTGAGAAGTTCACAATTGCAGACATTAGTTTATGTGTGCTATTAAACAGAATGAAAATGTTGGGACTTTCAGATCGTTTATTTAAGGATAACAAGTGGCCAAATGTACAAGAATATTTCAAACGAGCCCAGCAACGTGACTCTTTCAGAAGAACGATGAATCAAAACGCAGGTATTCTAAAATCCTTTTCATGTATGGATACAAAAGACCAAGTTTTAGTGACAATTGGAAGTGCCGCAGTGGTCCTTTGTGCTGCTGGCATTGCTGCATTCCTTATACATCGTAACAAATGATGTCCTATATACATTTTCATTGCTTTTGTCTGGGGAATCATGAGAATATAGACTTTAGATGATAACTAATTCTTTGTACTGGATTTCCAGCTGGCGCAAGGTTACTTATTCTGTGGAGCATTCATGAAAAGTGATCCAGGAAGCTTTTTATAGTTAATGTCAATTGCCACCATGTGTAGTTAGGCAGTTGTACAGAAAGAATAATTCTTGATATATTCTGAATATTGTGAATTAAAAATATAAAATAAAGACATCCGTGGTTGTTTTGATGTACTTTAGATATATTACAATTAACTGTGCAAATTTTCATTAAAAGTAGAACGTGTAAATTTTAAAAGCATTTAAAAAAATGTTATGAAAGATTTTGGAATGCATTTCATGTGCCAAAAGCTGTTTGAAATTTAATGTTCTTTTTAACTGTCCAAATTGATTATCAGCATAAAAATGCTTTCTTTTTAAAGTTATAGTTATTGCCACCTGTGATATCAGTATGGTATTTTTTCCTCTCCTGTGTTAACAAGGCTCTTATGTGGGGGATAATTTGTTTTGCTGAATCATCAGATATTTTCATAAAGTTGGATTCAATTCAGTATATTTGGATGAATGCAAAATAAATTTCATACATTGTTTTTATAGATGGGGTGTCGGAGGGGACATAGCCACAAAAAATATCTATGTGATCTATGTGTATACTAATAAATAATTAGGAACATGGCAAATCTTTTTAGAGACATATATTATTGAGTAAATATGTAGATTTGTTCATGAGGGAATTTTATTAAAATGAATAATGAAAAATTACATTTGCATCATACTATGTTTTGGAAAGGAGTGAGTGCTGGAGCCACAACACACACATGGACACAAAAAAGATATTGAATGTGCTTCTGTTCTTATCATAGGACTGCTCTTAGCATTTAATTGGTGTGGCAGATTTCTAAAAAGCAACTTAATTTGAATGAAACACATCATTTTAGACAACCTGCCAGCAAAAATGGCAACATTCTATTCATTTTAATGGAGAATATCCTAAGGATGACAACTGAGGAAATAATCAAAAGACACATGATTAACAGTTGCTTCATTTCAGCATTTATAGAAACTTCTCTTCTAACTGGAATACATTTGTGGTGCATTATGTAATTTAAAAGAATACTATGGATTCTATTTCTCTGTTCAATGCATAAGTAGAGCTATTTTTAGACTGAATCATAACAAGTGATGACAAATTAATCCTAGACAAGAGCATGCAATGCAATAGAAATCGGAACGAAATTATTGCTGTTTTCTGTCAGGTAAAATTGCAAGGGATCCATTGGGCAAAACTGTTGTGGTGAGTATTTTATCAAATGTAAATTGGAAATTCTCAAAAAAAGTATTGATTTTGGCCCCTCGAATGCATATGATTGTTATCTGTCATAATAACAGCAGACTGCATGTCAAAGCAATGCCCAAAAGTTGGAGTTAAAAGAGAAAAAGCTTCAGCCACCATTTGTTTTTTCTATCTTCCTCCAGATTTTATCTCAGTTCTTTTCAGTAGTTTAATGACAAAAACTGTAATTCTGTGGAAGCTGCCAGAAGTTACCTTATTACTTTGCTGAAAGTTAAAATGTTTTCTTTCTTCCTTGTAGTTTCGATAAAGAAGAAATCCACAAGCTCATAAAAAACTCATAGATAATTATAGAAATGATGATGATTATATCATATGTAAAGAAATTTAGTTTATTGTTAATGTTTTGTTTTCAGATAAGTTACAAAATTTTGCAGTCATCCAATAGAAATGTTAATCTAGTTTTGTAACATTGGGATATTTAGTTCTGCCACTCTGTATGCTTAAAACTAAGTAGGTATGAATCTAAACACTAAGGTAGTTCTTTTCTTAAAATACCTGCTTTCATCACTCAAGTGTTAAATAATCATTTTTCTTATATATATGTCTTATAGATGCATGCATTTGTATATTATATATGCAATTTAAGACTGCCTGTTGGTAAACTTGGCAGTGTAGGTAATGGAATTAAAAATATGGGGTCTGGGCCCATTTGTAAAAACATAAGCATTTACCTAAAACCTTATAATCTAAAATACTTCCACCATTAAAATACATTCCATTATTTCTTTTATGATGTTGTGGGTAAGTATTTTTAAACTAAATACTAAGGTGTTGTTACACCTTATTTTTTCATTGAATTTTTAGCCTTCTTTAATTTTGAGCACTTTTCATTTATGAAATAAATTTGTCGGTGATGCCAACTTCTGTCAACAAATGAGATAAAAACAGCATGGAAGAATCCATTATGGTTGGTTGTAACTGGTGAGTTCATCCCTTCCTGACTGCATCCCAATATCTCTGCTGTGTTATTGTGAGATGCTATTGCTGAGCTTCTGTGATGTCTCCAGAGGGCGGGGGATGCTCACTTGCTAAATCTAATTTTGCTAAGAAATTTGACAAAAATGCATTATCTGATGTATAATTACGTACATTTTTAGATCTTTTTTATTATTATTATTATACCCATTAGCATATTTAATGCTAAAAAAATCATTTCTTCAGACGATGGGGGATTGAAATGAGAAATACCAGGAGAATCTTGAGGTTTGGACTCTTTGTAGGTCAAAATTTGCAAAATTATTTGTTTGTTTTGTAATTAATTTGTCATAAAAATATGAAAAAAATTCTTTATCACAGTTACAGTCTATTCCATAATCACAGTCACCACTATTTTATTGTAATTAATATCAGGTAAGCATGCAGCTGTAAATCATTTAGGATATAAAATCACTAAAAGATTTACAGCCTTATCAAAGTTGTCACTTACATATGAAGCAGATGTTGAGGCAGGAAGCAGTTCTGAATCTGATAAAATATCCATGTCAGAATTGGATAAGTAATAAAACTGTATACTTAGCTTCTAATAAATATCACTTTCATTTTGACAACTTAAACAAATTTAAAAAAAAAAAAATAAATAAATAAAACCTGAAAGATTTACATTCATACAAAGGAAAGAACATCCTACTCTACTTATGAAAGGAAGACATTAACTAAAACTATACTAACATGAGATACTTCTCCCTCAGAAAGTCACTCGAAAGAAACAAAAACGTTGCTTAGACTCAACCCATTTGTTTACTTTATTGAATCCCACTATACAGTGGTGACCAAAATTGTGGACACTTTTGGAAATTTTTGTGTTTTTGAACTTTATATGCTTATACAAAACATTACGTTTCACAAAATGCAAACATGTATATATCAGACTAGAAGAGAAACACACTAATGTGACAATCAAAATCGTAAAAACAACCTTGTATTTAGCGTAAGTATATTGAAACACTCAATCGATTTCGAGGGCAGCTAAAGGTCCATGACATGTGGATGAGACATAATTCCCATATGAACAGATAAAGATTCATGTCAATGGAATCCTTTTTTTTAAAAAAGAGTTTAAAGTTTTTCTTATCTAAATATTGATCATTTCCCCCCATTACATATTGTATTTTAATTGTGGAACTACTTAATTTCCTGTTTTTTGGAATTCTTTGTATTTGTTTTTATACTGCTCTTTCCCTGGGATATATTTTTTTAAAGTTGTACTTTTTATTCTCTTTAGCAGAGGTAAAAGTTGACTTTTCCTGTTTTCTGTCCCCCAATTATCTTTTATTTACATTTTCATAGGAAATAGTGCTGTGAATGTTATGCTATTGCTATGTGCATCAATCATCATTGTATAAATTCATTCTTTTCTGTTGAAGTTTTGATAATTGGTTTCAAATTTCAGTGAATGATTAAAAAATTATAACGTATATTTCATTCATCAGAATATATTGCTTTCATGAATCCTAAACACTTTGAGTTGCATGACTCTGATTAATGTTGAGATTTAAAAATTTAATCACAGAGAATGAAAGGTTATATTCCAATTAAAAAATTAACATTCAGAATTATAAAACCACTGAAATAATTAAGGTTTAAAGAGGGGGTAGCAACTGTGAGTGACTTTTATTTTGATGTAAAAAATTCGAAGAAATAACGTATATAGATATACATACTTAGATGTGATGTTCCAGGCTAGAGCTACATAGCTTTTATCTGCAACACACTTGAATAGAATTTTAGCCTTAACAATTATGCTACAAATGGAACATATTTAACATTATTCAGGCACTTCATTTCTTTCATATTTCATCATTTACATTGTGATCCAATCTCTGAGCAAGACAATTTAATGCATTATATACAACAAAATAAAAGTTCTGATATTTAATGGAAAGTTTTGTATGTACGTGCACTTGTAGTCTCTTTGAAACTTGCTTATCAGACCAGTATCATACAAATTCTGAATTTGTTTCTGTTTGAATTCAGCATTCGTTTACATGCTTAACCCCTTAACTGCCGTGGGCGTATATATACGCCTTGCTCAGCCGATGCGTTAACTGCCCCAGGCGTATATATACGTCCTTCCAAACTGCTATCATTTGCTTTGCGCTGCTACACCTAAAATTATTCGCAAAGTTAACGCATCGGCTGCGCATCTGGGGCAGTTAACGCATCGGCTGAGCAAGGCGTATATATACGCCCGCGGCAGTTAAGGGGTTAATATATTTAGCATTTCTTTAAAGCTAGAAACTATAAATTGCAATTAGCCAATACGTAAAAGATGTCCTGTAATATGTGTAGCAGCATTTAAAAGGTGATGGGTGACACCATTATAATATTAAAACTTTTTGAACTATAGCTTAAATATGGAGATATTAAAATCCAGGATTTTACAAATCATATCTGTGTCTTGTGTTGTAGAAGCAAAAGAATATGCTACTGTTTAAGGGTTTTATTTATATATATTTTTACATAAAAGTATTTGGAAGGAATAATTGTATCATTAAGAAAGGGAACAAAAATATCCAGAACTAATTTATATTTCTCTAGAAAGGAGCTTACTTGAAAGAATCTGGCATTGTTTCTCTAAATTAAAATTATTCTCAGTTGATAATAATCCCTCTCTTAGAATATATATGTTATTTAATACATATGAATAGTAAAAATTGTTATTGCTTTAATCATTATCTAGAATAATTATAACAAACTAAATATATTATCTATATATTTAGTTTTAACTATTTTTATTTATTCATTTATGTTATAAATTATTTAGTATTTTTGCAAATAGCATATCTCATATTTTGAACTTTACACTAGCAGTGTATGCAGTTACCTACACACTATAAAATAATGTACATGCACTGGAGTCGGCTTCAGCCATGAAAGATCAGTGTCAGTAAATCTGAGGCTATGCTATTCATACATCTGAGAAATAACAATGCATATCTTCAAGTATATGAATAAATTATTTCATAAGCCCAGTAAATCAGGTGTCTTAACATTATACTTCATAAAAGTTTTATGCGAAAGGTTCGCATAATACAAATTATTTCTAAATTTCAAGCACATGAATCTATACTTCATCTCTTAATTACTCAAAATTCCATTCTTTCTCTAGTCAATATAGTCTCATGTATGAGATCATGTTGCATTCTGCAATCATACCATCTGGTCTGAGGCAATGCAGTACAAGGGCACATCGATCAGTTACAGTGTAATCGAAATGTAACACTGCATCGAATCACCATCAGTACGTAATTTGTTAAGGCTATCTATGTATATAAGGAACTTAAATCATTCAAGCATTTATGACATAAATTGCAGAGAAATGTTTCTGAAAAAAGGGAAAAGGGAACAACCAAAACATCACGATTTTCAACTATTACATTGGCGACAGTCAGACTGCAGAAAGCTTATGGTATTTTACAAAATATTTATTCTAATTGATTAACAGTTTTCAGAACTTTATATATGATTTATTTAGTATTATCTAATAATATTACTATTTCCCACTTCCATGTTTCTATAGTGGTGCTCAAAATTAAGAGAATTTTCACATTTGGTCAATTATCTCCAGAGCTGATTGACAAATTTTGATGAAATTTGGTTTGGACTGATATAATACTAAAAACATATACCATATAACAGTCATGAACACATGCATGATCATGTGTATCGTTCTTCAATGCAAAAATTTGCGGAATGGAGGTTGCAGGATTGCACAAAAAAGGTGGTTAACAACCGTTCAGTTCTCACAACTTGATTTCATACTGGAAATGAGGCAGTTTATGAGTCACTGTGGCAGTTAGTTTCATCCCAGCTGCATTCTGTTTTCAGGTTTAGCGAAAAGACAAGTTGCAGTTGCCCTTCCAAGAGTGTCCAGATATGTTCAATGGAGCTTAGGTCTGGATGCTTAGCTGGCCAATACATCCAGCTAATATCCTCACTTTTCAGAAAATCATCCATCAGATTACAGTGTGGGTGAATATTCTTGTTTATAAAAATGAACTGAGATCCAACTAATCCCTGAAAAATTTAAAAACTGAAATGCAGTCATGAAGTCAAAAATACCCAGCAGTACAAAGTGAAACAATCTGAAAGATAATAATCATCTTTATTACAGCCCACAAGCGGCTGAGTGGTAAAGTCGCTGAAGACTGGTAGTTCGGTAGGAGGTTCGAATCCCGCGAACGGGCTGGCTGCATAGACGTTTTTGTGGTTTTTCCCATGTGTAACATGTATATGAGCCAGTTTCCCTTAGAAAGTCCTCCACAAAGACATCCCTTCCCTTAGACAGATAGCTCTAGTGTGCTTTGCCACAATTAAATAAACCAAACCAAACCAAACCAAACCATCTCTATTACATATACCTGAAAATAATGAAGGTGATACTAAATGACAAGAATGCTTTATGTGATAATATCAGGATCATTAGAGTAAATAAAATGCCTGCTTAAGTGTTAAAACCTCTTGTTATAATGAATAAGATCCAATGAAATTTGGTGCATAAATAGCTGATGCTAATCTTAAGAAAATTTAGTTTCTTTTAATCAATAACTTGATATGTGTTTTATGCAAAGTGTATCGTATATAAATAGTCAATTGAATGTGAAGAATATACTGAGACATTACTTCACAACCTAACCTGCATTTTGTGCATTAAGTTTTTAAGAAAAATTTGCTCTTTTTCCTTCCACCTGTTTTCCATCAAAGAAACTCTTATCAAAATATTTCAGCTTCTGCATGAAAGCATAATTTATTGCAAATAATTCCAGATGTAAACTTTATAACTCTTTTTGTGTGATGGTTATAATTACTTGTTAAAGTTTTCCTGAGTTTTAAATAATATTCTCCATCTTTTCAGTAAGTAGACATTCTGTAGGTTTTGAAATAGAAGTAAAATTTATCTTTTACTTTAAGCTACTTTGTATAAAAGGTCAACTTGAATGTTGAACTTGCTGGTGTGTAACTTTTAAATAAGTGTTGTACAACAGTGTGTACAACAACAATTTTAAAACACGTTTCCCTTTAGTAGTTGTACTTTAATACATTTTTAGTTATTTAATGGTAAACTTGCCATATGTGATAGAGGGGATCTGATTGTATGTTTGCATTTTTAAGAGGAAAAATGTAATGATGGAAGTGCGATATGTGTGATAAAGAGTAGGTATTTAATCAGTGTCAGCTATCTGATATCTTACAGTAATCAATGTCTAACAGTTTACATTTTGATCTGGTATTCAAATGAAACAAATAAAACATTTTGCATGTAATGAAAACTTCTGATATTCAGTAATTTTTTTTTAATGCTCTTTTAATTTTTTGGAATTTTAATGTCCCTTTCAGATCATAAATGTAACTGAAGTTGTTTCAAAAATATTAAAATGAGTGATTAAAAACTGTAGTTTAAGTTCATAGTATATGGGAATCTCTTTTTAATTATGATAAAGGTATATAAATGGTAGTGTGCCAATTAAGTGGTTTATATATTGCGTTAATTAAATTTGCTACACTGATGAATAATTTGTAACTGTACTGCAATAATTTGAAAGATAAATTAGATCTGCAGAATGAACTAGAAACAGCTGCCAAAAATGACAGCTTATTAAGATGCATAAATGATGAATATAGGCATACTTTAATGATATGATAATCTCTGTACTGAACATGTTTAACTTAGCAAAATTTCTCTTTTATTGAAAATATTTTACTACTTCAAGAACTATATCTGATTCATTCAAAATGCATAGAACTTTTAGTATAAACATCAATCCAAAGTTGCATTTTACCTAATTTTAAATTCAGTATAGGTTTTCAGAACTTGTATGATACTGATTTTTTAAGTAATGTTAAAATAGATTTATCTGTTTTTGTGCATTTATTAATTTTTAAAAAGTATTTTTTTTTGTGTGTCCATTGAGAAAATAATTACAATTTATGTTAAATTTAAGCACCATCCTTTTCGGAATATTTTCTTGGCAAATCTTGGCTCTACTGAACTGTGTTAACAGTTTTGCATTGGAATTTTTGTGGAAATGGTTGCTGAAAAAACATTTAATTAAAATAAAATATGCACTTGCACAAAATTTAGTTTATTAAAAAGGATAAATGTGTACAAATAACTTGTTAATTTGAAGAATGCATTCACATGGTTACAACAGAAATTTTTGAACAAGATAACATAACAGTAAAAATGAAACAACTCTTATAGCATTTGTTTCCTAAGTACATACAATGAAAAATGAATTAAAATGCAAAATCAAAATAATATATGCATGTAATTTTCTTTTTTCTTTCAAATCCCCAAATGACTTGAAAGTCTTGATTCAGATCAAGATGCTTCATGCTTGTATGAATTGAATTGCAAGAAAAATAAAACTTTTTAATATGCTCCGATCCATATTTTAATATTTGTGTTACTTGACATGAATGACGAGATTCTTGTTTGGCTTATACTGACCATTTCAAAATGATTATATAACTAAATACAGTGTGAATCGTAGTTGAAGACCTATGGTTTTCAGTTTAAAAAATGAACAAGTAATGGACTACTAGATATTTAATTATGTAATACTTTTTAACTCTTAAATTTTTATATGAGTTAAATGGGGAGGATATGAACGAGACAAATATTTTTCATAATGAAATTAAATGGAAAAAATCTGTCCTTTTGCTGCTAAAGTTACCCAGGTATCTTTAATTAAAAGTTTTGGGGACAGAATACCCGTACATGTTAAATTTTTGAAGGCAAGTTTATAAAAAGATACCTTTTATATTGGATATTCATTTAAAAGTATTAAATTTCAAACTACCATTTATAGGAATGCTAAATCTGAAAATTTTTTAGTTAATAAAATTGGATTTTTTTATGACCCATAACACTGTAAATGTTTTGGCATTGTATATGGTATGCATGTTCATCATATCCCCCCCCCAAAACTTCCTTGTTTAAAATATTTTCCTCTTGTATTTCCTTTCAAATTCAGAAATCATTCTCGTCATAACAATTTATTAAATTATTATACAGTTGGCACTTACAATGACCCATCGCGTCCTGAAAAAAAAAAAAAAAAAAAAAAAAAAAAAAGTTTTAAATGATTATTGTAGCGAAAATAGATTTAATATATTCTAATCAGTTGCTGATTTTTTGTAGTGGTCATTAAAAGTGGTTGTTAAAGCAAGCATTGACTGTGTGTATCAAGGTAATAAATGCTTTGCAAATAGGGAAATTTACAATTTGATCTAAAAAGCTTTGCTTAAAAGGTTAAGTAAACTTTTTCTTTTGATGGACATGACTTAAATCATATAATCATGACATTTTTTTGTACACTAATTTTACCTATTAAAGATTGAATATTTTTTCTGTGGGCCTTTTAGTAGAATGAGAAGCAAACTAACTTCAAAAATTGAAGCATATACGTAAAAATGTATAGATGTGTAAAAAATGCATTTTTTTATGTATATGTTATGTTTACATCATATACGTAAAAAAGATGTCATGTTATCATAACTGCTGTTATTTATAAGTGTTCTGATTTGATTTATGTCTTAAAATAAAGCTCTAGGTCTAAAACCAGTTGCTTTAGAGAATTTAGTCATACAATCTTTTGAAATGCCCTACATATTCAAACATTTTGTAAAACAAAAAATGCAATGTTATTTAAACTTATTTTAAAATTAAAATTTATTTTATTGAATTTAAGCCACCTTTTTTAATACATAAAATTAGAGTGTGGTTTAAATTTGAAAGGAATAGCTTATATTTTTTAAAACATAATTCTTTATTTTCCAATTTTTAATTTTAAAACCTTACTCTGGCTTAAATCTGTAATAATACTGTAATTTAACCATAAGAATTTTTGAATTCCTGTTTTGATTTTTATGTTCAGTAGTAAAATGTGTAACTAAATGTTATACCTAATTTTGAAAGTGAACAGATGTTGAAGCTAATTTTTTTAAATATTGAAATAAATAAATATTTGTTTTACTATAACAATTAAAAAACCAGAATTTAACATTCTTTTTGAAAATGAGTTTTTTATGAGGAAAAATGAGAAGGGAAATTCTTGTTGCTGACCTAAGTTCATTTACATTTGATTTATTTAGTATATTAAAAAGGGTAAATATTTAAAAATAACTAGTTCATTAAAATTTTTAAAGAAAGTAAAAGTTTTGAGGAGCAAGTTGATTATAATATTAATAATTTATTTCAATATATAAATTTTTGGAAGAAAAATTTAATGCTTTTGAAACTATATTTTAAATCATTTGTTCAAACCAAAGAGAGTAGATCAATATTACCTTTAGATGAAATTTTGAGTATGTCATTCTTTGATAAAATGTTCTTTAATAAAAGTGTTTTAATAAAATATTATATACAGTCATTTAATAAAATATTCAGAACTGAGTTTATAGTGTTAAATATAAACACTATAAGTTTTGTTTTAGTTTAAACAAAACTTGTAGTGTTTGTAGTGTTAAATATTTTGAAAATTTAATACACTTCTGTTGCATCTTTAAAAAGTATTTGAAATCTAAATATGTTCGTTGAAGGTGATATAGAGTATTTCCATTTTTAAGTGATATTTTTGTATTCTGAGATTAATTATTTATTTAATATCAGTATAACAGTGATGATATCACTAATTTCAATGTGTTTTGTATTTAAAATACATAAAAGAAGAAACCATCATTATTATTAACTATCGTCTACAGGTTTTACACATTTGTACTTTGATTTGCAGATACAGTCACAAAATAATGGATTGAAGATGCACTATCTATCCTAACTCAAATGAAAAAAATTTTATAGAGTAATTCAAAATTATTTTGATCAGTGAGGTCATCATTCTTGTCATAATTCAAGCCTTTTAATTGCGGTCTTGTATTTCAAGTTAAAAAAAATGTGTCATATTTATTAAGATATGTTTTTGTTAATGACCACGTAATTATCAACACCATGGGTTGATCATACACTAACAAAATTTCCCAAACAAAGTTCTGTACATTCTGTAGATGTAATTAAAACTATGCCTACGTGACAAGATTCTGCTGCGGGCAGGGCATGTGTGGCAGAACTTAATATATTAATAATTGTCTGTTGTTCTGTATAAGAAATCATAGTGTTACTGTATAAATCACCAGAATGACTTACTAGTATTTTAAAATAAACATATACTGCTACTATATTACTAATTTCAATATTTCTTACAAATGGGTACAATTTTTTGCATTCCATGCGCATAATTTTTCTAAATATGAGACATGGATGACCATCAAAATTTCCAAGCAGATCTTTAACACATAATTATGCAAACCTGGGTATTATTTTCAAAATATGTTATTTTACCAATTTTATTTTTACTTAGCAGTAAAGATGAATACAAAATGTGAAACAATGCAATCACTTTCAACTATTTCAGTTTTCAGTAATTTTCAGAATTTAAGAATAAATAAGTGAAAGATGACTGAAGGTCACAAACAACAATACATAACTCTACAGTTTTACTATGCAAATAGGTAGTATAAAGAGGTAGAATGATTACTATAACAATAGCAAAATTGGTTATTTTGAATTCATACATTCAGTTTTCTTGCAGAAAGGGGCTGTATAAACAGGTCTAATTACATTTAGAGTGCAATACTGAAATTTCACATTTTATAACAAATATCAAAACACAGTTAATACATCGTGTATGAACTGTGTTTTGATATTTGTAAAATGACAGTATTGGTAACAATGAAGAACAGCTTCCTAATAGCCGTAGATTTTTCTGTATTTTATAGATCATAAGTGTATAAACATATTAAATATAGTTTGTTACTTGCTGAATATATACCTACCACATAAAGATAACCATCCTATAAAATCAGATCATTATGTGTGAGTTACATCAAGTGTTTTTTTTTTTTTTGTTTGCTTTTTTGCTTGGATAACAGAACCAACTGCGCCACAATTACTATTGTTTCTCATGAATCCAATGAATGTAGAATTTTCTTGCTATATGACACAACTAAAACAGTATACTGAAAAACTGATAAAATAAAACAACATCTTGGTCCTCATTCGTATGAAAGATGAAGTTTTCCCGTAGTTCATTAATTCTTCGAAATTAAGCTCACAAAGAACTTTAAAGAATGGTGTCACTCTGAAGATGAATTTTCTTCAGTTTTCTCTACATTTCAACTACCATAAACATTTTAAGTCTTAAAGTTACACAGAATATTTCTTTAAAGACAAAACTAAATTTCATGAATTATAAAGTGCTTTGTAATGTGATAATTTCAAATGCAGAGACAGTATTTTATATAACTGGAACTTTTATCTCAGTTATTTTTTCCTTCTAATAAGATGTGATTATAGTTTTATCCTGTTTGGCAAAAAGCTTGATAGACATACATGGGCTTTTCTTTTCACCACAAGGTATTTTGCTTGTAGGTAACTATACTTTGGATACAAAAAATGGGTACTGACAGATGGTTATAATGCTTATATGTATTCTGTAAGCATAGCTATCAATTTTTACCATGACTGAATAAACAAAATCTTTTAATGTAATGGATGGTACTTCGGATGGGCATTTACAATTGTAAATGAATTTGTTACACTTGTAAATGACTGACCCGTATTCATCTTGTGAAAATGTGCTTTACATATACTTGTCATTTATTACCACTGTGTCCAAGAAAAGACTTGCTTGAGTCATTGACTGCAATAGTTGTCTCACGTTTTCTATTAAACATTAGCCCAATGTTCCAGCTGCGAAAAGAAGCACAAAGTAATTATTATTTGTTGTATGCAAAGATTTTAATACTTAAAGTAATTAGTGAAATAAAAAAATAATCCTATCATTACTCATGCCAACAGCCAAGCAGAAATGCGTGCACAGTATCTGTGAAACAATGAATGTTTCAACTTAACTAATAGACTAATAACTAATAAATACAGTCAAAAGTCGTTAATCCGGACTCATCGGGACTTCGGCGATTCCGGATTATCGATTTTTCCGGATTATAGATCATCAGTTTAAATCTGGTAAGATGGCATGCAGAAATTATAAAATTAAAAATATGAAACCGTAATTTATGAAATAAAGAACAATTATGATCTAAAGGGTTTTAAAAAATAAAAGCTTAATATTTATTTGTTTACTTTATTGAACATTTCTTTCAGTGTAATATGTTTAGGTTGCTTCGTTTTTTATGTGATAATACTTTCTCTATAATTCTATAAA
This sequence comes from Stegodyphus dumicola, assembly GCF_044657685.1. Taxonomy (NCBI): domain Eukaryota; kingdom Metazoa; phylum Arthropoda; class Arachnida; order Araneae; family Eresidae; genus Stegodyphus; species Stegodyphus dumicola. Next base: position 175,926,791 of record NC_140769.1, read on the forward strand.
CAGACATAATTTCTTGTTCTGTTACAATGTTCCGCTGTTTAAGTCCTATAATTGCTGTGTCAAGAATACCGACTAATTTGTCAATCGAAATTTTTTCGTTTTCAATAACCTTTGTGTCACTTTCTTCGCTATCGGAAGCGAATTATAATGACGAGGAATTTGATTTAAATCATATCAAAGACGGAGTACATCGAGATGAAATACTACATTTAGTAAGGAATTATAAGCCAAATAAAATAAAAACATCTGTCCTAAAGATAGGATAGTGCTGACAGATCAACTTCCAATTCATTGCGCGCCGCGGCGTTCCCTCCCCCGCCGCAGAGCAGAATGAAATTGATAAACAGATTTCGGAATGGTTAGAGAAACAAAGGATGTGCCTTTATCCATTTTTTTGCAGCAATTCCACGTTTTGTTTGATGGACATCGAAACATCCTTTCGCTTTGTAGATCCTTTGGCAGCTCCAGAATCGGAAATTCTTTTTAACATAATCGAAAGTTCAAGCTTACTTTTATAAAATTGCTCTAACAGTCTGCAAAAAATAATAAGCCGGATCCAATTCGAAGATCAAGGAACAACGCAATCTGCAACATTAACCGAATTAGATAATTTTAGCTTAGCTTATACCGTCCGTTACACATTAAACGCGCATTCGTAAACGTATTTTGCGCATGCGCACACGCATATTCGCAGCCGTAAAGGTCTTACGCGAATGCGTCAACGCGACGCATGCGCAGAAAGTTTGTAGCTTTGAGGTTCGGATTATAGATCATTCCGGATTATGGGTGTCCGAATGAACGACTTTTGATTGTTTACGAAACTCCATTAAATAATGCTAAGAGAGGATAAGTAGACTATCCCCTTCCATTGCTTTGAAATGCATGAAAGATCATTTAAAAAATTCCTACAATATTGTGAAGTATGTAACAGCTTTCATCTTTCAGTTAATATAATAACTCAGTATATTAATAACTGAATGATTACTAAATTTCTTCCATACGTAATTTCGAGATCCAGCAGTTTTATGTCCATTTTGGACGATTTATAGCATAGGTAATTTTGAGCTTCTCAGAGATAGCTAATAATTAATGAAGATAATAATTAGAGATATGTAATACATTAGTTAAGTGTGTTGAAAGCTGGAGTTTTCATTGTCTGTGAGAAGTATTCGAAATTTATTAGTTGAATATTTTAAATGTATTTTGAATGAATTTGTTCTTTAAGATAAAATGATAATACTCGATGCTTGTTCTTTAAGATAAAATGATAATACTCGATGCTTTGAAGCAATTTGAGTTCTTTAGGTTGCAGGCTATTGTCTGCTATAAGAATACCACCACACTACATATTGACCACTGATCAAATAATGTTCTGATCTCAGTTATCAGCTTGTAATGAATATATAATAAAAAGGAAATACAACACCCTGATTGGCATTATACGTTTTTATTGAAATTAAATTTGTACTTCATACAGGGCTTAATTTCTAAAATCAAAAGTGCCGGAGCCCACAGAAAAGCCGTCTAATAAATAAAATAACTAATAATTAAAATAAAAATTTATTAATTATAAATAGTTAAATAACTTAATAAATTATTAAATTAATGATAAATAGTTAAATAAAAGAAATAAAATATCGGATCTCGTCTTATTTGGTGCTCCGATTGGACTTACTCTTTCATACAGAAATTAAGAAACAGATCAGCCGGCCTTCGGCTGAATTTAGAGTTTAATATACTATTTCGTTGGGAGGGGGGACTACTCTTTTTCTAGCACAACAGTAGAAAAAAGTAAAACGTTTAAAGCGTCACTAATGAAAATAGAGGGAATGCTAGAAACAGTATGAGAGTATGGAAAGAGATTTTAATAGAAAATTGTCACTTCGAAAACAATGATAGAAGAATCCAAAGCTTTCTTACCGCCATCCTCTGCCAATATACGAGTAATTCTAGCTGTCAAGCAGAATGCGACTGAGCAAAAAAATTTCCCCCGAATCAACATGAGAACAAATGTAAGGTGTGCATTAGTGACAATTTTTGTCCCCCGTATTTGGGACATAGTGTAAGTCTGCGGAAGCTCTGCAAAAAGGTCACTAGCAGTTGACTTAGAAAATCAAGGTAAACACTGTTAATATTTTCGGGAACAAAACATTTTAAACATTTACGCTTTCGTAAATTTATTGCACTACTATGAGAATAAGCCTTCGAGCATGTGGATGTGTGCTTTCTTTCCTTAAAAGTCATAACCTCAGTCAAAGTGTTTGTTCCCCAAAGAACGACAGGCATGAATTCGAAGTTATAATCGATTTTAAAAGTATATTTATTTTTAAAGTAAAATTTGTCTGCTGAAACAGTGTTTCGCTCACATAAAAGAAAGTCCTGACCCTTTTTATTTAGGGCTCCGGCTATAATTACGATTTGCCTCAGAAACTGAGAAGTACTGGAGCCAGGCTCCTCTACTTCTTAGTTTTAGACATCATTCATAATTCTAGCTGGAGCGCACCGGACCCCTAAATAAGAAGGCTACGGTACTTTTTATGTAACTGAACAACGATTTCAGTAGAAATTTGATCTTTAACATTTTATTTTTAGTAATAAAATTATATTAAAAATCGCTTATTAAATTTTTATTTATCTTTGCATTTTATCAAATTTTAATCATTTAATTACTTTAACTATTAATTCATTATTTTAGCAATGAATTATTTAATTAATTATTAATGATTTTATTAGTCATTTTATGTATTTATTTATTCTTGTTCCTCTTCCCTGAAGGTCTTACATAGGTTCTTTTTTATTAATTTAGAAATTAAGTCCTGTCTGACATCATATGATAACCAAATGATCAGACTAGATTTTTAGTATTAATAAAGTGAAAAGTTTTAATTTTCGTACTTCGGAGCTCTTTCAAGATAATTTTTAATAAATAAAGCCCTTAGAAAAGATGTATGGAAATACAATGCGATGTAGAGAGGGAGGTAGAATTTTGAAATTTTTAATTAGAATGGATATTTGTAGACAGCTGTTAACATAGTCTGAATATATAGATTCTGAGGGCGAAAACAAATACATGTAACAAAATAGGTAGACTTAATTTAAAAAATTTCAGTTGCACTCCAAATTAACTAAATATCGAGTAAATGGTATGCTTTATGAAAATTAGTGCTGCCATCTAGTGGAATTCGTTGTAATATTTTAAAACTATACTAAAGGAAGTAATTTTTCTCCCGGTGCACGTATTTCCCCCCTTTTTTTTAAAGTTCTTGTGACCAAGGGCGGACAGTGGTGGACTGACCGGCACAGCAAACTTTGGTATTAGCGTCATTTTGCGAGTTGGCCATTGTTCGCCAAGAATCAACGGGAATCTACTGAAGTCCAGTTGCACTCTTAGAAGTTCAGTTTTATACCATTAAGAATGCGACTTTTATCAAGATGTCGTGAACGCCTGTGTGAAGAGAAGTCAATAATCGTCGACTCACAGAAAGTTGCTGCCATAGTTACGGAATCTTCGAACTGACAGAACATGAAAAGTCTCCAGTTTTTTACCATGGAATCAGTTAATCAATTAGGAATTTGTGAAGAGCTAACGACGACGTGGTTAAGGTTTTTTTTTTTTTTTTTTTTTTTTTTTTAATTTAAAGAAAAAGAAATCCTCGTGCACCACAAAGTATCGCACGAGACTTACAAATCGTAAGTGAAAAAGGCAGAATAGTAAGTAATATCATCAGTTTTCAACAATACAATGAAATCATAACAAAGAAAAAAAAACACAAGTAAATACAAAAGTATAAAAATGTATAAAGAAACCATTAACAGTGTTTAAAATAAAAGTCAACAAAATCATTGAAAGCTCGGTAGGCCGAAATCGAGGATACAAAATGATAACATTTCGGCGGCCAATGAATTCCAATGAATTTCAATCTACATTTCAAAAGATTTCTTGCTTTATCAAGCAGTGGGCAATCAAAAAGCAGGTGGAAAACACTTTGCTCAACGCTAAGATTGCAATTACACAAATTGGAAGATATCAGCTTAAATCGTTCAAGATAAACATTAAACTTACCATGTCCAGACAAAAATTGCGTAACTTTAAAATTGAGCAACAAGTCCTTACTTTTCAGTCTTTCAAAAATAGTTGGGAAGAATGCTTTTGTAACAGATCCCTTATCAGAAGAGATATAATCACAGTTCCACCGCTCAATCATTTTAGCTTTGAATGTTTTTTTTTAAATAAGATTTTGGAATATTTACATCAACGTTAATATCATTTTTAGTTGCATTCTTAGCAAGCCAATCAGCTCTCTCGTTTCCATAATTACCCGAATGACCACGGACAAATGTAAAAAACACTGAAATACCCCTCTTCTCCAGATCTCCGAGAGACTGCTGTATATTGACAATAATATCATTACATAAAGAGGTATTTTTAAGAGATTCCAGGGAAGAGAGTGAATCCGTACAGATTAAGTAGCTGGAACCACTTCCATTCTGGCTAATTATCCACTTGATTGCAAAATTAATACACAGAAGTTCAGAAATATATACAGTACATTCATTTCTAATGCGAAATTGGTGACACTCAATTTCAATATCATCTTCAAAAATAACATAAGCAAAACCAACTTTATCATCAATCCTACTACCATCCGTATACAGCACAAATGAGAATGAATTAACATCAGTGTCCGCACTATCCAGAATCTGTACTGGTTGTCTTACAGAAGGATGTGGTAGAACAGACAAGGGCAATAAACGACCAAAGTGAGAATTGGAGTAATTTGCAAGACTATTCTTATAATCTATAAAAGTCAGAATAAACAAATCCAGTGGTGGAAATCCGGCAAGAGAGAAAACAGCATTGTAACTAATAGTTCGGTAACCGCTTATAACTCGCAGCAAAATTCGTCTTTGAACTCGAAGCAGGCGTTTAGAGTTAATTTTCTTTTTTAGAGACAATCCCCAAGCTCTACATCCATATGAAATAAGGGGTACAATGCCTTGTTTATAAATAATTGCGCTAACATTCGATTTAACACCAAAACTATTACAAGCAATTCGATTCAGCCCACGCTGAAGTCTCTCACATTTATTAGAAATGTAGGAAATATGCTTTTTCCAGTTAAATTTGCTGTCCAAAAAAACACCTAGATATTTAATTTCATTCACCCTCTCAAGGGGATTGTCATTTAAAAGCAATTGATATCCTTCATAAGTATTTTTTCTATCAATAAACATGGCCTTGGATTTTGCATGGTTAAACTTTAACTTAAAATCTATTGACCAATGATAAATGAAATCTATAACATCTTGGGCGAGACGAAAAGCTTTTTGCATTTCTTTTCCTTGAATACAAATCAACAAATCATCTGCAAAGGCAATGACTTCACAACTGAAGAGATCAGAAAGTTTCTGTAAGAGATCATTCATAATAATAATCCAAAGCTTGGGACCGGAAACAGAACCTTGTGGACAACCTCTTTGAGGTCGGCGAACACTTGAGGTGCCACCCAAAGTAAGCTCGACCGTCCTGTCTTTCAGCAAATCAGAAACAACATTAAACACATTTTGAGGTATCTTCATTTCTTTTAGTAAATTGAGAATAGCAGGCCACCATGCATTATCAAAAGCTCCTTCAATATCAAGAAAAATTAAAATAGTGTACAAACCTCTCATCTTACCCCTCTGTACAATGTTGCTAAGACGCAGAAGTGCATCCTCAGCACATTTTTGAGCAATGAAACCATATTGGTCAGCACTAAGAATATTTTCTTTATGTAGATGCCAAGTAATTCTGTTAGTAATTAGTTTTTCAAAACATTTACCTAAAGAAGAAAGAAGACAGATACACCTAAGATTATTCACATGTGGAACAGTGATACTTTGTTTCTTGGGTATCACAATAACAAGGGCGTTCTTCCAAGTTCGTGAAAAAGCACCAAGATTCAAACATATATTAAATAATCTATGAAAAATTGCAGGAAAAAGACGATGAAAGTATCTTATGGTTTCATTGGGAATAGAGTCCGGGCCAGGAGACCTGCCAAGCCCTAAATTACGAATTACATCATCAACCTCGGCCTGCGAAAAAGGAGGATCAATCTGAGACGCATAACTACTGCGAGCAGATGAGCGCCACTGAGTATGAAAGTCATTATCAAGTCTCACACAATCAGGAGGAAAAGCTTTATCAAGAATAGCATCGATAGTTTCCTCCAAGGAAGACGTAAAGTTACCGCTTGAAAGCTGATGGCCCGAGATCTCAATCTTCCTCATAAAATTTTCTTTAATACCATAAGTATAAATTTTTTTCCACACATTCTCATTATTGATATCGGAAAGAAACTTCCTCCAAGACTCTAATTTGGCCTCAATAAGCATTTCATTGTATTTTTTCCTTAAATCAAGGTATTTCCGCTTATACAAGTCCCTTATATCATTGCTAGTAGTCCTCTGGAACCTCAGTCTAGCCGCGTTGACTCTCTTTCTCATAATGGAAATTTCCAATGACCACCAAGGTACTTTTCGCCTACCAGTCCTTCTAATAGGCATAGATTTAATACATGCCCGAAAAATAACTGAAGTCATAAAATCTACAATCGCATTAAGTGAGTCAGTGCTCAAGCAAGAATCCAAACCATTAATGATCAAAGAAATATACTGTAAACAATATTTTTCAAAATATCCCCAATTTGCTTTTTTTGTATTAAACAAAATTCTACTGACAGCAATTAAAGAAGCATCAGAAACAGATAAGTCGAATTCAATCATTGCATGATCTGACAATGATTCACAGTCCGAGAGACACCAGCGGGTAACATTTGCTAGCAAATCAGCTCCCATAATTGTGACATCTATATAGCTTGATCCCTGTTCCGAACAAAAGGTAGGGCCACAGTCCTCATTGATCACATATAAGTTATAGGAGCTGACAAAATCTCCAAGCTTGTTTCCTCGAGCATCACTGTAGGGACTAAACCACAGTTCAGATTTACTATTGGAATCCATACCCCAAATAAGCTTTGCAAGATCCTTAGCCTGGAAGACCCGACTTATTTTATGCAAATCAAATTCAATACATCGGGAGGGCTCAAAGTAGTATGAAAATAGAAAATATTTAGTATCTTTAAAAATAATATCAAGAGTCACCATATTATAATCCAAGAATCTCAAATCCAAAAAAGTAGGTAGAAATCCGGCTCGAACAACAATAGCAGCCTTTATGACCTCTGAGTTAAAATCATAGTATAACCTAAAGGAACTCGGAAAGCCAGGCATAAGACCATGATAAGAGTAAGGTTCTTGAATAAAAGCAACAGAAACATTGTTTACCTCCATATTCAAAACAAGTTGCTGAGTAGCAGCCTTACATCTATGTAAATTAATTTGAACAAATTTTAAAATAAAATTATGACTATTATCCATAATTTGTTCTTGCTATATTTTGACTTCTTATAAATTCATGACAAGAGCAACTTTCAGAAAAAGGCAAATGGCTTACATTTAATTTTTTTTTCTCATCTTTTATTTTTTGATTGCGTCTAATGCAATTGATAGACACTTTCAAATTCTTATGTGGGCAATTTTTACTTTCATGTTCACGTGCACAGAAATAACAAGCACGTAGATTTTTACAGTGTTCAGCACGGTGATTATATCCTAAACAATTAAAACACCGATTAATCAGGACAAAATCATCCACCGTACAGATGCTCCAAGAAATTTTTAGTCTACATTCCTGTAAAATACCTCTACGCATGTCTGGATGCACCTCAACAACTAAATGTCTCGTATTTTGAAATTTCCTTAACGTAAATCGAATTCGAGATTCACTCCATTTATTTTCAGAGGCGATAACATCTGGATTTTGATTTTTTAAAACATCGAGAACATCCTCATCCCTTATCTCATTAGGGACATTTTTTATTAAGATCGTAGGATTCCTGCGTTTGGAAGGAAAGGTAGTTAATTCCGGTGATTTTACTTGAATTTCAGTTTGTATCCTTTTTAAATCATTTTCAGAGGGGCATTCTATCAATACCTTGCCATTTCCAATATTTTTTAGATTGAGAATACCCACTTTTTTCTCTACAGGATTAATTTGTAATTTAAGAATCTTCTTAATATCCTCTGACGAACGATTTTCCGAAGAAATGACAAGACCACAACTTAAAGAATTTTGTTTTGCATTCTCCACAGGAGATGGCAGCACAGCACTAGCATACGTTGGTTTTACGAAAATGTCTAAGACTTTCCCTACAAGCTTCGCGGTAACCCAACGACTTAATACGTTCAAAATTCTTAGTAATCAAACACTTTAACTCACACATTGCATGCCTTGCCTCTTCACGAATATTCTGGTTCATATTACACTTTGACTCAATAGCCGTTTCAAGTTTATCATAGCAACATTTAAGCGCACTATAAAACACATCATCGTCTTCGTCCATCTTGGCATTCTTTTACTTCGTAGCACTACTCAAAGAAGTAAACAAATTGTTAAGCTAGGGTTAACCATACCGAAATCTTGCAAGAGCCATAATATTAACAATACTTCTTTTAACTTGAAACAAATTGCACAAATATAAAGCAGAGCACTTGCACAAATAAAATTATACACAATAAATAGTTTACACACATTAATTATCGCAAAATAAAGATGAAATGAAGGTTATGAATTGAATATGTTTAAAATTAGCTTATCTTTCAAATTTATTTATTTATTTATATTTAATTTTTTAAGTGTCATTAAATCATTTTCTTCCAGTGAGTTTATTGCTTTTTATTGCATGAACCCTGCAATTATAATTAATGTTTCATATTTTTTTTAAGCTATCAATATCGGCTGATGAACTTACGGCCACCGACACCTCGGGAAATTTTCCGAATTTCCGATCGCCTTATCCGCCTGTGCTATTGATCTGTAATATTACGTATCTAACGTGCATCATACTGAATTATGAAATATAAAGAATATTAATTATTATTTTGATACAATGAAATCAGCTATTGAAATGGGATTTTAGTTTAATTATGATGAAGAAAATGAAAATCTCGGTGAATGGGCTAGTTGCATGGGAGTTTTTGCAGTTTTCCTCACGCGTAATGCGAATACAAGACGGTTTTATTTAATATGTTGTCCAAGAAGGCATCCATTTCCTACGTCAAACAGCCCTCGCGAGTTTTGTCATAATCCAATCTGATCAAGAGAGGTGAAGGGAGATGGGAATACCTGATGTCTAACAAGGTAAGCAGGTATTTATCCCACATCTTCCATTATCTGGAGATACCAGCTCCTTTCTTGAGGTCCCTAAGGACGCTCTGTCGGGCGTATATTAATAGCAGATTCATACATTAGTATGCAGCTGGCGGAAATTCTGCTCATATACAGTAGTTTTTTGTGTTTACAGAGTAATCTTCAATAGTATACGTATAATTCAACTTAGGAGATAATATAATCAATATTATTTAGTAAATAAATTATGATAAAAAAGTATGTACAGTGTATTCAGTACAATAACATAAATATATGCATGTAAGATAAAAAATATGTAAATCAAAATTATAATTTAAACTAACGATAACTTTTTAATTCTCCCTCTCTGTTCTAAAAATCGTAATAACTTCTCTGCATTGCATCATTTCCAGGTCATTTCATCTTGCGTGACTTGCTGATGTTGCTTTGTCGTGCTGCTAACTACGCCGTTATTTAAAATGCGATACTCTACATAAAATTGTTGCCTGTGTGTTAAGCCCATGATAATGTGTGATAAAAAATATGTTTTCAATAATTAGTTTGCGTCCCGCAATAAAGATTATATGTTCGGTAGGTCTACCAGTCTCTCCATCGAGTGTGATCTTTCTAATTATGCAGCATCTCTCCAAGTTATTATCACATATATAAATACAATACACTTAAAACAACTAAATAAACATAACAATATAACTAAATAAAATACTGAAAGCATAATTACAAGTATATATACTTTATAAATTTTCGATCACTTAACTAAAAAAAGAAAAAAGAAAAAAAAAAAAAAAAAAAAAAAAAAATCTGAAAGGTTTCAGATTTTAAATTACGTCCAAAGGGGCGTTTTTTTAACATTTTGTCCGCTACCTTTATTTATTAAATATCACGTTCTTCGCACTTAAACCATAAAATTCAGTTCAAAAGCAATATCGCAAAATAGTTTTAAATTGAGCATATCTTTAGAATTTCCGATACGGAGTCTCGCGCGCTGAAGATAAAAATGTTTTTTTCTGTACAACGTTGCCATTGCTCGCTTTGATATCCTTGAGTTTGTTAATCAAAAATTCGTTAAAGTTTTACAAAATATGAAATCGATCATAAAACAAATTCCAAATTTGGTCTTCCACATGCCCATATTTGCAGGAGGATTACACCATTAAAAATTCGATGGCTCTATGTACCGTTGTTTTATCACAATGCAAGAAACATACATACATTAGTATTTGGTGGCAACGATTTGATACAGCCTTTTAAAGTTTTCAACCCAAAATCGCAAAACGAAAACAATAGTCCTTCAGGGACAAAGGCTTTTTGGACTTAGAAAAAAAAAAAAAAAAAAAAAAAAAAGTATTTAAACTAAATGCAAATACATTTGATGTTTTCAATGGAAACGGGGCTTCGAATTATACATTTATAAGTAAAATTGTGTCTAAATATTTAAAATTATGTTTTAAATTGCACATGTTATAATTATTGGAACCTAGGGTAAGACGTACCTACCTACGGTAATTACTGTATATAATAGTTAAATGTCTATACCAGTTCTTAGAGTTTGATTTAAAATTCTTTGGATAGCTCTGTAGTACTTGTTCTGTTTTATCACATCTGAAGTCTTCATTCTGTTTGACAAATATCTTGTCTTCACAGTTGAAATAGTGTTGATTGCATTGCAGATGATGTTAATCGATGAGCAGTTTTTGGCAGTAAATTTCTTTTAAGCAACCATTCATATTGCATGTTTCTTGCAGATTTTCATACTGATTCAATAATTCCTTTCTATTGCTGTTCGCTGACTAAAAAATCTGAAGTTCGTTTTCATAAATCTTTAATTTATGAATTACGTTAAAAGAAAATCTTCTGATTAGTTAAAAATTATTTCTTTGCACTAAATTTTAAAATGTACGTTTTGAATTATTCTCTGTTCATTTAATAATTTCAATAAATTATATATTTAAAAACATATCCAATTTGAAATTAAATTTTGTTTCCCTTTCACATTCATATATTTTCATTAAAACGTTATTTTAATTGCAGCTATTTTTAATGTAAAATAATTGACCATTCACATAAAACAAGCTGACCACACCTGATATTTGTAACTAAGCGTAATTCCATATCTAAATTCATGAACTCAATGACATTTAAATTGTTAAACTTACCTTAAATCTCGTAACAGTTCCTGTTTCTTTATATGTTTTTCTCTCTGGATATGGTGTTATAGTATAAGCAATACGCTGCAAAGAAAGGGACATTACGTAAAAATGTAATACAAATAAAGGTTTCCTTTAATAAGAAATATAGAAATTATGACAGTTTTGTAAAGTTATTGAAGATGAAATTGTGAGAAAAGATGATTTAAAAGAACTGTTAATAATTATAATACTAATATGAACATGAAAGTAAAACAATGGAGGAATTTTAAATGATGGTAAATTAAGCTAATTAGCATAACTTACTGTTTAAGAAATGCAGCCGTACATTAACCAATAAAGAAATAAATTCAGTAAAATATTATACCGATAAACAAAACCATGTGTCTCAGAAATTCAAATTATTGAGCGTAGATAAAAATGATATGAAAACTGTCGGAGAACGTTTGATCAGTAGAAGCTGAAACCTCTTTAAGGTAATTACTAACGATTTCAAACGCTTTTGATATTTCCTAGTGATAGTCATCTCAAAAAATACGATTTTCGTTTATATGCAATTCCAAAATTTAATTAAATAATACGAGATACAGGCTGCTTTCATAATTGGTCTTTAGAGTGGTGCTTACCATTAGAGTTTGTATATAAGATAAAAAACCATGTAAATAAAATTATAACTTTAATTAGCAATAGCTCTTTAATTCTTCATTTATTTTGTATATTTTCCTTTCTGTTCTAAAAATAGTAATTGCTTATGTAACTTTTTCTGACTGCATCATTTCTAAATTAATCTATATAATATAACATTTACACAGCGCTGATGACATAAATCGAACTAAAACTGAAACAGCCAATAATAATTTTACAGCATTATTACTTATCCAATCAAAATGCATCGAAACCGCAACTAACCTATACTGAATTACGATTTCATCTTGAATAACTAAGCAATTTGCTTCTTCTCCTCAGGCAGGGTAGACTGCTGCTTGCTGCTTCTCTTCTTACCGCAAAGATCCCCAAACGTAAATGTTTCGGAATAGGAACGATTAGAGTGCCAAGTTGTTTATGGTCGCAAAATGTTTCGTTATAATAAGGAAATATTAGTTAAATCTGCTACTGCTGCATCTTATTGCATCTAGAAGACTGAAGCTTATTCTTCACTAGGGATCAGCAGTGTGTGCTTCAACATTTAACTGCGTAATACGCAAATCATTACATACTCATATATTCCAAAAATCCAGAAATTATTAGAGAAAGGTAAAAATCCGACAAAAACTTATTTAAAATTACATTCACAACTGTGCAATTATTAATATACTTAACGCAAAATAGGAAGTGAATAAAATTATATTTTGGCCTCCTCACGGAGAGCAAGACCGTGAAACAATGTCATCGTTTTACAGCAAAATAATAAATGCTATGAGGAAATTTAAGTAGCGCAACAGGTAAATTTACCAAACTTATCATAAATATGAGGAAAACAGAGAGGAAGATACTTTTGAAAAAAAAAAAAAAAAAAAAATATCATTAATCAAAATTTTCTGGAGGGTGGGGAAAAGGGGATGGAAACTGATTGGTCCATGCTTTGTTATCTTTACGGGTACAGAAACTAAGACAAATCAGGTGAACTTTTTAACATAGCTACCTTTCTGGATCTTCTTATGAATAACACTAAAAAGAATATTTTTTCCCAAGAGCGAAGGGAGTTTTTTTTTTTTTTTTTTTAAATTTGATACGGTAATTTAAAAAAACTATCATGTCTAGAATTCTACGTAATAATATTGTGTTTTGTACTGCCTGTCTAAGACTTGTGATATTTAGCATTTTACGGGAAATTTTTACCATGTAAGTTGCAGACTTTCTGTGAATAGTTATTTGCTACTCATAGCAGGTAACGCGGTACTGTGCACAGATACCAACAGTACCTCAAAAGCAAAAAACCAGTGTGATTACAGTCAAATGCGGTCGTAAAGTAGCGTTTGATGTAAGAGGCGCTCGGAGATTTAAATGTATATTGTGGATGGTAAGAAGCGGAAACGTATGTCAGATTTTAATGTGGATTAATGAAACAAAGTTTCTTCGGCTAGCGTCTGCACAAGTAATACTCATTGGCAACTGATACAATTTGATTACAGCAGCCAACGGTCATCTCGGTCGCTAACGAAAAGACTTCGACTGATGAGGTAGAGGATTGGAAATGTGTCATCTTATCCACGAATCGAGATTCCCAGCTGCTGTGGCGGATAGCAGAGTTCGTGAGCGTCATTAAACCGCACAAAGCACTTTATCCTTCGTATCAGACAGGCACTGTAGATGTCGATGGTGGCGGTGTAACTGTCTGGTCCATCTTTACATATTCCTCATTGGATCTTCTCATTAGGCTGGATTGAACTCTGACGAGCTCGGGCTACTTTTGAATTGCTGGCCAATTGTTTATACCCCTTTATGTGCTAGTTCACATAGAATAAAGCGCTTTTTCAAAAAGATAATATGCCATACTACTGGTCACATACTACACAGGAATTAGTGCTGCAGTTGCTAATCATTCATTTGGACAATTTTTGTAAATATTTATTTGCAAATATCCGTGATTAAAAATATTTTTAAATTTTTGTATTCTTCATATTTCTTATATTTCCTTATTCACATTTAATTTTCTAACACGCCGCGTGTTACGAAAATTGTTGCTTTTTCCATGTTTCTATTAGTATTTAAAGTGATGACTATAAATTCTGTTACACTTTGTATATTGTTATTAACTAACTGGACAACCACTATTATAGTCGTATCATTATAATGAAACGGAAATTGAATTTAATATTAGGTCCCCAAATAAATGAAACGAACTAACCTCAACGCAGGAACCACGTGCTTTGCAGAGTTTATAACAGGCCACGGCTGGCACCATTGCGACGGATGACAAGGCAAATCCCCAACCAAGTGCAACAGCCCATGTAGGATAAAGGTAATCTTGATACTTTAAGGGAGAATTATTGAAGATGGCCGATCCTATAACTGCCTGCAAAAGAATGTATGTCAATCATTGAAAACATACCGTAATAGACTTTATTATAAAGTATTAATGACAGTAATCTTAAAATAATTATTTATCTTCAAATTTGCGTGCAGTAGGTCTTTTTGGAAGCTTAAGTTAAGTTAGGATATTTCATTTTTATTTAATTATACTCATGTCGATAAATTAAGGATAATTCAGAATCTCACGGAAATCGAACTCTAAAGTAAAAATTTCACCCGTACAATTATCGCACACATCTTCAAGAATAGCATGCAAATTACAGAAAGTCATCAGATGACGCCGATAGTACGTCACCGACCGTTACGCACAGAATCCGACCTATCTCATCAACTGTCTTCAGCCACGGGTACGATAGTTTCAATGCAAACCTTGTTCAGATGTTTGGGACAGCTTGGTCTATATGCTCGTAGGCCTGTCAGATGTGTTCCGCTCAAGGCAACTCATTGTCGCCAGCGGTTAGGCTGGAGTAGAGAACATGCAATGTAGACATTTTCACAATGGGCTTGTGTGATGTTTTTTGAAGAGTCCAGGTTTAGATTTCAGTCTGATTTAGATCGGATTTTCATATGGAGAACTCCAGGTACCCGTTATCACCGAGACAACATCATTGAACGACACCGTTACGGTGGTTCAGGGTTGATCTTTTGGGTTGGAATTATACTGGGCTCTAGAACAGATCTGCATGTTCAGATCGGAACTATGAAAGGCCAAATTTATCGGGACATCATACTGGAACAGCATGTACATTTGTTTAGGGGGTACAATGGACGCAGAATTTGTGTTTATGGATGACATCGCCGTCCTCACTGTGCAAACATTGTAAAGAAATGGCTTTAGTCTGAGGATATCACCCGTATGAAATGGCCAGCACTCTCACTTGACTTGAGTCCAATAGAGCATGTGTGGGATATGCTTGGTTGACGAATTCCAGCCCGTCAAGAACCTTCTACATGTGTACTGGAACTTCGGAGAGCACTGCTTGCTAAGTGGAGTAATCTTCCACAAGATCAGCTCGATAATTTGATTCTCAGAATGCGTAAGCGTTGTGCAGACTGTATTTCATCCTCTGAGAGATATAGATATTGTTACGGATTTGGTATTTAAATAGCTAATGTTAGTTGAATTGTAAATTAATTAATTTTATTTCCCGCGCAGTGCAGCGCGTGACGAATATTAAAAGAAAGCCAAGCCGGAAAATTGAAAATACAAGATCGCGTGCATGTAACATTTAATAAATATCTCTTTTTGATTTCGAGAAAGTACTAGAAAATTCTCGTGCGCGATTTTAAAATCTTATAAAAGGAGGAAAACCTCACAGTTCGTAGTATACCACTCCGATCACGTTATCATGGACTCAGAACTTCAACTTACAGTACTACTAGACTGTATTATGTGATGAAATTTGGTTTATTCCATATGTTGTTACTCTGATGATTACTAGAAAAATTTCCCTTTTATGTAATGTTTTATGTTTTTATGTAATTATTTCTGAAAATTTGTACATTTAATGTTTTCTTCAGCATTTCTAACCTGAAATCTCGCAACGTGTTTACGACTTCTTCACACCTCACGTGACAAGGTAGTCACGCCCTCTCATCATCTGCAATCCTGACTTAGGGCTCACTCATGCATTCTCCTACTTTCAGCGCTTTATAGCAACTAACTCAAACAGCCGGAACAAAACTTGCAAATCCTGCAAGTTAATCAGCGCCGCATCCAGCGGAACTTGGAAAGTTCGTAGTAGTTACTTAGTTTGTTGTTGTTTTAAGAGTTTGTTTAGAAAACTGCTCTTGTTAACTGTAGCGAATTCGCGGAATTCGCTTTCAGCATCTGATGACATGACTATACATCCTCGGAAGGGATCCTCACTTGGAAATGCCGACGCCTTGTCCGAAAGACCCAGCTCGGAAAGCTGCCAAAATCATACTAGGGTCGGAAAGAAACGCAAGACTACCAGCTATTCCCCAGCTCTTCGGTAGTTACCTTCGTCTGCTTTGTGACCGCCTGTTTGATCGCCATACGGATGCGCCTTCATCGCCTGAAGAATATATCCAAGATGTCCAGGCCCGTTTTGAAGTGATGCACCGTTCCGCACGAAAGCGAGTCAACCTGGCGACGGAGAAAGTGAAGTCCAGATACAACACGATAGCTACTTGACATAGATCCAACAAAGGAGACAAGGTGTGGTTGTGGAACCCGATTAGACGAAAAGGAGTCAAACCTAAATTACAGTCACCTTGGCTTGGTCCGCACACAGTCCTAAACAGGCTGAATGACGTCGTGGTTCAGATCCGTAAGTCTTCGAACTCTAAACCTAAAGTCGTTCATTACGACAGGTTAGCTCATTACTATGGCCATAGTACGTAGTGTAAATAATTGTAAATAGTGTAAGACCATGATCCTTTTTGTTTATAAATGTGTTTTTGATTTGATTTCTAGTTTGTATTTGATTTGTATTTTTGTATTTGATTTGTATTTTGTATTTGTTTTGTATTTAGTATTTGATAGCATTTGATTTGTTTAAGTTAGTTATTGCATTTATTGTTATGTAGTTTAATATTGTAATGTAATGTTTATGCCTAAGTTGCCTTTATGCCTAAGTTATAAGTTTGACTTCCTGTCCAGGGATCGTACTGCCCGGGACGTGCAGTCCTTGAGAAGGGGGCAGTGTTACGAATTCGGTATTTAAAAAGCTAATGTTAGTTCAGTTATAAATTAAATGGTTTTATTTCCCGCGCAGTGCAGCGCGTGACGAATATTAAAAGAAAGCTAAGCCGGAAAATTGAAAATACAAGAGCGCGTGCATTAAACATTTAATAAATATCTTTTTGATTTCGAGAAAGTACCAGAAAATTCACTATGCTCTTTGTACCCAAGAAAACCGAATATACAAAAAGTTGACCAACTGCATTTTGTAGTTCTCTTTGCCTTAAAATATAACTCTTTAACTGAACATCTTTTCAATGGACTTGGTTTGGTATATTTAATTATGGCAAAGCACTCAAAGATTATTTTGCCTAAGGGGAGGGATGCCTTCGTGGAGGACTTTCTAAGGGAAACTGGCTCGTATACACGTTACACATGGGGAAAACCACGAAAACACCCATGCAGCCAGCCCGTTCGCGGGATTCGAACCTCGGTCAATTTGTTAAATATAAAGCAAATTTATATCGAAAATGTTTTATTCATACATAAGACATTTAGAAATTTTTTAGATCTGGATAAACGTTTTGTTCATATTTGTCTGCCTCTATCCTATAGGCCAGCTTTTACCTTTAACCGAACATCAGGTGGCACTATAAAGCATTCATTTTGTTCTTTTCAGTCGTTAAAGCGCAGTAATTGCAGTTATTCGCGCAAGAATGGCTCTCGATAACAGTACGTATGGAGTTCTGAATTCGTGTAAATATGATAAGAATTTAAAACATTGGCTTGCTGCATATTTAGCTCTTCATAGAATTACAAAGAAGTAAAATTTCTCCTTACGTCGATTCTCAGAGCAGACGCCACCATTTTAAGCCAAGTAATGCTTAAAAATGCTGATACTATGAAAAATCTAGTGAAACAAGATAATAGACATCATGCACTGGCAAACACACGAGATACTGAAAATTAACTTGAGGAAAATTAACGGTATTCTTCATAACAATCTTCGACTGTTCATGTTTAGATGCTTCATCATCTATCAAACAGACAAAGTTAACTTATGAGAACTGGTATCATTTAAGATGAAACATTGAAGAATAATGACTAACAGTTTATTAGAGATTCAAACTAAAAAGGAAATTTGGATCTATTATTTTTAAACAGAAATAAAGGAGCAATTTATTTCATAGTGTCCATAGATAAGCTTCTTCAAGTAAAGAGCTTTCTTTCCACTGAAGGCAGTCAGCTAATACACTGGGGCATATCGGCCAGGTGGTCCCGCTGATCGGCCACAAAATTTCAAGGATGCTTTCTCGCTTCAAATTCTTCATGCCTTTGCTTTGTTTCAAAATTTCCTGGACTGCAAACTGTCCAGACTATTTTTGGTGAGGGGTCAAGTAGAAACTGATGTTTTTCTATTCTTTTCAAAAGTCCGAAGGGAGTCTGGCGAGTGCTGGACGAATGAATAGCTCAGGGATGGAAAAAGGGTGCAATGCTGGTTAGGAGAACAAATTGAATTTCCGCACGTACAGAGGCTAGAGATCGATATACAGTTTTAAATAAATAGGACTCCACAACAATAACAATAAAATTAATAGGCATCCACAACATAAACGACTAATGAGTTCTGTAGATATTTACAATACAGATACAAGGCATGGCTAAGTTACATGGATATGCTTAGCACAATCAGCTATATAATACATTAATTGTGACAATAAACAATTAACAGAGTTATTGATAAAAAAATCAAAATAACGCATTAAGTACGGCAATAAGCACAAGGTTAAATTATTCAAGGTTAAATATACATTAATATGTACGCGACATTAATTCAAAGATAATTTAAATAACTATATATTCAGAGCATAAATCCATATATTAGATAAAAAAAATTCAAATATTAATAATGAAAATATATAATACAGTTAAATACACTTACAGTAGAATTTGTAATTTTTACAGTTAGTAATTCGTAGTAATAAAAATGAACATGTAAACAATAACGCTAAATTTTTTCGCGATTTTTGTCAAATGATTAAGAATAAGAATATGTAAGGATAAACATTACATAATTAACTTACGATTAGGAATGCAGGGCTGATGAACTTCCAACATAACCTCCAAAAGATTCCTGGCTTGTGTCCGATCATTTCTCGAATATTTTCACTAAATGGACCTATACCTAAGCATACAAGATTAAAGAGTAAAACTTTAGAGATCACAAAGAAATTTGATTAACGTCAAACACTAAAAAACTGATGCAAAACATGATATAGCTGGAAAGTACGTCAGTTAGAAGTTTTGGTTGTTGAAGTTGAATATTAGGCAAAATTTTTTTTCAATCAGTTGCTAGTTTTAGAGAAAAAAGTTATTCATGTCGAGGCAGATCATTACGAATCTCTCTCTTTTAAGTAGCGAAATATTTTTCTGAATGTATTATACAATCTGCCAGAACATTTTGAGATAAGAGGAAAGCGAAAATTGGTGCAGGGATCGAACTTTGATTTTCTTACACTATTCTTTTGCTTAATCATACTTGTCTTCGATACAGAACTGTGACGTTTAATGACTGAATTTGTACTTCTTTCTTTTAATCCAATGGCCGAACACTTGCTCGTTGGGAATGGTCGGACTCACCAATCATTTAGCCTTTTCTTCACTCATATTATTCTCCAGAGTACACCAAAGGAGTCGATAAGTATTACACTTGCGAGAAGAAGAATGGTTAACTATAAACAGTCATCTCATCTCTATGACTCGAACCGTGCTTTACGATCATGACTAACGACATTTTTTAAAAAAATATTTGCAACAGTGTCTGATTGCATAAGCAGCTTTAAATGTGATATTTTTTAAAATTCAGCAGGATATACTTCTGTTCAGCATCCTGATATATTGTTCCAAAATGATATAGCTTCCCACTATTAAACTATGCATACTAGTACAAAATGCGCGACCCTTTTATGACTCTATTTTTTCTGTGTGTTGGAAGAATTTGATTTCCTTTTGGCTCTTTCAGTTGCGTCTATCAAGCAATGAAACTGATTGCATTTTGAGATAATATTGCCGCAGTTTATGTAATATTTGTGTTTATTTATTTCCAAATTAATATTTATATATTTTATATTGCATACATTTTGGTGATTATTCATTCATTCAGTGCTTTTTGTGTAATGAATGCATTCTTATTTAATTTAATTTCGAGTTTGTGACCACTTATGCATGTTGTTAGTTTCTATAAGTATTTAAATTAATTTGATTGCATTGCTGTTTTGGTGTATTGTGATACATTTGGCGACTTTTAGCTAATTTGGCCACTCTTTGGAAGCATATTTTAAGCAAGGATAACATATTTTCGAAGCTTCAGGAATGATTTTACCCAAAGTTTCGAGAAGCCTGCGAAATGCCATATTAATATGGCTTTGAGAACCGGGAGGAGTAAGTTGCTAATTAGCTGTGACAGTCAGCGGTTAAATGAGTTAGCTATATTGCGTTATAGAGTTTACTCTGATTTTGAAAATCTATGGTATTTCTCATGCGCTAAGGAGGAATTATATATAATCTGTGTTCTCACTAGACTATTTATTTTGCTGTATTTACTTATAGTTATAATAAATTAACACTTTTTTCCTGCCCATCTGGAATGATTACTTAAAGGAATATTCACTAACTCGTAGATAGCAACAAATGAAATTAAAATTATAGATTTCTTTGAATGCCAATGATTAGGAAAATGGAAGAGCATCTGAATTGTGAAAACGATAACTTCAAGTTATGCGGAAATGATAAATAGAAGTGAATGCCACTGTGATGAGAAAAGAGAAAGCTGCGAATGCCGACGAAATCCATTGACAGAAATGCAGCTGAGATAAGAAAGGAAGCAGCTGAAATAAAGTAGAGTATTGCCGTTGTACAAGAGGAAATTGTAAGTGTTACGAATGAGAAAATAGTTGCTATAGAAGAAAAATTTGTAAAAGTATTACAGAATGTAAACCAAGAAATCGCCCGTGTCACCGAAGAAGTTTCTTTGGTGAACAAGAAATTCACATACTAGAAAAGAAATTTCCGGAACCGGCTTTATCAGTAAACAGATTTTCTGTACATACTTTCATGACTGATGCTGTGGCTCATCCTGCTATAAACGACATTCCGGTATATTCATCTCATGCTATAATTCTTCGTATGATAGAAAATCGTAGTGGAATGCATACAAAATGTAATCTGAAATGATTTCGCAGGCAAACAGTGAGATCTCAGTCACCAAAGTCTTATTGTTTGGCTGCTTCTTTGTGGGGATATGCTGCTGATATCTTATGGACGTATTCAGTCTGAAAACGGTTACATGCTGGAGCTTTATTTAATGCTGTAGAATTGCAGTTTGGGGAAAAATTTGACAGATTATCACCGGTTGAAGCTTAAAGGCCGCTCAACAAAATGCAGGAAAGTGTCTTCAAGAACTAGCGACTGATACTGAAAATTTAACTCAAGTGGTCTTTCCAGATACTGCACTCAGGAAATTAAAGACACGCTGAATCTCTAATGTTTTGTGGCTGTATTATAGAATCTATTATAGATTCTGATATACAACAGACACCCCGAATAGCGGACAAAGAAGATCTGAAGCGTGTTCTTGTGTATTCCATGAAAGTGAAGGCTGTGTGAAAAGCTAGAAGAGACTTTCGTCCTGTGAGGGGTATAAACAGCGCAGAAGGGTCGTCTAGAGAGTGGTGACGGGGCTGACGAAAAGACTGAAGGCAAAAGAAGGACTCAAGGAAACCGTAACAATGAATTAAAATATTGGAGTTGCGACAATGAAGGACATTTAAGAAGGCAGTGTCCTGTGAGTAAAGGAATCGGTAACATACGATAGAGTAGAAATAAGTGAAAACAGAAAATTCAGATGGCAGTGATCTACAGATGTCAGCATTTCACGGCGCAAATTACGGACTTAAATGTTGAAGGAGAAACAAATGGATCGCCTTGCCGCCTGACTGTAGATACTGTGCAAACGTAACTATCTTATCAGTTGATGTAGCCAGGTAAATGAACAGAAATCTGCTGCATACGGCTCCAATTTTGAGTCTACGAATTATGAACGGAAAGAAAATATCAGTGTACTGAAATTTAGATGTGTACATTAAATTTGAAACCTGTTTATATGAGTATGCAGTCTCTGTATCTGATATAACAGATCCGTGCATCATTGGAATCGGGTTTTTTTTTTTTTTTTTTTTTTTTTTTTTTTTTTTTTTTTTGAAGAAATGCGGACTTTGTTTAGACAACAAAAATAATGAACTGGACATCTTTAATAAAGAAATATTTTGGAGTAGATTTTGGAATAGATGAAAATAAAGTGAATAGTTACAGAATAACTGCTCACGATAATATTATTTTCATCACTAGCTTACTGCTAAAACTCAAGAGAACCTACACCATAGGAATTACTGATTTTATCGCATGATAATACCCTGAATGGAATTTAGACCACAGCGACCACTTCACATGCTCTCTTTCACTATAAGACTGGCTGATATTTTTTATTTATTTCGGTATATAAAGGGCATTTTAGTTTTATGCTTTATAACATTTCAATAGAAAACTTAAAGGAATCGTGCATTTTCCGAAATGCCGTGCTGGTGTACGTTTATGCAGTGTAATCACTAATAAACTTTAAAGGCTTATTGGAGGTGCTAAGGAAGCAAGAATCAGGGAAATATTCATAATGTTTTAGCAACTTGTTACTCTAGGATCTCCAATAATTGTTATTCGGTGTGCTACATTTATTCAGATGCAATTTATAGGCTTGTTTTAAGGTGACTTTGAGCCCAAGAATCGTGAACGGACTTCACGGTTCCTTAAGAAGGCTTTTTAACGGAGTTAATCTCATGTATTCGGCAAATATGTCGCTCTTGGAATTTTTAATATCATTATCGCCTAGAATGTTCATTTGCTCTATGCATTAAATGCACAGATACTCAATTTTATCTGAAAAAAATTTCTTTCCCCCCTCTTTTTTTCGTCTTGGAGCCGTACTTAGCGCACGTTTCTTGGGATTAAAATTCCGCTAGTATAAGCGGAGTTCAAATGTTCGCTGAATGGGCATATTCGAGTGATACACTAAATTTACGGCGCTATACCTCAGACGGAACAAACGAATGCAAAGAGTTAAAAATTGTAGTTTATGGTTTTGTCTAAATTTTATTAAATTTCCCAGCATTTTAACCTAAACTTGACTGAAGGGAATAAATTAATAATTTAGGTCGCTATTTATTTCAGAATTTAAAACAAATTCAGTATAGGTAATAAATAACACGAATTAACAAAAAAAGTATCAAAATATAACATTACCGTACAGCCAGGCTACTCCAATTGCTTCAAAAAGAGCAGAAAATAGCAAAGAAATGCTAGCAGAATAGTTATCGAACCAGTGCATTGTATAACCACCGCCCTGAAAATAATATAATCATTCTCAAAGAAAGGTATTTGGTACTTTTAATAATAGATTATGATGACAGAAGTAAAGTTTTTAGATTTCAGTCTAACGTGATCATCTAATTGAGAAATAAATGATTTCACATTTAGTTAATGCAATATTTACGTATTATTTGATAATAAATCAAAAGGTGTCAGTTTCATCATATTTGCGCATAAAAAGGTAAGTCGTATTTTTAACTACTTACTTCTTAATAACATGACAAATTGAAATTCTGCAACATGGTGTAAAATTTTTAGTTTACCTTTTCAACTATGAGATTACGTATTATTTATGAGAAACAATACTTGCATATTGCAAACTGAGCTATTTGAAAATAATATATAAATGTAATTTTTAATAATGCTATTAATGTTTATACCATTTAATCTATTTGACGACTAATATTTATGCAATTAGCACAGTTAAAAAGAGATGTTTCTAACGCTTATTATGTACCACAATGATAGAACTTTTATATGGCGTTGTTATATATATATATATATATATGTTAATACTTTCGATGGAAACGTATGACACTTACCTGCCAATATTGCTGTTTTGCATACAATAAAACTCAACTATTTAAAAAATTGAAATTGTTTAAAATATATCTCTTGAAATATCTAATGTATTCCTGAAATGCAAATAAATAGATTTGTTTCATAAGAATTTTCATTCATTGCAATTTTCTCAAAATCTACATCTTTGAGTTTTATATGAAATATCTAAAACTGTGTTTTGCATTTGATTTGCTTTCAACTATTTTCTGTCGGACCTACAGTTAAGAAAATAGGCTTTGTGTTAGAAAATACTGTTTTTCTATTTAGTGTTTATTATTGCATGTTGTATTTTGTTATAGATAAAATATAACAGATGTTACGATAAATATAATTTTTGATTCACATGTAAGTTAAATAACGCAGTATATACATTATTATTACTATTATTATTAAATATACCTTAGTTTAAACAGAAACATCGGATTACTATACTGTATTTGCAGTGTATTGCTTCACACTTGAATACGGACAAGCTATTGCTTATTTACAACTTTAAAATTGAGCACACGTTTTAATAGTAACATCTTATTAACAAAACAAAAAGAAAATTGCAATCAACATAATAATTAATCATCGTTTCCATATGATATTAGCTTTCAGAATTCAATTAGATTGTCCAAAAGAAAACAATGCTTTAAAACAGTAGTTCTGTTTATTATTTTTGAGGGAATTCTTTATAAAAATAACTCTTGAAACATAATAAGACATTCGTGACAAACTAAGAAATATTATGTGAAAATTATTTTTTTCAGACTGTAATCATTGTACGTTTAAGCATATATTGCTGCAATGGATAATGTCAGTACTCTATTGTTTATAACAGTTCGATGACTAATATAACAATCTACTCAATAAGATACTATTTTTGATGCTAGGTTTATATCTATACGTGCCCAAAACTTAAAAAGATGAACATTATTATGCGACGTTACTAAGTTAGAATCCGATGAATAAAGACGTTACAATTTGTATAATTAAAATACATGAAATAGGTACCCGATTGAATATACGCATCTCTAATTCTTCTGTTTAGAGTCACGTAGTAACTGAAAATCAGATTAAACAGAAATTGGCACTGTGAAAGAACTACGTTTGTCAGAAATTCTAAAGTGAAAAAAATCTACAAACCTGAAAAATTTTCCATATGTCAAAGATATCCGCTTTACAGAAAATAGGATTATAGGATAGTTGGAAAATTTTGAACTTCGAAAAATGCTATTTCATCTAGTCTAGGTAAATAAATGTGTCTAGTTTTGGGCAGCATTTTGATTTAGCAGTGATTGTGTCTAGGTTTAGGGCAGCATTTTAAACGACAGAAACATTTTTCATGCGAATCACCATTCACTGCCTACGGCTGTACAAGAAGACTGATATTTAGCGGTAACAAGGAAAAGCAGTTGACGCTACGAGGTCAGCTAATTAGTAATCCTTTTTTACTGTAACATAGGAATGAGGATGGGCCGTTCCGTGGCCGTTCCAGGTGTCGGTTTATCTGGTCTGGAGCTAAGGCGTACCAGCGGAAAAGTGTACAAAAAAAGTATCATTAAGGCGTGGGCCTACTTCATTACTGAACTGAACTGCAGGCGCTGGAAATGGCTACATAAAAGACCACTGCAATTGTGAAACAGTTATTGAATACCATGCTCTTTTGTTCCGTAATGCCATTAGCGAAGTATTCCTTCTGTAAGTTAATGAGGTTATAGTTACCTCATTAAGCAACAGAAGAAGAAATTCCCTGGAAGAATTTCCCGAAACCCACTCTAAAATAACACTGCCTGGATATTTGATAAGCATTTTTCATCCATCACCCAACTTTTTTCACTTATACCCAATTCCTCTGTGGAAGGCGTTTTCAAAAGACCTATTACTATGGCTTTGATTTGTTATATGCAAATGACTGTTGGTTATTATTTTGTATTATATATTCGGAAACAAATAGCTTGTCATGTTTTTTCCCATTCTCATATAGTTGTTTCATTGCAAAAATGTTGTTCATTCTTAAGTTTTGTATGTATATTACTTAAATGTTTCCCTTTTAAAGTCCATGAATATTTAACGTTTAAGTTTTATTAAAAATGATTTCATTTGGCCTATACTGCTAAATTAATTACTTGATCATTTTGCAACATATAGTAGATTAAAAAATGTTTTAAGTACGGAAATATAATTCAAACTATACCAGAAGTAAAACTATGTTATAATCCTATCCATCCAAAACTATGTCATAAACGTTTTGATTTCTCTGTTGCAGATGACCAAAAAAAGCGGTGAAATTTTTATTTGACTTAGGATAATGCATAATGTTCACTTGATCTCAATTTAATTAGCAAACCAGGTGCCCGTGAGAAAAAAACAGTGCAAAACAGCTGACATGTCCCGAATCTTCTCTTCAAGCATCCTACGGAAACGTCGTTCATCGATTGAAATTACGGTCGCAGCGAAACACCGCTAGTACCATGTAAGGGGAAATAATAAATAGGAAGCGTCACAAAGGACTTTAGATCTGCATCCGAGATAAATTGCGGTCCCGTCTCTTGTGATCACGTCCTCCTTTTATTGGGCAAGAATAACGATTCAATTAAAGGTCGCTTGGAGTTAGTTATTTTACGCGGAGATGAGTGTTCAATGCTCTTTACACATTTATTCGTTGTTTTTCTAAGATGTTGCAATTCTGAAGATTTAACAACGTATGGGTTATAAAACATAAATATTCTGACGTCGGAAAGTTTTATGTTAGGCCAATAGATAAATTTTATTAAGATGGAATAGCTTTCTTAGCTGGGAATATGGATCTGTATTTCAGCTTATTTTCATAATGCTGCCATTGTAAAATGTAATTTTATTGATTATTGCGAATTAATCAATTCAGCGACAGATTAGGATTGTGAGATATATACCGCAGCTTATGAGGCATGAATCATGAAATTTATTTACACAACAATGATGAACTGAATTTTAGAAGTAGTAAAAGCAATATTTTTACAGAATTTATTACACTTGATATAAAACGGTATATTGCTTGGTCTTTCTAAATCTCAATTGAAATATCACAAACTACTTCTATTGAAAACGACAGAAAACTACTTTAATAGCATATAAAATACAATAAAAAATTAATTTGACGATAGTATTACATACAACAGAATAAGACCGATTTCCATGTGAAATTATAAATCAGTTTCAACAAAGTTATTCAGAATTTCAGTTTTCCCAATGTTATGATAAGAAGTCTTTGTTTCTGTTATGTGGTAAAGAATGTGAATGCTAATGTTTATGATACTCCAGTTAACTAATAACACAATCATATTTTCATCAGCTTAAAAACGATCAGATTTATTAGTGCAAAACAAACTATCGGGTTCCTATCTTAAATTCAAAATATTAAGGAAAGTAAAATCTTCAAAACTGATTTCCTTAAGCATAGATTGAAGTTATTTCCTTCAAACTAGAATTTTAATTTGTATATTCGAAATAAATTGAAAACTATATTCTCATAGAGAGAGATGAAACAAGCTTGTTAATGAATTTAAATTCGTAAGATTTTACATTATAAATTGTTTCCTTTACTGGTCATATTTACAGTGTAAAAAGTAAATAAAGTAATTTGGGTTATAGAAAATCAGAAAAGTTCATACAGATATTAATAACTAATGGTTTAAATCACAATTACTTACTCTCGTGACGTTGATGAGAGCCATGCTAAATGAAGTGAAGAGAACAAATGAGGTAAATACTTCTCGACTGTACTTCCAGCGTTCGAAGAAGTCTCTAAATTCGTCCATCAGACCTGTGATTACTGATTCTAAACCTCCCATCTGAAGAAAAGGAGCGACAATAAGATTCACACATAATAGCATATGTAATAGATAGTATCATTTGTTAGAAAATTTTTTAATTGTTGCTATGAAGTATTTAAGTTTCGCCTTGTTTAAATGAAGAAGTATTTATTCAAAAGTACTTATTATCAAATTAATTTTACAGTAAAAAATTATTCGAGCCATTTTAAGTAATTCGAATTGCTTATGATGAAAAGACTAGGGCATTTTCAATGCGCGAGTGCTTCCCAGTATTTTTTCCTTTTATATTTTTTCTTTCTTTCTTTTTTTTAATAAAGATTCAATAAGTGTCTTGATTTCTGGTTCTATTAATTATTATTTAAAAATTTCACTTCATTACAGAAAAATTATGCCGAAAGAAAATTAGAATAAGCTATTATGTATAAAATTTCATGATATTCTTGCCATTTCATCTTTCTTTTTTGATAAACTTACACACGAATTCAAAATAACTGCGCATACAGATATAAACAGAAATTTCGAAAATAGTTTTTAAGAATGGCTAGTACGTATTATTTACATTATAATTTTGGTATTAAATGTTTCATAATCGGCAGACATTTTTTCTACACTTTCGAATGAAGAAATATTCGCTGTTTAGACAATTACAAGCCCAAGCAGCGACAACTTGCGCCACCAAACTTTAAATGTTACCCCAAACTTAAAAAAGTTAAATGCAACTTTCTAAGATTAGGGGCAGGGATTTAGACATTTAAAGAAATTCTAGTACCTTTGTAAGGTTTATCTTAATTTTTTAACAGTTATCTTTAGTTAAAGCTACTTTCCTATTTCTACTAATTTCAGCTTACAGTTTCCTACCAAAATGTGTTTTTAGAATCGCAGTTAATGTAAATGAGTAAGAGCGGTATTTAAGTCGAAGTTCCACTGACTTTGTTAGAGAGCCAGATATTCTGACAAGCGCGCGTTTGGCTTTTGGGCTACACTCTCTCTAAGCTATTATTACGCTCGGTCGTATCTCAGGCCCTTAATAGCTTCGCCAGTTTAATACATATTTAGGGATACATATTATTAATAACTACTTAAAAAGATTGATAGCTTCGGATATATCTTTTTAGTTAAGATTTAGTTAAGTTTTACTTAAGCCCAAGTGGAGGCTTTGAAGGAGCCATCTGTTAACTTCTTATTTTGAGAAATAAAGGGTAATTAACACTTCTTAAGTTTTACGTATCTGTTTCTAAACTAAAGCGATTGTTCGCTTAAGTGTTCACGAGGTTCCTACACACTTAGCTGTTAGATAAAAGGTTAGAACCCCACAGCCTTTAAAATTATCAAAATATACGCCTGTTTGTGAAATTACAATCCCACAAAGAAATCATTAGAATAGGAAAAAAAAAAAAAAAAAAAAAAATTATTCCATATATAACTTGTAGTGATACCGAGAAAAATTTAAATTACGGAGCAATACGAAAAATATCGAATGCCCAAACTCAGTATTTAATGAAGCCCCCATGCGTTGCAGTAAGAGCTCGTACTCGTCGTCGTATTAAATCAAACAGGTTTTTGAATATATACTTAAAGAATTCATTCTATAGTGCTTCTATCAGATCCAAAACTGATCACCACTGGCTGCGAGGTGAATTTCACGAGCGACTGCTGGCCCATGAAATGAGATGACCTTGATGCGGCAATTGTTGGTAACAGGACCTTGAGTTCTTAGCAGAAGAGATCGCCCATCATATCCAATGATGCCCCAGACCATCATGCTAGACGATCGTCCAGTATTCTTGATAATGTATTTTGTGAGATGGCATTCTCTCCTACGCTGTTTAACGCGTACTCTACATCACTGTAGTCCAAACTGAAAACGCTGTGATACCCGTCATCATTCCAGCAGCTTTGTTATGATCCCACTGCAGCCGCAGGCGTCGATGATTTTTCAAAGGAAATCCTGCGCAAACGAATGCACGCAAAAGAATACAAGTAATTCTAAAGAGGTTAATCACTTCTAGCGACAGTCCCTGCTTTTCTGAGAAACGAGATTCTGGTAGCACTGTTTTAAACGGGAGAATTCCTAGAAAAAAGAGCCCCGATGGAAGCAAAGTCCCGCCTAGCTACGGAAACGATGTAGTGGCTACGCGGGATTTTTTTACAAACCACACAGAAAATGTCTTGGCTGGAGCTCTGTTCCGGTAGAGATCAACCAATCAGACGAAAGTTCTGCTTCTGAAGGATCACGTGATCCCAATCTAAGCGATAATCGATTACTGTTTGCGTTCAAGTCTTTCTAGTAAGTGAAAATGCTATGTAGGTTTCCTGGAAATGTGCGGGTTCTGAGCATTGTCACTTTCGACGTCTAGTCCCGCGTAGCCGAAACATAATGTGATAGAGACTTAAGTATAACAGACGTCCATGAACTATTAAAGCTGACAATGAACACATGTAGCAGTGCTACAGCATTGCGCAAATTATCGAGATGAAGCTTCTTGCTCCATCACAGTTATGCGGATGAGGTGTCTGTTGATGCAACATTTCGTTATCCATTCTACAACATTCGTTATACTCTAGTTCTACACACACTTCACTGATGAGGCATTATGCCCCAACTGCGATTTTTTAACGATAGAAAAATCCTCTTTATCGCAAGCCATCTATTCTTCTCTTTCGAGCTGCGTAACTTGCTTGTATTGATCTCTTTGTCATAGATAAGACGTAGAGACTTCTGATGAAACGTTTACTGCTGGCAAAAAACAAACGCTATTTTTAACGTTTTGTTACGGTCTCCAGTTCATATGATTAGCAAGGTAATTTGTAGGGAGCAGTTCAGCCCAAAGCATACGTTATTACCCTGAAATTCTAATCATTTGCATAGCCTACTTTGCAGAGCATTCCTTGTAATTTTCAATTTATTCGAGTCATTCATTCATGGTTTCGCAGTTTTTACAAACAAGAGTATAAAATAATTGCTTGCAGTGGACTACGCGAAGATAATAAATTCTTGTGGAGGCTCCTCACAAGTCTCAATCTCGAGGTCGACGCCAGATAAGTATGTTGTTAACAGGCGTGAGATGACACGCTCTGAAACTACAGAAGCAATGACTTGTTCAGTACTGCCTTTTGATTTTCAGGGATATTGTCAGCCAATAATTTTAAAGCACATGTAATATCGTCTTCAACTATAAAGCGCACCACGGAGGCAATTAAATGTACGCACTTCTGAAAGATAACAAAATACTGCTTTTATGTATGTAATATTAATTGTTAATGTGTTCTTGATATTGTTAATAAATCAAGTTCAATGCAGCAGTAGCACACTCAGCTTAAACAACATGCAAACAAACCACTATTTCCTCCAATGGATTTGCCGACTCACACTTTTGGACATCCTAAGTAAACTGCAGTGAGTTATGGAAGTGAGTTATACAATACATGAGTTATGGAAGTCGAATTACAGATACGCTTTAATAAATACTGTGATGTTCCTCTTACTGTATATTATTAAAATCAAATTTGAATATAGCAAAGCACACGTGGGCTATTTGTCTAAAGGAAGAGATGTCTTCTTTGAAGATATGGACCTCAAATGTATAATGTAAATACGAGCCATTTCTACTGAAAATTGGCTCGTATTTACATTATACATTGAAGGATAGTAAAGAAAGGAAAGTAAATGCATAAAAATGTGAATAATAATAATGATGCATAATTATGCCCTATCATATAGATAAAGGCACCACCATAACAAACACCTTCATAACGGTCTTCTCTGCCTTTGTGGCAGAGATTTTATCTAAGTGACTTATATAAAATTGACAACTTCTTCAAAATGATATCTCTTTTTAAGTCTACCGTTATAAAACATTTACTATCCTGTACCTAGATAATTATTGTTTGCTAAATCCAAAATTATCTGCCATTCATTGTTTATTAAAGAGATTAATCAAATAACACACTGAATAATTTTTATAAACGCTAGTTTAAATGTTTTCTCTTACCGCACTGTCCAGACCAAGACTGAGCAGCATGATGAAGAAGAGAACTGCCCAAAATTGACCTCCAGGTAAGGTTGCGATAGCCTCCGGGTACACTTGGAATACTAATCCGTGACCATCAGTAGCCACGGTGTTGATAGGGACATCATGCTTATGAGCCATATATCCCAAGAAGATGAAAATGACGAAACCGCTGTAGAAGCTTGTGAAACTGTTGATAGCCGTCGTTAAAAGACAATCCCTAGTGTATATGTGATTAACGATGAAATTATGTAAACATAAATTATTGTAAATTATTGCTATTATAATAAGGAAATAATAAATTGTTTCCACATATCAAATATCAACACAATTTAACTAGAATAATTAACCATAAGCTTAAATCTTTCTAAGAAGTCTTTTTATGGACATAGTATTTAGGGAAAGAGCGCAATAACGAAACAGTAACGAATTTACGATAATGCATTACAGTGCAATAACATATTTACAAGAGTGAAGACGCAGCTTCATAGATTTGACCACCAACTCATTTAGTTAATTATGAGACAAAATCGTGGATTTATGTGTTGAAACGACTTAACCAAAAGCATGCTTTTAGATGGTGTGAACTGATATTTTTATTTAAAAAGTGAAGTGGTGGTGAAGTAATATTATTGTAACAGTTCGAACAGTAGACCTGCGTACTGAAGATCCTTGCGAACATGAGTTTTATGCGAGAAAATTAATGTACTGAGCTCTGTTTTCTGTATTTTCAAAGAGGCCTTAAAATGGTGTTATCTTCATCTTCAGTGAAGTCAAAATGACTGGTCTTGAGTACTGTTAATGGATGAATTCAAATTCAGTTAAAATAATGATTTTGGATATATTTACATCTAGGGAGAGGCTGAAGCATGCAGTTCCCCCACTGCATATACGTGAAAGACATTATTTCTAAAATGGCTGTTTATTTGCTTGGGAAAGAATCGTGAGAAACGGCCGTACCCAAGCTTACATCTATGACAAAGTTTCTGGATAAGCAGGTAAAGTTCTGAGTCCCCAAGTAAATATATTTAAAAGTTATTCGAAAACTAGTGGCTGCTGAAGTCCCAAACCAGCCGTGTAACGACTTCGTGAGGGTTTCTTCTTTGCAGCAATGACAAATAACAGTCTTCAAATGCTATACTTAGCCTTAAATGATCTTAAACCAGAAAGATGAGTAACTGTTCCTATGCATAAAAAGCTGTCACAGATTCTTGAGATACAGCTTTGGGAAGTACTTAAATTTCTGGACACATTTAACTGTTTAGAGTTTACTGTTAATAGTCACTGATACCCTTTATCTAAATGATGTCTTTTAGGCATACCTACCAACATCTGACCACATTTAAGCTTTCAACTTTACGTTTAACCAAAATATGTGCCTGACGTCGAGCATGTTTCTTTTCATGATTAACTCATAATTCGCCTCACTTGTATATTTTGTGCCCAAATTATTACACAGCAATTGTTCTTGTGTTAGGTTGCACACACTACCGTATATAATTATATGCAGCAAAATTTTAATCGGCTTTCTACAACAATATCAGTTCTACAACTAACCTTTAATTTTGAAAATTAATGTATTTAAAACCTTTAGTCAATAGTTGATATGCTTCGTATGTGAGCAAAATGGCTAATGGGATTTAAATGTGTATAGAACTACATGTTTGAAAAAAACTTTGAAAACAAAATGAGTCTAAGAAAGAAATTATACTTCTGTTATTAAAATCGTTTCCAATTTTTATATTAGAACTGCATAACATAACACTGTCGCCCAGACGGTATAGTGGTTAGGGTAGCTTACTACGGTACCGAAGGGACCGGGTTCGTATAGTGTCGGTGCGGCATGACGGCAATATAAATATGCGGCGAGCTGAAAGTACTCTTGGGTGGATTGGTGGTAGGGAAGAGGAGTAGGAGGCACCCGAATCCTTCCGAGGTGCTCTCCTTCAAAATTGAGGGGTGGGAAATAGAAGTCCAACCTCTCTTCGGAGTAGGCTGTAGCAACCATTGTTCCATGTAATAGGGACAAGACAACAACAACAACAACAACAACATAAATATAACACTGCATTTCCTTGAAGCTATTTTTAGGGGAAAAAAGTACAAATGTAGGTTCAAATGAAAGAGGAACATGTCAGTGTGAAATTTAAAATTAGACTGAAAAGGCTGCCTTCATTTTGTGTAGGTTTATACAGAATTTTATTTAAAACATATTCCAAGGAAATGTTGCTTTTTTGGCTAATGTTAAATGCAGTTTATTAAGAAACGTATTACTTTCGGATCTTTAATTTTTTAAATGTGGTTTTAAAATATTTGTATTTACACGTTTTACACCACCTTACTTTTTTTTTTATTGAAACTAACTTTATTATTCATTTTAAATAAAAAATTATCTGAATTTTACAAAAGTAATTTTCTATATTAAAAGTAATTTATGATACTACAGAATCAATTCACGATTCTTTTCTGAATCTACCTACGAAGGTCACGCCGAATCTTTCTCTTCTAACCCCTATATTCACCAACTTTTTAACTCATTAGTTTTGGCCTTGACTAGTGAGTCAGAGCAAAATTGGTATTCTCCAACCATAAAACTGTGAATTATATTGGATCCTTATTCACTGATTGCCGTGGATTACCACACTCGGATGAGGTAATGAAGAAAGAATATACTGACAAGATAGATGCCGTGAAGAAGTGTTTTGATAGCAGAATAGCTGGAATGTATCAAATTGGATATCTTGACTTCTAATACCAAATAAAGTGTATGACCTTAATATGGTAGACAATGTGGATTTTCGTCGACGATACCGTATCTTATGTGATCTACTAGCGCTCGAAACTGTTAATTCCTACCAAAAAATATATATTGCTTCTCAGATTTTTTGCGTGTTGTTCCTTTTAGTTATTTGGAGGAGATTCAAGTTCTGATATCCAAAATTCAATTTGCCAGGCAGTTACGATCAGGTGTAACGATGTATGGCAAAATTACATATTCAGCACATCGTACTCTTTAATCCAGAAGATGAAAGACGAGAGATAAAATATATTTATTTCAGCAACTACTATGTACTGTTATAACATCTCTTATAAAATTATTGTGCATTAGTATATAAGGTATTTCTTCCGCCTTCCTAGCATGCCTTCGTGGTGTGGTGGTCTGCATGCCGGGCGCATATTCCAGAGATCCGTGTTTCGATTCCCGGCGAAGGCGTTGCTCATTTTTCAATCTCGCTTGCCTCCAAAAAATCCTAATGTCTCTACAGTGACGCCCGAACTAAAAGGGCGGTAGATGATGATTCTCTACACCCAGGATTTGGCGACTGCGTCCCCTAAAAAAAACTCCAGTCGCACTTTAAAAGGGGGAGTATATAAGGTATTTCTCCCGCCTTCCTAGCATGCCTTCGTGGTGTGGTAGTCTGCATGCTGGGAGCGTATCCGGAGGTCCGTGATTCGATTCCTGGCGAAGGCATTGCTCATTTTTCATCTTGCCTGCTTCCAAAAATACCTAATGTCTCTATAAGTACATTTTAATCAGAACAAAACTCTATAGGTGCTAAACATTACATGCACTATATTACGCATTGCAAAAATTGGATAATGTTAACTGAATGTTCTGTTGAATTTATTTCTTCTGAAAGGTTACAGTTCCTATAAGTATGTTATGTATTATGCATAAGATATCATTTTAAATTGGTTATGCTTGTGTAGTTTGGATATATTGCTATATATTGGTCTCGAATAATCTATAATTTCTAATAGTGACCCATCAAGAATTATGTGGATAAAGTAAGTCTTCCTTTTTTTTATTCTTTTTGATGATGGAACAGCTTTCATATAACTTCATTTTTCAATATAGTTGAATTAAAGATCAGTATACGTTTTATATAACTAATCCGGTATGTGCTTAAGTAACGGTGTTTATATTATGCGTATATATACAGGAAGTTATCATGATTTCTGAATGTTTACCTCTTCGCAAATGAGTTTCAGAGTTGCTAAATCGAATTTTTTTCTGTGTTACTTCAAAACTGAAGCACCAATAATAAATCAGTTTTGGCATTCACATTTAGGAAATTTAAGTGAAACATGTTATTACAAACTGAATGAGTTAGTTGCAAAAGTAAGTCATTTGTTACTATTTGGTAGAAGCTATTAAATTATATCACTATATTACTGATTCTACTATGCATTAAATTATATAATTATATATGTGATATATAATTAGGTATGTGATATATATATATATATGTAAGAAAAATAAAGAATATGTAAAAGATTAAATTAGCAGCGTAAATTAATTTCCCTTCTCTATTCTAAAAATAGCAACATCTATTTGGACTGCGTCATTTCGAGAAAAATCTATGTCATATGGCTTACGTAATTCTGATGATGTAAATTGAATTAAAACTCAAGCAGCCAATAATAATTTTACAACAATATTAGCTATCCAATCAAAATGCTTTGAGAACCAAAACTAACTCAGTCTGACTTAAGATTTCATCCTGAACATTACACACTTGCTTTCTAAGCTTTGCCTTAGCTGGACTGCAGTCTGTCTGCTTCTTTTTTTCTGCAAATATATCAAAAATGTAAGCCCTTTGTAAGAGGTACATTTAATGTGCCGACGTGTGTGTAGCCGTAACATGTTGCTGAACATAAAACTGAAGATTTAATCTGCATTCGCCTCCAATTTCCTGGTCATTGCTCCTGAAAATATTATATATATGTGTGTGTGTGTGTGATAATTATTAACGATGCTATAAGAAGAAACGGGGGGGGGGAGGATGCACTGCTTAGTAACTACATTTTATGTATAGTATAGCGCTTGCACATATTCAAACTATATAGCGGTTTGATATGAATTTGACCGATGATTCAAAACATTTAGATCATCAAATTCACGTGCATGCGCCGTTAACATATAAGGTATTTTTCCCACCATCGTGATGTAATTGGAAGCATACTAAACGCGTGAGAGATCCGAGGTTTGAGTCCCGGGGAGGGCATTGCTCGTTTTTCATGTCTCCTGCTTCGAAATAACCTAATGTCTCTACAGTGGCGCCCTAACTAAAAAGGGTGATGGATGATGATTCTCCACCACCAGGATTTGGCGATTGGGTACCCTAATCCCCAGTCGTCTTCAAAAGAGGGAGTGTATAAAGTATTTTTCCCGCCTTCTAGCATGCCTTCGTTGTGTAACTGGAAGCCTAATCGACACGTATTCGAGAGGTCTAAGGTTCAAGTTCCTGCACGGATATTGCTCATTTTACATGTCTCCTGCTTCGAAATAACCTAGTGTTTCTACAAACATAGCGCATGTACATAGCGACATAACAGTTTGATTAGAATTTGCCCAATGATCGTTCTTTCGGTTCTCTGGATGTTTTAGATTTTAAATTACATTGTGGAAAAGATTAAAAGATTTGGGTTATGAAAAAAATGTGTGATTGTCTTAAAATTTTGCAAGTTTTTCATTTTTTATTTTTGGAAATGGAAGGAGAGAAATCTGTTTCAGATTGGTGCATGAAAGTGGGTTTGATTGTTCTAAATATGAGCGTCTGAAATGTGGGAACAGTATGCATTTGGGTGATAAAAATGGATAAACTGATGAATATGAATGACTTCGACACAAGCAAGATAGTGGGAATCCGCGTGATGTTTGTAGACGAATGAGGAGAGGTTCACAGTTTAAGCACAGCCATTTGAGCATTTATGGAATTTTACAGATTACACGTTTGGGCATATTAGAATGAGTTTGTTACGAATGAGGTGAAAGTTCACGAACATGCTATTTTTGATTGATTAATGTTTTGAAAGAAGTATTCAGGTGGTCGTAATCAATGAAAGTTTTCCTCTTGGCAGAAACGGAGTGACTGTTGAAATGGATGAAATATAAAAGGGATAAGCCTATATGGACACTGGGTTGTTGGTGGAATTGAAAGAAAATCGAGTAGATTATTTTTTAGAGAGAATGATAGAAGAATAAAAGAGAATCTTCTATGTATCTTTGTGCCAAGGATGACCGTAACATCAGACTGCTGAAAATCTGGTTCATATCCATGTCACACATTGGAAAATCATGAAAAACACCCTGTCCCCAGGCTTTGAACCCAGTAATAGCATTTAATAAAGCTTGAGGTTGAACATAAACAGTCTTAAAGTAAAATTCCATTATATGCATACGAATATCTCATTTATGTATACTATTCACCTATGATTTACCACTTCCTTTTCAACTTGAAATTTTAATAGTATTACTTTTAGTTTTAGCAGATAGTACAATACTCAAAGATATTTTTATTAATTTAATCGTCTAACTTTAAAATTTATTTTTACATGAGAGTCTAATATATATGAACTAAAATACAGAACGTTTTATTAAGCTATTTATTGTATTCATAGTATTTTAAGTATGAATTTGAATAAACTAATTTATTATAAGAGCTTAAGCATAATTATTTTCTATTTTATTATGTAATTGAGAGAAAAATCAAACTAACTCTTTCTGCATAAATATTAACAAATTACTCCATTCCACTGCAAAAACTAATGATTTGGGCGAAACTTTCGTTCGATAAATGAGCACTTCTTTAGTTTAAAGGTTAAATAATACATTTCATCCAACATTTTGTTGCATATTAATTGTGTTTCTATTTTTAATTAGCAAGTCATTTCATACAATCACGTAAAACAAAAAGGAAATTTTCCCACGTAAGACATTGAAATGATAACACGTAAAACGAGCATAAAATGCAAAAAAACCTAATATATACTTCTTTGAAAGGCATATGACTTTTCATAGCCAATGACAATGCCCGTTACAAAAAACTCTGTATTATGTATCAGATTCTGTAGTTCACCAATGGAGAATACTGAATGTGCTAATCATAGCTCAGACTGTGAGTTACCTCTGATACACGGATTTTTTGATATTTGAGTTAACCAGCTGTTGGTGAATACACGGGTAGAAGTTGAACGTAATACAAGAATCTAATGCTAGACCAATGCAAGAATTGACCAATCACATTGAAACAAACAATAACTGGCATTCAGTTTACAAAAGCGCCAAGTCAGCTGTACATTCACTTTTTCTAATTACTTACAGATGATTTGAGCCCTAAGGAATAACACAGAGAACAATAAGAACGATAGAGATTTGAGTTACAGAGAAGTAGAAATGAAGGTATCTTATTACATAATTTAGTTTTAATATTACTATATATTCTTATTAAAATGTAGGTTTATTTTATAAAAAGAAATAATATTGTGATAGTTTATCCATAACTACTTTTCATTTGCTATGTTCTTATTATAACCGCGTCCTTCGGATATTAAATTATTCCCATAATTTTCCACTCGTGATTTTTGAACGATAAAAATAGTTAAAAAAAGGGAAAAAATATGCGAGAAAATAGGAAGCTTCATACATATGTTAAGTCAATTTTCTATTTCACAAAAATATTCATTGTGTTACGGAAAATTAATTTCATTCAGAATTTCAACAGCTGCTTTAACCTGCCATTTTAATTTATTCCTGGAATACGGTACGCAACTAGAAGTTCAGAAATATAAAGAATCGAATTATGTTTTATGAAGATATTTATCGTACAGATCTAAAAACGTCCTTTTATCAACAAGTGGAAGAAGATTTTACTCTATTATTGTAATAATTATAGCAATTAGTGATTGATAAGCAAAGATACAAGCCATTTTTATAATATAACCTACCTATAACAGTTATTATGAAAATTATTATAGGATGCATATGTTAGATGTACTCCAAATCCCACTCCTACAGAAAAAAAGACTTGTACGGCGGCATCTACCCAAACCTGGAAAGAAGACATATAATTTTTATCAAAAATACAAACTGCTCGACACATACTTAACTAACATAAAATATTATATTGTCGATATTTTAGATGATAGTTGATATAAATCTAATCTGCCTATTTTGATTTCAGAAATACTTTTTTAGCGTATAAACTGGAATCAATGGTTTTTGTAAAATTTCTTACTTCAAAGACTCTCAGTGAATAGATTCAATTATAAAGGCATAGAAACTGATTAAAATTTGAGAACATCCAATATTAATATTTGACGAACGATTTAAGAGTTAGAAGCTAATATGATACCAAGATTTCGCTGGACAGAGCACGTCAAGTAAAGATTAAGAACGGCCACCAGTTGCAATATATTATTTCTAAAACATAAATATAATTTATTTCCAATATTAGGAACAGTAAAATATAAATAATGTTGAAAGAAAAGTGTGTTTTATTATCTAAACCATAACATTAACTACGTGTCACTGTAAAAGTGTCACAAATAAAGTATAGTGCCTTTGATGACTGGAATACGAAATGTAGTTGGTATGACATCTCTTCCATGATTTTTAACAGCTGCGATACTTGCAGGTTCTCGACGACAGGAAGTAATGATGATATGCTATGCTGGGATTATGATTAGATATGTAAGTTTTTATGAACACAGATTTAAAAATTAATGCAAACATAACCCTTTTAATCCATTCTTCCTGACAATTTTCTAGATATTATTCTGGCATATTAGCACTTCAAAAATAGCAAAATTATTAAATCGAAAAAAAAAAAAAAAAAAAAAAAAACAACGCATAAATTTACATAATGTACTACTTTAGAGCCTCCAAATAAAGTCTATAAAAATCTACTTACAGAGACCAGAGTTATAAGTTAAAACATGTAAAGATTATAACACAACAAATAAAAATTATATATAGCTAAAATTTTGCTTTCTTTTACACTTTTCTACAAATTGAAAAAATTCTACATAAATCTCTAAAAATTGTCAAAAGACATAAATTCGCAGTCAGTGTAGAACCATTAAGAAAGACAATATTTTAGCGTTTGCAATTCTATGGAGTTTCCTTAAATAATTTTTTGATACATATATTGTATCTTGCTTAAAACCATGTGCACCTGATTGT
Organism: Stegodyphus dumicola; assembly: GCF_044657685.1. Taxonomy (NCBI): domain Eukaryota; kingdom Metazoa; phylum Arthropoda; class Arachnida; order Araneae; family Eresidae; genus Stegodyphus; species Stegodyphus dumicola. Next base: position 175,967,681 of record NC_140769.1, read on the forward strand.
AAAGCTTTTCATTTGATCGTGATTTCAACTCCTTTTAATCATGAATTCACATTAGTGACACATAGATTTTTACCAATTTATTTACCAATACAGCCTTTCCCCATCTTGTAGCTTTCTTTTGATGAGTGAGATTATAGTCTCAATCATATCCGACATTCCTCTTTTTTCAACTGGGAAATGGAAAGAGTTAAAATAATACGCAAAATAACAATTATTGGAGTTGTTTTAAGGCAACAAGAATCAGAGTTAATATTCATAAATTTGTAATAAAATAAAGTTCGTATTAAAATAAAGTTTTTTCCTTTATTAGAATTCCACTTGATTCTGCTATTCAATTTACTTCTGAACTCGAGACATCCAATTCTCTTCCGGTTCTCGACATCTGGTTCACAAGCAACATATCCAACTTCAGTACAACTATGTATACCGTAAAGCTTTATACTGTCTTCCACAATACTTAAAATCATGTAATTAGACTAAACAAAAGTTAGCTTCATTTTATTTCTTCGTTTTCCGAGCATTTCAAATCTGATCACGAAAAAGAATTAAAGTACTTGAAAGCAGTTACTATTGACAAAGCCTTTTAACCTAACATATTAACTAAACGGTTAAAAAATTCTCCTTTAAGCACATCAGAAAGCACTCTCTCGTTTTAGGAGATTATAAATTGGTACAGTGGTTAGCGTCGCTGACTGCGATGCCGAAGGGCCGGATTCGAATCCCGGAGAAGGCATGCATGTTTGTAAATGTATAGTGTCGGTGCGGTATTGTGGCACTCTAAATATGCGGCAAGCCGAAAGTTCTCTCGTGTGGTTTGTGGAAGAGGAAAGGAGTGAGAGAGCCACGGACCCGTCCTCCCGGGGTGCTTTTTATCAAAATTGCGGGGGGGGGACTAAGCTAAATCGCACTGTCACCCGTATGGTGCTCAAGGCTGTTGCCACTCGAAAGCGAACTGAATGGTTCTCACAGCATTTACTGGTAGCTATTTCTCGACAAACGTAAATACAAGTTATGCACTTGTAACGTAAATACAAGTTATGCACTTGTAACGTAAATACAAGTTATGCACTGTAATTGCTATAATTGCTTCTACGATTTACATGCCATAATTGCTAATATTTCAATCTTCACTGTTAAACTACGAACTCTCAATATTTTGGACTTTTACTATGCTATGCGAAAAGAAAAGTTTTGCATAACATCCAACACAGGCTAGGGTTATGCCCAGGAACCTGCTGCGTAAGGCTGTTGCCAACGACAGGCGAATCTTGCACTCCATGCCACGAGGAATTTCGTGGCCTTGGGCAAGTAACAACATAGGAAATATATTGTCATTTCTTTCTTTTCATGGATTAGCTATAAAATTGCATTTACTTTACAGAAACTTAACTTTCGGGTAGTTTTCTGTTTTGTCAATAAAATTGCAGTTCCATACTTAGATCCCACTCCAGATATGAATTCCCGGGATATACTCAGGATTTCTTGCCAGCGTGGTTTAATTTACATTGGTCAAACTACGAAAGCCTTAAAATTTCTCTCCAAGGAGCACAAAACAATTTTTTTTCGCAACACTCTTGGTCAGAAAAGCATTTTTTTCATTTTTCAGCAGCTAACATTATTTAAGAAACATCTTACGTTGTCGACATCATCATTTTTCTAGAGACATTTCACATTCATAAAAATCTTTCGGTTCTAGTAAATCATCTCAAATCCAGTTCCTTTTCACTCTCAGCTTTTAAGGAAATAACTTGACAGTTATTTTCATTTTTTATCAATAGATAGGGACAGTAGCGTGAATTAATTCCTGCCATTCTTATCGCCAGAACACAGGCTTCTCTTTTTGCAGCTGAAGAACCAGGTTCTGTGCTTTAACAATGGAAACTTGTCCTGCAAATTTATGAAAATTACGCTGCTTTTCGTTGTCTTAACATCTCTAATAATGGAACGCAAGAGGAGCACAAAACACTGTCGGAGGAAAGAAATCAAGTAAAAGATAGCACAGTTCTAAAACATGATGTTATAAAACATCGTCGCAGAAAATAAAATGATTTAAAAAACCTTCGCAATTTTAAAACATCGTGATAAAAAATATCATGATAAAAAATAAAGCACCTACGGCAGATGATAATATTGTAGACGCGTGTTTACATTACATTAAAAGTTTTCAATGTACGTTCACACTACTCATCCAGCTTTATAGAAGAGATTTCTGCTATTCCAATTTTATAAAAGAGATTAATTAAATAATGATGTTTAATAGTTAACTAAATAAGTTTAAAATTCTATTAACTGCTGTACGTAACATTAATTTTCTACTTATTTTCAGTTTTTCAATGCTTTAATTTTCTTATTGCTTTTTCAGTAAAAATTTATTGGGCAATCTAAAAACATCAAATAGAGAGGTAAAAATATTTCTCATCTTTTCGTGTGCTAGCATATCATTATTTCAACATGAATTTAATATTTTAAAGCCTAAAATCACATGTCTGTCATCACGCAATAATTTCAGGTAGGGTTTATTATTTTTTTTAACACGATGTTTTAAAAGTGCAAAGTTTTTGACTTATTTTATTTTTTACGACGTCGTTTCTCCTTGCATTGATTTCTTCGCGACGTTTCCATTCACGATGTTTTTACCTGTAACCTATTACATGGATTGATGCAAAATTCTTTCAACCTGTTAAGATAGCTTCATATTGATAACTAGGAACGCTACTAACATAGCCGCTGACGCCCTTTTATGTAATTTCTTATTTTCCGCATAAATGCATACCTGCGTATCTGAATTATATTCAATAAGAAATATAATAGAAATACCTGAGAATTTAGAAGTTTAGAGACATCTGGATTCAGATAGTACATAACACCTTGTCCAGCTCCTGGTAGGAAAGCTCCTCTAAATAATAAGATAGTCAAGATGACATACGGAGCAGTGGCAGTTACCCATACAACCTATGCAAATAAAATTAATTATTGCAGAATCTGTACTATGTTGTTTAACTTACGCAAATTAATTAAATATCGTTGATTATCTATAGATTTTACGATCCATTATCTGAATAACTGAATTTTATTTAGAATCTTAAAATTAAAATAAAATATTTTTAAGGCAATCAGTTAAGAATGCTAGCATGACATAAGAATGATTCTAAGCTTAAAATATAAACACATCTTTTCAAGGAAATCAGTTTGGAATGCTAGCATAATTATAAATGAATGCAAATAATATTTAAACATTCTCTTATTGAAATTCGTAGAAATATTCATTTGACTAAAATATTCAATAATTTTTCTACTAAAAAAAAAGGATCAAAGAACGTCAATATCGTAGACATGAGTAGTATACCCTCAGCTTATGTGGCGTTATAGAAAGGGGGCGGGGCTTATGGCATTACCAGAAGTTCCGCCGTTTTGGATCACGTGCCGTCAATCGCCATTTTTGATCACGTAGTCTTCGTTCTCCATCATGAATAGCTCACATTTCTCGTCATGTGTTACGTCTTAAACTGCCGTCATGACTGGGAATTTTATTATGTTTTATCTAATTAGTTTAATCTGTAATTATTTCTAATCTAATTATTTTTAATCTGTAATTGTTTTTTTAGTTGATACAATTATTTCAAATCAAATTATTTTTATTTAGCTAAGATCATTATTTAAATCTCTTATTAATGAAATATGCTTGAATCTGGGTTCTCACAATGGAGTGCAGCATGAGTCACTGTCCAAGAGTGAACACGTGAAGAAAAGAAAATGGCGGATGTTATTCAAAATGGAGGACGAAGACAACTCTTTTATAGTAGGGGTTACGCTACTGACATGCATTGGAAACACTTAAAAAATTTTTCGATTTTTCTAGTTTATGAATCTATAGAATTCTCGGAATATTTTTTTATTTTTCGAATGTAATTAAATCTTCCATTTTGTCATATTTTTGGTCAGGGAAATGCGAAAATACTTGGAATGTTTGATAAAGTTATAATGTTTATTAAGATTCGTAGAAATATTTATGACATTTTTTAAAAAAGGTGTCTTGTTAAATAAGAACATTTAATTCGGGTGAAGACTGATTGCTAGGGAAATCTGTTTCTAATAGAGAAAATACTGGATGGAATTTACGGGAAGAATTCGTGGTAATTTGCTAAAGATCCATTATCTCTGATTACTAATCAAATAACAATAAATCTTTCAACAGGTATTATGTTATTTAAAGGGGCTTTAAAGATTGAAACCGTATGTCTCTGATAAGGTTTTAACTATAAAAGAGATAAAGGAGTAAATAACTATAAAGGAGATTCTGTATTCTTGGAATAATGAAAGAAAGCTCGATATAATATCCTTTATTATGCCAAAAGTGATTTCATAATACTATCAATAAATAACAAAAATAATAAAATAATTTAGCCTCTATAAGTGTAAAAGGACATTATTTGACTACAGCGATATACGAACATATTGCTTAGATCCTCATACAAAGTCTGATTGAAAAATTTCCATCATTATTTGTTTTTAAGCAAACCAACAAGAATTCTAGGATGGAACTTAAACAAGATCTTAGTCATTAATTCGTACATGTGGAAGTTTTTTAGCGTCACTAACCAGTGGAAAGTATTTGTAAACGTGCATCTCATGTTCATTGTAACTTTGGTTTTTTGAAACAAAAAACAGATAAATTATTACTGCATTTTAAACTTTTATATGGAAGGGGGAAAGAATGGTAAAATATACCAGAAAATAATAAGGATATTCATCAGGATCTTGGAAATAATGCTAGCGATGTTAGGAAAGTGGACTAGCTGACGAGATTCAAATATTGTCAACTAACAGTGGAACACAACCAATTGGTAGCACGTTCTGAACAAGGAGAAATCGAAAAGTACCTAAGAGAGTATATATTTTTAGCCACAAAAAAAAAAAAAAAAAAAAAAAAAACTGAAGCATATGGCAGATAACAGTAAACATTACTCCGATAAGTCTAACGGGAATGCAATAAGATGGCGCATTTGCATCATTTATATTAATTTATTATAATTATATTATATTATATTATAAATTATATTTTATTAGTCATTTATGTTAATTAGAAGATGGACTTAATGCAGAATAAATTAACTGAGATGATTCGTAATTTCGGTGAAATGGTTAGGAATGACAATTTTCAAAATTCAAGTTGTTTTTGTCTCCAAGATCAAGGAAAACATTGCAGGTCTGGAGGAAGGCAAGATGGAAGTTATATTGAAAGATTTTTCGAATAAAGCACGTTGTTCGACAGAAATGCTTTGCAAATGACAGAAAAGATAGTTAAGACTATTCAGCAGTTTGTCATCATTGATACGGTATTCCATAAGACACTAAATATAATAGAAACCAAAGACTGACAAATCACGCAAATGTCATCAGATTCCATTCTGTTTTATCGAAGCGTCTTTATGAGTTATTTTATCAGCTATGGTGAGCTGTCTGAATTAGGTATATTATTGTCCCACGAGGTCTTCTTTGAAAGTCACTGTAGTCGAAACTGAACAGGTAATCTGATCCTCCCGTCTAGAAATCAGACATTTTTCTTCTGGTCCTCTAACATGCGGAAGGGCATTTTTAATTCAAAACGTGGAGATAAATTTGAGTTATATTCCACGGATTTTGCAATGGATATTATGGAACCCAACATACATTAAAATGCCCGAAAGTTTGGTAGAGCTTAGGTGTAATTTAATTGTTCTCTTTAAAAATGTCAAGTAATTTAGTACGTTAACGTTGAAGATATTTATATTTTGAAATAACAGATAACATTGTAAGGCATTTATTTACATTAAGTAGTTATTTTTAGTAACCACACTGTTATTTTCCCGTCAGAACGCCAATTTTTAGTTCGCTCATGTTTAAATGAGGTAGAAAGATATGGTATTTAAAGGGAGATTTTAGTTTCGTTAGACAAAGCGTATTCCAGCTGTTGAAAGTCACGTTAGCAGTCTGTATTCGGCGTTGCTTTATTCTTGCAAATAATGCTTGTCACGCTGGTATAGGCTTGTGCCAATTTGCGCGTTAATCCTTTCTGCGTTGCCTTTGGTTTACTTACGATTTAGATTTAATTTTAATTTGAAATTCTATCTTTTGATTTGCGCCATAAATGCTAGATGGTTTTTGTGAGCACAAGAAGTGCCTTCTATTCAGTTATTTAATTTCTTAATAAAAGGGTCTTTTACACACTTCTTACGTTCTGTTGTTTATCTAGATATAACGACAAGTCACTTCAGTATCTGCAAGAGTCTTGACTTTATGTATAATACCTAAAAGAGTGAGATTCTACAACACAATGACAGGCATTTTCTCAAAAATGCATTTATGAGCAGAATTTCTCATAAATGTAGTTCTTTGAATACTTGAAGTGGTTTATTTATAAAAGGGTAGCTGAGCTACCATATAATATTGCCAAAACTAGTACCGTAAGAAAGTAAAATTTTTTAAAGGAAAATATTGAGAAGTTAGAATATAGTTGGTTTTAGAACTAAATAAAATTTGAAAATGAAGATCACGGAATATCTAAAAATCAGAAATCTAAGGAAACTGAGCGATATGAATATAGCTAAACATGCACTCAGTAGAATTAATATTAAATATGTAATTAACTGTCAAAAAGTTGACAGTGGTTACGACTTCTAAACAGATCAATTTGCCATACTGATAGTTTCATATTGAACTATTTAGTATAAAATATATCATCTGAGCAGCGGATCAAGGACTGGTTCATTATAATACCTCGGAGTAAGGAACTTGTCATGACTAAGCTGCATTTAAATTATAATCATACAATAATCTTAATCTTCCTAGAATTTAAATACCAAAATGAATAAATACCAAAATGAAACATTACCTTTCCTGATGACTTGACACCTTTGAAGAGTGCGAAGTAAAGAATGACGAAGACGGAGAAAACGCACAGCACTAGCTGCCATTTGGGTGCTCCGAGGTCATCAAATCCCTTGCTCAAGTGTAATTCTAAAACTCCTCGGCTGTGGGAAGAAGTGGAAGATTATTTTTGAAAATACTCTGACCTGTTCATTAAAACCAATCAAAAATAACCTGCATCAACAGGATAAAATACTCTTTATTGAAATCGTTATAATTTTATTGCAACTAATGACAAAGTTACAGTATTTTTTTAAAAGAAGCCCGATTGTCCCAAATTACAATATATCAAAGTTATTTTGCTTTAAAGGCGTTGTAATGATGCAGATATCTACTACAAATTCTTATAGGGCAATATTTAGGATAAAAGATAAAGGTTTTTTTCAAGTATAAACAATTCTGAAAACATGTATCGAAACCGTATACGTTTTAAGAATGATATATAAAGTCCAAATATGTTATGTAAGATTCCAAACTTTGAATGTTACTGCAATGTAAGTTCAAAATGATAGAAGCGTAAACTTACGAAGGGTTGAATTTCATGTAGTTCCATGTCATGTAATATTTGAATTCCATGAAGTCAGAAATGAAACTTATACATATATTACCTGCTTATTACCTTTGTACTCTTTTTGTAGCATGAGTAATAATTTTCTCCTTTTAATAAATTCAGTAATCCTAGGTGATCGTATCAGAGTAACCATGTAATATTTAATAATTAAATTTGTGAAGTAATACGACTGATAAATATAATTTAATAACAATATTAATTTCCTTTATTATTCCAAATAAAGTTTAACAGATGACTCCTTTCTTGGAATTTACAATACAGCCTCCACTCGGGCTTGAACTCAGGAAACTAAGAAATAAGACTTAACTAATCTTAACTAAAAAGATATAGCCGAAGCTAACAAGATTCTAAGAAATTTGGCCACTTAGCACTAACTAACGGAGAAGCTATCAAGAGCCTAAAATACGGCCCAGCGTAATAATAGCTTGGGAGAGAATATCCCTAAAAGGCAAATGCGCGCTGAACAGATTCTCAGGCTGTCTAACGAAGTCAGTAGAACTTCGCAGTTAAATACTCTTTCTCCTCATTTGCATTCAACCGCGATTCTGAAAATAAGTTCTGGCCGACGTTGTAAGCTGAAATTAGGGAAAGATAGTAAAGTAACTTTAATTTAAAATTAACTGTCCGAAAAATTAAGATAAACCTTACAGTTATAAGAATGCCATATTGGAGAGTAGACACAACATGGGCTGAAAATGGTTAATTTGACTATTTGTTTGTGAGCGCTTCTTTAGGAGTATTCTGAAAGCAGAAGTTTTTAAAAAAATATGCAGGTTTAAGGATTTGAAGTATAGAATTTTAGAGATGTTCAAATAATTGCAGCCATGCTGCTTCATGTAGCAAGTAGCTTACGTAAAAGTTTAACATGATGGTATGGAATGAAATACAAATAACTTTTGTATTTCATTAACCATTAAAAAGAAAAACATCTTCGATTACTCAAGTTGTATTTACTTTATGGTACAGCAATACCCACTTTATAAATATTTATGGAATTTACAGAAACATCTAGTTCTCTGTCCTATTGCCATTGTCAACTGTTTGCACATTGTTGGCTCCGCAATGAGGAAAGGAATGAGTCATGCATATCACAAATTGCAATTTTATTATTTCTGCTTATGGCAACAAATACGAAACAAACTCATGTCATCGGAACTGAGTTCGGAAAGAAATTGCCAGCGTTCATTTGTTGCAACCTTTTGGCCACTGGTCGGCTTCGATGATGATGGTATTATTCTAAAAAATAAGGATATTTCAGAAAGTGCAAATTTTATATTAAGACAGTGGGACAGAAAGTTTCAAGGTTGAATATGGAGCATAAAAAGGTTAAAAATTTTCATTTTTTCTATTAAATTATATCATAAGTAAATACTTTTTAATGTTAACATACACTGCCAAAACCATTTAAATATTCCAATTTTGGTTTCGTTTCTATTAAATTACGTTTTCAGACGTTGCAAAGGAAAATATATTCATTATTATAATCATTATAGCACAAAGTTAAGTATTGTATTGTATTGTATTGTATGTGTGATTATGGCAAAGCCTCGAGGGCTATCTGCCTAAGGGAAAGGATGTCTTCGTGGAGGACTTTCTAAGGGAACTGGCTCGTAGCACAAATTTAAGAAAAACGTTCTGTTAATTAAAAAGAAATTAAGTGGCTTAACTTTTAGAATTAATATTGTTATTAAATTACATTTATCAGTCGTATTACGTCACAAATTTAATTATTAACATATTACATGGTTACTCTGCTACGATCACCTAGGATTACTGAATTTATTAAAATGAGAAAATTATTACTCATGCTACAAAAAGAGTACAAAGGTTAAACAAGGTAATATATGTATAAATTTCATTTCTGACTTCATGGAATTCAAATATTACATGACATGGAACTACATGAAATTCATGAAATTCTGACATGAAATTCTAAAATCAGATTCAAATATTTATCTTTTATGAGATTCAAATATTTATCTTTTATTTCTTTTAAAACAAGTATTTATTGTTCTAAGATAGGTTCAATCTCAGAAAAAGGAAAGAATATATAACTGTCTGGAAATATATAAAAAAAGATATTTCTGTCGAAGTAAATATACCTCAGATAGCGTAGAAGTAAATCTTCTTATGAAATTTTATTTCTGTCATAATAAACCATGCAGAAAATCTCCCTAGGGCTCTTCGCTGATCATTTTTTTGCTTACTGTCTTCCCTACGAGCTGAAAGTTTATGATCCGTTTACAAGAACATGCAGTGAATAAATAAATATATGATAGTAAAAAAATAATGAGCACTTTCTCTGCAAAAAGAATAAATGTTCTTTTCTTTCTTGGTGGTTTCAATTTGCGTAACAAGGGAACCTTTTCGGCCTGATTTGATGTATCGTCCATTGTTTTTCCATCTTTTAAAAGTCCCGTAAGGCAAACTTCTGACGTCACTGTAATGTCGATTCGTAAGATGGGAAATATTTTGTTTGTATACATTTGTAGGGACAGAAAAAATATTACTTCTTAGGGATTTAAAAAGCTTTTTTTTTTGAATAATTCGGTTTGTAATGATTCTGAAATAGCTAAATGGAAAAGAATGGCTACTATGTTTCTGATTCGTTGGGGTTGACAACAAAGTATTTTTTAAAGTAATTTTTTTTCAAGTTTTCAATTTCGTTCTTGAAAGTCTTAAAAACCTTGCAAAGACGTAGAAATATAGGTGCAAAATTTCCATCGTAGCAATGATCGAATAAATGCTAGAATTTTATTCTGAGCGTATAGAGATGACCCAATTTCTCAGCTCTTTTGGGAGAGTGTTGGAAGTAGGAATGTGACGGCAAACAAGTCCACAGATTTTCCAGTGGCGGAAGATCTTGAGGATTGTGGTGACTAAGAAATCATTTTGCATATGCTATATAGGATGTTTGCTAACATTAGCTATTTTAGTCGTGCGTTATTACTAGGAAAAAAAAAACTGTTCTTAAGAAGTATACGGGGTCCTTGGCTACTAGAATGTTTATGGGAGTATCTAGCGACTATTCACTGGTCTCCTTACAGCTGTATATGTCCAAAGAAGGGTTAAAGTTCCTTTCATACAGTCAAAGAAATTCTAACAGTCGGCCCCTTCTTGGGCTTATAGGAAAGCCTCTACTTGGGTTTTCACTTAAGATGAGAAAATAAGAAACGAAACCTAATTCTAACTAACTAAACTTTAGCCGAAGCTCAAGTTGGCCCTAATTAAACATCAGCGGCGAATACTAACAGGCACGTAAAACTACGGTCCTTCGTAGTAAGAGAGGTTTAAAGTAACGCGGTGGTCCGAAGGCAGAACCCATTCTGCTAAGAACTTCTGAGCTCTGCGATGGCAGTGACTGATCTTCCCCATTAAATATCGCCTCTACTTCATTTACATAAAGCATGATATTGAAATCTCATTCTGGAAGGGAGTTGTAGGTCGGAAACAAGAATTTAAGGAAAAGGGTTTTTAAAATTAAAAATAATATTAGAAAATTAAAATAATATCTACAATGTAAAGTAGGAATACTAGAACAAATAGTTAGCATTATAAAGCAATAATCATGGTAAAACGTATCACGTTTTGCTAAGCATTGGTAAGACATTCAGTTAGAAACTTTTGAAATGAATAACTTGCGTTTACTTTTATAACACTTACTTTTATAACACCGAAGATAAAACAAAAAGTTTATCTATTATGATTGGCAATATTGTCTATTTATGTTGGAAGTTGTTTCATCGAAACAGAAAGCAAAAACATTTAATTAAAATATTCTTTTTTTCCAGGTCAAAATTACTTTCGAAAAAAAAATAATGTAGAAGGAATGCAGATTTAACTTTTACATCTGAAGGAAATGCAGAACGAGTGATTTACATTATAAAACAATACACATTATGTATGTCGATACAATTAGCACTATGTTTATCTATTTCTGGCAGCACTATTTGTTCTACGAATCGTGGCTATAAATTAAACACAGCTTCAACGATCTATTGTGAGATAGCTATTGAATCTACATTATACAACTTTCAGTTCACCAAGATGTAATGAAGGACTGTCATAAAGGATAACCCTTCGTTTGAACCATATCCCAATCACGATGGGAATGAAATAAATGATCCCGATGGAAAAAAATGCGATTCTGAAGAAAAATCCCGTTGTTGCTGCCATATGAGAAGTAACTTCTTTTTGCTGGAAGATTACAACTAATCGAAGAATATCACGTTGATTTATATCAAAATATTCGCTATGATTGCTTGATATTATATTTGTATTAAATTGGTTTGATGTTAAGCTGAATATCACCTGATATGAGAATTTTTTTTTTGCTAGCGAGGTTTATTTGGTCTTTCATCTTGCTGGTAACTGATGCATAAGAGACCATTATTTTGGCCTAAACAAAACGTCATTAATGTCATGTCATCCAGTCAGCATTTCATTACGTTCTATGTTCCATTGGCAGTAAGTTGCTACGATGTCGGATTACCCGAGAAGTGCCCGTCAAACTGTAATGCGATAAATGGTTGGAAAAAGAGATAGATGACATTGGCAAAAGTGTTACTGATCGCCACTGCTGCGCCAAAACTCTCAATGACTGAGAACGGTCAGCCAAAGGCTTAATGAAGAAATGATGATCCTCTCTCGGCCGTTGCCTGCATACCATGTTCGAACATTTCTTTTCGTGCCTATGCTTTTCGAAAATCCCGTCTCTGCATATTCGTTCAACCACAATACACTAGGAACAGTACACCAGGAGGAAGAGGAACCCAGATCTGGCTAGATCGAGGCTGCCTTTAAACACTTAAACGCCCCAATCCCTAGAGGCTATCCGAGAAGGCATAACACACGGGTCAATCCATGGTGACTTAAATGTTTCTCACAGTCTGAGTCATAAGCACACGAGTCAAAGGTTTAAGGCAATGCATCCACCATAAAGAGTCATAGCTAGACATCGACCATCCCCCAGTGTTGACCAAGGGGAGACAAACCTCCAAGGACAACCTTCGAAATCTGACCATGTAGTGTTCCCACAACCAAGGAGCAGACAAGACATATGGTCCCTGCCGAGCCTGAACCTACCACCGAATAAACGATGGTTCCAGTCACTGTGAAGACTATTAATTTTCCCCCAGAAGTCGAGTCTGTCTAGGTACTGACCTAGCCAGAACGCCGGAAGTGCTCCCAAATCACAGAGACATTGAACCATGTTCACGTGGCAAACGGGAAATGAAGCACTGAGTTTGCAAAGTTTTGAAATATATGGATTAATGAGGTGGAAGCTCTTATTATTTGTTTATGTACTACCTACTTTACATATTCTGAAAAGATAAAAGCTGTAGCTACATTCCTTTATGTCATCTGTTGTTTAAGAATAACAGTGCACGATTTGTCATGCCCGAAAGAAGTAACTAGCTCTAGTATTTCCTCATCATGTTGGTATGCAGTCATTTCATGTGGTCTTTAATGTGTACTAGAAGTAAATATTTGATGCAGATAGAACTCCAAATCACGATTGTATGGAGAAAACCTGTGTGACACTTATGGCAAAGGTCCAGCCCAACTGCAATGTTGCTTTCAGAAGCTAGTTCCATCAAAGTCTCTGGTTATTATATGACATCGCTCTAGATTCCTATCAAAATTAAAGGAAATGCAGAGCTTAGTTGTTTGATTTGTAAGTTCAGTAAAAGATTTATAAACAATGTAAAAATTTCTATAAATGGGAAAATTTGCATTTGATTTGATTTATGTGAGTAATCCCTAACTAGTGGAAACTGCGGTTTGAATTTAGCACTTGATGACATATAAATATTAAAAGCTACAGAAAGGTCTTTTTCACCCCCCGGTGGATTACTTAGTAACCTCCTAGCAATGCAATATCCGAATTTCCGGTATCGCTTTGGATTTTGGATCAGCTAGTCAAACTTAACAGGCCGCCAAGAGTTTTGCATAGAATCATTTTCTGTCTCCTGTGCGTAGAATTACAACAGAGAGCGCTTAATTAGTAAATCATGGCAGTCATTCCAAAATACAAGAAATACAGACTGCCAAGACTTTTGCATAGCACCTTTTTCTGTCTCCTGTGTGTAGAATTACAGCAGAGAGAGCGTGATTAGTAAAACATGGCAGTAATTCCAAAATACAAAAAATACAGGAAGAACACGCAGAAGTCTAAGAAAAAGTCTTAATGAATAACCACTCCAAGATAGGATTATTATTCATCACTGATGGTTTTGTCACTGTCCACATACCATCGAAATGCAATGAGCCTTTTTAATATTTGGCATGCCCGAAAGAAGTAACTAGCTCTAGTATTTCATCATCATGTTGGTATGCAGTCATTTCATATGGTCTTTCATGCGTACTAGAAGTAAATGTTTGATGCAGATAGAACTCCAAATCACGATTGCATGGGGAAAAGCTGTGTGACACTTATTAAAGGCAAAAGTCCAGCCCAACTGCAATGTTGCTTGTATTAAAATTATTTATTACCTTCTTTATAAAATACGGCTTATATTACATTAGAAATGGGCTTTTTGAATAAGAGATAACGCATGAAGTTGTCAAAACCTGAAAAAGATCCGGAAGCCGGCGATACATCAGATATTAATACATAGTCCGTGAAGAGCTTGAGAACAGTGTGTAATGGAGTATAAGAATTAAGACCGTGAGACGTGGTTAGTTGCTCTTTTCCTAATTTAGACGAAATTCAGAGCAACAGTCCTTTCTAATTGCAAAATCGACGAACCCTCTTCTGGTGTAAGACATGGTATTCGCAACAATCCTTTATTTTTAAAAGAACGTGTCCCATTTGTAGGTAAGAATTTCAGACAGAGAAGACTTACTGCTCTTACTAATCTCTATGTAATTAGACGTGGCTTTACTGAACTGCATTAAGGTACTAAAAAGATATCCTGTGAAGTTTAACTTGATATTTGTTTCTACTTAAAGGCGGTAATATGCACAGAGCACTATCGTATACAGATATATTAGAAGATGAGGATGAAGAACTCATGGAATAATCAATGTATCTGCGTCTGACTCAATGTGCATGAAACATTACGAAAAAACAGCTGTACTATTGTTTTTCAATAAAAAGGGAATAAAGATACTAAGGGAATTGCTAGATATTCCCATTTTATTTAGGGCAAATAGTTGTCTTACTATCGTAACAGCTCAGGACGATCAAAATCCAATTGTAGTTGCTTCTGCTGCTTTTTGGGGATTATATTTTAAACATTCGAAATAATTCACCTTTCCGTAATGTTAAACAAACATACATAAATTTATATTAAAGGAAACTTACGTTAATATTTTTAAGATCATAATATCATGTTAGCTTTCTTAAAATTTCTTCCGCCATGCATCCGCTTTTATTGCATAGTGTATAATTTTCTAATTTTGATGCATAAGCATTACTCACTAAGCGACAAGATTTCAATACATCTTACAGGAAACATATAAATTCCAAGAAGTTATCAACCATTTTCAGGAGGATTGTTTGCTTGCTTGTTCAGTCGAATATATCAAAGAACAGAAGGGGTGCTTACCTAAGAAGCAAAATGTCTTCCTGAAGGATTTTCTTTCAGAAGGTAGATCACATTTTCGTTATGTGCGCGTAAACCCCCATGCAACAAGTCGTTTCGAAAGGATTCAAATTCTGGTAGAATTATCAATATTCAGTTGGGCTATCCATTTGGCTACTGTTGCATTCGAATTCTGTTGAGAATTTATTTTCTCTTAAAAGCATTTAACTAAATTGGCTTAAAACCATATATATTTATATGCTGTTGAATAACAAAGATTGCAATTTTTGAAAGGTAAATTGTATCAGGATATTAATTGTCTTCATAATTACTGCTCAATTAATGAATTAATTCAATTACTATAAAGTTATCAGAATAATTACCAAATTACTGAGGAAAAATAATCTAACAGCTCTAACAATCATTGAAATGAAAATCTTCTATTTTATGGATATGATTTTATTTTGAAAATTATACTCTAATCTCAAATAGAATTTGTGTTGAAACAATTTATTTAACTTTCAGTATTAAATCAAACTTTCTATAATGAAAAGTCCACAGTTCACCAAATGATTTCCTTTTCCAAATTTTTATGCTGCACCAGAGTACTTCCACTCTGCACCAGAATACTTCGGTGTCCCCCAAAATGCGGAAGTAACCTTGGCAGGAACAAACAAATAAGATTTGGCCTGAGACAGTTATGTTGATATAAAAGGATACCGAACTTTGCCATTTAGGTAGAATTATAAACGAATTAACAAGTGCAATTAATTCTGAGAAAGTACACTGCGGAATAAGAAATTTACGACGTGCGCACTTTTTCCTTTACTGTAAAAGGATCTTATTTGCGCCCATTAATATTTATCAGCGGTACTCTTTAGTCTTTCGGTTTTGCTACGTTATTACTCGATTCCTTTACTTTTTCTTATATTATTTTTTCGCTCGCCATTTCGTTTTTATATGTGACTCAATGGACAGTTATTGTTACAAAATGCAAAGATGCATGTTCTCGAAAAAGTACCCATAGTTTAATAATTTTTAAATATTAATAGTTTGAATTTTCTTCGCTATTTATTCAAATAATAAATATTTTTAAAGTAAAGACATTTAATGAATAGCATATACATGACAGATGCAGTTTACAAATTTAAATATTCAGTGAATGCAAAAGCTCAAAATTTCCGCTACCAAAAAAAGCGGAATTTATTATTAACTTGATGAACTTATATATTGATATTGCTCTTCAGGATGATATGTAGCTTATTTTAAAATCCATTTTAATGCTTAAAAAATCTTTACTATTATTATTTTTAGTCCAAATGGATTTGAGTCCCGAAGGACTATTATTTTCGTTTTGGCATTTTGCGTCGAACTCCTATAAATGTCGGTTCAATTTTCAAACTTTTGCCGCAAAATGTTAAAGTCCTGCATTATATTTGAAGAAATTAAATAATGAAAAATCTGCAAAAATGTAGGTATATTTCTTGCATTGTGATAAAACAGCGGTATCTAGAGCCATCCAATTTTGAATGACGCAATCCTACTGCGAATATGGGCATCTGAAATTCCAAATTTGAAATTTGGAATTTTTTTTCTTATCGATTTCATATTTTGTTAAACTTGAACGAATGTTTGAGTAACAACTCAACGATTTAAAAACGAGCAATGGCAACACTTTACGGGGGGGGGGAACCTTTTTATCTCCAGCGCCCCGTCGAACTGTGTATCGGAAATTCTAAAGATATGCTCATTTTAAAATTATTTTGCGACATTGCTATTGAACTAAATTTTATGGTTTAGGGGCAAAGAACATGATATTTAATAAATAAAGGTAAGACACAAAACGTTAAAAAAACGCCCCTTATGGACGTAATTTAAAATCTGAAACATTTCAGATTTTGTTTTTGTTTTTGTTTTGTTTTTAACTGTTAATAGCGAAAAATATTTGGAGATTATACAGAGTCTATTCGCACATTTTTAGATGATTTTGCTTTGCTGTAAAAAAACAACTTCTGCTTGGAATTTTTTTTTTTAACTGCAGCTATACTTTTTAAAAGTATAAATTATCGTCTGCTACTTGACAGTTTTGTTTTCATGCAGAATGTCGTATTTAAAGAAGCAGTGGGTGGAAGGCTATGTTTGCGCTCTTTACGAAGAAATTTATTCGTAATTAAAAAACATTGTGAAAGCCATAAGTTTTCGATATCTAAAGCTGCGATGGGTAACGTTGTCAACAACAAAGGGAAAACGTTAAAATTTAGCTTTAATGGAAAAATATTTCCACATACATATCCAAGGACAAAACGGAATGTTTCAAAAGTGAAATCTTTAAAGTTGAAAGAAAATACGCCAAATCAAAGGGCAATTGCAAAATCACTAAAATGCTCAGTATTAACTGCAAACGAAGTGATTAATCCCGATTTGAATCTTAAGGGGAAAAAAAACATAGTGTGCCTCGTCTTTCTCCACGACATATCGCTGAACACAGGACGCGCTGCAGAACTCTTTATGAGAAACATTTATCCGGACAGAAATGGAAAAATGCTGTCACAATGCATGAATCTTGGCTTGGTGCACTTAAATGACTGGAATATAAAGAGATCCATTTATTATCATTAAAGAGGTGAAAATAATTTTAAAGCATGGTGCAAGGAATTTAAAGAAAGTTTTTCTAAGGGATTTATGATTTTTGCTGGCTTTTCATATAACGGCAAATTAAAAATAAAGAGATTAGAGAAAAATGTTAAGATCAGCTCTACATATTATCAAAAACATATTTTATACCAAATTTCAAATATGAAATACTTCTATTTACACACAATGTGATCAATCAGTAGAATTCCATTAAAACAGAGCAAGCAGCCACACGTCAAAATCTACAGTTATTTTCTTGGAACATAATGGTTTACGAAACGGGTATCGAGGCCATATCCTTCACTCATATCCCTACTAAATCTTGTGATCTATTACAAATGTATTTTTGCGCTTCTGGACTTTTAAGCAGTTGGTTGTCCAAACGTAGACCTATGATTTCCTTAGACTTTGGAAAGCTGTTCGAGAGCAATGGGATAAAATACTTCTTTCGATAATACAAAAGGCTTTATTGTCGCGAAAATTACGATATATAAAGATAGTTAAGAATGAGGGTTATCAAACAGAACATTTAAAACTAAAAATGTTTAACTAAAATATTTCTGTAATTTCAATGAAATTCGTGTAAAAATGTACAGACCCTATATTTTAGATTTCTTTTCTCTTATCACGCATTTAGAGAATAATTTTAACACTCGAGGGGTACTCAAAAACTTTGAGATATTCACGAAGGAGAACAGCTAAAAATGAAATAGTTACCGTATCTATATTTACTATAAGCCATTAACAGTTTATGCACGATGCTGTCATGCGCTAGAGTGATTTAGAAAACAATAAAAACATTAGTTTTGTCTGATGCTTCTTAAAATATGTTCAAAAGCCGCTATGGATTCAGTAGGTAATGAAAAAAAAATATTCTCAATTCAGATCAAGGAAATATGGCGAATATTGTAGAATCAGTGATATTTTTTGTTGTAGAATTCGACAGTTCTTGCAGACATGACTAAACAGACTTAATATCTCGAATGGCTCATAAACCATAACCTGGGACTAATCTCAATACCCATTTTTCAAGCATTTCCGGCAAAGAAACATCTGCTTATTATTCCGTTATAAGTAGTGTATATCTTTGTAATCCTTTATGAGAAGACGAGATACCCACTAGAAAAGCTGCGTTTTGAAACGAAAAGCAAGTATAAAGAATGGAGTTGAAAGTTGACAATATTTCTAATTTTTAGCTTCCCTTCTGTAGGTTAGAGATATGGCAATTTTCAGTCTGAGACTTCCTACGGCAAAAAACATTTTTTTGTTGTGATTGTAGTGCATGGATTCTCTTCGCGTGTATTAGTAGTGCATGGATTCTCTTCGCGTGTACCCCAAAATTATTTATCATTTTAAAACAAATGCATTACCTAATTACTATGGCACAGAGGATTTAACTCCCAAATATGTTGTTAAATGTTTAGGGCGGCGTTTCTCAATCTGTGGGTCCTCTTGACTTGTGTCGAATGGAAAGAGAGCGACAGCGCGCTTTTACTCTGCATCAGATAAAAGAATGTCTGGAACAACAAAAGGATGATAAGAAGAATCGAGATGGTAGAATGGGATATTTCACTTAGCCGCCATCAGTCGGAGAAATAAAACCCTTCGTGAAATAAAACCCCTCTAGGAAAAGGTGAGCATCGCAAAGAACTGATACAGGCTGTTTGGATGTAATAGTACAGAAAGGAAAAAAATTGTTGCAAGTTTTTTGATATAATTTTATATAGTATCAATTTGAAGATCTCTGTGAATATATGAATTTGGGATGAACCAGGGTGCATTAATAATTTCATGAAAGGTTTTATTTTGAAAGACTTGGATCTTTTTTATGTGGGTTTTAGCGGCGTGTCCCCATACCGGATTGGCGTAAAGTAAAGTAGGTCTAAGGATGGACTTATATAAAATAAGTTTATTATTGATAGTCAGATTGCTATGTCTGCCGAGGAGAGTACGCATAGTAGTTACTGAGATATTGAATTTCCTGACAGTTTCGTGTAAATGTTGCTGAAAAGGGAGTTTTTGGTAAATCTTCGGATTATGGTAACTTGGCGATTTTTTGGCGACCAACCCTGCTACAGCAACCTGCTAGTTTTTTTTTGGACGCCATTTTGTTTTCCCGAAGTAAAAGATTTTTTTTTTTTTTTTTTTTTTTTTTTTTTTTTTACTCAACGTTTTTTCCAACAATCTGCTAGCCGAATTACGCTTATGCTCGAACTTCTATGGAACAAAAGTGCTTAATTATGACGAAAATTAGGTTCGAAATTGGGAGAAAGTGCAGAATCATCGCCCACTGCTTCGCGCGTTTTTAAGAATTGCACATACACGGTATCTACGTCGACATATTTTCACTTAAAAATGTATGTACACGTCGGCATATCCATGCACACGTCGACATATTTTCACTTAAAAAATCCCAGAATTGCACAAAAAATGGCATTGCGTACACTCTTGACTTTATTCATGTACACATCGACCTATTTTCAATTAAAAAGTCAAAGAAAATTGACACAAATCCAATTCTTCTTACTCTTGTAAAAAGAGACAACAAATAAGTGGGCGATTCTGCACTTTAGCAGCGAAATTGTTTCTTATTAGCTAAAATCACGATTGCAATTTTCCGAAAAATGTTACATTACATGTCTCATGATCTCTCATTTCTCTGAGACAAAATAATCTGTGATTCGAACTGCGTACTTCTCAGATTATTGCTGAAGTCCTGGCTAGTAACCTTTATTGCCTTACCAAAATGTCGCCAAACTACCTGTTACCACATTCCAAAGATTAGCCGAGTTTTTTGTTAAGTGTGACTCCGAGATACTTCACTTGATCCGTCCACTGTATATTGTCGTCAAAGAAGATGGGATTAGGCGGAAGCAAGTTTGTTTGTCCTTTTCTGAAAATAATGGCTTTGTTTTTGTCAGTGTTAACGGCAATTCTCCACAGCGTCATCCAGTTTTCAAGGAGCTCCAAAAAATTTTGTAGAAAATTTTGTACAGTATTGATGGTTGAAGCTTGAGTTAGGATAGCGGTATAGTCAGCAAATAAGACGATAGTAATATGAGATTCTTTGGGAATATCTTGAGTATAAATATTTGTATAGAAAAGGAGAGGGAAAGGAGCCTTGAGGGACACCTGCAGTAATATTTCTCGCAGTTCAGAGGGTGTTTCCAATTTTGACAACAAAAGTGCGATTTTTGAGGTAAGAGGCAATAAGTAAAATAAAGTGGTTCGGAAAATTGAGCTGAATTAGTTTGAATATAAGTCCTTGGTGCCACACTCTGTCAAAGGCTTTGGCAATATCTAAGAAAATTGCGCCGGTAGGAAATTTGCAATGGAATCTATCAGTAATGTAATTGATAACACGGAGAAGCTGATGATTGGTGCTGTGCAGATGTCTGAATCCAAATTGTTCACCAGGAATATAAGAGCTAGGAGGTATGATTCGATTAATATAAAACAGAATAAATTTTTCAGCAATTTTAGAAATTTGACTAAGTAAACTGATAGGCCATAATTTTGAGGAAAAGTAGAACTTTGATGAGGCTTAGGGAAGACAACAACAACTGCATGTTTCCATACTTTTGGGAAGTAAGAGAGCTTGATAACTGAGTTAATTATTTTAGTTAAGCACGTAATAGCATTAACTGGAAGATGCTTGAGTGCTTTGGAAGAAATGCCATCACAACCAGCAGCTTTTTTAGTTTTTAAAGAGCTAATAAAATCCGCAACAATCCTCGGAGAAGCGAGAAAGGTGAAGTTAAGTGGTCCAGGGCTATTAAGGAAAAAAGATACTGTGACTTTGGTGATATGATCATTATCACATGGGGAAGCATTGGAATTAAAGATATCTTCATAGGACTGCTCTTGTGGTCCTCCTAAATTTAGAAAAAGGTTCTGCTATTTGTAAACGAAATTAACTAAAAAAAATTTACATAATTTGTTACTGATTATATGTGACTAAGTACTATATTGGCATACCTTCCAGATATATTCTCAAAACTAAGGTAGTTAAATTTCTTTCTATAAGGTAATCCTCTGACTGTTCTCAGCGCTCACGAGAAATAAAACTACCGAAAATTCAAGTGTTTCTATTCTTTTTAAGCCGACCGACTAAAGTCAGACTTCATTAAATTGGTGTCACAAGCTCAGCACCAGGGAAGCCGTTGATATCGAAAAGGAAAATACAATTCATTCAATTATGTTTATTTTTGCAATAATAGTAATGATAATTATTACTTTTATGTTTAAAGTTTAAAGCGTGCTGTAATTTTTCTTTCAATAACATTTATTTTATTATTCACCAAGAAAGAATCTTCTAAAATGAAAATACCACTGACTCGAACCGTCTTTTTAATACACACATTTTAGCTGATTTTGACCAGCAGAAGAAAAGGTTGCTGACATCTGCCTTTGGCTCATGCACAGTTATCACTGGAAACAAATATTTTATTTGCGGTACAAGTGACAACAGCTGTATCTTTGGATTCCAGATATTCGCTGGATTAATTTCAAATATTTTATTCTTTATAATGAATGTTAATAGTTGAAAATGAAACGAAGAAAAGGGAAATATATTAAACTGAATTAAAATATACGAATGTGGAAAATATTGGAATTTAGTGAGTCAACGATAGCACAATTTTGCTTAGAACGGAAGATTATCAAGATAAAATTGCACTAATAGTTAACATTTTAGTTTAGATTTTTCTCTCATTTTCAACTCAACGCATTCCAGAAAAACAAAAGTTTAGTTAAAATTTACCGCATCGCAGTGCACTTTAAGGTAATAATCAGCAGTTGGCAGTTAATTTGAAGTTATGCGGAGAAAGTTCTGTAAGAAAATAAGTAGGAAAAAATAAAATAAAATAAATAAAGATCTCTAGAAGACATGAAAAATAAGTAGAGTACAAATAGAAAGCTTACTTTAGTTTTGACGCAGGTTAATAGTTATGGAAAATATCTCAGACAATTGTTTTTCTTCAAATTCTTTAATTTACAGTTTTAGTCTCCAAAAATTATATTCAACTGAAACAAAATCTATAAAAAAACTAAGTGTCTGATTTAATGTAAAGGGAAACTCATATCTTCTCAGAATAAGAGGAACTGAAAGAGGACAACAATGGTTTGCAGAAATTCCGAAGTTTTAAGATCTGTCAACTATGAATCGACAGATCAAGTTAATTTCGTGGTTAAAGCGAAAGGCTAGTTCAGAAATAAAATATGCCTTTTCTTTTTAATATTAAATTTCCTTAACTTTGTTTCACTTGTCCTAGTTTAAGTATCAGTATCATTTGAAAACTAAATTTACCTGGATACAAAAGTAGATGTGATGGAATGGTAATCTTTTATAAATCTATGTAAAATATATCAAACACATACTCGAAAAATTCTAGGGCAGGACTGGTCCGATTGTTTGGTACAACAGTGGAATTTCCCAGGGACGATATGTTAGTGGAACCGTTAAGTCCTCCCCAACAACGTTCGGTATTCCATTCATTGCCACATCTTATCCAGGGCAGCTCTGACGTCATGGAAGAAACCATGAAATAAATTGTCCATCCAATGATCACGTTGTAGTAGAAGGAAACATACCACGAGATCAGAACAGCGCAGAAACCCACGCCTGCAAACAGAAGAATAAAATGCATCATTATTATATTAGCAATAAAAAACAAAACAAAACTGAACTTAAAACTGAAAAGTGCGACAGGTTACAGGTTGAGGTATAGGGAACACTCGTTAGTCACCAAGGGTCAGCAAGTCACGTTATCATGGGTAACCATGGGTCATGTCCCCACATGCTAGAATAAAAAATTTGATGTGTACACCACACGACTTCCTTGTACGGAATATTAAATTATACGCATTTTTTCTTGCATTTCATTTAAACTCATTGGATTGAATTAAATCTACTTTGTCGATAGCGCATAAACCACAATAGAATAAATGCACTCTTTAAAATTCACTATATTTGTTAACCATAGTGACACTCTGGCGCTAGGATCACTTAACAGCGTTATATTTCGTTCCTTTTATAACTCAGTATGCACACAATATATATCATTTGAAGAATTATCTAATCGTTGCCACATGTTCTATTCAAATACTATAATAAATCTAGAACACTGTATAAAAGAAATTAAGCAAACAAAACAAAAAAGAAACAGTTTTCACAGACGATTTAGTATTTCTCATTCAAGTAATTCAATTCTCACTTTGCGACAATTCAAAAATACATAATAACTCAAAATATCTGTATTAAAAATTACGACGTAAATCTTAAACACTTATTTCCTCCAAAACATTCCAGAAAGGTTTAAGCATGATTTAATTCTCAATAATAAATGAAAGCGTTATCTTTGTTGTTGCGAAGCTCTCTAGATTGGCAAGAAATTTACTATTCTGCTGTTTCAAATGTAAACAAACATGTCCGCCATGTTATTTAAAAATTAGGCTTAACCGCACTTAAATGGCTTTTAAATTGCTGATAATTGTACAAATATCGCTTTACCCGTTAAGGTATAAAAACCTTAACCGGAAGATAAGAACAACTTAATTCAATCATTTTTAAAGCAAAAAATGCACAATTTACAAACATATAAAAGTAAAGAAACTGAGATCACTGAGCCGAGTAACAGAGTGGATATATACATATATATATATATAGATATATTTATTTATATACTTTTGGTGCGGCAGATTCCAACCAGAATACGAGGTGCACATCTACATGTTATAGCAGTCCTACATACAAAATTTCAAAGTTTTGAGTTTACTCGTTTTTGAGTTATGTGAGATACGTACGTATGTACATACGCACAGTTGCCATGAATAATTCTCTTAAGGATTCATTTAAAAACTTTTTTTTGGAAAAGACTCCTTTATTCTGTTCTTACGTGCAGATGTCAATCAAAAACATCCGTTAAATTGTATTCGATAGCCCTCAAAATAGATACTTTCGTTGAAATATGATGCCTGAAACTTTTTCTGATTACAATACTTCCTTTTTACTTCGTAAAAGGAAGTAAAAAAAAAGTGTCCTTATTTTATTGAAATTTGAAACCAAAAATTTTGATAATGTTAAGAAACGGAGTTTAATTGTTGCAAAATTATTTCGTTAAAAATTATAATTGCGAAGTCTTAAATCTTCCTATTATGCCCACATCCTTCTATATGATAAATGGGAAATCCTATAGCAGTCCTACATCTACGCTAAATTTTTTACTTATTAACGATAGAAAAGACATTTTAAAAATAAATCTTTGGATTCCGCTTTCGAGGTTCACTATGGGCCACGTACCTACATACTAGCAATCTAACACAAAAGACAACCCCACTGAAACACACGCCGTCACCTAGGGCGGTAGGCAAAGTCATCCCACATGGTCTAGTAAGACCGAAGGACCATCTCCTCTATGTCACATTTAGCAACGCAACCTTCAGTTGGAATGCAAGGTAATCACTTACTTTATAGTATTTCCTACATTTGGTATAGGTTACACAATTTGGTGCGTTCGTTTACATAAAATATTCACCCCCCCCCAAATTTGACTTCTTGTTAAAAATTGTTGCTTAGTCTGGACGTTATTTGATCATATTCACTTGCATGAGGACTGCATAATATGCACTTGAAGTTAATCTCATAAATTACATTCAAAATATGAATCATATTTAAATAAAAAACCGAGAACATAAAACAGCCCTAACAAAACACAGGTAATAATTCTTATAACAATTCTAATAATCATAATAAGTGCATAGTTATTTCTAACAATTATACTGCATCGTAATTCCATAATAACGACATATTCACATACCGGTTTTTGTTATATATTCAAGCTAAGTAATCTTATGCAATATAAACTAAACAAATCATAAGAATCTCATGCAAAATATTACAAATGATACTGAACACAAATAAATAAAATGACAGTTGAAACTACATCAGGAATCCAGATGAACAAGTATATAAAAAAATTCTTATTGTTACGGATCGAATGAAACACTTCAAAGTTCTGAAATTTTCACAGAAATACTCGTACAGGTGTTCACAGTATCGCAGAGTACAATCAATTCTTAGTACTTCAAACTATTAAGAACATTAAACACAACGCAATGCAAAGCGTGCCTAAAGAGAAAGCTAACCCTGAGATATCTCAGTTCACACTGAACTAACAATAACTGAGAGCAGATGCTTTCTCTGGTCTTATGTAGTTTTCAAGCGGCCGCCGAGATATTTCTAGTACTTTCTGCTTCTCGAAATTTCTGGAAAGCAATATTACGGTTGCAGCTAATATAGTGATCAATTACATTTATTAATTACTGTGATATAACGACTGGACCAAAATGCCGCCAAATTGTCGCCAAGTTTGGCGGCTTTTGATGCTTTCTATCCAAATTAACGAGATACCCATTCACTCAATGTTAAATGGATTTGCCCCTGTATTCTTACTTTTCCTGCATAGCTTATCTCTTTAAATTTTTAATGTTACATTACGCAGCAAAATACAATAATTTAACATATGATTGCCCTAACATCTATGTGCAAAGTTCGTAACAGTATGATCTTAACTATTTGAATTTGTTCATTTATATAATTTTGTATAATAAATAATACGAGATAGTTTTACAATCATAAATAACGATTATTGAAACAATTCTAATAAGAACAGCCCACCAGCGGCCGAGCGGTAAAGACGCTGAACACTGGTAGTTCGGTCTGAGGTTCGAATCCCGCGAACGGGCTGGCTGCATGGGCGTTTTCGTGGTTTTCCCCATGTGTAACGTGTATACGAGCCAGTTTCCCTTAGAAAGTCCTCCACGAAAGGCATCCCTCCCTTTAGGCAGATAGCCCTCGTGTGCTTTGCCATAATTAAATACACCAACACACTAATAAGAACAAATTATTAATATTCAAATACTTCCAATAGTTACATATAATTATATCGTAATTTCATTCAGTTGAATATTTGATGCAGTTTAGTATAGTTGCTGGATATTGCTGAAACTAAAAGATGAATTGCGTTTAGTTAGTGCGATAGGAATACAAAATCAGTCACCATATTTATGATTAATTTTAGTTCGAGAAAGCTCTTCAAGTGAAAAATGAAAGAGCAGAATCAGCAAGCAAATTCAGCGGGGATTCAGAAAAACAGAACGATTTAGAAGGGGAATGATATGGATAATAAATTCGAATTATCGAAATAATTTTAATTAGTGACATGGATTGCAAAAGGCATCATAACACAACTGAAATACATTACAAGCAAGTTGCGATTATGAACAATGTAAATGAAAAAAAAAAGAATATATAGAATAGAAGTATAACTTTAATTGCATATCAAAATAATGTATCTTTATATATTTATCAAAGTTGCTTTTAAAGACTAACTTTTGTCTCTTAGAACATACTTGACTGAAATTAAAACTTTATATGAATGATGTTAATAAGTACTCACCCATTTGCATCAAGGCTGTATGGCAAGTTATAAGCGACAAGAAATGACAAAAATATGCAAAGCATGTTAGCAAATATTTTCTTTACAAAAGCAATTACTAAGTGTTATCATCTTCAAAATATCAGACTACTTTGGGGGTTTTAATCATTCCATTGCTAGAGTCTACAATTATTGTCTAAAGAACATGTAGGTTTTTCTTCCAGCTTTTTTCTAAGTATGCATAATGACGACATGTTCATATACCAATTTTTGATATGCACTCAATCTAAGTAATCTTACTTGAATTATGTGTCGAATGTATATTTTTAAGTATAACACGATTCTTTACTGTTACTGTGTGTTATTTAACAGCATACTATCTTTCCAAAAGTATTCACTTAACGAGATGAACTTAATTAAAATATTACATACCTAAAAGATCTAAGTTAGCTCTTTGTTCTTTTCCTACACTCGTCCGGATTTGACGTCATTATCTTATAAGGTATTTCTCTCGCCTTAATAGCATGCCTTCGTGGTGTAGTTGTTCTGCACGCTGTGCCGGTATTCCAGAGGTCCGTGGTTCGATTCCCGGCATAGGCGTAGCTAACTTTTCATCTTGTCTGCTTTCAAAAAATGCTTAAAGTCTCTACAGTGGCGTCCGAACTAAAAAGGTTGTGGATGATGACTTTCCACTCCGAGGATTTGGCGATTGGTCCCCTAAAAACCCCAGTCACACTTTAAAAGGGGGAGCATATAAGGCATTTCTCCCACCTTCATAGCGTGCCTTCGTGGTGTAGTGGTTCTGCACGCTGGGCCGGTATTCCAGAGGTCCGTGGTTCGATTCCCAGCGAAGTTGTAAATGAAATGTTGCTCTTGTTGCTCTAAATGTTGCTCTTAGATATAAACTATCCCATTTCTTAGGAAGTCAGCATCCTCTCCTGCATTTTTTGTTATTGATACACATGAAGTACAATAGCGGTGCAATGAATAAATGAAGATTTTTGGATATTGTCCAGGACTGACCCGATTCAAATCCCTTCTAAACAGTCAGCTGCTGAGGTCAAGATAATGTTGTTTAGAAATTGAATGTAAAGCTGTGATTTATAAGTAGAGTGAACTGCAAGCTGAGAAGTTGTTTACCGGCAAAATACTATGCTCGAAAACTTTAAATGCGAAACCTGTTAACTTTACAATTAATTCATGAAATTACGTTTATATTGAATCAGACGTATTTGGCGCAGTAAATTATATTTCCTTACCTATTTCATTACCTAATTCGTGTTAAACTTTATCGGTTAAACATTAGTTTTCTAGCTAATGTTTATTAGTTATAAATTAATGTTAATATTTGTGTTCATATTATTGATTTTTTGTTTTCTCTTGTACTTTTATGGCATTATAAATTGGTTTTATTTATTTACTTACTTATATTGTATATTTTACGCAATTATTTTATTATGTACTTTTTGTTTAACTGAATTTATGACCACGTATTTTGTTTGTATTTTCTCATTTCCCGTACTGCATTTTTATCTTGGTAATCTTGAATCGATCTTGGTTTTAAATTGCGAATATAGCTCATTTGGAAGCTGAGGTATAGGCAGAAACTCTCGTGAACAGCCTTGGCGACATTTACCAATTTCCCTGCAACCAGTAGGACTGGGCAATGGATGAATGCGGCTGCGTCTGGAGCCATCAGTCAGTTAGCTCAAGGAATTCATTCGGTCAATTCAGAAGTGTGAGATTGCTCCAATCGCGCAGTCTTCAATTTTTCCAGCTTGTGAGGAACTTAAGGGAAAATATCACAATACTTCCCTATCTATCGTAAAGCCTGATTTTTTTTATATCCCAAGCTCAAAAATAACATCAGAGGTTGCTCAAAACACACATCACATTTGGGACAGATCCACGCAACTGAGTTGAGGAACTTGAACAGCATCTCAAATGATCACTTCTTTCAATGCTATGAAGAGCGGGGAGCTGTGATGAAATTTCTGTATTCGATCAGAATATGGAATTTTAAGGTGAAAAACTACAGATGTCTTCCTGGTCAATAAAAGAATATAATTTCTATTAGTTATTACTTTTGGGACAGCTTGCGTATATTATTACCTAATGGTTAATGATTTAAGTTAATAATTAATTGCAGAACAATACAACGTAATTGTAAATAATAAGTATAGCATAAAAATGCATCAGAGCTCAATAAAGGTAACGTCATCAACTTCCGTTAAGCAAAGCATCAGTTAAATTCTTAATTTAATTTTTTTTGTGGGGGAACGTTTTTGATTAACATAGATTTTGAATAAAATTCTATCAATTTTCAAAGAGATTTGATATAAGTCTCTCTTTGTTTAGAGACAAAAAAACTGCTTAACTTAAAACTGCTTAAACTGCTCGAAATCTAGACCAGTTTAAGGCTGTTTATTTGCCTAATTTTAATTTTTATACTGATTATTTCTTTTCTATTTAAGTTTGAAATATTGTACGAAATGTCAAGCATTCTTATAATATAATTAATTATCTTAACAAACAAGTTTTATAATTTATAGTTTTATTTTAATGCTTAAAGTAAGTTAAACTTTAGATGATAGCAGAGGAATTACTTTGATGGTGCAAATTTTAAGCATATCTGTGTTTAATTATTAATATTGTTATAGTTAACTGTATTAATAATTGTAAAACGAGTATGTGGGGGAAAAGGTGACTTCAAGGTGTGTCAGATTTTATAAATTTTCAATAAAAATTATTTCAGCACTAAGGTTTTGTAATTCGAATTTACTTGCGATGATGGCAAGTCACAACAATGTTGAACATTTAATTCCTTTTGTATTTTGTACAATAACCAGATCTTGCCACTGTATTTCCTGAATGAAACTTTCTATTTCTATGAAATTGTTAGCGTTTCGTTTTCCATATGTATACCGGTTTAGTCCCATTCGCATAATTGCTTCTCAGTGCGTGGCTTTTGTGTTATATAGTGAATTAAATTCTTTTAATGACAGTAATTTAAAAAAAAAAAATAAACTGAAAAAATTCGCAAAAGTTACAATAATATCTTTCATAATCAATTTTTGTTAAATTCATTGATTTGATTTTTTTACCTTAAACAAAAGCTTTACTCCTTAATTAAAAGTTTCCACAAATTCTCTGAATGCATTGA
Source organism: Stegodyphus dumicola (assembly GCF_044657685.1). NCBI lineage: Eukaryota > Metazoa > Arthropoda > Arachnida > Araneae > Eresidae > Stegodyphus > Stegodyphus dumicola. Next base: position 175,997,921 of record NC_140769.1, read on the forward strand.
AATAATTCCGGAAAAAGTTTTTTCATAAAAGCCAGCCTAATGATAATTGAAATTTTTAGTTGCATAGTTTCATCTTTTTTGTTTACATTTTTTAACTTCCTTATCCTTTGTCTTGGGCAAACAAAAAGATATTTTGATTTTGGGGATAATAAGCAGGATCTTTTTTAAATATCTCTTTTTCATGCCTTAATTCCCTTTTCTTACCACATTTAAATCATGATTTAAAATTTTCGTTACAATGGTGAAAAGCATCTGTTATTATAAAATAAGATAAAACAGGTAGGATAATGAAGCATTATTTAGTTTTTGAACAGAATGTGCAGTTTATTTCCTCAAATAATTAATTATTATAAAATAATGTGCTTTGTTTAATCATAATATTATTGCATTCTACGGGTTCGTGGATTTGGAGTAATTGAGGATAACACTTGATGAAGAATCAAAACACAATTTATTCACCAGTTGTTTATGTGAGTATCGTTTGCTTCATTTTATTGTTGCAAACAGCGTAAATTTCTTTTGTTTTTATTCCTTTAGTTTTGAACTCAAAATTCTAAACAACAGTTTGTGAAGTGTAGATGTTTATGTGACACTGGATCTCAGAGATCATTTATTTCAAGGGACTGTGTGAAGAAATTAGGATTACGAGTGAAAGATAATTCCATTTCTGTATCATGTCTAGGAGAATTTAGTACTATAAGTAATGGGGAAGTCGATTTAGTGTTCACTTCTCATTTTAAAAAACATATTCTTGTATCAACATCAGCGTTTGTACTGGACAAGGTGACAGATAACATTCCCTATGTATCTTTGCCATCAATCATCTTCGATAACTTCAGTGATTTACAATTAGCTGATCCATTAATTTACAAGTCACAACCAGTTGACATTTTATTTGGAGTAAATGTATTTCTGCATTTAATGACGGGAGAGATTGTCAAACGTGGTCCTGATCTACCATTTGCTCTTAATTCGAGGTTGGGATGGATAATTTCGGGTACTACAAATTTTGAACCTACAAATTTTGAGCCAGTATATGTAAATCATTTGAATGAATACAAACAAATATGTGGCAACAAGATAATTGATTGACAGAATTGTGTTTGTGACAGCCATGTAGAATGGTTCGCTTATATTGTATCAATTATTTCGCATTGCTGACACATTATTTATAATTAGTGTAATGAAATAAAAGTGAAGGAATACAGTCCATGTGTTACGTATTTATTGTTTGTGAAACATATTAAGTAAAGAACATTTATTGTTGGTCAAAAGTCTAGCCGGAGAGCTAGTGAAGATAGTGACTGTTCTAAGCGCATTGTAACAACGCAAATATGTATATAGTTGGTGAAAAATTACTCCACTTTGTGAGGTAAGTGGATTTTGAACAAAAATTCGTTTATAACTGATTTTAAGAACAATGTTGTTATACAGCATAGAAGTGTCGATTTCCTTTTAAATACAAGTTTTGAGTCAGTTAGCGATTGATGAAGGATTGAACTTTCCAAAGGCAAAGAATATAGTTTTAAGAGAATTTTATGTTGATGATATGTTAACTGGTGTAAAAGATAGTTCGGAAGGTATTGCATTGATAGACGAATTGCAACAACTGCTAAAAAGGAGTGGCTTTGAGCTTCACAAATGGTCGACAAGTGAACCGTCATTGTTAAAAACCTCTGGCTTAACAAACACAGATAGTGACAATATTCATCGTGTAATAGAAGATAAAACATTGAAAGTTCTGGGATTGGAATGGCATCCGGAACAATGATGAATTCAAATGTAATGTCGGTGTAATAGAGTATCAAAGTGTTCCGACTAAAAGGATTATTTTGTCAATCGTAGCAAAGCTATTCGATCCATTGTGGTGGATAGCTCCGTTTGTAATTCTTGCTAAAATGATCCTTCAGCAATTGTGGAAATTACAATTATAATGGGATGATCCTGTAACAGAAGAGATTGATCGAAATTGGAGAAATCTATGTAGAGAAGTTAAACTTTTGAATTCTATAAATATACCTAGGAAAATTCTGCTACCTGATTATTTTCGATGTGAACTTCACAGATTTTGTGATGCGTCTGAAAGGGGTTATGCAGCAGTTATTTATATCAAAACTTGAAATAACTCTGACATTAATGTTAAACTCGTAACAGCTAAAACTCGTGTAGCACCATTAAAATCTATTACGATTCCAAGACTGGAATTATGTGCAGCAGTGTTATAGGCACGCTTAATTCAGTCTGTAAAAGCTGCATTAGTTATAAATTTTGATTTAGTGCAAGCTTAGAGTGATTCACAAATCGTGTTGTCATGGCTAAGGTCAGATCCTAAAAAATGGCAAGTATTCGTATCCAATAGAGTTTCTGAAATACAATCCATCTTACCACCTGAGAACTGAAACACGTTGATGGAAAAGAAAATCCAGCTGATTGTGCTTCACGTGGTTTATTTCCTGTAGGACTATTATCTCATCAATTGTGGTGGAATGGTCCTTCTTGGTTAAAGTGCAGTGAGATTGACTTGTCTAAAAATATTCTTATAGATGAAGAGGCATTACCAGATACACGTAAAACAGTCTCATTTGTAGTTTCTGAACCTCTACAGGAACTTGCTATTATATCAAATATATCATCATTTCCAAAGTTGCAACGCATATTTGCTTGGATATTAAGATTCATATCGAATTCTAAAGTAGCATATCAAGAAAGAAATACGTCCTTTTTTTATCTAGTAATGAAATTCGAGCTGCAACTTTCTGTATTGTCCGAATAATACAGCGATTTCACTTTCTTTAAAGAAATTCAATGTTTGGAGTTGGGAAAGGACTTACCTACAAACAGCAACCTCCTTAGCTTGTGTCCAATTTTAGATGACAACAAAGTGTTACTTGTAGGATGAAGACTGAAAAATGCGCAACTGTCAGAAAATGAAAAACATCCAATCTTATTACCTTCAAAACACAATCTGACAGAAATCATAATTAGACACTTTCAGTCAAATATCTGCATGCATCACCAGAACTTCTTCTATCTTTAATTAGACAGCAATTTTGGATCAGAGCTACTAGATCTGCTATCTGAAAAGTAGTAAGATATTGTATCACGTATTGCAAACTTAGAGCTAAAACTGCAAGTCAAATAATGGCTGATCTAACGGAATCTAGAATAGCACAATCGCGACCATTTCATCGAACTGGAATAGATTTTTCTGGACCGTTCATGATTAAACATCGTGCAGGACGTGGACAAAAATCATTTAAATGTTATGTATGCTTATTTGTGTGTTTTGTAATCAAGGCAGTACATCTTGAAGTGGTAGAAGATTTGTCAACAGAGGCATTTTTAAGTGCATTGAAACGATTTATTGCAAGAAGAGGGAAACCATTTGAGATTTATAGTGACTGCGGTACTAACTTTAAAGGTGCAGACAAAGAAATCAGGAAATGTTTTGATAGCGCAGGTTGAGGCTTGTCTCAACTCTAGGCCATTGTGTCCAACATCGGCTGATCCAAATGGATTTAACTGCATTGGTCATTTTAATTTCCTTAACTGCCATATGTGAACCAGACCTAAATTATAGTTCCTTCAATCACTTGACAGATGGCATGTGAGACAGTTTATTTTTCAGCACTTCCGGAAAAGATGGAGTCGAGAATACCTGTCTCAGCTTCAGCAAAGACCTAAATGGCAAAAAAGTCAAAACAATTTAGAAGTCAATGACTTAGTCCTCATCAAAGAAGACAATCTTCCGCCTCTTAAATGGAGGCTAGGGAGAATTATTGCTGTTCATCCGGGCTCAGATCATAGAGTCAGAGTTGTTAGTATTAAAACTGGTCATGGTGTCATAAAACGACCAGTCGTGAAATTGTGTCCTCTTTCTATACAGACTAAAAACTATGAACTGCTTCGCATATAATATTTTGTATTATTTTTCTTATGTTTATCTTTTATTACAGACTAAGAAGTTTCAAAATGCTCCAACAGTTGAAATTCCCTGGGATTTCAACGAGGGTCAGGATGTTTATGTGAGTATCGTTTGCTTCATTTTATTGTTGCAAACAGCGTAAATTTCTTTTGTTTTTATTCCTTTAGTTTTGAACTTTATGTGTGGCAACAAGATAATTGATTGATAGAATTGTGTTTGTGATAGCCATGTAGAATGGTTCGCTTATTTTGTATAAATTATTTCGCATCGCTGACATATTATTTATAATTAGTATAATGAAATAAAAGTGAAGGAATACAGTCCACGTGTTACGTATTTATTGTTTCTGAAACATATTAAGTAAAGAACACCGGTATTACACAGGACAGTTCCAAAGACACGTTTACAGTCGTCGAAAAACTCCGATAAACATGCTGAAACACACAGCAACCAACCTTCAGGCTATAATGGTGAAGACAGCTTCACGACAAAGCACTAAAGTACAGCTCCCGACTCGGGCGATCGCTCCAAAGCTAATCTCTGAACAGCTTCGAGAATATTCCCGAGCAAACTGCTAAAAGTGCGTTCTAGAATGTTCTCGCTCCGTCTATGGCATACAGTCAATTTTGGGGTCAAATATCGCCAAAGGGGTGATTTCGAGCCAAATCTGGCAACCCTGCATTTACGGCAACTTTCTGGTAACCCTAACCCCACTTTGGAGGAATCTCACCGCAGATGGGCATTTCGCAACAATATCTTAGATATTTAATATTATTTGTAATCTCAAATATTTATTTTGATTCGAAAATCAGAGCACAAAAAAAAAAAAAAAAAAAAAAAAAAAAAAAAAAAAAAAAAAAAAAAAAAAAAAAAACCATTTTGCGTCAGAGAACAAAAGATAATGATCAACTGTTTTTACATTCAAGTATTATCTGTGTTAAATAAGCAATGCATTGCATTCTTGATTTTTGTCTCTTCTCTCTAGAGAAAGTGATGCAAAGACTGAAATTTGTTTTGCAAAGTTTATTTAAATTCTACCGTCTAACCTTTAACTGCGACTCCAATCGCTAATCTCAGCTGTAGAATAAAACGCTGTGTGGCTGTATTTATCAAACACTGTAACCATATTCTCACAGTGTCTTCTGCTGCATGTTCTGGTTTTTCCTCTTTTGAATACAGCAAGATATATATAGTTTTCAAGCCAATGTGTTTGACATTCATTAGCAGTTGGAATTTTACCGGAAACATATCTTGTATGCGAAATATATATATATGCATTTCATTATGAGCAAGATGTGATCCTTATCATCTGCAGGTAGTACATAATTTTATAAATTCGGCGTAGCAACTTTTCACAGAGCTTGTGGAGCTATTCGATTAATGGGTGCTACTTTGGTAGACGGTTGCACGGATTTTGGCGACTTTTTTTTTGGCGAGTGATACGACTTATGGTAAACCCATTGCTGGACAAGTTATTTATGGTAACCGATACTTTGTTGTCATTTTATTTAAAAGTAATGCTTTTATTACGCATAAAATCAGTGTTTTAAATATTATTTATGGCTTCTAAATATTAAAAATCAATTTAATTTTGCATTTTTATTTGAAATAAAAATTTTGCTGTTTATGATATTTTATATAATTTTATGTTGTGGAAGATGTAATCAATGACGTCACCTTACTTTAAAAGTAATTCGGTTTAATATCTATAAATTTAATCTAATGTTTTAAACATTATTTATGGCAGTTAAATATTAAAATATAATTAAATTTTGCATTTTTCAAAATGATCTTATTATGAATGATTATTTAAATAATTTTAATTGTATGCGTGATGTAATCAGCTCCCTTATTGATTACTAAATATTTGTAATTTAAAATTTTAAATTACAAAAATTTAAAATTTTATTATTCACCTTTTCGAATTCCTTAGATTTCAAAGCGAATGGATATGTCCGTTTCGAAGATGAATGTTGTTATTGGTAATTATCAAGAATTATTGGTATCGCAATAAAAAAATTGTCCTTTGAGACCATATTTTGGCCAACCTGGCTTTCCTAATCAAAGATTTATTTATAAATTGTTATAAAGGTCAGAGGAAATTTATTTTAAATTTTTAGAGGAAATCTCGCTAATTGCTTCTTCAATGAAGTGCGAGAGATGTGGATCACAGATGAAGATCGTTAGACGAGCCGATTCTGAGGACGGCCGTATATGGAATTGTAGTCACGGTGGGAGAAATAACCGCTGAAACGGTAAAAAAAATATTAGACATTGCTCCTTTTTTACCGAAAAATTTTTTTCATTGATGTCTAAATTATGATTCTGATTTTTTTTGTGGTACTTATCAATATACGACTAAAAAAATGTTAGTACTAAAAAAATGTAAGTACACATTTTTCTTTTACTTTATAATTGTATACTTCAATTTTTATTAAAAAATTAATACACTGTTTTCAAAAATTGCTGAGATATTTATTGCCACATGTTTTTAATGTTAAATAATTATATCCTATAAAATTTATTTTAATGTATTTGAATTTAAGTAATATTTTAATTCTTTTAAACGTTGGTATAATGTTTTCAATTCGATATTCAATTTAAATAATATTTTAATCCAATAAATGTTGGCGCAATGTTTTTATAGCGGTGTTTTTATTCTATTATATGAAAGTAATAATTTAACCTTACTTTAGCATTTTATACTCTTAGTAAATGTATTCATTGCCAGCCATCTTAAAAAACAATGTTTTCAACAAAAAAATTAATCCATTATTTTTAACGATATTTATTTTTTAAAAGTTTGAACACTTTACTATGCACAAAATACGTAAAAACAGCGTTTTTCAAGATGGCTGACGACTGTAAAAACCGCGCCAACAATTGCGCCAATGTAAATCACCAAAAATCCGTGCAACCGTCTACCAAAGTAGCACCCGATAATGTATTACTGTCTTTTGTAATAAATAGTTGTAGTAACATTGCTAAATGTCTTGAAATCACACATTTTGAAATTTGATGTTCGACTTTCCTATGTTCCTGATGTTTCCTTTAAGAGCATCATAATAACAGCCTAATTTTGAAGTGACTTTCAGTAAAAACATCGCGAAAGAAAATATTGCAGAGGAAACAAAGCGGGATGAAAAGAAAAAACAATTTGAAAAACTTGGAATGTTAAAAATTGCCGCTCAAATCACTATAATGTAAACAAATGGCAATTGCAATACATCAGCGTATAAAATACGAGTATTTATTAGAAATTATTAGGTTAGAAAGGTATTAGGTTAGAAAACACAACAGAAGATAAAAAAAATAGAAGTATGCATTTTATACATCAAAGAAGTGCAAAAATTTACGACAATAAATTTTTATGTTTGCTATGTCTTTTATGCTATGGTACTTTATATTACGATGTTCGGAAATTATGCAATTTTCTGAAATAATTTTTTATCATCATGTCTTGTAGGGTTTTGTTTCAAAATTCAAAAATTTGATCTCGCTTTTTGCTTTTCGTTGGTGTGTTTTCCTGTCTTGGTTTTTTCTATGGAGGTTTTGTTTACAATGCTTCCGGTAAAAAATTTTTTCTGTTGCCAGAGAAGTCGTCTCATCCAGGTACTTCAGGCTTCTATTTGTGGGGCTAAGAAATTAAGCAAGCCCAAGATTTCCGATTACTTACAAAAATATGTGTATCAGATCAAGGGGGAGAGGAAGGAAGAAAGAAAATCTGAAATTGATCGAGATTTTAGCGTCGCACCAGAGGATTTGATAAGTTTTATATGTTCCCGATGAACTTGCGTTTGCTCACGGATACTGTCTTGCTAACACAAGTGTTTTTGTCATCTTAACTTTATTCATTTTCTTAACACTTTTGCCCCATAAAATTCAACAGTAAAGTCACAAATTTTTAAAAGCTGCATGATTTTAGAAATACTGATAGAATACTAATTGCTGCCGTATATGTTTCAATTTTTCACTCTAAGTTAATTTATGAACGTTCAGTTTCCTTAGTAAAACGACTTACAAATTTTTGTTTGTCTTTTTATTGCTAACGTTTTCTATTTTTAACTATATTTTTTAAACATCACTTTGTCATTCTTACAACACACAAAACACAACAGAAAAATAAATATTACAATAAAATTACTTAAATATACATTTAATATTACAATAAAATGTTTAAAACAGCATATCTTTAGAATTCCCCTAAGTGTTGTCATTCACTTTTTTATATTCGCAATATTATTTCATTAAAAATAATACATAGCCGTAACATTTGGTAGTTACATCCTTTTACTTAAAAGTGATATCGACGTAAGAGCGACACAAAAAAAAAGTGAGGATCGAGACTAATAATAATTTCGTGCTTAAAATATGGTACCACATTACGCCGAATAATGAAAATTATGGCATTTGTCGTGAGACGCATATGTACCACAGATTAGTTTATTTAATTATGGCAATGCACTCCAGGGCTACCTGCCTAACAGGAGATATGCCGTCGCGGAGGACTTTCTAAGAGAAACTGGCTCGAATAGATGTTAAACATGGGGAAAATCATGAAAGGAGTCATGCAGCTAGTCCGTTTTCCAAGATTCGAACTCCGGATCAAACTACCAGTGTTCAGTGACTTTACCACTCAGCAGCTGGTGTGTCATCTACCAAACATGATGGATATCATTATGGAAGGGGTGGTTAAGGACGAATGTTATTTCAAACATATGATGTACATATCACATGCAAAAATGAAATATTTTAGTCCAGTCGTTTCTGATCTACATTAAAATGCTAGTTGGGGTTTGCATGAATTGCTTAGCCAGGAGACATTCCGCTGCAGTCTATTACATGCTGGATAGCTCAGCCTGATCTTCGAAGACTCTGCTTTGATTTCAACAGCTGCATTAAGACTGAACTTTAACGGAAACTGAAATGCAGGATTTCGTCAATTCTAGATGGGGATTCTACTGCTGTGCTGCCAAAGCTAGTGGTCATTTTCTCGTAATTCATACGTAAATTGTTATCTCATTATATGTATTTGAGTTCTGTGTTATCTCAGGGTGAACCTTCCGCAAATTGTGAATAAGATCCCCAAAAGGTAACATACAATAGTTTGATTATTGTTTAAAATATTACAAACAAATTTCATGATCAAGAACAGGAGAAATATGAACTATTGGCATTCACGACTTACAATCAGCTGTCGGTATCAGCGAAAGAGAAAATACTCTAAAATATTCACAGGCAATATAGCTTCACAAAAATTTTTTTCTGAAATCCTGCTGTAATCTTCATTAGGTAAAGAAATTCATATATTATTAATGCTGTCGAAACTTTCAGATATGAGGAAAATGTAAACAAAGAGATAAACTACTAGTAAGATGATTACAGGTATGAAAGCAGCAGATTGCAAGCTTAAAATTACATAGACAGCTATTCAAGTACAAGACTGCCTTGTTTAGTCGATATATTAGAGATGAGAGTTTTGTCGAAAATTATAAATAATCGAAAATAGAAGCTCAATCATCTTTAAACGTGTATCTCGAAAATAAAGCGTATAATATATATATATATATATATATATATATATAAGCATATAATATATAAAAAAAGGTATCTCGAAAATGTATTTCGGTCTCCCCCTTCCAAAAAAAAAGTCTATATATATCTTATACAGAACCTTTTTATTTTAAAGGCTAATCTCCCATGTAGACAGTCAGAAAACGTTATCTTCCGTTCTAGTCTTTCATTAAACTAACACAGAATTAGGAGAAGGTTTAAAGCAAATATTTTTATTAGAACTTTAGTCTAATAATTTACACAGCTCGTGTCATAACAGAAGATCTCTGCTGCTTGTGGGATTAATATAACATATGAATTAAAGCAACTTATAGTAGAGACATCAGGTTTTTTGAAGCAAGAGTAAATAGATAGCATAGCAAAATGAATAAATCATCAATGTCCTAGCCGCAATTTGAAATTCGAACCTTCCGATTGCTATCCGAACGTGCCAGAGCCAGATTTAGACTTGATAAGGCCCTTTATAAGTCTGTCATAATATAGTTTAATGCTATTTATAGTATATTTTAACTTTTTGGGGGGACACCAAGGAAGTGGGTGCCCTAAGCAATAGCTTGTGTAGCTCATACGTAAATCCGGCTCTGGAACATGCATCCAATTATATTACGAAGGCATGCTGAAGGGAAGAAAATATTTTCTTAACATTTTTCCTCCATTCCATTTGTTTCAGTCGCAAATCTTCTTAGCGATGAACTATCCTCTACCACATTTTAGTTTATGAGCCACAGCAAAGCAAAATCGTCTAAAAATGTGCGAATAGTTTCTGCATAATCTCCAAATATTTTTCACTATTAACAGTTAAAAACAAAACAAAACAAACAAACAAACAAAAAAATTAAAAAAATTAAAGAAAAATCTGAAATGTTTCAGATTTTAAATTACGTCCATAAGGGGCGTTTTTTTAACGTTTTGTGTCTTACCTTTATTTATTAAATATCATGTTCTTTGCACTTAAACCATAAAATTTAGTTCAATAGCAATGTCGCAAAATAAGTTTAAAATGAGCATATCTTTAAAATTTCCGATACACAGTTCGACGGGGCGCTGGAGATAAAAAGGTTCCCCCCGTAGAGTGTTGCCATTGCTCGCTTTAAATCCTTGGGTTTTTTAATCAAAAATTCGTTAAAGTTTTACAAAATATGAAATTGATAATAAAACAAATTCCAAATTTCAAATTTGGGCTTTCAGATGCCCATATTCGCAGTAAGATTACGTCATTCAAAATTGGATGGCTCTAGGTACCGTTGTTTTATGACAGTGAGAGAAACATACCTACATTTATGCAGATTCTTCATTATTTAGTTTCGTCAAATATAATGCAGGGCGATAGTATTTGGTAGCAACGATTTGAAAAGCAATACAGTCTTTTAAAGTTTTCAACGCAAAATCGTAAACCCAAAACAACAGTCTTTCAGGAACAAAGGTCCTTTGGACTAAAAATTTAAGACTTAAACACTTGATGGAGTTAAATATAACGCTTTATAATAAGGTGACCATACGATCCGAATTTTATGTCCCTGTCCCTGTTATTTTACAACTTCTGTTTTGGTCCGGAATTTACAGTATTTGTCACGAATTGTCCCGAAAAACAATACGGTGAGAACGTAAAAGTTTAAATGCCTGTATTTATTTAAGTAGTGTAGACTACAAAATGAAAATACAAGCATAAATTAAGAGACGCGCTTCATACCGACCTCATAAACTGGGTATTCGCCATCTATCGTTTATCTTAGAAAAACTGCAATGGGGTGTTCTATTTCTCATTCCTTGTATTTCTCTCCCTAGCCCTCCAACATACACGGAATTTTTTCTCATAGCTCAACAGTTGCAGTTCAGTCTTTGACTTACAGACAGCACTGCACTTTTTAATTGATATAGTAACTGGATTGTGGCTTAAATTTTAATATTTACATATATTTTTTAATTATGAATGTGTTCAACGATATATTACATGCGTTAGTATGCATCATCGCCTTACACTTTATTATACGACATCTAAAAATAATTCTTTTGTCGTTTGTTGAAATTTAATTGTAGATATATCCATCTAAAATCCCTTTTCTTTTGCACGTTTAGATAGTAAAATATTTACTAGATCGTCATTTTGATTTTGCATAAAGGTTAAAAAATTTTAAAAGATCTGTCGAAACGATGATGTATAATGACGTTTCCCATTCAACGACTTATATTTTTTATTTATCAACGGTGCATTAAATACGTGCAAAGCGTATATTTTACTGCAGTTTAATTTAATTTATTATTTATCTTTAGCATTTATGTTTTTAGTAATGGGTTAAAAAAGTATACTTACAAAAGGAATACCCGTTTATTGAAAAAAATATAAGTGATTCCGATGTACGGTGCAATACATGTTCTACAAAATTTTCAAAAAGCCATGAGGGATGTACAGATATTAAATTTCATGTAAATAGTAATAAACATAAAATGTAAATTTCTGCTGCTACATCTAGCTCGTTATTAAAGAATTTCTTCAAATAGAAGAAGATGACTGATAATTAAGAAGAATTAGCTACAGTTGAAGGCGATTTCTTATACCATACTACTATTTGCCACAACCATAGCTGTAAGTCTATGGATTGTACGTCCAAGCTGCTTCAAGTAGCATTTGAGCCTAAATTTACATGTGCGCGAACCAAAGCCGAAACAATAGTACTAAATGGTTAAGTACTTACGATTTAAGAGCTTTGCACAATGATTTGGAAAAACGTTCTTTTGTTTCAATCCTAATTGATGCCCCCAATCATAAGGAAATAAAACGTTTTCTAATACTTATTAGATTTATATATTAGAGTTATGGAGTTAGATTAAAAATTTTAGAATTTCAGTTTTTACCTGGTGAAACATCCGATATTGTCAGCAACTATCTGCCTGGAAGAAATAATTTAAAAAAAAATTTACTCGTCTTTGTGCTGATAATACGAATTCTAACTTTGGAGGAGCTGAGACACGTGGAGAAAATATTTTTGTTAAACTGAAACGAAGCCTTAACCATGGTTTAAGTGCAGTTCTGATGTGCAGCGAATATTATTCATAACACCACAAAAACATCATCTGAAGTTTCGCCAGTTGATATAGAAATAATTATTTCTAAGATATATTTTAAATCTTATACTGTTACAGTTAGAAACATTGAAAAATTTTCCTTTTCCGTAGAAACCGATTTTTCAATGATACTAGAGTATTCACGAACAAGATGGTTAGCATTACGTCTCGCCGTTGAAAGGGTATTCCAAATGTTTTTACCAATGAGGGCTTATTTTTAGTCTCAAGAAAAGTGTCCCATGCTTATTTTAAAATTCTTTCAAAATCCAGTGGCAGAAGCTTGGCTACCACTCAGGCTTTAATATTTCATAAAATTATTACATGAACTGAAAATTAAACTGCGTCTGTATTTTATGTAATTGCTTCAGCGTATGCTCTGAAAGCTTCAGTATGAAGTAACATAGAGGATAACTTTATTCCCAAAAATGTTAAACTGTAAATAAATTGAAGAGAATGGAGACGAGTCACAATACGAGGTTATTGAATTTCGAGAAACTATTGTTTCATTTTATCAGACTGCTCTTACTTATTTGGAGAAATGGACAGTTTCAGGAGATGGAAACGTACAGCTGAATGATATTAAATAAAATCCTTTCGTTGAATCCAGTTGAAACAGCCTTTTTGTTAATTAATAAAATGATACCAAATCACAAATTATTGGAAACTGATATATTTGAGGAATATGGTTTCCTTAAACAATATATCACGGAAGACAAAGTATTGGAATGGTAAAAAAAAATAAGATTTTAGACTAGTGACGAGACACAGCTTGAAGTGGACACTTCGAAGAGTATGTTAATCACCAACATAAATTTTAATAAAAACTGCACGGACTTTTATAAGAAGCTCAATAAAGAAAAATATGCTGTAAGAAATATTCACGCTTCAGAAAAATATAATGCTCATTCAAGGAAATAATTTAGAAGAATAGTAAATTTATTATTTTGTTTAAAAATGAATATTGGGTTTTGATTTATTCTTATTAAAAATATTATATATCTTTATTAAAAATAAAATAAAAATATATATTTTGTTATATATATTTTGGCCAACTTACCACCTCCACCACGATAACAATAATAATAACATAATTTATTTGTCAAAAATAGTATTTAAAAATTACATATATAATGTCTCGAATTCCGAACTTCAAAAGCTGGTCACATTATTTATAATCACCACAAAGTAGTTTCAAACTTTGAAAAGGTGCAACAAGAAAAACGTTTGAAATTCAAGCAGCTAATAACATAACCGAATGCAGCCAGCCAGCGGCAGAGCGGTAAAGTCGTTAAAACGGGTAGTTCCGACCTGGGTTTCGTTTCAGCGAACGGGCTGGCTGCATGGGCGTCTTCCCTATGTCTAATGTGTATACGAGCTAGTTTCGCTTGGAAAGTCCTCCATGAAGGCTATGCCTTTCGCTAGGCAGTGTGCTTTGCCATAATCTGTCGAACCAAACATAACCGACTGCAGGATTTCACATGAAACCTTATTTTTATTTCTTTTATTATTTTTTGGAATCGCATCCTATCGATTTAGTATTGTATTTTCCCCGCGCATAATTCTACGATACAGGATTGCCTAGGTTATATTTTATACATATGTAAACTTATCTGATAACACACAAAGATGTCTCAGCGAAGAAAGAAGTACTACTATTCGCTTCTGAAATTTAATTTTAAGATTTTTCGAAAGAAGTAATGCATAAAAAATAAGACGAAATCATTCGATGCTTCCAATTTCAAAGGCATTGCAAAGGCTCTGCATTTGTTAGCTAAGAATGAAAAGAAAAACCTATTCTCTTTCGAAATCGAATTTTATATTAAAGAGACTTCTTTTGTAAATTGCAACTGCGAAAAGCTCGAATTTAATCCATAAATAAAATCCAGCCAAACGAAAAACAGTATCTGATTTCGTAATATTTCGAAGCGAGGTACTTTTCTTTTCTGACATTTGAGCCAGTCCCTGAAAAACTGTCAGTTCAGTTTTACGAAATGGAAATAAGAATTCAAAAGCCTGAAGAAAGTAACATCAAATATTCTTTGGAAAATTTTCTGACAGTGACATTTTTTTGATTTAAGCTTAAAGACAGATGGTTCTCTGAAAAATAATCTCTCAGCGCTTTTGAAATTTAAGTTACACATTTAGATTGCTTATTAGAGCGCAAGGAAACTTATGACATTCATCTCTAATAAATTTTAAAGATATATAAATGTACTCTGCACTGATGATAGCATTAAAAATCTAAGAAAAAATTTAATACAGTGATATATTAAAAAATTGTTGATGAATATGTAGATAATTTAATTTACATGAAAGAAAAATATAATCGAATTCACGATTACATGAAAGAAAAATATAATAAAATGTTTTTATCCTAAGCTGGATCGCAGTCACGTTAGTTTATTATAAGCTTTTATTTATCGCCTAGGCGGTATAGTGGTTAGGGGAGCCTATTGCGGTACCGAAGAGCCCGGGTTCGAACCTCGGAGAAGGCATGGATGTTTGTAAATGTACAATATCTTTGCGGCATGGGGGCACCCTAAATATATGGCGTGCAAAAGTCCTCTCGTGTGGTTTGTTGGAAGGGGGAGAGGGAGGGAGACCTTCGAATCACTCCTGGGATGCTCTTTCTCAAAACTGGGGTGGAAGTAGAAGTCCAACCTCCTTGAGACTCTGACAAGCATTCTTTCATGAAATTCATGGACAAAACAACAACATAAGCTTTTATTTAGTTCACTCGTGGTGTTTAACCGTGGGAGGAATTTTATCATCGATTTTTAATCTACTTCCTGATAAGTTATCGAATTCAAATTTTGTTCAAATGCTGTTTGTCGATGACAATGCAATTTGGTGAAGCGAGTTTTTCACAATTCTATTTAGATTTTTGTTGTTTAATGTTTAAATGATTTTTCGCACATGCCTTCGTTTAAAGAACAAACTAAGCGCATCAGAATTTTACTGTTTGCTCCATGGAATGCAGCTAAAACTTGTATGAAAATTATAACGTGTAATGAAAATTGAGAATTTTTGAAACTGACGTCTATGATTTTAAAATTTGAACATCTAAAAATGTGCAGTGGAACCTCGAGTTACGAGCACCTCTCTAAACGAGAAATTCGAGATACGAGGAAAATATGAACGAAAAATTTGTCTCTGAATACGAGCATTGAATCGAGTAACGAGCTGCGAGCCAGGCTGTTGCTATGCTTGGCGTTTTTCCCGATCCGGCTCGACACGGGGAATGCTCTCGTCCGATCCCTCTGTGTTCTTTGATCTACGTGTTTGTGAGCTCGTGAGTTATTTATTTATTTTTTTTTCATTTAACGTGAAAATAATTATTTCACGATGCCTCCCAAGAAGAATGTTGCTTTAGATAGTGCTGCAAAGAAAAAGAAGGAAGCCATGGCCGTTGAAATTAAGAAGAAATCATAGACAAACATAAGCGTGGTGTAAGAGTAATGGAATTGGCAAAGAATAACGGCCGTTCAACATCGATGATCTGCACTATTCTGGAGAAGAAGGAAAAATTAAGAAGCTTTGATGTGACCAAAGGAGTTGCCGTTATTTCCAAGCCCCGCCCAAAACTCCTAGAAGATGTTTAGAAGTATGTTTGTTGTTGGTGTGGATCAACGAGAAGTGGTTAAAAGGAGATTCGGTGTCGGAAGCTATCATTTGCACTAAGGCTAAGAATATGTACTTGGACCTTCTCCGAAAAACACTAGGTACGTCGACTGAAGACGAGATGGTAATGAGATTTTTGGGGGAGCCTAACGTATTAACTGGATTACCATTATTTTCAAAGGGGAAGTTTGTTTCTAGATACGAGAAATTCGTTATACGAGCTCAATGCTGGAACGAATTAAACTCGTACCTCGAGGTTCCACTGTATTGGATATGTAAGTTTGGACATTTTAAAAGATTATAAAACAAACGTTTCGCTCTGTTTTAAAACATGAACAATAAAAAATATTAATCGAACGTTAAAATGTGCGATACACATGCACATATTTCGATTAAATTGAAGAAATAATTTTTTTTCCTGAGCTTACAATCCACTTTAAATAAAATATAACCGTGGAATTAATTTTTAATTTAATTAATTTTAATTTAACTTAAAAATTAATAATTTGTTCAATTGGAAAATGCGTCACCAGCAGAATATATTGACTTCAGAGATAGTTTTATCCTTGTGTAGCGTAAATGGAAGCCATTTCCTCCGAAGTCCTCCACAAAAGCATTTCCTTCTAAACCAATAGCTTCGCTGCGTTTTGCCATATTAATAATCTAGTCGGTGAATAAATGCATTAAAATTATTCCATTTGTTTTTGTTGTTTGAATTTATGACCAATGTACTTTATAAATTTTTCCTTATCAAGAGGCCACGCAAAAAAAAAAAAAAAAAAAAAAAAAAAAAAAAAATCTGAAATGTTTCAGATTTTAAATTACGTCCAAAGGGGCGTTTTTTAACATTTTGTGTGTTACCTTTCTTTATTAAATATCATGTTCCTCTCGCTTAAACCATAAGATCCAGTGCAACAGCAATATCGCAAAATAGTTTTAAAACGAGCATATCTTTAGAATTTCCGATACAGAGACTCACGCGCTGGAGATAAAAATGTTTTTTCTGCACAACGTTGCCATTGCTCGCTTTGAAATCCTTGAGTTTGTTAATCAAAAATTCGTCAAAGTTTTAAAAATTAGGAAATCGATCATAAAACAAATTTCAAATTTGGTCTTCCACATGCTCATATTCGTTGGAGGATTACGTTATTCAAAATTCGATGACTCTATGTACCGTTATTTTATGACAATGTGAGAAATATACATACATTTACGCAGATTTTCATTATTTAATTTCTTCAAATATAATGCAGGACTCTAACATTTTATGGCAACAGTTTGAAAAGTGAACCGACATTTATCCGTCCGACGCAAAATGCCAAAACGAAAGTAATATAGTCCTTCGGGACTCAAGTCCCTTTGGACTAAAAAAAAAAAAAAAAAAAAGCTGTTAGATGTTAGAGCAACTATCTAACGAAATTGCAATCTTTAGGTTAGATTATGCGTAAACTCTGGTCTAGAATAATTTGTCATTTTAATGTTTGGCAAAAAATTGGAATTTTATTGAATTGAACATTGTTTAATCAAATTTTTGCACAAACTTCGTAACAAAGATTGTTGCGATTGAACGTAAACAAAATATTTTGAAATCTATTAGAATAATACATTCTTTTAATTTACATCTCATTAAATGTATCCAGCATTTATTATTTTTTGAAAAAGGTGCAGAATTTCTTTTGGAAATTTCTCAGCTTTGTTCTTTTTAAATGCCACTTGTATTTATTTATATATATATACATGTTAAATTTTTATTTAAATAAAAAATAGTCATTTTTCGCTTGGTAGATAATTTTATTTCATGCATGATCTAGTTTTGTGCATCTTATAATACTTTCTAAGAACTCTAGTTCACAAGTCTTTTGAAATCCTATCCTTAATGACAAAGGGTATAATGATGATGGAAGCACTTAAGCACTTCCATCATCATTGGTATTGAACAGCATCATTGATATTGGGTTCTAGTATTGAACCTATTACTATAACAGCGTGTTTAATTTGTATTAAGGTAATGTTAAAGAAGCACTCTTAATTATAAAAATTAATTTAAAATTAAAGAAGCACTCTTAATTATAAAAATTAATTTAAAATTAAAGAAACATCTACCAATACGATGTTATTTTCTCAGTAGCAATCTATAGTTATCATCATGACTGATATGATAAATTTGCAGTAAAACTCTTTTTTTCTGTTGATGACACAGTAA
This sequence comes from Stegodyphus dumicola, assembly GCF_044657685.1. Taxonomy (NCBI): domain Eukaryota; kingdom Metazoa; phylum Arthropoda; class Arachnida; order Araneae; family Eresidae; genus Stegodyphus; species Stegodyphus dumicola. The sequence goes on from NC_140769.1 coordinate 176,016,307, forward strand.
AATTTTCAGACTATGAGATGAAAATTTACTTGCATTATTTCATCACATAATAATTAAGAGAGGGTGTCTGATTAACTGATTTACTTAATATTACTAGCCTATGAATAATTTATTTCATGTAAAACGTTAATCACAATTTCATTCTCTTTTAATACCAGCATAAAAATAAGAACCATTTCACATGAAAAACATAACTTAAATATTTGAATATAAATTTTAAATGCGATTTTGTGAACATCAAAGACTGGAATCAAATACATTATAATTTGAATCGCAGAAATCATTTTGAGAAAGGAAACAAATTTTGATTTTCAAAAACATTATAGTGGCTCACTGTTTTCGGACACGTGTATTTTTGAAATTTATTTGCATAGATCTTGAACTAAATAATGAAATACTCTTCTAATATATTATTTTTTTCTCTATTTTAAGCTATGCTTGGTACAAAATATACCTTAACTTATTTAAAACATATTAGTCGGTAACTCACATTCAGAGAACTTCGGAAATGCTGGAAACTTTCTTCAGATATTTTAACAGGTGAAAGATTTTGCCAGAATTTTTTGTTTTAAATGAAAATAGGTAGCCAAAAAGTCTTCTGCATTTCGAAATCATTCCTTGTTTAGCAAAATATATTTAAAATTCCCTGGCTAAAGTGAACATGGCAGGACGCTACAAACTAACGACAAGTTCTGTTAGAAATTTAACTTTTCATCATTTTTAAGGTGGTAAAAGTATCCCAAACATCTAAATAAGCCTTGATGTAAGCCGTTCAACTATATTTGATGTTATGTAGTTGTAATTAATTTTCGTCTCCTTGGCTACTAGAACCTTAAGGAAGTGTCTAGTGACTATTCGTTGGTCTTCTTACAACTATAAAATACAAGTCCAAAGAAGAATTGAAATACCCTTTTATTCTCTCAATAAACACCCACAGACGGCCCCTTCTCGGACTTACAGGAAAGCCTCCATTTAGCTTTAACTTAAGTTAGAAAATAAGAAGTCTCTCTAGCTAACCTTTAGCTGAAACTGTACAAAGGTAACTAAGTTGGCCCGTAATTAAACCTCACCTGCGAATATTAACAGGTACGTAACGCTGCGGCCGTACGTAGGCTTAAAGCAACGACGTGGCCCGAATGCAGAACATGCTCTACTGAAAACTTCTGAGTTCTTCTATGGAAGTGACTGAACTTCCCATTAACTACTGGTTCTACTTCCTTTACAGAAAACGTAATATTGAAATCTCATTTTGGCAGGGAGTTATAGGTGGAAAGAAATTTAAGAGAAAGGATTTTAAAATTAAAAATAACTATTAGAAAATTAAAATATTATAAAACTGTGGAAATTGCGTAGAACTGTTGAAAATACACTGAAGTCTGGACAACATTCCAAGCTAATTAGAATGAATAGAAGATTTATCCTATGAAAAATCAAGCAAAACACAAACATTAATGCTGTGAAACTTACACTGGAGTTAGAAAAACAGTTTGCAAATTAGTTTCAAGGTTTCTTCTAACCTAAGTTTCAAAGTATAGGTTAGAAGAATCATTAGAGCATATATGGGTACAATAGGCGTTCAAAGTAAGTAGGAAATTTTTTGTCAACAAAAAAGCAAGGAAAATACGGATGGCGTTCTCAAAATCTATAATAAGCAAAGATTTATCACATCAAAATAATATATTATATGATGTGTTAATTATATTTGCGAAACGGGCTACAATTGAATACATTTAGGTTCGATGGACGAATTGCTGTGTGTCAAAAGTCGAATAAAAAATTGATACTGAAATACTAATTATCTCCTTTTAGCCATAAGTGTGTAGGCATAATGTTTTGCTGCCTCTGGAATGAGAAGTATAGTTTGTATAGCAAGTAGTTGAGATAAGATAAATACATAAATATATATATTTAATGGAAATTATGAAAGCAAGTGCAATAAACTTGGAATAAAAAATGTATTCAAGTTTTGTTAGGATAACAATACTAAACATACAGCCCTAAATGGTCGCTTATGGTTATTGTACAGCTTCCTGAAATTGTCAAAATTTCTGCATATTCTCCGGACTTAAATCCTCTCGAATTTATATGGATTAAGTTCGAGAAAGAAACAAGGAAACTTGGCATTTCTTCGAAAGCTCTACTAAAAACAATTCTTACGGTAGATTAGCACAAATATAACATTCTTAAGCGAAACCAGTTACAATAAAACTCTAACTATCCGAATCAATTCGGACCGAACTCTTTTCGGATAAACAAAAATTCGGATAATTGGATTTTTTTCCGAAGAAAGGGTCTACGTACACTTTAATTAATTACTGTACGTACTGTACGTCAAAAATGGGAGAAAAAAACTATTTTTAAAGAAAAAGAGGTTTTAATTAATTAAGATGAAAAGGTAACACTTTTGCGTATATGCTATATAGCGTACTTATAAGTGCTGAAGGTCGTTGCTTGCTGAACATCTTGGTAGCCGTTACTTGCTTTAAAGGATGAACAATCTAGATTTTCACAAAGAATCGGATCCGAAATTGGGTTTCCCATAGAACGTTGCTACAACATCTACTAAATTTTTGTTTGTTGCTGCATTGATTTTCTTGAAGTACTACCATTTTCGTTTTCAAACAGTGACATGAAGTTTAAAATTGTAGGTTTGCTCCTTTAAATGTCTGAAATCGTTGATTGTCCAAAACTACGCTTCTGTCTTAATTTTTTCCTTAAGTTCTGAAAGCGATTCGGATAATCAGCGATCCGGGTAGTCAGAGTTCGGATAAATGGAGTTGTACTATAGTTGAATCCATGCCATAGCGCATGAAAAGTGCAATTTTAGCTTAAGGATATTAAAAAATTGTTTAGTGTCCCGTTAGTCTCGTAAAGTTATTTAAATTTTTTGTAAAATTGTTAAATTGTTGTTGAGTATCCCTTAATTCAAAACATTGTTTAGTGTCCCGTGTTTTTATTAAATATAACCTGTTTGTCCAAAATGGGGGAATATCTAAGTGAGTACATTGGCAGAAAGGTTTTACAATTTTTTTTTTTAACAAGAACGTTTTGAATAATTTTTTTTCCCAAAGCAAGGAGGTTATAAAATAGATGAAAAATAGTATATGTGAAAAAATAAAAGTTATTTCGCTAGTATTTAGTAATTGATATTTGCAAATAAAACTGAAAAGTATAGGTATCCGAAAATAAATGCGAGCCATTATAATATTCAGGAACCTGCGATACTTCTTATTTCGACTTCTCTACTTTTCTAAACAAAGGTATAATATCTGGTTATTTGAATTTCCATCTATTTTTACATGGATTTCTTAACAAGCACAGGTAGTCGGGTGCTAGAAATAGTTAGTACCTTTCGTAAAAATTAAGCGGCTGATTACATGCTGTCTATAACAAACTAAAAGCACAAAGCTATTTCAGTTAAAGCCAATTAATCCCCATAGCAGATCAAAACATCAACATGTTATTCCATCAGAGAATTTCTCCACAAAATCGCTTTGCTCTTATTATGCAGTTCTCAGTCCCACTTATCCCAAAATGCGTGTTTCCCAGGGAGGTAATCTCGGCTACAAATCCTCGAGATGGGCTCCGCTTTAGGGCTTAGGCATTTCTAACTCAACGGCAAGTCGCTTTCGGAATCCTGATATTTAATGGGAGTTGGTGAAGTCATTAAAGGATCTTAACTTTAATGTTGATGGCGGAGGAATTTATGGGAAAACATTGTGGACATGTTTCGGATTGCGCTAAGCTCGAAGGATTTGTTGTAACTCAAGGTCACCTTCCGATAATTAATAGAAAGTCTTCAGTTCGGTTTGGAATAGTTTCTTAAAGAAGGTTTTTACTGAAAAGTGATTATCTTCGTAACATTTGTAGACGCAGAATTTTCTGGGAAGAAGTTTTCTGTATACTTATATAAAACATTTATCAAAATATATCCAGTTATCTTCAAACAAAGTTAAATTATTAATTTGCAGATAAAGATTTCACTTAAAAGCTAGTAAAGCCATGCAAAAATTTCATACAATGTTATTTTCTGAGATGAAATTAATTCAGTCGAGAATCAAATGAAAAACCCCAAAGTCTACAAACAAATAATAGGATGACTAAGCAAAACAGTAAAAATAAAATGATGACTAATATGATGAGAATTAATAAAGAATAATATGAGGACTAAGCAATCAAAATAATTTTATCATTAAACAATCAAAACCGTTAACTGATTCTGAAAGATGTACAAGCCACCTGTTGTAAAATATATTTAGGAAGAACTCATACTTAGGAGTAACAGAACTCCTACTTAGGAAGAGTGGTTTGGGGAAGAACTGATACTTAAGAGTGAGTAACATAACATTATAAAATCAGATTTCAGTGAAAATATAAATGCAACACAAAATATAAACATAAATATATCGGTATCAATGTAGCCAGAAATTTTGCTACGAAAATAGTAAAAAAATGACTGAGGTGTCATAGAACAGCTACAGAAAATGCAGCCGAAACCTCTATCATGCAAAACCGAGTTTATCTATTTATACAAATATTATGCTGGGCAACTCGTGTATTGTTATGAACAACAAGTGCACAAACAGCGCAATCAATAACTTTCCCTTTCACCAGCGAGTACGTTAAAAGCCATTTTTTTCCCTTAGAAAACCTTCTGCGAAGTTATTCCTTCACTCCTAGGCAGATAGTCCTCGTGTGTATAATCTTAACCAAATAATCAAATCTAACACGTTCCGTGTAATCTAATATCTGCTTAGTTTAAAAGTTTTTTAAATATATTTTGTAGAATTACATTAAAAAGCATTCGAAAGATAAAATCAGCTGTTTTACTATTAAATTAAAAAGAGCTATTTTTTTAATTATAAGGCATTCGAAAGATAAAAGCAGCTAGCTATTTTATTATTAAATTAAAAACAGTTATTTTTGTCATTAAATTAAAAACAGCTGTTTTTACTTTAAAATTCATTCAAAAGATAAAAACAACTACTTTTATTATTAAATTAAAAACAGCTATTTTTGTTATTAAATTAAAAACAGTTATTTTTTACATTAAAAAGCTTTCGAAAGATAAAAAAAATTATTTTTATTATTGAAGTAAAAACCGGTGTGTTTTTATAAAATTAAAAATCTGATGTGTACACCACATGACTTCCTTGTACGGAATATTAAATTATACGCATTTTTTCTAGCATTTCATTTAAACGTTATTGGATTGAATTAAATCTACTTCGTCGATAGCGCGTAAGCCACAATAGAATAAATGCACTCTTTAAAATTCACTATATTTGTTTACCATAGTGACATTCGGGCACTAAGTTCACTTAACAGCGTTATATTTCATTCATTTTATAACTATGTGTATGTCGTAACTCATTTAAGAGACAATCGTCCTAGTGCGGCCTTTACCAATATGTTATAAGTAGGGTGTCTTTAATGATGAGTTGAATACAGTAAGATGGAAAGTACTTTTTGCACGTAGTGCAGAGTCTCTAGAAGAGAAGTAAACGTGGCCCCACGATGTGAGGATCTGCAGCTTGAGGATTTCTGCCGCTCGGCTATGCTTGTCTTGAGAGAAGCTGCAAATTAATCTTGATCTGAAAAGTTCAAAATAATCTCGATGGCTTGAAAAGCTAGACAAAGTTTCTGCATATTTGATTTAGCTGATTTAATTTTCTGAGCTATTGTGATTATTGATTTCATGAGATAAAGGGTTTTCTGATCTTTGAAAATGTTAATGATTTCTGCTAAATTTTCCTGCGGTTTTTTTTTTCTGCTTAACTTTGTCACTGTAAAGGTTTTTAGGCATTTCTTGATTAGTTTGGTCTGAAGCTTGAATGAATTCGGGGAATTTATCTTTAGTGGGAATTTCTTGTGGTTTTTCTATCTTCTCTAAATGATTGAATTTTTTTCTGTATACCTTATAACCACGATAAGAAGAAACGTGATTTTCGTGACAGTAAATTCAAGTTGGTTTTTCATCTGGTTTTAATTTACAGGTATTGGATCTGTGATTTTGTCCGCGCTTACAGCACCTGACCTTTTTAAAGCCGTTATTTTGGGAGTGCCCGAACTCCTGGCAATTGAAACATTGAATTGGGCGTTTTCTAGGTTGATATTTTTCTATTGTAATATTGAATCCGAACATATTGTTTAAATGATGAATTTTCTCTACTGCAGAATTTCTTTTTAGTTCAAGGAAAAATATAGGTAAACGGATAATTTGGTCTTCTGCTTCCTTCGTGAATTGCTTTACCTTAATTATAGGGAAGCTTCTGCGTTCTAAGTCTGCGTGAACTGCTTGCTCTGTGTAGGATATTGGGATATTCTTAAGTATAACTTTAATTGAAGAGGCTGAGGAAATTTGATAGTATGAAAAGTAATCTGTGCTTTCTGGAATTTATCAACTGTAGCTTTATAATCGGCTTCAGTGGTAGTGTAAAGGAAAATCTGTCTGGCTTTGATTGTAACTTCAAATTCGTTTTTACATATTTCTCTGAGCATTTTGTCTATTTCAGGCCAATCAACAACTAATGGGGGGATTTTCGCTTTATTTTCTGCGTTACTCTGTGTTGTAGTCGTCTGCGTTTCATCTGTAACTTCCATAGCTACGTTATTTTCGTTAAGAGCTTCAAATCTGTTATTTTGCGGAATATCTGGTTGTGGGACAGACTTGGAATTTTTCGCTGTTTCCTTTGGAGCTTGCCAATTTTTCTAATTTATTGTTTTATCATCTGTTTTAGAATTTGCGAGATTTGGGGTGTTCTGAATGCTTGCTAAAATGAACTGATTTTGTTGAATTTCTTTTTGTAACTTTGAACGCATTTCTATCGCTGGTGGGGAGGTCAACGTCTTCTTAGACTCAATAAAGTTTAATTTTCGGCAATTTAGTTTTTTAATTTGAGTGAGAGATCTTTTGGGTTAGTCGGAGACTGAGTATTAATATATTCTTGCGCGATAGCTTCTGCTAAATTAGGAAAAACGTTTCTGTGTTTGTTAACTACTGCTTCAAAATTTGAAGGGGAGGGTTTGAATTTCTTAATATTATCGGCTATTTTCTCAGGACTTCCTGCGGTTTTCTTTTCTCTGGGATTTACTTTTCTTAGTAGAAATTAGAGTAGCAATTATACTTTGAAGCGACGGGTCATCTGAAGCAATTACAGGCATCTCTTTGGATGTAGTCGATTTTCTTGAATAATTCAAATAAGTAGAATCATTATCGCTATCATAATCACTGAAAGTAGCATGCCGAGGAATTTTGCCGCTATCAGGTGGTTTGCTATTACTGGCCATACCAAGGAGAAGAAGCAAAAATGATATTTACCAAAAATCAAGAAGAGCAGTCGTCGTCGCAAGAGAGAAACTGTTCATATGATCACCAAACTGAAATCATCTGTCATTTCCTCATATTATAACTTAGAATTTCATATTATAACTCAGAATGCACAAAATTTATATCATCTGAAGAATTATCTAATCGTTGTCACATGTTCTATTCAAATATTATAATAAATCTAAAACGACGTATAAAAGGAATTAAGCAAGCAAAACAATAACAACAACAACAACCAAAAAAACGTTTTTCACAGACGATTCAGTATTTCTCATTCAATTAATTTAGTCCTCACTTTGCTACAAGGCTAAAATACATACAGCTGGTTTTTTACTTTAATAGTCATTCAAAAGATAAAAACAACTGTGTTTATTATTAAAGGAAAAACAGTAAATTTTGCTATTCAATTTAAAACAGTCATTTTTTACACCAAAATGTATTTGAAAGATAAAAACAGCTATTTTTATTATTAAATTAAAAACAGCTATTTTTGTTATTAAATTAAAAACAGTTATTCTCTACATTAAAAGGCATTAGTAAGAAAAAAAAACAATTATTTTTGTTTCTGAAGATTTAACAAGACGTTTTACAAAATGTAATTTTAGAGGAAAAATGACATTTTCTTATTCTTTTTTTTTTTCGGATTATTTGAACCTATCCTCCTGATGACTTTCATAAAGACAGTGACTTTTCTGTGAGTGTTTTGAAGAGAAGAATATTCCCATGCATTCATTCTTAAAAATGATCCACGTTTATAACAAACAGGCACTGAGAATTTAGCTATTATTTAGAAAAATATAAGCTATAAGCGTGCAGAGATGTTATAGACTCAATATTTCTACTTACCTTTAAAGAGCGGACATATCTTCCAAACACTTATTGGTCCCTGTCTGTTATATTGGCCGAGCACTAATTCCATGTAGAACAGTGGCATGGCCCCAAAAACCAACATCAAGATATATGGTATGAGAAAGACTCCTGCAAATATATATATCACTAAAATGTAAACTATATTTTTAGCAAATTAAAGCATTAAGTTTTTTTTCCTTACTGAAAATGGAATTCAAATGTCGCAAACAGTTTAGAATTCAAAACTTTGCTTACTAAATTCATCTTTCTTGACACAGAGTTTTTACAGTGTTTATAATATACTGGTAACATTGCATCACAATACATGATGTTGGAACAAATGCTGATATGTGTATAGACTTGGTATAAAACATTTTACAGCAAGTTGCTGTGCCTAAGCTGTATTTTGACCCTACTGACCAGTAAGAACTATTTGAGAATATTAAAATGCAGATAATGAGATACAATAGGTTCGTTTCAGAATGCTGTTTGCTGCTGGATAAATATGAGATAGGGAAAGAATTTACAAAATTACAGAAAACATTGCTCGCTTTCAATACCTGGATTCTTCCAAGCAGCAATCAGAAACCCACAAAATACCATCATTGAGGTTTGAAATATTTTCTAAACTTATATGGAAACAAGAATAATTAATTACCAAAGATTTTCATTTGAAATTTGTTATTATTTTCTTAAAATTAGTTTTTGAAGCAATGTGAGAACTTAAAAATCTTAATTTAGTAATTTTCAAACTTTAGGCTTGAAATGTTTGTTGAAATCATAAATACCAAGATACTTTAATATTTTATTTGATATTGATTACATGGTCATGTAAAATTTAATTGCATAGTTTATATAACGTTCTGATTTCCAGAAACATGGTGCATTTTGTACCTCAATGGATGCGAAAGAATAGTGATGCAGAGAAGAATTAAATCTCTCCATCAGAAGTTGATTCAGAGATGTTACAGACTCAGTGTTTCAACTTATCTTTAAAAGAATGGACATATCGTACACCTATTGGTCCCTGTCTTCCACACTGGGAGCTAATTCCATGTACAACAGTGGCATGGCCCCCAAAGCCAACATCAAGATATATGGTATGAGAAAGTCTTGTTAAATCTGCACCAAGTAGTATTTTCTAGAATTTTTATGAATGCGTAATATTCATTTTAGTATTCTCATTAGTAAATTAGGTTTTGTCAATATCATTAATTCTTTTAATAATGGAACAAAATTAATTCCTACGTCTTTTGCAAAACACAGAAAAGTAAAGAATTTCTTCGAATATGTAATGTATGCATTAATCGAAAAGACCTTACGTTTATCTTTAAAGCAAAATTTCGTTTACTTCCAGAAGATACGATTGTCCACATGAGTGGAAGAGGATAAATAGGCTTATAAAATTTTTTCTCTTTAAATTTTAATGTATTCTGCCAATATGAAACAGTAAAGTTTGGTTAAGATATCAGTATAGGTTTGAGATATTGTGTGTGAATGCATGAAATGTAATTACTTAAAATACTCCATTTAATTTATTAGTTTACCTAAATTTTAAAGAAATATTTAAATATTGTAACTTATAATTGCCAAAGATAAACATTTTTTTACTTATACATTCTTTGGCACTTAAAAGCAGAGAAAAAGGGAAAAAGAGAGAGAGAGACGTACCTCTTACAGATTGCTTGAAATTCCGTATGGAATTGCGGAACAACAAACCGAAATAAAATTATTTACGAAAAAAAAATAAATAAATAAATAAATAAATAAATAAATAAAAAAAAATCTGAAATGTTTCAGATTTTAAATTACGTCCAAAGGGGCGTTTTTTAACATTTTGTGTGTTACCTTTCTTTATTAAATATCATGTTCCTCGCACTTAAACCATAAGATCCAGTGCAACAGCAATATCGCAAAATAGTTTTAAAACGAGCATATCTTTAGAATTTCCGATGCAGAGACTCACGCGCTGGAGATAAAAATGTTTTTTCTGCACAACGTTGCGATTGCTCGCTTTGAAATCCTTGAGTTTGTTAATCAAAAATTCGTCAAAGTTTTAAAAAATAGGAAATCGATCATAAAACAAATTTCAAATTTCAAATTTGGTCTTCCACATGCTCATATTCGTTGGAGGATTACGTTATTCAAAATTCGATGACTCTATGTACCGTTATTTTATGACAATGTGAGAAATATACATACATTTACGCAGATTTTCATTATTTAATTTCTTCAAATATAATGCAGGACTCTAACATTTTATGGCAATAGTTTAAAAAGTGAACCGACATTTATCCGTCCGACGCAAAATGCCAAAACGAAAGTAATAGTCCTTCGGGACTCAAGTCCCTTTGGACTAATTATGCAAGTAACCGATTAGTGACCCTTCCCAGCACATGCAAGATGAATATCGAAGAGAGGATACTGAGCAATCGGAGTTCAAGAACAAAAGCAATTAAAAGAGTGTACTGAGACTGGGTGAAATCTAGCAGACTCTGAAAGTAATTTGGCTTTGCAAAGCATTTGTCTGAAAGCAATTTGGACAAACAAAAAGAGTAATGAAATGAAGTTTAGGACGGTCATATCATTAGACGTAGAATCTATTAATCTAGCCATCTTATCATATCTTTGCGTCAGAGGAGAGAGGTGCCGGTGATAGTGTACAGAAATCGCAAATTTAAGGAAAGCAGTGGATAGGCAGATGACAGAATATCAGAATTAAGGATTAATATCAGAATATATGAAAGAAGAATAAATAGTACAACACACATCATTTTCCGTAATTTCTAACCATATGGCATCATTTGCAGCTATAGAGATTCCTGGCTGGATAACTGCCAGATGATTCGTAAGACTGGGGACTAATTTTAAGCATCCATGATGTCGCTCTTGATTAACCAAAGATTGTTACTGGCACTATTTATTGAGGTGTCTGACCCGATAAACATGGTTTCTAAGTACTGTTAGATAGAGTTGCGCAATATTCAGTGATAAATCATGATAATATTCTTTTATGAAGTCCAGAAATGGGATGGGTACAGCTCGTATTCCCTCTTTGTTATGACACTCTACATCTTTCCTACAACGGAAATGGGTGTATAGGAAGCGCTCTCTATGATGGCAGTACACATTCAGTAGGTATAATTTTAGAGCAGCTTAAAAGTTGATGAAATTCTGTTTCCTACTGTTCTACGACCCTAAGCCTTTTTTTCCAAAAGATAATGTTTGTCTTCTAGCAACATGCATCTCACAAATACAACAAAATTTTTTTTAAAAAATGTCAACACTTCTTCGTAATCAGCTCTATGACTTAAATTTTCTCCTAATTCAACATCCTTGAGATATGATGGCATGCCGAATGCAGCCATCCTGGAATGTCAATAAATTACCCATATCTGGAATATTACACTTTACTTTTTAAACTTACGCTTCTTTATTACTCTGTGCTTGTATCCAACGTGGAAGTGATGCTATGATAACAGAGAGAGAGAGACTTCATCCTCTTCTAAGAGAGAGATAGCTTCCTCTTTTGTATCTTTCTAAAGTTCTTTATGTCTCAGGGATAATCTGCATAATTTATGTACATAGCATGCATTAAATGTCGTTAAAATTAGATGATTCCAGTTGAGATTAGTTTCCTAGAGATGGCAAGAATAATTAGAAATTTTCATGCTTAAGATAACAGTCAATTCGTACTTATCGTTGATGACAAAATACCTGGCATGCAAGACCACCCGCTAAATTTCAAATAAATTATTTAAAGTTTATTATAAAATGTTACCTTGAGATAATAAGAGACTATGTTTAAGCAATTCAAAAAGTCATTAAAATTATTACAGCAGAAATTTGCCTGGATGGATTTATTCTGTATCATATTTCAAATTTTTAAGATCTTAAAAATAGCTTTGATACACGACAAATTCATTGTCTTTTCGTGCAAGTTTTTCTATGTGTCTCCCATTTACTTAACAGAGATTAGTACCAGTTCTCATCTTGAAATTGATTTTTGATTTTTGATTTTTTACTTCAACACCTGAGAGTAATTTCAGGTGTTCTTAATCATCTTTGAAGATAACTTAAAAATTTCTGAAAAGTAGTTTTTCACGGACAGTTTTAAAGAAATTGTTTCCGTTTAATCAAAGATTTAGTTTCTCGCAGTGTAATAATAATGCTGGCGCATGTAATTTTAGCTTATTTATCCATATTATTATTTATCGATATTATTATTTATCCATTTATTTATCCATTTTAATGTAATTTTAGCTTATTTATCCATGGACAATAATTTAATAATTAAGTTGTAAGGTATATCTTAAGTTTATAACAGTTATATTAAGTTTATTTACCTTTTATATCTCTTCTAGCTTAAGCTTGCGATTCCTTACCAGAATGAGTTTTTAGAATCGCGTTAAATGCAAACGAGAAGGAGTAGTACTTTAGTGAAAGTTAGATTGACTTCGACAGAGAGAATTAGGATTACTGAATAGCGCGCGTTTGCCTTCTGGCTACGTCTCTCTAAGCTGTTACTAAGCTAGGCCTATTTCGTGCCCTTGGTAGTTTCGCTAGCCAATTTAATATTACGGCCAACTAGTTTAGAAACTGTGTTAGCTTCGGCTAATTCTCTTTAGTTAGTCATTAATTAAGTTCTTATTTCTTACACTTTTGAGTTTAAGCCCAAATGGAGGCTTTGTTGTACGTCCTGAGAAAGGGGCCGCCTGTCATCTTTATTTTTAGCAATAAAGGGTAATTAACCCTTCTATTTTTAGACTTAAGCGATTATTCGCTTAGTAGTTCACTAGGTTCTCAACACTTAGTCAGTAGATAAAAGTGAGGATCCCTACAAGGCTATCAGAGAATACTTTTAGTGTATTATAAAAATTGTTTTTAAATTTTAAAATTATCCATTCAGTAAAAGCAAATCTGCTTAGAAATTTCTTTCCTTTCTTTACTTGAGGGTTCACTAAATTGGTTATAAAAGTTAAAATGATGTTCACTTTGTTAAACACTGATAAACTCGTTAAGATTATATTTCCTCCCTCTTTCCAGCATGCCTTTGTGGTTTAACGGAAGCACACTCAGTGTGTATTCGAGAGGTCCAAGTTCAAGTTCCTGGTCGGGCGCCACTGTAGAGTCGTTAGAAATGTTATTGAAGCACATTCTTGTGACATGATGCACGCCGAGTGCACCCATTCTGGAATGTCGATAAATTAGGAGACGTGAAAAATATGCTCGCCGGGCCTCGATCCTGGACCTCTCGAATACACGCCTAGTGTGCTATCGTTGCACAACGAAAGCATGCTGGAAGAAGGGAAGAAATACCTTCTAAGGTGGTTGACTGGCACCAGTGGCGTGGTGCTGTAATCCAACTGCTTTGAAAGTCGGGTCTGTCGGACGGCTCTTCAGCTCAAGCAAAGGCAGAGAAGAAGCGATTCGAGTACAACCTTCTAAGATGGAAAAATTTGTTGTCAAAGAGTCTGAAAAAATAAATGGATTAAAATGGACAGACACCAGACTGAAAAAGATATTCTGGATAATATGGAAAATGCTGTATTTTATATGGAATAATTTATCTTTTTTTTTCCATGAACAGCATTATCTAATTAAATAATTCCACAACAAAAGGGATAATTTGTTTTTTCTTCAGAAATTAATTTTTGGTGAGCACTTTCTACCAAAGTCTTTTGTTGTTAAGAAGTTAAGGACATAGCTAAGACTCTAAGGACTAATGATTCATGAAGGGAATTTCTGCAAGGATCATCACTATATTCCTTCAGATACATCATTTAACATTGTTGATGATGTTAGATGATTTTTGCATACTCGTCATCTGAAGGAGACTGATATAAAACCATATTTTAGGATTGAATGACCATTCATATCGAATGTGACGTTTTCAGACCTCATTATGCAGAGAAGTGAGTGAGAAACACTCCGCAATAAGGCTTCATTTTGTAGAAATGTCACAAAAGTCTATGTTTGGTTTCCTTCAGCAATAAGAACAATGTTAATTCAGCATGAAGCTAATACATAAGAGTGCTAGCTCAAAAGCAAGATCATTATGTTCAGGACTTCAATGTGCGATGTTCTATAACGTTAAATGGCAAACAGTTTTTCCGAGCTGCTTAGATTCTTTCCTTCATTCCACGACATATATCACAATAAGATCTTAACAGACCATTTTTATGATATGCAAATTAGAGCTTTTAGGCTTGCATGACAAGTACGATTAAAATTTACTGTCAATTAAAAAATATTAGAGAAGAGTTGGCAGCTTTAATTTACCGAATTCTTTGAATTTTACCGGTAACATTTATTTAAATATTAACATTTTCAGATATTAATTTTCATCCACACAGTGAGAAAGTTAAACAAGATAAAGTATACTAATTCAGAAGTCAAACAACAAAAATCAGGGTTATAGTTTCAAAATTTTCATAGGAATAGTTTCAATGGTTTTACCGATTGAAATTTTGGAGAAGTGGATTTTCTAGAGGCATTTCACATTCAAAAAAATCTTTTTGTTCTAGTTAACGATCCTAATTCCAATCTATCTTTGCCTTCGGCCTTTAAAGAAATTATGTTTTAGTTCTGGTTTCATCAACAGATGGTGCCACTTGCTTATTCATGTCCAGGCTTTCTTATCTTATCTAATCATTATTTCCTATCTTGTTCATTTGCGGTTTTGCAGCTGTGGATGGTGGTTCGGTAAAACCATCGAAACTAGTCCTGTGAAAATTTTAAAAATATATCGCTGATTTTTGTTGTTTGACTTCTGAATTAGTATTTATTCGGCGTGTTATTGTGTCTTAAGATAAAGTATGCTTAAGCGTACGTATAAGTCCATTTTGCAATGAAACCTTACCTCCTCCATTTCTGTAGCACAAATAGGGAAACCTCCAAACATTAGCGAGGTCCACAGCAAAGCCGATGATAGACAAGAGGAAGTCGGCCTTTCTGCTCCAAGTATGTCGTTCTTCGGTGGATTTGGGGCTGCGGTCCTCGTCCGTTGGGTCCCCCTGGAGGGTCGTGCAGGGAGCCCCATCGCTCAGCAGCTCACAAGTCACCTTCTCCGGAGGGGTCTCCGTGGTGCTCAGCTGCCCTGGGACGGAAATGTCTTCAAATTACTATAGAATATTATTCATTTTAGTGAAAACAATGCAAGTAAGTTTTTAAAATTATTGTGGTGAATCTTTACATTACGGTAACTTGGCTATTTTTTGGCGAAACTTTGGCGACCAACCCTGCTACAGCAACCTACTAGTTTTTTTTTTTTTTTTTTGACGCCATTTTGTTTTCACTAAGTAAAGGCATGTTTTATTTATTTATTTATTTATTTATTTATTTATTTATTTATTTTTTTTTTTTTTTAACTCAACATTTTTTCCAACAATCTGCTAGCCAAATTACGCTTATACTAGAACTTTTATGGAACAAAAATGCTTAATCATGATGAAGATTACGTGCGAAATTGGGAGAAAGTGCAGAATCGCAAACTGCTTGCCACGTTTTTAAGAATTGCACATACACTGTATTCATGTACACGTCGACCTATTTTCACTCATAAAAACATCCCAGAATTGCATTAAAATGGCATTGCGCACACTCTTGACTTTATATATGTACACATCGACCTATTTTCACTTAAAAAGTCAAAGAAAATTGACAAAAATCCTATTCTTCATACTCTTATAAAAAACGCCAAACAAATAAGTAGGCGATTCTGCACTTTAGAAGCAAAATTGTTTCTAAGTGCTTATTAGCTAAAATCACGATCGAAATTTTCCGGAACATGTCACATAACATGTCTCATGATCTCTCATTTCTCTGAGACAAAATAATCTGTGATTCAAACTGTGTACTTCTCAGATTATTGCTAAAGTCCTAGCTAGTAACCTTTATCGCCTTATAAATGACGCCAAACTACCTGTTACCATATTCTAAAGATTAGCATTATTGTTACAGATTAAGATACGGAAACAAAGGCATCAGGAAGCCAATACGTAAGAAATGCTGATTAACTGAAATTTTAATGAAACAGAAAGATAAAGTTTTTAATAAAAGCAGTTCTCCGATCAAAGTAAATCCGATCAAAATAACCTTTTTTTTAAATTGAAAGCTTTTTGTATTTATTAAGAATATAGACTCTTTATAGATGCGCTTACATCGGAGATTAATTTTTAAATAAAGCTTTCCATTTTCTCAAGCTTCCTATTCTTGATAAAAAGAAAGGTAACTCGTATGTTTCAAGATGACTCAACGAAAAATATGGAAGCTGTAATAAATATTGAGTCCAAAATAATTACTGTGTACGATGCAATTTGCTTTTACTAAAATTCGATGATCCTAATTTAGTGAAAGAATTCAGGTTTTTTTTTCACAATAAAAAATTATGCATTTTAAAACTAAGCCGAACATTTTGAAGTTTCGGCTAACTACATGTCCTGTTTACTTCTTCCAGAGGAAAAACTTTAGATGAAGCTAAATATGAACTACTGCATCTCACTTTTAAATGTGTAGTCACAAAGAAACTATTTAAGGCTTACTTTTTTAATACAACTTATTCGTTACATTTGTGATTAAAAATCACCAACAGAAAAATTAACAAAATACAGTCGTTTCAAGAACTAATTACATAGTATATAATTTAATAATACATAAATATTACCATAAATATTACTGCTATAAGGATATTCCAATCGTATTGTTAATATTTTATGTAACGTTCTTCAAATACTATGTAAAATTAAATATAAGATTATATTCTGCTATATAAAATAAACTAGCAACTTCGCTGCCAGACTTCGTCTGGCTTTTAAATGTACCGGAAAAATGGCTGAAGGAAACACTAAACGTTAAATTTAAAAACTGCGTAGAATTTTACTCTGCAGAACAACTTCATAAAAAAAAAGTTATTACGTATAACAAAATTACAATGAAATAAGAAGCAATATCCCTTAATACAAATATTAATTATCCTAATAAATAAATTAATCAACTTCCCTTTGCAAAATCTTAAGAACTCAAATGGTATAAAGGAGATTAAGAACTTAAAAACTTTTCAGTATCTTAAAAACAGTGAGCAATAAATAACATAAAAGAATACAAAAAACAAAAAATTTTGAAAAGCAAAGTATAATTAATGATATTTTGTCTTATATTTTCAAGAGAAAAAAATTACAATGAAATAAGCTATATCCCTTAATACAAATATTAATTATTCTAATAAAAAATGAACCAACTTTCCGTTGAAGAAAAAAATCATGCAAAACTTTTCAATATCTTACAAACAGTGAAATAAGCAAAAAATAACATGAAAGCAACTCAAAGAACGTAAAATTCTGCGCAGAATTTTACTCTGCAGAAGAACTTTATCAAAATAAATAAATAAAATAAATAAAAATAAAAATAAATAAAATAAATAAAAATAAAAATAAATAAAAATAAAAATAAATAAAAATAAAAATAAAATAAAAATAAAAATGTATTATATAAATATCAAAATGACAATGAAATATGCCACTCTCTTATAAACAGTGACATAAAAAATACGACGAAAAATTGTTGCCAAACCCATATTTCTAAAAGAATGAAACTATTCAAAATGATGCGATTTCATCAAAAATCTATCAACAACAATAAGACAGGAAAATTGTTGCCAAAATCACATTTTTAAAGATGTGAGAAGTGTACTCGGAAGCTTCATTTAAAAAACATTTTTAAAAATACAAAATATTATCATTTTTCCAAAATTTTTTTTGCAAAAGCAGTCGAAAGGATGAAAGTTTAAGGTGTCCAAAAATCAAAGAAAAATAAACTGTACATTTTCAGAAATAAACTTTTTTAGAAAAAATCCCGTTGAAAAGGTGTTAAGCTTCCTTTGTTAAGTAAATTCGTATTTAATCGATTTATTCAAACACGAAATTTTAAGTTCGTAAAATAGCGGAGTGCCTACGTTTCATGACGGTGTGAAAATGGAGTGTGTAGAGTAAAATCTCGCTTTCCTATAGCCCATTATGTCTCAAAATGACGCGATTTCGTCACAAAACATAAAATAAAAAAATTCAAATTCTAATTTCGAAAAAATTGCTTCGAGGTGCACTGGCTCTTGTCTAGATGCACCTATGCACCAAATTTCGTAGCCGTGGGTCTATTAGCTTACGCGCAGCGCAAACGAAAGACACACACACACTGACAGACTCTTTCTTTTATTATATGTAGAGATGAAATTCGGGGAAATAAGTTTAAATGAAATGCAAGAAAAAATGCGTATAATTTAATATTCCGTGCAAAGAAGTCATGTTGTGTACACATCAGATTTTTTACTTTTGTATTAATTAAATAATTATTAAATAGAAAATACGCATTTCACATCATTACTTTCTTTATAATCCCATTTAGCAGAAAAAAATTGATGACAGTTACCTTATTTCTTAGCTTAACAAATTAAGTTTCAAATTGCATAGCGTTGTTAGTTTTATCACAATGATTCACCTAAATCAGAAATATATGTAAATTCAGTTACGCGCAAATGAGATGAAATACTGCTGCTTATTAACTGAATGTATATTGCCACTGAATCTTAGGAGAAAATGCTAGTGAGGTCGTTGTCGAGCTGTTGTAGTGACTCTGTGATTTCGTTTAGGAATATGTGGAATTAGAGATTTAGTTTTGCTAATGATTTAGTTCCAGGTGTTTGCCTGTACCGACCAGGCGTTGGTGTTTGTGTTTTATAAAGCCAGTTAGGTTAATCTGAATTTACGTCGCAAATGGTGAGACATGTTTGTTTCTTTGATTATCTTACGCAATTACGTACCTCATAGGAACTGCAAGATTCTGTTCATTAGGTCAGAATGATAAGATTATTTGAGTATAAATAAAGCTATAAATTTATGAGCTTAAATTAAACTGAAAATGTGAAATCAAAGACTACTTAGGATGAAAGTTTTTAAACTTTCAATAAAAATGATTAGAAATCTGAGCCGTGTACCTGACGACTTCGGGGTGCTTGAAGAAGAGCAATATCCGTCATCATTGCAGTTCTTGGAAATTTTCTTTTGGTCGTTTTTCAGAGGATGGGTTTCTTGGGATGTAGTGGATAGCAGGTCTTGTTGCATTCTGCGAAACGAAGACCCTAGAAGATGCGCTCTGGCATCCTGGATTCACTATTAGATGAATCCATAGGCTTCACCTGTAAAACAGTAAATGTACACATTTATACTTACATGAAATGTATAGGACTTATGTCATCTTTTTAAAATTGAAAGGCAAATATAGTTTGTAGCATGAACTTAACCGACACGTTTTGACAATTTACCATGTCTTTATATTAACTAATATAAAAAAAATTTAAATTATGGATTATCCTAGAAAATGTGCTGTTTGAGAATACTATAAGATGAATGTGGGGAAAAAAAAGAAAAAAAGAACGTTTTGCACTAAAAAGCACGTAAAACGAAGCACATTCCTTATTGAGGTCGGTACATTGTTGGAAGCAATAGTGTGGACGTATTATGATACGTCATGCTGAAATTTACTTTTATTATTCGTGATTTAAAATTACAGATGAATTTTGCAAAACTCTTTTTTGAGAATTTTGTTCTTCCATCCATTAAACTATTTAACTTATTTTCTGCTTTTAGTTTATTAACTATTTTGTAAATTTTATATAAAAGTTTATTTTATACATTTTTTACTTATTTTTATTTTCATCTTTGTAGTCTCAATGACACATTATCAAGCAAATTATCCAACTGAAAAACCATTCTTTTAACAATGAATAACCCCGTTTTTAGTTCCAAAAATTATTTACGTCAAATAGACGGAAAACATTCCCCTGATTTTACCCAAAGTCCAGAAATGACATTAAAATCAAGATTTTCCTCCATTCTATTCGACCCACCGGCTGCCGAGCCGTAAAGTTGCTGAACGTTGATGAAGCGATCTGGATTTGATTTCAGACGAACCAGCTGGCTACAGGGAAGTTTTCGTGGTTTTCCATACGTGTAACGTGGATACGAGCCTGTATCCCTTAGAAAAACCTTCACGAAGACATCCTTCCTCTTAGGCAGATAGCGCTTATGTGTTTTGCCATAATCAAATAAACCAAGCCAAATTAAACCGTTCTGTCTGTAGGATAGCGCGAAAAGTAAAATTGTGAGATTTTTAGTTTTTTTGCTACACTAAGGTATATGCGAAAAATCGTTTCAAGATTAAATTTAAAAACGTTTAACCGGCTCATCACATTGTTGTTTAATTCAAGATTAGTTTTGAAAACTTTATATAGATTTAGGTCAACAATTTTCGTGGAATGGTTAATATAATTTTTCAGCGACAAATCTAAATCCTTCCTTCTTTAATTTAGCAATAACAAACATCATGCTCTATACCAGAGTTTGTTAACTGCGACCCCCATGGGGGTTGCGGGACCCGCAGCAGGGGTCGCCAAAATTTTAGCAGCTTTGATATTTCTTTAACTTATTATAATAATTTTACAATTACCAAATATTTTTACACAATGTATCTGAAAATAGATAAAGATAAGGCAATACAGACAAAGAAAAAACGAAAACGTTTCGACGCATTCTTTCTGTACTATAAATGTCCAGTTTACTTGCTTTGCAGGTAACGCTGTCATTTCGTCTGTTACTTATTTAAAATTTTCACAGTGATCTATGTCTTGAAATTCGAAATTGAAGTTAATGATCTAAAACTGCAATAGTATATTACAGCACAAGTAAAAAAATCGATAGTTTCACTCACGAGTGTGTCGGATTTGCGCAATGCTTATGGAGTCCCACAAAATTTTCGCAAATATTATGGGGTCCTTCGTAGCGAAAAAAAATCTCAGTGATAAAAAGGGGTCGCAAATGAAAAAAGTTTAAGAAGCCCTGCTCTATACGATAAAACTAAACAAAAATTTGCTGCCACCTCATGGGTATGACTGATTTATATACTTTGTCTACTTGTTAGAAATTAAAACAAAAATTGAATTCACAGATTAATGTGACATAATGACAAAATAACCCTGAAACTGTTTTTCAAGCGAAAGAAAGGTTTTTTAAAACAAGCTGAAGTTCTTGTTTTATAATATCTGAAAATTTCAAAAATTTGTAACTGATGAAATGTTAAGATGTTGAAGTTTAAAAATAATAGACGGGAAATACGAAAACAAATCGAGCGATTTTCCAAAATTCTCTAAGAAAATCAGAAATTACGTTAAAAATGTTCACACGAATTTCATTAAAAATATCTTTTTGCTCTATCCAACAGGGCAAAAAATAAAATACTGCGATTTTTAGCTTGTTCGTGAAACGCAAGATTATATATAAATATATATAAATCGCATTTTGAAAAGACCGCATCGCATTGTATTGTCTTCCACAAACAGTGTATTTACAAAATTTGATCTCGACAGCTTATTAGGAAGTTGTTTAAAAAGCGATGACAAACTTTTGACCATAATAGCAAACATTATGGTGTGGTGTTGGTGTATTTAATAATGGCAAAGCAGATGAGGGCTATCTGCCTAAGGGGAGGGATGCCTTCGGGGAGGACTTTCTAAGCGAAACTGGCTCGTATACACGTTACACATGGGGAAAACCACGAAAACACCCATGCAGCCAACCCGTTCGCGGGATTCGAACCTCGGACCGAACAACCAGTGTTCAGCGACTTTACCGCTCGGCCGCTGGTGGGCCGGCAAACATTATGAATAAACTAAATAAAAACTTATATAAATGACAGACAGCTAGACAAATATATTAGAAGTATCAGCGAGAAAGCAACTCAGAGGGAACCAAAACAAACTTAATAGGCCATATGATAGGCATACTAGAAAATATATCATCTTCTAGCAATTTGATAAACGTATGATATATTTTTCACTGCTATAATTTTTATACACGCATTGCTGTCAATGAACCTGAGAATGAAAATGAGGTATGTACAAGGAGGGAGCTGAGGAATTTAATACATAAACCTACAGAGGAAGGAAGGATAGTCTGATGTTGCGTAGAATAAGTGGCAAACTGCCAGTCTTGTGTTGCCTGTAGAACCAGCGACAGCTAGATAGTTGAGGATTGTACGCTCATTATGTCAATGAACGAATCAAGGGCTATCGTTTTCTATGAATGAAACTGATATGATGACATGTGTTTCAAAAGAAAATTTAGAAGTATTTAAGAATAATTCCAATTTTGTAAAATTTGGGTAAATATTCACAGAAGATACAATATCATGTTCAAAAAAATTTAAAAACCAAAACCATATAATTTCAATATTTAGTAATTTTGGTGATGAAACCGTATATAATTGCAATTAAAATTTGATGCGTAGTTCAGGGTAATTTTCAAATACGTCTTCCAAACGCCATTTTATTCAACTATGTTCTTCACACAGTTTGAGATGCTAGCACACGAATATATTTGCTAAATTTAACATCAGGATTGGTATGTCTAAAGATATATTTCATATCATAAGGAATACTAAAACTTAAATAAACCTGATTATTTACTTCATTACATACCTTCATAAGGCAACTAATAAAATATTATTGCGTTATAAGGGTTCATGGATTTGGAGTAATTGACGATAACACTTGATGAAGAATCAAAACACAATTTATTCGCCAATATTGCACATGAGAATTCCAAAGACACGTTTACAGGCGTCGAAAAACTATGATAAACACGCTGAAACATGTTGCTGATGCAACACAGCCTTCAGGCTACAATGGTGAAGACAGCTTCACAGCAAAGCACTAAAGTACAGCTTCCGACTCTATTCAGTCGCTCTCAAGCTAATCTCTGAACTCACCAGACTTTCTCCGCGTACAGGCAGGGTATATATAGCTTTTAATCTACATTTGAGAACATTCCCGAGGAAATGCGCCAAGAATGTGTTCTAGAAAAGTTCTCTCTCCGTCTATAGCAATTTTGTAGCTAAATATCACCAAATGGGAGATTTCGCACCAAATCTGGCAACCCTGCCTTTCTTTGATACTTTCTGGAAACCCTAACACCGCTTTACAGGGAAGCTATCTTACTGCAACAGGGTATTTTGTAACAATATATTATTCGTATGAAGTCAGAAATCAAGAAAATTTTCAGTTACGCAAAAGATTGCAATCTTAGTTTTCTTGAATTTCTTTGCTTTCATTTTATTCCATAAAATATGCACGTAAATTTGATCCCAATTTCAGTACTACTATATTTTTTAAGAATAGGTTTAAGGGTACAAAAATTTCAAGTGTTGAACTAATCTAGCAGCTTAATTTAGGCCTATGTTTTATTTTTTCATTAAAAATTTTTGTACCTTATGGCATTTTTGTAATATTTTATCTAGAAAATTTCTAGCTTAAAAGCATTTTAAAGAAAACTATTCCGTGGCTTTAATCTTTTTTTTTCAGATTTTCTTTAAAAATAGTCATACGTGTTCACGAAAAGAAATATAGTATATATTTTTCAAGGCAATTCTCAAATATTTACGAAACATACTCTAAGCAAGTCGTTCTCAATCTTTTTTTGCCTTGTGCCCCCTTTTCACTTTTCATTAACTAAAATTAAATACTTGATACATAAATAAAAGGCTGATAGTTCCTCCTGGTGAGAACCCATGTTCTAAATCGAATATTACGAAGCCTGATAATGAAAGTGGCCAAAGTAATATCGTCACCATCACGCCAGAAATACAAATATGTATTTGTTGTCGCTTTCTTTACATAATTTTCCCATTTGTTTTTCGCTACTTTGCTAGAAGAAAATGTTCACAAAATATAATTTTACAAAAAAAAAAAAAAAAAAAAAAAAAAAAAAAAAAAAAATTAAAACCAATCTCATATCGAACTTTTAAAAGCATTTTTCCGGAAACAAAGATTTTTGAGTTTCAAAGTTTTGACGTGGTGTTTATAAAGTTTTCTCCCATACCACATTTTAAATCAGCAAACAGACTAGGAAACTATATCAAGGCTCTTGCATGTTACAGTACGTTCTCTCACGTGATGTCTACGACATCGTATGAAGTCAGAAATCTGTCAAACGCTTCAGTGAATATTTATATCAAAAAATGAATTTGTATTGCATCTTAATTCGGGTACACAGCTAAAAATACTGCTATCTTGCTAAAAATAAACTGTTATCACGAAGACCAAGGTCACGTAAATGTCTCGAGTCTCATCTAAGAGAAGCCAGAAGTCGGAATGGTGATTTTCAATTGAAATTTCAGCAGTGAATGATAATAAGATAGTAAATCAAAAGACAAAATATGGAAGAAAAGTATTTCCACTCTTCTTTTCCTGACTATTGTTATACGAATTAAATGTTGATGAATAAGTAAAAGTGGTAACCCGTCGCAACGCAAAGTAGTAATGGAACTTTTGACATTTGCTGGAACTACCTTCACTCGAGATCATTCTTTTCGTAAAGTGTAGTATCTCAAAATGTTCCAAATATATGTGTTTCATAAAATTTGTAAACTTATTGTTTGACCATGATAAGATAAATACGAAATTAAAAGCCTGAAAAGATATCTCTCGACCGCATCATCATATAATTCATTAGTTATTATTTACTTTAAACACGAAAAAACATCTAAAGCTATAACAAGTCTTTTTACAGCTCAAAACATCTAATAACATTGGATTTACACATAATAAAAATGCTCTGTAATTGCACATCGCCATCATTGGCTGAATATTTGACATGTTTACAAAAAATGCCATTTTTACAGAAGACTCAACGCAGAAAAGCTTTATGATGCTTTTAGGCGTATGGGGTATTGAAGTTGTTCATACTCATAACTGTCTTTCTCGTCAAGTTTTTATGAAGTTTAGATAAAAATCTGAATGAGAGTAAGGTTTAAAAATGCGATTTTTTTAATATAGACCTATTGAAGTAACAATGGCAATACAAGAGCTTTTTTAGCATTGAAGCTCGTAAAAGAAAAATGTGCACCTTAGTTTTCTATATTACTTTCCTACAGATCGTGAATACAAAATTCAAATCTATATTAAGAAAAGAATACTTTTTTTCCGTTCAGTTTCAATTTTCCATGTATAGAAAATGATTGTAAACGGTCTAATTCTATTTAGCAGCATTTTAGTATTAATAGGTTTTTTTCTTATTTCCTGATCTTAAAAAGAAAATATGTGATGAGGACATCACATGACTTCCTCTGTGGAGTGGTGTTGCGACACCAGGGTGCCTGAGCCTAGGCTCTACCCCTTGTAGAAAAACTTCGTAGCTTCGAAAATTCATATAGATAACTTACAAAAAGCATTTAATTAACTGCCGATTTTGCTAATTTTATGTTAATTCATCCTAATAATAATTTTTTTCTTTTTTAATAATATTTTTATATTTTTAATTATAACTAACTGTATTATCTTCTACTGAAGTATTTGAATTTCTATAGGAGAATTGGGAAGATAAGCTGTAAGCAGGATTGGCACAGAAGCAGTGATGTATGACATACATCGAAAGTATACAAGTTAATTTCACAGTCTGAATCCTTTTATAAATACTAACTAAGAAAAACATGTGAAATACATACTGACACTACAACATTTTAGAAACATATATACAGACACTGTACACTAAGCAGAGACAAAACATACAAAATGATTTTACATATAATCCGTGGGTACTAAAGTTACATTATGGTAACATTCAGCTGGGGTAATGGCTTATCCATATTGTCAAGGTTATTGTAATCGTAATTACAAATTTTGATACTGGGATTATTTATGGTGGCCTGTCTTCCTTGTACGGCTGTTTATGACTTCCTTGTCCTATTAAACTATACATATTTTCGCTGCATTCATTTAAACTTATTTCCTCGAATTTCATTAGAGATATATTTCTCATTAAATTAATTCAGTTCTCACTTCCCTTCTTCATCTCACTTTCAGGCAAAAATACATAAAAACTCAATTAAAATTGTAAAATTAGGAAAACACAAAATGCAATTGAAAACAGTTAAAAAATTATTAGAATTAGAATTCATGCGCAAAAACAAGCAATTCGGCCAGCGGGCAGGAAGATAAAATTATCGGTGCACAAAAACTGAAAGTTTACTGTTGGTTCCATTAGGGAAAAAGACACTAAAGTTGATGACCAAATTACTTAATTCACTATTCAATTAAGAGCTCAAATATAAACAAATGACAGACACTTAAAGCTAGTTAAATCGTTGATAATTCTACAATTATTGTATGTAGATTAACTAAAGGAATTAAAACCTTAACCGGAACATAAGAACAACATAACTGAATTACTGAAATACACAATTTACCAACACATAAGAATAAAAGTACTCAGCTCATCCAGCTAAGTAACAGGGTGGGAATATATACATATTGTTACGAAATGACAAGCCGCGGTAAGATAGCTTCCCCGCAAGGCGGGTTTTAGATTGCCAGAAAAGGGCAAGAGAAGACAGTGTTGCCATATTTGACGAGAAATCGTCCGTTTGGCGACAAAATTTGCGATATGCCATAGACGGCTGGAGAACCTTCTAGAACGAATTCTTACCGGTTTGGATCAGAATGTTCTCGAAGGCAGCTCCAAAGCTATATAAACCCTGCTGCACGCCGAGTAGCAGTGAGAGTCAGGCAGTTAATAGTCAGTCAGTGCCTTGTCTAGCGAGTGGATCGCCAGTCTGTCGAGTGTCGAGTTGGTCGTCGAGTGTATCACGAGTTGGTGCATCGAGAGCGTGCATCATTGAGGCTATCGAGAGTATCGTCCAGTGCATCACGAGACGTAGCGTGGAGAGTCTCTAGAGTAGGCAGAGTTCCGAGAAGACCGAGCCGAGCCGGGTACTCTAGTGCTTTGCCGTGAAGCTGTCTTCACCGTTATAGCCTGAAGATTGTGTTGCTAATTGTTTCAGCTTGCTTTAGTAGTTTTTCGACCACTGTAAACGTGATTTTGAAGCTGCCCTGAGTAATACTGGCTAAATAAATTGTGTCCGATTCTTCGTCAAGTGGTGTCGTCTATCACTCAATCTACGAATCCGTAAAAAAAACAAAACCGCAACAATGTGTTTGGTGCTACCGATTGCAAGAAAGTAGTCCTATATACAAGATTTCAACATTCTGAGGCTACTCGATTTTGAGTTAGGCGAGATGAAAAATAGAAAATATAAATAGAATTTAGCGGTAGTCTAATTTTCTTATCATTCGCAGACAATAATTTCTTATTATCCGCCTTGAAAGGCATTAAACAAATATTCCCAATAGCAACAGAGGTGTGAAAACTATTAATAAATTAAAGTGGTATTATAGAAGAGAATTTCTTAATATTCTATCTGTCTATTTACGTGCTTCATAATCTATACACAGACAAGGTCAGAAATCATAGATTATACATGCTTCATTTCTTTCGGAATAAAAAAATAGTTTTGTATTCTTAGAAATATTTTGCTTAATATGGTTACTTTATATTCATAGTTTATGCTACATCTTAATGCCTGTTCGTCAATATCAATTTATTCTTCTAGTTATAAGTCTGGAAAACATCTGAAAGCCTGCTACTTTAATTTATTAATAGTTTTCACATCTCTGTTGCTATTGGGAATATTTGTTTAATGCCTTTCAAGGCGGATAATAAGAAATTATTATGTCTGTGAATGAGAAGAAAATTAGACTGTATGTTTGCCTCTAAATTTGGAAATGGTTATGAATGGATAATTCCTTAACAACGGACTTAAACGAGTTTTATTACATCTGTGAATGTGACTAATATCTATTTATCTTTAAATTTGTAAATGGTTATTTATAGACAATTTCGTATTAGGTTTACGTCTAATTTGGGACTGCTCAAATGCCAATTATACTACAGCCGAAAATCGCCGAAAACGCTGCAGTCGAGCCTGTTTCTAAGAAAGTGAAACTGTAAATGTTACCGCAGACTCCAACGCATATTACAACCTGATCTAAATCTGTAATTAAAAAATCTGATGTGTACACCACATGACTTCCTTGTATGAAATATTAAATTATACGCTGTTTTTCTTGCATTTCATTTAAACTTATTTCCTCGAATTTCATTAGAGATATATTTATCATTCAATTAATTCAGTTCTCACTTCGCGGTAAGGCAAAAACACATAAAACCTCAAAATACCTTTATTAAAAATTGAAAAATATAGAAAAATATAAAAAGAAAAATTCTGAAAGTTTCTAGATTTTATATTACGTCCAAAGGGGCTTTTTTAACTTTTTGTGTGTTAGCTTTATTTATTAAATATCATGTTCCTCGCACTTAAACCATTAAATTCAATTCAACAGCAATATCACAAAAAATAATATTATATCACTCTAAAGAATAAACGTGATTCTCGCATAAAGACTATGTTGTCCAAGTTTTTCTTATTTTTATTCACAACACATCTCATACATAAATATATCAGACTAAATATAATTAATCAGGTAATCCGAGAAAAAGAATACAGAATAAACTAACCTAGTAAGCAAAGAATATCCGTTACATTCCGAATTCTAAATATTTGTTTGCATAAACATTTATCGCAAGGCCTGCCAGGAAAAACATATCAGACGATTGCAAACGTACGATCGCAAGAGATAACATGATCATATTATTTTCAACAATTTCAAAAGTGAATCGACGCAGAATGCCAAAACGAAATTAATATCCCAACGCAAAAATAAGCAATTCGGCCAGCCGGAAAGAAGGCAGATTTTTCGGTGCACAAAACGGAAAGTTTACTTTTGGTTCCACTAGCAAAAAGACACTGAAAGTGCAGAAACTTAATTCACTATTCTGCTAAGTTTCAAACGTAAACAAATACGGCTGCTATGGTAGAAAAATTAGGCTTAGCCGCACTTAAACAACTTTTAAATTGTTGATAATTCTACAACTATTTCATGCAGATTAACTAAAGGTATAAAAATCTTAACCGGAAGATAAAAACAACATAATTTAATCATTTTTAAAGAAAAAATGCAGAATTTATTAGCAAATAAGAATAAAAAAAAAACTGAGCTCACGTAGTCGAGTAACAGAGTCGGTGTATATATATAGACAGATATGTAGTTATATATTTTTGGAGTGGCCGATTGCAACCAAAACGAGAGGTGCACAACTGCGTGTTATAGCAGCTCTATATACAAGATTTCAACGTTCTGAGGCTACTCGCTTTGAGTTATGCGAGATACATACGTACATACCTATATATGTACAGACGTCACGAAAAAATCTTCTAAATCCAGTTTAAAGCCTTTTTGCAACTCCTTTTGGGAAAAAGAGTACTTTAATCTGTCCTTGCGTACAGATGCCACGCAAAAACATCGTTCAGTTGCATTTGATAGTGGTCAAAATGGACATTTTCTTTTAGATGTGACACCCGAAAATTTTCGTGGTTACAATACTTATTTTAATTCGTACAAGGAAGTAAAAATGACAGGAAAGACAATTTCGAGTTCTTACCATTAACATTTAGAAATCGCTAATGTTCGTTCATGAAATGTTAAATGAAAAGGAAATACTCGCTATTTTTTCGGGTCTAAAGATGCCTAACTGTTGTTGTAACTTATCTCACTTGTATAATAGTAATATCAGGTTCAAGTCTACGAATTTTATCCTGACCAGGAAGAATGAGATGCATTACTCCTTCTCTTGAACTTTGGGCACTTTATATATGACAGTATTATTTAACTCAACTCTGTCCCAATTTTGAAAACGAATGCCTTGAAAGATGGATCAGAAGGCTTTTGCTTTCTTTCCTTCCGCCCATCTCTGGGAAGGCTTCCGGCTCGAAAGTATTTTAATTGTCGTAACCCACGCTACAAAATCACTATATACTTACAAACACCTTTGCAGTCTCTGGGATTCTAAACTGATCCCAAAGCTCTGCCAGCCAGCTCCCTTACCATCCTGTCATCAGAGATACCTTGCTACATTATATTATAAAGAAAATGTGAAGTTATGTACAGCCCGGAATGGTCGCAGTAGTGGGACTTGATTATAGTGAAATTGGCGTGCAGTCCATCTTAATTTCATACATGGGGAACGGGCTGACTGCATAGTTGGTTTCCCTAATTTGTACTGTGTATATAAGTCAGTTTCCTTAAATAGTAATTACCATCGCAATACTTAAGTAAACTAACCTAATCTGCCATTAATGAATTATTAATTTGCAATCGAAAAGAACCAAAAAGATTTTCTTTTTTACTTCCTTGAACAAAGTAAAAAGGAAGTATTGCAATCGCAAAAAGTTTCAGGCATCATATTTCAACGAAAATATCCATTTTCACCGCTATCGAATACAATTTAACGATGTTTTTGCGTGACAAAGGACTCGTTTCCTTCAAAAAAATTATAAAACTGCTTTAAAAATGAATTCTGAAGAAAATTTTTCGTCGTGTATCTCGCATAACTCAAAAACGAGTAGCCTCAGAACGTTGCAATTTTGTATATAGGACTACTATAACATTTAGATGTGCACCTCGTATTTTGGTTGCAATCGGCCGCGCTAAACGTATATAAATATATTTATATATATATCCACTTTGTTACCCGGCTCAGTGCTCTCAGTTTCTTTACTCTTATATGTCTATAAATTCTGCATTTTTTGCTTTAAAAATAATTGAATTATGTTGTTCTTATCTTCCGGTTAAGGTTTATATGCCTTTAGAAAATCTGCAAGCAATATTTGTAGAATTATCAACAATTTAAAAGCTGTTTAAGTGCGGTTAAGCCTAAGACATGTTTGTTTACATTTGAAACAGCAGAATTATAGATTTGTTGCCAATCTAGAGAAAGTAAGCTTCGCAGAAACAAAGATAACGCTTTCTTTTATTATTACGAATTAAATCATGCTTAATCCATTCTGGAATTTTTTCGTGGAAATAAGGGTTTAAGATAAGTTACTTCATAATTTTCAATACGGACATCTTGAGTTTTAATGTATTTTTGCCTTGTCGCGATGTGAGAACTGAATTAATTGAATGAGAAATACTGAATCGTCTGTGAAAAACTGTTTCTTTTTTATAAGTTTTGTGCATTCTGAGTTAAAAAATGAATGAAACGTAACGTTGTAAAGTGAACCTAGGGCCAGAGTGTCGCTATAGTAAACAAATATAGTGAATTTTAAAGAGTGTATTTATTCTATTGTGGTTTATGCTCTATCGACGAAGTAAATTTAATTCAATCCAATAAGTTTAAATGAAATGCAAGAAAAATGGGTATAATTTAATATTCTGTACAAGGAAGACATGTAGTGCACACATCGGATTTTTTAATTTAGGTATCGATAAAACTATATTTGACTGTAATAGCAAATAAAAGTTCAATCTAGTATAAAGGACCCAAAAATTTAGCGTTTAATATTTGAAACTTTTACTCATTTTTCTGATTAAGAATTTCAGTAGAAGTACTAATCTGTCTGTCTGAGCAGTTTCGTTGAATAATCTTGAGGAAGTAATTAGTTTTGAGAAAAGGAACTACTTTTAATTCCAATGAAATATTGGTTATTGTGTTGTCTTGCAAACGATTTTGTCTGAGTTGTAATGACGTTTTATTTCGTTTGGAAGTTACATTTATTTTATTTTAGTATAATCAAACTAGTTAATAAGCGTAACAGTTTGTTTAAGTTAACATTTCAGTTTGCGTTTATTTTGCCACGAATATATCAGCGAAAATTCAATTTGTTGAGATAAAAAAGAAAAACTTGGGCAATTTTAACATCTTGGCGTTTCACGAATACCTTAACAAATTCATCATAGGATTGGAATAAACTAAGTCATTTAGATTCAAATATAGCAACAAATTGTTTGGTTTGGAACCAAATGGTGCAATGTTTGTTAACACGCTGCTTGTTTAGTAAAAATGAAAATTTGAAAAACTTTATGATATGATGCTACGAAAATTGCAAAATTAAATCTAATGCTACGCTTTTCATAATTTCACACTGCCACTGCAAACAGTTTTCGAAAAACGTTCTTTCAGGCAGGCAAAGAAAGATTTCTTTCTAACTTGATTTGCTTGCAGTGTATATTATTGATTAAAATTGACAAGAAAAACGTAGCAAGTTAAAGTTTAATAACTGAAATAGTTTAGTACTGTTTCTCTCCGGAGGTCGACGTAGCGACTCTGCGAAGCTACTGGGTAGAATCTGTACATATGCAGTCTCGGTCACGGGGATATACAAATAACGAACCTGGTGGTTCTAAAAGCTCTAGTAAAATCGCTTATAGGTATTCCCGTCGGTTCTCGGGGTAGCGTCTCAGGTAGCTGCCTAGGGTTGGCTCCCTTAATTTGGTGTGTAATGTCTTTAGGTGACGGGCAGCCGGTGTAACTGTCAGGTGGCAATTTTGACGACCAGTGTCGCCTTATGGCGATAACATCAATCCTCTTCAAGGCTGAGCCTCTCCAAGGCCCAGAGTTTGAACCCCTGGGCCCGGTTCGGCGGTTGGATTGGCCGAGTAGCGTCGACATATGTCTTACGGAACGGTGTATGCCCAAAATTATAGTTTAGTACTGTTAATTTTCAGGGTAAAGGCAAAAGACATTTTGTCAGAAAAATAATACGTGTTCCCATCTTAAGGAGAAACTTCTTTGTTCCAAAGATTGAAACAGTCTTTAACTTTCTAGCTTCTGAAAACATAAAAAGGGTATTTAACCCACTCTCAGCTCCCCATTTTGGTGGCTTTTGGAAGTCGGGATGAGATCGCTGAAATTTCATCGAAAACGTATTGAAGGCAATTCAAGCTTTATGTATGAAGAAACCGCAACAATGATCTTAATGATCTTTGTGTTCTGGACACTTTATTACAGGGAAGGCACTGACGTCAGTACCTGAACAAAATCTTCTTGATGATAACATCAATAAACTAAACAGATGTGGAGTTCTACAAAGGATGTTGTATGTTGCCACACTTTTGGAAATGCTGTCTTCCGAGTACATGTCAGTTCTGCAACACAGCGTAAGTGACACAAGGCTACAAAAATTTTACAAGCAGATGTTTGAAAACTGACCTCATATGCAGTGGAGCTTGCGGCGTATTATTAAGACGTACCCCCGTAAAAGGCAATAAAGTGTGTAGTTGATATACAAACGGAAAATGGAGTAACGGAATGTCCAATAGCAAAACTGTCTTGTTGCCAACAGCTTAGTATAGAACTATTAAAACTTAGTTTAGAACTACTAAACTCTGAACTAGACACTTTTGAACATTTGGACTTTTTATTTTGGAATTTATTGTAAACTGAAACGCTTTTGCTTTAGTATTATATGTTTGTTTTAACGAATGTTCTCTGTTAATTTCATATATTTACCACTGGCTGTATTCAAACTCCCTTTGGGTGTTTCAAGAGCGGCGGATGCTAGAGAATATTTTCCGGCTTTTAGGTAGCACGGATTAAATGTGACGTCGAGATGTTACGCGCGTTAATTCGTTACAAGTAAAAATAATTTAAAATCTAATAGAATTCAATTCAGCTTCTACTTTATAAGTTGTTACAAACGAAAAGTTACTACAAAGTTTCTCTATTTAGGTTTAGGTTTTCTATTTCTATTTCCTTAAGAGGTGAATTTAGTTCTTCGGTTATTAGTTACTGAATCAGCGTGCCATGCATTTACATTCGAAGACTAAATATTATTCGAGACACTCAGCGTCTTTGACTACTGGTGTAGTGAGTTGGTCTCTTCTTATTGTGAAGGAAGAAGTTTTAAATTTGTGCAGAGGCAATAGCCTTAAACTATTGTAACAATATTTAATTTAGAATATTAAATAACCAGGGCTGTGTGGATACATTGCGTGATGTAATTTTTCCTTACCAACTATGCCGTTTATGAATTCTAAATAAGGGGACACAGAAAAGAATCCGTTTTAACAACTGAACAATCAAAGTACTTACTGTAGATTTTAATCAGAGTTACAAAAAAGGAATATTAAAGATTACAAAATTCAAATCTCAACTTCTTCCCCACATAATAGGTCAATGTTATAAAAGGGTTCATAACGAATTTGAATCAAGTTAAAAAAATATTGCGAATCCATGGCCAAAATTCATTATTTATAAAAATAAGTAAGAAATTGGACTTAAATAATACGAATGGGAAAAGTTAAGCTTGATATATACAGATTATTAGGTTTTCGGTAGCGAGAAACATAAAAACAAATAACTGCTTCTTAACCAAGATTCAAAATAGAGATATGTTAATTTATGTTTGCTAATGATAAAAAAAAGCATGGCAAAATACAACAGTCCTTACATTCTTTTCCACTGAAAGACGACTGGCAAGAGCTATAAGACACAATCGACCAAATCCAGCTGAAGACATTACCGTCCCTCATATCTTTTAGTTTTGGTATCACTGGGGAGAATATCGGGCTTTTGGTAGTGAGAACTGTAAGAAATCAACTGTGTTATTCCTGGAATTCGAATCATCGATCTTTCAGTTACTACCCGGAAGTAATAACCATTTACCACATGAGAAGAGGAACTGAGAAAAGTGATAATTTCTTACAAATTTATAATAGTAAAGGTATTGCTTTCAAATCAAGCGAAATGATAGAAAATTTTATTTGAAAAAAAAATTATCTTTTACTAAATTCCGACACACTTTAAGTTAATGGAAATTTTCAAAGAATAGAAATTGCAGCAACCATTTCTAAATACGGGGCGCACACACTTTACCCTGAATTGAATAAAAAACTTCAGATCATACGAAATGACAATTTAAAAGAAGTGGAAACAAAAGTGGGATCATATTAGAAATACTGAACTGTACTTAGAAATACTGATATTGAACTAATATTGAATGGTAGTTAAAAATATTGATACTTTCTTATTACTGAGGATTCCAAAATTTAATCGCTAATCGACTGAGATGTAATATGTAGCGAGATATAAGAACACGTGGCGAAATTTCGGTGAGATATCTCGGTTGATTAACGATTCAATATTGGGGGAGCCACTATAATAAGGAATAAATATTATTATTTACAGAGAATAATATTAATAAATATTAATAATACTATAGAATACTATTAACTTAGGATAATGATTTAATATGAATAGTAGTTAGAAGTACTAATAAATGAAGATATTTGTTTTCGCTTTAAGATTTTGTATAATTACTTTAGCATTACTACAGATTTGTGTGACACATACAACGTTTTTCTTAAATTTGTGAAAATAATAGATTTTTTAAGACGGCATTCCAGTATAGCACTAGTGATAAAAATTCTTTGCTTGTTGATGTTTCAAGACATCGACAAGCGACTTAGGAACGAGTAAGAAATTTCCAAATGTTTATTAGTCATGTGAAATAATTGCCGAAAATGGAAATTTAATGAAAAGTATTCAGAGGGGTAGGGGCAAAGTTTGCCGTTTGGCATATTTGCTCCTCTCCATTTAAATTCAAAAATGATAAAAGTGACTTTTTTTACAGATCTAAAACCCATCTTATTCTCCGATTCTACAACAGCTGCAAGCGACAGTTGTACAGGGTGTTTCACTCGAAAGAGGCCCGGGATAAGTGTGATAAAAATCTTATAACAAAAGGAAATAAAGCCAAATTTTTACATGACATGCCTTTATGTTTGAGAAATGACAGTGCACTACAAGAGTTGCTGGAAGTGATCTCCGTCCAGCTGTACACATAGTTCAGCTTGGCCTTGGACGTTCGCATATGTTGCTGCCAAAGTATTGGGTGTCCCTGCCTGGATTTTACGGTGGATGTTTTGACGTAACTGTCGATGGTGCGTGGTTTGTTCTTGTACGCGTTAGTTTTAAGGTGCCAGGCAAAAAAAAAAAAAAAAAAAAAAAAAAAATCAAGCAGGGCCAAGTCTGGAAAAATGATTCCACCGCAGTCATACTCTGTATAGACGTGTGGCATGTTGACCAATCTAGCTGTACCAACTAAGTGTCATCTTCTCGTCATCCAGCTGATTCACATATTCAAAAAATAGTGCTTGGTACACATCACTGGCGACAACAGTGTCAAAAAATTGGCCCCGTGATGCACCGCTGTGATAATGCACAGAACACGCCCATCCTCTATGAAGGAAAAAGCTGTTCGATGACTTCATGCTGGTTATCACAGCTTCTTAAGGGGACATTTTAGCAAAAATCGATCAAAAATTTGGAAATAAAAATTTCATATGATAATTTTCTTCGGTTTTAACTCTATCGTCTACAAAAAACCGCTTGTATGTAAAATTATTTTTAAAGATGTTATAAGAGTTCGAATATGCTTCTTTACATTTTTGTGACATTTAAAGAGACATTTAAATGTCAATAAAAAGGTAAATATTTGAGAAACATTATTTTATTTTAATTATTTTTTAGTGTTAGTAAGATGTGTAAGATGTGTAAGCTTATGAAGACTGCAATTTATGCAAGTTTATTTCACGGATGACATACCCAGACATTATAAATACCCAACAGATGTCATACTTTTTTTTTTAAGTGTAGCATTGCTAAAAATATGAAACCTAAATCTCATTCAATGATGAAAAGCAAATCAACAGTAAATGTTTTATCCAAAATGCTGCCAAAGTATCAATGACTAGCCATTAATCAGCTTTTAGTATGATCCATATCTGGAAAAATACAAAACACTAACGAGAGCTCACATAGCGTCATTTGGAAGAACTGCCCGAAGGAAACATTTGTATTGAAAACAGACTCGAAATAGGTGTTATCACAGCAATTAGTGACTTCAATTTTGAGTGTTTAAATACTTTAGGTATGGAACAGAAAGATATAAATTCATCTTCAATATCAGACAGAGGCAAGATAAAAGGCTAGTCATTGATGACATTAGCAGTATTTTGGATAAAACGTGTACTGTTGATTTGTTTTTCATCATACATCAAAGCTAAAAGAGGGGTTCAACTGGATACAAGAAAAGAAGAATTACCAAAAAAAAACTATGTAAGGTTATAAGCTATTTCTCCCACTTCCCTAGCGTCCCTTCGTGGTGTAACGGTAGCACGCTGGGCCGGTATTCCAGAGGTCCGTGGTTCGATTCCCGGCGAAGGCGGTTGTTAATTTTTCATCTCTCTGGCTTTCAAAAAAATACCTAATGACTCTACAAGTGGCGCCCGAACTAAAAAGGGTTGGAGATGATGATTCTCCGCACCCAGAATATGGCGACTAGGTCTCCTAAAACCCTAGTTTCCCTTTAAAAAGGGGAGTATATAAGGTATTTCTCCGACTTCCCTAGCGTGCCTTCGTGGTGTAACGGTAGCACGCTGGGTCGGTATTCCAGAGGTCTGTGGTTCGATTCCCGGCGAAGGCGGTTGCATATTTTTCATCTTTTCTGCTTCCAGTTAACCTAATGACTCTACAAGGTAGGTACACATAATGAAAATGTAAATAAGGAAGGGGAAACATATGGTGCAAAACGTTTTAAAGTGATTCTTAGTTTAAAAAAGAAGTATTTGGTTGAATTTACTGAAACTGTTCAAGAAAATTTCTAAAATAATATTAAGTATTTCTTACCATTCTACGATTTTATTAGTAAAAAAATTATTTATGCATACGTAGAACAATGTTTAAAATATTTTATATTAAATGAAATCATATATTAGGACATACTGAGAAGTAAATATTAAAGGTAAGCGTAAAAATATTCTTAAAATGTATTTTTCTCATAATGAAAGTTTCGCGATTTTTACATCTTCAAAATGCTCCATGCGCTTTACTTTAAGTTCAAAATGACTGTAATTTGTAATGTAGATTCCCATTTATACATGTAAAAAAATTTAGTATGCATTTTTGAATACGAATTCATTAAGGGGATAAAAGTCCAATTTAAGTGTATTAAAGTGGGAAATTTTGTACAAAAGTCAGGTATATGTGAAAGAAATATTAATCAAAAACTAACATTTTATGCAATTCACTAATTGATACTAAGTTGTATTTGCAATGCATTTTCAGTAAATAAATAAATAAATAAATAAAGCAAAAATAACAAGAAACAGAAAAAAATTAAGTCGAATGGAGCTTTTGAAAACATTTTAAAAATTCAAAAGAAATTTGAAAAAAAAAATTAAATTGAAATAATCCAGAATTTCTTTTCAAAGATATTTGATATAATTATAGTAAAATATACATGCATGCGAAGTTTCATAACTCTATGATAATACTTTTAAAAAAGTATTTGATCGTCCACTGTCCCCTTAAACGTGTATTTCGTTAATTCATATATACTGACAAGTGGAACCACGCTTCACTATTCCACGTAGGCAGCGCCATATTGACTTGTATGTGTATACAGGTGAGAAGAGGTCACTTCCAGCACCTCTTGTAATGTACTTTCATTTCTCAAACATAAAGGCATGTCATGTAGAGCTTTGGTTTCATTTCCTTTTGTTATAGATTTTTATCACATTTTTCTCGCGGCCTCTTTCGAGTGAGACATTTTGTAAAAATCCAATATACGAGTCTCAAAACTTTCTTAGTAGCAGACAGCGCAAAAAAAACTGAAGAAAGTGGTATACAAACTGCAAAAGACTTAGGCATTTAGTGTCTAGAAAAGTATATCATTTAAAGAGTGCAATTTTTATTTTTTTAACAGTGTGACAGATTTTACTATCTGGACAGCTTGCAAAGAAGCCTAGCATTAAAATTGTTTTATTTGGCACGGAATCAAACATGGCAATGAATTGGTGGTAATATGAATTGTAGTCCTGTTTTTTCTTTCTTATGTTTTTATCTTGCTTATTTGATCACTTGTCATGTTGAGTAAAACCATGAAAGCTTGTAATTTAAGCACTGTTTTAAATAATCAAATGAAACACTTTTATTTCCAAGAAATGATTAAAAAATCATGATGCTTCAGTTCATATTTTCCGAAAAATAAGAGCATGGGATGAACAGAAAGCTACAGAGATTAAGGATCTTATTTGATCTTCAGATTTAATTACTACTGAACCTTTATGAAGAAGTTTGCAAAAGAGGCTAGTCATCGTCACTTCAGAAAGAATTTCAAATTTTGTTTGCAGATTGATAAAACAAACAAAGCATTTGAGATTGTCTAAAATGTATACTTTTTATGTCATGCACAACAAACCAAATATCGTGCGGCATTTTGCAAACAAGAGTTGAGTACCATTATAAATATTTCCATTATTTTATTTACTTCCTGCGTATACTTATTTCTATTCAGGAGTTTACTAGTCTTGCCATATTAAAATTTGTTTGGAAGCAAGAATTTTACCTTTCTATCGATTCAGTTTTGTTCTTAGATATTCCCATGATGGATTTCATTAGACTATTTTTACGCTTATTTCAGATTCATATACACAATTTCACAGAAGATTATAGAGTATTTGTAACTGTGCTGTATGTTATATATAGAAAGACACAGAGAGAAAGAAAGAAATAATTGCACGATTAAGTTTTAAAATTTAAAATGATTCGAAATTAAATTTAGAATAATTAATTTTTTTAAGCAGTAAACCGCACTTTTAATGTAGAATAAATTTTTGCTTATTTAATTTTAGGGTACATGGTCATTAATCTATAATAATGTATTATAACTGGATTATATTTAAGTTACAGTAATAATATGTATTAGAAAACAAATTTCAATAGAAAATTTCTAAGTAAAGCTCACCTGGTTGAGTCTTCACCTGCAGTTGATTTCAAAGTGTTCATACTAACAATGTATTCTAATTCCTCATAATCTCAAGAATTTGACTCATAGTGATAACTAAAACATTCTATTGTAAAGAAACCTTTCCTAATCTCGCCCACAACTTACAAGACAAGACGAGGTTTAATACTTAAGGTC
The DNA here is from genome assembly GCF_044657685.1 of Stegodyphus dumicola. Classification (NCBI taxonomy): domain Eukaryota; kingdom Metazoa; phylum Arthropoda; class Arachnida; order Araneae; family Eresidae; genus Stegodyphus; species Stegodyphus dumicola. The sequence goes on from NC_140769.1 coordinate 176,056,250, forward strand.
TGTTTACGCAAGGTGACGCTGTCTATGATAAGGGATAAGATTAAATTTTAAAGGCGATAGTTTTCCACACCTTAGATGCATAAACATTGTTATGAAAATGCTCGAGTGTGTTTGTTATCGGCTCTGTTTGAGAGCAATTACGACAAGTAAACGGAAAGAGGTTAAACTTTACTGCGTGGGATATATTTAAATTACAGTTCCGCTTGTTTAAGCTGACAGGGACCTTAATTATTAACACATATTAGAGACGGGAATTTTGTAAATTCAGTACCAGTGTTTAGCCGTGATATAGATAAAAATTCAGACACTAGAAAGGTTGTATTTTATTACCCTCTGAATATGAGAAGATTGCGTCTAATCAATTCACTTTGACGGTCAAGTATGACTAAATCCTGGTCAAATGGAAATTCAGGAAAAATTCGCTCTACTTCCCAAGAATATAATAAACTTACAAGGTATTTTAACTTATAAGGTATAAGGCGCCACTCTACAGAGGCGCCCGAGCTAAAAGATGATAAACAATAATTCGTCACCATCAGGATTGGCGACTGTGTCCTCTAATCCACAGTAGTCCTTTAAAAGGGGAAGCATATAAGGTATTTTCTCCCTCGATTCAGCACACCTTCGTGGTGTAACGTTAGCATACTCGGCGCGTATTCGAGAGGTCCAGGTTCGAGTCCTGGCGAGGTCATTCCTCATTTTTCATGCCTCCTGCTTCAAAATAACCTTAATGACTCCAAAAACTTGCTACTTCTGGTTTCAGTGGAGTAGCACATCCGTTCTTGGACGAAAATGTTCTTAGTTCGGGTTTTAGTAAAAACCCAGACCTTACAGAAGCACTCACTAAAAGTCTTACAGATACCAGCTAATTCCAAACAGTATTGCACTGTTGAAAAATTTGAAAGGTTCACAAAACCAGATAACATACTGCTTTCAAGCGGTCAGATTACAATAGAATTCAAAGTCAAGGAGAATATTTTCATATTAAAAGCACCTCTTAAACAGAAATTCCCAAAAGCTGACCGAAGCTTTGAAAGCATAGAAATAGTGTGTGTGTCCACTTAATGAGAAAGTCCATATTTTAAATTAATTTTTTTCCGTTTCTTTTTCTCTTTCTTTTTCTGCCTCACACATTTTTGATTTGGCTCACTACACATTTAAGTTTTCGTATTAGCACTTAAATTAATTTCAGGTGAAAGAGTGTGTTCTATGCATGGACTATACTGACGAATAAATTGTATTTTGATTCTTCATAACGTGTTGTTACCCATCACCCCAAACCCATGCGTCCGTAGAACGCAAACAATACTATATATATATACAGGAACTTAACATTAATGTAATAGTTATTAGAATTTTGACCAACTGTTAAAATTTTCGAATTGTTTTAAGCCTAATGTAGATGTGAAATAATGAATGAAATAATTTTAATATTAATGTAGAAAATTACATAAAATTGTGTTTTGAGATATTAATAAAGAAAATCTTAATATGATTTTGAGTATTGTTATAATGAATATAAAATATAAATGATTTATGAAATTGAATAATGAAAATGAATTGATTATGGGTAGTATAATTTAAAAAGTGAAATGTATAGAGTAATTTAAAATTAAGACGTATGAAGGTTATAAATAACTGAATATTAAGAGTAGAACATGATCTAGGGAATATAGATCCAGAAACGCAGGATTATTTTTTAAGTCTGAATAACTATTTCTCTCACCTTCACATTCAAGAAAAATCTCATGGGGACACCACATAACTTCCTTGTAAGATCTATTAAATTATATACATTTTTTGCTGCATTTCATTTAAACGTATTTCCCGGAATTTCAATAGCGATATATTTCTCATTCAATTCATTTAGTTCTCACTTCGCGGCAAGGCAAAAATACATAAAAACTCAAAATATCTTCATTAAAAATTGTAAAATACAGAAAAACATAAACACCAAATACAGTTAAAACAACTAAAAAAATTACGATTAAAGTAGAGTAAACAAGCAATTCGGCTAACGAAAAAGAAGGCAGATTTTTTGGTGCATAAAACTGAAAGTTTTCTTTTAGTCCCACTCAGCAAAAAGACACTGAAAGTGCAGAAACTGATATGATTTACTATTATGCTGAGTTTCAAATGTAAACAAGTGGCGGATCGTTAGGCTTAACTCGCAACTAAAACTTTTAAATTGTTGATAATTTTACAACTATTGCATTCAGACTAAATAAAGACATAAAAACCTTAATCTGAAAATAAAACCACATAAGGGGTAAAAAATAAGCTCACCGAGCCAGGTAAAAGAATGGGAATATATAATATATATACATATACGACTGGTGCAGCCGATTGCAACGAAAAAGGGAGGTGCACAACCCACATACACAATTTCAACGTTCTATGGCTACTCGTTTTTGAGTTATGCGAGATACATACATATGTACGAATGTATGTACGTATTCATTATGATTACATGTAACGTACTACCATACGTACGCACGTAGGTGCAGTCGTCAAGGAAAAAATCTCTTCTGAATCCATTTTACAATCCGTTTTGACAAAAACTGTCCTTTGTTATGTCCGGACGTACAGATGGCACGCAAAAACATCGTTCAAATGGTTTCGAGAGCGGTCGAAATGGATATTTTCTTTGAAATATGACACCCGAAATTTTTCGCAATTACAATCTTTCCTTTACTTCGTACAAGAAAGTAAAAATAGAAGGCTGCCGCTTAAGAACTTTGATTTATATTTCATAGATTTTTTAATTTTGGAATATTTTAGGGCCAGTTACAAAAAATGGAGGCCTTTTTCAAGCAACTATTGGAGCACCACGTAACTGTTGATGAAGTAACATATCAATTAGTTACAAGGTATTTCTCCCCCTTTCTTAGTATGCCTTCGTGGTGTAGTTGTCAACACGCTCGGGGCGTATTTCAGAGGTCTGTGGTTCGAGTCCCGGCGAGAGTGTTGCTCATTTTTCATGGATGATGATTTTCCCCCACCAAGATTTGGCGATTGGGTTCTCTAATCCCCGGTCGTCCTTTAAAAGGGGAAGTTATTTCTCTTGCGTTCTTAGCATGCCTTCATGGTGTAGTGGTCAGCACGCTCGGCGTGAATTTGAGAGTTCTGTGGTTCGAATCCGGCGAGGGCATTGCTTATTTTTCACTTCTCCTGCTTCCAAATAACCTAATGTCTCTACACATTTAAAGAAGATTTGCTCAAACTTATACGGTAATGTTTGATTTTAGAGAATTGTGGAACTGAAATAAAAGTGAAATATAAATAATTGTGAAAAGGTAACTTTGATAAGATATTAGAGTATTTATGATATTAAAAGATAACCTACAAGAAAAGTAGAATATTGTAAATTTTTGTTATTTGTTGTAATGTATCGAAATAAATATTGGTTATATGAAATTTTTTTATATATGATATTTTGTGTGAAAGCTAAATTCTTTGAAGAATTATGCCACTTTCCAAAAACAAGAAAATTTTTTAAACGTCAGTATTCTAAAATTATTTTCAAAAATTCAATGCTGAGTTTTAATTCTAGAATTAAGAAATTGTAATTTGGCTAAAAATCTTTTAATTTATATTTTCCATAATATAATATTTCTCACATTTTTTATCTAAGATATTTTAACACATTTTATCTAAGCGTTTCCTGCTTGAAAATAGACGGTGATTATGGAAAATAAAATGTAGATAAAATAACATACTAATTTTAATTTACAATAGTCGTCTTCTTTTTAATTTGGTTATTTCATTTTCTTAGCCTAAAAATAGTAACTGCTTACACTAAATCTCTCTAAACTGTTCTATTATTTCAAGACTATTCCTTTTCACATTATTCTTACACTAGTTAATAACGGCCCTATTTCGAATCCTGGAAAAGGCGTGGATGTTTATAAGTGTAGAGTGTCTTTGCGGCATAACGGCATTTAAAATGTTGTGGGGTCGAAAGTACTCTCGAGAGGTTTCTGGTATGAAAAAGCTCGTAAGAAACTCTTGGATCCATCCTCCAGGTGTTCTCCATTAAAACTAGGCTTCTCTTTTCTTGTGGGTGTCAGTCAGTGGCTTCTTGTGGTGCACCCTAGGTAACGTTTTCGTTGATGAAACAACTGAAGGACGGATGGGTGCGATCATTTCCGATGAATGCATTAAGCTGCATGTCTCCAGCCAATTTGAGCTTGGAAATGAAAATTGGTTTCATTTCTACTACAACTACTATAATTATTAATACTATTATAGTTCTACTATAATTATGTTAAATGTGTGTGTTTGCAATTTATTAAAAGTACCATTCAAATTCTGTACATATTAACATATACTTATCCGCCATAAAATAGTGTGGAATAATAAGGAAATGTCTAAGTCAATAAATCTTTATAGGAGAATAAGAATAATTTATTAATTTAACTCTGGGAAGTCACCTAATTTCGCGGTTGAAGTCATTTAAACTTAATTGCTTTTCCAGCGGACAGATGAGACGATTGATTGACTTCGAGTCATTTACTCTGCGTTAATACTAAATCAATTATAAAAGAAGAGGTAACTTTTGAATCTTAATCACCTCTTCGCGTTCGATGTCGGAGGAAAATGAGAATGTATTTCTGACACGCCTTTGCATGACTGAAATGCTATAACGCTGATTAAATATCCTACATGGTCTTTTGAATACTAATCGCTTCATAAATATTTCTTTAGAAATTAAACAGTTTTTACAATAATATAAAATATGCTGATTGCGTCATGTAAAGGTAACTCCAAAAGTCCTAACAGTTTCTAAGAATTATTTAAACACACAGTTAATTATTCCGGCTGTTCGAGACTTCTCTTTTTCGACAAGTTCTACCAGAATTACATTACAAATTACATTAAAATGTGGATGAGTATCTAGGTTCAAAGTTTATCGGACAGTGACTGGCGGTTAAAGATAAGTGTTTAACTCTGTTCTGTATTCGTATTGTATGAACTGTCTTGTCGGCAAGATTTTACTTGTTTTCTCCGCGTAGTCAGAAGCAGTTCAAATCAAAGTTTCATATACATTCAAATTACTTTAAATTTGTATTAAAGAGTTTGTTTTCTATAAGAAAGCGGAAGTGTTTTCGTTCATTTTAGTTTATGTAACAATTAAATCAATGTGTTGACAAATATTTTATTTTGATCTTATTTTGGTTGTAATAATTCTAGTTAGGAAATCAAACAAGCAGAAAATTCGTCAGGTTGTTTTTTAGGATTACTTTGTATAGCAGTATTTTAAATTTAATAAAGCAACCATGTAACTTATTCAACATTTTTTTTAGTATTCTATTCACCAAATATCTAATAATGTCTTCTAAAGATGAAACTTTATCGCCATATTCATAACTAAGGTGATCCTATCCATCGGATCATGGGCAATCAAGCTATTTCAAATTCCTCTGAAATCACACGATTTGTCATTTAACTGGCATTTTTGAAAATCAAGCTGAGTCAGAAAGAATCTATAAGGGATGATAGGATTTCAAAACTGCTGCCTAGGAAAAGATGACCAATTTAGGAAAGGTGGTTTCTAAAAGTGTTAGGATCACTAGTCTGTCTGAAGCAGAAAATATCGAAATTAGCGATGATAATAAAAACTATTGCAAAGTAAGCTTTCGAAAGAGAAAAAAATAGCGAAGCATTTAACTACTTCTATACAATTAATAACATTCTTGAATTTCTTGCGTATTTCATAAAAGTGTAAAAAGCTAAAAATAATAAAGTGGAAATAAAATTTCGAACCGAAAATTCTTATTATATGATGCTACCAGCTTCATTCAAGATTCGAAACATCGACAGCGCAATCTTTCATTTTGACATTAAACGTTTTTTTAAAGAAGGTTTTTAAAAACTTTTTGATTATTTTCTTATGTCATATTTATGTAAATAGAATAGGTTATTTATCATATATGTGTCCTGACATTTATTGCCATTGCATATGAAATTATTTTATACGTGTCCTTGCACATTAAATATAACAGATATTCATTTTTATCATTCAAGTTAGCAGCATATTTAACCGATTAGTTTAAAAATGCACTATATCAGTGGTCTCAAACTGGGGTCCTGCGGGCCGCATTCGGCCCCTGAAGCAATTTTTTGCTGTCCGCGAATATATTTTTCGTAAATTAAACAAATTTTATTACGACAAGAACTCCAGTAACTTTGGACAAGAACTCTAGTAACTATGTAGTAACGTAGCGTTCCTAGATATAAACATACATGTTAAAATATAAATACGCATCGATAGGGCGTTGTCTTTTTCTTTGCTTATTTTTATATGTATTGAAACTTAGCAGAATTATTTTATTAGTATTTGAAACGTAGCAGAATAGTGAATTAAGTCATTTTCTGCACATTCAATATTTTTTTGCTGAGTGGGGCTAAAAGTAAACTTTCAGTTTTGTGCACCGAAAAATCTGCCTACTTATCTGCTGACCGAACTGCTTGTTTTTGCGTAGAAAGTCTAATTTTAATTGCAAAAATTGTTTTGTTTTAATTGCTTTAACACTATTTGGTGTTTTACGTTTTTCTATTATTATTCAATTGTTAATGAAGGTATATTGAGGGTTTATGTATTTTTGTCTTGCCGCAAAGGGAGAACTGAATTAATTGTATGAGAAATCTGTCTCTTATAAAATTCGAGTCAATAAGTTTAAATGAAATGCAGCAAAAAATGCGTATAATTTAATATGCCGTAGAAGAAAGTCATATGGTGTCCGCATCAGATTTTTAATTTAGTTAACAAATTTTGTTTTGTTAACAAAAAGGTAACTTTTTTTTTTTTTTAAATTGCGGTTCATCACCTACTTTCAGGTAGTACCCGCATGCAATTTGAGTTTCAGATCACTACATTTTATTATAAAATATTCAACTAATAATTTTTATGAACTTTTGCAGCATTATTATTAATTAACAAAAGATTTTCTAATGTTATACACTGCACCAGGATCTGGCTCCTGTGTCCTTTGGAGGACAACTGGGAAAAGTATGTGTGGCCTGTTATGACCATGAGATCAATTTGTTTGGTTAGATGAGTCAGGCTGCGCCCACTTCTGGTACCTTATAAAGCATTTTAAAGTATTTAAAATTTATAAGTTATTATTAAATAAATAATAATTTTTTATTTATTCAGTTTTGGTTACCAAAATTTAATTTAAAGTTTACTTTGTAGTTACAGCGAATTAGAAATTAGCCCTGACGGAGCTCTATCAGGAAAGAGGAAGAGGAATAAATAATATAATAATATTTTGTCTGGTTGTTTAATGTGAATGAATGCATCTATTAACAATAAATGTATTTATCATGAATTCTACCACTTATTTATAGATATAAACATCTATACTATCATTGATCATGAAAAATGAAAAACGGAGGCAGGAAGTGTTTTTCATCCTTTGTAACCAATCTTCATCTTCCATTTTCTGTTGTTGTTTAATGTGAATGAATGCATCTATTAACAATGAATGCATTTATCATGAATCCTAAAACTTATTTATAGATATAAACATCTGTACTATCATTGATCAAGGAAAATGAAAAACGGAGGCAGGAAGTGTTTTTCATCCTTTGTAACCAACCTTCATCTTCCATTTTCAATTGTTGTTTAATGTGAATGAATGCGAATTAACGATGGATATATTTATCATGAATTCTACCACTTACGTACAGATATAAACACCTGTACCATCACAGGTCATGGAAAATAAAAAACGGAGGCAGGAAGTATTTTTCTTCCTTTGTAACCAATCTTCATCTTCCACTTTCTATTGTACAAGATTCAGCGGAGCTGACGAAATATGAGGACAGAAATTGATGAAGTAACTTTGCTATTGGAGAATAAAATTCTCCTTACACTTAGTAGCGGCTCTTGCAGATTTAATGAGACAGTGCTAAATGACGCTGTTTAGTCGGAAGATTAATGCCCGTAAAAGATCTCTGTGACTGATAAGAGTGTTATTCCGTATATAAAGAAAAATGGTTTGGTCTAGATTAACGTTTACCATCACTTTAAAAACGTTTATAATAGTTTACGCCCAATTACACGATGATTTACTGCTGTTACTTGCCAAAATAGCCTTTGCGCAACATCTGGTATAATTAATTACACGTAAGGAATGCTCGAAGCTGCTTCTTTTAATTTAGTAATTTTAGAATTTGTCATGCTTTAATTTACGAGTAGTATATATCTAAATTTGACGTCTTATATAACTTTTCAACATAGAAAAACTATTACACATTTAACTAACCCCACCAAAAATATGGTTAAATTTAGTGTAATCATGTAAGATTTTTTATTTATACGTTTTGATGACAGCGTTTCGTAGCTGTTGTGAAATATGTACATTTAGCATCGTATATGGTTACTTTAGAAAATCGCGACATATTTAATTCAAATATATTTTGATAGCTGTTGTTTTTAAAACGAAATGTGTTCAATCAGTTTCGATTTAAAGGAAATACAATGTACGCGTATAAATGATTTTTCAATCTATTTTAAGAATTCTTTTGTAACATTATTTCGGTTTAAGTAATATATTGATAAAATATTACGTTGAGGTAACAAACGAATTGTAAGTGTAGCGAAAATCAATACTCTCAATCAAAATATAACAAATAAAAAATATGAAAGCTTTCAGGTTTTATATTACGCCTAAAAGGAAGTTTTTCTAACGTTTTATGCGTTACCTTTATTCATTAAATACCAATAAATATCGCACTTAAACCATTAACTTAACCAGCACTTAAACCAATTCAACAGCAATATCATAAAATATTTAAAAAGAGCATTTCTTTAGATTTCCGATACATAGTCTGGCGCGCTAGACATAAAAATGTCTTTTTTTCCGTATAGAGTTGCCATTGCTCGCTTTGAAATCATTGAGTGTCTTAATCAAATATTCTTTAAAATTTTACAAAATAGGAAATAAAGAATAAAAAAAAATTCTGAACACAAATTCGGGCTTTTAGGTGCCCACACTCGAGTGGAGGACTACGTGATTTAAAATTTGATGTCTCCAAGTAGAGTTGGAGTTTCGCAGTAATATTTGGCGTCAACAATTTGGAAAGTGAAACGCCATTTTATAGTGGACGACGCAAAATGCCAAACGAAATTAATAGCCCTTCTGGAAAATTGATCCTTTGGGCTAATTATGTTGTAAGTATTCTTTTTATAATTTAAAAAAGTAACCCCACTTATATTCAGTACATGATTATTTATATTGAATAAACACAGATTCCATAAATATATAATTTTGTTCCTTAAAATTTTAGTTGAAGGATGTGCGTTTATTTCACAAGATCTTTCTATAACTGAAATACACTCTTAAATAAAAAAGTAAAAAAAAAAGAAGCACCAAGAAGGAGTTGTCCGAATGGGACGAAAATCGGTAGTGATGTACATGTACAGAAAAACAAATGATTACAGTTTGAGAAAAATTGGACGACTTATTGAAGTGATAGAGCTTCACAAAGTGAAAAAGTCAGTAACGTGTGTGTCCACCTCTGGCCTTTATGAAAGCAGTTATTCGGCTTGGCATCGATTGCTAGAGATTGCGGATGTCCTCCTGATGGATATCGTGCCAAATTCTGTCTAACTGGCGCGTTAGATCATCAACATCCCGAACTGCTTGGAGGGCCCTGCCCAAAATGCTCCAAACGTGCTCAGTAGGAGAGAGATCCGGCAACCTTGCTGGCTAAGGTAATGTTAGGCAAGCACTAAGGCAAGCAGAAGAAACATGTGCAGTGTGGGGGCGGGCATTATCTTGCTGAAATGTAAGCCCAGGGTGACGTGACAAAAAAGGCAACACAACGGGCCTTAGAACTTCGTCCTTCTTCCGCTGTGCTGTAAGGTTGCGACGGATGGCAACCAAAGAAGTCCTACTATGAAATGAAATGGCACCCCAGACCATCACTCCTGGTTGTCGCCCTGTCTGCCGGAAGACAGTCAGGTTGGTATCACACCGCTGTCCGGGGGCGTCTCCAGACTCGCCTTCGCTGGATATCGGGGCTCAGTTCATCAGGACGTATCACTGAAGACTGTTCTACTCCAGTCAATCATATTCCAGTGCGAATGACCACGACACCACTGCAAATGGGCTTGACGTTGTTCAGAGGTCAATGGTAGTCGGCGCAAGGGGAGCCGTGACCTCAGCCCCCTTTCTGTGAGCCGTCTATGAATGTTCCTTGAGGACACTGAATAGTTGCACGTACAATCGATGATAATGATGCATCTGGGGCTGTGAGTGCCGCTCTGACGATTGCTCGGTCTTCACGTTCTGTCGTTTCTCTAGGCCTACCACTTCCTTCTTGACGGTGTGTACGGCCATGGTTCATCGATTCCTGCCAACATCGTCTAATAGTGGCATCGCTCCTGCTCAAATGTCGAGCTATTCGCCGATAAGAGCAACCGGCTTCTTTTGTCCAACTACACGACTTCTCTCAAATTCTAACATCTGCGCATATCGTTCGCGCAGCCGTATGCGAGGCATAGTTACTGTCTACCAGAGTACACGGAAGGAAATTCGTAAAGCATCTATGACATGGAATCGTAATTTCTCCTCTTAAAAAATCCTGCCAGTTGCGCTGTAGCGACAACAGTTCATTCATTCGCTGCTAAAATGTAAAATTTTGCATTTTCGATCGAAATCTGTATGCATATCAATTTGTGTCCAATTTGCTTTATATCTTCTCGGTGCGTCGTTTCTTTTTTCTTTTTTTTTTTTGTTTTGTTTTGTTTTTCTTTTCTTTTCTTTTTTTTTTTTTTTTTTTTTTTTTTTTTTTTTTGTTGTTGTTGTTGTCTAAGAGTGTATGTCAAGTTAAAAGTACATAATTTTAGAAGTTTTTGATTTGCCACTAAACAATGACGCCGAGAAAATTGATCTTGTCTTTCGTCCTCCTCAAGTAAATGAAAGTAAATGATAAAACGAAGCATTAACTTTCTTATTGTGGAAATCAATAACTTACAGCAAAATAATTAAATCTACTTGAAATAATGCAAATAAAGGTGACGCAATATGCGAAGAAGAAAACGAATAAATTTCAAAACCCAAGAGAAAAAAACTATAGAATCTTCCACCGCCCCCCCCAAAAAAAAAGGAAAAAAGAAAAGACTGAAATAAGAGAAAGAATCTTGAATATGCTGTTAGCTCTCTATATGTAGAGCATTCTGATGAAAAAAAAAATAAACCAGTAAATTAGAATTTAGAACTTAAGCTGACATTTTTGTTGCTGAAAACATGCTCTTTCCGGAGTGGAGCGATGTGGATGACAGAATGGCGAAACGTTGTGTTCTCAGATGAGTCACGCTTCTGTTTATCCAGTGACAGTCGCCGTATACGTGTGTGGCGTCGACGTAGAGACAGATCTAATTTGGCAGTAACTGTGGAACGCCCCACCGCGCGACAACGTGGCATAATGGTTTGGGGCGCTATTGCCTACAATTTCCAGGTTACCTCTAGTTCGTATTCAGAGCGCTATGACGGCCCAACGATGCTTGGATAATGTACTGTGGCCGGTGGCAATCCCTTACCTTCAGGGGCTGCCTAATGCAGTTTTTCAGCGGGATAACGCCCGACCACACAGTGCTCGCATCTGCCAACATGCTCTGCAAGGTATACAGATGCTTCCCTGGCCACCGTACTCTCCTGACCTGTCACCAATTGAACATGTGTGGGATGGGATTGGACGTCGTTTGCAGACTCTGCCCCTGCCTCGTTCAGCAGACAAACTGTGTCAAATGGCTGAAAGGGAATGGATAGCCATCCCTCAGGACACCATCTGCTCTCTTATTGACTCTATGCCTAGACGTGTTCCTTCGTGCATCGCTGTCCGCGGAGATCCTAACTGAGCCGAAACCCAAGTAAGTGTTTTGCTTTTAGGAAACTAATGTTGCAATTGAGAATAATATGGGAATCAATATTTCAACTATGTTACAAGAGTCTGACCTCTGTGATATCTGTAAAGAACCGGGCACTGCAGAGCATTATGTGAAACATGTAAATATTTTACTGATATCAGGAACGTGTTTAAAAAAAATCATGTTTTTAATATATATGATATTTTAAATGATTTTAAAAGACTAAAAAATTTGCCAGGAAAATGATGGAGAAGATTAACCATAATAAGCTTGCAGTAGAGATTTTAATCTGAATTTTGTTTTTTAGTTATGTTCTTTATGTCTGTTGAAGGTGCTGTTTCTGGCTTGCTCTGGCGTAGCCCGCAAAAAGGCCATAGGGCGACGTGAAGTCTGCCAGGAGGGTCGAGCTGCGTCCCTCATATCATATCATTTAAACTATGTTTTACTTGAGTATTATGTTCCTTTTAAGTAGTAACTAGTATGGTGCATGAATAAACTTGAGCATTATATTAAGAGCTAATGATTACGTATCATGTTTTATAAAGATTTAACGTGCAATTTTTGTGTATAGCCAATGTTCTATGCTTTCGTATGTCCAATGTTTCTATACAAATTCATGTTAAAATTAAGTATACATGTATACTCAAATAATGTAAAAGCTCTGTATGGCAAAACATTGTAAATATATAAATAATTGTATCAGTCAAAATGTTTGGAAATTTATGAGTAAGCAGATCGTCTTAGCCCAATTACAAAAGTCCATTTCAATGTGTGCGGTATATATGAGTGATATTTCGTATTTTCAGTCATTATAATGTAGTATTGTCATGTGGCGGTGGTGCTATGAAGTATCACAAAGTACTCTCTTACTTTACTTAGCAAAAAGTTAACATATGTATTGATATATGTAGTATATGCAATGATTGATTAAGTCGTTATTCATTATCAATGTTTACATATTTGTATAATATTTTCTTAATTAATTTGTATGAAACAAATTAGTGTTCTTGTAAGATTTTTACCTGTAAGGTAAAATGTCAAATACAAGTAGCCCATTATCTGTACAAATTGTACCTATACTTAGCTAAAAGTTAACATACGTATTGGTGTATATATATATATATATATATGCAATGACTGATTAAGTAATTGCAATATATCTATGTAGCATTTTGTGCGTTTTGAATTTCCAAAGCATGAATGTACTTGAAGGATTTAAAGTTAAAACGGTAACATGTAAAAGTGAGTAGCCCATAAACAGCAGAATAATGTATAAAACTGCTGCTACTCATTATAAATATTTGCATTTTGTATCTTGTAATCTTCTACCATTTTGTATGACAGAATTAAGTGTAATTGTAAGACTTATTTAAAAAAAATAGGTGATACGTCAAACACGTGTAGCCCATAATCTGTAGAAATTGTCAATACTCTTAACAGGAGTTTACATGTGTATGTGTTTGTGTATATGTAATGGTAAGTTAAGAATTTGTAATGTATCCGTGCAGCATCATGTATGATTTGAATGCATAATGCTGCAAGGATTACTTAATGCGTACTTGTAGGATTTGAATTTCAAACGGTAATATGTACAAAGTGAATAGCCCTTAATTTGCAGAATAATGTATTAATTGTTATAACTCATATTCAATGTCTGCATATTTGTATTTTGTAATATATTTCTAAACAACATGACATTTATAAGTGCAACTGTAATATTTATACTGAAAAGGTAATTTGTCAAATACGAGTAGCCTATAATCCGCACAAATTGTTACTACTCTTAACCAAATTTTGCATATGTATATTATTATAATAAACCTACTATTTAGCGGATAATTCCAGGTATTTATAATGTCATAATTCTATAATCTTATTGTGATCAACTATGTAATTGTATGTTAACCTATGTAAAGATTCTGCCCTTGTTTGGCACCTTACTTTTTACTCCTGGAAACAAATTAATACTGGACCCGGCATTTTGGCTTAGAGTATTCCTCGGGGGCACATTGGTCGGCTGGACTGCTAACCGGATGAATAGGGTGCTAGGTCTAGGCGTCTGGTGCGAGTCTCACGTGAGGCCTCTTCTGGCCTTGCTCTGGATATTGGAGGACGAGGCGCTAAACCAATTAACCATAACGGTAAACGGATGGTGCCCAAGTCCCCCGTTCCTAATCCTAATCCTACTGAGCCGATGCCGTTCTCGCTCTGTATTCTATCATTTTGAAAATAAAGATCACTTATTGCTACTTGTTGTCTCTGTCTTTTTTCCAAATTTCATCACTTTCTGACCATTCCTTCTTGGTGTTGCATTTTCAATGTCGAGCAATGTATAAAGAACAAATTATATGAAATTGGACCATATATCAACTTACAATTTGTACAGACACATAAGCAACTTGTGAAAGGAAGAAACACACATCTGCAATTTTTTAGAACAAGAACTGAAGCGCAAAAACTGCGCAAAAAAGGATGGGGGGGCAGTACTATATTTTTCGTTTCTACTGGACGGATTGATGAAATTCAACTTGCGTTTTGTCTCGAAAGAGCGACTTGGGATATGTATTAGATTTATACATAGCATTGTTCTAATATAGATGTTTTAACATAAAATCGGACGTTTTCTGAAACGATATGCCAATGTTATTTCATATTTCGATTCTACGACTCAAATTATGCCAAACTGCCAAGTTTTGTAAAATTCGCAAAATTGGTTTTTAAAAAATTTGTTCTCAAAAGTTTAGCTCAGTTTTAATTGAATTTGATATATATATATTTAATATCTCTTTTTTATTAAACTTACTTATTTTCTTCATCCAGAACTCAAAATTTAGCCTTAATTTAAATACAATTTGCATTTTTCTTATTTATTTTCAAAATTTTTATTTTAAAATATTTTTCATAAATTTTTCGAAAAAAAATAATTGTATTATAACATATAAAATTTTTAATATCATTTTCAAATAGATGTATTTTCTGGCCACACTTGCAAAAGATCAGAGTTTTTTATTCGCAGTTTCCTAAGGATATACGGGAATTTACGTATTGGCGTGCTTTGAAATTTGGCACATTCGTTACAAGCGATAATAACGCCAAATGTGGTTCATGCACTATGTTAAAATTATTTGAACGTGAGCTTTTTTCCACTCGTTTACAACGAAAAAAATCTGATGTGTACACCACATGACTTCCTTGTACAGAATATTAAATTATACGTATTTTTTCTTGCATTTCATTTAAACTTATTGGATTGAATTAAATCTACTTCGTCGACAGCGCATAAACCACAATAGAATAAATGCATTCTTTAAAATTCACTGTATTTGTTTACCATAGCGAGTCTCTGGCGCTAGGTTCATTTAACAGCGTTATATTTCGTTCATATTATAACTCAGAATGCACAAAATTTATACCATTTGAATCTAATCGCTGCCACATGTTCTATTAAAATATTATAATAAAAATCTAGAACGATGTATAAAAGAAATTGAGAAAACAAAACAGAAAAGAAAAGTTTTTCACAGATGATTCAGTATTTCTCATTCACTTAATTCTGTTCTCACGTTGCGACAAGGCAGAAATACATAAAAACTCAAAATATCTATATTAAAAATTACGAAGTAAATCTCAAACACTTATTCCCTCGAAAAAATTCCAGAAAGGATTAAGCATGTTTTAATTCGCAATAATAAATGAAGACGTTATCTTTGTTGTTGCGAAGCTTAGTCTCTCTAGATTGGCAACAAATCCACTAGTCTGCTGTTTCAAATGTAAACAAACATGTCCGCCATGTTATTTAAAAATTAGGCTTAAGCGCACTTAAACAGCTTTTAAATTGTTGATAATTCTACAAATATTGCTTGCAGATTTACTAAAGGTATAAAAACCTTACCAGAAGATAAGAACAACATAATTCAATCATTTTTAAAGCAAAAAATGCAGAAATTACAAACATATAAGAGTAAATAAACTGAGATCACTGAGCCGGGTAACAGAGTGGATATGTATATAAATATATTTATATACGTTTGGTGCCGCCGATTGCAACGAAAATACGAGGTGCACATCTACATGTTATAGCAGTCCTATATACAAAATTGCAATGTTTTGAGGCTGCTCGTTTTTGAGTTATGCAAAATACACCACAAAAATTCGCTTCAGAATTCATTTGAAAGCAGTTTTATAATTTTTTTGGAAGAAAGGAGTCTTTTATTCTGCCCTTACGTACAGATGTCACGCAAAAACATCGTTAAATTTAATTAGATAGTGGTCAAAATGGATATTTTCTTTGAAATATGCTGCCGAAAACTTTTCGCGATTACAATACTTCCTTTTTACTTCGTTCAAGGAAGCAAAAAGAAAAGGAATATAGGTTGCCATAAATTAACATACGTATTGGTGTATATATATATGCAATGACTGATTAAGTAATTGCAATATATCTATGTAGCATTTTGTGCGTTTTGAATTTCCAAAGCATGAATGTACTTGAAGGATTTAAAGTTAAAACGGTAACATGTAAAAGTGAGTAGCCCATAAACAGCAGAATAATGTATAAAACTGCTGCTACTCATTATAAATATTTGCATTTTGTATCTTGTAATCTTCTACCATTTTGTATGACAGAATTAAGTGTAATTGTAAGACTTATTTAAAAAAAATAGGTGATACGTCAAACACGTGTAGCCCATAATCTGTAGAAATTGTCAATACTCTTAACAGGAGTTTACATGTGTATGTGTTTGTGTATATGTAATGGTAAGTTAAGAATTTGTAATGTATCCGTGCAGCATCATGTATGATTTGAATGCATAATGCTGCAAGGATTACTTAATGCGTACTTGTAGGATTTGAATTTCAAACGGTAATATGTACAAAGTGAATAGCCCTTAATTTGCAGAATAATGTATTAATTGTTATAACTCATATTCAATGTCTGCATATTTGTATTTTGTAATATATTTCTAAACAACATGACATTTATAAGTGCAATTGTAATATTTATACTGAAAAGGTAATTTGTCAAATACGAGTAGCCTATAATCCGCACAAATTGTTACTACTCTTAACCAAATTTTGCATATGTATATTATTATAATAAACCTACTATTTAGCGGATAATTCCAGGTATTTATAATGTCATAATTCTATAATCTTATTGTGATCAACTATGTAATTGTATGTTAACCTATGTAAAGATTCTGCCCTTGTTTGGCACCTTACTTTTTACTCCTGGAAACAAATTAATACTGGACCCGGCATTTTGGCTTAGAGTATTCCTCGGGGGCACATTGGTCGGCTGGACTGCTAACCGGATGAATAGGGTGCTAGGTCTAGGCGTCTGGTGCGAGTCTCACGTGAGGCCTCTTCTGGCCTTGCTCTGGATATTGGAGGACGAGGCGCTAAACCAATTAACCATAACGGTAAACGGATGGTGCCCAAGTCCCCCGTTCCTAATCCTAATCCTACTGAGCCGATGCCGTTCTCGCTCTGTATTCTATCATTTTGAAAATAAAGATCACTTATTGCTACTTGTTGTCTCTGTCTTTTTTCCAAATTTCATCACTTTCTGACCATTCCTTCTTGGTGTTGCATTTTCAATGTCGAGCAATGTATAAAGAACAAATTATATGAAATTGGACCATATATCAACTTACAATTTGTACAGACACATAAGCAACTTGTGAAAGGAAGAAACACACATCTGCAATTTTTTAGAACAAGAACTGAAGCGCAAAAACTGCGCAAAAAAGGATGGGGGGGCAGTACTATATTTTTCGTTTCTACTGGACGGATTGATGAAATTCAACTTGCGTTTTGTCTCGAAAGAGCGACTTGGGATATGTATTAGATTTATACATAGCATTGTTCTAATATAGATGTTTTAACATAAAATCGGACGTTTTCTGAAACGATATGCCAATGTTATTTCATATTTCGATTCTACGACTCAAATTATGCCAAACTGCCAAGTTTTGTAAAATTCGCAAAATTGGTTTTTAAAAAATTTGTTCTCAAAAGTTTAGCTCAGTTTTAATTGAATTTGATATATATATATTTAATATCTCTTTTTTATTAAACTTACTTATTTTCTTCATCCAGAACTCAAAATTTAGCCTTAATTTAAATACAATTTGCATTTTTCTTATTTATTTTCAATATTTTTATTTTAAAATATTTTTCATAAATTTTTCGAAAAAAAATAATTGTATTATAACATATAAAATTTTTAATATCATTTTCAAATAGATGTATTTTCTGGCCACACTTGCAAAAGATCAGAGTTTTTTATTCGCAGTTTCCTAAGGATATACGGGAATTTACGTATTGGCGTGCTTTGAAATTTGGCACATTCGTTACAAGCGATAATAACGCCAAATGTGGTTCATGCACTATGTTAAAATTATTTGAACGTGAGCTTTTTTCCACTCGTTTACAACGAAAAAAATCTGATGTGTACACCACATGACTTCCTTGTACAGAATATTAAATTATACGTATTTTTTCTTGCATTTCATTTAAACTTATTGGATTGAATTAAATCTACTTCGTCGACAGCGCATAAACCACAATAGAATAAATGCATTCTTTAAAATTCACTGTATTTGTTTACCATAGCGAGTCTCTGGCGCTAGGTTCATTTAACAGCGTTATATTTCGTTCATATTATAACTCAGAATGCACAAAATTTATACCATTTGAATCTAATCGCTGCCACATGTTCTATTAAAATATTATAATAAAAATCTAGAACGATGTATAAAAGAAATTGAGAAAACAAAACAGAAAAGAAAAGTTTTTCACAGACGATTCAGTATTTCTCATTCACTTAATTCTGTTCTCACGTTGCGACAAGGCAGAAATACATAAAAACTCAAAATATCTATATTAAAAATTACGAAGTAAATCTCAAACACTTATTCCCTCGAAAAAATTCCAGAAAGGATTAAGCATGTTTTAATTCGCAATAATAAATGAAGACGTTATCTTTGTTGTTGCGAAGCTTAGTCTCTCTAGATTGGCAACAAATCCACTAGTCTGCTGTTTCAAATGTAAACAAACATGTCCGCCATGTTATTTAAAAATTAGGCTTAAGCGCACTTAAACAGCTTTTAAATTGTTGATAATTCTACAAATATTGCTTGCAGATTTACTAAAGGTATAAAAACCTTACTAGAAGATAAGAACAACATAATTCAATCATTTTTAAAGCAAAAAATGCAGAAATTACAAACATATAAGAGTAAATAAACTGAGATCACTGAGCCGGGTAACAGAGTGGATATGTATATAAATATATTTATATACGTTTGGTGCCGCCGATTGCAACGAAAATACGAGGTGCACATCTACATGTTATAGCAGTCCTATATACAAAATTGCAATGTTTTCAGGCTGCTCGTGTTTGAGTTATGCAAAATACACCACAAAAATTCGCTTCAGAATTCATTTGAAAGCAGTTTTATAATTTTTTTGGAAGAAAGGAGTCTTTTATTCTGCCCTTACGTACAGATGTCACGCAAAAACATCGTTAAATTTAATTAGATAGTGGTCAAAATGGATATTTTCTTTGAAATATGCTGCCGAAAACTTTTCGCGATTACAATACTTCCTTTTTACTTCGTTCAAGGAAGCAAAAAGAAAAGGAATATAGGTTGCCATAAATTAACATACGTATTGGTGTATATATATATATGCAATGACTGATTAAGTAATTGCAATATATCTATGTAGCATTTTGTGCGTTTTGAATTTCCAAAGCATGAATGTACTTGAAGGATTTAAAGTTAAAACGGTAACATGTAAAAGTGAGTAGCCCATAAACAGCAGAATAATGTATAAAACTGCTGCTACTCATTATAAATATTTGCATTTTGTATCTTGTAATCTTCTACCATTTTGTATGACAGAATTAAGTGTAATTGTAAGACTTATTTAAAAAAAATAGGTGATACGTCAAACACGTGTAGCCCATAATCTGTAGAAATTGTCAATACTCTTAACAGGAGTTTACATGTGTATGTGTTTGTGTATATGTAACGGTAAGTTAAGAATTTGTAATGTATCCGTGCAGCATCATGTATGATTTGAATGCATAATGCTGCAAGGATTACTTAATGCGTACTTGTAGGATTTGAATTTCAAACGGTAATATGTACAAAGTGAATAGCCCTTAATTTGCAGAATAATGTATTAATTGTTATAACTCATATTCAATGTCTGCATATTTGTATTTTGTAATATATTTCTAAACAACATGACATTTATAAGTG
Source organism: Stegodyphus dumicola (assembly GCF_044657685.1). Taxonomy (NCBI): domain Eukaryota; kingdom Metazoa; phylum Arthropoda; class Arachnida; order Araneae; family Eresidae; genus Stegodyphus; species Stegodyphus dumicola. The sequence goes on from NC_140769.1 coordinate 176,076,404, forward strand.
CAATTGTAATATTTATACTGAAAAGGTAATTTGTCAAATACGAGTAGCCTATAATCCGCACAAATTGTTACTACTCTTAACCAAATTTTGCATATGTATATTATTATAATAAACCTACTATTTAGCGGATAATTCCAGGTATTTATAATGTCATAATTCTATAATCTTATTGTGATCAACTATGTAATTGTATGTTAACCTATGTAAAGATTCTGCCCTTGTTTGGCACCTTACTTTTTACTCCTGGAAACAAATTAATACTGGACCCGGCATTTTGGCTTAGAGTATTCCTCGGGGGCACATTGGTCGGCTGGACTGCTAACCGGATGAATAGGGTGCTAGGTCTAGGCGTCTGGTGCGAGTCTCACGTGAGGCCTCTTCTGGCCTTGCTCTGGATATTGGAGGACGAGGCGCTAAACCAATTAACCATAACGGTAAACGGATGGTGCCCAAGTCCCCCGTTCCTAATCCTAATCCTACTGAGCCGATGCCGTTCTCGCTCTGTATTCTATCATTTTGAAAATAAAGATCACTTATTGCTACTTGTTGTCTCTGTCTTTTTTCCAAATTTCATCACTTTCTGACCATTCCTTCTTGGTGTTGCATTTTCAATGTCGAGCAATGTATAAAGAACAAATTATATGAAATTGGACCATATATCAACTTACAATTTGTACAGACACATAAGCAACTTGTGAAAGGAAGAAACACACATCTGCAATTTTTGAAGAACAAGAACTGAAGCGCAAAAACTGCGCAAAAAAGGATGGGGGGGGCAGTACTATATTTTTCGTTTCTACTGGACGGATTGATGAAATTCAACTTGCGTTTTGTCTCGAAAGAGCGACTTGGGATATGTATTAGATTTATACATAGCATTGTTCTAATATAGATGTTTTAACATAAAATCGGACGTTTTCTGAAACGATATGCCAATGTTATTTCATATTTCGATTCTACGACTCAAATTATGCCAAACTGCCAAGTTTTGTAAAATTCGCAAAATTGGTTTTTAAAAAATTTGTTCTCAAAAGTTTAGCTCAGTTTTAATTGAATTTGATATATATATATTTAATATCTCTTTTTTATTAAACTTACTTATTTTCTTCATCCAGAACTCAAAATTTAGCCTTAATTTAAATACAATTTGCATTTTTCTTATTTATTTTCAAAATTTTTATTTTAAAATATTTTTCATAAATTTTTCGAAAAAAAATAATTGTATTATAACATATAAAATTTTTAATATCATTTTCAAATAGATGTATTTTCTGGCCACACTTGCAAAAGATCAGAGTTTTTTATTCGCAGTTTCCTAAGGATATACGGGAATTTACGTATTGGCGTGCTTTGAAATTTGGCACATTCGTTACAAGCGATAATAACGCCAAATGTGGTTCATGCACTATGTTAAAATTATTTGAACGTGAGCTTTTTTCCACTCGTTTACAACGAAAAAAATCTGATGTGTACACCACATGACTTCCTTGTACAGAATATTAAATTATACGTATTTTTTCTTGCATTTCATTTAAACTTATTGGATTGAATTAAATCTACTTCGTCGACAGCGCATAAACCACAATAGAATAAATGCATTCTTTAAAATTCACTGTATTTGTTTACCATAGCGAGTCTCTGGCGCTAGGTTCATTTAACAGCGTTATATTTCGTTCATATTATAACTCAGAATGCACAAAATTTATACCATTTGAATCTAATCGCTGCCACATGTTCTATTAAAATATTATAATAAAAATCTAGAACGATGTATAAAAGAAATTGAGAAAACAAAACAGAAAAGAAAAGTTTTTCACAGACGATTCAGTATTTCTCATTCACTTAATTCTGTTCTCACGTTGCGACAAGGCAGAAATACATAAAAACTCAAAATATCTATATTAAAAATTACGAAGTAAATCTCAAACACTTATTCCCTCGAAAAAATTCCAGAAAGGATTAAGCATGTTTTAATTCGCAATAATAAATGAAGACGTTATCTTTGTTGTTGCGAAGCTTAGTCTCTCTAGATTGGCAACAAATCCACTAGTCTGCTGTTTCAAATGTAAACAAACATGTCCGCCATGTTATTTAAAAATTAGGCTTAAGCGCACTTAAACAGCTTTTAAATTGTTGATAATTCTACAAATATTGCTTGCAGATTTACTAAAGGTATAAAAACCTTACCAGAAGATAAGAACAACATAATTCAATCATTTTTAAAGCAAAAAATGCAGAAATTACAAACATATAAGAGTAAATAAACTGAGATCACTGAGCCGGGTAACAGAGTGGATATGTATATAAATATATTTATATACGTTTGGTGCCGCCGATTGCAACGAAAATACGAGGTGCACATCTACATGTTATAGCAGTCCTATATACAAAATTGCAATGTTTTGAGGCTGCTCGTGTTTGAGTTATGCAAAATACACCACAAAAATTCGCTTCAGAATTCATTTGAAAGCAGTTTTATAATTTTTTTGGAAGAAAGGAGTCTTTTATTCTGCCCTTACGTACAGATGTCACGCAAAAACATCGTTAAATTTAATTAGATAGTGGTCAAAATGGATATTTTCTTTGAAATATGCTGCCGAAAACTTTTCGCGATTACAATACTTCCTTTTTACTTCGTTCAAGGAAGCAAAAAGAAAAGGAATATAGGTTGCCATAAATTAACATACGTATTGGTGTATATATATATATATATATGCAAAGACTGATTAAGTAATTGCAATATATCTATGTAGCATTTTGTGCGTTTTGAATTTCCAAAGCATGAATGTACTTGAAGGATTTAAAGTTAAAACGGTAACATGTAAAAGTGAGTAGCCCATAAACAGCAGAATAATGTATAAAACTGCTGCTACTCATTATAAATATTTGCATTTTGTATCTTGTAATCTTCTACCATTTTGTATGACAGAATTAAGTGTAATTGTAAGACTTATTTAAAAAAAATAGGTGATACGTCAAACACGTGTAGCCCATAATCTGTAGAAATTGTCAATACTCTTAACAGGAGTTTACATGTGTATGTGTTTGTGTATATGTAACGGTAAGTTAAGAATTTGTAATGTATCCGTGCAGCATCATGTATGATTTGAATGCATAATGCTGCAAGGATTACTTAATGCGTACTTGTAGGATTTGAATTTCAAACGGTAATATGTACAAAGTGAATAGCCCTTAATTTGCAGAATAATGTATTAATTGTTATAACTCATATTCAATGTCTGCATATTTGTATTTTGTAATATATTTCTAAACAACATGACATTTATAAGTGCAATTGTAATATTTATACTGAAAAGGTAATTTGTCAAATACGAGTAGCCTATAATCCGCACAAATTGTTACTACTCTTAACCAAATTTTGCATATGTATATTATTATAATAAACCTACTATTTAGCGGATAATTCCAGGTATTTATAATGTCATAATTCTATAATCTTATTGTGATCAACTATGTAATTGTATGTTAACCTATGTAAAGATTCTGCCCTTGTTTGGCACCTTACTTTTTACTCCTGGAAACAAATTAATACTGGACCCGGCATTTTGGCTTAGAGTATTCCTCGGGGGCACATTGGTCGGCTGGACTGCTAACTGGATGAATAGGGTGCTAGGTCTAAGCGTCTGGTGCGAGTCTCACGTGAGGCCTCTTCTGGCCTTGCTCTGGATATTGGAGGACGAGGCGCTAAACCAATTAACCATAACGGTAAACGGATGGTGCCCAAGTCCCCCGTTCCTAATCCTAATCCTACTGAGCCGATGCCGTTCTCGCTCTGTATTCTATCATTTTGAAAATAAAGATCACTTATTGCTACTTGTTGTCTCTGTCTTTTTTCCAAATTTCATCACTTTCTGACCATTCCTTCTTGGTGTTGCATTTTCAATGTCGAGCAATGTATAAAGAACAAATTATATGAAATTGGACCATATATCAACTTACAATTTGTACAGACACATAAGCAACTTGTGAAAGGAAGAAACACACATCTGCAATTTTTGAAGAACAAGAACTGAAGCGCAAAAACTGCGCAAAAAAGGATGGGGGGCAGTACTATATTTTTCGTTTCTACTGGACGGATTGATGAAATTCAACTTGCGTTTTGTCTCGAAAGAGCGACTTGGGATATGTATTAGATTTATACATAGCATTGTTCTAATATAGATGTTTTAACATAAAATCGGACGTTTTCTGAAACGATATGCCAATGTTATTTCATATTTCGATTCTACGACTCAAATTATGCCAAACTGCCAAGTTTTGTAAAATTCGCAAAATTGGTTTTTAAAAAATTTGTTCTCAAAAGTTTAGCTCAGTTTTAATTGAATTTGATATATATATATTTAATATCTCTTTTTTATTAAACTTACTTATTTTCTTCATCCAGAACTCAAAATTTAGCCTTAATTTAAATACAATTTGCATTTTTCTTATTTATTTTCAAAATTTTTATTTTAAAATATTTTTCATAAATTTTTCGAAAAAAAATAATTGTATTATAACATATAAAATTTTTAATATCATTTTCAAATAGATGTATTTTCTGGCCACACTTGCAAAAGATCAGAGTTTTTTATTCGCAGTTTCCTAAGGATATACGGGAATTTACGTATTGGCGTGCTTTGAAATTTGGCACATTCGTTACAAGCGATAATAACGCCAAATGTGGTTCATGCACTATGTTAAAATTATTTGAACGTGAGCTTTTTTCCACTCGTTTACAACGAAAAAAATCTGATGTGTACACCACATGACTTCCTTGTACAGAATATTAAATTATACGTATTTTTTCTTGCATTTCATTTAAACTTATTGGATTGAATTAAATCTACTTCGTCGACAGCGCATAAACCACAATAGAATAAATGCATTCTTTAAAATTCACTGTATTTGTTTACCATAGCGAGTCTCTGGCGCTAGGTTCATTTAACAGCGTTATATTTCGTTCATATTATAACTCAGAATGCACAAAATTTATACCATTTGAATCTAATCGCTGCCACATGTTCTATTAAAATATTATAATAAAAATCTAGAACGATGTATAAAAGAAATTGAGAAAACAAAACAGAAAAGAAAAGTTTTTCACAGATGATTCAGTATTTCTCATTCACTTAATTCTGTTCTCACGTTGCGACAAGGCAGAAATACATAAAAACTCAAAATATCTATATTAAAAATTACGAAGTAAATCTCAAACACTTATTCCCTCGAAAAAATTCCAGAAAGGATTAAGCATGTTTTAATTCGCAATAATAAATGAAGACGTTATCTTTGTTGTTGCGAAGCTTAGTCTCTCTAGATTGGCAACAAATCCACTAGTCTGCTGTTTCAAATGTAAACAAACATGTCCGCCATGTTATTTAAAAATTAGGCTTAAGCGCACTTAAACAGCTTTTAAATTGTTGATAATTCTACAAATATTGCTTGCAGATTTACTAAAGGTATAAAAACCTTACCAGAAGATAAGAACAACATAATTCAATCATTTTTAAAGCAAAAAATGCAGAAATTACAAACATATAAGAGTAAATAAACTGAGATCACTGAGCCGGGTAACAGAGTGGATATGTATATAAATATATTTATATACGTTTGGTGCCGCCGATTGCAACGAAAATACGAGGTGCACATCTACATGTTATAGCAGTCCTATATACAAAATTGCAATGTTTTGAGGCTGCTCGTTTTTGAGTTATGCAAAATACACCACAAAAATTCGCTTCAGAATTCATTTGAAAGCAGTTTTATAATTTTTTTGGAAGAAAGGAGTCTTTTATTCTGCCCTTACGTACAGATGTCACGCAAAAACATCGTTAAATTTAATTAGATAGTGGTCAAAATGGATATTTTCTTTGAAATATGCTGCCGAAAACTTTTCGCGATTACAATACTTCCTTTTTACTTCGTTCAAGGAAGCAAAAAGAAAAGGAATATAGGTTGCCATAAATTAACATACGTATTGGTGTATATATATATATATATATATATATATATATATATATATATGCAATGACTGATTAAGTAATTGCAATATATCTATGTAGCATTTTGTGCGTTTTGAATTTCCAAAGCATGAATGTACTTGAAGGATTTAAAGTTAAAACGGTAACATGTAAAAGTGAGTAGCCCATAAACAGCAGAATAATGTATAAAACTGCTGCTACTCATTATAAATATTTGCATTTTGTATCTTGTAATCTTCTACCATTTTGTATGACAGAATTAAGTGTAATTGTAAGACTTATTTAAAAAAAATAGGTGATACGTCAAACACGTGTAGCCCATAATCTGTAGAAATTGTCAATACTCTTAACAGGAGTTTACATGTGTATGTGTTTGTGTATATGTAATGGTAAGTTAAGAATTTGTAATGTATCCGTGCAGCATCATGTATGATTTGAATGCATAATGCTGCAAGGATTACTTAATGCGTACTTGTAGGATTTGAATTTCAAACGGTAATATGTACAAAGTGAATAGCCCTTAATTTGCAGAATAATGTATTAATTGTTATAACTCATATTCAGTGTCTGCATATTTGTATTTTGTAATATATTTCTAAACAACATGACATTTATAAGTGCAATTGTAATATTTATACTGAAAAGGTAATTTGTCAAATACGAGTAGCCTATAATCCGCACAAATTGTTACTACTCTTAACCAAATTTTGCATATGTATATTATTATAATAAACCTACTATTTAGCGGATAATTCCAGGTATTTATAATGTCATAATTCTATAATCTTATTGTGATCAACTATGTAATTGTATGTTAACCTATGTAAAGATTCTGCCCTTGTTTGGCACCTTACTTTTTACTCCTGGAAACAAATTAATACTGGACCCGGCATTTTGGCTTAGAGTATTCCTCGGGGGCACATAGGTCGGCTGGACTGCTAACCGGATGAATAGGGTGCTAGGTCTAGGCGTCTGGTGCGAATCTCACGTGAGGCCTCTTCTGGCCTTGCTCTGGATATTGGAGGACGAGGCGCTAAACCAATTAACCATAACGGTAAACGGATGGTGCCCAAGTCCCCCGTTCCTAATCCTAATCCTACTGAGCCGATGCCGTTCTCGCTCTGTATTCTATCATTTTGAAAATAAAGATCACTTATTGCTACTTGTTGTCTCTGTCTTTTTTCCAAATTTCATCACTTTCTGACCATTCCTTCTTGGTGTTGCATTTTCAATGTCGAGCAATGTATAAAGAACAAATTATATGAAATTGGACCATATATCAACTTACAATTTGTACAGACACATAAGCAACTTGTGAAAGGAAGAAACACACATCTGCAATTTTTTAGAACAAGAACTGAAGCGCAAAAACTGCGCAAAAAAGGATGGGGGGGCAGTACTATATTTTTCGTTTCTACTGGACGGATTGATGAAATTCAACTTGCGTTTTGTCTCGAAAGAGCGACTTCGGATATGTATTAGATTTATACATAGCATTGTTCTAATATAGATGTTTTAACATAAAATCGGACGTTTTCTGAAACGATATGCCAATGTTATTTCATATTTCGATTCTACGACTCAAATTATGCCAAACTGCCAAGTTTTGTAAAATTCGCAAAATTGGTTTTTAAAAAATTTGTTCTCAAAAGTTTAGCTCAGTTTTAATTGAATTTGATATATATATATTTAATATCTCTTTTTTATTAAACTTACTTATTTTCTTCATCCAGAACTCAAAATTTAGCCTTAATTTAAATACAATTTGCATTTTTCTTATTTATTTTCAAAATTTTTATTTTAAAATATTTTTCATAAATTTTTCGAAAAAAAATAATTGTATTATAACATATAAAATTTTTAATATCATTTTCAAATAGATGTATTTTCTGGCCACACTTGCAAAAGATCAGAGTTTTTTATTCGCAGTTTCCTAAGGATATACGGGAATTTACGTATTGGCGTGCTTTGAAATTTGGCACATTCGTTACAAGCGATAATAACGCCAAATGTGGTTCATGCACTATGTTAAAATTATTTGAACGTGAGCTTTTTTCCACTCGTTTACAACGAAAAAAATCTGATGTGTACACCACATGACTTCCTTGTACAGAATATTAAATTATACGTATTTTTTCTTGCATTTCATTTAAACTTATTGGATTGAATTAAATCTACTTCGTCGACAGCGCATAAACCACAATAGAATAAATGCATTCTTTAAAATTCACTGTATTTGTTTACCATAGCGAGTCTCTGGCGCTAGGTTCATTTAACAGCGTTATATTTCGTTCATATTATAACTCAGAATGCACAAAATTTATACCATTTGAATCTAATCGCTGCCACATGTTCTATTAAAATATTATAATAAAAATCTAGAACGATGTATAAAAGAAATTGAGAAAACAAAACAGAAAAGAAAAGTTTTTCACAGATGATTCAGTATTTCTCATTCACTTAATTCTGTTCTCACGTTGCGACAAGGCAGAAATACATAAAAACTCAAAATATCTATATTAAAAATTACGAAGTAAATCTCAAACACTTATTCCCTCGAAAAAATTCCAGAAAGGATTAAGCATGTTTTAATTCGCAATAATAAATGAAGACGTTATCTTTGTTGTTGCGAAGCTTAGTCTCTCTAGATTGGCAACAAATCCACTAGTCTGCTGTTTCAAATGTAAACAAACATGTCCGCCATGTTATTTAAAAATTAGGCTTAAGCGCACTTAAACAGCTTTTAAATTGTTGATAATTCTACAAATATTGCTTGCAGATTTACTAAAGGTATAAAAACCTTACCAGAAGATAAGAACAACATAATTCAATCATTTTTAAAGCAAAAAATGCAGAAATTACAAACATATAAGAGTAAATAAACTGAGATCACTGAGCCGGGTAACAGAGTGGATATGTATATAAATATATTTATATACGTTTGGTGCCGCCGATTGCAACGAAAATACGAGGTGCACATCTACATGTTATAGCAGTCCTATATACAAAATTGCAATGTTTTGAGGCTGCTCGTTTTTGAGTTATGCAAAATACACCACAAAAATTCGCTTCAGAATTCATTTGAAAGCAGTTTTATAATTTTTTTGGAAGAAAGGAGTCTTTTATTCTGCCCTTACGTACAGATGTCACGCAAAAACATCGTTAAATTTAATTAGATAGTGGTCAAAATGGATATTTTCTTTGAAATATGCTGCCGAAAACTTTTCGCGATTACAATACTTCCTTTTTACTTCGTTCAAGGAAGCAAAAAGAAAAGGAATATAGGTTGCCATAAATTAACATACGTATTGGTGTATATATATATATATATATATATATATATGCAATGACTGATTAAGTAATTGCAATATATCTATGTAGCATTTTGTGCGTTTTGAATTTCCAAAGCATGAATGTACTTGAAGGATTTAAAGTTAAAACGGTAACATGTAAAAGTGAGTAGCCCATAAACAGCAGAATAATGTATAAAACTGCTGCTACTCATTATAAATATTTGCATTTTGTATCTTGTAATCTTCTACCATTTTGTATGACAGAATTAAGTGTAATTGTAAGACTTATTTAAAAAAAATAGGTGATACGTCAAACACGTGTAGCCCATAATCTGTAGAAATTGTCAATACTCTTAACAGGAGTTTACATGTGTATGTGTTTGTGTATATGTAATGGTAAGTTAAGAATTTGTAATGTATCCGTGCAGCATCATGTATGATTTGAATGCATAATGCTGCAAGGATTACTTAATGCGTACTTGTAGGATTTGAATTTCAAACGGTAATATGTACAAAGTGAATAGCCCTTAATTTGCAGAATAATGTATTAATTGTTATAACTCATATTCAATGTCTGCATATTTGTATTTTGTAATATATTTCTAAACAACATGACATTTATAAGTGCAATTGTAATATTTATACTGAAAAGGTAATTTGTCAAATACGAGTAGCCTATAATCCGCACAAATTGTTACTACTCTTAACCAAATTTTGCATATGTATATTATTATAATAAACCTACTATTTAGCGGATAATTCCAGGTATTTATAATGTCATAATTCTATAATCTTATTGTGATCAACTATGTAATTGTATGTTAACCTATGTAAAGATTCTGCCCTTGTTTGGCACCTTACTTTTTACTCCTGGAAACAAATTAATACTGGACCCGGCATTTTGGCTTAGAGTATTCCTCGGGGGCACATTGGTCGGCTGGACTGCTAACCGGATGAATAGGGTGCTAGGTCTAGGCGTCTGGTGCGAGTCTCACGTGAGGCCTCTTCTGGCCTTGCTCTGGATATTGGAGGACGAGGCGCTAAACCAATTAACCATAACGGTAAACGGATGGTGCCCAAGTCCCCCGTTCCTAATCCTAATCCTACTGAGCCGATGCCGTTCTCGCTCTGTATTCTATCATTTTGAAAATAAAGATCACTTATTGCTACTTGTTGTCTCTGTCTTTTTTCCAAATTTCATCACTTTCTGACCATTCCTTCTTGGTGTTGCATTTTCAATGTCGAGCAATGTATAAAGAACAAATTATATGAAATTGGACCATATATCAACTTACAATTTGTACAGACACATAAGCAACTTGTGAAAGGAAGAAACACACATCTGCAATTTTTGAAGAACAAGAACTGAAGCGCAAAAACTGCGCAAAAAAGGATGGGGGGCAGTACTATATTTTTCGTTTCTACTGGACGGATTGATGAAATTCAACTTGCGTTTTGTCTCGAAAGAGCGACTTGGGATATGTATTAGATTTATACATAGCATTGTTCTAATATAGATGTTTTAACATAAAATCGGACGTTTTCTGAAACGATATGCCAATGTTATTTCATATTTCGATTCTACGACTCAAATTATGCCAAACTGCCAAGTTTTGTAAAATTCGCAAAATTGGTTTTTAAAAAATTTGTTCTCAAAAGTTTAGCTCAGTTTTAATTGAATTTGATATATATATATTTAATATCTCTTTTTTATTAAACTTACTTATTTTCTTCATCCAGAACTCAAAATTTAGCCTTAATTTAAATACAATTTGCATTTTTCTTATTTATTTTCAAAATTTTTATTTTAAAATATTTTTCATAAATTTTTCGAAAAAAAATAATTGTATTATAACATATAAAATTTTTAATATCATTTTCAAATAGATGTATTTTCTGGCCACACTTGCAAAAGATCAGAGTTTTTTATTCGCAGTTTCCTAAGGATATACGGGAATTTACGTATTGGCGTGCTTTGAAATTTGGCACATTCGTTACAAGCGATAATAACGCCAAATGTGGTTCATGCACTATGTTAAAATTATTTGAACGTGAGCTTTTTTCCACTCGTTTACAACGAAAAAAATCTGATGTGTACACCACATGACTTCCTTGTACAGAATATTAAATTATACGTATTTTTTCTTGCATTTCATTTAAACTTATTGGATTGAATTAAATCTACTTCGTCGACAGCGCATAAACCACAATAGAATAAATGCATTCTTTAAAATTCACTGTATTTGTTTACCATAGCGAGTCTCTGGCGCTAGGTTCATTTAACAGCGTTATATTTCGTTCATATTATAACTCAGAATGCACAAAATTTATACCATTTGAATCTAATCGCTGCCACATGTTCTATTAAAATATTATAATAAAAATCTAGAACGATGTATAAAAGAAATTGAGAAAACAAAACAGAAAAGAAAAGTTTTTCACAGACGATTCAGTATTTCTCATTCACTTAATTCTGTTCTCACGTTGCGACAAGGCAGAAATACATAAAAACTCAAAATATCTATATTAAAAATTACGAAGTAAATCTCAAACACTTATTCCCTCGAAAAAATTCCAGAAAGGATTAAGCATGTTTTAATTCGCAATAATAAATGAAGACGTTATCTTTGTTGTTGCGAAGCTTAGTCTCTCTAGATTGGCAACAAATCCACTAGTCTGCTGTTTCAAATGTAAACAAACATGTCCGCCATGTTATTTAAAAATTAGGCTTAAGCGCACTTAAACAGCTTTTAAATTGTTGATAATTCTACAAATATTGCTTGCAGATTTACTAAAGGTATAAAAACCTTACCAGAAGATAAGAACAACATAATTCAATCATTTTTAAAGCAAAAAATGCAGAAATTACAAACATATAAGAGTAAATAAACTGAGATCACTGAGCCGGGTAACAGAGTGGATATGTATATAAATATATTTATATACGTTTGGTGCCGCCGATTGCAACGAAAATACGAGGTGCACATCTACATGTTATAGCAGTCCTATATACAAAATTGCAATGTTTTGAGGCTGCTCGTTTTTGAGTTATGCAAAATACACCACAAAAATTCGCTTCAGAATTCATTTGAAAGCAGTTTTATAATTTTTTTGGAAGAAAGGAGTCTTTTATTCTGCCCTTACGTACAGATGTCACGCAAAAACATCGTTAAATTTAATTAGATAGTGGTCAAAATGGATATTTTCTTTGAAATATGCTGCCGAAAACTTTTCGCGATTACAATACTTCCTTTTTACTTCGTTCAAGGAAGCAAAAAGAAAAGGAATATAGGTTGCCATAAATTAACATACGTATTGGTGTATATATATATATATATATATATATATATGCAATGACTGATTAAGTAATTGCAATATATCTATGTAGCATTTTGTGCGTTTTGAATTTCCAAAGCATGAATGTACTTGAAGGATTTAAAGTTAAAACGGTAACATGTAAAAGTGAGTAGCCCATAAACAGCAGAATAATGTATAAAACTGCTGCTACTCATTATAAATATTTGCATTTTGTATCTTGTAATCTTCTACCATTTTGTATGACAGAATTAAGTGTAATTGTAAGACTTATTTAAAAAAAATAGGTGATACGTCAAACACGTGTAGCCCATAATCTGTAGAAATTGTCAATACTCTTAACAGGAGTTTACATGTGTATGTGTTTGTGTATATGTAACGGTAAGTTAAGAATTTGTAATGTATCCGTGCAGCATCATGTATGATTTGAATGCATAATGCTGCAAGGATTACTTAATGCGTACTTGTAGGATTTGAATTTCAAACGGTAATATGTACAAAGTGAATAGCCCTTAATTTGCAGAATAATGTATTAATTGTTATAACTCATATTCAATGTCTGCATATTTGTATTTTGTAATATATTTCTAAACAACATGACATTTATAAGTGCAATTGTAATATTTATACTGAAAAGGTAATTTGTCAAATACGAGTAGCCTATAATCCGCACAAATTGTTACTACTCTTAACCAAATTTTGCATATGTATATTATTATAATAAACCTACTATTTAGCGGATAATTCCAGGTATTTATAATGTCATAATTCTATAATCTTATTGTGATCAACTATGTAATTGTATGTTAACCTATGTAAAGATTCTGCCCTTGTTTGGCACCTTACTTTTTACTCCTGGAAACAAATTAATACTGGACCCGGCATTTTGGCTTAGAGTATTCCTCGGGGGCACATTGGTCGGCTGGACTGCTAACCGGATGAATAGGGTGCTAGGTCTAGGCGTCTGGTGCGAGTCTCACGTGAGGCCTCTTCTGGCCTTGCTCTGGATATTGGAGGACGAGGCGCTAAACCAATTAACCATAACGGTAAACGGATGGTGCCCAAGTCCCCCGTTCCTAATCCTAATCCTACTGAGCCGATGCCGTTCTCGCTCTGTATTCTATCATTTTGAAAATAAAGATCACTTATTGCTACTTGTTGTCTCTGTCTTTTTTCCAAATTTCATCACTTTCTGACCATTCCTTCTTGGTGTTGCATTTTCAATGTCGAGCAATGTATAAAGAACAAATTATATGAAATTGGACCATATATCAACTTACAATTTGTACAGACACATAAGCAACTTGTGAAAGGAAGAAACACACATCTGCAATTTTTGAAGAACAAGAACTGAAGCGCAAAAACTGCGCAAAAAAGGATGGGGGGGGCAGTACTATATTTTTCGTTTCTACTGGACGGATTGATGAAATTCAACTTGCGTTTTGTCTCGAAAGAGCGACTTCGGATATGTATTAGATTTATACATAGCATTGTTCTAATATAGATGTTTTAACATAAAATCGGACGTTTTCTGAAACGATATGCCAATGTTATTTCATATTTCGATTCTACGACTCAAATTATGCCAAACTGCCAAGTTTTGTAAAATTCGCAAAATTGGTTTTTAAAAAATTTGTTCTCAAAAGTTTAGCTCAGTTTTAATTGAATTTGATATATATATATTTAATATCTCTTTTTTATTAAACTTACTTATTTTCTTCATCCAGAACTCAAAATTTAGCCTTAATTTAAATACAATTTGCATTTTTCTTATTTATTTTCAAAATTTTTATTTTAAAATATTTTTCATAAATTTTTCGAAAAAAAATAATTGTATTATAACATATAAAATTTTTAATATCATTTTCAAATAGATGTATTTTCTGGCCACACTTGCAAAAGATCAGAGTTTTTTATTCGCAGTTTCCTAAGGATATACGGGAATTTACGTATTGGCGTGCTTTGAAATTTGGCACATTCGTTACAAGCGATAATAACGCCAAATGTGGTTCATGCACTATGTTAAAATTATTTGAACGTGAGCTTTTTTCCACTCGTTTACAACGAAAAAAATCTGATGTGTACACCACATGACTTCCTTGTACAGAATATTAAATTATACGTATTTTTTCTTGCATTTCATTTAAACTTATTGGATTGAATTAAATCTACTTCGTCGACAGCGCATAAACCACAATAGAATAAATGCATTCTTTAAAATTCACTGTATTTGTTTACCATAGCGAGTCTCTGGCGCTAGGTTCATTTAACAGCGTTATATTTCGTTCATATTATAACTCAGAATGCACAAAATTTATACCATTTGAATCTAATCGCTGCCACATGTTCTATTAAAATATTATAATAAAAATCTAGAACGATGTATAAAAGAAATTGAGAAAACAAAACAGAAAAGAAAAGTTTTTCACAGACGATTCAGTATTTCTCATTCACTTAATTCTGTTCTCACGTTGCGACAAGGCAGAAATACATAAAAACTCAAAATATCTATATTAAAAATTACGAAGTAAATCTCAAACACTTATTCCCTCGAAAAAATTCCAGAAAGGATTAAGCATGTTTTAATTCGCAATAATAAATGAAGACGTTATCTTTGTTGTTGCGAAGCTTAGTCTCTCTAGATTGGCAACAAATCCACTAGTCTGCTGTTTCAAATGTAAACAAACATGTCCGCCATGTTATTTAAAAATTAGGCTTAAGCGCACTTAAACAGCTTTTAAATTGTTGATAATTCTACAAATATTGCTTGCAGATTTACTAAAGGTATAAAAACCTTACTAGAAGATAAGAACAACATAATTCAATCATTTTTAAAGCAAAAAATGCAGAAATTACAAACATATAAGAGTAAATAAACTGAGATCACTGAGCCGGGTAACAGAGTGGATATGTATATAAATATATTTATATACGTTTGGTGCCGCCGATTGCAACGAAAATACGAGGTGCACATCTACATGTTATAGCAGTCCTATATACAAAATTGCAATGTTTTCAGGCTGCTCGTGTTTGAGTTATGCAAAATACACCACAAAAATTCGCTTCAGAATTCATTTGAAAGCAGTTTTATAATTTTTTTGGAAGAAAGGAGTCTTTTATTCTGCCCTTACGTACAGATGTCACGCAAAAACATCGTTAAATTTAATTAGATAGTGGTCAAAATGGATATTTTCTTTGAAATATGCTGCCGAAAACTTTTCGCGATTACAATACTTCCTTTTTACTTCGTTCAAGGAAGCAAAAAGAAAAGGAATATAGGTTGCCATAAATTAACATACGTATTGGTGTATATATATATATATATATATATATATATATATGCAATGACTGATTAAGTAATTGCAATATATCTATGTAGCATTTTGTGCGTTTTGAATTTCCAAAGCATGAATGTACTTGAAGGATTTAAAGTTAAAACGGTAACATGTAAAAGTGAGTAGCCCATAAACAGCAGAATAATGTATAAAACTGCTGCTACTCATTATAAATATTTGCATTTTGTATCTTGTAATCTTCTACCATTTTGTATGACAGAATTAAGTGTAATTGTAAGACTTATTTAAAAAAAATAGGTGATACGTCAAACACGTGTAGCCCATAATCTGTAGAAATTGTCAATACTCTTAACAGGAGTTTACATGTGTATGTGTTTGTGTATATGTAACGGTAAGTTAAGAATTTGTAATGTATCCGTGCAGCATCATGTATGATTTGAATGCATAATGCTGCAAGGATTACTTAATGCGTACTTGTAGGATTTGAATTTCAAACGGTAATATGTACAAAGTGAATAGCCCTTAATTTGCAGAATAATGTATTAATTGTTATAACTCATATTCAATGTCTGCATATTTGTATTTTGTAATATATTTCTAAACAACATGACATTTATAAGTGCAATTGTAATATTTATACTGAAAAGGTAATTTGTCAAATACGAGTAGCCTATAATCCGCACAAATTGTTACTACTCTTAACCAAATTTTGCATATGTATATTATTATAATAAACCTACTATTTAGCGGATAATTCCAGGTATTTATAATGTCATAATTCTATAATCTTATTGTGATCAACTATGTAATTGTATGTTAACCTATGTAAAGATTCTGCCCTTGTTTGGCACCTTACTTTTTACTCCTGGAAACAAATTAATACTGGACCCGGCATTTTGGCTTAGAGTATTCCTCGGGGGCACATTGGTCGGCTGGACTGCTAACCGGATGAATAGGGTGCTAGGTCTAGGCGTCTGGTGCGAGTCTCACGTGAGGCCTCTTCTGGCCTTGCTCTGGATATTGGAGGACGAGGCGCTAAACCAATTAACCATAACGGTAAACGGATGGTGCCCAAGTCCCCCGTTCCTAATCCTAATCCTACTGAGCCGATGCCGTTCTCGCTCTGTATTCTATCATTTTGAAAATAAAGATCACTTATTGCTACTTGTTGTCTCTGTCTTTTTTCCAAATTTCATCACTTTCTGACCATTCCTTCTTGGTGTTGCATTTTCAATGTCGAGCAATGTATAAAGAACAAATTATATGAAATTGGACCATATATCAACTTACAATTTGTACAGACACATAAGCAACTTGTGAAAGGAAGAAACACACATCTGCAATTTTTGAAGAACAAGAACTGAAGCGCAAAAACTGCGCAAAAAAGGATGGGGGGGCAGTACTATATTTTTCGTTTCTACTGGACGGATTGATGAAATTCAACTTGCGTTTTGTCTCGAAAG
Organism: Stegodyphus dumicola; assembly: GCF_044657685.1. Taxonomy (NCBI): domain Eukaryota; kingdom Metazoa; phylum Arthropoda; class Arachnida; order Araneae; family Eresidae; genus Stegodyphus; species Stegodyphus dumicola. The sequence continues at coordinate 176,093,755 of NC_140769.1, forward strand.
AGCGACTTCGGATATGTATTAGATTTATACATAGCATTGTTCTAATATAGATGTTTTAACATAAAATCGGACGTTTTCTGAAACGATATGCCAATGTTATTTCATATTTCGATTCTACGACTCAAATTATGCCAAACTGCCAAGTTTTGTAAAATTCGCAAAATTGGTTTTTAAAAAATTTGTTCTCAAAAGTTTAGCTCAGTTTTAATTGAATTTGATATATATATATTTAATATCTCTTTTTTATTAAACTTACTTATTTTCTTCATCCAGAACTCAAAATTTAGCCTTAATTTAAATACAATTTGCATTTTTCTTATTTATTTTCAAAATTTTTATTTTAAAATATTTTTCATAAATTTTTCGAAAAAAAATAATTGTATTATAACATATAAAATTTTTAATATCATTTTCAAATAGATGTATTTTCTGGCCACACTTGCAAAAGATCAGAGTTTTTTATTCGCAGTTTCCTAAGGATATACGGGAATTTACGTATTGGCGTGCTTTGAAATTTGGCACATTCGTTACAAGCGATAATAACGCCAAATGTGGTTCATGCACTATGTTAAAATTATTTGAACGTGAGCTTTTTTCCACTCGTTTACAACGAAAAAAATCTGATGTGTACACCACATGACTTCCTTGTACAGAATATTAAATTATACGTATTTTTTCTTGCATTTCATTTAAACTTATTGGATTGAATTAAATCTACTTCGTCGACAGCGCATAAACCACAATAGAATAAATGCATTCTTTAAAATTCACTGTATTTGTTTACCATAGCGAGTCTCTGGCGCTAGGTTCATTTAACAGCGTTATATTTCGTTCATATTATAACTCAGAATGCACAAAATTTATACCATTTGAATCTAATCGCTGCCACATGTTCTATTAAAATATTATAATAAAAATCTAGAACGATGTATAAAAGAAATTGAGAAAACAAAACAGAAAAGAAAAGTTTTTCACAGACGATTCAGTATTTCTCATTCACTTAATTCTGTTCTCACGTTGCGACAAGGCAGAAATACATAAAAACTCAAAATATCTATATTAAAAATTACGAAGTAAATCTCAAACACTTATTCCCTCGAAAAAATTCCAGAAAGGATTAAGCATGTTTTAATTCGCAATAATAAATGAAGACGTTATCTTTGTTGTTGCGAAGCTTAGTCTCTCTAGATTGGCAACAAATCCACTAGTCTGCTGTTTCAAATGTAAACAAACATGTCCGCCATGTTATTTAAAAATTAGGCTTAAGCGCACTTAAACAGCTTTTAAATTGTTGATAATTCTACAAATATTGCTTGCAGATTTACTAAAGGTATAAAAACCTTACTAGAAGATAAGAACAACATAATTCAATCATTTTTAAAGCAAAAAATGCAGAAATTACAAACATATAAGAGTAAATAAACTGAGATCACTGAGCCGGGTAACAGAGTGGATATGTATATAAATATATTTATATACGTTTGGTGCCGCCGATTGCAACGAAAATACGAGGTGCACATCTACATGTTATAGCAGTCCTATATACAAAATTGCAATGTTTTCAGGCTGCTCGTGTTTGAGTTATGCAAAATACACCACAAAAATTCGCTTCAGAATTCATTTGAAAGCAGTTTTATAATTTTTTTGGAAGAAAGGAGTCTTTTATTCTGCCCTTACGTACAGATGTCACGCAAAAACATCGTTAAATTTAATTAGATAGTGGTCAAAATGGATATTTTCTTTGAAATATGCTGCCGAAAACTTTTCGCGATTACAATACTTCCTTTTTACTTCGTTCAAGGAAGCAAAAAGAAAAGGAATATAGGTTGCCATAAATTAACATACGTATTGGTGTATATATATATATATATATATATATATATGCAATGACTGATTAAGTAATTGCAATATATCTATGTAGCATTTTGTGCGTTTTGAATTTCCAAAGCATGAATGTACTTGAAGGATTTAAAGTTAAAACGGTAACATGTAAAAGTGAGTAGCCCATAAACAGCAGAATAATGTATAAAACTGCTGCTACTCATTATAAATATTTGCATTTTGTATCTTGTAATCTTCTACCATTTTGTATGACAGAATTAAGTGTAATTGTAAGACTTATTTAAAAAAAATAGGTGATACGTCAAACACGTGTAGCCCATAATCTGTAGAAATTGTCAATACTCTTAACAGGAGTTTACATGTGTATGTGTTTGTGTATATGTAACGGTAAGTTAAGAATTTGTAATGTATCCGTGCAGCATCATGTATGATTTGAATGCATAATGCTGCAAGGATTACTTAATGCGTACTTGTAGGATTTGAATTTCAAACGGTAATATGTACAAAGTGAATAGACCTTAATTTGCAGAATAATGTATTAATTGTTATAACTCATATTCAATGTCTGCATATTTGTATTTTGTAATATATTTCTAAACAACATGACATTTATAAGTGCAATTGTAATATTTATACTGAAAAGGTAATTTGTCAAATACGAGTAGCCTATAATCCGCACAAATTGTTACTACTCTTAACCAAATTTTGCATATGTATATTATTATAATAAACCTACTATTTAGCGGATAATTCCAGGTATTTATAATGTCATAATTCTATAATCTTATTGTGATCAACTATGTAATTGTATGTTAACCTATGTAAAGATTCTGCCCTTGTTTGGCACCTTACTTTTTACTCCTGGAAACAAATTAATACTGGACCCGGCATTTTGGCTTAGAGTATTCCTCGGGGGCACATTGGTCGGCTGGACTGCTAACCGGATGAATAGGGTGCTAGGTCTAGGCGTCTGGTGCGAGTCTCACGTGAGGCCTCTTCTGGCCTAGCTCTGGATATTGGAGGACGAGGCGCTAAACCAATTAACCATAACGGTAAACGGATGGTGCCCAAGTCCCCCGTTCCTAATCCTAATCCTACTGAGCCGATGCCGTTCTCGCTCTGTATTCTATCATTTTGAAAATAAAGATCACTTATTGCTACTTGTTGTCTCTGTCTTTTTTCCAAATTTCATCACTTTCTGACCATTCCTTCTTGGTGTTGCATTTTCAATGTCGAGCAATGTATAAAGAACAAATTATATGAAATTGGACCATATATCAACTTACAATTTGTACAGACACATAAGCAACTTGTGAAAGGAAGAAACACACATCTGCAATTTTTGAAGAACAAGAACTGAAGCGCAAAAACTGCGCAAAAAAGGATGGGGGGGGCAGTACTATATTTTTCGTTTCTACTGGACGGATTGATGAAATTCAACTTGCGTTTTGTCTCGAAAGAGCGACTTCGGATATGTATTAGATTTATACATAGCATTGTTCTAATATAGATGTTTTAACATAAAATCGGACGTTTTCTGAAACGATATGCCAATGTTATTTCATATTTCGATTCTACGACTCAAATTATGCCAAACTGCCAAGTTTTGTAAAATTCGCAAAATTGGTTTTTAAAAAATTTGTTCTCAAAAGTTTAGCTCAGTTTTAATTGAATTTGATATATATATATTTAATATCTCTTTTTTATTAAACTTACTTATTTTCTTCATCCAGAACTCAAAATTTAGCCTTAATTTAAATACAATTTGCATTTTTCTTATTTATTTTCAAAATTTTTATTTTAAAATATTTTTCATAAATTTTTCGAAAAAAAATAATTGTATTATAACATATAAAATTTTTAATATCATTTTCAAATAGATGTATTTTCTGGCCACACTTGCAAAAGATCAGAGTTTTTTATTCGCAGTTTCCTAAGGATATACGGGAATTTACGTATTGGCGTGCTTTGAAATTTGGCACATTCGTTACAAGCGATAATAACGCCAAATGTGGTTCATGCACTATGTTAAAATTATTTGAACGTGAGCTTTTTTCCACTCGTTTACAACGAAAAAAATCTGATGTGTACACCACATGACTTCCTTGTACAGAATATTAAATTATACGTATTTTTTCTTGCATTTCATTTAAACTTATTGGATTGAATTAAATCTACTTCGTCGACAGCGCATAAACCACAATAGAATAAATGCATTCTTTAAAATTCACTGTATTTGTTTACCATAGCGAGTCTCTGGCGCTAGGTTCATTTAACAGCGTTATATTTCGTTCATATTATAACTCAGAATGCACAAAATTTATACCATTTGAATCTAATCGCTGCCACATGTTCTATTAAAATATTATAATAAAAATCTAGAACGATGTATAAAAGAAATTGAGAAAACAAAACAGAAAAGAAAAGTTTTTCACAGACGATTCAGTATTTCTCATTCACTTAATTCTGTTCTCACGTTGCGACAAGGCAGAAATACATAAAAACTCAAAATATCTATATTAAAAATTACGAAGTAAATCTCAAACACTTATTCCCTCGAAAAAATTCCAGAAAGGATTAAGCATGTTTTAATTCGCAATAATAAATGAAGACGTTATCTTTGTTGTTGCGAAGCTTAGTCTCTCTAGATTGGCAACAAATCCACTAGTCTGCTGTTTCAAATGTAAACAAACATGTCCGCCATGTTATTTAAAAATTAGGCTTAAGCGCACTTAAACAGCTTTTAAATTGTTGATAATTCTACAAATATTGCTTGCAGATTTACTAAAGGTATAAAAACCTTACTAGAAGATAAGAACAACATAATTCAATCATTTTTAAAGCAAAAAATGCAGAAATTACAAACATATAAGAGTAAATAAACTGAGATCACTGAGCCGGGTAACAGAGTGGATATGTATATAAATATATTTATATACGTTTGGTGCCGCCGATTGCAACGAAAATACGAGGTGCACATCTACATGTTATAGCAGTCCTATATACAAAATTGCAATGTTTTCAGGCTGCTCGTGTTTGAGTTATGCAAAATACACCACAAAAATTCGCTTCAGAATTCATTTGAAAGCAGTTTTATAATTTTTTTGGAAGAAAGGAGTCTTTTATTCTGCCCTTACGTACAGATGTCACGCAAAAACATCGTTAAATTTAATTAGATAGTGGTCAAAATGGATATTTTCTTTGAAATATGCTGCCGAAAACTTTTCGCGATTACAATACTTCCTTTTTACTTCGTTCAAGGAAGCAAAAAGAAAAGGAATATAGGTTGCCATAAATTAACATACGTATTGGTGTATATATATATATATATATATATATATATGCAATGACTGATTAAGTAATTGCAATATATCTATGTAGCATTTTGTGCGTTTTGAATTTCCAAAGCATGAATGTACTTGAAGGATTTAAAGTTAAAACGGTAACATGTAAAAGTGAGTAGCCCATAAACAGCAGAATAATGTATAAAACTGCTGCTACTCATTATAAATATTTGCATTTTGTATCTTGTAATCTTCTACCATTTTGTATGACAGAATTAAGTGTAATTGTAAGACTTATTTAAAAAAAATAGGTGATACGTCAAACACGTGTAGCCCATAATCTGTAGAAATTGTCAATACTCTTAACAGGAGTTTACATGTGTATGTGTTTGTGTATATGTAACGGTAAGTTAAGAATTTGTAATGTATCCGTGCAGCATCATGTATGATTTGAATGCATAATGCTGCAAGGATTACTTAATGCGTACTTGTAGGATTTGAATTTCAAACGGTAATATGTACAAAGTGAATAGCCCTTAATTTGCAGAATAATGTATTAATTGTTATAACTCATATTCAATGTCTGCATATTTGTATTTTGTAATATATTTCTAAACAACATGACATTTATAAGTGCAATTGTAATATTTATACTGAAAAGGTAATTTGTCAAATACGAGTAGCCTATAATCCGCACAAATTGTTACTACTCTTAACCAAATTTTGCATATGTATATTATTATAATAAACCTACTATTTAGCGGATAATTCCAGGTATTTATAATGTCATAATTCTATAATCTTATTGTGATCAACTATGTAATTGTATGTTAACCTATGTAAAGATTCTGCCCTTGTTTGGCACCTTACTTTTTACTCCTGGAAACAAATTAATACTGGACCCGGCATTTTGGCTTAGAGTATTCCTCGGGGGCACATTGGTCGGCTGGACTGCTAACCGGATGAATAGGGTGCTAGGTCTAGGCGTCTGGTGCGAGTCTCACGTGAGGCCTCTTCTGGCCTTGCTCTGGATATTGGAGGACGAGGCGCTAAACCAATTAACCATAACGGTAAACGGATGGTGCCCAAGTCCCCCGTTCCTAATCCTAATCCTACTGAGCCGATGCCGTTCTCGCTCTGTATTCTATCATTTTGAAAATAAAGATCACTTATTGCTACTTGTTGTCTCTGTCTTTTTTCCAAATTTCATCACTTTCTGACCATTCCTTCTTGGTGTTGCATTTTCAATGTCGAGCAATGTATAAAGAACAAATTATATGAAATTGGACCATATATCAACTTACAATTTGTACAGACACATAAGCAACTTGTGAAAGGAAGAAACACACATCTGCAATTTTTGAAGAACAAGAACTGAAGCGCAAAAACTGCGCAAAAAAGGATGGGGGGGCAGTACTATATTTTTCGTTTCTACTGGACGGATTGATGAAATTCAACTTGCGTTTTGTCTCGAAAGAGCGACTTCGGATATGTATTAGATTTATACATAGCATTGTTCTAATATAGATGTTTTAACATAAAATCGGACGTTTTCTGAAACGATATGCCAATGTTATTTCATATTTCGATTCTACGACTCAAATTATGCCAAACTGCCAAGTTTTGTAAAATTCGCAAAATTGGTTTTTAAAAAATTAGTTCTCAAAAGTTTAGCTCAGTTTTAATTGAATTTGATATATATATATTTAATATCTCTTTTTTATTAAACTTACTTATTTTCTTCATCCAGAACTCAAAATTTAGCCTTAATTTAAATACAATTTGCATTTTTCTTATTTATTTTCAAAATTTTTATTTTAAAATATTTTTCATAAATTTTTCGAAAAAAAATAATTGTATTATAACATATAAAATTTTTAATATCATTTTCAAATAGATGTATTTTCTGGCCACACTTGCAAAAGATCAGAGTTTTTTATTCGCAGTTTCCTAAGGATATACGGGAATTTACGTATTGGCGTGCTTTGAAATTTGGCACATTCGTTACAAGCGATAATAACGCCAAATGTGGTTCATGCACTATGTTAAAATTATTTGAACGTGAGCTTTTTTCCACTCGTTTACAACGAAAAAAATCTGATGTGTACACCACATGACTTCCTTGTACAGAATATTAAATTATACGTATTTTTTCTTGCATTTCATTTAAACTTATTGGATTGAATTAAATCTACTTCGTCGACAGCGCATAAACCACAATAGAATAAATGCATTCTTTAAAATTCACTGTATTTGTTTACCATAGCGAGTCTCTGGCGCTAGGTTCATTTAACAGCGTTATATTTCGTTCATATTATAACTCAGAATGCACAAAATTTATACCATTTGAATCTAATCGCTGCCACATGTTCTATTAAAATATTATAATAAAAATCTAGAACGATGTATAAAAGAAATTGAGAAAACAAAACAGAAAAGAAAAGTTTTTCACAGACGATTCAGTATTTCTCATTCACTTAATTCTGTTCTCACGTTGCGACAAGGCAGAAATACATAAAAACTCAAAATATCTATATTAAAAATTACGAAGTAAATCTCAAACACTTATTCCCTCGAAAAAATTCCAGAAAGGATTAAGCATGTTTTACTTCGCAATAATAAATGAAGACGTTATCTTTGTTGTTGCGAAGCTTAGTCTCTCTAGATTGGCAACAAATCCACTAGTCTGCTGTTTCAAATGTAAACAAACATGTCCGCCATGTTATTTAAAAATTAGGCTTAAGCGCACTTAAACAGCTTTTAAATTGTTGATAATTCTACAAATATTGCTTGCAGATTTACTAAAGGTATAAAAACCTTACCAGAAGATAAGAACAACATAATTCAATCATTTTTAAAGCAAAAAATGCAGAAATTACAAACATATAAGAGTAAATAAACTGAGATCACTGAGCCGGGTAACAGAGTGGATATGTATATAAATATATTTATATACGTTTGGTGCCGCCGATTGCAACGAAAATACGAGGTGCACATCTACATGTTATAGCAGTCCTATATACAAAATTGCAATGTTTTGAGGCTGCTCGTGTTTGAGTTATGCAAAATACACCACAAAAATTCGCTTCAGAATTCATTTGAAAGCAGTTTTATAATTTTTTTGGAAGAAAGGAGTCTTTTATTCTGCCCTTACGTACAGATGTCACGCAAAAACATCGTTAAATTTAATTAGATAGTGGTCAAAATGGATATTTTCTTTGAAATATGCTGCCGAAAACTTTTCGCGATTACAATACTTCCTTTTTACTTCGTTCAAGGAAGCAAAAAGAAAAGGAATATAGGTTGCCATAAATTAACATACGTATTGGTGTATATATATATATATATATATATATATATATATATATATATATGCAATGACTGATTAAGTAATTGCAATATATCTATGTAGCATTTTGTGCGTTTTGAATTTCCAAAGCATGAATGTACTTGAAGGATTTAAAGTTAAAACGGTAACATGTAAAATTGAGTAGCCCATAAACAGCAGAATAATGTATAAAACTGCTGCTACTCATTATAAATATTTGCATTTTGTATCTTGTAATCTTCTACCATTTTGTATGACAGAATTAAGTGTAATTGTAAGACTTATTTAAAAAAAATAGGTGATACGTCAAACACGTGTAGCCCATAATCTGTAGAAATTGTCAATACTCTTAACAGGAGTTTACATGTGTATGTGTTTGTGTATATGTAACGGTAAGTTAAGAATTTGTAATGTATCCGTGCAGCATCATGTATGATTTGAATGCATAATGCTGCAAGGATTACTTAATGCGTACTTGTAGGATTTGAATTTCAAACGGTAATATGTACAAAGTGAATAGCCCTTAATTTGCAGAATAATGTATTAATTGTTATAACTCATATTCAATGTCTGCATATTTGTATTTTGTAATATATTTCTAAACAACATGACATTTATAAGTGCAATTGTAATATTTATACTGAAAAGGTAATTTGTCAAATACGAGTAGCCTATAATCCGCACAAATTTTTACTACTCTTAACCAAATTTTGCATATGTATATTATTATAATAAACCTACTATTTAGCGGATAATTCCAGGTATTTATAATGTCATAATTCTATAATCTTATTGTGATCAACTATGTAATTGTATGTTAACCTATGTAAAGATTCTGCCCTTGTTTGGCACCTTACTTTTTACTCCTGGAAACAAATTAATACTGGACCCGGCATTTTGGCTTAGAGTATTCCTCGGGGGCACATTGGTCGGCTGGACTGCTAACCGGATGAATAGGGTGCTAGGTCTAGGCGTCTGGTGCGAGTCTCACGTGAGGCCTCTTCTGGCCTTGCTCTGGATATTGGAGGACGAGGCGCTAAACCAATTAACCATAACGGTAAACGGATGGTGCCCAAGTCCCCCGTTCCTAATCCTAATCCTACTGAGCCGATGCCGTTCTCGCTCTGTATTCTATCATTTTGAAAATAAAGATCACTTATTGCTACTTGTTGTCTCTGTCTTTTTTCCAAATTTCATCACTTTCTGACCATTCCTTCTTGGTGTTGCATTTTCAATGTCGAGCAATGTATAAAGAACAAATTATATGAAATTGGACCATATATCAACTTACAATTTGTACAGACACATAAGCAACTTGTGAAAGGAAGAAACACACATCTGCAATTTTTGAAGAACAAGAACTGAAGCGCAAAAACTGCGCAAAAAAGGATGGGGGGGCAGTACTATATTTTTCGTTTCTACTGGACGGATTGATGAAATTCAACTTGCGTTTTGTCTCGAAAGAGCGACTTCGGATATGTATTAGATTTATACATAGCATTGTTCTAATATAGATGTTTTAACATAAAATCGGACGTTTTCTGAAACGATATGCCAATGTTATTTCATATTTCGATTCTACGACTCAAATTATGCCAAACTGCCAAGTTTTGTAAAATTCGCAAAATTGGTTTTAAAAAAATTTGTTCTCAAAAGTTTAGCTCAGTTTTAATTAAATTTGATATATATATATTTAATATCTCTTTTTTTATTAAACTTACTTATTTTCTTCATCCAGAACTCAAAATTTAGCCTTAATTTAAATACAATTTGCATTTTTCTTATTTATTTTCAAAATTTTTATTTTAAAATATTTTTCATAAATTTTTCGAAAAAAAATAATTGTATTATAACATATAAAATTTTTAATATCATTTTCAAATAGATGTATTTTCTGGCCACACTTGCAAAAGATCAGAGTTTTTTATTCGCAGTTTCCTAAGGATATACGGGAATTTACGTATTGGCGTGCTTTGAAATTTGGCACATTCGTTACAAGCGATAATAACGCCAAATGTGGTTCATGCACTATGTTAAAATTATTTGAACGTGAGCTTTTTTCCACTCGTTTACAACGAAAAAAATCTGATGTGTACACCACATGACTTCCTTGTACAGAATATTAAATTATACGTATTTTTTCTTGCATTTCATTTAAACTTATTGGATTGAATTAAATCTACTTCGTCGACAGCGCATAAACCACAATAGAATAAATGCATTCTTTAAAATTCACTGTATTTGTTTACCATAGCGAGTCTCTGGCGCTAGGTTCATTTAACAGCGTTATATTTCGTTCATATTATAACTCAGAATGCACAAAATTTATACCATTTGAATCTAATCGCTGCCACATGTTCTATTAAAATATTATAATAAAAATCTAGAACGATGTATAAAAGAAATTGAGAAAACAAAACAGAAAAGAAAAGTTTTTCACAGACGATTCAGTATTTCTCATTCACTTAATTCTGTTCTCACGTTGCGACAAGGCAGAAATACATAAAAACTCAAAATATCTATATTAAAAATTACGAAGTAAATCTCAAACACTTATTCCCTCGAAAAAATTCCAGAAAGGATTAAGCATGTTTTAATTCGCAATAATAAATGAAGACGTTATCTTTGTTGTTGCGAAGCTTAGTCTCTCTAGATTGGCAACAAATCCACTAGTCTGCTGTTTCAAATGTAAACAAACATGTCCGCCATGTTATTTAAAAATTAGGCTTAAGCGCACTTAAACAGCTTTTAAATTGTTGATAATTCTACAAATATTGCTTGCAGATTTACTAAAGGTATAAAAACCTTACCAGAAGATAAGAACAACATAATTCAATCATTTTTAAAGCAAAAAATGCAGAAATTACAAACATATAAGAGTAAATAAACTGAGATCACTGAGCCGGGTAACAGAGTGGATATGTATATAAATATATTTATATACGTTTGGTGCCGCCGATTGCAACGAAAATACGAGGTGCACATCTACATGTTATAGCAGTCCTATATACAAAATTGCAATGTTTTGAGGCTGCTCGTGTTTGAGTTATGCAAAATACACCACAAAAATTCGCTTCAGAATTCATTTGAAAGCAGTTTTATAATTTTTTTAGAAGAAAGGAGTCTTTTATTCTGCCCTTACGTACAGATGTCACGCAAAAACATCGTTAAATTTAATTAGATAGTGGTCAAAATGGATATTTTCTTTGAAATATGCTGCCGAAAACTTTTCGCGATTACAATACTTCCTTTTTACTTCGTTCAAGGAAGCAAAAAGAAAAGGAATATAGGTTGCCATAAATTAACATACGTATTGGTGTATATATATATATATATATATATATATATATATATGCAATGACTGATTAAGTAATTGCAATATATCTATGTAGCATTTTGTGCGTTTTGAATTTCCAAAGCATGAATGTACTTGAAGGATTTAAAGTTAAAACGGTAACATGTAAAAGTGAGTAGCCCATAAACAGCAGAATAATGTATAAAACTGCTGCTACTCATTATAAATATTTGCATTTTGTATCTTGTAATCTTCTACCATTTTGTATGACAGAATTAAGTGTAATTGTAAGACTTATTTAAAAAAAATGGGTGATACGTCAAACACGTGTAGCCCATAATCTGTAGAAATTGTCAATACTCTTAACAGGAGTTTACATGTGTATGTGTTTGTGTATATGTAACGGTAAGTTAAGAATTTGTAATGTATCCGTGCAGCATCATGTATGATTTGAATGCATAATGCTGCAAGGATTACTTAATGCGTACTTGTAGGATTTGAATTTCAAACGGTAATATGTACAAAGTGAATAGCCCTTAATTTGCAGAATAATGTATTAATTGTTATAACTCATATTCAATGTCTGCATATTTGTATTTTGTAATATATTTCTAAACAACATGACATTTATAAGTGCAATTGTAATATTTATACTGAAAAGGTAATTTGTCAAATACGAGTAGCCTATAATCCGCACAAATTGTTACTACTCTTAACCAAATTTTGCATATGTATATTATTATAATAAACCTACTATTTAGCGGATAATTCCAGGTATTTATAATGTCATAATTCTATAATCTTATTGTGATCAACTATGTAATTGTATGTTAACCTATGTAAAGATTCTGCCCTTGTTTGGCACCTTACTTTTTACTCCTGGAAACAAATTAATACTGGACCCGGCATTTTGGCTTAGAGTATTCCTCGGGGGCACATTGGTCGGCTGGACTGCTAACCGGATGAATAGGGTGCTAGGTCTAGGCGTCTGGTGCGAGTCTCACGTGAGGCCTCTTCTGGCCTTGCTCTGGATATTGGAGGACGAGGCGCTAAACCAATTAACCATAACGGTAAACGGATGGTGCCCAAGTCCCCCGTTCCTAATCCTAATCCTACTGAGCCGATGCCGTTCTCGCTCTGTATTCTATCATTTTGAAAATAAAGATCACTTATTGCTACTTGTTGTCTCTGTCTTTTTTCCAAATTTCATCACTTTCTGACCATTCCTTCTTGGTGTTGCATTTTCAATGTCGAGCAATGTATAAAGAACAAATTATATGAAATTGGACCATATATCAACTTACAATTTGTACAGACACATAAGCAACTTGTGAAAGGAAGAAACACACATCTGCAATTTTTGAAGAACAAGAACTGAAGCGCAAAAACTGCGCAAAAAAGGATGGGGGGGGCAGTACTATATTTTTCGTTTCTACTGGACGGATTGATGAAATTCAACTTGCGTTTTGTCTCGAAAGAGCGACTTGGGATATGTATTAGATTTATACATAGCATTGTTCTAATATAGATGTTTTAACATAAAATCGGACGTTTTCTGAAACGATATGCCAATGTTATTTCATATTTCGATTCTACGACTCAAATTATGCCAAACTGCCAAGTTTTGTAAAATTCGCAAAATTGGTTTTTAAAAAATTTGTTCTCAAAAGTTTAGCTCAGTTTTAATTGAATTTGATATATATATATTTAATATCTCTTTTTTATTAAACTTACTTATTTTCTTCATCCAGAACTCAAAATTTAGCCTTAATTTAAATACAATTTGCATTTTTCTTATTTATTTTCAAAATTTTTATTTTAAAATATTTTTCATAAATTTTTCGAAAAAAAATAATTGTATTATAACATATAAAATTTTTAATATCATTTTCAAATAGATGTATTTTCTGGCCACACTTGCAAAAGATCAGAGTTTTTTATTCGCAGTTTCCTAAGGATATACGGGAATTTACGTATTGGCGTGCTTTGAAATTTGGCACATTCGTTACAAGCGATAATAACGCCAAATGTGGTTCATGCACTATGTTAAAATTATTTGAACGTGAGCTTTTTTCCACTCGTTTACAACGAAAAAAATCTGATGTGTACACCACATGACTTCCTTGTACAGAATATTAAATTATACGTATTTTTTCTTGCATTTCATTTAAACTTATTGGATTGAATTAAATCTACTTCGTCGACAGCGCATAAACCACAATAGAATAAATGCATTCTTTAAAATTCACTGTATTTGTTTACCATAGCGAGTCTCTGGCGCTAGGTTCATTTAACAGCGTTATATTTCGTTCATATTATAACTCAGAATGCACAAAATTTATACCATTTGAATCTAATCGCTGCCACATGTTCTATTAAAATATTATAATAAAAATCTAGAACGATGTATAAAAGAAATTGAGAAAACAAAACAGAAAAGAAAAGTTTTTCACAGACGATTCAGTATTTCTCATTCACTTAATTCTGTTCTCACGTTGCGACAAGGCAGAAATACATAAAAACTCAAAATATCTATATTAAAAATTACGAAGTAAATCTCAAACACTTATTCCCTCGAAAAAATTCCAGAAAGGATTAAGCATGTTTTAATTCGCAATAATAAATGAAGACGTTATCTTTGTTGTTGCGAAGCTTAGTCTCTCTAGATTGGCAACAAATCCACTAGTCTGCTGTTTCAAATGTAAACAAACATGTCCGCCATGTTATTTAAAAATTAGGCTTAAGCGCACTTAAACAGCTTTTAAATTGTTGATAATTCTACAAATATTGCTTGCAGATTTACTAAAGGTATAAAAACCTTACCAGAAGATAAGAACAACATAATTCAATCATTTTTAAAGCAAAAAATGCAGAAATTACAAACATATAAGAGTAAATAAACTGAGATCACTGAGCCGGGTAACAGAGTGGATATGTATATAAATATATTTATATACGTTTGGTGCCGCCGATTGCAACGAAAATACGAGGTGCACATCTACATGTTATAGCAGTCCTATATACAAAATTGCAATGTTTTGAGGCTGCTCGTTTTTGAGTTATGCAAAATACACCACAAAAATTCGCTTCAGAATTCATTTGAAAGCAGTTTTATAATTTTTTTGGAAGAAAGGAGTCTTTTATTCTGCCCTTACGTACAGATGTCACGCAAAAACATCGTTAAATTTAATTAGATAGTGGTCAAAATGGATATTTTCTTTGAAATATGCTGCCGAAAACTTTTCGCGATTACAATACTTCCTTTTTACTTCGTTCAAGGAAGCAAAAAGAAAAGGAATATAGGTTGCCATAAATTAACATACGTATTGGTGTATATATATATATATATATATATATATATGCAATGACTGATTAAGTAATTGCAATATATCTATGTAGCATTTTGTGCGTTTTGAATTTCCAAAGCATGAATGTACTTGAAGGATTTAAAGTTAAAACGGTAACATGTAAAAGTGAGTAGCCCATAAACAGCAGAATAATGTATAAAACTGCTGCTACTCATTATAAATATTTGCATTTTGTATCTTGTAATCTTCTACCATTTTGTATGACAGAATTAAGTGTAATTGTAAGACTTATTTAAAAAAAATAGGTGATACGTCAAACACGTGTAGCCCATAATCTGTAGAAATTGTCAATACTCTTAACAGGAGTTTACATGTGTATGTGTTTGTGTATATGTAACGGTAAGTTAAGAATTTGTAATGTATCCGTGCAGCATCATGTATGATTTGAATGCATAATGCTGCAAGGATTACTTAATGCGTACTTGTAGGATTTGAATTTCAAACGGTAATATGTACAAAGTGAATAGCCCTTAATTTGCAGAATAATGTATTAATTGTTCTAACTCATATTCAATGTCTGCATATTTGTATTTTGTAATATATTTCTAAACAACATGACATTTATAAGTGCAATTGTAATATTTATACTGAAAAGGTAATTTGTCAAATACGAGTAGCCTATAATCCGCACAAATTGTTACTACTCTTAACCAAATTTTGCATATGTATATTATTATAATAAACCTACTATTTAGCGGATAATTCCAGGTATTTATAATGTCATAATTCTATAATCTTATTGTGATCAACTATGTAATTGTATGTTAACCTATGTAAAGATTCTGCCCTTGTTTGGCACCTTACTTTTTACTCCTGGAAACAAATTAATACTGGACCCGGCATTTTGGCTTAGAGTATTCCTCGGGGGCACATTGGTCGGCTGGACTGCTAACCGGATGAATAGGGTGCTAGGTCTAGGCGTCTGGTGCGAGTCTCACGTGAGGCCTCTTCTGGCCTTGCTCTGGATATTGGAGGACGAGGCGCTAAACCAATTAACCATAACGGTAAACGGATGGTGCCCAAGTCCCCCGTTCCTAATCCTAATCCTACTGAGCCGATGCCGTTCTCGCTCTGTATTCTATCATTTTGAAAATAAAGATCACTTATTGCTACTTGTTGTCTCTGTCTTTTTTCCAAATTTCATCACTTTCTGACCATTCCTTCTTGGTGTTGCATTTTCAATGTCGAGCAATGTATAAAGAACAAATTATATGAAATTGGACCATATATCAACTTACAATTTGTACAGACACATAAGCAACTTGTGAAAGGAAGAAACACACATCTGCAATTTTTGAAGAACAAGAACTGAAGCGCAAAAACTGCGCAAAAAAGGATGGGGGGGCAGTACTATATTTTTCGTTTCTACTGGACGGATTGATGAAATTCAACTTGCGTTTTGTCTCGAAAGAGCGACTTCGGATATGTATTAGATTTATACATAGCATTGTTCTAATATAGATGTTTTAACATAAAATCGGACGTTTTCTGAAACGATATGCCAATGTTATTTCATATTTCGATTCTACGACTCAAATTATGCCAAACTGCCAAGTTTTGTAAAATTCGCAAAATTGGTTTTAAAAAAATTTGTTCTCAAAAGTTTAGCTCAGTTTTAATTGAATTTGATATATATATATTTAATATCTCTTTTTTATTAAACTTACTTATTTTCTTCATCCAGAACTCAAAATTTAGCCTTAATTTAAATACAATTTGCATTTTTCTTATTTATTTTCAAAATTTTTATTTTAAAATATTTTTCATAAATTTTTCGAAAAAAAATAATTGTATTATAACATATAAAATTTTTAATATCATTTTCAAATAGATGTATTTTCTGGCCACACTTGCAAAAGATCAGAGTTTTTTATTCGCAGTTTCCTAAGGATATACGGGAATTTACGTATTGGCGTGCTTTGAAATTTGGCACATTCGTTACAAGCGATAATAACGCCAAATGTGGTTCATGCACTATGTTAAAATTATTTGAACGTGAGCTTTTTTCCACTCGTTTACAACGAAAAAAATCTGATGTGTACACCACATGACTTCCTTGTACAGAATATTAAATTATACGTATTTTTTCTTGCATTTCATTTAAACTTATTGGATTGAATTAAATCTACTTCGTCGACAGCGCATAAACCACAATAGAATAAATGCATTCTTTAAAATTCACTGTATTTGTTTACCATAGCGAGTCTCTGGCGCTAGGTTCATTTAACAGCGTTATATTTCGTTCATATTATAACTCAGAATGCACAAAATTTATACCATTTGAATCTAATCGCTGCCACATGTTCTATTAAAATATTATAATAAAAATCTAGAACGATGTATAAAAGAAATTGAGAAAACAAAACAGAAAAGAAAAGTTTTTCACAGACGATTCAGTATTTCTCATTCACTTAATTCTGTTCTCACGTTGCGACAAGGCAGAAATACATAAAAACTCAAAATATCTATATTAAAAATTACGAAGTAAATCTCAAACACTTATTCCCTCGAAAAAATTCCAGAAAGGATTAAGCATGTTTTAATTCGCAATAATAAATGAAGACGTTATCTTTGTTGTTGCGAAGCTTAGTCTCTCTAGATTGGCAACAAATCCACTAGTCTGCTGTTTCAAATGTAAACAAACATGTCCGCCATGTTATTTAAAAATTAGGCTTAAGCGCACTTAAACAGCTTTTAAATTGTTGATAATTCTACAAATATTGCTTGCAGATTTACTAAAGGTATAAAAACCTTACCAGAAGATAAGAACAACATAATTCAATCATTTTTAAAGCAAAAAATGCAGAAATTACAAACATATAAGAGTAAATAAACTGAGATCACTGAGCCGGGTAACAGAGTGGATATGTATATAAATATATTTATATACGTTTGGTGCCGCCGATTGCAACGAAAATACGAGGTGCACATCTACATGTTATAGCAGTCCTATATACAAAATTGCAATGTTTTGAGGCTGCTCGTGTTTGAGTTATGCAAAATACACCACAAAAATTCGCTTCAGAATTCATTTGAAAGCAGTTTTATAATTTTTTTGGAAGAAAGGAGTCTTTTATTCTGCCCTTACGTACAGATGTCACGCAAAAACATCGTTAAATTTAATTAGATAGTGGTCAAAATGGATATTTTCTTTGAAATATGCTGCCGAAAACTTTTCGCGATTACAATACTTCCTTTTTACTTCGTTCAAGGAAGCAAAAAGAAAAGGAATATAGGTTGCCATAAATTAACATACGTATTGGTGTATATATATATATATATATATATATATGCAATGACTGATTAAGTAATTGCAATATATCTATGTAGCATTTTGTGCGTTTTGAATTTCCAAAGCATGAATGTACTTGAAGGATTTAAAGTTAAAACGGTAACATGTAAAAGTGAGTAGCCCATAAACAGCAGAATAATGTATAAAACTGCTGCTACTCATTATAAATATTTGCATTTTGTATCTTGTAATCTTCTACCATTTTGTATGACAGAATTAAGTGTAATTGTAAGACTTATTTAAAAAAAATAGGTGATACGTCAAACACGTGTAGCCCATAATCTGTAGAAATTGTCAATACTCTTAACAGGAGTTTACATGTGTATGTGTTTGTGTATATGTAACGGTAAGTTAAGAATTTGTAATGTATCCGTGCAGCATCATGTATGATTTGAATGCATAATGCTGCAAGGATTACTTAATGCGTACTTGTAGGATTTGAATTTCAAACGGTAATATGTACAAAGTGAATAGCCCTTAATTTGCAGAATAATGTATTAATTGTTATAACTCATATTCAATGTCTGCATATTTGTATTTTGTAATATATTTCTAAACAACATGACATTTATAAGTGCAATTGTAATATTTATACTGAAAAGGTAATTTGTCAAATACGAGTAGCCTATAATCCGCACAAATTGTTACTACTCTTAACCAAATTTTGCATATGTATATTATTATAATAAACCTACTATTTAGCGGATAATTCCAGGTATTTATAATGTCATAATTCTATAATCTTATTGTGATCAACTATGTAATTGTATGTTAACCTATGTAAAGATTCTGCCCTTGTTTGGCACCTTACTTTTTACTCCTGGAAACAAATTAATACTGGACCCGGCATTTTGGCTTAGAGTATTCCTCGGGGGCACATTGGTCGGCTGGACTGCTAACCGGATGAATAGGGTGCTAGGTCTAGGCGTCTGGTGCGAGTCTCACGTGAGGCCTCTTCTGGCCTTGCTCTGGATATTGGAGGACGAGGCGCTAAACCAATTAACCATAACGGTAAACGGATGGTGCCCAAGTCCCCCGTTCCTAATCCTAATCCTACTGAGCCGATGCCGTTCTCGCTCTGTATTCTATCATTTTGAAAATAAAGATCACTTATTGCTACTTGTTGTCTCTGTCTTTTTTCCAAATTTCATCACTTTCTGACCATTCCTTCTTGGTGTTGCATTTTCAATGTCGAGCAATGTATAAAGAACAAATTATATGAAATTGGACCATATATCAACTTACAATTTGTACAGACACATAAGCAACTTGTGAAAGGAAGAAACACACATCTGCAATTTTTGAAGAACAAGAACTGAAGCGCAAAAACTGCGCAAAAAAGGATGGGGGGGGCAGTACTATATTTTTCGTTTCTACTGGACGGATTGATGAAATTCAACTTGCGTTTTGTCTCGAAAGAGCGACTTGGGATATGTATTAGATTTATACATAGCATTGTTCTAATATAGATGTTTTAACATAAAATCGGACGTTTTCTGAAACGATATGCCAATGTTATTTCATATTTCGATTCTACGACTCAAATTATGCCAAACTGCCAAGTTTTGTAAAATTCGCAAAATTGGTTTTTAAAAAATTTGTTCTCAAAAGTTTAGCTCAGTTTTAATTGAATTTGATATATATATATTTAATATCTCTTTTTTATTAAACTTACTTATTTTCTTCATCCAGAACTCAAAATTTAGCCTTAATTTAAATACAATTTGCATTTTTCTTATTTATTTTCAAAATTTTTATTTTAAAATATTTTTCATAAATTTTTCGAAAAAAAATAATTGTATTATAACATATAAAATTTTTAATATCATTTTCAAGTAGATGTATTTTCTGGCCACACTTGCAAAAGATCAGAGTTTTTTATTCGCAGTTTCCTAAGGATATACGGGAATTTACGTATTGGCGTGCTTTGAAATTTGGCACATTCGTTACAAGCGATAATAACGCCAAATGTGGTTCATGCACTATGTTAAAATTATTTGAACGTGAGCTTTTTTCCACTCGTTTACAACGAAAAAAATCTGATGTGTACACCACATGACTTCCTTGTACAGAATATTAAATTATACGTATTTTTTCTTGCATTTCATTTAAACTTATTGGATTGAATTAAATCTACTTCGTCGACAGCGCATAAACCACAATAGAATAAATGCATTCTTTAAAATTCACTGTATTTGTTTACCATAGCGAGTCTCTGGCGCTAGGTTCATTTAACAGCGTTATATTTCGTTCATATTATAACTCACAATACACAAAATTTATACCATTTGAATCTAATCGCTGCCACATGTTCTATTAAAATATTATAATAAAAATCTAGAACGATGTATAAAAGAAATTGAGAAAACAAAACAGAAAAGAAAAGTTTTTCACAGACGATTCAGTATTTCTCATTCACTTAATTCTGTTCTCACGTTGCGACAAGGCAGAAATACATAAAAACTCAAAATATCTATATTAAAAATTACGAAGTAAATCTCAAACACTTATTCCCTCGAAAAAATTCCAGAAAGGATTAAGCATGTTTTAATTCGCAATAATAAATGAAGACGTTATCTTTGTTGTTGCGAAGCTTAGTCTCTCTAGATTGGCAACAAATCCACTAGTCTGCTGTTTCAAATGTAAACAAACATGTCCGCCATGTTATTTAAAAATTAGGCTTAAGCGCACTTAAACAGCTTTTAAATTGTTGATAATTCTACAAATATTGCTTGCAGATTTACTAAAGGTATAAAAACCTTACCAGAAGATAAGAACAACATAATTCAATCATTTTTAAAGCAAAAAATGCAGAAATTACAAACATATAAGAGTAAATAAACTGAGATCACTGAGCCGGGTAACAGAGTGGATATGTATATAAATATATTTATATACGTTTGGTGCCGCCGATTGCAACGAAAATACGAGGTGCACATCTACATGTTATAGCAGTCCTATATACAAAATTGCAATGTTTTGAGGCTGCTCGTGTTTGAGTTATGCAAAATACACCACAAAAATTCGCTTCAGAATTCATTTGAAAGCAGTTTTATAATTTTTTTGGAAGAAAGGAGTCTTTTATTCTGCCCTTACGTACAGATGTCACGCAAAAACATCGTTAAATTTAATTAGATAGTGGTCAAAATGGATATTTTCTTTGAAATATGCTGCCGAAAACTTTTCGCGATTACAATACTTCCTTTTTACTTCGTTCAAGGAAGCAAAAAGAAAAGGAATATAGGTTGCCATAAATTAACATACGTATTGGTGTATATATATATATATATATATATATATATATATATGCAATGACTGATTAAGTAATTGCAATATATCTATGTAGCATTTTGTGCGTTTTGAATTTCCAAAGCATGAATGTACTTGAAGGATTTAAAGTTAAAACGGTAACATGTAAAAGTGAGTAGCCCATAAACAGCAGAATAATGTATAAAACTGCTGCTACTCATTATAAATATTTGCATTTTGTATCTTGTAATCTTCTACCATTTTGTATGACAGAATTAAGTGTAATTGTAAGACTTATTTAAAAAAAATAGGTGATACGTCAAACACGTGTAGCCCATAATCTGTAGAAATTGTCAATACTCTTAACAGGAGTTTACATGTGTATGTGTTTGTGTATATGTAATGGTAAGTTAAGAATTTGTAATGTATCCGTGCAGCATCATGTATGATTTGAATGCATAATGCTGCAAGGATTACTTAATGCGTACTTGTAGGATTTGAATTTCAAACGGTAATATGTACAAAGTGAATAGCCCTTAATTTGCAGAATAATGTATTAATTGTTATAACTCATATTCAATGTCTGCATATTTGTATTTTGTAATATATTTCTAAACAACATGACATTTATAAGTGCAATTGTAATATTTATACTGAAAAGGTAATTTGTCAAATACGAGTAGCCTATAATCCGCACAAATTGTTACTACTCTTAACCAAATTTTGCATATGTATATTATTATAATAAACCTACTATTTAGCGGATAATTCCAGGTATTTATAATGTCATAATTCTATAATCTTATTGTGATCAACTATGTAATTGTATGTTAACCTATGTAAAGATTCTGCCCTTGTTTGGCACCTTACTTTTTACTCCTGGAAACAAATTAATACTGGACCGGCATTTTGGCTTAGAGTATTCCTCGGGGGCACATTGGTCGGCTGGACTGCTAACCGGATGAATAGGATGCTAGGTCTAGGCGTCTGGTGCGAGTCTCACGTGAGGCCTCTTCTGGCCTTGCTCTGGATATTGGAGGACGAGGCGCTAAACCAATTAACCATAACGGTAAACGGATGGTGCCCAAGTCCCCCGTTCCTAATCCTAATCCTACTGAGCCGATGCCGTTCTCGCTCTGTATTCTATCATTTTGAAAATAAAGATCACTTATTGCTACTTGTTGTCTCTGTCTTTTTTCCAAATTTCATCACTTTCTGACCATTCCTTCTTGGTGTTGCATTTTCAATGTCGAGCAATGTATAAAGAACAAATTATATGAAATTGGACCATATATCAACTTACAATTTGTACAGACACATAAGCAACCTTCAAAATTAAGAAACACACATCTGCAATTTTTTAGAACAAGAACTGAAGCGCAAAAACTGCGCAAAAAAGGATGGGGGGGGCAGTACTATATTTTTCGTTTCTACTGGACGGATTGATGAAATTCAACTTGCGTTTTGTGTCGAAAGAGCGACTTGGGATATGTATTAGATTTATACATAGCATTGTTCTAATATAGATGTTTTAACATAAAATCGGACGTTTTCTGAAACGATATGCCAATGTTATTTCATATTTCGATTCTACGACTCAAATTATGCCAAACTGCCAAGTTTTGTAAAATTCGCAAAATTGGTTTTTAAAAAATTAGTTCTCAAAAGTTTAGCTCAGTTTTAATTGAATTTGATATATATATATTTAATATCTCTTTTTTATTAAACTTACTTATTTTCTTCATCCAGAACTCAAAATTTAGCCTTAATTTAAATACAATTTGCATTTTTCTTATTTATTTTCAAAATTTTTATTTTAAAATATTTTTCATAAATTTTTCGAAAAAAAATAATTGTATTATAACATATAAAATTTTTAATATCATTTTCAAATAGATGTATTTTCTGGCCACACTTGCAAAAGATCAGAGTTTTTTATTCGCAGTTTCCTAAGGATATACGGGAATTTACGTATTGGCGTGCTTTGAAATTTGGCACATTCGTTACAAGCGATAATAACGCCAAATGTGGTTCATGCACTATGTTAAAATTATTTGAACGTGAGCTTTTTTCCACTCGTTTACAACGAAAAAAATCTGATGTGTACACCACATGACTTCCTTGTACAGAATATTAAATTATACGTATTTTTTCTTGCATTTCATTTAAACTTATTGGATTGAATTAAATCTACTTCGTCGACAGCGCATAAACCACAATAGAATAAATGCATTCTTTAAAATTCACTGTATTTGTTTACCATAGCGAGTCTCTGGCGCTAGGTTCATTTAACAGCGTTATATTTCGTTCATATTATAACTCAGAATGCACAAAATTTATACCATTTGAATCTAATCGCTGCCACATGTTCTATTAAAATATTATAATAAAAATCTAGAACGATGTATAAAAGAAATTGAGAAAACAAAACAGAAAAGAAAAGTTTTTCACAGACGATTCAGTATTTCTCATTCACTTAATTCTGTTCTCACGTTGCGACAAGGCAGAAATACATAAAAACTCAAAATATCTATATTAAAAATTACGAAGTAAATCTCAAACACTTATTCCCTCGAAAAAATTCCAGAAAGGATTAAGCATGTTTTAATTCGCAATAATAAATGAAGACGTTATCTTTGTTGTTGCGAAGCTTAGTCTCTCTAGATTGGCAACAAATCCACTAGTCTGCTGTTTCAAATGTAAACAAACATGTCCGCCATGTTATTTAAAAATTAGGCTTAAGCGCACTTAAACAGCTTTTAAATTGTTGATAATTCTACAAATATTGCTTGCAGATTTACTAAAGGTATAAAAACCTTACCAGAAGATAAGAACAACATAATTCAATCATTTTTAAAGCAAAAAATGCAGAAATTACAAACATATAAGAGTAAATAAACTGAGATCACTGAGCCGGGTAACAGAGTGGATATGTATATAAATATATTTATATACGTTTGGTGCCGCCGATTGCAACGAAAATACGAGGTGCACATCTACATGTTATAGCAGTCCTATATACAAAATTGCAATGTTTTGAGGCTGCTCGTTTTTGAGTTATGCAAAATACACCACAAAAATTCGCTTCAGAATTCATTTGAAAGCAGTTTTATAATTTTTTTGGAAGAAAGGAGTCTTTTATTCTGCCCTTACGTACAGATGTCACGCAAAAACATCGTTAAATTTAATTAGATAGTGGTCAAAATGGATATTTTCTTTGAAATATGCTGCCGAAAACTTTTCGCGATTACAATACTTCCTTTTTACTTCGTTCAAGGAAGCAAAAAGAAAAGGAATATAGGTTGCCATAAATTAAGATGTTCGCCAAGTGAATTATTCTTGGCGCAAAGTAAAAAAAAATCTGCCAAGATAAATTTTTAAATCTCTCCGTAAATTTCGCACCAAATTTAAAAAAATTTAATATTTAGGCATAATTTGAGCCGTCGAATCGAAATATGGAATAAAATTGGCACGTCATTTCAGAAAAAGTTCGGTTTTGTGTCAAAATACTTATATTGGAACTGTGCTATATACAAATCTAATACATATTTTAAGTCGCGCTTTCAAGACATGATAAACGCAATTTGAATTTCGTCAATCGGTCTGGCAGAATAGGAGATATAGATCTGTCCCTCCCCCCTTTCTTCTTTTTTTTTTTTTTGCGCAGTGCACAATCGCAATTTTCTGAAAAAAAAAAAAAAAAAAAAAGAGTTATACCTACGTCATTGCTCTTTTGCCTTAAAATTGATATTACCGTTTTCAAAATTGCACAAATACAACGGATTTAAAACAATAATTAGCTCTGTAATTGAAAGGAGCTTTTGCAAAATCTAAATTGGACTTAAAAATATAATTTAAAAAATTTGGGGGATTTCTTTAAAAACTTTTCTAGCTCTCAAGAGGTCCGCCAGAAGCAAACAGCTGCAATTTAAATTTGCAGTAGCAAACAGTTGTGTTACTTATTGAATTGATGGATATCTGTCATATTGCAGACATCCTGGGCATTTCATTTTAAATTCTGCACCAGAATTAATAATTATAAAAATGAATGGTATAAAGAGCTGGATTTATGGCAAAGGCATATTAGTATTATCTAGAGAAGAGAAAAATAGTTTCATGGAGTATTTTATAACAGAAACAGGCTCATTCAACGTTGCGGCCCCACCAGCGGCCGAGCAGTAAAGTCGCTGAACACTGGTAATTCGGTCCGAGGTTCGAATCCCGCAAACGAGCTGGCTGAATGGGCGTTTTCGTGGTTTTCCCCATGTGTAACTTGTATACGAGTCAGTTTCCCTTAGAAAGTGCTTCACGAAGGCATCCCTCCCCTTAGGCAGATAGCCCTTGTGTGCTTTGCCATAATTAAATGCACCATCAACGTTGCAAGTGGGGAAAAAACATAAAAACGCTTTCTCAACCAGCGCGTTCATAGAAATTTGAACCTAGGTCAATTTACTAGTATTCAGGTGTCAGCTCGGCCGCTGATGGGCTGATTTAAAGGAAGAATGAGAGATTTCCAGCATTAATATTATTTGGGAGCTCCAATATAAAATTATTTTCTGTAGCATTTAGTGCGTATAGCGCAGTAGAATGTCCTTTACCCGAAACAGCCACTCCAAATAAAATAATTTTCCGATAATCAGTGTGAACTAATAAAAATGATTCGCTGTTAAAACGGGAAACCCTTAATTGTTGATGAATATTAATTTATCACATAAAAACATCTAATTGTTCAACAACTCAAGATATAATATTAATTATATAGCTACACTTTATTAGTCCAAAGGGGCAATTTGCCTAGAAGGACTTAATTTCGTTTTGGCATTTTGCGGTGATTCGCTATAAACGTTGATTCACTTTTCAAATTGTTGCCACCAAAAATTTGTGCCCTGTATTATATTTAAAGAAATTAAATAATGAAGAATTTGCATAAATGTATATCTAGTTCTCGCATTGTGATAAAACAACGGTACTTAGAGCCATCAAATTTTGAATGACGTACATTTGGAATTTGGAATTTATTTTATTATCGATTTCATATTTTATAAAACTTTAACGAATTTTTGATTAACAAACTCAACAATTTCAAAGCGAGCAATAGCAATACTGTACGGAAAAAAGAAAACTTTTTTTTATCTCCAGCGCGCGAAACTATGTATTAGAAATATTAAAGATATGCTCATTTTAAAATTATTTTGCGATATTGCTGTCGAACTGAATTTTATGGTTTAAGTGAACATGATATTTAATAAATAAAGGTAACACACAAAACGTGAAAGAAAGTGGCTTTGAGCGTAATGTAAAATCTGAAAGCTTTCAGAATTTTTTTATTGTTTTTTATAGAGGAAATCGATGGTATGAGACAAAACAATCTTTTAATCATAATCAGATATCTTAAACGTTAGCGCTTATGGAACAGAAATATTACGCGCACTATTTAAATTCCATTTATAGCAGTTAAATCATTTTTTAACCTCTCGAATACCGGCCGAGCGTGCTACCGTTACACCACGAAGACATGCAGAAAGGAGGGAGGAAATATTTTTTATACTACCCCTTTTTAAGGGCGACTGGAAAATTAGGGTACCCGATCGCGAAACTCCTGCTAGTGAAGAATCAATAGTCACCACTTTTTAGTTTGGACGCCACAGCTGAGTCATTAGAATTTTTTGAAGCAGAAGATCTGAAAAGTGAGCAGTGCCCTCACCGGGACTTGAACCTGGACCTCTCGAATATGCCCCGAGTGTGCTAGTGTTCCACTACGAAGGCATGAAGAAAGGAGGAAGCAAATGCCTTATAAGGCTATCAACAGTAACTAAGTAATTACTTTTGTTTTTGCATCTCTAATAATATTAAAAAGTGCTTATATATTAACGCAACAAGCCTGGCGCAGCTTGGCGAATTTTAAGGAAAAAAATGGTGATTCCGTGAATTTTCGGAATGCAGCATACAATGGATATGGTCATTTTAAAGAACTTTTATGCGAATGGTTGCCAGATTTTCGCGACTTTTGAAAATCTGGAAACTTTTACTAAGGAGCTTGCGATAATACGCAAGTATGTGATATCTGATATCTGGGGTATATATCTAAAATATTGTTTTAAAAGTTGTTGCAAACTCTGATGTTTTCAATTCCGGTAATTAACCGTTTCCTTGGAAATTTATATGTAAAACACATAATTTGATAAACATAATCTGTCAACAACAATAGGTGCTTGAAAATTATATCTTAGCTATGACAGCCCCTAGATACATTGAGCGGGAATGTCGCTGAACACTGGTAGTTCGACGGGAGTTCAAATCCCAGCAAACGCACTTTTGCATGGCAGTTTTCGTTATTTTCCTGAAGTTTAATGTGAATCTGAACCAGTTTCGCTTTAAAAAGCTTCCTTTTCCTCAAGTGTTTTGTCGTAGTGCAATATAATCCAGTTTTAGATATTAAATACTCCTGAAATAAATAGATACATCACAGCTCGTTATGTCTGCACAACATACAAAAATATCGCTTGTTCTCTTTATAAAATATACACTTAAAGAATAAAAACGATGAAAATTTCATTCAGAAAGAAACTGGAGATGACTTACTTTCAAGCTCACTGACTCAAGGTTACTTTTTCCCATTGTTTCACTTCAAGTTCAGGTTTATTGCATATAAGTTTTGCTGTGTTTATTTGAATAAAATTTAGATGACGCTCAACAGCAGTTGTCCATTTCATTCAATAAACAAATATGATTTCCATTCGTTATAATTATACACATTATTTATTTAATGAATATATATTTTATAAGCTCTCAGCACGAATATAAATTGCTCATCTGAAACGGTGTAATTACATATTCCCTATGTCTTTAGATATTTATCAGGTTAAAAAATGTCTGTATGGACACATGACTTCCTTGCACGGCCAGAATTATACGCATTTTTATACACTTCATTTCAACTTGTTTACTCGAATTATTCTAACTGAATTAACTGATCCCTCAAGGCAAGTTGAAAATGACATCAAAAATTTTAAATTTGGGATTAAATACAGCAGTCATTTTATGTTGTATAGGAGTAAAACGTCTACTTTTATATTTTCGTAACGACTATAAAACCTTTCCAAGTATAAGTACAGGGACAAGAGATGGCGTTAAAAGTTAAATTTCGTTACTTATCCAAAATGAACTTTTTAAAAAAATTTGACATTGCCAATACAAGAATACTTTCACCATTCAAAATACTTCAGTAGTTGAAAGTATATGACTACGACCAAAAATTGCAAGAAATAAGGTGGAGTAAGAACTGTCAAGCCGAATAAGGGGGTGGATATATATATATATATATATATATATTATATATATATATATATATATATGCATATATACGTATATCGTTCGGTTCTGCCGATTGAAATAGAAAAGGAGATGCACAACTAGATATCATAGCAATTCCATATACAAAATTTCAACGAGCTACAGCTAAACGTTGAGTTATACGAGATACATACGTACTTATGTATGTACAGTTGTAGCAAAAAAATCCGTTTTGAATATACTTTAAATACATTTTACAATACGTTTTGGAAAAAGCAGTCCCTTATTCTGCTCGTACGTACAAATGTCACAAAAAAAAAATCTGAAAGCCTTCAGATTTTATATTAAGCAAAAAGACACAGTCTCGCGCGCTGGAGATAAAAAATGCTTTTTTTTTCGTTCAGTGCTGCCCATGCTCGCTTTAATTGAATGTGTTGACAAACAGTTCATTAAAGCTTTACAAAATATGAAACACGTAATAAAACAAACTCCAAATTCCAAATATGGGCTTCCAGATGCCCATATTCTAATGGAGGACTACGGTATTCAAAATTTGATGTCTCTAGGTACCGTTGCTTTTTCACAGCGCGAGAAACATACAAACATTCATGCAGATTCTTCATTATTTAATTTCTTTAAATATAATGCAGGGCTCAAATATTTGGTGTCAACAATTTGAAAAATGAAACGCCGTTTTAGAGAGGAGGATGCAAAATGCCAAAACGAAATTAATAGTCCTTCAGTGACAAAGCCCCTTTGGACTAAAGCAAATGTGTCAATAATAATAACGAATCATAACACAACATTATTATCAATCGCAAATGTGAATTTTAGTTAATTTTCATTCAATTCATCTCACTAGTTGTGTTATTTATTGATCTTAGAAAGAAACTATGCTTAATAATAATTTTCGCAAAGAAGTAATTGCAAGCAATCGATTTTTATCATATAAGACAAAAAGGTGCGCTTCCCACTAATTTCGAAATATTAATGCCTTTCTGAAATAGCGATCATTTGAATAATGCTTACTCAGAAAACCTGAATATATTATCAATGAACATATAACAGAAACTGAAGGCAATGTCAGAAGAAATTATAAGACAACATGTAACAGAAATGCGAAGAATACTAAGTAAAATTATTAATAGGTTTTAGGTGCTATAAATACATTTCATCACTACCTCAAGTAATTTTAAACTTTAGATATAGAAATTTTCTTTTACTGGAAATTGAGTACATGTATGAAGAATTATAATTAATCATTGAAAGTTTTTCTTATATTTAGTGCGTTGGTACATTTTATATTCCCCTTTTCATCAACAATATTGCAAAAAAAAAATTAATCATATTGAAATTTTTTCTTATAATTATTGCACTGGTGTATTTTATATTCCCCTTTTAGTCAAAAATATTGCTAAAACTTAATCTTATTTTTTCTGAGTTATGTTTCACTTACAAGACTGAATAATAATTCTAGCTGACAAGGAATCAAATTTGGTATTTCTTTGATCTATACTGTGATTCAAAAGTATCTGGCGAAAATATAAGACTCGAGTCGAGGAGACCGAGAGAAGCAAATTTTGCAGAGGAATGTGCGGGCAGTAGCATACTGAAGTGGTAGAAGGAGTTGTTCAGCGGTTCCTTTGTGCTGGCGCAAATCATCATTTCTCGGGCGAATTTCGAGGGCCATGCATCATTATCCGAAAGCAGTACTAGCTGCCATGTATTTTATCGACGAGGTTACGGATAAAATGGTGCAGCTGCTCAAAGGAGACATTCGAAAATCTTAAAGCCTTAGACATTTGCTATGTTATATGTTTAAAAATAGGCTTCGTCTGACGTTATTAGTGTCTTCCAAGTATTCAACTGGTATCACTCAAAGATGTTGTACACATTCCATAGTGTTAGAAAGTATTATAATACATTATTGTTGGGGGGTTGGCTTCTCTGAACAGCCGGCTTCGTCATCATTCGATTTTTCGAGTTCTTTTCCTTCGTTTTCCAATAACTATAGAATTGACATTTACAAGTAACAATAAAAAAACTACATGAAAGTGATTGTTCAAATTGCAATACATTTTTTAAACAAAGTTGGTGTTATTAATAAGTAAAGATAATTAAAAACATACTGACTCACCCTGTTACACTGATAAACAGTTTACACGATAATAAAGGGTTAAAATAAAATTCAAAACTATACAATAAAGTTGCTGTATGGTTGGCGATGATTCATTGAATCTTGGAGCTATAGATTTGTTATTTATCTTATATTTTATTTATCTTTTTTCCGAGATCGAAAGCCTTACTAGAATGATTTCATCAGCCTAAGCCTTTTATATATGTAGAAATACCAGTAATTATTACTTTTATTTAAACTACAGCTGAAATTAACTGTATGATCGCAACTGAACATCTACAATTTGCCACTCGCACTATATGTTAGGGTAGTCATATCAACAGGTTATAGAAAGTGTTATAAAATATTAAACGAAATATTTTATTTCGTATTGATTTTAAGATAGATGTAATTTCAGCAGCACAATGTCATGAGCATTTTAATGAAACCTCGAAATTGCATTGAATCATTGTCATAGAAATATATTCGTGGAATATAAACTTATTTTACTCACTGGAATTTATTTCATATGATCCATGTAGATAAATTTATGTTTTTTTTGTGACTTTCATAAACTGGATCTTCTTTAATCCTCAAGAAGAGCAATCATGAGATTTTCAGTTGGCATCAATAGTTTGGTAATAGCATAGATGACGCACAGCTGTATATTAACTGAAATAAAAGCAAAGTTTTATATTACTATGGCAAAACAAAATACTGCAGTCAAGAAGAAAGGTATAATATAAAAACAAAACTGAATGTTCTTTAATTACTAAATATAAACACATTTGTTAATTTCAAAAACAGAAGTAGTTGCGAATCACTAGCATACTAAAAATAAAATCATCATCAGGATATTGAAAATCAAAACAAACATAACAAAATCCTTTAAAGTAAGAAGTAATGTTTTTTAAAATAAAGACTTTATTTAATATTTTGTTTTGATTAACGCATAACTAATTGTTTTTCCTTACATTTCACTTTAAAATATTAAAGTGATGGAAATTATTTAGAAGATTAGCATGGTAGAAAATCAGACTGAAAACTGAACTGTGTAATTTCCTATTTATTTACAAAATTTGTTAGAGATTTTTTTTATTTATATGTGTTCATAGCATGTCAGTAACCATCATTTTTTTAATACACATTAATTAAAAAATACAAGAGATGAAAGAATGTTGAAGTAGTTTAACGCATAAAGAACTGCTCCAATATAATTCCTTAAGCTGATATTTCAAAATCATTCCCCGAAGTTTGAAGTTTGGGGAAAATTAATCGATTTTCGCTCCAGAAGCGTGGGTTGAAATTACGATTTTATTTCTGACAGGATTCATTATCAAATTTTATTTCGATGCGAAATCGTTTAAATCGTTTTTTTTACCTCTGAAATATGGCCTTTTTGAAAAAGGTACTATTCTTCAAAAAAGCAATAATGGTCAAAATTTTGTCTGTAATAAAGTTTGAAATATGGCTTCTTTTACTTTATTACGTATTTGAACGACGGTACCATTTATCAAAGGAATTATTTAAAAAACGGTTACAGCGTTTGTTACTTATAGAATTTACATAACTACAACAGCAACTTGATATTGCTCTTATGGCACACTTTGATTTAAACAGTAAACGTCTTCAGGTATTGATATTCTATGGAGCCTTATAGATCTGGCGAAGGCTTTTGAAAGGAAATGTAATTGATCATTTTAAAACTTCATGCACTGCAATGAGGGTAACACGACAATACTTTTTATAAAATTCCGAGAAACCTAACAAATAAATATAAGTTTATACCCCTTTTGGGGCAATGAGGTTCATATTTCAGTTTATTTTATTTTCTTCTTACTATTGTCATAACTAATATCACTTGTTACGTACTTTTTTTTACAGTTAAACGTTCTTTATTATCTTCTTTCAATAGATCTTTCTTTAATTTTTCTGTTTGCTTCTTGCGATGCATTCTTAGTGCATCTTAATTTTTCGGCATTTTATGCTTTTTTTTTTTTCTTCTTTTTTTAACAAACAAAATCAGTACGTTTGCTCAAGCGAGCGCTCGCCGTCGACTCCAATATAACTCGACGCTCGCCGTCGACTCCAATATAACTCGTGCACGCGCACTTCTGACGTCATCAAAATATTGTGTATTTTTGCCTAACTCTGAGACTCTGCTGTAAATCAACAAAAATTCCAATTTTCAAGTCTACGTACGCTTTAAATAATTACTGTATATTGAAAATTGGTAGGAAAAAAACTATTTTTAAAGAAAAAGCGGTTTTAATTAATTAAATTGATAAGGCAACACTTTTACGTACACATTATACTATA
The DNA here is from genome assembly GCF_044657685.1 of Stegodyphus dumicola. Taxonomy (NCBI): domain Eukaryota; kingdom Metazoa; phylum Arthropoda; class Arachnida; order Araneae; family Eresidae; genus Stegodyphus; species Stegodyphus dumicola. The sequence goes on from NC_140769.1 coordinate 176,127,141, forward strand.
GCATACTCTAGAACACTTGCAAGTGCTGAAAGTCATTGCTCTATGAACATCTAGGTCAAAATAAGCTGTTTGACTGTATTCATCCGTTTTCGGGCAGCCAAGTCGCGTATCCGTTTGACAATGAGAAGTTGCATGTGACCACGCTCTTAATTTTTTTAGTATTAATTTTTTTTCTTGAATTCTGAAAGTGATTAGGTTAATCAGAGATTCGGATAGTTGGAATTCGGTTAACTGGCGTTGTATTGTAATTATTCTCTTAAACTTATTATTAAAATATAACTAAGACTATTCTACTCTACAGCCCCATGAGGACAACAGGCTTGCTATTACGCTTAAAGCTGTTATTATGTGTGCTCTGAACAGGAAAATAAAACTACTATCTGCGCGCCATGCCCAAGGCCCGAGAGGGAATTGCATGAGCAAACAAGGCCCCTGAAGGAAATACATTGGAATCTTGTGTTGCTACAAGTAAACAAGTATATGATAATCTTAAAAGTTTCACGCCATAAGTTATAGGATTATTTACATCAATTTCGTAGAATCACATATATCATGATGACACAAACGTTATAGGAATTTTTACAGAATGCATAATGATGATTCACAGAAATGCTTACATACTATTTACAAAATAACGTTTTATACAACGTGAATGCGCGTTATTGATTAAAAGTTATATAACAATGAGCAATGTACTTCACAATAGACAGTTCTGAGTACTGTGCTGTGAGAAAGGCCTAAATAACTTAATTCGCACACAATATTTGAAGACAATATTTTAATTATTTAATTTCACAATATTTAGTTACTTAATTTTCACTCTCAAAATATTTTTAAGACTACTCACTTAATTTTCATTCAAATCAGTTTATTTATATAAACTCGAAGTAGGTTAACGAAATGCATGTTTGAAACAACTGCGCATGAATCACCCTTTAAAATGGAAGTTAATTACACTGCTGTTAAATACCATATTTATTTCTGTATTTCCTTCTTTTTTTCCAGCTAATTTTATCCTACTAAAATTGAGAGGGGAAAATTATGCGAATAATTTAATTTATGAAAGATATGGTGACAGAAAAGAAACCTACATTACGATAAGAATACATAGTAATATCAACATTGCACAATCTAATAAGATATCTTCATTGCTTCATTTTATCTTGAATCTCGAGCAATCTTATTGTTGTTCACTGTTATTCCCTAAGGCTCAACTCATTCAGTGCTGCCGGAATCGCTGCCAATATTGTCTTGCAAATCTTCGCTATTGTCATCGTCTTCGTCACCGTTCAGACTGTCTTGATTTTCGGAATCATCAAGAGTATTAGCTGTCCTCAATTTCTTGAAACTCCTCTCTATAATTGCTTCATTAATCAAAACCCATGAAATATCCATGAGCAAATCAATTAGTAAGACGAAAACAAAAGCTATGTGGACAAATACCATTCTAAAATTTAGTGGAATTACCTTTCAAAACGACTTAAGGAAGGTGGAAATTATGTGAATACTATTCAAAACTTCTTCAGAACCTTGCGCTAAAAAGCTAAGGGAAAAACTCGCGAGTAAATACAGTAATTTACTATTATATTATATATTATTAGTCGTTCATTCATTCAGTTTTCTGCCACTCCCCCACAGAAAACACGCAAAACACGGACTAGAAAGCAAAACAAAATACAGGCTTACTTGTCTAAAAAAATCTGATGTAGACATTCATCGTACGGCCACATTATTTATATACATATTTTTGCATTATTAAATTATACATAATTTTGCTGCACTTCATTAAGCTCATTTCTTGGATTTATTCTAACTTAATTATCCGATTCCTCAAGGCAAGTTAAAAATGACAACAAAAGTTGCAACTTCTGAAAGCAAATATCCCAGTCAGTTTTTATATATAGTAAGACTTCCTATAACAACTTTTCTTCTTAGTTTTCGTAACAAGAATAAAATTTCCCCAAATATAAGTATAGGAACCGGGAGACCACATTAAAAGTTAAATTTCGCTATTTGTTGAAAATTATTATTTTTTTTTTTAATTTGACATTACGAAAACTTTTAATATTTTCTTCGTTTCTTCTGTAACTTCCAGCACATGACTACGATAAATGATTGGGAAAATAAAGGCCGAGTGCGGACTTTTATGCCGAGAAAGGAGTGAGTGTATATATATATATACACACACACGTTTGGTACTGCCGATTGCAATAAGAAAAGAAGATTCACTATAAGGGTTATAGCAGTCTCATATGCAAAATTTCCACGTTTTAGGGCTGATCATTATTGAGTTATGCGAGATAAGAGTCCTTTATTCTGTCCATATAACGAAATCACGCTACAAAAATCGTCCAGAATGATTCGGGAGCTGTCAAAATGGATATTTCCGTTGAAATATTATATCCGAAATCTTTAGCGATTACAATACTTCCGTTACTTCGTACAAGGAAGTAAAAAAATTTGGAGAAATCATTGATTGAATCAAAAATTGAGGACAAGAAGATAAAAGTGTAATGAGCTTTTAGAATAATAGAATGAATTCTGGTGGAAGCAAAAATGTATGATTTTTATTCCTTATTCTTCATCATTTCGCTTATTTGCAAATCATTATTTTTTACTAAAATTCAGTATTTGCATAATTGTGACCTTCTCTGAAGCCTATAATGCTTTCCTTACAGCTATAAAGCGCTTTATTTCGAATTTTTAAAATACAATATTTATATTAGCTTTATGTTTAAGTATACTTGGGTTAAGTGTCTTATGTTTCAGATCAAAAACAAAATGCTCATAATTTTCCAGTATTCTCTAGAGACAATTTTTTTTCTTTTGCTCCCTTCCCTAGGGTACAGGCCATATATAAAGTTTTTAAATCACTAGTAACTGTTCTATTCCACATTGCATTTGACGATACGGTTAAAGTATACGCTATATAACCTTTTGTAAGTCTATAATGATTTCAAAATTGAAGGAAACATGCAATTTTTATGTTCATTTTTGGATTTTATTTTGAAAGAAATAAGAGACTATAGTAGATATTGAAATAAGCATTTTATTATTAAATCGTAAAAATAGGGAAAAGTGTATCACAATATTTCAGAGCAGAATGCGGTAAGAATTTATTTCAAATAATTTCAAAGCTGTGGGTAAGAATGATTTGACGCTATAATTTTATAAGGTTATATTTATTAGCTCGCAGCAAAAGAAGGCGAATAATATTCATTTTGATTTAATCTAAACATTAGGCTAACGTTCCTGGGTTTCGGAGTGCCGTGACTGTACCTTTCAATACCAGAACGCAAAGTAAATAGCACTTCAAATATTTGTTTGAACTTAGCCTGAAACAATAAACAAAATATAGGTAAACTTCCGCTCCTCGCAAACTCTACAGAACAATGATTTAAATCAATTACAAAGTTTAAAATTTAAAAATCTGTTTCTGCTATTTTATGACTATTAACTTAATTTTAATTAAAGATGCTCATCAGCTCATACAACAGCGATGAAGGAAGACAGTAACAGAAGCTTCAAACAGCAAGTTGATGCTGCCACTTTTCTCTCCTAATTTTAGATTTTTGATCTTATTTAAAACTAGTTTCATTTACATATTCTGGTGGAGTACATGAAACAGTAGTAGTGCCGGAAAGATTTTGCATAAGAAATAATGTTTCAATTAAAATAAACCTTACAAGATTATCAAATATTATTAAAAAATGGAAATTCCAAAATTTTTATAGCTTTATTAGCGTATACTACTGATTACATTTTCATATATTATTATAAATTATATCAAAATTTATCAACAGAATAACAGAAAATCATTAAAAGGATTATCATGAAAACATAACCAGGGATTATTTAATTATGATTGACTTAGTGTTGAAAATACCATTCGTTATTTGAATAAATAATTAATAGCAGCAGTTTTACTTTTAGAATCTTATATCTCTCGCTAACTTCTACAGTAACAATAATGCATTTGAAGTATAGAAATTAGATTCCGGATATAATTTAAAAATATATAGAAACCTGCAACTAAATTATTTGCATATACTTGATAAGTATACAGTAATTTTTTAAAGGACAGGTAAAAATAAGGAAAAGCAGAGGCATATCTTCCATCACACTCGTTAACAGAACTCACTCACTGACTATGCAGATAAACCTCCTTCCATGTTTAAAAGGTTAAAAAAATTTTAATTTTAACTGAAAGCGAACCTGCGATTTTGCACTGCAACTAGAATATGTTGGCAAACCGCAGGAAAAAATTTTTGAAGTCTTCAAATAATAAACCATAAAAACTGATTTAATATATTTTTTAAGGAGTAAACAATTTATCAAAATAAAATACAAAATTTCTATTCTATCAATCTATTTTTTGACATTTTAATTTCCTCTCAGAAATTCCAAAAACGAGAAAGGTTTGACTAAATCCATGCGCAGTTCGACCTTTTCGAGCATACTTTAAAATAACGAAGATGTACTTGAGAATTTACTTTTAGATGCTGAAAACATGGAAACCCGTGTAAACTGAGATATTTGATTTTAATAATGAAACGATTCTTTTGCCTGAGTTGTATATCCTTTGTAGTAGGAAAACGTAAAACTCTAGTGCCATCCGAAGTTAGCATGTGGGCAGATGAAAAGATTTTGTAATTTTTTTTAATAATTTTAGTTTTTGTAATTTTGTAAAGTTTCATTCAATAAAAATTAACAACTGAAAGACACAGACAAGTTATGATGATATATTATTATTAAATTAAATAATGATTACTAAAACTGTTAACATTAATTTAAGCTGAAAATACATATGAATATTATCACAATAAATCAAAAAATCATTTGAGAAACGAAATTTGCCAGGTTTTCTAAAGCATATTGTTTAATTTTATTCCATCTTATGCATCATATCTAAAAGCACATGCAGTCGCATCTTACTTGCTTTCGAAAATCATTCGAATGCGATTTATTATGTTAAGCAACTCGAAATTGTCAGAAACACGTTGCTGATTTCATTATCTCAAGAGTAATGTACCTCACTCCATTGAGATTAGAGCCGGTTCTAGTCCTTGACGATATTTATATATCTAAAATGGAACAAAATTAAACTCCTCTCCCTACAATGGCCAACTCTAGCCGGTAATGGGTGTTGGCCACTACTAAGGCCGGAAGCGATGGTCTCATTATTAAGGATGCACCCTAATAGATGAGCGCTGTTGTCTTCTGTAAAGGGACGGACAAATTACATCCATGCCTTCTCCAGGATGCGAACTCGTGCCCTTCGGTACGGTAGTCAGTGCACTAACCACTTTCTTGTCAGGGTGGAATTAAGCTAGAACTTGTGAATCAAAGTCAACGGAAGAGTCCTCGTTGATGGTGTATGAGCTCGGGATATATTCAGCCCCATGCAGGAGACTCTAAGAATCAAGCACTAAAATTAAATCACACTCCCTATCCAATATTGCTGGAAAGAAAATTATGTTCCGATATCCATCACTAGTATAAAAAGAATTTATCCAAAGTTCTTTGCAATTTTTATATTAATATCTATAAATTACGCCTCTGAAGGACGGGAATTTTTTTTGGCTTAAAGTACGACTGGAAGTCCATCCCTTTAAAGTATTGGTAAAACCTTCCTATCAGGTAAATAAATCAAGTCTAAAAGATTTCCATTTACATGCCTTTTAAGTTTAACAGCCTATAATTGTAGAATTTACACCCATTTCAAGTTTAAAAAAGACCGCACTCATTCAACACTAAATTAATTTCGTTACAGCATATATACTCCTACAAAAATTAATACATTATTGATATAGTTATAAATAGTTAGTGATTAAAACAAAGGTGATACATAAACAGCAAATATTTGCTCTTATCTGTTAATCAATAATTCTTTTCTTCTTCAAAAACACTGCCTATTAAATTGTAAGCTTACCTTCTATATAATAAAATTTAATCTTCAGTTTTCAAATATTCACAAATGCGTATACTATAAGTTGCTAAGCTTTCAGCAACCAGAGAAAAGAGCGCATTTCAAAAGTGTAGATACCAATTTATACTAAAAGTGCCTTTGTTTACATTCTGCTAAGATCATTGCTACTTCCACGAAAGAAAAAAATACTCGTCGTTTCCTGTAACGACAGGAACTACAGTTTCTTTTTTCCTTTTTAGTTGCATAGTAAATAGGCCATCAAAACATTGTTCGATTTTGGTATGAGATGACGGAATGATGCGTCAGAAACAATGCAGATTTTCACAAGATCTTCAAAGTACTTGCATTTTAAGACTTGATAGTATTATTGAAGTGCTTTCCGAGAAAAACCGAATTCGCAGTAGCATTTCCAGTATCTGATGCATACGTGCATATTCGTCTTATTCCGTTTTCTTGGAGCAGTCACGTTTAGAAAGAAAAAAAAAAAAAAGAGTCGCAGCTCACCAGAAAAGATAGAGGGAATTTTCCCCAATCTTTAGTTTTAATTTTAACTCCGCAACCACGAAATGAAGCAACTCATTATTAGGGTTACAATATTTCAGGAAAACTAAAGCTGACGCTTTATAAAAAATTGAATTTCACTGTTAAGAAGAAAGCCGTTAAGACATTTACGATAAATCAGCAAATGAAAAGTTTATATGAAGAAATAAATGCAAATGGGAAGGCAAAACATTCTAACAAAAAATTGCTCAGACCATTGTAAAATAGACTTCATTTTTACGTCTGTTGTGAAGATCTTTTAATCAAATTACCGACTAAGAGAGGAATATTTACGGGATCCAACAATAGGCACTACACAATGGAAAGGGAGGAATGCCCAGTCAAGACTTTTAAAGGCAAATTTGTCTTGGATCCAACTTTAATATGGGAAAACTCTCGAAAACGCCCCTGCAGTCTGCCCGTTTGTCGAGACCTTAAACACTGGACCGGACTAACAGTGTTCAGCCGCTTTCACTGTTCGGCCGCTGGTGGGCCTAAAACAGGGATTCCTAACCTTTAATTAGTATCCTTCTCACATTTTTTTCTATAACATGCAACATTTAATATCAATAACTTCACATAATAATACAAATATCTTCGCATAAATAACTTAGATGACAATTAGACTAACATGCACAAAAGTTTTGATGAAAATGTGTTATTAGGTTTATGTTTTTACTACTTTTTATATTATTACTAAATTTAATTTTACAAATATAGATATTCATTTTTAGGAACAAAGTCATCAGTTCCAGTTGCACAAAAATTTAATTTTAATTAATGTGAGGGCTATGCTTGAGGTATTGAATAAATTGTATATGATTTTTTTATATCAGATGTTTACCGTTCTAAAAGATTCAACATATTTCGTTTTTTCGGTAGTAAATTATTAACTTGACTAAGTCGTCCTCCAACTAAGACGCAAAAGACAATAATGTTGGTTTGGTTACAGCGTTTATTCTGGGATATTTCTCTTGAATGACTTTTAAATTTCAAAATTTAACGTACATGTGTTTTGAATAAGACCTTCCGTTTCAACATCTTTCGTTAATGCAATAAACTCTTCTTGTATCATAATATCAAGAGCAGATATATCGTTCAGCGGTTTTATGAGCCAAGTCGGCACTTTCAAAGTTTCAATGTCTTAGAAACGAACATTAAAATTATTAAAAATGTCTATAAATAGCTGCAAACAGTTTCCCTTGGACAACCACCAAATCTCTGTATAAAAGATCAAACTGCTGTAACTCTCATTATTGTGGTCACACAGATGAGCAAAAAGACACCTATTCAAAGCTTTACCTGATTGCTTTACCGCTGATTGCTTCATCAAAGCATTGTATTTATTGCCTTAATGGTGCTCTGTCTGATTATTTTTTGCAACTAAATACTACTTGTGAAAAAATGGGCAGTGCAAATTTAAGCATCTTACGTTTTTGAGATGCGCTAAAAAGCCTCGACATTTTCCAACCATCAGTGGTATATCAACATAAAAGGCAGTAGTAATGCAAGTCCATGACAGCTTCCTCCCGAAGATGATAAACTTTACTGTGTTTGAATTTTGATATCAATTTTTTGTCCCCCCCCCAACCGGTACAGTGGTTAGCGTAGCTGACTGCTGCGCCGAACGGCCCGGGTTCGAATCCCGAAGAAGGCATGGATGTTTGTAAATGTATAGTGTGCGTGCGGCATTGGGAAACTCTAAATATGCGGCGATTCCCAGAGAAAGTATGGTTGTTTGTAAATATATAGTGTGCGTGCGGCATTGTGGCACTCTAAATAGCGCATATTTAGAGTGCCCCATCGCCGCATGGACAAGTAATGCTGCAAGTCCAAGACCCAATGTCGCAAGCCATAATACCCCAATGCCGCAAGACCTCTCGAAAGCTTGTGGTAGGGGAAGAGGGGTGGGAGACCATCGGACCCGACCCCCCTGGGGTGCTGTCCATCAAAATTGGGGACGCAACTGAGCTAAATCGCACTGTCACCTGTAAGGTATTCAAGGCTGTTGCCAACGACAGGCCCAAACTTGCGCTCCTTACCACGAGTCATTTCGGGGGCTTAGGCTGACTTATAGCTCAGACAAGTAAGCATTGGCAACAACAATAATCATTTTTTTTTCTGGCCTCAGCGAAGAATCTTGCACCAGTCAGAGCATTACACTGCAAATTTTATGTAATTCAACAGTATGAAACTATGAAAAGTTTTTTTTTGGGGGGGGGAGGGGGATTTAGATAAATGATAGCCGTCTGAATGTAAGTTGAAATTTGCAGATAGTATATGTTCTAAGCGAAACAACATTTAAGCGTCATGAGACTGCACAAGTCTTAGGGTTGATGTTTGCTTCTGACAGTGTTAATTTTAGTAATGTCATACTAGTGGAAAATGCTTTCAAAACAAACAGTACGTAATGATGCATTTATTCAATATCTGAAGCAAATATTTTCGATACCTACACAATAGTTCAAATGTTAGAGTTGCAAAATATTATTTCAATTTTAATATTGAAGCAATTATACACTTTACAATGATACATACATGATGTTGAATACATACATGATATTAATGCTATAAAATATACAAACACCTAAATATATAATATCAATTTGCCCGAAATTATATTTTTAAAAGTTAAATTATCGTATTGTATAAACATTATATAAAGCTTCTTTTATAACTTGATGTACAGTAAAAATGCATAGAAATGGTTTAAGAGAGAATAATAAAGAAAATTATTTAGTTTTTGTGCAGTGTACATTTAGAAAAGGGCCCACCAGCGGCCGAGCGGTAACGTCGCTGAGCACTGGTAGTTCGGTCCGAGGTTCGAATCCCGCGAACGGGCTGGCTGCATGGGCGTTTTCGTGGTTTTCTCCATGTGTAACGTGTATACGAGCCAGTTTTCCTTAGAAAGTCCTCCACGAAGGCATCCCTCCCTTAAGTCAGATAGCCTTCGAGTGCTTTGTCGTAATCTAATAAAACCAAAACCATTTAGAAAAGGAGTAAAGTCTTGATTTTCAAACTTGAAATCAAAACTTGGTTTTATATGTACAGATGAAACTAGTTGTTTCAGAAACTTTTAGAAAAATGTTAGAATTTATAACTCAATTAAAGAAATTATATTATAAATTAAAGGAACTGAATTAAGTTTGCCTTATTTGAAATTAATATAGCATTTTCATTATCCAAATTATTATAGCTCATTTTATTAACTTCATCAATACAATTAACTTTCTCTACCATTCACTAACATTTCTCTAATTCATCGCAAGTACAAAGCGATCAGTCAGATCATAGAAATTTCATTCTTGATGGAAGCCTGTTAGGAACACAAGATTTTCATGGCGTTTTCCATTTGTAAAACAAATACAACCTAAATATATCTTAGAAGGTGCTTTTACAAGGCTGATATTCTTCAAGGCTTTTGTATCAACAATAAACTTAATATTAAATATTTTGTTTTAATACCAAATATTCATGATTGCGCCATCTAGATGTTTAAACTGAATGCATAAATATAGCTGAAGCCCACAGTTTGAAGATAACGGAACAAAGTAGCATAGAATACTACATAAATTAGTAAGAGGATATTTCGCTCACTTTCCCTCTGATTGTCAACTAAAATAAATTATAGTCAGCAGATGTATTCCAATAAACAGGTGTATTCCATACATATCCTGGGAAATCAGCAGCTGTTATAGCTCATTGATCAGGCAGTGCCAAGTGACAGTAAATATCCAAAACACTGAAACTACTAGACAGCCTTTTCCAACAACAGGGTCGCGAAACTCTAGAACAGTGTATGCGGAATCCATTTTAATGTTCACTTTTACTGTGGAGCCCTTGGTTTGCTTCAATATAATGATTTTAGTTCAACATTCTGTAAATGGATTATTTGTAAGAAAAATGAAAATTATTTCAAATAACATTTACTTGTTTCAAAACGTAATTTCAAAAGTAACCCAAAGGTTTTTAAAAATAACTTAATCAAACAGGACTTTTAAATTTAAAATTTAATGAGATGAGTGGAATTGCTTGTTATTATCGCAGATGTACGTAATATGGCTTTATGGGTGAAAGGTGAATTCTCATGTCAGGTTACAAGATATTTCTCCCGCCTTCTTTTAGTATGCCTTCGTGGTGTAGTGGTCAGCACACTCGGCGCGTGTTTCTAGAAGTCCGAGTTTCGAGTCTTGGTGAGGGCATTTCTCATTTTTCATCTCTACTGCTTGAAAAAATTTCTAATGACCTTACACGGTTCGGCATCAAGTCTGTTGCCGTATATATTTTTTGACGTCAGATAAGCTAAGAAACCTCTTCACACATATATGTAATTGTAAATAATAAAAGTACCATCACAGATTTTTATGTCCGTTGAAGGCATTGATCTTTTAAACTGTACCAGAATTCCACTAACCGCATTTAATTACATTTTTCTTGCAACGATGAATCAGATGTCATTTCAGTAAAAGTCTCATGTTCTACGAAATGGTCGAAAGTCAACAATTAAATGGATTTTTAATCCAGAGTTCATTCTGTATGTAAAAGAATAGAAGCATGTACCCTTTCCACGCCTTCATATAGTATTTTGTATAAACAAATATTTAGTGGCCGAGCTTTTATGAAGTTAATGATTTTGACACCTTCATCAGGAGAAATTTTCTTACTGTTGGATAATTTATTTGCAACAAGTGCATGTGCCAGTACTATGAAACTAGAACAGTTTTTAACGATATTTTTAATAAGATATACAGCCCCATTAGTTATGCCACTCATAGTATTTGCCGGGTTATATTCAAAAATTGCAGTTTTTGATGTCATTTTCGACTTGCCTTTAGGAATCGGTTGATAAAGTTAGAATAATTCAAGGAAATAAGTTTAAATGGAATGCAATGAAAAAAAATATATAATTTAATAATTTAATAGGCGTAGAAGGAAGTCATGTGGTATTCAGATCAGAATTTTTTTATAGCAAGAAAAAATGCTATTATTAACTTAGTTGTTTATTAATGCATTAGACTCGTCAGCGATTTTGTCATATTTTTGAATTTATGCAAGGTATTAATATCGCAGGATCCAAAACGGTACACTAGAACTTTTCCGTTCATTTTCAAATTTATGTCTGTACGAATCATCATTTTCTGCAATTAAAAAATGAAATTGGAATAGACCTTTTGAACCCTCAAGATGATTTGCATATTAACTTATCGACCAGAAGACAATACCTTGAAAACTGTGTGGAACATACCAACCGTAAATTTCACAATAATTAAATATGTGTTTTTAAAATGATAATTGTGATGATAATGATTCAAAATCGAAGTCACTGGCGAGATCAGAGGCGTTTATTTATATGTACTGTGATGCAAAAACAGTCGAAATTATTGGTATAGGCTACCTTTTTTTCTAATTATATCAATATTAAATTGGCGTGCTCTTCACATATTCTGTAGAGAATTTCATATTTATGTATTCATGGGGTGATGTGTAAAATAAGTGTAGAAAGGAAGGATAGGAAAAGCAACAAACAAAACAATTGTAACAAAAGTTTAAAACTCTTAAGGTATTTCTCCCGCGTTCTTAGCATGCCTTCGTGGTGTAATGCGCAGCACGCTCGGCCCGTATTCGAGAGGTCCGTGGTCCGTGTCTCGGCGAGGGGATTGTTAATTTTTTATCTCTCCTGCTTCGAAATATCTTAATGTCTCTACAGTGGCGCCCGAACTAAAAAAGGTGGTGATGATTCTCCACTGCCAGGGATTTAACTGTAGATCTAGAAATACTTATTTTACGCGTGCTCTCCCGATTTTTATGTTTAATACTTTAGTAACTATAGTGTGGAGCATCGGTTTATCAGTTTGTCAATGACACAAAAGATAAAAATGCTGGACGCAGCAAAACGATTAAAACAAAAAATTATTACTTATAAATAAATAAATATTGTAAATAAATAACTTTATTATTGGAAAATAAATTAACTGCATTAAACATTTTTCTTTTCACAAAAAAGTCACAGCCTTTTGTTTCTGGGTCGAACTTTGCCACAATTGATAGTACCATTGATTTTAGACTTAAAATGCTTCCGTGGTCTGTGTTCTTTTCATGTTTCTCTCAGAAAAACTTTTTAACTTGTTATGAAATTTTGTAAATTTCAGTGAAGTTAGAATAATTTTTTGTTGATTTCTTCCTCCTTAATATTTCTCTCATACCTGAACTGAAAACAAAACCTGAAACCTCTAAAAACTAATAAGAATAAATTACTAGAAGTTAACAAACAGTAATAAAATTGTCGCAACTTGCAGCATAATAACATTCAGAAATAACCCTCACAGAATGAGCTAAGAGCTATGGACGAAGTGTTATTGCATTGTTACATTGCCAGACTTCTAGGCCACGCAAAAGGTACCGTAAATAATCTATAAATACTTCGCTTCAGATACATTGCCAAACAATCTATGTTGAATATAGTAATTCAAGAACATTACTCCTAAACAATTAATGCAATAAAATGAGTTTAATAGCAGGAATAACAAACTTTCTTTACACAGAAATTAATCCGGTACGAAGAATGTTGAATAACACACGCGAGAAAACGATCGAGTCGGAAATAATTGAGAGAAGTACATTAATACTGATGCATATTATTTTATTTGGATTTTTCAAGTCAATTTTATTGTGTCTTTTTTAATTCAGGTGCTTGCCAATTATTTTCGAACTTTATATAAAAAAATTCACCTGTACTACTTTAAATCTAAATTAGGAAATATTTTGCTGTCATTTTCTTCTTAACTTCAAAGAAAAGTTCAAACCACTACATTCTTACAAGAAAGTCTAAAGCTAGCTACCTTCTTATCTATAAACTCCATTTTGATCTCTCCCAAATCCATCTGAACGACGTTTTTGAGTAACATCTGCATGTACGGACAAAATAAAGGTCTCTTTTTCCCAAAACGGAATAAAAAATGGATTTAAAATGGATTCAGATGAGAATTTTTCGTGAAGTCTGTACTATGTACTATCTCGCATAACTCAATAATGAGTAGCATCAGAACGTTGAAATTTTGTATATGGGACTGCTATACCAAATAGCTGTGCACCTCCCTTTTTGGTTGCAATCGGCCAAATCGAAAGTATATATATATATATATACACTCCGTTACTCGGCTCGGTGCGTTCAGTTTTTTTGTATTCTTTTATGATGGTAAATTGTGCAGGTTTTGCTTTAAAAGCGATAGAATTATGTTATTCTTATATTTCGGTTAAGGCGCTTATGCCTTTAGCTAATCTCCATGCAATAGTTGTAGAATTATCAAAAATTTAAAAAGGTGTTTAAGACTAACGGTGCAGCCATTTGTTTACATTTGAAATTTAACAGAAGAGTGAATTAAGTCACTCTCTGCACCTTCAGTGTCTTTTTGCCGAGTGGAACCAAAAGTAAACTTTCGGTTTTGTGCACCGAAAAATTTCCTTTCTTGCCCGCAGGTCGTATTACTTGTTTTTGCGTAGAAACTGTAAGTTTAGTTGTAGACATCGTTTTTAAAAGTATCTTAACTGTATTTGGTGTTTTATGTTTTTCTATATTTTTCAATTTTGAAAGAAGAAGTTTTGAATTTTTATGTATTTTTTCCCTTGCCCGGATGTGAGAAACAAGTTAATTGAATGAGGTATGAGATTCGAGGAAATAAGCTTTAAATGAAATGCAGCAAAAAAATGTGTATAATTTAATAGGGCTAACAACAAAGTTATGTGGTGTCTACATCAGATTTTGTTACTAGTCAGAATGCAGAGATCTATTAGATTTCTAAGACCAGAAAGGGTGGAGAATGAAAACCAGCCGTGCCTCTTCCTAGATTCGAACAATAGATCTTTCAGTTTCTAACTAGAAATGCTAACTACTTACAGCGCGAGAGCACGCATGGGAGCTATGATAATTCCATACAAGATAACTGTATGTTGTGAAAAAAATTAGAAAATAATAGTTTAACAAAATCCTTGACGCTTAAATGCATGAGATGTTTTTCTTTTTTTTTAAACTCTGCATTCTCCAAAATTTGTGTACTGTTGTTAACTATTCCAATTTCAATTCAGACATTTTCATATTTTAAAAGAAAGCTATTTTGATAATTCTGATAATTTCCATTTGAATCGATACTACGGTTGTTTAATCGCTACAACTGCGTTATGGTTGCTTAATCCTCATTTTTCAATTATTAATTAGCTTCCATCATTAGCAGTAATTAATTCGTTATTAATTAGGCCTTGTTTAAATTATACATATCTGGTCTATAATTCAGAATAATTTAAAAAGGAGAGATTCAGAGCCTGTCTCTATCGTGATGCACAGACCGCTTTTCTAAAAATTTCTCATGTCAATCCGTGGTTGAATTTTATCTTAATTTAAAATTCAAAATCGGTGATTCGTTTCTTTTGCTGAACTTCACCTTAGCTAGGATTCGATTCAAAGCTGGCATTTCATGATTCTTTCTCATAAACAATAATTATGCAATATTTAACCTCGGTATGATGTAATCTAAATTCCAAACAAAGTCTTAAACACTTACCTAATTTAACCTATTGTTGCGTTCTACGGGTTCATGGATTTGAAGTAATTGATGATAACACTTGATAAAGAATCAAAACACAATTTATTTGTCAGTATTACATAGGACAGTTCCAAAGACACGTTTATAGTCGTCAAAAAACTACGATAAATACTCTAAAACAATCAACAACACAGCCTTCCCTTCAGGCTATAAGGGTGAAGACTGCTTCCCGGCAAAGCACTAAATTATAGCTCCGGACTCTGTCGCTCGCTCTCGAGTTGATCTATGAACTCGAGACACTCTCCTATTACTCGTACAGGCAGAGTATGCATAGGCAGGATATATACAGGCAAGAGTCAAACACATGACTTAATTAAATCTATTAAAAGCTCATAAAATTATTTCAGGTCTGAAATTAAAAATGCATTTAAAAATCACTTTGAGGTAAGTATCATTCTATCCAGAATAACTATAAGAGAATGCAGGATGAAATATGAAAAAATGCATAGCGGGGGAAAATACGCGAAAGCAGTGATAAACTATCATTGATAAATTATGGTAGTTTCAAAAATTTAGAAATATTTACACTAGATTGTTCTGCAATCAAAGCAGATAAAGAAAGAAGTGGACTTAAAAAATGAACAGTTTAAAAGAATTAAAAACGGGTAATTAAGCTACAATACTCTAATGCGTAATTAAGAGAAAAGTAAATGAAATATACAGCGGAAATCCATCTATGAGAAACTGTTAAACATGTGAAACAAATCTGTTAACCCCCCCCCCCATGTAGGTGGAGATGGGTAATCGATCTATCCACCAAAGGAGTCAGAATGCATTCCCCCTTATGGCATTTGGTCGATTCCCATAACGCTGCGCCCATAAGACACTGCGATAACGACGTTGAGCGCTGCCAATTCGGTCTGGGTTTCGAATCCTGGCGAACAAGCCATCTGCAGGGGGTTTTCGTGATTTTCCACATGTGCAATGTGTATACGAACCAGTTTCCCTTAGAAAGTGCACCACAAAGCCATGCCTTAAGAGGGCTCATACACCTTAAAATGTTTAAGATGTTCGAATATGTTACTGTTTCAAGAATTGGGATGACTTATTTATTTCAAAAGCAATTACTTCTAACTTTTAATAGCTGACTACATAATATAGTTGCTTTCTGAACTATTAACCAGAAAGTTTGTGTTGCCATAAATATTTTTATAATTTAATCTGCTTTTGACAAAATGTTTTTTGCGTTCACGTCATTCTGTAAAACATTCTGTTGTATAATTTAATTCCGTATTTAATATATAGCTTTTATAACATTTGGAAACTACTGTAAACCAAATATCCTAAGAATTTAATGTTAAATTTTTATTCTATTTGGAGTTGAGTTGATAAAATATATTTTTTTTAAAAAAACTTCCGTAGTGCTTTCGAGCATAAAACATTTTAATATTAAAATATTCATCAGATGTTGATTCGGTTAGAAGATAGCGCCGGTATAAAGAATTTCATCAAATTTCAAATATGTACCATTAGTCCTTTTTAAAATATCATGCGCGCAAGGTGGAAACATGACGTGAAAGCATAAAACATTTTGTCACAAAGCAGATAAATTTATAAAAATATTTGTGGCAACACAAACTTTCTGGTTACTAGTTCCCAAAGCGACTATATTATGTAGTCAGCTGTAAAACGTTGGAAGTAATTGCTTTTAAAATAAATATGCTATCCAAATTCTTGGAACAGTCACATAGTCGAAGATCATAAGGGTTTTAATTTATATGAGCTCCGTTAAGCAGATAGCCTCGAATGCTTTTCTGCAATCAAATAAACTAAACCCGTAACGCTGTTGTTTTTTTATCATCTCGGCCCATATCCATCTTGCTCATCTCAAATTTCTTGCCATCTGAAGAAAAAATTCTGCTTATGAATATCTGAATGATTCTTATATTTTAACAGCAAATTTGACGATACTATCAGACAATTAATTTCTCTATGAAATATTCTAATATCGTATTGAAGGCACTATTGATTTACGTTTATTACTAAGAACATTTGCTCAAAGCTACAAATGGTAAAAATACTTCAAACTAAAATAAATCTATAATTTACCAAACTGATAATTGTATTTAGAATTTTAATAAATTCTTATCAACATTTTATTGAACTGAAACTAGTTCAGTTTTTGTAAAACATCGTAGTGAGATGACGTGGTGCAGATTTATAAAAGAAACAGAACAAATGTTGCGTAAATACATCTGTCAAGCAAAGAAAATGAATGACATTTGACAAAAACTCTTTGAAATCGTGGATTATATGACTGGAGAACTTCACTGCCAATTCAAACACAACGACCTTGCGTGATACGCTGCAGATGCTGATAGCCTGAAGAAGGATTTCATTTGAACTGGGCATTTATTCAAATATTCTCAGAAAAATACATGTTCCTTTTTTGTGGACTGTAGGAAGTCTGTCACGAGTATGGATAGTAGTAGCAGAATTTAAATAATGATGCGTCGTTCCTCGGAATTGAATTTCCTAATACTTTTGGTGTTATTTCAAGTATCTTTTGACGTCGACAAATTCTGAAGATGAGTTAACACTGCCTTTTCTAACAGTACTAAATAACCTTCAAAATTGCTGTATCAAAGAGACATTTACCTCTGGTAAGAAATGAAAGCAAAAACATAACCTGTAGTAAATTAAATATTGATGTAAAATTGTTTAAAATATATTCCAGATTCTTAAATCCAAACGTAAACTTAAGAATTAAAATCTGAAAAGAAGATCCATCACTTAAAAACTGGGTGATTTAAGTGTCTCTTTTCTACAGTTAATTGGATTCCAGCGTTCTAATCTAAGAAATTAATTAAATAGGATAGGTCAGCAGACTACAATAATTTTGACACGTGTTACCTTTTATTAAAAATATAGTAAATTAAAATTTTTACGCGGACCTAGCTTTAATACGAAAAGTATTTTCCAACTGTTTACTCGCTTGTAAATAGGTTTATTGATTGATTTTTGGAACAAACATCTGATTAAAACGTTCGCTATGTATCTGTACTATATTTATATGAAAATGGTTTTTTGTTATAAGCCATCATTCTTTTTCTTCTGTAAAAAATCGACAAAGGTGCTTGCGCTACCATTTTTAATTTAATACCATTTTTCTTAGCCAATTATTTCAAACAAAAATATTCTACCCTCATGAGCTGAAAATTACCCAAAATAACATTCATTAAAATTCAATGGTAGAGTATACCTATATTGTTAAGGATGGTTTTGCGTGGTAAGTTTTTCCAATGGTTTTTCAGTTTAGTATTACTGCCTTCAAATTATCATTTGTAGAAATGCTGTAAGGATCTTAAGTTTTACTAACGTTTATTTTATTTTAAATCTTTACTATCACTTCTTATTTTCTACTTCCGGCCAGAATTATAAGCGTTAACGTATTTATGCAAAGTTTGTCTGGCGAACGCCAAGTATTTAAGTTGTGGCTTTTTGCCAAGCGAGAGAGAGGAAGCAGTTAGTCGAAGCAGGCTGCTTACCTTAGAAGTTTTACTCAGTTGCTGGTTGTCTTCCAGGCCAGAGGTTTAATCCTCTTGATAACTTTAAACGTATTGTAGTGTTCACAGTTCTCTGTACTACATACGGCTTCCTGTGAATATAAGGCCAATCTTCCACGTTTATTATTTTAAAGTTAAATTAGAGTTTAGTTTTATTTTTATATTTTTACGTTTAGACCACAAGTAGTGGGTCTTTGTATTCCGAAGTACGGAAGTTATTGTAAATAGAGAAAAATAAAGGGTTTTGTATACCCTTCTTGTGTATCCTGTCTACTTCCCACAGTTATTGAACATAGCTTTAGTAAGCTCTCTGTTCCGAGACAGGTCCTTGCATGTTCCCGAAGAAAGTAAGACGGAACAATTGAACCTGATAGTGACGCCCTACGAAGAAAAATAACCATGGCCGAGTTTCAAGAAGAACCTGTGCTGCCTGCAGAAGCGGCTCAGAATCCAGAAATGCCAGCTGCCGCCCTGGAAGGATTTGGTTACATCGTCCAGACCATGCGCGCTTCGATGAAACCAGAAGCAACATTTAATGGAAACTCACCGGTAACCAGTTTTTTGGAAAAATTGGATGACCACTTCATGCTCTACCCCGTGCACGAATTTCAAAAAGTTGCCTTAGCTACCAGCGCTTTGAGGGGCCAAGCGCTTAATTGGTTCAAATGTATAGGCAGAAGTCTCTTGGGTCAAGCAGGAAGTCCCACCTATACTTACGAGAATTTCAAGACTGCCCTAGTAAAAGCCTTCCCTGTTGTAAGGGATCGTGCGAAATTAGAAACGGATCTTTTCAGTATATATCAGCAAAGAATCGAAAATCTCTCAAGCTTTATTTTAAGAAAAATTCACGTCTTCAAACTCTTGTATGGAAACCGTCCGGATCCTGAGATAATTCAAGTGATTTTGCCGAGGTTACTGCCCGAAGTGCAAGACTTTATTGAATTAAGAAATCCGACTACACTGGAAAAGTTATTTGAGCTAGCAATCCAGTTTGAAAGTAGAAGAACGGCGGACATTGAAAGAAGACGCCAATATCAACAGCGAAACCAATTTGGTGCGCCAAGACTACAGCAAACTCAAGCACACGGCTACGGAAGCAAAGCGAATCAGTGGGCAAGGAAACCCGAGCATTCAAAAACAGCCGGCGAACGTCGACAGTTCAATAGCAATCCAGGAAAAAAGTCTCAAGGCCAGTGGAAAAATAATTTAAACTAAAACGGATTTCTGCTGACGGGAGGGTGCGGAAATCCGAAGGCCACGAAAACCCTTCTTCCTTCAAGTTAAATACAGTAATGGTGAAAAATTTGACTCTTCCGAAGATTGAAGTGTTGGTGAATAATATCCCAGCCACCGCACTCCTGGATACAGGCACGCAGTGTTCCTGTGTGGCAGAAGATTTTTTTAGGAAGTATTTTCGTAAATATCGCATATATAATTCGGATAATACGACAGTGTTAGCGGCGCAAGGAGAAAAATGTAAGTGTATAGGTAAATTACCGCTGTATGTCCGTATCAAGGACGAACAAGTAAAGGTTATGTTTTTCATAGTAAAGAATCTGCAAGCACATATTATTTTAGAAATAGATTTTCTTTCGGAGGCACAAGCAACGCTGGATTTTAATGAAGCGTCCCTTAAGCTGACGATGAAACCAGTTCGTGGAGAAAAGGCTGAACCGCCGATGTTAAATCTTGACCACCTGCCTAATGACGAGCAACGAAGAATCCGACAAGTGGTAAGTGAATTTGCTTCGTTATTTAGTGATATTCCAGGATTTACTCAGGTTACTAACCATAGTATTGACACCGGAGATTCAATGCCAGTTCGCCACAAAGCATACCGGTATGATAAGAATAAGGAAAAAATTATAGAATGGCATATCACCGATATGCTACGTAAAAAGATCATAAAGCCCATCTCAAGTAATTATGCTAGCCCGGTGGTTTTATGTAAGAAAAATAATGACTATCCTTTGACACATCCAAAAAGGTGGAGATTCGCAATTGACTACCGTAAATTAAACTCCATAACTAAATATCCGGTATATCCGTTACCTATTATTGAAGAAATTCTAAGGAACATAACACCCACCAAATATATGACGACTTTAGACTTAACGACTGGTTATTTTCAAATAGGGGTTAGGCCTGAGGACGTGCCTAAGACTGCTTTTATAACCAAGTCTGGCACTTATGACTTTTTGCGTATGCCGTTTGGCCTTTCAGGGGCACCGGCAACATTTCAGCGATGTATGGACATTGTGTTAAGGCCTGTTCTTGGAAAGTCCACATTTATCTATTTAGACGATATCATTATTACTAGTGATAATCTCGACCAACATGTACAGGATTTAAGACAGGTGTTTGCTTTATTAAATGAGGCCGGTCTAAAAGTTAATGTCGAAAAGTGCAAATTTGATTTTGATTGAAAGTGTACTCTGATCATGCGGCGGTAACTAGATTGTACTCAGGGAAAAACTTATCCCCAAGGTTAATAAGATGGGCACTCAAGCTACAAGAATATAATCTGGTAATCAAGCATACCCCCGGAAAGGAAAATATCGTAGCAGATACCCTATCCAGAATTAAAATAGATGAAGAAGGTAATACCGTAAAGGTGGCAATGCTCACAGCATGTACAATAAATTCCCGAGAAACTGTAATAACCGAACTGGGTAAGGATCCTGAGTTTGGAAGCATTTATGAGTATTTAAAGGATCCTGAAAATTTTAGCCACCAAGATATTGTGGCGATAAGAAATAGGGCGGCCCATTACGAACTAATAGATGGTCTATTACTTTATACAAAAACTACGAATTCCAACAACGAATTTCGACCTGTTATCCCAGCTAGTCTTAGATTAAATATCCTGCAGGAGCTCCATGACAGCCCTTTAGCTTCTCATGCTGGTATTCGAAAAACTATCCAACGCGTACGCGAGGCAGTCTTTTTTCCTGAACTGCAAAAGTTAACAAGGGCGTATGTCCAGTCCTGCCCAACATGTCAAGCAGTTAATTATATTAATTTCCGCCCGGCCGGGTTTCTAAATAGTATTAAATCTGAATTTCCAAATGAAATAATTGGCATCGATTTATTGGGCCCTTTCCCAAAGAGTCAGTTAAATAAAAGTCGCTATCTCCTTGTTATGGTTGATCATTTTAGTAAGTGGACCGAAATTGTTCCCTTAAAACGAGCCTCCGCGAAATTAGTTACTGATTCTATTTTAAATAAATATATTTTAAAATACGGGGCGCCCCTAAAAGTTATATCGGATAATGGTCCTAAATTTGTAAGTAATGTATTTGAAGACATGTGCCAAAAACTGGGCATACGTCATTTAAAAATGGTCCCGTATCGGCCGCAATCAAATATAGCGGAACGGGTCAATAGAAATATAGTGAAAATTATCCGTAGTTATGTTAAAAATTTTCATAAAAGCTGGGATAACTATGTCAATGAATTTGCTTTCGCCCTTAGGACCGCAAAACATGATACACCGGGCAAAACTCCTGCTGAGTTATTTTTAGGCAGAAAGATTATAACGCCGTTAGATAAATAATTTTATGTGCAACAAAGAGCCCCAGAATTTAAAATGGGTGATATAGAAAAACTAATTAAAGAAGCAAAAAAGAATACGGAAGTAGCACAGAGAAAACAAAAGCTGTATTACGACTTGAAACGACGGGGAGTAACTTATAAAGTAGGGGATGAAGTATTAAAAATTAAGCATTCACTTTCTTCAGCACCAGAAGATAAAACTGCCAAATTTTTTCCACGATTTGAAGGACCATATGTCATAGAAAAAATAACTCACGCTGTAGTAGTGTTAAAAGCCAGGAATGGGGAAACCTGCTCCGCAAACATTGATCAAATCAAACCCTACTATGATAGTAATAAAATGCAAATTTTCAAAGATCTTTTGCAGGATCCGGCACGGCAGACACCGCAGGCACAAGCTCCAGAGGTGGAACAACGACAAGTACAAGTGCAAGTCATTAAGAGGCAGGAGCAAGTGAAAAGAAAGTTTCCCCGCGGGAAAATTGAAGGTAGCAAGAAAAAGAAGCCGTTCCACCGTCCAGAAAAGAGAGCTCACGAACACCCCCAGAATGAAGAAGGGAGAAGGACGACGTATGCAAAGAGAGCCAGGAGAAATAACGGCAACTATAACCCGGCTCCCAAACGGAAGATCTACTCATCGGACAGGACTCTCCGCAGCAAATGTCGCCGAACTGCGGAAGGGCCACCAGCGGCGGAGGAAAAGTTACAAGGAAAATTTGAACGGCCAGCAACGAGGTCCAAGCAGGAACACGAAAGAAGTTTCCCGGTTCCGCCAAGACCAGCTGCCATCAAACGGCCAAGACCACAGGCAGAGGCGAAAAAGAAGGTATTCAAGGGTGACCGAACTGGAAAAAAAAGAAAGCTTCTAGTGGAAGGCACTGAAGGGCGAGCCCGCACACGAAGGAGGATAAATCAAACAACAATCTACGCTACTTTCCAGGACTGGGCTCAGAAAAGAATGTCCGAATATCACAAAGATAAGTAAAATTTTATGTTACTTTGCAAACTTAAGTTAATCTTTCATTCTTACTGCAAGTGGCAGATTTCAAGAAGTTTTACCTCATGCGAGGTCTACCTTTATCGCCAAAAGGGCGAGAAATGAGTTGTTACCGATTTTGGTATTATGTTTTTCAATTACTCGCGTGTAAAACTAAAGTTGATGTATAATAGCGATGTGTAAAGACTTAAATATTGTAAAAGTTATTGTATAAATTTTATTTAAAACTTTCTGCCAAGAAAGAAGTTTTAGTCTGAAAGACTTTTTTGAAATGTAGTATTTCAATGTAGAAAGAATTGGCACTTGCTTTGAAAAGAATAGAAGTTAACAATGTACTACTAATGTATGTTGTCAAATGCGTAAAATTAACGGCATATTAATATGTTCTTATATACAATGGGAACTGTGATTTCAAATGTTAAGAAATACCGTGATATGGTAAAAGTGAAAGTAATGTTAAAAATTTGTTATTCGTGTGACTGTAAAAAGACCAAATCATGGTGAATATGTGTTAAAGGTTGAATGATGTAGTTAGGCTCTCTGACGCTACACTTCAGAGTTAGCCACTTTCAGAATAGTACCTCAGGGTTTAGAGTTGAAGTTAGGGTGTGTTACGAGGTCTTGGTATGTTGAATTTTTAACACGTTAGTGCTTTGATTGTAGGAGGAAGTGTTGAACACATCGACATAAACACATTCGTGTTTGGTGTTCTTTTACAACACATGTCAGAGAGCACGGGGAGAGATAATTAAAATAGTCATGAATGAAATAAGAATGTTAAGAGAAATATAATTATACATGTTACTTGCCATTTCATTGTGCAGCATTTCATTAAACTAGTTTTCCTTCCAGATCTCTGGAAGGAACGAGATTTGAATAAAAGCTCCTGTTTAGATGCAGTACAGATGAAAAAATTGCGTGTCCTGGGAGCTGCTATTGTAAAAACAAATTTCTTTCTTTGAAATTTCTAGTTTCTAGCGAAAAATGTTTGTAAAAGATTGGCCTCGCGTTAGATTCTAGAGCTAAAAGTTTTCAACAAGGTCGTTTTAGACCTCAGTTTCAAACTAATTAACTCTGGCGGGAAGTATGTAAGGATCTTAAGTTTTACTAACGTTTATTTTATTTTAAATCTTTACTATCACTTCTTATTTTCTACTTCCGGCCAGAATTATAAGCGTTAACGTATTTATGCAAAGTTTGCCTGGCGAACGCCAAGTATTTAAGTTGTGGCTTTTTGCCAAGCGAGAGAGAGGAAGCAGTTAGTCGAAGCAGGCCGCTTACCTTAGAAGTTTTACTCAGTTGCTGGTTGTCTTCCAGGCCAGAGGTTTAATCCTCTTGATAACTTTAAACGTATTGTAGTGTTCACAGTTCTCTGTACTACAGACGGCTTCCTGTGAATATAAGGCCAATCTTCCACGTTTATTATTTTAAAGTTAAATTAGAGTTTAGTTTTATTTTTATATTTTTACGTTTAGACCACAAGTAGTGGGTCTTTGTATTCCGAAGTACGGAAGTTATTGTAAATAGAGAAGAATAAAGGGTTTTGTATACCCTTCTTGTGTATCCTGCCTACTTCCCACAGTTATTGAACATAGCTTTAGTAAGCTCTCTGTTCCGAGTCAGGTCCTTACATGTTCCCGAAGAAAGTAAGACGGAACAATTGAACCTGATAATGCTAAATTTGAAAGAGTGTTATATGACCATATTCAATTTATGCTGTATTGGTAAAAACCAACGTCCTTGTTTTCTCTTATGTGTTAATAAAAGTCCTTTAATGTAATGAGGAATACTAATGAGTACTTCCCCCCCTAGACTATACATTTAGAAATAAAATATTCGCATGCTAATATTATTTCGCAGTTATTTTCTAAGGGACATTAAATGGAATTCAAGCTCATCTTATTTAATTCAAGTCCCTTTATTTTATTTTCAAGACATTTTGTTTGATTTGTAAATAGAAACCCTTCTTTATTTGATTCATATACCAACATGCTACTATAGAGGGACGTAAATCGCTCAAGGTGTTGTAGAATCATTAGGTATTTTTGAAGCAGGAGAGGGGAAAAATGGGTAATGCCCTCGCCGGGATTCGAACCCTGGACTTCTTGAATACGCGTCGAGTATGCTTCTAGTTACACTACAAAGGCATGCAGAATGGAGAGATAAAATATCTCATATATATATATATATATATATATATATATACTCGACTTTAAAAAGCGACTGGGGATTAGTGGACCCCCATCGCCAAATACTGGTGGTGACGAATTATCGCCCAATATACTCGACTTTAAATGGTGACTGGGGATTAGTGGACCCAATCAAATACTGGTGGTGACGAATTATCGTCCCGCACCTTTTTGTTCGGGTGCCACTCCACTTGCAGAGTCATTTCTTTTTTTTGAAGGCGGAGACGCGAAAAATGTGCAATGCCATTGCCAGAACTCGAACCTGGACTTCTCGAATACATGACGAATGGGCTACCGATACACTACCAAGGAGTGCTGAAAGGAGGAAGACAATATCTAATAAGTTGAATGAATTTTACGTTTCTCTACATCAAAGGGTATATATCTCAGACAAAAGAATAATTTCAGTATTAAAATCAAACACCTCAGTTTACACAGGATTCTATGCTTTCAGCATTTAAAAGTAAATTCCTAAGTGCGTTTTCGTTATTTAAAAATATGCACGAAAACGTTGTACTGCACACAGATTTAGTCAAATCTTTCTCGCTTTGGAAATTTCTGAGAGAAACTTAACTCGAACCCTGGAAGCTCAATGTTTCTAATTATACCACGAAGCCATATGGAAAGGAGAGACCCTATAAGGTACTTAGTTGTCGCATCATTTCGAAACATCATTTTTTCCTGAGTAGAGATCAATATATATCAGAATTGATCATTACATCACGTTTCTTGACTCTATTAATTTATTGAGGCGGCAAAGGAAAACTATGAAACGGCAAACAGAATATGTGTTTTCGAGCATAGAAATAATCTCTTTATGCTCAACCTAGAACGGTTATTGTAAAATAACTGGGAAATATTTCAATTCCCATTATTAAAATTTAACAAGAAATATAGAAATTCCAATGAAAAGAGATGGGAAAGGGATGTTAGTCGGAGAGTTTAGATTGAATTATTTAATTTTGGCATAACACCATAGAGTTACCTAACTTTAGATAAGGATGTTTTCTTACAGTCCTAAAGAAAAACACGATGGTCTTCTTTTCTTTCTACAGAGGACAACATGAAACCCTTACTCTGTCAACCCGTTCAACCATCAAGAAGAAGAAGTACTAGTGTCTGACTGACTACTCAGCTATCCTACTAGAGAATGTTACGATAACAGCAAATAGGCCGAAGATTCTTCTTCTTAACTGTTATCTGTTGCTTACTATAAAGTTTTAAACTCAAGAGCTCAGAAACTTTTATGCATACTGTATTTAATTGATTCTGCAATTCCATCACAAATGTCAATTGTATATGGTGCCTGGGAAAGAAATGATGAAAACAAACGACACATGTGTCCGAAGTCAATATATTTATTGCATTGTAATACATAGCTGGAAAAAAGAACGTAGAACGTTTTTTTTTGCCTGAAAGACCAGGTGGAGCGGACTTGACCTCTTTAAATTTGTGAGCCCAAATTAGAGAGATGATCAAGATCAGGTAGCACTAGTTATGATTTCGAATTTGTGAAATGAGTTTGAGGTCGGCATGAACATATTCCGAGCTGTAAATGCCCTCACATAGATGTGTACTAGGACTTGCCGACTTTTTGTTTCCAGCTGCATGAATAACAATGTAATAAACACATTATTTCGGACACCAGCGTCACTCTTGTCTATCTGTTCTTTCCCGGATACCCCTGTATTTAGTTCAGTGTTATTTATATTGCAAAGATCTATTACATTTAGTTCACTTTGATATTCCTGAGTATCTACTGTGATTTGCTAATTATTTTTATTATTACTGAAGGATTCTGATTATTCCATTGTGATGTATGGGTGACGCCAGCCGTCAAGATGTATAGAGGGCGCTAACTCTCAGTCAGAGAGTCGCCAAAAGTTTCCAAGAGGGAGACCAACAGAGAGGTCATTGGGAAGGCTTGTGGGAGCCATTAATGAAAACGAAATTAACTTGTATTACTTAATATATATATTTCAGTTATTATTATTGTAGCTTTAGTATTAGTTTTGTGTTTGTGCAATAAATGTTCAAAATACAAGAAAGTGGAGTTATTTCTCTATGAGGCGGAGGATGAAGAAAGGGGTGATATTACATCCATTATAAAGTTTTATAATTGTAATATAACAAGGCATTAAATTCATAACACTGCAAGTTTCTTATCGTAATTATGTCAAAGTAATCGTGTAGAGATATTAGGTACTTTTTTAGAAGCAGGCAAGATGAAAAATTAGCAATCGCCTTTGACGGGAATCGAACCACGGACCTCTGAAATACCGGCTTTATTTGAAAATCTACCATGTGTGTTGCAAGCAACAACATTACAAAATGCTTAGTTATGAAATAATAAACTTAAACACCATTCAATTTTCGAATTACCAGGACAAGTTAGACTGATGTACAGTGGATACTCGATGTTTAACTATATGTAAGGCGGATGTAGACCACTGCACTAACTAGTATTTAGACCGCAGGGCACACCGTAGGGCTCTACAAAGAACCCGCCGAGTAGCTTTAAAAATGTTTTACAGTTGGGGTTTTTCGCACTTGCAAAATTTTCACAACAATATACTAGAACAGCTGGCGTTGTTCGCACTGACATAAATTTAGAACAGGTGGTGCTTTTTGAACTTATGAAAGTTTACAACAGTTGGTGACTTTCGCAGTTATATTAATTTACACTAACATATCGCTGATATTTCATGCGTAAATTGAATAAAATACTTAATTTGTTATAAAATACTTGTGCAAACTATCCATTATTTAATAGTACGTTTATGCTAAGGACAGTTGAAGCAAAAACTCTTTATGTGGAATTTAATGTAAATTAATTTTATGCTATGTATAGTCATGTTTTGCAGATCCTTTACCTAAAATTTATTATGTAAAAATTCTTTTGTTAAAATTTCATTTATGAAAAGTTCGTTAATATAACATAAGGTTACTGTTGCATAATCGAGAAAATATTGTTAAGAATTTTATTATTACTATTTTTTATTATTATTGTCTATTTTTCAAAAGTGTGTTTTTGTTTTATTATTGTGTGAAGTTGTAACTATATGTCTTTTCTTGTGTGGCAACAACGCTTCTGTAATTCTTCAATTTGAACTTTTGGATGTGTGCCAAGTTTGATGGCGTAATGCTCTGGTGAGAGCGTCGATTGATTGTGTAGATGAAACATGTTGTTTCAGAACGTTATTTCTTTAAAATATGTAAAATAAATGTTTTGTTTTCTGAACTCGGATTATGCAAACGTTATTTAGTTTCAACATAAAAGTTTGGCGTCCGTTTGACAGGACGTTTGTGTGATTTCGAGTAGTTTTGATTTAGGCGTTTTGTTAAAATGGAGTTGTTAAAGGCAAAACGTAAAAGTGAACGTACTTCGTTTACGTTAACTACGAAGATTGTGGAAGAAGAATTGCCTACTTGTACGGATCCTGAGAGATTGCAAGTGTTGTTGGGGCAACTAATTGACAAATTTGAACGCTTGGACAGTACTCAAAGCAGTGTTTTAGAACAAACCAAGGAAGCGGATTTCGAGAATGAATTTAATACGGCTGAAGGATACAGAGATTCCTTTATAGCTTTAAAGGTGAAACTTCAGAATAAAATTGGACAATTGAATTCGATGAATGTTACTACAGATATTGCTTCAGTTTCGATTTCGGATCCTAAAGAAAATAAAAACAGGAAGTTCAAACTTCCTAAACTTGAACTGAAAAAATTTTCTGGAGATGCAAGAGAATTTTTAGGCTTTTGGAGCCAATTCTCCAAAATTCATGAAGATGCGGATATTGTGCCGGAAGATAAATTTTTGTACTTAGTGCAAAGTGCAGTACCTGGCTCAAAGGCAGCTCAACTTTTGAACAGTTTTCCTGTTACCGCCGCGAATTATCCTAAAGCTATCGAGCAGCTGAAAGAAAGATTTGGTAGAGAAGACCTTCTGGTGCAGATCTATGTAAGAGATTTGCTTGGGCTTGTTACAAAGAATGCTACAACAGGCAGAACGGCGTCGGACTTAGGAGTACTTTATGATAGTATAGAAAGTAAATTACGAGCGCTGGAAAGCTTAGGACGCACCAAGGAAAAGTTTGCTGATTTCTTGGGACCTTTAGTGGAGTCGTGCCTACCTGAGAATATTCTGCGTGCCTGGGAGCGGAGTCGAACTTCTGAACAGACACAGGAAAAGAGTTCTGAAAGAACGCTTGAAAAACTAATGTGTTTTTTAAGGCATGAAGTAGAATCGGAAGAAATGATTAGATTAGCACAATCAGGATTTACTCATTCTGTTAAGCGTCTTAATAAAAATGTTATTTCAGGTAATTCAGATTTAGCAACAGCTGCCGCGCTGGTAAGTACAAATGAAACCAGTAAAGGTAAGCAAAATGTTTGTATATTTTGTGGTAAGCCTCATATGAGTGCTAAGTGTTTTAAAGCTGAAAATATGAGCTTAAATGAAAAGAGGCAACTTGTACAAAAGAAAGGTGTTTGTTTTTCATGTTTAAGAATTGGCCATTTAAAAAACCAATGTAAAGCCAATATTAAATGCCCCATTTGCAGTTGTGATCATATAAAATTTATGTGTCCTCAGAATGTTAGTTCTGTAAAACAAAATGACTCTAAGTTGGATGTTTCCCTTTCTAATAACAGTAAGAGCGAGAAAGTTTATTTGCAAACTTTATGTGTTCTAATTAAAGTTAAAGATCGAGAGAGAAAAATTAGAATTCTCTTGGATTCGGGATCCCAACGATCATACGTTGGGGAGAAAATTATGAAGCGAATGAAGGCTGATCCTATTCGACAGGAGAAAGTAATTCATGGTTTGTTTGGGGGGAGGGAAACTGCGCCTGTAACCCATTCTGTTTTTGCTATTGACATAAGCAGTTTAGATAACACTTTTAGGTGTTGTTTTGAAGCTTTTTCCGAAAAAAAGATATGTGGATTTGTTCCAACAATCAAAAATGCTGAGATTATAGAGGAATTGAAAAGCAGGAAAATTGAGGTCAGTGACACATTTTGCGAGGAAAGTGAAATTGATTTATTGATAGGTGCAGATGTCATTGGTAAACTGTTAACTGACGAATACCTAGAATTACCCTCTGGTTTAACTGCAGTCAAAACAAAACTGGGTTGGACGGTTATGGGTAAAGAAAATGATACTGTCAGGGATAATGCCCTAATAAGTCTTTCCTTACATGTAAATAATGCTTCTTTGAAATCTTTATGGGAGCTTGAAGTTTTGGGTATTTCCGACCCGACGGAAAATAGTAAAACGAAAAATCTTCATTGCGACTACGAGATTGATTTTCAGAATAAATTATCTATTCGGCCCGATGGTAGATATGAATTAGAATTACCCTGGAAATGCGAATCTACCAATTTATCAGATAATAAAAGCATTGCTTTGACACGTCATCAAAAAATGATAAAGAGGGCAAAAGAAAATAATTCTTTGAAGGAATATCAAGAAGTGTTTAGAGAGTGGGAAAATTTAAATATTATAGAAAAGGTTCCGGAAAAGGAATTAAACAATAAATGCCACTTTTTACCACACAGACCGGTTATTAAGATGAATAGTGAAAGCACTAAGGTAAGACCCGTTTTTGATGCTTCATCTTGTGAAAAGGGAAAACCATCTTTGAATCAGTGTTTATTGAAAGGACCTAATTTAATAGAATTAGTCCCTGATATTTTAGACAGAATGAGATTTTTTCCTATTGGTCTGAGTGCAGACATAGAGAAAGCATTCTTGCAGTTAGGAATTTCTCCGAAGGATAGAGATTACTTGCGATTTTTCTATCCAAGTGATGAGGGAGAAATAGTGTATAGGCACTGCAGAGTAGTTTTTGGGGTTTCCTGCAGCCCTTATCTACTAGGTGCGTCTATTAAATATCTCTTGAATAATTGTCCATCTGACTTTTTAGATGTGGCTGACAAATTAAAAATTTCGTTCTATGTAGATAATTGTATTACGGGTGTTTACAATATTGAGGAACAAGAGGATTTAATTCAAAAGGCCAAAAGTCTTATGTCGAGAGGCAGATTTAATTTAAGGGGATGGGAGAGCAATGTTGCTTCCAAATATATTACAAAACATTCTGGGGACACACCTCTTTTAGGAATATTGTGGAATTTAGACAATGATACTTTAAGGTGTAATATAAATGTAAATATGATAACTTGTGATACTAAGGTAACTAAGAGACTGATTCTGTCTATTGTACAATCAATTTTTGATCCAATTGGAATACTTGCACCAATAACTTTGCTTCCAAAACTTTTGTTACAAGAAACATGGAAGTTGAAATTTTCTTGGGACGAGGTATTGCCTCATGATTTTGTAAGTAATTTTTTTGTGTGGTTATCTGATATACTTTTGTTGAAAAATGTGGCAATACCCCGATTCATTGGAACCTTTGCAACAGTTGAATTGCATGTATTTGTCGATGCCTGCAAATATGCTTATGCAGGATGTATTTTCGCGAGAAGTGTTGATTCATGCAGTGTAAAAATTACTCTCTTAAGAGCAAAATCTAGAGTAGCTCCTATTAAGAATTTGACGATTCCTAGATTGGAATTAATGTCCTGTTGCATTGGATCCCGATTATTATATTCTGTTTGTAAAGCTCTTAATGATTTTGATATAAATGTAACTTTATGGTGTGATTCCACAGTCGCATTATGGTGGATCAGAAATCCTGGTAATTGGTCAAACTTTGTAAGCAATCGTGTTAAAGAAATTACTAAGTTGACAAAACCTGAATCATGGAGGCATGTGCCTGGTAATATGAACCCAGCAGATGTGTTATCTCGAGGTTGCTCTGCTAAACAAATGATTAACTCGGAGTGGTTTAAGGGACCTTTCTGGCTAAGAGAAAGCCCTGAATTTTGGCCTACCAATATTGTTTGTCAGCCGAGCGAAGCTGACTTGGAAAAGAGGAAGGTAAAACTTATTAATGTTAACTTTTCAGATGATACCACTCCTTGGTATGCAGAAAGAGTTTCTGATTATGAAAAAATGATTCGTGTAACCGGTTGGGTGTTACGTTTTATTTCTAACTGTAGGAAGAAGTCAAATTTGTGTAAAGAATCTAAACTAACTGTTGCTGAAATCATAAATTCCGAAAAAGTTTTGATTCGGTTGGTTCAAAGCTCAAATTTCCCTGACATCGGAGCTCTTAATCCACTTGATGTATTCATTGATAATGAAAAAATTATAAGAGTTAAAACTAGAATATTGGAACGCAAAGACAATTCTGAATTTTTAACACCAATTTTGTTACCGAGTAAATGTATCTTTACTACATTGTTAATTGAGTCAGTTCATAAGAAACATTGTCATGCTGGAACTCAAATGCTTCAATCTATTTTAAGAGAAAGATTCTGGATACTAAAACAACGTAAAACTGTGCGTAATGTGTTAAAAGGGTGTGTAATATGTCAACGATATAAAGCGAAACCGATGTCTTGCGAAGTGACTCCTCTTCCTGAAGATCGCGTAGGAGATTATAGGGCTTTTGAAATTTTGGGAGTAGATTTAGCTGGCCCATTGTTTTTGAAAAACGGTAAGAAGGTTTGGATGGCACTCTTCACATGCGCTGTGTACAGAGCAATCCATCTAGAACTGGTGACTTCGTTATCAACAGAATCTTTTCTTTTGGCTTTAAGACGATTCATAGCCAGACGTGGCAGACCACGAACCATTTATTCTGACAATGGGACTAACTTCCGAGGAACGTATAACGAAATGTCTAAACTTAACTGGGACATAATAGAGAATGAGGCAAAAATAAAGAGAATAGTATGGAAATTCAATCCACCAACAGCCTCCTGGTGGGGAGGTTGGTGGGAACGGCTAGTTCGCATGGTTAAAGAACTTTTAAGACGTTCTTTGGGAAAATCGGTTTTATCTTATGAAGAACTGGAAACCTTAATTTGCGATTGTGAGTCGGTAATTAATTCTCGACCTTTAACATATATTTCGGAGAACTCTGAAGATGCTATCCCTTTAACTCCGTCAATGTTTTTAACTGAAAATTGTACTTCGAATGTAGCAGATATAGATAAAATTGACTCTCAGCATTTTTTGAGAAGAATTAAATACCGCACAAAACTTCTTAAAGATTTAAGGAACCGTTTCCGAAAAGAATATTTGGGGCAATTAATAATGAAACAACCACAAAATAAAGTAACCCGGTTGCCTAAAATTGGGGAGATAGTCTTAATAGGCGATGATTTCAAAAAACGCTTGTATTGGCCTTTGGGTAAAATTATAGAGAAAATTCCTGGTCGGGATGGCAAAGTTCGAACAGTTAAACTAAAAACTCAGAATGGGATTTTCATAAGGCCCGTTCAGCGTATTTATCCACTAGAGATACAACTAAGTGAAAATTATTTAGTTGAAGAGCCTAACGTTAACGACGATAAGAAAAACGATCAGACTGACGTACAGCATATAAAACAGAAATTTACGTCGTCAGGACGGCTTGTTAAGAAGCCTAATGTACTAGACCTTTTTAATAGGATAACATATGTTTTTGAGTCGTTTGCCACTGACTCAAAAAGGGGGGAGGATGTTGCATAATCGAGAAAATATTGTTAAGAATTTTATTATTACTATTTTTTATTATTATTGTCTATTTTTCAAAAGTGTGTTTTTGTTTTATTATTGTGTGAAGTTGTAACTATATGTCTTTTCTTGTGTGGCAACAACGCTTCTGTAATTCTTCAATTTGAACTTTTGGATGTGTGCCAAGTTTGATGGCGTAATGCTCTGGTGAGAGCGTCGATTGATTGTGTAGATGAAACATGTTGTTTCAGAACGTTATTTCTTTAAAATATGTAAAATAAATGTTTTGTTTTCTGAACTCGGATTATGCAAACGTTATTTAGTTTCAACAGTTACTCTATGCAACGCCCTTTATATACAATTTGTTTGAAGTTTTTTCGCGCAAGATATGAATTTCTGATTATATCACGCGTTATTTAATAATACAGAATTATTAGTCTGTTAACTTTTCTTATGAATATATGATTCATCTATTTGTTTAGATTGGTGCATATACAGAAAGTGTTCGCACACTTTTTAGACGATTTTCATTGTAATTACAGAAGTATTTTACTTAACACTTTTATGCTTTAAATGTTCCTTTTGATAACTCTTGTTCTTCACTGTATTTGTATACCGTAATGGCCAAGACAATAAAGCCTTTTTGTAGTATCGGAATAGGTATTTTGTCTCATTCCTCTTGAACGGTTTTCAAAGGATGTTGTAGGTCGACGTTTGGACAACCCGCTTTCTAAGACTCCAAAAGCTCAAAAATACAGCAGGAGATTTAATAATGATGTGAGTGAAAGGTATGGCCTTAACTATCACTTTTTTGTTCCATTTTTACGCAAGAATTAACAGTAGATTTTGAAGTATCGTCTCTTGCTTTGTCTCGATGCAGCTCTACTGATTAATCACACTGTGTGTAAAAAGGAGTTAATTCATATTTGAAAACTGGGCATAAAATACGTTTTTGATAATATGTAGAGTTAATCTTAATATTTTTCTCCACTCTCTTTATTTTTCAATCGCCGTTATAAGAGAAACCAGCAACAATCATAAATCCCTTAGAAAAACTTTCTTTAGATTCTTTCAACCATGTTTTAAGATTATTTTCGGTTCTTTGATGATAATGAATGGATCTGTTTTTGTTGCAGTCATTTAAGTAAACCCAAGATTCATGTATTGCGACAACATTTTTCCATTTCTGTCCGAATAATTGTTTTTCATAGAGAATTCTTCAGTGCGTTCTGCTTTCGGTGATATGCCGTAGAGGAACACGATGCACATTTGGTTTTTTCGCCTTTTTAAGATTCAAATCAGCATTAATCACTTTATTTACAGTTGACATCGAGCATTTTAATGATTTTAAAACTGTACTCTGACTTGGCGGATTTTCTTTTAACATTAAAGATCGTACATTTGAAACATTCCTTTTTCTTCTTGGATACGTATTCGGAACAATTTTCCATTTGAGGCTTAATTTTGACGTTTTTCGTTACTTCTTTGTTGGTTGACAACATTACCTATCGTAGCTTTAGTTATCGAAAAACCATGGCTTTCACAAAGTTTTTTAATAACTAGATACGAATAATTTTCTTCAGAAAGAACACAAACATAGTTTTCCATCCATTACTTCTTCAAAAGCAACATTTTGCATGAAATAAGTAGCAGACGATAATTTATACTTTCAAAAACATAGCTGCGTTTAAAAGAAAATTCCATGCAGACGATTTTTTTAACAGAAAAGCAAAATCGTCTAAAAATGTGCGAATAGCCTTTGTATTTTCTATCCTTTACGTGAGAGATAATTGATAATCGCTTCCATTTTTTTCCTATTTGTTTCGTCTTTGTTGCATTCGTAGACATTGGTTTCTGGGAGTTTTATTTGCTTGTTAGCCAGAAGCTGATGAAGAAGTGATTTAGATCACCCCTCGAATTACTATCGAGGGCATGCATGACGTATAGAATAGCTCATAGAATATTAAAAAAGGATAAATAGTTCTATGCGTATTTCTAATTTTTAGTGGCAACCTCGCAAAACACGGTAAAGGCACTGGGGTTTTGATGCTGGATTTTTTTAAATATAACTTTTGATAAACTATGAGCAACATATAGTATAGGACTTATGAAGAAATTTCCACAACATATAAAAGCCAAATCGCTTTACAGTCAGTAAAAACGTGTTGCAGACGGCAAACCGTGTAATTCCTAATCTGACAAAAGACGTTGAGAAAAATTCCTGGAATGCTACCCAAAATATCTCCATTATTCATCTCAGCAAACTAAACATTACTATGTCTTCAGAAATAAAACAACTAAACGTTTGCAATTTTATGCAGTAATAAAACAAGCTCTGTTGCGTACCAGTTGTTTTAAGTTCTTAAATTTTATTCTTTTGAAGTAAAATATGCTGATAATGTAAATGCCAGAAGTGACGAAAACTTCCTCTGTTCATGAAAATTGCTCTATTGCAGTTATTTCAGTATTTTTGTTTGAAACAGAATTCTCTATATTTCATTTAAATGGAACTCTACGCTACGCAGAGCGAAAGTATTTAAAATTTTCTTACGATGTTGTGAATTCAAAACAGAAATACCTTTTAAATCCTGCAAAAGTCTGCAGTATGTTCATTAGTTTACCCGATATGCATCTACTAATTAAGGTACAGCATTCAGATAGTAGAATAAATATCCAGTGTTAGTCATCAAAGTTACGTTGCACTAGAAAGTACCAAATCGTAAGAGGAATAGCAGCTTGGAAAGTAGTAACAAAATTTTTTTAGAGCTTCAAATCGATATACGCTTCTACGCTTGCGCAATTAAATATCATGTTTAGAAATTTCAATCTCTTCGTAGGGAAGTAAAAGCTGTGTGAATGAAAGATGTAAACTCCAAGAAGCATTTAAAAAGCTAAGAAGCAATGCCATTTTGTAATAAGAAAGAGATTAGGTCTCGCTGACTGGCAACAATTCTTATTTTTTCAGGAAAGGAATTCTTACCTATCGCATAGTGAATACAATAATACTCGACTTGGAATATTAAAATGTGCTTTCTATATATCCTCCAAATCAGAATCAGAAATAACAAAACAATATGGCGAAGAACAAAACTGCTTAACATATGTATGTATTTCTTCTATATACCTTTACTATCTTTACATTCTAAATACAAAACTAGAGGCTGAGTTGAAATATGAGCAATGATAGGAAAAAAGATTTAAAGAACTACTCAGTTTAGTAATCTGACACTTTTACGATTTTTGCACAACTAAAATGTGAAATTTGCAACACAAAATAGCTATAGACTAAAATAATGAGCATTTTATTACTTCATTAACTCAGGCATTATTTAATTTACGTTCCATTTTCTCATTTTAATTGAAATGAATTACACCTAAATAAATCTAATCAGCTTTTCAGAAGTTATTTTAATTCGCCATGTCATTTTCTAAATTCCATTACACATAATCTGAACAAATCTTAAGCATTGCCGTGAAAACTCCTAATTAATTAAAGGGAATTAAAGGGAGATCGTTTAAATTATGATTTACCAACTACGACATAGATGTTCTGCATAGTTTATTGCAAGGTTAATTATCAAACAGCATTATATCAAATAACTCAAACAAGGATTTCCTTGTGCTTTTGTTTTCTAATATGCAGAACTCTAGCGTGGCGGACTTAGATCAGAAATTCATCCTACGTTAATTACACTCATCAAATTTCCTCCTACGCGACCTGCAAAGAGTTCCCTCTCTTGAACTGAATTACGGCGCTAGAAAGCGCTTCGCAAATCTCTCAGCGGCTGCTCATTTAGAAGAATAAATTGGAGTTGATTTCTTCCTGCTCCTTTTTGCCGCTTTCGAAATGCCGGAGGTGGGCATAACGAAGAACTGGATGCTGGTTCGAGATTAACGTATAATTTGAGTGATTTATAAAGCTTTTAAATGCAGAGTTACTTAATATCGCAGAAGATACATTAAGTAGTTACGATGAAAGATGATATTATGAGTAATATTTTCCGAAAAGACATTTAATTAAAGCAGTTTGCATAAGAGTTCGTAATGCGATAGAACAAACTGAAGCGGAATCTGTTTCTTTTCTTTTTAAATGTCTATGTTAGAAAATAATAAGACAGCTGTCAGATGATTTATTGCATAGTTATGTGTTCTATTTATCACCACGTTTTGATAAGCAATACTAACTTAATTCACAGTGTACTAAAAAAAAGTTACCTTCCAAAAAAAAAAAAAAAAATCTGAAATATTTCAGATTTTAAATTACGTCCAAAGGGGCGTTTTTTAACATTCTGTGTGTTACCTTTCTTTATTAAATATCATGTTCCTCGCACTTAAACCATAAGATCCAGTGCAACAGCAATATCGCAAAATAGTTTTAAAACGAGCATATCTTTAGAATTTCCGATACAGAGACTCACGCGCTGGAGATAAAAATGTTTTTTCTGCACAACGTTGCCATTGCTCGCTTTGAAATCCTTGAGTTTGTTAATCAAAAGTTCGTCAAAGTTTTAAAAAATAGGAAATCGATCATAAAACAAATTTCAAATTTCAAATTTGGTCTTCCACATGCTCATATTCGTTGGAGGATTACGTTATTCAAAATTCGATGACTCTATGTACCGTTATTGTATGACAATGTGAGAAATATACATACATTTACGCAGATTTTCATTATTTAATTTCTTCAAATATAATGCAGGACTCTAACATTTTATGGCAACAGTTTGAAAAGTGAACCGACATTTATCCGTCCGACGCAAAATGCCAAAACGAAAGTAATAGTCCTTCGGGATTCAAATCCCTTTGGACTAAAAAAAGCGATGGAATGAAGAAGCAAAACTGGTCTCCAGAACTAAAAGTTTTCAGAAGAAATTTTACTGTTAACATTTTTGCTTCAATTAGTTGGAAATGGGCCAGATAAATACAGCGTTATTATGTTATTGCTTACAGCCTATATTTATTTATTTTAAACTTGAAAACCAAATGAAAATTTTTAATGAGCCCTTTTTGGGGAATATTAATATTTATGGGCAAAAGAAACAACTCATTGTATTCGTATGTTCAAAAAGTTACCGCGAAATATTTATAGAGTATTCCACTTGAAATGTAAAAAAAAAAAAAAAAAAAAAAAAAAAAAAAAAAAAAAAAAAAAATTACTATTCAGTACGTTCCCCATAGCTCCTAATATTTCTGCAAATATTGGTAGAATGCCACTTTTAGTATCTGTTACAGACTGGATGTCTCGTTCTTTTGGATAATTGGAATTAAAAAGAAAATTTGACTCCGTAGAATCATGTTGAAACAGAGAAAGAGTTAGAAATCTGACAAATAAGATGGTTGTGGTACGATATAGGGATCTGTTTCTAATCAAGAAGAATGAGGTTCCGTGTTTCTTTTTTTCGTGCATTTTTATCTCGAAATGGGATTATACGTCGGTTCTAGATTAGAGCCATCTAGTTTTCAATAACGTAATCTTCCACCTGAACATGTGCATCTGGAAGTCCGAATTTTGAATTTCGAATTTGTTTTATTATTTATTTCACATTTTGTAAATCTTTAATGAATTTTTGATTGACAAATTCGACGACTTAAAGTGAACAGTGGCAACACTTTTCGAAATAAAACATTTTTATCTCCAGCGCGCGAGATTGTCGCGTTTTGGGGAAAGTGTAAGATATTTATTTATCGTTCAATTTTAATTAACAAACTCCGCTGTATGAAAGCAGTGTGTTGCAGAGGACGGAAATAAAATACTTTTATCCTCATTCAGTGAACCAACCCTAAGATACTTTCAAATTTAATTTGGCAGGATATTGAGTAATAAACTAAGCCATTCAAAAGCAATAACGCAGTTCTTAACGTATTGTTTTCTACTTTTTAAAGTGATTGATTTAAATAAACATGTATTAAAATCATGAAATGTCTAATTAGAAATACTCAGTACTTTTATGAAATTACACTAGTTGGACTCATTAACATCATTATGTACCTTTTCCTTTTTATGATAACTATTTAGGCGGTTCGTCGCGTCTAGACTAGTAGTCTGCTAGATCAGCGAGAGGATAAAAAGCCTTAACAAATACTTTTGGGAGACCGTTAAAATCTGAAACCTTTCAGATTATTATTATTATTTTTTTTTAAACTGCCGGGTTTGTCATCTTCTGAAATATAATTTCACTCCTTTCCTCTGTTTTTATGAGAAGATAGTTGAGGCTTATAAGTAACATCCATGCTATTATTTATCAACAATAGTAAAGTCTATCCATAGAAGCCGATGTTCGCACGGAGGTATTTTATTTAAGGGACTCACTACCTTCAAATCAATGAAATCACCGATTTTTCAATTTTTTTGCCAAAAAATATGTTTTTACTGTACTGAAGAAAAATTTTGAAATTATCTAACGTTAATTAATGGTATGAAAAGCTGTCAAAAATTTTTACAGCCCTTTAAATGCCACACCTCCTCAGTACATATTTTTTTTTTTTTTTTTTGCTTCTTAATTTTTTCAGTTACTTATTAAAATCAGTGTAAAAAAAGGAACGTAATTAAATATGACTGCAACTATCCGCAAACTCTGTTTATATGTATGAAGTCTAGTTTTCTTAGGGAGCATATACTATATATTTTAAAAATGACTATTGAAGAATTATATTCTAAGCCTTGTGAAAGAAGACCCAAGAGAAGGGTGAATAAGACCCTTTTAATCGAACACAAAATTAACAATTACCCGACTTGAGTTTACACAAAACAAGCACTTCTGGCTTATCAGAAATACGTAACGTTGAACAAATTCAAATACAGTAGGTTAGCCTAACGGCTCATAGAATAATGTAACGTGCAGGAAAGGATCTGGTTTGTAGAAGAACCGGCAAGACAAGCTAAATGGCTAAAAGCACTCAACGTCATAGAATCAAA
This sequence comes from Stegodyphus dumicola, assembly GCF_044657685.1. Lineage (NCBI taxonomy): Eukaryota > Metazoa > Arthropoda > Arachnida > Araneae > Eresidae > Stegodyphus > Stegodyphus dumicola. Next base: position 176,167,942 of record NC_140769.1, read on the forward strand.
TCGCAAATAATCACAGCGCAACGTCGCCTGGAATAGGCAGACACGCTCTAATACTAATTTCCGAAACCTTTGCTTAACTAGTACTTCTTTCTACCTTAATCTGAACCAATGCTCCCTATCTCATTTAAAAATAAACAGATAAACCTCACATATGTATAAACTGACATTTAAATACAAAGCAAAGCTGGGAAAAACTTTTTCGCCTTTGAACTGGCCAGGTTTATATATATATATATTTATATTCGGCTCAGCAAATATATGGTGTGTATTATTAGCCAATTTTACTATGCTTCTTCAAATATTGAAATTATTTGTGATAAGACACGAACAGAAATAGGTGGCGTAATGAAAGTGATCAAGTTCCTGGCTGTAGCAGTATTGAAATTGTGCTGGAAAAGGCATTAAACTATTTAATTAATTACAATGCACATAAATTAATTTAAATTTCAATTTATATACGAGAACAAGTGGGTAAATAAGAGAAGAAATAACATATACTGCTCAGCGGTTTAAATAAAATGCTCTATGTTTATTCAAATTTCAAATTTTGCTTTTTAAAAAAATGAATAAAACGACAAATTAATAATATTAACGTTGATTGTAAGTGTTTTAGAAAATATATTATAATTAATTCAGCTATTAAATTGTTTTAAACATGTTTTAAAAAACAAAAACAGGTAAAGAAAAATTCTAAATGCATTTTATGATTTTTTGCAATATTTCTGGCTAGATAAGGTTTTAAACAAAAGCTTATAATTTATGTTTATATTAACCAATTGAATAGTACGAAGTTTTATTTTATATATATATATGTGTGTACTGAAATTCAGTAATAAATTTTTAAGAAATTTGAAACCTTAACATGCTGTTCCTATCAAAAATATCATAATGTAACGAGGAAGCATATTTGTGCCAATCTCTTGCATTAATAAATAGCATGCTAATACAGTATAAAAAACAGTACATTAACACTACAATTAGCGATTCTTAAATGATATCCGGCGACAAAATTTAAGTTACTTAATTATTTTCTGTATTGAAAAATACTACGATGATGTTAGCACTTTTACAGAAAATGTTTGTATATGTACGTGTTATATTGTTAAAACGCAGAGTATGTTTATACATATTAAGAACAAATGTGCTACATTATAATAAATTTTTCAAAAGGAAATGCTTGTTTCTCAAAAATTCGTCCCTCTGTTTTTAACAGTTTTGGTAGTTTATAATATTCTAGACCATATGCAACTAAAAAAAAAAAAAAAAAAACAATACAAATTGCGGATCTGAATGTCCAAATACAACAGGTGTACGGGATCTTCACAATATAAATTTTAATCGCATGCGATTAAGAATGTTATGATAATTAAAAAAGCTGTTTTTTAATTTTTAGTGCATTTAATTAAATCCATACAACATAAAAAAGGTTTATACATATTTTTATTTTTACCTTTTAATCCACAGAACTAAATCACATATTTTTGTTTTCGCCTTTTAATCTATAGATCTAATTTATTAATATTTTAACGCATAATGTTCGTTAAAATATTAATAAATAAAAAAATCGCTGCTGTGAACACAGGAAAAAGTATTCTTTTCAGTATGTTGTAAGAATGCTTTCAAATCACTAAAATGTTTTGATTTAGAAATCGATTCTCATCATAACCCACTACTAACAATGAAGAATTAGATTTCAAAATTCGGCATTGCTAAATTTAAAGATTCTTTTCCTTTAGTAACTGCCGGGTAGTTAAAAAAACACCCATGTTTGAAAAATCACCAAAATTGCGACAAACTGTGTTAAACACTTCAAAAAATCTCCTTTTAGAATTTTATTTACCCCTTGATAAAATTTAAAGATCAAAGTAAGAATGATTAATTTGATGATTAAATAATGATTTTTGATAGAAAAGGTAAATAATTGCTGTATCGAACGTTGAAAAATTTGCTAAGGATCAATAATTTGTCACACGAAAATCGTACAGGTTGAAGAATTCAAAATTAATTTCAGTTTTATTATTTAGTTAATAATTTTAATTAAATTTATTATTTATTAATTTGTGTCTGTTTTAGTTAGATAATTTTAATAAATTAATTTTAATTAAATTTATTAGTTATTATTTTCTAAATTTATTATTTTTATTAATTTTTGTCTATTTTACTCTATCTGCCTAAATAGACAGATGGAGTTAAATAAAATCATACGAAAAAAGTCAGTTTTGAAGGCAACTTAATATAAATGACATGTCGAATGAAACATTAAAAAATTATAATAAGTGCAGAACAAATCATAATATTGCTGATGTACGTAGCATTCCGTTTCTAACATTTTTCTCACAAATCAGAAAATAACAATTTTCTTATTTTTCTATGTCAAAAATCTATTCAGAAATATTTCATTAATTAATATTATGCGAACTTCTGTTATCAGTTTTATTTGGATAAGTTTTTAGATGGGTTAGTGTAATATCTCATTATATAAACAACACTATTTTATTATTAGTTTCATTTCAATAAGATGGGTTGTTTATTATCTCACAAGATAAACAACATCATTTATCTTTATCACAAATATCGTAATTAAGTAGCCATAATTAAATAGAAAAGTGGTTAAGTATATTAAATAAGTTTGATAAATAATATTCAACCATAAATTTACAGAATTATGCTGGAATATGCCTGAATAAGTATCATTCTTATCATACTTTCTGTCAACCTATTTCTATCTCGTAGCTATGCGTACTGATCCATTATTTACATTTGCTTTTTGAACGATTCCTAAATACACACACGAAAAAAAAAAAAAAAAAAAAAAAAAAAGACAGTATATTTCCAGGTCAATTTAAATTACATTCCAAAATTATACGCCTCTCAGACGGTATAGTGGTTAGGGAAGCCTACTGCGGTACCTAAGGGCCCGGGTTCGAATCCTAGAGGAGGCCTGGATGTATAGAATCTTTACGGCATGCGGTGGCACTCTAAATATATGGCAAGCCGAAAGTTCTCTCGAGAGGTTGTTGGTAGGGAAAGAGAGATGGAAGACCCTCGGTCCCGTAACCCGCCCGGCGTTGCTCTGCATCAAAATTGGGGGGGGGGGTTATTAAAGCTCTAGCCAACTACAAGCGCAGTTTTGCTCTCCTTGCCACGAAGAATTTCGCGGGGTTGTTCTGATGATACTGTCATACAAGTGATATCAACACAACAAATTATACAATTTACATTACAAAATTAACATAGTCTCTTTATTTGTTCTGAAGATTATATTATTTATTATGCTCAGATAAAAAATTCTACTTAATACGGATACATATATTGAAGGTAGCAGCGTAATTTTTAGCTCCCTCTTTAGCAACTGGCGTTAATTAATAAGGAATAAAAAGTAACTACTTATTAATTAAACGACCTTAATTAATTAATAAAAGGGTTACGTTTTACAGATTTCAGTCTAAATTGTATTAATATTTATAAGCCTTCTTGATACGCTACGGTTATTAATTCGAGCTTTCAGATGGCGTAAAGTCGAAACAATATATATGATTTTGATGTGACAGTATAAGATCTCCCATTTTTGGACAGCTACTGAACTACAAGAATTTTAATTTTATTGTAAGACTACGTTCTTCAATGATGGCCTCAGGGACATAAAAAGTATTAAGACGCAATGTCCTAATAGAACGATTATATCTCAATAACTTCAAAAATTATAATTTTCATTTATATCTTATTTGATGGTTAAAGGAGACTATTACAAAAAGCCAAAACAAATGTTTGGAAACTGGAATTGTGTTGAGCCACAGCAGAGTCTCAAAGTTAGGCAGAAATACACGATATTTTGATGATGTCACAAGTGCGCGAATATAAGTTAGGTTATAACATCGTTCAGCTATATGCTGGAGTCGAAGAGAGAAAAAACGGTTGTGTGACGACGTTTTGTTTATACAAAAATAAATATAAAACGCACCAAGAATACAGCACAAGAGACAAGCAGAAAAAATAAAGAAAGATTTATAGAACGAATATAATAAAGAACGTTTAGCTGTAAAAAAGAAACAACGTAACAAGCGATATTATAAAAATACTAAGAACATAAAATCGGCTGAAGTTATTTAGTTTTCAAATAAATCAAGGTGCTTCAACTTCTTTTACTGTTGCGAATAATAAACTGTCAAATTTGGGTATGCCTTTAGTAGATTATAGTGGAAAGATTCTTCAACGGTAAACATTCATTTTTTAAAGCAACAAAATGACGTGTAAAATAAACAGGAAAAACACTTAATCAATAAAATTAAAATTAAGGAATATTAAAAATCTTGGGAACTAGTCCTATGCATCTAAGCCCAGTGGTCGTTTGGAACTAATGTAACAGGTAGCCTGTCTTCAATTTTTTTCAAGAATGTTACGGTAAAATTCTTGAAAATTAGGTAAAAAAAATAAGCTAATACTCGGTGATTTAGGAGTTCTTTAGAACCCTAAGTAATCATAAATATTGGCGTTTAAAAAAAGTTTAACTTTTGTGCAAATATACCGCTGTTTACAGTATAGTTACTCAACATTCTTAACTCAACCTTTCCCACTGTCAGTGCAATGTGTTTAAACAATAAGCGCATTTTTCTAAAACTTACGAAAACTATCTTTCATCAGGTTATTCACTCTTTCTTGAACCTATCTATTGACGTAATTTCGGTTCTTGCTGCATTTCCCCTGCATTCAAATTAATTTTGGCAGAAAAATAGCATCAGACTGGAATACAATGAGCCATTTCTAAGAACCCATCTACGATTCCAAATGAATGTGATCTGCTATGGAGGTGGTCATCTTGAAATAGTGATGTTCAACTCTGATGTTCATGTTTTCAGAAATACTGGATACTAACTGAGATAGTCGTCGTAGGAAGGTTATCACCATGAGAGGATTCGTTGTATATGTTGTATATTGATTCCCAAAGCTCTGATGAACAGTAATATCTTTATGGAAAGTATTACGAAAACCGGAATGTATCGTACCGAAAAATTTTGAATAACTAAGCTTTCACAGTAAACGTATTAAAATGATTGTTCAAATTATTTCTATGAAAATAAATGGACTTTTCCATGAATAAATTTTTGTCCTTCCTAAAATGAAAGCCGCCGAGTTCCTAAAATCATTATTTTCTTATTTGATGAGTAATTTATTTCAAACATTAAAATTTCCTTCCTAAACTGAAGTGCCTTTTAGTGTTTAATATCGCGAAGTACTACTTTACTTTACAGGAATGATTAGTAATTTATTTAGATCAAATGAATGCTTGCACTATTATGAGCAACAAACACAAACAGTGACAGCGATTATCACAATTTTATATTTTTTGTGCATTATTTTACTATTAAAAAAGAGAAAAATTATCTTCACTCTTAAATATACTTATTGCAAATGAATTATTTCTTCTAAAATTTTAATTGAAAATACCCAAACGAAAAAAGTGCTAGCTTCACATGAAGAAAAGCGTATTGTTTTCGTATTAGGGAAATCTGCCAAGAAGCTTATACATTGGAACCTTGAGTATTTTCACCCTTCGTTGTTGAGATAAAGGTATCCGAGGGAAGCACATTATTCAAAAAAGAAGTGGCGGAGACTGCCAAGTAGTGCGCTCTCTCCTATTTGGCGCAAGCTTATTAAAAGAACGGGCGGTACTTTGAACTTTAGTAAAGAGGGCCAGGACTCAAGCGATAGAAAGCTTCAGGAATACTGAAATAATTGCTTTTAAGGAAAAGCTAAGGAATTTAGCCAATAATGTTTTGCATAGATTGCATATTACATTCAGCAGTGATTCCTTGCACATATTATCAGGGATTTATTCCTTTGCATAATACAGTTGACGTCCATTAAGTAACCCCGCGTGTTCTTTAGAAAATTTTTTTTGGTTGGTTTATTTGATTCCAGCAAATCACACGAGGGATGCCTTGGTGGAGGATTTTCTAGGGAAAATTGGCTCTTATATACATTACACATGGGGAAAACCACGAAACGTCCATGCAGCCAGCCCGTTTGCCAGAATTCGATCCTAGGACGACAGCAAGTGACTTTACCGCTCGCCAGCTGATGGGCATTGCTCTTCAGAAAAAGGACGTAATAAAGAAAAGTCGGTGTAGCGAAAGCATGTTTAATATGATCTCAATCAGCTGAGATTTTTATGCACTGGTTATTGTAATTGGAACTATTGCTATAGTGAGGCGTCGACTGTATTTACACTGGTTATCATAAATTAAGGAAAAATCACAAAAATAAGCCAAATCGTGTAAAATTTGAATATGGTGCCAAATAAGAGTAGCTGAGTAAAACTGCAATATGCAAATTAGTGGCGCTGCACTCGGAATACGTCATCTTCGAGGAGAATAAAAGTCCTTGTTTGAGAGCAAGCCCACATACTTTACTGTGATAGTGACATCAGAAATGTGAGATAGCCAATTCGTAACAATGACCTCCAGGCATCATTTGCCTGCAGAACTACGATGGAAAGCCATTGGGAGATTAGAGGCAGGATAAAGTCAAACAGAAGTGGCCAGATGGCTCAATGTGAGTCCTGTGGTTCATAGACTTTAGAGGCGATTTCAAACCACAGATTCGGAATGCAGTAGGTTACCCATTAGCCGCTGGTGTTGCGTTGACGCAACGAGTCAAAATAAATGAGTATATAAATATAACTACCTAAGATATTTTATACCATCAGAATTATTATCAAGATTATTTCTGTAAAAAAATATTTGCTTTCAACAATCATTTTGTTTATAATAATTAATCTCATACTTTAAGCAAAATTGAAGCAAAATTTTCTACCGGGTATTTTTGCTGAAAATATTTAACGAAGGAATCTCCGTCTTTATGAGTCATCTATTTTTAGTCAAGGTCACCGTCTATCAGAACATTACATCAGTCAAATGTTTATATTTGTGTTGGAAGGAAGGGAAAACAGGTATTGCGGTGACGCAGCGTCAGCAGGAAAAGGTAGTCAATCTCGTTTTTCACTCATTCCTTTCAATGTTCTGGTTCATGTTCTGGTTATTTAAAAATGCTTAGAACGAGGTATCTTACATTAGAAAAAGCCCTTCAAAGATTTTTTGATGAAGAAACAGATGATGATAATGTTAATAATGACCAGAATGAAACTTATATTGTTGTTGTTCCCCCAGAAATTGTAGAAGCTAGTGACAAAGAAGAAAGGAATGGCAATGTTTTAAATAATGACAATGATATTTTATCAAATGATACTGCTGGGGAAGTTGAAATTCACGTAAGAAGTAAGTTTCAGCCTTCTAAAAGCAGTTATATTCATACTAAAAAGTTTAAAAAGCAGAAGACTGAAATCTTGAAGTGGATAAAAAAGGAACTGTTAGTTATGTCTCAGGAAGAACATGAAGAAAGACATAGAAGAGAAATTATAAAAGACAAAATACAAGGTAAAACTAGTGGGCAGGTTTTCGATTTTCGTTTTGGTTTAGACATTTACTCTCTTCTCGTTGATATTACGCTCAGCAAAAAAAAAAAAAAAAAAAAAAAAAAAAAAAAAAAGAGCCCAGAATTTATTGCATCTCAAGCCTATATGAGAAGATTTATTGGAATATTATTGCTTACAGGATATCATTCTTTACCTCAAGAGAAAATGTATTGGTCTTTTGATAAGGGCATTTCTTTTCCTGTTGTACAAGAATCGATACCACGTTTGCAGTACAGGAATATGAAGCAGAATTTTTATTTGACAGTAGTCAAATTGACAATATGGACAAATTATATGAGGTGAAGACCGTATCTAAACTTACTAAGTACACCACTTTTTACTATTGAAAATATAAAGTCTCTTTTAGATTCAGACATGAGAATGCATTATTCCTTTTGCAAACTCTTTTGAGTGTAGAATTAGCCAGAAATAGATCAGCAACAGGAAGACATATTAAATTCATGGAGATGGTAGACATTTTATCGTAAAGTCCGTTGATAACAAAAGACTTCGTTGTAAAGAGTATCATAGCCAGACTGTACAGATGCAAAGTATGTAATGTAGCTTTACATCATGATTGTAATCAAGCTTTTCATGCTTGAATCTTTCATTTGAAATAATCTGTATTTGTAAAAGAAATACAATGAATATTTTAATATTAAATTAATTACAAGTAAAGTGATTTGTAGATTTATAAAACGTTATACAGCTAAAAAGTAATCCTGCGCTCCACTCAAAAGAAACATCACACGAGTACTATCCTACTCATTAAACATCCGTAGTCATATTCCGCTGACGTTGCGCGAACGCAACACTCGCTTTTTCCACAAGTAAGAACATTTTTTAAAATTTTCAATGTAAATTTATGTTATAAATGCTTAATTTAATATTTGTTATTATTTTCATGAGAAAAGAAACATTCCTTTTAGTTTTGGCGGTTAATGGGTTAAGCCAAGGACGCCAAGGACGAACTGCTACCACGAGCGCCGATGACCGGTATTTGACATCATGTGCACGCAGGAATAGAACCGCTACTCCGACTCTTCTTAGATCCTCCCTTGCTGCAGCCACTGGAAGGTTGGTGTCAACGTCAACTGTGTGTAGAAGGCTTCACGAAGGTGGTCTGTATGCGAGACGACCAGCCAGTTGCGTGCCGCTCACGTCACACCGTAGAAGGGACCGTTTGCAGTAGGCACGACAACATGTCCACCGGACGCCTGATCAGTGGAGGGCTGTTCTCTTTACGGATGAATCCAGGTTTAGTCTAGAAAGCGATAGTAGGAGTTATTTGATATGGAGAGAACCTGAAACCCGTTATCATCTGTCAAACATCCGTTAAAGAGATGCAAACGGAAGAGGCAGTGTCTGTGTTTGGGGTGGCATGTCTTTGGGTGGACGCACAAACCTTGACGCACAAACCATGTCTTTCCAACGGAAACCGTGAATGCTCCGGTTTATAGAGACGACATGCTTGATGCTTAAGTGCGCCCATGTGCCGGGGCAATAGGTGATGCTTTCCTATTATGTTATGAAGAAGTGAGGGGGCCACCTAAGTAAGCAGGTATTAGCCCCACACACTAACTAGAAAACTAACAACATTCTGGCATCATTCCTCGAGTCGTGATGGAAATTGTGACTCCAGTGAGCACTACAAGTGCTGTCACCGGCGGCGGCATCAACGGTACTCCTAACCTTTCAGCGTTAAATTAGCTCAAGTAAGGGATTAAATTACATGATATACATTGCGATATAGATAGTTGTGCAGGTGCATATTTCAAGATGTTATTTATTGTAGTGGGTACAGGTAACATATTTCAGGACATTATATATTGCATTACAAACAGGCATGTTGTTTCCACGTTACAAATCATTTTTGTAAACATGATCTGTTTACTATCAGAATTAATTAAGAACTATAAAATTGTTTACAAAGCTTAAATATAAGTACGCTTGTGAAGTTGTGTTGAAACATTTAACAGCTCAATTTTGACGATTCATTATTTGTTTTAACGTACGTTTTTATGTTAATTGATTTTCAGAAATTATGTTATTGTCTAGCAGTACATGTTATCTGCATGTAAAAATTGATCATGACATTATAAATTGTGGTGGCTAGAAGCAACTTATTTGTAGTGTATAGATCATGCCTACAATCATGACTTGTTTACAATTTTTTTTTTTACAAACAGCTTTCAAAATTTGAGAATATAAAATAATAAAAAAGACATCAATAAATCTGAAAACAAAATAAAAAAAGAGCTTCATCTGCATACTTATGCGTACTACGTACTTTTAGATATATCTGCATACATATGCTGATACATTGCCAACTTATATTTGTCAGTGCATTGTATGCAAGTACATATGTTTTTACAATAAATAATATACATGAATAACTCAAGACCACACAGGGCTTGCATTGTAGATGATTATCTTCAACAGGAAACAATTACGCGCATGAAGTGGTCAGCTCGATCCCCGGACTTGAATCCTATCGAGCACGTTTGGGATGCTTTTGAGAGACGTCTAGCTGCTCTCAAACCGCCCCCTCAAACCCTTGCCGCGCCTGCAACTGCTTTGCAAGAGCAATGGCTCTCGCTTCCTATGAAACTGATAGACCGCATAATTGAAAGCATTACGCATCGCTGTATGTGCTGTATTGCTTCTAGAAGCGACCATATTCCATATTGAAGGTACTTTTCCTATAGCAAACTGACACCTTCGATTTGTTCATTTTATACATGTGATAAGTTCTATACTACCATAATTGTCTGGTAATTTATTTTTATGTTATTTGATACCTTACTGTATGTTGTATATTGTGGGTAAGTTTCATAAAATTCTACATGTAACTTTTTCAGTAATCGTGATTTTTGTGATTTTTCCTTAATTTATGATAACCAGTGTAGTATTATCTAAGACAACGGTTTCAGAGTGGGGGCTTACGAATCAATTTCATGCAGCCTGCAAAAATAAATTTCAATTACGCATTTTCAGCAAAGATTTCATGCGATATAAATTTTATTCATAGATTTAATGATAAAAATATTTAGAAAAACATTCTGGCTCGTCGGCTGGTTTCAGATCGTGCATTCGGCTTGAATTTGAGACCATTGATCTGAGGCTTCTCAATGACCTTAAGGAACGAATAAAGACACCAAAATAACGAAATTTTTGTTCAGTAATATACACTGTTCGAAACAGTTCTAGCACAATATAAGGCTTTAACTAAAAACCAACTTTTATTTTTTCCTTACAGATCAGCATTTGATGCGGATAATATTTTCGTACTATTGTTACGCCTGTTCGTTATTCGTATGCATACTGATTCAATATATTTATTTACATGATGCAACGTAATCCATCTAGGGATGAAATTTTGTAACCCAGTTGCTTCAAGAAATACACTTGAGTAACATATTGCAAAGATATATACTAAATGGAATATGTAAACAGAAATATTAAATGAAAATTGGGCTGTGTAAACGTACAGAAAGCCACGAGAACACAAAGGCTACACATCCACTACCCATAGCAAATGACCCAGCCCATCACCAGATCTGTAATTTATTGAACGAAGAATATAAATGATTAGTAGTTGAACCAGTCTTCAACAATGTTCCCTGCCTTAACATCGTAAGCAAATGGTCTTTGAAAGCTTCATTGTCTTAGTGGTCTCAAGGCAACGTGTTGAGATGAAAGAGAAAAGGTCAAGAATTATCAATGATAGTTCTGCAGTAAATCTTGGCACACTGGTGCCACATGCAGGCATGCAGAGCCGTGCAGTAAAATAACACTATTTAACAGCATGGCAGATTGCTTACTCTTGATGACCGATTTTTGAGAATTATATGACAGTGTTGTATGTGTTTGCATTTTACTGTGCTACCTTCATCCAACCAACCTCGGAAGCATACTTCTTTAGAAAAATTTGTAATAATCTAATTTATTCCTGTTTTACAAAAAAAAAAAAGTGGTTTAAAGATATTTAGTTTTGCGTACGCTTCAAAATACGGCGAAAATGAAACACAGTATTATCGTTAAATAAATTTGTAGCGTGCATAATTACTGTCTTGTTAGGATAATGCGATACAACAGTTTCCCATGCTTTTAGAGCCTTCTCTATTTTACTAGAAGGTTGTTGCTTCGCTGAAGCTATTATCTCCTCCTCTCTCACTAAATTTCCTCTACAACTTCTTAGTAAGACACATAATACAGGTGCTTAAGCTCTTCGGTGTCAGATTCCGGTTATGCTCTTCCACTAGCTCATCAGTGTCGTAGCTATCAACTTTAGCCCTTGGCCAGAGACACAGTCTTGTTGACTACAGACACAGCAAGCACTTGCTCACGCCGCTCATATTCGACAACCTTGCCCAATCAAAGATTCTTCCATGAAGAAATAATTCTCTTAGTGCCCCCTCCCAAGCCTTGTCGATAATTTTGAGACAGGCAGCGATGTGAAAGTGATCTTCCTAAACTTATCTGAGATTGAGAATGGTTACTTCAGCTATCTCAAAACAATGCTCTTAACCCTTTCCGGCACAGTGTGTCCGGTCTACACACACCTAAAAATTTCCTTCTGTACGCACATAAAAACTGAATGAAAAAGGATTTATAGGTTACTCTGAACCTTCTTTATTTATAGTAGATGGCAGCTCAACACAAACCAGTTCATATATTTTAGCCATGTTTAGTTTTTTAAGACCCTCATTTTCCAAAGAAATCTTCGGCGAACCCTAGGTGTGCCCAGACCGGGATCACCGATAATCTAGGACAACCGAAAATCTGTATTCTTTGTTTCTCCGCATCTCATCGGTCAGTTCATTGAAAACAATGCTCGTTTCAGCTCTCTTTTCGAAGCTCTATTCTAGTCTAATCAGGCCTAGAGGAGTACACAAGTAAAATTTGTGAAGATAGCAGTTATCGTTTTAATTCTGTGGGTCTTCACAAAATTTTACTTGTGTACTCCTCTAGGCCTAATTAGACTGCTTACCTTTTTTTTTTTTCATCAAAACTCCGACTTTGAAAGGTAGCGTGCCGGAAAGGGTTAAGCGTAGGTCTTTCTAAAGCACTCTCTTTAGCGGTAGTTTTTATGACAGTCTTCAATAAAAGATGATAATTAATTTAATTCTTATGGTGTGGTGTATTATGGGATAATGTATAATTTAGTATACGAGAGCAATTACTGTTACAGATCTTTAGTATTTTTGATGATTAAGTTCATGAGCTCATATGCTGAAACGATAAGAGTTCATTCCGTTATTGCCAATATTAATAATATTTTATGAATTTCACTGTAAGTCTTCCGATTGAAAACACTTTTAAAATTATTAAAAGCCCAATTACAATATAGCTTTTTCCCTTTTATTTAACCATTGACTAGAAAATTAAATAAAAATATTTCTTTTGTTGTAATAAGGCGAAATAACGATATCATTTAGACTGCCTAGTTTTGAGGAATATCAATTAAGGTCTTACGTAAACAAACAACAGTTTTATGCAGCCCTAATTTGAAAAAGAAATCTCCGATCTTCTCCCACATGCCCAAACCGTGGGTTTTGCTTGTTTTGCAACCCATAAACTAAACATTTCATCACTGTTTACAATCTTATTTATTGTAATCGCTATAGAAATAATGTAAATAAAAAAAAAATACCTGTTTTTCTAAGATGCGCAACCCTACTGCAATGCTAGGCAATTGGTTACTCGGACAATGAGCAACCCACGAGCACTGAAGAATAATTCTGGGTGTCAAAAACAAAAAAGAGCTTTTCTTTCTTCTGATAAAACAGATAAAAGTTTGCAATTGCCTACCATTCGCTATCATAATTTCGACAGATACTTCAATCTCAATAATCTCCAAAGAAAAAATAAGATACCTCTAATTTCTCTAAACTAATAACCCTATTGCAGGGTAAAAAATTTGATTGCTCAGAATATTAAAAACATTTTGCAACACTCATTAGGATAAGAAAACTTTTTTTTTTCATTTCATAAAGTGGCAGGTTATTTTTCAGCTAAAAAGATCACGTCATTTATCTTCCTTAGTGTTAACATTCAAGCGAATAACAATATTTATCTTGCTAATCCCAACTTCTGAACATAACACTAAGAATAAAAATATATTGATAATTCAAATATGTCCAATATGTGCATAATATACAAATAAAACATGTACATAACATTAATATAAACATATACATAATTCAAATATGTTCAGTCCTTCTCTTTGAACATATTTGAATTATGTTAGTTTGTGAAATCTTGGGAAAGTCATTAAGAAAATACGAGTTCAACTTCAGTATCTCGCTTAATTCAAAGCATCTGCTATTTTCACACTACAGTATTCTAATTAGAAGAAAGACGTTTTAACATAATTAAAGCGACGAAATGCGACCAATTATAAAAGTTCAGTGACACAGAAGAGTCCGTCACAAATTTTCTTTGGTACTAATTGCTTTTGCGCTCCCTGTGAACAAATTCTTGGCTGCAGGCATTGTTAATAAGCCGATGGGAAGAGCTTATTAGCGAAGAAGGGGTAGAAGCTTTTGTGTTTAATTATTCCCAACCGTGGGAAAGTTTTATTCGTGCCTTCTATCGGATGTAAAACTGTCGAAAAAGTTTCTTTGATAAAGAAATGCAAATGAGGATTTATACTTTAAGTTTGAAAAGGCAAAGAGCGCTCAACTAAGCGTTTTATATTGAAGTTTTAAGGTTTGGGTTTTTAGTTAATGACGGTGTGTATTAAGGGATTTGGTGGTAATTTATCAATGGTATATGTCAACTATCATGATTTATGAAGATCATGGTAAATTCACATGTCAGAAACTTTAGCAGAAATAAACCACGCCCATAATGCGTTTCGGCAGTTAAATTTGCATAAACAATCAATACAGAGTACGAACTAAGAGATTTTATTGAAATGCTTGATATAGCGGCTACTAAAAACATGCTACGGAGTTAATGGACCCGAATGAAACATAGGCGTTTGGGACAATACTGTTCTTTGAAATGAAGGCCTTTGAATTCGTCTATCCGGAAGTTCTCTCGTGAAGTTGCGGAGGAAGATGACGGGTACGAGCCCCTCAAAATCAAACGCAGAGACACGCTCGATTCAAGATTAGATAAAGCTTTTCCATTTAGATGCTATGTCTTAACTGAGGTGCAGTCCAAATGTGAAAGAGCTTGAATTTCTTCTGCTCTAGAACAAGCCTTTTTTTAAGAATGGAAGCATAATTATACAAACATGGTTTAAAAATCTGATATTATCATTCAACTATTTAATTAAGACAGTCAAAAAATTGACAGAAAACTAAACGAACGTTCTGCATTAAAGTAATATATGGAATAAGACAATTTTTCTAAAAAAAATTAACTATGCAAATATTCTTTAAAATCATCAATTACGTATGTTGTAAACTATAGATGCATTTCAAGTTATAGTAATTAGATATATAATTGAAAATAAAATAGAAATGTGAATTACTAAGAAGCATGTGAAGGTCAATAAGACTTTCGGAACCTGAACATAAAAATCAACTACTTGTTCGCTGGGTATTGAACCACGGATCTTCTAATTTGCTAACTAGACGTTCTTTGAACGCTTACGTAATGATAGTATGCAGGATGAATGTGGTGATGCCTTACAAGTACCTTTAATGCTTTTAAATATCCTTCAAACTGTTGAGCAACAAACGCATAAAAGAATAAATGGAGTACAACATAGAGCAGGTAGAATTTCACGATATAGAAATCAACATCCAGAGAAATGTAATTGAAGCATTTATTTATTTTATATAATGACAGATTTTATTATGCCATATAGGAGTGATTTTATATCCATAAGCTTGTTATTGATTTACTTGGTTATTTATTTTCAATAGTACGTTTCTCAAACGTCCCGCACCATTTAGATCACTTATAAGTTATTTCATCTGCAGTTCTTTCCTGTACTGTTATAATGTTTATTCTTGAATATGTATCGCCATGTCGTACCTTTTTAAGAGTAACTTTCTCAATTAGTTTAGTTATTACAGTACCTAAAATTGAGAAAACTTAATTTGATCACGACTAGTAGATTATAACTAAAGCAAGAATAAAGAAAATTAAAAAAATGATGTAGACTTCCTTGTATAACCTATTCAATTATGTATATTTTTGTTGCATTTCATTTAAACTTATGTCCTCGAATTTCATTGCAGATATATTTCTCATTCAATTCATTCAGTTCTCACTTCGCGGAAAGCAAAAATACATAGAACCTCAAAACATCATCATTTAAAATAAAATACAGAAAATCCTAACACCAAATGCAGTCAAAACAGTTAAAAAACAATTTTTGCAATTAAAATTAGTGTTTCCACACAGAAACAGGTAATTCGGCTAGCGGGCAGGAAGGCAGACTTTTCGATACACAGAACTGTTTTAGGTTTACTTTTGGTCCTACTAAAAGGGAAAAAGACATTGAAGAGCACCTGAAGTGCTGGTAAGAGCGAGATAAGGTTCGTGCTGAGACCAGCCTAAGAAACTGTATCACAGTAGCTCATCCTATATTATTTCAAATTTAGTTGCTTAGAAAATTATTTAGAACATTCTTCCACTGTAGTCTCTAAATATTCTGATTTGTTATAGTTTATCTGCAGTACTTTAACCAACTGAAACATAAATTTCAGCTATGTCGAACGACTGCGTCTGAGAACTAGTTATCAGTCAACACAAATTAATGATTTATCGTTCTCATGGAATGGTAACATTTGCCAGATAGCTTGTGTAATAAATGCCTTGGTAGCATATAATAACGTATGTAACGGTCATTAAAATTGGAAAGATTCCGTTACTGGCATTTTTAGTGCCTGTGCAGTGAGAAAGAGCTTCTCAGACCAGCTCTAGTTACTTCTTTAATAATGACGAATTTGATTTGTGACTTAGTATTATTTTCAAGTAATAACTATATTTTATGCGCTTTTGTAATTAATTCTTTAATTCAGACTATTTATTCAAAATTTCTTTTGAAAAAACGCGCGATTAAAGTTAAAGCTAGTTTTACTAACTAATCATGGTAAAGTACTTAGTATAGTATTGATAGACAGATAACTTTATGAGATGGATTAGTTATTTATATTACGGCAAAATTCACGAGGGTTGTTTAAAGGAGGGGGATCGTCGTGCAGTAATTTCCAAGAGAACATGTCTCATAATCACATTTCTCATTTAATCATGCAACTATTTGAACCCAAGTCAAACTGACAGTGCTCATTAAATTTACCACTCGCCTTGGCCACTCATGAAAAAATAGAGTACATTTGTGAAGATCAGATTATAATAGAAAAGTTGTTAAACTATCCATTAGTTATTGCAATAAGTTACAAAAATATATTTTCCGGTACATTTGAAGTGAATATTATTTATTCTTGCTATGTTTCAGTATCTGTGTCCTATCATTCTTTCTGAAAATACATTAAAAGAGGTTTTTACTTCTTTGTACGAAGCAAAGGAAGTACTGTAATCGCGAAAAATTTTGGGTATCATATTTTCAACGAAAAATACCCATTTTGACAGCTCTCAAATCCATTGAAAAATTTTTTTGCGTAAGAGACAGAATAAAGGACTGTTTTTTCCGAAACGGTTCGTAAAATGGATTCATAAGCGATATGTTTGCGACAACTGTACGTACATGCATGTATCTCGCGTAACTCAAAAGCGATTAGAAATAACCTTTACAAACAAGCAATTTTCATCATATGTACTTCATCTTCATCTATGAAGTATTAATTTAATAGTTTAGAAGTGATAATTGTAATAAAAGCAAAGATACATATATTTAAATTGTTATTACCAATTTACAGTATTTGTTTTAAGATGTAAGTGAAAATAAAAGCTATTAAGCGGTTATTTTGAATTTTAAGCAATTTGTGTTTAAAAATGTTTAAAAATAACATTATTCGCGAAAATGATGTTCAACAAAGGAGAGATTTCTGACTTTACCAAGATGAACTAGACAGTAGCGACACCATGAACGTTGTGCTGCAATTCAAAGGTGAATGTATTATTAATAAAGAAACTTTTCGACAGCAAATTACTCATTCTTTTAAACGCCCAACAGCGGCCGAGCGGTAAAGTCGCTGAACACTGGTAGTTCCGTCCGAGGTTCGAATCCCGCGAACGGGCTGGCTGCATTTTCGTGGTTTTCCCCATGTGTAACGTGTATACGAGCCAGTTTCCCTTAAAAAAGTCCTCCACGAAGGCATCCCTCTCCTTAGGCAGATAGCCCTAGTGTGCTTTGCCATAATTAAATACACCAACACCATTATTTTAAACAATGTTTAGATGCATATCATAATTCACATACGTGTTCTTTTATTCCACTATCGGGCGAAAATAATGGGGTTATTCGAATGGCTAATGGGGCTATGGGTTACTCGAAAAAAAAAAAAAAAAAACTATGCGAAATGCCACCTACCATCCGAGGAATTTCACATAAAAATTCTGTTTCATGTAACACTCCTGCGAAGTCTGTTTACAATGTGTTAATTTAATTCCGCGCGTTTGGCGGAAACTCACCTACTTGGCGATGTTTGAAAAATTCTTCAAGGCTAAAAATGTTAAAACTGTTTTCGTGCCCGACAGAGCATAAGGCCAAATAAAAATACTCAAAAAATGCCGTTCTCAACCCACGTTTGGTAGCAGTTGTCTCATTGTCTAAATGCCGGCAAGTAAAATGCGCGCCTCAAAATTACGACGTCAAAGAAAGCGTGACAAGACGTCAACGTGCTTGTGGACTCTCATAGTAACTGCGTTGCGTTTCACCCAGATGTTTACTTAATTTCAGAATTCTGGACTCTGTTTTTTCTTCACCCAGCTACCTGTCAATCATCAACAGCTGCGAGCGCAAGCAGCAGTACGGCTCTGTAAATTAGAGTTACGTATCTTTATTAATCAAAATAACTACATTTTTTAAAACGGTTTTAAAACTTGATTTAATAAAATATTATATGGCTAATACATTAACCTATTTTATTAATTCTATTTTTCTCCTGATTGGCTTCTTTCTGAGGAATAGTAATCCACTGGCAGAATCTTATTTGTAATATTTCTTCGTTTGAGAGAAAAAAATGTGGATTGGAAACTGGATTATTTGAATTACAGCACAGTGCACGAGGGCTATTTGGCTAAGGAAAGGAATGCCTACGTGGAGGACATTTTTATGGGAACTGGTTGTGTTTTTATTATACTTGAGGATAACCATGAAAACTCTCTATCAGCAAGTCCGTTCGTGTGGATTTGAACTCGGGTCAAACTATCAGTGTTCGGTAGTCTTACCACTGAGCCGCTGACTGGCCACAATGATATATGTCAGTATTCTTATTATATAAATCTTGAGGTATTTATTTCAAAACATAATGTAACTATCACTGAATTTTTTATTGAAATTTTCATAGATCGGATTGGTTACATGAACTGCTACAACGTATGCGACGGTTACCTGTCTGGGGGAAAGATTGGATGATCATTAAAGGAAATTACCTCATGTTCATATTTCCCTTCCCTTCGGGAAAATAATGAAAACTACTATGCAGCTAGTCAGGTTACCAGAATCTGAACGCCAGTCGAACTACTTCAGAGATTTTTATATTAACAGCTGTTGGTCGCGACAGTTAAATATCCAGGTAAAAAGTACAGAAAATCATTAAACTCGAGAGAAAGTATTTTAGTCAAAGCAACAGAAATTATACAGAAATGGTATAATCAATGCAAAAATTATTGATTAATTGTCAGATAGTTTTGTACACTATTAAATTTAGTAAACTGTAAACGAAGGCTCAAGAATTTTACTGAACAAAACTGGCAAAGTCTTCAAATACTTACTATATGTTTTTAAAATCTGACATAATTGCGGTTTTCTGTGTCATCTCAGTATTGGATTACCCGAAGTAATATTGGTCCCTATTACACATGCTTCAGATAGTTCTTATTTATTTATTTATTATCTAGGAACACCAAAAGGTTGGGATGCCCCGTGCAGGACGTTTTAAAGAACACTGGCTCTTTAAAACGTTACGTATGCAGAAAACCATGAAAACGACCATTAAGCCAGCTAATTCGCCAGGACTCGAATCCGAGACTAAACTACTAGGGTTCAGCGGCTTTTAGTTCTCGGCCGCTGATGGGCACTACTTCGGATAGTTGGAAGTCTAAATTTATAGGGATAGGTAATAATTCATATGCATTTATTCATATTGAACAGTTTTAAATCAATTTTTTATTTTTCGTAGACAATTTGGCGCCTTACTGGAGGCCACTATTTTCCTTATTTCATCTTTGTTCAGAACCTGTGTAAAAGTATTATACAAATCATATGTACTCGGGGGTCCATGTTCATTAGACAAATTATCTGCTTGTCCCAGCTTTGCCCAGGCTTTGTCAATAGTATTCCATAAAGAGTGCACATGAGCCTCTTACCCTTGACTCAACTCATCTATATCTTTTAACACGTTTTTAAAAATTTAAGAACTAAGAACTTAAAGTTATCCTCAGAACCAAACTGAAGATGGAAGTAATAGATATATTATAAAAGTTACAAAGTTTTAAGGGAGCCAAAACATTTGTAAAATAGCCAGTGACAGTCTATGGTTTCACCCTTTGACTACTAACGGGACAAATGTGTCTCACTAAAGGTTTAAAAATTACTGCTGGGTTAAAAAAGTACTTAGAATCTCTTGAATGTTGGGGATCATCTTCTAATAGTTGGAAAGTAAAGACGCCGCCGTGCTCGTTGTGCACAATTGAACATAGAGAAAAGAACAAATATGAGTTGCCCAATGTGTAATGTTGGGTTATGCAAAGAATGCTTTACCCTGTACGGTACGATGTAAAATCTATTTCTTATAATAAAGGTTTCCAGAATAATAGGCGTTCCTATAGTAAGTCAATCGCTGCATGTGGGATATATGAATTCCACCATTAACTACTACTGGGGCATATGTGTCCCAACTTTTGGCTTGAAAAACCATTTGCCAGAAAGATCCTAAATGCTAAATTTACCTTATTTAAGACATATTTTGTTTATTTGAATAGAAAACGGGGTAAAGTTTTTTAAAAATTTGTAGTCAAAGCGTTAAATTACAGTTACATTTGTAAACATGTATGGTAACTGCAAGACTTCCATTGCATTAATTTTTTTTACGGTTTTTTTAAAATTTTCGTTAATATTTTTAAATTCAAGACTTTTATAAATCTTTAAAATTCCTAAGAAAGAACTGATTATTAATTATCATTTGCAAAGTCATGAGAGGTAACTACATCAATAATGCGAGAAAATTACTATGAAATGAAGATACTCAAGTTAAGAACAGGAAAACAAAGAACGCCTTTTTTATAGACGAATTTTGTAATGAAGCTCATGAAAATGTTTACCGCAAAGAAATATTTTAAAATTTTCATATCACAGAGAACAAGCTCTGCAGTCTACACAGAAATCTGCGCCCATATGCCGTTGAATTTTATTTGTGTTAAGGCTTAGATACGTGCACAATAAACATTCCGCATATCATAAAACGGGATCGCCAAATGAGCGATTTTGCGTCAAATGTGGCAACCGCAACCCCGCTTTGCGAGAAAGCTATCTCACCGCAGCTGGGATTTTGCAGCAATATAATATGGTCAGTTCTTTCGAGTTCCATAAGTTTTCTTAGGCTAATGAAATCTCAGCATCTGATTTTCTCGAAAATGTTTAAGAATAGAAGGGAAAATATGACTATTACTCTCGCATATAAAGTGGAAAAATATTAGTACAGAGGATAAATATCAGTGGAAAAGTTGACTGTTAATTGCTTAAAGATGTGTGTGTGTGTATTAAATTATGGCAAAGCACACGAGGGCTATCTGCCTAAGAGGAGGGATGCCTTCGTGGAGGACTTTCTAAGGGAAACTGGCTCGTATACACGTTACACATGGGGAAAACCACGAAAACGCCCATGCAGCCAGCCCGTTCGCGGGGTTCGAACCTCGGATCGAACTACCAGTGTTCAGCGACTTTACCGCTCGGCGCTGGTGGGCTAATTGCTTAAAGAAAACCTGTAGCACTGTTCATTGTTCTTATATACTGGATCATTGGTGGGCTCCGAGGTAAAAAAAAGGGCAAAAACTTAAAATATGAATTTTAAAGAAAAAATTCTATTATTTGGTGGGGATGTGTATATTACGGTCAACGTGAAAAACACGGTTGGTATTAACAACAACCGGCTATTATTAATAATTTTCACGTCTTTGGTGAATGTTGCAAATTATGCATAATAATCACATTTACTGGTAAATATTAATAATTACCAATGAAATTTGATCAATGTGATTAATTAAGACACAATAACACGCCGAAAAAATACTAATTCAGAAGTCAAACAACAAAAATCAGCGTTATATTTACAAAATTTTCACAGGACTAGTTTCGATGGTTTTACCGAACCATTATCCTCAGCTGCAAAACCGGAAATGAACAAGATAGGAAATAAAATTAGATAAGATAAGAAAGCCTGGACAAGAATAAGTAAGTGGCGCCATGTGTTGGTGAAACCAGAACGAAAACATAATTTCTTTAAAGGCCAAAGGCAAATTTGGATTGGAATTAGGATCGTTAACTAGAACAGAAAGATTTTTATGAATGTGAAATGCCTCTAGAAAATCCAGTTCTCCAATGGAAGATGTGTTTTGAATAATTTTGGCAGCAGAAAAATTGAAAGTGTGATTTTCGGAACAACAATGTTGAGCAACAGAAGAATTGATAGTTAAGCATAATAGATTGTGATTAATTAAGCATACTAGATTGGAAGCCAGAACTCTCACGTAATTTTAATATCATGTGATATGAAATGCATGAAATAAAATAGTACATTAACAATTTTATCAGCAATTAAATTTGGCTAAAAATTGCTTTATAATAATGGTTATGGTTATTCATTATTTATTACATCGAATAAATTGCATTACACGCAAACATATTAAAACTCCAAGAAACAATAAACAAATTACATTGCAAGTACAATACTATTACATTTCTCACAAACAAGTATTGCATTACATAAACAACATTATTATAAATTATTTTTAATAAATTACTTATTTTGGCAGGCAGAGCTTCTGTGGCGTATGTGGACATACGCTACAGACAAAAAGTCCTCTGTGGACAGAGACAAAAAAGTTCTCTGTTCACAGAGGACATCAGAGAACTTTTACTTTTTAGATTTACAGTCATTTGGTAGACCCCTTTACCCCAGAAGTCTTATTGGTACATGCTTCTCAGACTTAGATGGCTTGAAATTCCTTGATTGAACTAGAAAACTTTCTTGCAACCAAATAAAATCTTTCCTTTGGTAGAACTGGTTTAAAATGTGATGTTTTGTACCTAGTTTACATTAGTTTTTTTCATTTTCCTCGAAATTATAATAGCTGTAATATTACGGCTATTAGCCTTATCTCTCTCTTCCTATGGTAAATTAAACTTTGAAAGCCATAAAATGTTTTTGCTTGCTTTATGATCTAAATGACCGTTTAGCAAAGCGTCGAGCTACTCAAATATTTTTGGAGACTTAATTGAGTTTAAAAAAAGAGTTCTTGATGTTTTCTTCACAATCTTCGGTTTCAAAATCAACAAAACCTTTTGCTTTTGTAATATCGATCGGCAAGTAGGTTCTTAATGACTTTCAGCAGAGCGACGAGCTACTTGAATATTTTCTGAGACTTAATTAAGTTCAAAAGAAGAGTCTTTTTTATTTTCTTCACTGTATTCCGTTTCAATATCAAGAAAACGTTTTGTTTTTTCTCTTTCCATCATCGGTCTATTCTGTTTCATGATTTTGTTGTTCTTATTCTATTTGCAAAATACTCATATTTCTGTTTTTTATTGCACCTGCAACAGTTACTTCCTCTAAGTCCACACTCGAGTCACAATTTCCACTTTCATATTGTTATTATTCAGTGCACTTATATTCCCAACCTCGGTTGAGATTATTACTGTCCAAACTCGGAGATTGTTATTACACTGATTTCTTAATACAGCAAGATCTCACTTGTAATTCCTCATTAAAATATTGACTGGCAAATATGTTCTTAAACCTACTTCAGCTTTACAGCCAAATATAGTAGCTTCATATGGCCTGCGAGCTATTCCAGAGCGACAAGCTCCTTTTTTAATTCTAAGTTGAAAGAATTTTATTCCTTCTTACCAAGTAGTTCTATTTTTTGTTTCAAATCAATAAATTGGGTAACATTGTATTGGATAACATTCAGTGTCTGGGTTTTCTTTTTCAATTGAATTTGTGAGTGACTGCATCTTGGCTCTCCATATCCCCTGTGATTTGTCCAGTTTTCCTTTGTGATTGACTACGTCTTGGCGTTTTGAGTTCATTTCCCATCCCAGACTCTCCCAATGATTTTATTTCCAAATTATCGACCATTGTCATTTCGCAAGAAGCACGGTACTTCATATCCAATAGATGATAAATAATTTCCTTTTTTCGTTTTGAGAGCTGCTTGAATAAATTTCGTTAAATTGGTTAGCTAAATTAATTACAGAATTTGATCAATCTGACACCTCGAATTTAATTAACTGCTTTTAATTGGTTTAGCAACAAGATATTTTCTTGGAATTGTTTGTTTCTTTTGGCAAAGTTACCAAACATTTAAATATATCACTACAGTTTCGACTGCAATGTTTTCATACTTTGTCTTAACATCTTTCATCATAATATTTCGTCCTCCATGGTCGATTCCAATATGCATCTTATGAATTATTCGAAACATTTTCCTACAAAAAAGTATAACTAATCAGGTGATTTCCGCTTTTAACTAGAACGATGAATTTTTCAATACAACTAATTATTAAAACAGCATACCTTCGCTGCTGTTGATAATCTTTATGGTGACTGCTCAAATGTCTTCTATTTGGTATCTAAACGTTTGAAAATAAAATATACTCTGCTTCGTAAATAACTGATGATTGCTTTTTTATTCCTTTTTTTTTTCAATCAGCGTGTCCAGATGATGATTAAAACGTCATAACTTCTAAATCAACATCCATTGTGCTTACTATACAATAAAATTTTCGAAAATTTCAAAACAGTTATTCGCATATTACTAACTGACAACGAAACCAACATCAAACTGAAATTGCGCAGCACGTAGAACAATCGAAACTGTCGAAGCGAATTATTTGTAATAGTTCCGAAAAAAGGCGAGCGTTTCCGTCTAAGATGAAGAATCGATTGATTTTGCCTACTTGTTGCGAGCAGACAAAAACAAATTCGGGCAATCTAAACAGTTTTTACACGTTTGCCCAACGGTGAAGCGCTGACGCATATGTTATGCGAAATCTTAAGATGAACACGTTGAAAATTATTACATTTACTATTTTATTTTTGTAAATTATTAATAATAACCATTAACGTAATGGCAAATCTCAAGATGAACGCTTCGAAAATCGCTAAATTTACCTTTTATTGTTGGAAGTTATTAATAACAATAGGTTCATGAGATAA
This sequence comes from Stegodyphus dumicola, assembly GCF_044657685.1. Classification (NCBI taxonomy): domain Eukaryota; kingdom Metazoa; phylum Arthropoda; class Arachnida; order Araneae; family Eresidae; genus Stegodyphus; species Stegodyphus dumicola. The sequence goes on from NC_140769.1 coordinate 176,192,941, forward strand.
ATTCTCACAAATTATTCATTTTAACCTGTTTATTTGATTATTGCTAATAATAACCATGTAGACATGACGTAACCATGATGTAGACATGTAGTAGATCATACATTAATCTTTCTTTCACTGGAATAATGTGGACAAAGCATTCGCAGATGATCATATTTATTTCATTCTTTAATATCATTTCGTTGAAACAGAACAAAGAATTCGCTGATTGTTCCTTTATTCTATTTTCTGCTTTCGTTTGGCTGAAAATGGTGAAATAACATTGCCATTTTAGTGAATGATTTTGTTCGAGTAATTAAAACTGAGGCTGAGTGATAAAATGCTTTTTGATAAATAAAAGCTCCATACTTTTAGTGTACTTCAAATTAAATTCTGAAATTCATTAAAAAAACAATTACTGATACTTCAGCTTATTCTACAAAATATAGACTACATCACTTAGGAAACAGGAAATTATTATAATGTTAACGCAGCATGTTTTAAGTTTGAAATATCTTGTGGATAACGAAAAAACAACTCTCTGTGAATCACCAATGAAGCACAAAGAAGCTACCATACAAAAAGGTACTATTGCATGAATAATAACAGGAAATTAGATGTAGTCTACATTGTAAGAATACTAATGTATAAAAAATAATTTAAATCCCAGACATTGTTAAATGTAAAAAGCATGATGAGCCAATTACACATGGAAAGAAACAATTAAGCACGATTTAAAAAGAAACGCATATTTGTCTTGCTAGCAAAACTACTATTTTTTGCAAAACATAAACTTGCTATACAACACATAATAGGAGCATAAAAAAGAATCTTTGAAATAGCAGATATTCTGATGCATATCTTCGGTAATCCATTTCGTGACACATAGCTAGGACATAACTAGAATGTACTGCTATAACAATTCAAAGCAGAAATTCTGCTAACGTAGTACACAAGGACGGCCAGGATTTGGTACCTTTGGGAGTTCCTAAAGAAAAACGTTCAAGAGAAAAAAATTGGCAGATAGCATATATGTTTATCAATAAAAATGTCAAAAGACCAGATCGTCGAAAAGCAAAGTAGGAAGTAAGCTTGTGAATTATTATTCACTTTAATAAAGAAATCTTAAGGTCACGCTAGTCAATTAATAGGTTATATGAAAGCTAGTTTAGTTTATGTCGAAACAACTAAATAAATTGCTAGTTTATGTGAAAACAACTAAATAAATTGCTAGTTTATATGAAAACAACTAAATAAATTGCTTTAAAAGTAATCCATATTTTGATAAGGGAAGATCTGATATCCGTCAAATATTCATATCATTCTTTGATACGGTCTTGAAAATCTTTAAATATCCGGACTGCTGGTATTTGATCTTAATTTAGAATAGCTGGAAAAAATTACGCTAGAAATGGTGCGTTCTCGGAGTTGCTAGATTTCAGGTAAGGCGAGATCCAGAACAGAATAAAGGGTATCGCAACAAAATCGACAGATTTAATATGCCCACTATATTTTTAGAAAATAGAAAATATTGTTACATATTTAAAAGAGGTAAATGTTCAGATTTAAACATGAAGAAGCAGAATAATGTCTGGCATATGTCCTCCACGACTTGCTCTGCACCACGGCACTCGCTCGTAATCACTTTCTGATACATCTTCTTACTGAGGTAACAAAGGACAAACTGAAATTTCTCTTTAAGTTCTTTCTTTGTTACTCTTACTAGGGTTATAAGTTCTGATTTTTTGGGACTTTGCTTTCATTCATAATAGAGGAGTTTTCAACAGACCAGTGGATCGAGAGGGTGGTGATTTAATGTTTACTGTCAAACTTAGGTCCTCAAATTTCTTTATTAGCCTACTCAGCTGTCTAAGATAACGATAAATAGCACATAATGTAAATGAGATTGGACAAGAGATTTCTCTCGTTATGAAAGTCACAGGAATGAAACTGCTGCATAATCGAGTCGGCATCTAAGACCCGCAAGGTTAAGGGTATTTATACAGATTTTACTCCAAACTGGCAACAAAGCAGAAAATCATACTGAAAAAACAGAAATAATTGACGTAACTTATAAATTTAAGATGAATTTCGGTAATATAAAGAAGATTTGAATAATAATCACTAATTCAAAGTAAAACTTATAAAGATTTTAAACTTCAGAAAAAAGACAGAAATGGAAACGACGCATTTATATACTAATTCACCGAGAGTGACTTTTTTTTTTTTTTTTTTTTTGTTATGCCTTTGTGGCTTGGTCTGTCCCCTCATAGCTATATGGCAGGTTTAGCCTGCTAGGTGGGCTGGGGCCAGTGCTTAGAATTAACTAAATAACTGTAATTGGTACCATAATTGAATAACTGTAGCTATATCCGCCTTTTATATGTAACTGTAACCATATATGACTTCCAGTAATTTCGAGGAAAGGAAAGTAGTGGAAATTTCATAGCTGCCGGGGAATCACCGTTAAGACGAGAGATAGCATCAGTTTTCAGTTTTTTGTTTCAGAGTTGACTTCGCAGTACTGCGATATCTCTCTGCGAACTTCGTTGTTTAGATGCGCTTTGCATTGTGTTGTATTTAACTTCCTTAATAGTTTGAAGTGGTAACTATTGATTGTTCTTATATGACAAGATTCGTATGAGTATTTTTAGGAAAAGTTCCAGAACTGGAAAATGTTTATTTTGGGATCACTGTGCATTCAGTTCATTACAAACCCGTACGCACTCAAAAATATGAAGTTACTATTACTTTAGGCATTTACTAATAAAATATGAGAAAGGTATGCACTCACTCAACGGTGCCGAAAGTGTAGTCACCGTATAAACTGCTCCAGTTAAGTCAAAATGCTCCAATTAAATCTTAGAAAATTTAATTACATGCATATGATTATAATATAAAACTTCAACATTAAAATATTTAATATTTTGTTTACTTACAGGATTTTAGGATGTCAGAGTGTGTCAGCATATAAACATAAGAACAATCGCTTAATGTTAGAATGTTTTTCTGCTGAAATTTAGAGTACTCGAAATGCATCAGCAAAGAATTTCAAACATTTAAAGTGTTCTTAAACTTATCCATGTTAGTAAGTACGGCCTAAATTATGGCAAATTAATATTATAGTGATTTTTTTATCAGAGAGCGCCTTGTTTACAGTACATATTCAAGAAAGCGCCCTCGATGCACTTATGTTAATGAAGTTGACTATTATGTTATTAATGAAAAGTAAAATTCCAGAAAAAAAAAAAAAAAAAAAAAGAAAAAACGTGAAAGGTACCACCTAAATAGAACTTTCTTGTATAACTCAGACTTCTTGTACATTTGCTACGTAAAAGGTACCATATAAATAGAACCTTCTTGTATAATATTATCATACATGATAGCTACAAGCATAACATTTTATGTTTATACAACAGCTTATACTCTTAGCGATTTATCCAAAGAGCTATAGTTTTGAGTTCAAGAATTTGTACTTGAAAAGTAATAAATTATAAAATTATAAAAGCACACTAAAGTGATTCTTGAGATCTGATACGACAAAAGCTTTCACCTCCGTTTAAAAACAAAAATCGAGAAAAGTATCACAAGCAGAAATAAAATCGTAAAGGGTTTCAAGTATCTAAACACCAGGAAACAGCTTAAGTACAAGCATGTCTTTATGTACTAAAAGCAATTAAAAAGCGTTTACTGAGAAGTAACTCAAATAGCAGTACATGAATGAGTTTGTTTAGATGGGAGATTTAACGACATGTTAAGTGTGTCAACTGTCACTTACTAATTATGGTGGCCTTGTGGCGTTAGAGAGGCTACAAGCGTCAGAATGCCTTTTGCTGCTTGTTCATTTAATCCAAACCAAGGCTTCTCAACCATCTGATATTCGCGGCGCACATTTAAACGCTTCCCAACATACTAGAAATGTAGCGTGTTTCTCTTCTATTCTAGTCTACTAGAAATTGTTTCATGAAAGTTAATATTTGTATTTTATCACACATAAAAATACATATAATATTAGAGATATTTTAGACATATGTTATATAAATCTTAAATATAAAAGAATAAGTATCACATTTTTTCTGATTACCCAAATATGTAAAATTCAGGTAAATATTCGTAAATCTATTCGTTGATTGTTTAATTTTTTAAAGGGATACAATAATGCACACGAAATCTATCGCCATGAGACAAAAGATGTTTTTGTAGAGGACCTGAAAATGAAAGGTTATAGGGAAAGCACACAATGCAGCCAGTATGATCACTGGGGTTCGAATCTAGGTTAAAAGCGTTGAGTTGTCTTATATTTTGTTCCTAATAAGGAATATAAAATAAGAAATATCAACAGGGAATACAAATAAAGAAACCAGATTGTCTAATTTACAATAAATACGCATTTTCTCTTATTTAAAAGTATAAATACGTATATATTTTTTGTATATGCGGTAATAAATTGTCAACTTTTTATAAATATATAAAGTTAACTAAACTAGTACTAATCTCTATAATCATCTTTCATTAATTTCTTTTAATTAAACTGAAACTAAATAGAATAGTAAAAATAATAAGCAACAAAAATATGAACAAAAGAATTCGTGTCATATTTGATTTTTACTTTAAACATGTAAAATGTAAGGTATGCTTGAAGTAACGTTTCACTATTCTAACGAATTGATTGGTATGTAAAATTAATGTATCTCTAAAATTGCCCTTTTGAAAATCGTACTCATCTCGTAGACGTAGTATAAAAATTTCAAAATAATGTTTTGATAATTTTCTAGTCTTTTTGTTAGAAACAATTTTTACTTAATTTTACCCCCAAGAACAGGGTTTAGGGCAAGTAATCGAAAACCTTGAATCCATTAAGCTCATATATGTGAAGATTCTACGTATGGAAACCATTTCATTTTACTGCAAAGCACCTTACTAAATTAAATGACAGTCAAATGGAAGAAAATAGGAAATAAGAGGAGGAATGATTTCTTTAGAAGGCAAAAACTAAATTCTCGTCTTAAAGTAAAGTAAAATTTCAGTAATTATATTCTCGACGAAAAAATCGTGAGTTATTGCACATTTTGTGAAAATTTCGATGGCAAGTGTAATTCATAATGTATGGTGTGTGTATTTGGAGTATTTAATTATGGCAAAGCACACGAGGGCTATCTGCCTAAGGAGAAGGATGCCTTCGTGAAGGACTTTCTGAGGGAAACTGGCTCGTATACACGTTACACATGGGGAAAACCACGAAAACGCCCATGCAGCCAGCCCGTTCGTGGGATTCGAAACCTCGGACCGAACTACCAGTGTTCACCGACTTTACCACTCGGCCGCTGGTCCATAATGTATGGAGAAATCGCCGTGTAATGAGTGAATTTCTGTCTGTGCTGCCTAATGCTTACGTTAAACAGTGATTTCAGAAGCTTAATATTTTAGCTTAATGTTCATTGATGTTTTATCCACTTCATACATTTCTATCCGTATGTGTTATTGCTGAAAACAAAGTCATGTTTTCTCAGTTTTACAATTTCAAAAGAGTTTTATTATTATTTATTACAGAAAATAGCCACCTCTTTGTTTCTGAATCAGATTTTGCTTTTTAAGTATATTAGATGTTCCTGAATAACTTTGACGCCGACTAGTCTCCAGACCTTCCCGGTCTTCAATTTAGAAGCAAAGCACTGCAATCTGTTTTCTCCCCGTCAGGTACTTATCTTTTACGGAGAATTTTTTTTACGGGCGCCTCACAGGTCAGGCCCTAATGGGACTCCTGTAACATGACCAGAGCCACATTTAGACTTGATAAGGGCCTAAGCTATTTGAGATATGGGACCCTTCGTAAGTCTGTTATAATATATTTTAATAATATTTATAATATATTTTAATTTTTTTGGGGCCCCAAAGCTATAGCTTGTGTAGCTTATATGTAAATCCGGCCCTGAACATGACGCAATGATAGCTCTTTCAAAAGGAAATTATATCAATCATATGGAAAATTAATTCCAACGATATTAAAATTGTATTTATTTAAAATCTGGAACTCCCACGTTTACTTCCTTGAATCTAAAACAAGACAATATACCAAAAATTTGTCCAATGTCAATTTTCAACAAGAGAATATGAGTATTTAAAAAGCTGCTAGGCATACATTTTTACCTTGGCCTTGCAAAATTTGTGACTTTGGCTAACAATTTAGCTTGGATTTGCAGAACAGGTGTTTGCTAAAATCCAAAAATCGGAATTGTCTATCAGTTTGACAAAAATATAAAATTAAATGTAGTTAGCTAAGATATAAATTTGAAGAAGTTTTTCATGATGATGTATTAATATTGTTGTTTTTAGTGTATGTGGGCGGAATTTGTACGTAATACAATGCTTTTTTTACCAAAGTATTTATATTCTTTTCTAGTGGAAGAGATTACCTCGCTTATATAAAGCTTAATGCAAAATCTGTACAATTCCTAGCTAAGATTATCAGCTCTAATCATACATGAAAAGTCAGAGCAGACACTTTTCAAAGCAGGAAATATGATAAGTCAACTGCGCTCTTGCCTGGCTTCTAACCATGGAGTTTTCCATTCCTAGTTGGATGTATCCACAACAGTACGCACGAGAGGCAAACGGTAAATACAACTTAAATAGAAACGGAGGATCCAGTCGATCCAATCAGTGTCAGTGACAGTTTATCATTAACCATATTTTATTTCTGACATCATTATTCAAGCCGTAGGCATGAAATATAAAAGTCAATTGTGGTTTTGCTGGGATTCAAGCCCCGGATGTTTCAGTTACTCAAGACGGAACGCATTAGAGAATATAACAATTAATTACAAAATATTATTTTCATATATTTAAACAGTTTGTAAATTGTGTATTTGTAATCGGTCAGCTATGGGCAACAAAAGCTAGAAGCAGAACTTTAGTATAAATTAAAATGTAGACATAAAGATCCTCAATTTCTTTAGAACCACATAATGACATAACTAATTAAACAATACAAATTAAAATCAATCTTTAACTCATTTCCAATCATCACAGCGCTGCATGTACAAAGTTATATGAGCTTAGGTAAAAGATTATCACAAGAATTATCTGGTGAAATATGAAAAATGTAGCTTCCGAATAGCGGTTACAAATATGAAGGTAGAACTAACTGGAATTGGATATTTGCTCAAAATTGTGGGAAGGATTTTACAATGAAATGGAAAAAATGCAAAACAGTCAACTTGTGTGGGAACTTCAAATTCCAGCGTTTAGAAACCCTGTCACTCCATAAATTTTCCCCATTTGCCGAGTGAAAGACTTAACGTGAAATTTATAGCGAAGTAAAGTACGCTGTCTGTTTGTATTGGAAAGAAACGGAAAAGCGTCGCTGACAAGCACCGTTATTCACCAATTTAAATATACGATAACAATTAAAATCCATACACTGTGCCAAAATGCAGTTGGGATTGATAGAAACCAACAAGGAAGCGTTTCGTTTTTTTAAAAAAAATAGAGTATTTTGATGTTTATCCCTTTGAAATTTTATACTTGAAAAATAAAATGTTTTGCAGCGAAACTGAGTTTCCGACTCGACAGAGTAGTTTGTAAATATTTTTGTTCTCCAGTAATTCGGATATTTATCTTCTTGGCAACACTTAGTAGTTTAACGATCGTATTTTGTTATTTAGCAATTATTTACAAGCAGATCGTGGGTGATTATTTTGGCCTTTGTTACCCATTTTGAATGAAATAGCTTCAGAATCCAAAACAAATTAAAGGATTTGAAGCTCTGATTAATGTCACAGATCCTAAAATCTGACAACTTTTATCCTCCTTGAAATATGAATACATTTTTTTTTCGCTGAGCACCTACAATATATCTTCTGTAGTAATATATAAATAAGCCCTCAGTTAAATTTGCTTAAAGTTGTGAACTTATTTATGCATTACTATATCATGTGTGCTATGTCTTTTATTATGTGTACTACAGGCATTACTGCATCTTATTTATACACTACTATATCTTGTGAAGATAAAATTTTAGAAACAGGAGCAGTATTTTCACGTAGTATGAAAATCTACTTTTTAGTAACAAAATTTAATGTAATTTTAATAAAACTGAACGACTATAAGTTTTCCCAAAGAGTAAAATAGATTAAAAAATAAAAGATTAAATAGACTAAAATTGATAAATGTTAGTAATGAAACGTGGTATCTTTTAGCATTAATTTAAACCGCAAATGATGTCAGTATTCCAATGTTTTGACAAACTTTTAATTTTTAAATATGGAAACTCCTCCGCTGAAAAATATGCAAATACCCAACTGTTAGAATTCTAAGGATGTTTTAAAATTGTTTCTTTATGGAGAAAAGTTTGGTCATAAGAGTATGTGTTTGTTTATTCAGTGATATTAAAAGACGGAGAAGGTATTTGCCTAGGCAGCCCTCTTGCAGCTAGCCATTTCGTCGGTATTAGAACACGAATCGATGTACTAGTGTTCAAAGGCCTTATACTCTCTACTACTGATGGGCTGTGGATCGAAAGAGATTATAGTTTTGATGATTGTCGTATATTTTGCATGGTACGTTTGCAGATACATTTTGCAGGAGATCCGACTGTCATTGTCTTGGATATAGTTTAAAATCCCTGAAAAAACGTGGACGTTTGTAAGTATACAATGTCTTTGCAGCATTGGAGCACTTAAATACTGTTAGGCTGAACATTCTCTGAAAAGGTTGATGTAGAGAAAGGTAGGTTAAAGATGCTCGGAGCCATTCTCTCAAAAGAATTCTCCGTCAAAACTGGGATACAGCTTGGCAAACTCGTACATTCACATATAAGTTGCCCAAGATCTAAGGTAACCGCAGGAGCAACCCTTGCTTTTCGGCCATTATAAACACGTAGAACTGATCTGGTTGTAGGTTTAGATCACTAGTAAGAAACAACAGTAAAGGTTTGATAAATTTAAGCGCATAAGAGTATTTGGCAATTCAAATTCAAAATTTGTGATGGCTAAATTTTAATGCGCTTACTACTTTATATTTAAATAAGATATATATACTTAGAAATCATCAAAATCAGTTTTCTTTCCTTACTATCCATTTCTTTAAATCAATAGTAAAAATCTAATAAAACGCAGAATTTAAAACAAATGCTACAAAGTAATTTTTCTGGGAACCCAGTCGAAGTATTGAAATAAAAAGTCCAGCCCATGAAAATTCCAAACACGTTTTGAGTTATTCATGAATGTTTTTCATGTCGTCAACAAGAAATGTATTTTCAGACTAAATTAAAAAGTGGGTGTACGAAACAACTCTTCCTACATGTCCATGCGTTAGAAGTTCATTGACAGTTAAAAGTACAGCAGTCCTCAATTTTGGCAACTGTTAAATTCTGTTCTCTCTTGTTTTTAAAGTCAGTTACCACTTAAAGATGACTCATAATATGCCAAGTTTTTCGTGGAAAACAAAAAATAATATACTTCTGGTTAAGTGGCCGCTTCTTTTAAGGCAACAGTTCTGCATTCGTTAGATTACTAAACTTCTCCACAATTTTGTACATCCGAATTATCTTCTTACTTGGCATTAGAATTATGGACTGAAATTACAAATCATTCTTTATGCAAGTATTATTCAATGAGAGCAAATATTGCAAAAGTAGGAGTCTTTACTTTCTCCATACATCGCCAAAACTCATGCCTACTTAATTCATTATGTAATCTGCTTCAAAACCTTATGTTGGTCCAGAACCCGTTTCTACTCAGAAAGGCCGTAATTTGCTATACCTACGCGCTATCGTAACTACGTGTTAATTTTTTTTCTTTATTATTTGTATCTCTAAACAACATGTTTTGTTTTGAAGTTACCATAATGTTTTCCCACATAACATTTAATTATTGTAAGTTTTGGCCAGTAGTTTCCATTTGAGGTAGCTTTCTCCAAGCGCAGTTGTTAAGACTGATTAATGCTGATAATTATCTTTCGGTTCCGATTCTAGCTATCACAAGATAAAAAGTTTTCTTTATTCGGAAAAGTCGTGTTACAGAAAAACATTTGAAGAACTTTATTATCATAAAACCCAAAAGTATTATGCGAAAAAAGTTAAGAAAACATCTGGTCAAATATAATACATAAATGTTCAAGTTTGAACACAAGCAGATAAATACGTATGCACGGCAAAACGGCATTTAAATAAAAAAAACTCTAAAAGAATTATATGTTTTATATCTAATTAAAGTATCTGAATTCTGAATTTCGCTTCATTATCTTTAACAAGATCTTAAGCTAAATTTAAACAGAAATAAATAAAAAGCAAAAAAGAAATGTTTTGATTTGAATAAAAGCTGAAAATTAAGTTCTTTCAATTGAAAGTAGTTTACGCTCTTTAAAATTACTTGTCAAATTATTTTATGGAATTTAAGAAAGATCAGTGGGAGTTTTTAGCAAAAATACATAAACAAAATTAATTTAAAGCTTCATAAAACATTTAACACAGCTCTAAGTGTAATTACAGTAACGCAAATTTTGTTAACGCCTTTTTTTATATTCATAATTTGGGGATTTTGTAGATATGCCACGCGCACCTCAGTGGCAGAAGTGGGAAGAAGTGTGAATTCTCAGTGGCAGAAGTCACTGAAGACTGGTAGTTCGGAGCAGGGTTTAAATCCCGGCGAAAGGGCTGGCTGCATGGGCATTTTCTTGGTTTTCTCTATGTGCAACGTGTATACGAGTTATTTCCCCTTAGAAAGTTCTTCAGAAAGGCATTCCTTTCCTTAAGCAGACAGCCTTCGAGAACTTTGCCTTAATTAAAATAAACCAAATGAAATCAACGAGATATTCCACTGGATCACCTGGGTTTTATCACCTGTATATTTCTTATAGCCGCTTTAAATCAGTTAACCGAAATATATATGTCAGTATGCTGATATGCAAAAGTCAAATAACAAAGTTCTCATTTACAGTTCTGCCGTGCAGTGTACCCCAAATGGTACAAATATGAGGCTGAAAAAGAGGGACAGAGAAACATAAAATTTTTACAGCTTTACAAAAACTAATAATAGATTCCTGACTACCGTGATATAGATAAATCATACTCAGAAATCTAACGAAAATAGGATTTTTAAGATGGAGTGCGAATACTTTGAATAACAGCATTTCTGTACGTCATTTTCATACTTCGAATGAAGTTTCTGGTTACCGCGGATATGGAATATTACAAACAGCTTCAGGTATGTTCAGTGGGATTTAAATGAAAGGAATGATCAGGTCAGTCTGTTCTAGGTATCAGGAAAAATTAAATTCCTGTATAGTTTGAATATATCTATAAATTTTTCCCGTTTGAGTAAATGGAGGAATTAACATGAGCCGTATTTTTAAGTCATCATTAACTTCCGTGTTCCAGCTTACTAACTTCTGTGTGTTTCGCCCACCAGTTGGCAAATGGATAAAGCTTCAGTACACCAGTAGGTCGAACCTCGGCGATTGGGTTGGCTGTATGAAAGTCTTCCCGGTTTTACCCCATATGTAATGTAAATATTGATACCAATATATTATCAGAACGCTAGTCTATGGCTCAACTGGGCTGTTACTGGCTCGGTAAAGTAATGCCTGAATGGCCTGTGACATTGATAATCAATATAAGGTGTCCGCCGATAACATCGCGGCAAAAACATCGCGGACGAAAACGTCGCGGAGAAAACAACGCAAGGCGAAAACGTCGTGCTACAAAACATCGTGGGAGAAAACATCGCAAAAAGAAAACATCGCAGTTCTAAAACATCGTGCTACAAAACATCGTCGTCGAAAATAAAGCGGTTCAAAAACTTCGCAGTTTAAAAACATCGTCATCGAAAGTATCGTGGTAAAAAATAAAGTATCTACAAATCATCGCATGACGATAACTTCGCAGACATGCTTTTTTTCAGGTTTTAATTATTGTAAATGGATATTCCCATAATGATTTGTGAGCGCAGTATGTAAAGGAGGATAATTTTTATTTTCACATATTTCATTAACTAATAAATGTTTGCTGAAAAAGTAAGAAGGAAACTTAAGCATAAAAAATTAAATACAAATTATAGATTATACTTTTCATGAAAAATTACCAGTAAAAACTTTATAAAAATGATTTATTAATGGCCTTTGTTAGTTAACTATGTCGGTTTAAAATTCTATTAAGTGCTATAAGTTGCATTAATTTTCTATGCTTAAGTTTCATTCTTATTTTCTCAGCAAAAATTTATTAGTTAATAAAAAGTATGAAAGTAAAAATTATCCTTTTTCCATCTTGCGATCACAAATCAATATGGGAATATCCATTTACAGTTACTAAAGCCTGAAAGAAGCATGTCTGCGATGTTATCGTCATGCGATGATTTGTAGATACTTTATTTTTTACCACGATATTTTCGACGACGATGTTTTTAAACTGCGAAGTTTTTGAACCGCTTTATTTTCGACGACGATGTTTTGTACCACGATGTTTTAGAACTGCGATGTTTTGTAGCACGACGTTTTTGCCTTGCATTGTTTTCTCCGCGACGTTTTCGTCCGCGATGTTTTCGGCTGTAACCCAATATAATAAGTGTTCTCAAGAAAGAAATAGAGGCATTTATCTTGATATTGAGAGGACTTTAAGATAATTCCAGATGTAGAACTTTAGTTATGCCAGGATCAAAGGAAATAATGCCAACATACCAGTGACAGATAGAGCCTAAGAGTATGAAGAAGTATGGTCAACATCAGATAAACAGCAAAATACATTATTCCATATAACAGTTCTAATAATACTAATATTATAACACAATACAGTAATTAAATACATTTGCAAGGAACACTGGAGTAGGTCCAGACAAAATACTATATATAATATAATACTAGGAACAACAAGAAGACTTACATACAAACAAGCATATCAACAGAAATTAATCAAAAAATGGAGCAGAAATATTTACAGATATGATATGTACAAATAATAAGGAGACGAAGTTATGATTTCCTTGGAAGGCAAAACTTTGATCAGCAGATGTGCAGTGAATGGCCTAATGAGTCTGTCATCTTCCCGTACCTCATAATTAATTACTGAAGAATAATTGACAGCTTTCTATTCAGTGCCTTAGTAAAGAAATTGTCGTTGCTATTTCAGAGGGGTTCTCTAATTTATCTGGGATTTTTAGATCTCTATTGCAGCATCGAATTTCTGATAAAAGTACAAGCATTAATGATAATGCGAAGCACCTGTTTAGGGTGATTTAAAGTTTTTTAACATCTGCTAACGGGATTACTACCCATGCTGAGACGTAGTGGTGAATTGACCTAATATTCGTAATATAAATAGTTCGTTTGCTAAGGTTCAGATTTGACCTAAAATCCAAATTTGACCTGTAAGATCCAGATTTGACCTAAGGTCCAGATTTGACCTGTAACCATACAAGGGTAGGAGCTGATGTATTACCCCGTTGGCCCTACTGATTGCATACTTGATGCGTTGGTCCCAGTTTAGATTGTGATTAAGAATAACCCTCAGATACTTGGCTTTGGTTAGTCTCGGAACTTTCTCTTTCAACAGAGATTTTCTGTATTCTATGTATTTTCTGTATTGGTCTTGTGCCGTCTTATTACAAGCAGCTAAGATTTGATTCCGTTGATGATTGTCCTCCCTTTTCGGCACCGATCTTCAATTTCGTGAATTTTGGCCAGCAAAATTAAATGCATGGTTTAATGACAACAATTTACCGCAATTGCGGTATCATTGACATAACAGGCCAAGAACTGACTGCATTAATTTCTCGGTTTAAGAAAATGAGCTTGGTAAGAAGAATTGTAAGAACTGGAGGTTCCCTTCAAGCCCACCTGAACACGAGTGTCCGTATAGCTCAAAAGAAGAGGCCCCCGTCTTTCCACAAACGAGGGCAGCCAGCAACCCAGCCGCCCCCAAACAATAAGTATAAAAACTAAATTAAAAATAAGGAAGCAGATCTAACACAAAATTACAAACAAAAGCCACAAACACAAAATTACAACATAGAATACCACTGATATCTAAAAACCCATATAAATACAGAATTCAATTTTAACAGAAGATTCCTACAAGCCCCCTATTTTCGTTAAAAAACTTCATTAGAGCTATAGTACATGATTTAAAAACTTTACAATTGTTGTGTAGAGAATTTGTCTGATAGCGGTATAAAAACTAGGTGAATGATTTTCTGATTTATGGAAATTTTAATTTTATTTGATTCTGAATTATTTATTTTAAGGCTTTAATTTTGGGGAAAAACAGATGCTTCTGGGAATATTATTTAGTTTAAAAGAATATTATTTATTTTCTTTTATTTTCAAATTTTGTACAAGCTTTGATTCATTGTGAAAAGAAACAGGGAAAGGGAAGCAATTTTTTGCCAAGTCATGATTTCGCGCGCTTTGTCCTTTAGAATGTTCTAGAAGGATTTTCATTGTATAGTTGACCTTAAGAGAGGAAATACGTGACAAAAAGGTCAAAGGTTGCTACTTGTCTTTGAATGTAAGTCATTCAGGTTTTTGGCGATTGAGGGTCCGGTTGTTGGCTAAGTGAAGAAGGGCGCGCATGCGCGATCACCCTTATTTCCGCATTCAGGGGTTGAAAACGCAAATTTTGCCATTATTAAGGGGGCGATAATTGAAGCCATAATGGGAGCCCGCGTTTGTGAAGGAGACGAAGGAATTCGAGTTGGAATCACTTACTTACTGACTGGCGTGTGGAACTTACTTTGGACGTTACTCGTGAAGCTTGCTCTTGGGATGAGCAAGAACAGGCGAGCCGTAATTGCCTAGAAAAACGTTTCTGGCCGGAAGCTGCAAACATGTTCCCTTGCCGCGTTCTGGTAAAAAGGCGAAATTTGAACCAGTTACCTGCGTGTTGACTTAAGACTTTCAAGACCAAGCGGATAGCTGTGCTGGGCAGCAGTGCTCCTGTTTCTGTTTTACAGAGGTAAAAATAACGTCGTCATTATGAAAACCAGTTACCTGCGTGTTGACTTAAGACTTTCAAGACCAAGCGGATAGCCGTGTTGGGCAGCAATGCTCCTGTTTCTGTTTTACAGACTTAAAAATAGCTTCGTCATTATGAAAACCAGTTACCTGCGTGTGTGTTTTCGCAAATAGTGCTAGGACAGGACGATGTCTTCTGAAACTTCCATTTTGTGACCGTAAAGATGAGCCCCGCCGACGTCAACGCTTATTACGATACGAGTCCGCCACTTCAAGATGTCCACACAAGATATGTTTTTTTTTTTTTTTTTTTTTTTTTTTTTTTTTTTGTGTGTGTGTGTGTTTGAACTTTAAGTAAGTTTTTCAAAAACTTCCTTATAATGTAAAAACAACGTCAAATCTTAAATTAATTCTCAGGCTTTAAATTGTTTCCCTTTCCCCTTTTAAATTACCAAGACAAACCTTAAAGTTTTTATATGAATTTAAATGAAAAAAAAAAAAAGGTAAATGACAAATTGAAGAATTCCCCTTAGACTCTCTGATGAGGATAAGATTTTATTTTTTGTGATGAAATTGAATAAACTGATATTTAATCTGGAAACCTATTACAGTATGTTTTCTTTATATATTTAATATGTTTTTCCTATATATCTTGTATATGTTTTTCTTATGTTTTCGATCCTCTCACGGCGCGGTCCCGGGATGCATTTTTTCACAACGCAAAATGCTTTACCGTTTCACTATACGATCACTAAAAGTTTGGTAATTAGCAAATTCTTAAGAGTTTAGTTTCCTCCCTAAGAGGAAGTAGAAACCTTTCACGGCAAGTAGTTTCTTATTTAACATGAAACATATATGAATTTCTTATTTAACAATGGTACCATGAAGAAAAAATATTTAACACAATTACATTAAAATCAGTAATGTTAAAAATCTAACTAATAGGGGGTGTTAAACCATAATCAACCACAAAATGGTTCACCTGGTAATGGTGATCCATTTTGTGGTTAAAACATCACCATCAACCTGACAACCATAAACATCATCATCAACCCATAACAACCATAAACATCACCATCAACCTGACCATAAAACATCACCATCAACCTGACAACTATTACATAGTTTATTTTCCTGCAGATTAAATCGGTTGAAATAGAACAGAAACCTAGCATGTTCAATTAAAACCTTATTAACGTGAATATTGTTCATACATTTCATCTTATTCGATATTCTTATTAGTTCCACAAGTTATTCAAATTATTCCACAAATTCGTTTTTATGTGAAGAGAACCACTATGTTTTAATTGTTTCATAAACCTTTTGTTTTAGGTGAAGAGAACTATTTGTTTACGTAAAACTCTCATTCTTCTAATAGCAATTTTCTTCGAACCCAGGGATAAATAGAAGGGCTAGCTCATTTCTTTGTTCGACTCCTCGCCGACGCGAGCTTAATGGGGGGACGTAAGAGGCAATAATCTGACGTCACTGTGATGCCACCTGTCCTGATTTCCCGCGTTTAAAACAGTAATTTCATTGAGCTGCGAGACGATTTTCTAGCGGTTACATATCCCAAATTAATTTTAATAATATATATATCTGTTTACTAATAATGTATATATTTAAAATAATTTATATATATGTAATTTTAGTCAGTTTTTATTTTAAATTCTATATTGTAAAGTATCGTTTACGTAATATGGCTTTTTGCGCTGCAGTAACGTGCCGTAGCACTTACAGAAGTATGAAAGGAGGAGATATTTTATTTCATGGGACCAAAGGATCCAAATGAGAGTTTGCTTTTGACGAAAGAATGGATCCACAAATGTCAAAGAGGAGATTCTATTAATGTGAAGAGCGGAAAAATCTGCAGCGAACATTTTCTATGCAGTGTTTATGAAGATATGAAAAATCGCTTGTTTGGATAGCCACAAAAAGAAAGTGTTGAAATGGAATGCTGTGCCGAAAGTAAATTATGCTAACTGAGAGAATTTTTATACTGCTTCTAAGATAACTATAATAGCAGCTATTTAAATTTACTCAAAAAACAACTTTACGTTGACATAGGTTTAAACATATATGACATATATGGCAACATTTCTGCTAACCTACGTTTGATTTTTTGCCTAACTGTAAATTTTACATTGTTATAATTCTCTTCCGATTCAATATAATAGATATTTTTTAAATAATTTTGTAATTTATACTTATATCTATATTACAATTAAATAAATGTATATAAGATTGTTACCTTAATTTTGACGAAATAGCTTTATTCAGAGTACCTAAAACAGTTATTTAATTTTTCAAAAGTGTGAGTAAAGGAAGCAGGTCTTTTTATGCCAATTACTTTGATGTTTTATTCTATTATATTTTATCTAGAATGCTAATCTAGCACAAAATCTAATCAATAATTAGTTACAAAGGATACAATAAAAATAACTTTAACAAGTACTTAACAAAATTAGTTTGTTAAATACTTGTTATTCTTGTTGGTACTACTTTGGTACTATTCATAATACCGAAGATATTATCGATTCGTTTGCTTTTGACGAAAGAATGGATACACAAATGTCAAAGAGAAGATTCTATTAATGTGAAGAGCGGAAAAATCTGCAGCGAACATTTTCTATGCAGTGTTTATGAAGATATGAAAAATCGTTTGTTTGGATAGACACAAAAAGAAACTGTTGAAATGGAATGCTGTGCCGAAAGTAAATTATGATGACAATAATAAATCAAATTTTAATGATTTTGAAATAAAACTCACAAATGAAAATGTAGATCATCCTGAATGTTTAAGGATAAACAAGAATTCATTGATAATTTGAAGAACAAAATAATATCCTTAGAAAATTGTATTAAATTGTATTAAAGAATTAAAAAATAGAGAAAAGAAAAATTTTAGAATGTTTGTTCAGCGACAAAGAAGGTGGACGACATCTAGACAGAAATTGGTGTCAGAAATTAAAATCTCAAATAGCGAAATTTGGGAGGGGGGAGCACAAATCGGAGAATTTGGAAAAATGTCTAAAGCCTATTTTTATAAAGACGCAGATTAATGCATTACTGAATAAGAAGAAAAAAATCAGGTGGACTAGTGAAAATATTTCACGTTGCATCGTCATAGGAGCTCTGTCATCTTAAAGCTATGATTTTTGGAAAGAAAAAAAATTAAGAAAAAAATTGGAATATCTTTACCTAGCATTATCAAATTAAAGAAATGGTGTTTATTTTATTTTTTAGTGTTTTCTAAATTTTAGTGTAGTCCAAGAATTCAAAGTAATGTTCTTACTCTAAAGAAGGAAAGAGGCGAATATTTGTATTCTGTAGAAAAATATGCGTTCTCAGTTTCGACGAAATGCATATAGATTGAAAACTCTGCTATGACTCTAAACTGGACTAAGTTGGTTCTTTTCAAAATGTGCAGTTTGTTTTAATCAGATGTCTCATTTCGTGCTCTGCCTCAAATTACTGAGAAACCGCGTTTTAGATAAAGGATTTGTTTTCGAAGATGTAACTGTTTTAAATTTTGATATTATTAAAGAGATTTTAAATAGAGATTAAGAAGAAATCAAATTGTGTCACAAACTAAAATCAAATTATTTAATGGTCAAAGGAAACGAGAGACAAAAAGTCGCTCCAGAGAAAACATTATTTTCAAAAAGTACGGCAAAAGGTATACTCTACCCCACAGGAAATAAGAAAGCATCTGACTTCTATGAGTTAATCGATAATATCTTCGGTATTATGAATAGTACCAAAGTAGTACCAACAAGAATAACAAGTATTTAACAAACTAATTTTGTTAAGTACTTGTTAAAGTTATTTTTATTGTATCCTTTGTAACTAATTATTGATTAGATTTTGTGCTAGATTAGCATTCTAGATAAAATATAATAGAATAAAACATCAAAGTAATTGGCATAAAAAAACCTGCTTCCTTTACTCACACTTTTGAAAAATTAAATAACTGTTTTAGGTACTCTGAATAAAGCTATTTCGTCGAAATTAAGGTAACAATCTTATATACATTTATTTAATTGTAATATAGATATAAGTATAAATTACAAAATTATTTAAAAATATCTATTATATTGAATCGGAAGATAATTATAACAATGTAAAATTTACAATTAGGCAAAAAATCAGACGTAGGTTAGCAGAAATGTTGCCATATATGTACGGTGACCAGACGTCCTTTATTTCAGAGGACAGTCCTTTATTTGAAGGCTCTGTCCTCTAACTTTATTTATTTCCTGAAATAAGCATATTGTCCTTTATTTTGAGAAATCGTCGCAAAATAAAATTTCTCAAATTGGTTTTCTGCAACTCTAGATCGTAATATGTAAATATAAACCTATATTTACATATTACATTATTTAAAACTCGTTGAACATATTAATGTCTCATTCTATTGTTTTAATAAACCTTTTGAATTACTAACTTTTTTGGAGTTTTTTTTTATCAGGAGGCGTCCATAAATGATCGCAATATTTGGGATAATTTTGACCCTGCCCACCCCCAATCCCCATGTCACAATTTGTCACACCTTGGAAGACCCCAAATTAACATTTGTGACGTCACACGAACGCACAAACCCCCACCCCTAACACAAAATTATTGAGCACGAATTTAAATTACCATAACCCCCCCCCTCATGTCACGTTACAAGTGTCCTTTATTTTCTCCGAAAAAATATGTTCACCGTACATATATGTCATATATATTTAAACCTATGTCAATGTAAAGTTGTTTTTTGAGTAAATTTAAATAGCTGCTATTATAGTTATCTTAGAAGCAGTATAAAAATTCTCTCAGTTAGCATGCAAATAAAGAAATGATTAGAAATAAACGTGCATTAAATAAAAAAACCTGCAAATAAAAATAAAAAACCACGGAACTTTATGTTAAAAGAGTAGCACATTTTATCTATTATTTTAAAATTGAGTAAGCATTATTAAATTTTTTAATGGTTCAGTCTAAAATGCATAAAGCAGTAACATTGTCTCTTCGAAATTATAGCTATCTTTCACACACAGCTCATTTTAAACGCTGGTTCAAAAACGCTAATTTTCAAGCTGTGAATTATATTGGCGCGCTCAGTGTCATCATGGCTACGTCATCACTTCAGGGGGAAAATCTCTATGAGCTCTAGCACTTCTCTTCTAAGTCCTGTTCGAACCTCTTACTTCAATATCAATTGCACTGACATTTGAGATCACCTGCCTGGCCAGGATGTCGTCTCCGTCATTACCAACAAACCCAATGAGCTTTAACCCAATGTAGCTTAATATTTAAATATAAACTCAAAGTTTCTAAATGACTCTTACACCCAAACAATTTCGTTTGACGCATGGAAAAGTGACATACAATCAGTGTAAATATTTACAGACGTGGAGCATAAACAAGGTATTTTTAATCCTTAATAAGGTTTGTTTGAACGCTTCACTTTCTGCTTGGAAAACTGAATTATATAAGTTCAACCTAAACATTCTACAGTCCACCTCAGCTCCATAGTAATAAATAACAAAGGCAGCTCCTACGCTCCGCCCTACCTCAGAACTATCTGTATATATAGACTCAGTGAGATTTTAGATTGAATGGCAGCCCATATTTTCTTCGCTGTGTTTGGTCGGTTGTATTAGCCAACATAAAGTTCAGTGGTTAGAAAGGAAAATTTTGGTGTGACTTTTGTAGGGAATTTGGGAGGGTATGTCTCTATTAACAAGATAAAGTGTGAGTATTTCTACAATTTTTAGAACTTAGCATTGGAGGGGGAATACAGTAATTCATGAGGGTGAGAAAGTGAATTGTTTTTTCCAAGTTTTCTTGTAGTTTGCCTTCTGAGTTTTGCATCATTTTCTATGTGCAGGAAAGGTAATTGACGAAAACGCTTAAAAAGACCAAAGTTTTGTGTCTTTGGATCAACAGTATTATTGGAACAGTACTTTGGATTACTTTTATCAAAGTCAAAACCAAGTCTATTGGAAGGATGTATTAAATGAATATTAAATTTTTCTAAAACATTCTTTGTAACCAAATAATCTTCATGTATTTTCAATTCCATTCGTCCAGTTCTAAATAAAAATTTCTCGTAATAAAATTCGCATAAAATCGAGAGAAGCGGTAGCCCAAACAACACAAAGATGGCCTCGGTAGGCAACGTTCTAAAACATCGGGGTGAAGCTAAACCCCGAGCTCTTTGAATACTGTCTAACTTCATCTGTAACCTAACCAGTTCCCCTGTCCCGGATGCCCAAGCTCCATTTCCATACATGATGATTGTCAGTACAACATTTAAGTAAATCTTTCTTAGAATGGAGGATTTTCAAGGCTAAAATCACAGCTGAAAAATTTCTTCTATAATTTAATAAAATCAAATCAGTTCGTCTTTGTATCAACTTAAAATATTCTATAAAATTTAATTTGTTATCAATCATAACGCCAAGATATTTCATATTATCTACAAATTTTATTATTTTGCCTTAATATTTTAAACGTGGTGCCCTAGTCCTTTTATAACTCCTGGGAAAAACAATGCACATGTCTTTTCAATATTAGTTTGTAAGTTTTCTTTGTTTTGCCTATCACTCAGTATCAGAGGACTTTCATCAGATAATTTTTCCATTTCTTCAAGTTTCACGAGAATCATATTATCATCAGCATATTCAATTAATTCCACATTTGCAGAAAACTTCTGTTTCGGCAATTTATTCACAATAATGTTCCAGAGCAGGGAAGCATTGCAGAAGCCCTGAGGGCATCCCTTATAAATATTCGTTACTAAATCTTTACTCTGCCCTTAAAGCAATTAAAAACAATTTTCTATTACTAAAATAACTTTTAAATAGATGAAACAGATATCTAGTTATTTTTAAATCAATTAAACTATGCAACAGGGAAGATCAATCAATAAGTCAAATGCAGCCGAAATGTCTAAAGAAATCAAAGCTACGTGTTGTTCACCTCTAAAACGTCTGACATATCCAACAACCCAGTAAAGTGCATCCGCCGTACCTCTTCAAAAGGTAAATCCACACTGAAACTCTCTAAGTGGGCATTTATAAACCATGAAATGTAAAAACTCTATTAGTTACCAATTTGTCTAGCACCTTACCCAAAATATTCAAAAGTGTAATGGGTCTTTGCTGTCCATTAGGCTTAGGGATCAAAATAATTCGACTAACTTTCCAACAATCTGAAAAAAGAATAAACTTAAGATAGAAATTATGTAGGCAAACAAAAAATCTGAGTAGTATAAGAATAATTTTTTAATCAAAACAGAATGTATGCAATCCGGGCCTGCACCAGCCATATTCCTCAAACTCAATATAATACTCTTGACTTCATCATATGTGAATGGTGAATCCTTCTCACTACATTTTGAAACATCATCTTGAAAAATAAGCTAGGTAGAAAATAACGTGAATATGAGTCAATTTCTCTTAAAAAGTCCTTTAAGATGGCATCCCTCTCTCTATGTAGTTAGCCTTCGAAATGATTAGTTCCCGTAATCTAAGCAATCCAATTTGTGATCTTCGAAAAGCTCTCTTTAAAAAAAAAAAAAAAAAACCTAGTTTTTCCTTTAAACAATTTTTTTTCTTCATTATTCTTTTGTCCCATGAAAGGTTAGTATTTAGAATTCGAATCAGTTTTCAAAACCTCATGTATTCGTTTGACAAGGTTATGCGGCAAATTAACCTAAAGTTTTTTTCCAGCTAAACACCTTCCGGCACAAAATCGGGTTTTAAATATATTGGATTGACATTTGCTTTCCAAGTCATGTTAACTTAATTTTTTTACATATGGTCTAAGAATGAATTTGAACGTCTTGATAATGCTAGAATTTTCAGATACCAGAAGATCGAACAACATTTTCTTCTTCACGTCTGTACATTTTTTCTTTTAAGGATTTTTTTAAAAATTTTTCCTGCTATTGCATTTTAAATACATTACATATTAAAGGCTAAGCATAAATTCAAAGCAAAATATCTTACAAAATATTTAATTTCATATTTAACTTATTGTACCGAATTTTAACTACTTAATTTTCAACTTCGAATTAGCAAGAGGATTCGACTGGATTGTTTGAATTATGGCCCAAAGAATTTCTTACTCTTTTGAAATACATTTAAGGGCAATTTTTTGTATAAACCGCTTTTATTATTTTAGTGATCTTTTCAATTTAACATTAAGAACAAACGTTTGCAATAAAAGTCCCTCCTTAAAAGTTTTCAACATGGGCCTTCACCGGGGATCGAGTGATGAACACCTTTAAATACTAGCAATTCATATCGGGCTCGAACAAGGTGAAAGGATTGGCTGTATGATAGGGTTTCGTGGTTTTCCCCATGCCTGACGTGAATATTACCCGGTTTTGTTCAGAAAATCCTCTGGGAAAGTATCCTTTGCGTTAGGCAGTTAGTTCTTGTGTCTTATCATATTCAAATAACTTAACATTCCAACACTGCATTTCTATCAACTCAGAAAATGTGTTTCATTTATCCTCTGCAGAGAATATTGTTTTCCCATCTAACAATCACATTCTAATTTTTTGTGTCTCTTCCCCTCAAAAACGCTCGACCACCTTAATAAAGTCTACTAACAAACTACGCGCAGTGAACACCGTTGTACATTAATGCTCTTGGCAACCACTTTGTGCTGTTTTGAAACTCGTCTACATCTATGTTACGATGTTGAAGCTAGCAACGAAAATTTCGACTCCATTCCCCCGCCACCCTACCTCAAATCTCCCAATATTAGATCTCACATAAAGTTATTTAACTGTTTTCTAGAGGTACTTTTGCTGCCTGATATAATGAATGAAACTCACTGAATATCTGTAACAATCGTGTTCACAGTTGAGAACTATGAAAAGACACTTAAACATCTACTTATATCGTTTGCACTCTAAACAGCTATCTGTCATGAGTATGTAGGGTTTTCACTGTTTGAATATCGTTTGTTTTATATTGTTTGTACTTTAACATTTCTGTACCATGAGTACATATTTAATAACGAAACTTGTTTATTATAAATATAGCTGAGTAAGAAACGTGTTTTCTAAAAATTGCAACCATTTATGCAAAACTTCTTTCGAAGGTTCTTCCAAGGTTTGTGGATTATGTTTCTGCAGAATCAAACTCAAAAGTGTAATTAAGCGCCCAACTACGATTAGCTATCGAAGATTTATTATTTCTTCTTTTTAAAACAGGATTCGCGAATTTTGTTGCAAGATTTTTAACTCTTTTAGTTTGGTCGATATCTGACAATTATCATTGACAAGATATGCTGTAAATTCTCGATGAATTAAAATCGGAGAATCTTTAAGAAGTAAACAATGAATTTTAATGAAAGATGAGAAAATGATATAAAACTGAGTTTTTGGAGAAACCGAGGAATTCCATAACTGCAAAAATGGTTACTTCTAAGAGCGAAATAGCTTTCACAATGGCAGGAGGGAAAATGTTTTAACAATAATCACGTGGGGAATTCCTCTGCTGATTGCAACCGATTTCCAATTTGAGAGAGAAAAAATTCTCAAGAGCACATCTTGTGAGCATAATATAGTGAAAGTAAAAATAAACCATTTTTGCACTGTGTATCGCTGATAGAATACTGCATAGGGAAGGATACACATAGAAAAATGTTTTGTACTGTTTTAAATGTTATTCCCTAGAGCCTTTCTAATAGACAGATAGATGACTTTTCGCTCTATCTTATTTATAAAGTACAGTATATGCAATCTCTGAGGAAGTTTTAAAATAAATTGTATTTACTGCTCAGCTTAACAGTCATATAAAACTTAAAAGTTAGAATTTCTTCAGCTTGTGGGAAAATCACATCAAATGTTCAGAACAAATTCATTCAATTCATATAAATTAAATACAAAATAACAAGCGCATATTAAGTATTGGTTACGCCTAAATACTTCACGAAGAAATTGCGGCTAGCAAAGCCAAAGGCGAATAAGGAATTCAGCAGAAGCATTGATATCTAACAGTGACCAGTCAACACCAAAGATTCTTGACCCAAACTCAAGAATTCTGTACTTATATATATTACCTAATTTGCATCCGAATAGGAACCGAGGAAAGCAGAAGTAAAATTAAGGCAAATAATATTATAATTAATAATATTATTATAATAATAATAATTAAATAATATTATAATAATAATAAATAAGGCAAAATAATATTATAATTGGATTAGTTAACGTAAGAATCCTAGAGATTTAAGTTAAAAAGTAATGCTGAAATCCAGTTCTTTGCGAATAATTAGAATATCGAGGAAAGGAGGAGCCATATTATTCAATTTCAAAAGTGAACTGGATGACTGGATCAGTCAAATTTGTAGCATACAAAATCTTTGTTAAATCTCTTTGATTACCGTCAAAAAGCGCAAAACTATCATCTACATATCTAACCCAGAATCAGAAAAGGAGTTTCTCAAATAGTATAATTTCCACAGTTCAAGTTATTATAAAAATATCTCAGTTTCATAATCTTTATATGATCCAGATTAAATCTTTCAAGAAAAAGGTATTGGATCTAAATTATAAATAATATGTTGTGATGCATATAAATGCTTTTTAAAACTTACAAGACTTTTTCCATAATATGATTTCAAGAACAAGACATGAAGCCCATTACAACCCAAACAACAAATTTCTATATTTTAATATGTGTTGTCTTCAAAAACATATATTTTTTCTTTCCACATTACGAACTTTTCAAAACTACTAAAGTAAAAATGTCGGCTTATCCACTGGCAAATTTTTTTCTTACCTCTGATATTTGCGCCGTGCAAAAAAGGTTTTGTTTTGACTGTATTCAATATAATGACCTTCTCAAGACCAGAAACTAGGTTCATTTTTTTTTAATCTTGCAGCTTCATGAGAAAAGAGACAACGAGTTCCGAACATGAAGCTACAAAAAAATTTAAGCATGCATTCTGATCCGTAAACTTGGCAAAGAGCTTTGCCAAAACACGCTCGCCAAAATACGGAGGTGTGTCACTTAGTGTGGGCTTCTTAAAGAGAAGTTAGTAATTCTCTACGCAAAGTTTTTGATGACGCCATTGGCAAGGATTGTTAATTTGCGACATTATAGTAGTTCTTTTAATTTTTTTATAAATTAGAATATTTAACAACATAAGACACGCTATGATAATCCACATCTGTTGCTTGTTTTCATATATTTAATGGAAAAAAACTGAAATATTACGTTTAAAATACTTTTCTTAGCTGATGCGAAAGCGAAAGATATAACACGTAAGGAAGCAGCACTAAATTATTACATAAATGAAATTTTTATTATAAGATCGAATTTAATAATATATCACCATAATACAAGTAGTTTCCTCTTGTAATTTTAAAACATTCAGCGATTCTTTTCTGGATCATTTACCTAAAAATTTAGTATCTGCTTTATTCAGTAAGCACTCTTCCTGCTGGAATAGGGCACTAGTACTTCTTAAGAGTACATTTGCTTTATTGCGCTGTTAAAGAGATAGAATAAGCAAAAGCTTTTACAGTACAAGGTTTGAAATAACAACGTCTTTACTTTTCTCAAAATCTCAAGGTACTGAAAATGTTGATAACAGCTTTGACATTAGCAAGAACAGTATGCAAAATGTAGCTTTCCCATATATCACATAAACAGAAAAAGTAAAAATTAATTCTCAGTGTGAACAGCAAGAGTAAGTATATTCATCATTTTAAATATCGCAAAATGAACGCTTCTGATATGAAATGCGAAGGATAGAGATCTTAGTTTAATTAATTAATTAATTATTTTTATTTAGAGCGCTATTGGGAAAGCACATTAAGACTATGTGCCTAAAAGATGGAAGACATCGCGGAGGACGACCTAATGGAAACTGGCATGTGTTCATCAATTTAATATTTGGTTTAAAGAATGTCAGATCATAAGAGAAGAAAGATGAGATAAATCTACACAGATATGATTTCCTTTTTGCGTGCCCACCAGCGGCTGAACGGTAAAATTGCTGAACACTAGTAGTTCGGTCCGGGGTTCGAATCGTGGCTGAAACGCGCTGGCTGCATAGGTTGTTTCATGGATTTCCTCTTGTATAACGTGTATACGAACGGGTTTCTCTTAGAAAAGTTTTCCATGAAGGCATCTCTTCCCTTAAATAGATAGCCCCTGTGTGCTTTGCTATAATTAAATAAATCAAATCAAATCAAAATAAAACGCTTTCTGCGTTATTAGCGAGAAGAACTGGTTTTACAATCTCTAACCTTCTAGTTAAGATACTTGTTGAAATTTAGTACATGAACTTTTATCACTCATATTCAGAATGTTTCGATTGATCACTCATATTCAGAATGTTTCGATTGCTAATGGTTGTTCGCAGTTTATCAATACAATTTTAATAATTATTTTTTATGCATAAAGGCACATTTCTTGGGAAGATTTACTTCTTTTTGATAACCTTGATTCTTGGCTATAGCTCTATCTCATATTTTCCATGAAAGTAAATTTTCTTAAAGCACCGTCATGCCAGTTTTACTTCTCTCGAGTCGCTTTCTGTAGTCTGTTCAGTGTTCTTGGATGCCGTTTACCTAAGCCTCGTTTTAGGAAGCCGAAAGAACAAAACACCACAAGAAAAGCTTCAGGTGATTTTACTGGTATTTAATTAAATGAGATATATTTTATTTCTGTTTCTGATTCTTTCTTTGAGAAACAAGCTGACTTACACGATTGCAAACTGACACTAAAAGTCCATAAAAATAGTACGTCCTGATGGCGTAAGGCATGGAATCTCGGACCTTTTGAAGTGGTGCTTCTTCGTGGCTCCGCGAACGTCCAAAGGATGCCAGTATATTTAAAAATGCCCAATGTTCCATGCGGCACCCATATTACGAAACTTTGGGTAGCTTCACGATCAGGAAAGTCATGATTTATTTTAAGCTTATGATCTTTAAATGCCAGTTTGCGTGTGTGTGTGTGTATGTGTGTGTGATTATGGCAAAGCCTCGAGGGCTGTCTGCCTAAGGGGAGGAATGCCTTCGTGGAGGACTTTCTAAGGGAAACTGGCTCGTATACACGTTACACATGGGGAAAACCACGAAAACGCCCATGCAGCCAGCCCGTTCGTGGGATTCGAACCTCGGACCGAACTACCAGTGTTCAGCGACTTTACCGCTCGGCCGCTGGTGGGCAAATGCCAGTTTGCAATCACGATGTATTCATATTTTCCATTCTCACACCTATGCTGGTGGTTGTCGACGGTTTTCCTGTGGCAGTAATACTTCTTCGATATCATTAGGATTGAATTTCCGATCTTGCATTACTCTGTGATTCTGAGTCATCTAGGTATACCCCACCCCTCCTAGAAGTTTCTTCCTCTGGTTTCGGTTCCCTTTGTGTAGAGAGATAATTAAAAATTGTCAAACAAAACGAAATTTGGGGAAAAAAAAAAAAAAGCAGCGCTATTTGGAAACTTTTGAAACTTCAAAATGCAGTTTTTTATATACGGAAGGTTATCATACTTATCGATTCGCTCAACCAAACTATAAAATGATGAATGAGAGATAAAAAGATAAACACAGGCAAATTAAAATGATCGATTACAGAGAATTTATGGAAATGTTTGAAATATTAAATCGAATACTAAAAATTCTGAAAATAACGTGAAAAGATATCTCATACTGCAATGATTTTAGCGCAATATAAACGGTACTCACTTTGATAATAATACGCTGACTATGGATTGAATGCTTGGTATAGATGAGGTGTAGTAAAACATTATAAAGTACAAAAATCATTCAAAGTACAAAAATTTCAGAAAGGTAAGACTTAGTTTCCGGCGGCTGAGTGGCAAAACTGATCAGCAAAGGTAGCTGGACGTGGTTTCATATCGTAGTGAATCTCTCGGTTTCATGGCAAAGGGTAGGGTTTATTCGTCTTATTGTACAGATATGAAACTTTCCGGGCTATAACTTCTCGAAAATGTTGAAAGAGAGACTGAAAAAATCATTAAAATAACTCCGTAAATTAAAGTGCAATATCACTAACGAAAATGCCTTCATTATATCTGGTCGATCAGGCGGCCAAGCGATTAAGTCGCTGAATTATGGTAGTTCAGACCGGTTCAAAAGGGATTCGAATCCAATTGAAAGGGCCGACCGCAGGGTGTTTTCATGGTTTTACATCCGTGTATAACGTTGATACGAGTTAGTTCCCCTTAGGTCCTCCACGAAGGCATCCTTCCCCTTAGGCATATAGTCCTCGAATGCTTTACCATAATCAAATAAACCAAACTACACCTTCATCATATCTACTAAAATTGTTTTATTTTAGTCAACTTTATTTGAAAAGACATATCACTCCGGGACTGAAATGAAACTTAACAATATTTTCGTATTTCCCATTGCTCAACACTAAAATAATTATTTAAAATTTAATCCTCTTACAACAAATAACATTTCCAAAGTAATTATTTTACTCAGTCTTATAGAGAAACTGTGTAATTTCTAAGCATTTTTCAAACAAACAGCTGACTTTGTTATCTGTCTCATTAAAAAGGTTAAACTAATTCTGTGTAAGTTTACTAATTTTTAGCATGCGATCTGTAAAAACGTAAACGTGAAAAGAGAATGAGATACGAAATGGAAAATGAACTGTCGTTATTTTTAAATGAAAGCGATTCCACTAGCTTAAATTCTTACGAATTCTAAGCTGAGTCTCATTTAATACAAAACTCATAAAAATATGTTGTGTGCGAAAGATTCTCTATGAAAGAATTCTATAAACATTTATGCGAAAGTAATCAATGTCAAATACTAACAACACATTCTCATATTTATTCTAATATTGCATTATTTTTATCAAGTGCAATAAATGTAACATCAAACGATATTCTATAACTGCATCAAAACATTTTACTTCATATACACAGAACTACTACTACCTGCGGCCCTATAGAAGATAATGACGTCAGTCTCATTAACAGGAACTATGAGAAACGAGAAGTATTCTCAGCTTCTCTCTCGCGTTGGCCTTCACATGTGAATAATGTGAGAAAATGCATCTTCACAATCATCTGCTCGAGAACGTTCCCGAGCTGGCACTAATAATGATATCTACTTCATCTTGTGCTTTGACCGTATCATAATTTTTGTAAACAACGTGATGGTGTAATCCAAACTCATTATTTCAAGAATTAGTTAGATGAGCTAATTATATATGGTAATTAGATTTTTTTTTCAAACTCTGGAAGCCTTTTTTTACAGGATTTAAAAATTATTAGGTTGCGGCTGGTCGATGTTTCTGTTTTATTAAATCGTACCATGGAAATTTTAAAAGGCGGTATTTAATCTCTTCTTCCGTTTTAATTCTAAATTGTTTAGGTGTTGGAATTACACCAAAACGTGGGCTGTGTTATTTGGTAAATAATATGTGTAATCATGAAATTAAAAAAAATTTTTTTTGATGTCATTTTTAAAATTTTCTAGCTTATACGATATTACACTCCTATTAAAAATAAGCAACAAAGGTAAAATTTATAATTAAAAAAATTATTTAAAGGATATGTGTGAAATTGATCCAAGAGGTTGGTGTGGCATTACTAGATTATATACCAAACAATGGAACAAAGACATAGAAAAACACGTGCATTACGACCATCACATTGCGAAATACCAAATGAGTCGAAAAAATGTGCAATGGAAACACCACAATAATGACGGGTATGATACGCTTTAGCTGAAATGCATGCTTGACAACGACTGGGCAAGCTGGCAATAGTGTAGTTAATGGCTTGTCGTGGCAGTAATGCCCGTTCCTGCTGTAATGCATGTCGGAGCTCATGAAGGATGTCTGGCTGCACACTGCGACCTGCTATCCGTCGTCCACTCATGTCCCACACATACTCTATGGCAGGGATTCTACCCCGGTAGTACACGTACTACTAGTGGTAAGCACGAGAAAAATAGGTGGTACGCAAAGCCACCATTACCGGGCTCATATTGTTCCATTTTCACAATCAAAGTTTGAAACCATCGTTTCTTAAAAGATATCTTGAATCTAAGCATGCCAGTTTGAAGGATAAATCTGAAGAATATTTTAAGAAGAAATTATTGGAGTTCAAAAATAGTAAACAAGAAATTGAAGGTTTTGTTACGTCAAGAGAAAAAGCCAAAAAATTGCCAAGACAGGGCAGGCTCACACTATTGAAGAGCAGAAGCTAAAGATAACGTTTTAACTTTTTTCAACGAAAAAGCGGCTAATGAAGTTAATAATATTCCGTTATCAAATGATACAGTAAGTCGACGAATTCATGAAATGGCAAATTCGATAAAAGAGACACTTATTCAAAAAAATAAAACACAATGAATGTTTCGCATTGCAATTGGATGAAAGGACTGATATAAAGAACTTTGCTCAATTATTAGTTTACATTTGTTTCAAAGAAGATAAAAGAATTGGCGAAAAGAATTGTGAATCTCTTCATGACAGAGACTGCAAATGAAATTTTCAATGTAACTAACAATTTTATGCCTGAGAATGATATTTCTTGGAATAAGTGCTTTGCCGTATGCGAAGACGGAGCTCAAGCTTTAACAGGAAAATATTGTGGTGTTATTTCTCAGATAAAGAATGTCGTACCTGAAACTACATTGACTCACGGCTCCATTCATCGTGAAGACTTAGTATCCAAAACAGTCCCCGAAAACCTGAAAATCGTTCTGAATCAAGTTGTGAAAATTGTTAATTTTATTAAAAGCCGAGCTTTAAATTCAAGAATATTTACGATTTAATGCCAAAAGATGAAACACTTTTGTTACATTCCGAAGTAAGGTAGGTATCCAGAGGCAAAGTTTTAAATCGTCCTTTGAACTTCGATCAGAAATTCAACTTTCCTGTGTGATTCAAAATTTGAATAGTGTTTATTCAGTAAATTGTGGTTGGCGTGTTTAGTATATTTAGCTGATATTTTTGGAAAGTTTAATGAATTAAACTTAGAATTACAAGGACAAAAGGTTAATTTGTTTACAATTACAGATAAAATAAACGCAATGATAAAAAAATTCGAACTAATAATAAAAGAATTGCATAATAATATTTTAAACCTTCTATCTCTTTTTGAAAGTTTTCTAACTGAAAATCATGTGAAAATAAAAGAATTAACATCCGACACTAAAAATCATTATTTTTGATAAATAATTTCAACGTGTATTTTCCCCAGGATTATGAAAATGAAAATAAGATTTTAAATCCATTTTGTTCAAATGTATCTGAAATTTTATCTCGTGAAGAAGAACAATTGATAGAAATTTCCTGTGATCGAATTCTAACTGAAGATTTGAAACTAAACAGACTTGTTAACTTTTGGCTGAGCCGAAAATAGAAAGTATTTCAAATAAAGCTATTAAATTTTATTGCCTTTATGTACAACCTATTTCTGTGAACAAGGATTTTCTTCCATGTCATATTTGAAAAATAAATACAGAAGAAAATTAAAAGTGGATCTTAATTACGGTTAAAACTAAGTGAAATAAGACCAAATATAAAGAAACTGATCTCTCTTAAACAGGCCCAAAATTCACACTAAATTTTAGAATTAAAGTATTATAATCTTAAGTTTTGATAATTAAAATGTTGATCAATTTTTAATCTAATATTTTTATGTGTGCATAATTAATACAAATGGCCAATAGATTGTGCAAATATATATTATATATAAATATATATTATATATAAAATATATATTTTTTAATATGTCTATTGAGAATTTAAAAATAATGATGGCAAAATGCAGTGGTGGTACTAAAACGTTTCAGTTTTTCGTTTAGATGATATACGTTAGTCAAAGGGCTGAGAACCTCTGCTCTATGGGATTCAAGTACGGTCATCTAGCAGGCCATAACAGATGTGGAATGTTTTCACCCTCCAGATAACTCCGCACTATGCGAGCTCTATGCGAGGGGGTATTATCCTCATATCGCCTAAGTACACATTGCAGAAATAAAAGGACGCACAAGGTTTCGTCGCGACATATGACAGTTGTGACAGAACCACAAGGAATCGCATAGAGATCGGTGTGGTCGTTCCTTACTATCCCAGCCCGTACAAGTAAGCTTCTTCCTCTGTAATGGTTCCTTTCGACGATGTTTGGCGTTAGCTAGCGTGTCCCTGGCTCTCGCCATATCATTGCCCTTCGCGAATCATTCTGGATGTTAAATCGAGACACAGCTCTCTCTCAGCAACGGATTATCTTGCACCAGCTTGCAGTATCCCGACAGCCGTCCAACGTATTTCATCGTGCAGATGGTGCCTTCAGTTCACGCTTTCCGCTTTGGCTATCTCGGATTACACGGAACCATCCCTGCTTACGAACTGTCGCATAAATCCGACATGCCCCTTTTTAAGGCTTTGTGGTGCGACTGAGGTTTTTAACTTAATTTAGAATGGCTATTTGCATTCGGCGATGCAACCTCCTTCTCATAATTTAAATTGTGTATCTTTTAATTCCCCTTTTTACATTTGTACCTGTTCTTTTAGCGTTTGCTGAGTATCTTTTGAGCATGACTGTATATCGATATTTGTTATAATATATTATCAATATAAAATACAAATATAAATAATGAAAAATAAATAAATAAAAATCTGAAAGGTCTCAGATTTTCAATTATGTCCAAATAGGCGTTTTTTTAACATTTTGTCTGTTACCTTTATTTATTAAATATCACGTTCTTCGCACTTAAAACCATAAAATTCAGTTCAAGAGCAATATCCCAAAATAGTTTTAAACTGAGCATATTCTTTAGAATTTCTAACACAGAGTCTCGCGCGCTGGAGATAAAATTTTTTTTTCCTGTACAACGTTGCCATTGCTCGCTTTGAAATCCTTGAGTTTGTTAATCAAAAATTTGTTAAAGATTTACAAAATATGAAATGGATAAAAAAACAAACTACAAATTTGGGCTTCCACATACCCATATTCGCAGTAGGATTACGTCATTCAAAATTCGATGGCTCTATGTACCGTTGTTTTATCACAATGCGAAAAATACACATACATTTATGCAGATTTTTCATTATTTAATTTCTTCAAATATAATGCAAGACTCTAACATTTAGCGGCAACAGTCTGAAAAGTGAAATGGATATTTATAGTGAAATGAATATTTATAGTGAAACAACGCAAAATCGCAAAACGAAAACAATAATTCTTCAAGTACAAAGTCCTTTGGACTAATAATGTTCTCCCCACCGAATTTAAAATAATCAAAAACTGCCTTGAAAGTAGTCAGTGATGATTATCCTTTTTTGTATATACAGAGTCCTTACCGACCTTTATTTTCACAGTCGTTGACATATACTTCGAGTAACAAAAACGTTTTAAATGACGCAAATATTCATCTTTTTGTATTTTTAAACTAAAAAATATTTTGTGTATTATATGAAGTATAATTTTCTATCGGCTCCTATGCTTATGTTAAGGAAAATTTTGTACTCGTTATTAAAAGAAACGTGAAATATTTGACTCACGTCTTACAGACGCTGACTTTCAAAATTTGCAATTTTTGATGACATTTTATCTTTGCATTTAGGAGTCGGTTGCTAAATAAATTAGATAATTTGAGGTTGATTTTTTCTTTTTAAAAAGCATTCTATAATGTTCTTTTATAATTACCAGTGTCTTTGTTTATAATTTTATTACATTATAGATATCGAAAAAATGTTCACAATAAATTTTAAGTTTTCAAAGTAAAAGTACCTTACTACTATTCTCGTAAAGTTTTATTACTTCTGAATCATAATCAGATAATTAAAAAAACATTAAACTACAAATATTTTTCATTTTAATTGAGATTAATATTACGAGTTAGTTACGTACCAATATTGAAGCTTGCCACTGTTTTCTAGAACACAAATTCTTTAAGATGCAGTGAATAAGATCTTCATTTTCAAAAAAGTTTACTTTTCAATATTTTTCACAATAATTTGCATAGAAATGTTATTCACTTAAGCTCTTAGCACCAGAAATCTTTCTATAAGCGATATTTTACTTTTAGTTACGTACAAATGAAAACATCTCGTTCTTCAATTTATGATCGGTGTGTGAGAATTTCTCACACCACGCAGTTTGCCAGCATCACAATTTTAATCATAATCGCGGAACTGCACGTGTGTATATAAGCACCGGTCAGACTGGTTTCTTCCCTTGGTGTGAGCTCCGATTAAGCGCCATGTGTTTTTATTGCTGTGCTACCGTTTCGACTCTCCATTTCGTATCCGGATTTATTATTCGGTGGACTGTGATGTGATTATTTATGTGGACTGCTTGTTTATCCTAAAGTTAATGCTTAGTGTTTGAATTCATCGTGATATAGTGACTCTGTTTTCCACGTGCCATGCAGGGAAATGAAGTCCCCCTGTTCACCGTTGCTGAGTTAGTTTTTCCAAATGTGGCAGTTACGCCAGATGATGTTCGTGCTTTTGGTGACGCTGTTCTGACTGAAAATTGTTCAAGTCTACTGGATTTGGACTGTGTTACGATACAAGACTATCGCATGTTATTGGATCAAATTAAGCTGGTACAATGTTCTCTGAGGGAGTTTGTGTGCAGCTAAATGCAGAAACGGATCATGCTAGTTCGGAACCTGAGAAGGATACTATCCTCGCGAAGTTTGTGGGTTACATAGCCTGCGCTGAAAGACTCAACGAGCTCTTCCAAGGTAAGTGCGAGACTTTCCGTGTGCAAAATCCTATGTATTTTAATGCAAATGCTGTTAATGTTTTGAAGAAAATGTATCAAATAATGTAAAATCCTTGTCTAGTAGTGTTAATGAAAATGTGTCAAATAATGCCAAATCTTTGCTTAGTAATCCTAATGGTTCAATGTGTAAGAATAGCGAGAAAAATGTCGATGATATTTCTATAATTGATGTATGTAAAACTAATCCTGGTGTATGTTATGAAAAATCTAAACCCAAAAGGGGTTCAAAAAAGGGAAAAGTACAGTTACTGAGTTACAGGACTCTGATGGCTTTATTCAGCCTGTAATGAGGCCAGGCCAGCGAAACTTGTTAAGTGTAATACTAGCATAGAAGTTAAAAATAAGTTTGAAAGTTTGAGTAATGACAATGAAAAGAATGTTAATGACGTTGAAATGCCAGGGAAATCTGAGGTGATTGCAGTAACCCCCCCAAAAAAATTAATCCAATAATGGTTAAACCAAATGTTAAGTTTTCAGATTTTGCTAAAACATTAAAAGATGATACTAAGACTGAATTCTCAGTTAAAATTAATGGTGAATTTTTAAAGGTGTTCCCCCATTCAGAGGAGGATCATAGGATAATTACTAGATATTTAGAAGAAAAAGAAATTGATCATTATATAATTACCACTAAATTAGAGCGGCCTATAAAAGCAGTAATACGAGGGCTCCCAATAGACTTCCTTGTCTATGAAATAAAAGAGGAGTTAGAAACATTGGTTTAAAGGATACATAAGGTCACGCAAATGCATAGCATGCGTTTAAAGGCACCCATGTCACTGTTCCAATTGCAGATTGAAATATTCCAGGTGTTGATGCAATTTATGACTTAAATTATCTTATGTGTTTCCATGTTGAAATTTCTGTGTATAAGTCAAGTGGAAGTGTTGTGCAGTGTCATAACTGCGAACACTTCCACCACTCATCTAATCAGTGCAAATTTAAGCCCCGCTGTGTTAAGTGCGCGGGGTCGCACAAAACTCAAAATTGCTCTGCAAAGCGACTAGAAAATGTTATGTGATGCAACTGCCTCCAGTCGGGACATACCGCGAATTATCGTGGATGTCCGAAATTTCCTAAAGTGTACAAAAATTCTAACCAAAAAAATGTTAATGATGTCAATAGTGATAAACCTTCTAATGATGCTAATAGCCAGTTTAAATCAACTGTAAAAAATTTTATGAATACAACTAATGTAACACCTGGTATAAATTATGCAAATGTAGTTAAAGGCCAACCGGATAAACCCGTTGGCCAGGGTGATTCACTAAATAATGGTAAAAGTTCTGAATTCTCTTTTAATGCATTAACTGACATTTATAAAATGATTAAGGAGGCTTGTAATATATTTAAAAGATTCTCTGTTATGAATATTTAAAAAAAGATTTCTGAAAAAATGCCGGAACTGCAAAGTGCAGAGCATGCTATTGATAAGTTGTTTGTACTGTTCTCAATGTTCGAAGAAATTTTTAGTCCAACTAGCAGTGTGTAATTATGTCTGTTGTAAATACCTGTATAAATATCATTACATAAAACGCGAATGGACTTGCCCGTAGACTCAACGAGCTACGGGATTTCGTAAATGAGTACGCCCCTGAATTTTTGTTTCTACAAGAACACCGCCTGGGCCCCTCCACTCCAATTTACTTGGCAAATTATTGTGTGTACAGATCAAATAGACCAGCTGTAAGGATCTTAAGTTTTACAAACGTTTATTTTATTTTAAATCTTACTATCACTTCTTATTTTCTACTTCCGGCCAGAATTATAAGCGTGAAGGTTTTTATGCAAAGTTTGTCTGGCGAACGCCAAGTATTTAAGTGTGGCCTTTTTGTCAAGCGTAAGAGAGGAAGCAGTGAGTTCGAAGCAGGCCGCTTACCTTAGAAGTTACGCAGTTGCTATTTGCCTTCCAGGCCAGAGGTTTTAATCCTCTTGATAAATTAAACGTATTGTAGTGTTCACAGTCTCTGTGCTACATACGCTTCCTGTTATTATAAGGACAATCTTCCACGTGTATTATTCTAAAGTTAAATTAGAGTTTAGTTTTATTTTTATACTTTTTTACGTTAGACCCCGAGTGGAGGGTCAGTGTATTCCGAAGTACGGAAGTTATTGTATATAGAGAAAAATAAAGGGTTTTGTATACCCTTCGTCTGTATCCTGTCTACTTACCACAATTAGTGAACATAGCTTTAGTAAGCTCTCTGTTCCGAGTCAGGTCCTTGTATGTTCCCTAAGAAGGTTAGAAGGAGCATTGAACCTGATAGTGGCGCCCAACGAAGAAGAATAACCATGGCCGAGTTTCAAGAAGAACCTGTGCTGCCTGCAGAAACGGCTCAGAATCCAGAAATGCCAGCTGCCGCCCTGGAAGGATTCGGTTACATCGTCCAGACCATGCGCGCTTCGATGAAACCATAAGCAACGTTTAATGGAAACTCACCGGTAACCAGTTTTTTGGAAAAATTGGATGACCACTTCGTGCTCTACCCCGTGCACGAGTTTCAAAAAGTTACCTTAGCTACCAGCGCTTTGAGGGGCCAAGCGCTTAACTGGTTCAAATGTATCGGCAGAAGTCTCTTGGGTCAAGCAGGAAGTCCCACCTATACTTACGAAAATTTCAAGACTGCCCTACTAAAAGCCTTCCCTGTTGTAAGGGATCGTGCGAAATTAGAAACGGAACTTTTTAGTATATATCAACAAAGAATCGAAAACCTCTCGAGCTTTATTTTAAGAAAAATTCACGTTTTCAAGCTCTTGTATGGAAACCGTCCGGATCCTGAAATAATTCAAGTGATTTTGCCGAGGTTACTGCCCCAAGTGCAAGACTTTATTGAATTAAGAAATCCGACTACACTGGAAAAGTTATTTGAGCTAGCAATCCAGTTTGAAAGTAGAAGAACGGCGGACGTCGAAAGAAGACGCCAATATCAACAGCGAAACCAATTTGGTACGCCAAGACTACAGCAAACTCAAGCATACGGCTACGGAGAAAAAGGAATCAGTGGGCAAGGAAACCCGAGCATTCAAAAACAGCCGGCGAACGTCGACAGTTCAATAGCAACCCAGGAAAAAAGTCTCAAGGCCAGGGGAAAAAGAAGGAAAGCACGGAAAGGAAAAATAATTTAAACTAAAACGATTTCTGCTGACGAGAGGGTGCGGAAATCCGAAGGCCACGAAAACCCCTCTTCCTACAAGATAAATACAGTAATGGTGAAAAATTTGACTTTTCCGAAGATTGAAGTCTTGGTGAATAATATCCCGGCCACCGCACTCCTGGATACCGGCGCGCAGTGTTCCTGTGTGGCAGAAGTCTTTTTTAGAAAGTATTTTCGCAAATACCGCATATATAATGCGGATAATACGACAGTATTAGCGGCGCAAGGAGAACAATGTAAGTGCGTAGGTAAAGTACCTTTGTATATACGTATCAAGGACGAACAAGTAAAGGTGATGTTTTTTATAGTAAAGAATTTGCAAGCACATTTGATCTTAGGAATAGACTTTCTTTCAGGCGCACAAGCTACACTGGATTTTAATGAAGCGTCCCTTAAGCTGACAATGAAACCAGTGCGTGTAGAAAAGGTTGAACCGCCAAGGTTAAATCTTGACCACCTGCCTAATGACGAGCAAGATAGAATCCGACAAGTGGTAAGTGAATTTGCTTCGTTATTTAGTGATATTCCAGGATTTACTCAGGTTACTAACCATAGTATTGACACCGGAGATGCATTGCCAGTTCGTCAAAAACCATACCGATATGATAAGAATAAGGAAAAAATTATAGAATGGCATATTACCGATATGCTACGTAAAAAGATCATAACGCCCATCTCAAGTAGTCATGCTAGCCCGGTGGTTTTATGTAAGAAAAATAATGATTATCCTTTGGAGCATCCAAAAAGGTGGAGATTCGCTATTGATTACCGTAAATTAAATTCCATAACGAAATATCCGGTATATCCGTTGCCGATCATAGAAGAAATTTTAAGGAACATAAAATCAACCAAATTTATGACGACTTTAGACTTAACGACTGGTTATTTTCAAATAGGGGTGAGGCCTGAGGACGTGCCTAAGACTGCTTTTATAACCAAGTCTGGCACTTATGCATTTTTGCGTATGCCGTTTGGCCTTTCAGGCGCCCCGGCAACATTTCAGCGATGCATGGACATTGTGTTAAGACCTGTTCTTGGAAAGTCCACATTTATCAATTTAGACGATATCATTATTACTAGTGATAATCTCGACCAACATATACAGGATTTAAGACAGGTGTTTTCTTTATTAAATGAGGCCGGTCTAAAAGTTAATGTCGAAAAGTGCAAATTTGCAGCCCCTGAATTAAAATATTTAGGTTACAAAATATCGCAAAAAGGGATCGAGACAGATGAATCAAAAATAATCGCTGTACAAAAGTATCCGACTCCAAACACGGCAAAGAAGCTCTCTTCTTTTCTAGGACTTTGTTCATATTATAGGTCCTTTATAAA
This sequence comes from Stegodyphus dumicola, assembly GCF_044657685.1. Classification (NCBI taxonomy): domain Eukaryota; kingdom Metazoa; phylum Arthropoda; class Arachnida; order Araneae; family Eresidae; genus Stegodyphus; species Stegodyphus dumicola. The sequence goes on from NC_140769.1 coordinate 176,233,107, forward strand.
AGATTTTGCGGCTATCGCTGAGCCATTGTTAAAATTAAAAAGGAAAAAGGCAAGATTCTCGTGGACGGCCGAAGCCAATAGTGCTTTCGAAAAATTAAAACAAGCATTAACGCAAGCCCCTGTGTTAAAATTTCCTGAAAAGGATGAAAATTTAGAAATTTCAGCGGATGCTTCGGATTATGCGGTAGGAGCGGTACTTTCGCAAAATCAGCAGCCCGTGGCATTTTTAGCCGAACTTTAAATCAAACACAAAGAAACTATTCCGCGACCGAGAGAGAGGCACTTGCAGTTCTGTTAGCAGTGCAAAAGTTCCGAGTCTATTTTGGAAAGGCGCCGATAACAGTATACTCTGATCATGCGGCGGTAACTAGATTATACGCAGGGAAAAATTTATCCCCAAGGTTAATAAGATGGGCACTCAAGCTGCAAGAATATAATCTGGTAATCAAGCATACCCCCGGAAAGGAAAATATCGTAGCAGATGCCCTATCACGAATTAAATTAGACGAACAGGGTAATACCGTAAAAGTTGCAATGCTTACAGCGTGTACAATAAATTCCCGAGAAACTGTAATAACAGAACTGGGTAAGGATCCTGAGTTTGGAAGTATTTATGAGTATTTGAAGGATCCTGAAAATTTTAGCCACCAAGATATTGTGGCGATAAGAAATAGGGCGGCCCATTACGAACTAATAGATGGTCTATTATTCTACACAAAACTACGAATTCCAACAACGAATTTCGACCTGTTATCCCAGCTAGTCTTAGATTAAATATCCTGCATGAGCTCCATGACAGGCCTTTAGCTTCTCATGCTGGTATTCGAAAAACTATCCAACGCGTACGCGAGGCAGTCTACTTTCCTGAACTGCAAAAGTTAACAAGGGCGTATGTCCAGTCCTGCCCAACATGTCAAGCCGTTAATTATATTAATTTCCGCCCGGCCGGGTTTCTAAATACTATTAAATCCGAATTTCCCAATGAAATAATTGGCATCGATTTATTGGGCCCTTTCCCAAAAAGTCAGTTAAATAAAAGTCGCTATCTCCTTGTTATGGTTGATCATTTTAGTAAGTGGACCGAAATTGTTCCCTTAAAACGAGCCTCCGCGAAATTAGTTACTGATTCTATTTTAAATAAATATATTTTAAAATACGGGGCGCCCCTAAAAGTTATATCGGATAATGGTCCTAAATTTGTAAGTAATGTATTTGAAGACATGTGCCAAAAACTGGGCATACGTCATTTAAAAATGGTCCCGTATCGACCGCAATCAAATATAGCGGAACGGGTCAACAGAAATATAGTGAAAATTATCCGTAGTTATGTTAAAAATTTTCATAAAAGCTGGGATAACTATGTCAATGAATTTGCCTTCGCCCTTAGGACCGCAAAACATGATACAACGGGCAAAACTCCTGCTGAGTTATTTCTAGGCAGAAAGATTATAACACCGTTAGATAAACTATTTTATGTGCAACAAAGAGCCCCAGAATTTAAAATGGGTGATATAGAAAAACTAATAAAAGAAGCAAAAAAGAATACGGAAGTAGCACAAAGAAAACAGAAATTATATTATGATTTGAAACGACGGGGAGTAACTTATAAAGTAGGGGATGAAGTTTTAAAAATTAAGCATTCACTTTCTTCAGCACCAGAAGATAAAACTGCCAAATGTTTTCCACGATTTGAAGGACCATATGTTATAGAAAAAATAACTCGCGCTGTTGTAGTGTTAAAAGCCAGAAATGGTGAAACCTGTTCCGCAAACATTGATCCAATCAAGCCCTACTTCGATCGTAATAAAATGCAAATCTTTTCAGATCTTTTGCAGGATCCGGCATGGCAGACACCGCAGGTACAAGTTCCAGAGGTGAAAAAACGACAAGTACAAGGGCAAGCCAATGAGAGACAGAAGCAATTGAAAAGAAAATTGCCCCGCGGAAAAATGGAAGGTAACAAGAAAAAGAAGCCGTTCCACCGTCCAGAAAACAGAGTTCACGAACACCCCCAGAATGAAGAAGGGAGAAGGACGACGTATGTGAAGAGGACCAGGAGAAATGACGGCAACTATAACCTGGCTTTAAAACGGAAGATCTACTCATCCGACAGAACTCTCCGCAGCAAAAGTCGCCGAACTGCGGAAGGGCCATCAGCGGCGGAGGAAAAAGTACAAGAAAAATTTGAACGGCCAACAACGAGGTCCAAGCAGGATCACGACAGAAGTTTCCCGGTTCCGCCAAGACCAGCTGCCATCAAACGGCAAAGACCACAAGCAGAGGAGAAAAGGAAAGTATTCAAGGCTGGCCGTACTGGTGAAAAAAGGAAGCTTCCAGAGCAAAGCACTGAAGGGCGAGCCCGTACAAGAAGGAGGATAAACCAAGCTACTATTTGCAGTACCTTTACAGACTGGGCCCAGAAAAGGATGTCCGAATATTACAAAGATAAGTAAAATTTTATGTTACTTTGCAAACTTAAGTTAATCTTTCATTCTTACTGCAAGTGGCAGATTTCAAGAAGTTTTACCTCATGCGAGGTCTACCTTTATCGCCAAAAGGGCGAGAAATGAGTTGTGACCGATTTTCTTATTATGTGTTTCAATTACTCGTGCGTAAAACTAAAGTTGATGTATAATAGCGTTGTGTAAAGACTTAAATATTGTAAAACGTTATTGTATAAATTTTATTTAAAACATTCTAGCAAGAAAGAAGTTTTAGTCTGAAAGACTTTTTGAAATGTAGTATTAGTTCAATGTAGAAAGAATTGGCACTTGCTTTGAAAAGAATAGAAGTTAACAATGTACTACTAATGTATGTTTTCAAATGTGTAAAATTAACGGCATGTTGATATGTTCTTATATACATGTGAACTGTTATTTTAAATGTTAAGAAATACCGTGATATGGTAAAAGTGAAAGTAATGTTAAAAATTTGTTATTCGTGTGACTGTAAAGATTAAATCATGGCGAATATGTGGTAAAGGTTGAATGATGTAGTTAGGCTCTCTGACGCTACACTTTAGAGTTAGCCACTTTTAGAATAGTACCTCAGGGTTTAGAGTTGAAAGTAGGGTGTGTTAAGAGGTCTCGTTATGTTGAATTTTAACACGTTAGTGTTTTGATTGTAGGAGGAAGTGTGGCACACGTAGACAGAAACACATTCGTGTTTGGTGTTCTTTTACAACACATGTCAGAGAGCACGGGGAGAGATAATTAAAATAGTCATGAATGAAATAAGAATGTTAAGAGAAGTATATTCTATATGTTATTTGCAATGTCATTGTGTAACATTTCATTAAACTAGTTTTCCTTCCAGATCTCTGGAAGGAACCAGAATTGAATAAAGCTCCTGTTTAGATGCAGTACAGATGAAAAAAAGATTGTTGTATATCCTGGGAGCTGCTATTGTAACAAATTTCTTTCTTTTAAATTTTCTAGTTTCTAGTTAAGTTATGGTTGTAAAAGGTTGGCCTCGCGTTAGATTCTAGAGCTAAAAGTTTTCAACAAGGTCGTTTTAGACCTCAGTTTCAAACTAATTAACTCTGGCGGGAAGTATGTAAGGATCTTAAGTTTTACTAACGTTTATTTTATTTTAAATCTTTACTATCACTTCTTATTTTCTACTTCCGGCCAGAATTATAAGCGTGAAGGATTTTATGCAAAGTTTGTCTGGCGAACGCCAAGTATTTAAGTGTGGCCTTTTTGCCAAGCGTAAGAGAGGAAGCAGTGAGTTCGAAGCAGGCCGCTTACCTTAGAAGTTACGCAGTTGCTTTTTGCCTTCCAGGCCAGAGGTATTAATCCTCTTGATAAATTAAACGTATTGTAGTGTTCACAGTCTCTGTGCTACATACGCTTCCTGTTATTATAAGGCCAATCTTATTCTAAAGTTAAATTAGAGTTTAGTTTTATTTTGATATCTTTTACGTTAGACCCCGAGTGGAGGGTCATTGTATTCCGAAGTACGGAAGTCATTGTATATAAAGAAAAAATAAAGGGTTTTGTATACCCTTCGTCTGTATCCTGTCTACTTACCACAATTAGTGAACATAGCTTTAGTAAGTTCTCTGTTCCGAGTCAGGTCCTTGTATGTTCCCGAAGAAGGTTAGAAGGAGCATTGAACCTGATACAGCTACCACTCAAAGTACTCGAGCAGGAGGAACAGCACTCCTTATGAAGCGCTGAATTCCTCATAATGAAATAACAATTCCACAACTCTTAGCCGTTGAGGCCACAGTTATTTCCATCATAACAAACACTAATACAACATACACTCTTATCTCCACCTATATCCCTCTCAACAGGAACTCCGTAAATGTTGAGAGTGATCTCAACATTCTTCTCTCACTTGGTACACACGTTATTATAGGTGGAGATCTTAACGCAAGACACCGCGCGTGGAACTGCTATAATTCTAATACACACTGCAGAATCATACTCAACTTGGCTCGTCCAGCACCTTTACGCATAGCAGCTTCTAACATCCCAACACGGTATACTGCTGGTTTCACTGGAATTATAGGCTTCTATCTACTCAAAAACACCAGTGTTCCATTGGATGTTACGGTATTAGATGAGTTGTCTTCTCAGCATAATCCGGTTAGACTAATTTTGGATATCAGTAGCTATACCACACCAGACAAAAGAGCTTTCAGAACTGACTGGCGTGTTTTCGCCAAAGCTCTAGACAACATTTAGTACACGCTTCCAACAATTCAATCGAGGAATGATATTGATAGCTTGGTCAAGGAATTCACCACAGCAGTGCTCAAAAAGAAATTAAAAACCAAAGAGTTAAGAGGTCTCAAGAGCTGAGTCAGTTAATTAAGAGGAGGAATGCCGCCAGAAGGCAGTATCAAAGAACGAGACACCCAACGGATAAAGCCACGTTCAGTAGGCTCTGCGATACAGTCAAGTCCCAACAAATTATTGTGCACAACGCCGCTGGACTCAGTACCTTGAATCACTCTCCACAGATGACAATTCTCTGTGGAAAACTATTAAAAGGTATACAAAATGCCACTATTCCATTCCGCCCCTTAAAGGCCCTCTACGGATCCACTACACTGAAACTGAGAAGGCAGAACTTTTAGCTCAGCATCTGGAATCTCAGTTTCGCACTAACAACATTCACGACACTCCTGCAGAACAGTTAATTAATAAATTTCACTCCAATTACATAGCAAACCGACCGTCGGAAGTCTGTAGCTTCATCAAAAATCTGAAGAAAAATAAAAGTCCTCAATATGACAAAATTACGAACCAGATGATCAAGAATTTCCCCAGGAAAATTATACTACGTTTCACCAAGATTATCAATATCATCATCAAATGGCAGCATTTTCTGAATGTTGGAAGGTTGCAGTGATCACACCAATTCTTAAGCCTCAAAAACCTGCGAACGTTCGGGAATCCTATAGACCTATTAGTCTGCTGTCTGCACTAAGCAAGATAGTGGAGGCTGTCATCCTTACAAAACTGAAACAGCATATTGAAAGCAATGCTATACTCATTCCGTATCAATTTGATTTCGAAGTCATCACTAAACGACCCATCAACTGTATAGAGTTGTGGAACTAATTAGTGAAGGCTTGCAACGTAAACAGGTCACTGGTGGCCTTTTCCTCGACATAGCTAAGGCTTTCGATCGTGTCTGGCTGGATGCTCTCATTTACAAGTTACACACTCTGGGGCTCCCAGAGTACATTACACACATAATTAAGTCCTACCTGGCAGGCAGACATTTTGTCGTTCGCGTCACAGGAACACTTTCTGCACCTAGGCCTATCCTTGCGGGCGTTCCGCTGGGAAGTCTTCTAGGACCCTTACTTTTTAATATCTACGTGAACGACATACCTACTCTGAACAACACAACACTCGCAATGTATGCAGATGACACTGCGATCCTTACACAAAGTGCATTTTTGAGTCCAGTTATACAACGGCTACAAAACCACATCCACGCATTAGAGACTTGGCTCATCAGATGGAAAATTAAGGTTAATGTGGAAAAATCTCAGGCTATCCTGTTCACAAAAAAGAAATTTACCAAAAACCTGCAGTTCTATGGAGTGTCAATTCCGTGGTCCAGGCAAGTGCTCTATCTTGGGGTGATCCTCAGTAAAACTCTCTCATGGGCCCCACACATTACATCTATCATCAGAAAGTTTCGAGTACGTAAACATACACTATTCCCCTTAATTGCTCGAAACAGCGTTCTTTCTATAGACAACAAGTTACTCATTTACAAGTCCTTTCTACGTCCATTATTGTGTTATGCTTGCCCTGTGTGGGCTTATTCTAGTAGATCCTTAACAAAAAGGCTGCAAACTGCACAGAACGGGGTTTTGAGACAAATTGTTAATGCCCCATGGTATGTTCGAAATCGCAGACTACATACTGAACTGAAAATAGATCATATTGGAACTTTTTACTATCGACTGGCCAAAAAATTTCACGAAGACCTGGAGTCCATTGGTAATCCCGTGATTAAAATTTATGATTATGATGTCAATGATCAATGCAACATCAAAAGGCCTACGGCCATTCTTAGCGATGCTGTTGACTAACTTCTGTATGGCATGTTTTGCGTTGTTCATTAATGCTATTTCTTACCTGTACTGTATTTGTAAATTATTCTATGGATGTATTCATGTTTTCTTTTAATATTGCACACTGGGTCTTGCACTTACCAATATTTTTGCATTATTTTTTGCTATGTACTGTTGTTTCTGTTCCTGCTAGTGGCTTTCCTGGACGGCATTTTCTCTATGTGAATCATGTACGCTCTCATTATTCATTATTAATCATCCTAACTTCATTATTAAGCCCATATATATATATATATATATAATTTCTCAAAAAAATTTCAAAAATAAAAATAAACAATAAATAAATAAATAAATAAATAAATAAATAAATAAAATCTGAAATTTCAGATTTTAAATTACGTCCAAAGGGGCGTTTTTTTAACGTTTTGAGTGTTACCTTTATTTATTAAATATCATGATCTTTGCACTTAAACCATAAAATTCAGTTCAAGAGCAATATCGCAAAATAATGTTAAATTAAGCATATCTTTAGAATTTCCGATATACACAGTCTCGCGAGCTGGAGATAAAAGTGTTTTTTTTCTATATAACGTTGCCATTTCCCGCTTTTAAAGCATTGAGTTTGTAAATCAAAAATTCGTTAAAGTTTTACAAAATATAAAATCTATAATGAAACAAATTCCAAATTTGGGATTTCAGATGCCCATATTCGCAGTAGGATTTCGTCATTCAAAATTCGATGGCTCTATGTACCATTGTTTTATCACAATGCGAGAAATAGACAATCATTTATGCAGATTTTTCATTATTTAATTTCTTCAAATACGAGAATGCAGGACTCTAACATTTTGTGGCAACAGTTTGTAAAGTGAACCGACGTTTATGAGTCCGACGCAAAATCGCAAAACGAAAACAATAGTCCTTCAGGGACAAAGCCCCTTTGGACTAAAAAAAAAAAAAAAAAAAAAACGAAAGAAAAGAAAGAAAGAAAGAAAAAACATGTATTAGAAATTTTGGGCATTTTTTTAGTTTGCATTCTGTTCGAACTAGCATATTTTCGATTCGGGGGGTAGGGTCCTTTGACTCAGGAACCCCGGTGGTACACCATCACTCTTTGCGTACATGTTTCTTCCCCTTCTTCGCCCGTGTCCTTCCTGCTGTCGCTTGGCAATTAGCGACGCCGCACTTTGTGCGGGTCCGTGTTTCTGCATATCGCGCTGATGGAGTTTCATCGTTCCTGCATATTTTCACATGGAGTGTCGTCGTATTTTTGCATAAAAAGAAGCAGAACTATAAGGTTGCGATATATTTAGATGAAAATGCTCAGCTTAAAAATCCATCTGCCACAGTAACGTTCTAAAACATCTCAAGCAGATTATTAATAGGTGTTCGACTCCAGAATGTGCATTACCAGCGATGTGTCACAACGTGATGATAAGTGTGTTAATGAAAAGCGAGTGTAAAAAAAAGATCTTGCACGTGTACTACAAAGATGAGGGCATTGCACGAAATTAATGTGAGAAAATTTCGACAGCATAAATATGTGATGTAAGAGGATTGCGATTGCTAGTTAACAGACACGTGTTCTGCATTCGTCTACTATTCTATTTTAGGTTCCCACGTTTTGTGTTCTGAGTTATGATATTTTGATATTTTATGCGCTGTGTGATACCATAATATATTTAATCCAGAAAATGTGTTTTTGATAAAATAATTGTGAGATTAGAAAAGAAATGTGTCTCTACAAGTCTCATGCATGTGGGTTATTGGTATTGGTATTTAAGTGAAATATTTAATTATTCTTAATGTTAGGGTTTAATACGCAATGTACGATCACTAAGAATTCAAGTCAGTAAATATTGGGCACATGTAAATTAATTAAGGATTTCTAGATAGATATTTGGATAGATTGTCACATTACGACGCCTCCTAGTAGTGCACACCACTACACGGCGCCTGAATATGATTCCCAATTTTAAAATCAAATATCTCGTGCACAGAAATCAGATTTACTGTATTTTATTTTTTATAACGAATACAAATTTTTTCTAAAATTTGTTGTATTTCAATTTTTATAACGAATACAAAATTTTTCTAAGTACACGAACCGATGGAACATTTAAAAATTAGATTTTGTTATTTTCATAAAAGCAAAATCCTTCAGTTTACAAATGCCAAATCCTTCAATTTACAAATGCAAAATCATGAATATTTGCGTCATTTTAAAGCACATTTAGAATTGGAAATAAGTGTCTACGACTAACGGTTGCGAGAATAAAGATCGGGTAAGGACTTGTCTGCACGCAATATAATTATACAGTGGAACATCGACCTCTCATTACGAATAATACTGTTCACAAAAAAATTATATAATCATAAAACGTCTCGAGTGATGAACGGTTTTTCAAGTTACAAATGCTGAAAATGGGATAAATAAATTTAAAAAAATATTTTGAAGAAACTTACGACACAGAGTAGTATACACTCAGCGAATCTGAAAATGTAATTTTAATATTTTCAGTTTTCTTAACCGTTGCCATGAAATTTTTCATTAACGAAAGGAAAGAAGAAAATTGTAAAAAGAGCGACTTGACCTTGAAGGGAAAAAGCAACTTGGCCTTGAAATCGGCCGAGCTGAAATTATTCTCAGATTATGCTGCCAGAATACAGAGGGACTGAGACTGACGGTTTGTTTACTTTAACTTATTAATGTCGTGTTTATCATTTTTATGCTAGTTTTAATGATTGGTATCGATTTTTGCTATCAATTGGGGTGCAAAGTACTGTTAAAAAGTTGAAATAACCTATCATCTTGGGTTCAGGATTTGATTAATTCATTATGTATTAATTCTCATGGAAAAACCAATTTTGGTTTACGAACAGTTCGAATGATGAATTACATTTGGGAACCGAAGTTTTACTGTTTCTGATGATGTAGTTAAGTATTTTTTTAAAAAAAGAATCTCAAGAGACTTCATAAAAGTTAACCAAAACTATAAGAAGACGCCTTAACAGTTAAATTTATATATTAATTTAAAGAGAAAAGAAATAAGTTGCACGCAGGCCCATACAGACACTCAAATCATTGGCAGTTAGTAACACTGTAACAATGAATACAAATATCTGATTTCTATTAGCAGAGGGAAGACCATCAGCTATTTCGAGAAAATTTCCTGAGCCAAATTGTATGTTTATTACCCAATGCTATTTTATCTCATTTTATGACGGAATAATAAGGGAAAGTTTATTGTGAGCATGTAAATTTAATTCTGCACAAAGAAATTGGTGTGTTAAATTCAGAAAATAGTATGGTACAGATAGACAAAAAACACTGGAGTAATTTCAGTCAGAAAAATTTTGATTTCCTTTTAAATCATTTAAACAGAAAAATTAAAAGGGCTAAATTTTCAGCAGCATATTGCCCTGAAATTATATTGGGATAATTTTATTATTAAAAATATTATATATATATATAATTTTCAGTACAGTATCCCAAATATTTACAGATAGCCATATTCCCTTCAAAAATCAACCAAAGTAAATACTTCTGTCAAAATATCGGTATCTCAATTTTTCAGAAATGCTGCTATTTCCTATGATGACTTAAATCTGAAGACATGAAGTGAAACAGTAACATAGCAAGAAACATACACATTTAAAACATAATTTTATGAGTCCTGTCATGATATATTTTAACACAAATATTATATTTTAGTAGAGAATCCATAGTTAAAGAAGATTTTAGTTTTGCATTTTAGTCTTCGTACCCAAATGCTAATTTTTACAGTTTAATTCATATTATACTGAGGATAAGAAAAGAAAGTGAGGTTTAGTCCAAAAATAGGGTTTCAACTTCTTATTACGTTAAAAGGATATTATTTACTTCGCAGCAACATTATTGCTACATTTAAGTCAAACACATAATTTTTAGCATGCTTTAAAAGCTGCAAAGACACTTTAAGTTTAGAACCTAAAACGCTTGTTAGTGAAAAGTGAATCTTGGTGAAGCCTTAAAAAATCGAGTACAAAAGTACAAAGAATTAAATCATTTCTTTTTTGATAGTATAAATATAGAAAAATACATTTATTCCATACAATAAATGTAGAATACATGCAAAATTTTTAATTCATAATTCTTGGTGGGATATTCTAATATTTGTATGCAGTATCTGCTTTATTTGATGCGGAAAGAATTGAAAAAAATCACAAAGGAAATAGTTTTAAGAATATGATAGGAAAATAGTAGAATTAATGAATTATTTTAATTCATGATTTAAGTCATCTTATAATACGTAAAAATGAAAAAATTATGTTTCTAAATAAAAGATGCAATGCAGAAAGGAAAAACCAAACTAAACCATCCAAGATTATTACTCACCTGTACTGTGACAGTCTAGGTATTTAAATTATTTAAATTAAACATCAATTTGCTGAAGATCTTGAATATAAACGATTGGATTAAAATAAAATAAGCTTTTTATCTACTTTGCAATAGATAAAACTATAAACGAAGCTACTGCGTCTAGAAATTTGGTTAATGTGGGTGCCAGCAGGAAATACTATTAACATATTCCGCGCTCGTTCCTGCGTTGTCAACAGCGCCTCTCGCATGTCCATTGTAATGTCATTCACGTAATATTATATGGGATTGCTGTTTTAAATTTGTTACGGTTCATATGTTATTATGACGTATCTGTGTCTCCAGAGTCAAAAGATGTAGAAGTAAAACGAAAGCAGGCCGTTTGATTTCTTTTTTACAGAAAAATGCAAATTTTAAAGAGAACAATTACGATACTGTACATAACAGCTTAGATCAAATATAAATTTCCAACAGAATTTAAATTAACTGGAAACCATGACTGTGAGTATTTCGTAATAATTAAGAAGGAAAATGATTTCTTAAGGGTTATGTAGTAGTTGTTTCCACATCGAAATCCTGGCTAAATATTCATCCAAAAATCTTTATACCCGTCTCTATTAAATACAAAAATACCTGAATACGCGCCAGTTTCTTTTAAAAAGTCCTCAATGAAAATGTTCCACTCTTATGCAGAGATTCTTTTCAGAGGTTAACAAACATGAGACATGAACATGATGGTCGCCTGGGGCATTTAAATTGTGGATTAAACCTGCATCAAGCACGATGTCAATATACTATGCCAAAACTTTAAAACTGGTTCGAAAAACATAGGCTAATTACGCATGTTCCAAAAAAGGTTATGTCATATGTCATTCAAATTAGCTCTTATATCTATTTAATATTTGAAAAATATTAAATAAAAACTTAATCGCAAAATTCAAGCTTTCTGACAAGACTAAGTGATGTGTTTATGTTTTATTTATGTTAATTATTGTTTATTAGTAACTTACAAATGTTTACGTAAAAGTAAATTGTTTTCTCTGTTTGATAATTTAGTTCTACTGTTTTGCAAACTGCAATAATTCTTCATTTTAGCTTGTAATCAAGCTTATTATCAAGATTCATCATCTTCCTATTATACAAACTTCTGGAAATATTCTGCCTCTGGGTACTTACGCAAAAAGTAAATTTAGTTCCGATAAAGAATCTTGATGAATTTCATTTCGATATAAATTTCTGTTATTTATGCTTATTTCACGTGAACATGATCCAGACTTCGGATATCTTTGTACAGTAACATAAATTTCCTTCAATCTGGCTGCGTTTTTCTATTAGACATACATCTGAAAATTTTTTATCGTTACGTATTTCTAAATAATATAATTAATTAATAATTTTTCAGAAATACTTAACCTTTCAAGTTAAAGGATCTCTCCATTAGGCAAAAACTTTACAACATTGTCCATTAAAAGGAAAATTTGGAGGCAGACGTTATTTCATTGGCTTAAGTAGTTGGTTTATAGTTAAGTTGCCTACGGGGAAGGACGACTTCATGGAGGCCGTGTTTTAAGGAAACTTGGTTCATACACATCTCACACATGGAAAAACTACGAAAACTTTCATACATAACTTTCCTGTTCGTTGGGATTTGAACTCAGATTGTTCGATGTTATGCAAATTGTATTTCTTTCTTTGTACCGAGGAGCGGCGCAGACGCAAATTTGTTAGGTTTTTTTAATGCTCGCGTTTAGAGCTTTGAGGTTGCTGTGAATTACTGGAGTTTCAACTAAGCAGAGGTTCTTCTGAGTTTGTGTTGGTAAGCCGCCACTGAAGTCGGAGTTTGTGTGGTCTTCGCCGTTCCTCAACTAACTTACTGTTTGAAAGTCAATAAAGAAGTTTCGGTCAACGTTATGACTCTGAGGTTTTTGGGGTTCTATACTGAAGTAATATCAAGTCAATTTACAGTCCACTATTTTTAACAACGGATCGTACATGTTTTTTGGTCCGTCAGCTACGGAGTCGCAGTAAATTTGGTGAGTCAGTGTGTTTTTTTATCTTTCTTATTAGATAATGGAATTTACAACGCTTAAGACTAAAAAGCGTGTAGCTAAAGCTAAGTTAAATAAACTGAAAAAGAAAATTACAGTGACTTACGATTCTGCTGATGTTGATCAGTTAGAACTTTTTAAATCTAGATTAAATAATTTAATGACTGAACTTTCGGATATTTTTAGTAACATATTTGTAGTGTGTGAAGAAAAAGATATTGATGTATTTATAGAAGAACAACAGGTCATACCATATACTGTTGATGAGTTAATTTTAATGCTAACCAGAGTTAAGAATGTTAAAGATAATAGTGTGGAAACTAAATCTTGTGAAATAGCGAGTATACGCTTACCTAAGCTAACTCTTCCTGTATTTAGTGGCAGTACTGAAGAATGGTTATCATTTTTGATTTATTTAAAACGGCGATAGTGGATAATGACCGTTTATCAGGTGCACAAAAGCTACAATATTTAAAGGATTCTTTAAAAGGAGATGCTTTGCGGATTGTTCAAGCTTTAACTATTTGTGACAGGAATTTCGAAATAGCGCGGCATTTATTGTGTCACAGATTTTCACATAAGAGAGAATTACTTTCATCGTTATTAAAGAAAATCTTGTATTTATCAAATTTACAATTTGAAATTCCTAGTCAGATATTAGCGTTAGTAGACACGGTAAGAGAGTGTGTATGTTCGTTTGAAAATCTAGGATTCAAAGTGGAGCAATTCGCGGATACTATTTTAATGTTAATAGTACAGTTTAAATTGGATTCTTCGACGAGAGGATGGTGGGAAAGAACATTAAAGAGTGAGGAAATACCAACACTTAATAATCTGCTAGAGTTCTTGAAATCTCATGCCAGAACCTTGCAAGCAGGTAAAACGCAAGGTGTAAAAAAAAAAAAACAAGTTACAAAAGACAAATTAACTTCATTGGCTTCAGAGACTCGCGCGCAGTGTACGTATTGTAAAGCCGGTCATTCAGTTTTTAAATGTAATAAGTTTTTATATCTGAATGTTCAGGAACGCGTTAATTTTGTCAAAAGAAATAATGTATATTTTAATTGTTTGGTTTCAAATCATAAAGCTTTCGAGTATAGAAGTACACACAAATGTAAAAAGTGCTTTAAAAATCATCACACACTACTGCATTTCGAAAGAGTTCAAAATGAACCAAAGGCATGTAAAGGAGTTACGAACAGTTCGAATGAATTATCAGTGACGGCTAAGCCATTTTTCCCTGGGCCAGAACCTCGCGCTTAATCAGCTGGGTCAGGGGAGAATATCGCAAGTTCTAGTCCAGTAATTAAATCTTGTGTTCCAGACTTTAATTTTCAGAGTGAAGTTTTATTATGTACGGCTGTTATTAAAGTGTTAGATTCATCGGGTGAATACCAATTGTGTAGAGCTCTCCTTGACCCTGGCAGTCAAGCAAGCCTAATTTCAGAAGATTGTGTACAAAGGCTAGGGTTAGCAAGAAGAAATGCCAAAGTTTTTATTTCATGTTTAGGGTCTTTGGATACGAAAACTAATGGAATTACGGAAATAAACTTCGTTCCGCATTTTCCGGCGAAAGTGTCATTTAAAACACCAGTATTTATCATCAATAGAATTATTGGAACTTTGCCGAATTTTACATTGGATAAGAATTACGTTGAGGAATATAATGATTTAATGTTAGCATATCCAACATTTTACAAAAGTGGGCCTGTTGATATACTTTTAGGCGTAGATATTGCCTTACCTCTTTTAAAGGGAGAAATAATTAAATGCGAAGAAGGTAAACCGGTAGCTTCTCGTTCTGAACTAGGATGGATTATTTCAGGTAGTGTGAATAATTCAACAGAAATTAATCCTACTATCTATGTCAATAATATACAAGTGGAAACTGATCAGATGCTGTCTGACTTTTGGAAATTGGATGCTGTACCTACGTTTGACATGCTTACTAAATCGGAGAGAGCATGTGAAGATTATTTCAGATCTACATATACGAGAGAGGAAAGTGGGGTATATACTGTGAAATTATCGTTTCACTCTCCGCCTTCTCAGCTTGGAGATTCCAGACAATTAGCTATGCGTAGATTCCAATCTTTAGAAAATTCACTTCTAAAAAAGCCTCAGATATATGAACAGTATAAGGATTTCATGAGGGAATACCTTGAGCTGAGACATATGGAGGGAGTGCCTGAGGGAGAGATTCTTATTGACTCTACGTATTACATGCCTTATGATGCCGTATTAAAGGAATCAAGTACTACGACTAAACTGAGAGTTGTTTTCAATGCTTCAGCTAAAACGACATCGGGTCTTTCATTGAATGATATTTTGATGGTTGGGCCAAGAGTTCAGCAAGAGCAGTTTCCAATTCTTCTACGGTTTAGAACTCACAAAATTGCAGTATGTGCCGATGTAGAGAAGATGTTCAGACAAATTCGTGTCCACCCAGAAGATACAAATTGGCAAAGAATGCTTTGGAGGGATAGTCCTAGTGAGCCCTTGAGTACATTTAGATTAGTGACAGTTACATATGGGACTGCCTGTGCGCCATATTTGTCTACTAGAGTAATGAAACAACTTGCATTAGATGAACAAGTGAGATTTCCTTTAGCATCAAAAATTGCCCTTCGTGACTTTTATGTTGATGATTTGCTTTCAGGGGCACAAAGTGAAAAGGAAGCGAATGTTCTAGTTCAGCAGTTGAATGAAATGATGAAAAGGGGTGGATTTCGCTTAAGGAAGTGGATTTCAAACAGTTCAGCTATTTTAGAGAATATTCCCGAGTGCTTACGAGAATCCAGTATTTCTCTTGAAATAACCAGTGACAAGAAAGTAAAAATATTGGGAATTAATTGGAACAACTCTAGTGATATGTTTCATTTTTCGGTATGCATAAGTGATAAAGAGTTTACTAAGAGGACTATTTTATCAGAAGTAGCCAAAATCTTTGATCCAATGGGATGGTTAGCGCCAACAACAATATACGCGAAAATATTATTACAAGAGTTATGGAACTTACACCTGGGTTGGGATGAACTCGTTGATAAGAGAATAAGTAGAAAATGGAAGCGTTTCTATCTAGAATTGCCCTTACTTTCAAGCTTACAATTTCCGAGGTATGTCTTGAGTCCGAAAGCAGTAGTTATAGAAATCCATGCTTTCTGCGACGCTTCAGAAAAGGCTTATTGTGCAGTCATCTATCTCCGAACAATCAACCTTGATTCGTCAGTCAAAGTCAGCCTTCTGACATCGGAAACCAGAGTAGCGCCCTTAAAAACCCAGTCTCTTCCGAGACTAGAGTTATGTGCTGCGTTACTTTTAACCAACCTCTTACATGCAGTATTATTATGGATAGAACTGCCTATTAACAATATCTACGCATGGACCGACTCGCGGGTTACATTGGCATGGGTCTCGTCCGAATCTTGCCGTTGGCTACCTTTTGTGGCAAATCGAGTTGCAAAAATCCAGGAAGCTGTTCCAGGTATTCAATGGAATTATGTTGCTGGGAAAGAAAATCCTGCAGACAGTGGGACCAGAAGTTTTATTCCATCAGAATTCCTACAATGTGAGTTATGGATGAAGGGACCGCAGTGGTTAAACGAATCCCTAATTCATGTACAGCAAAATTCAAGTGTAGAATTAGAGGGTGAGGTTATGTTGAAGGAATTGAAAAAGAGTTTCAGTTCCAATGTTTCCAAATTTGAAGAGCCTAGTGTGTTTTCAAGATTTTCATCATGGTTAAAGTTATGTCGAGTGTTAGCGTGGTGTTTAAGATTCAGAAATAAGTGTAGTAAGTTACCTACAGAGCGTATAAAGGGTTATTTATCTACTGAAGAATTCTGTGAAGTTACTTCTATGATTGTTGGGATTGTGCTGTAAGGATCTTAAGTTTTACTAACGTTTATTTTATTTTAAATCTTTACTATCACTTCTTATTTTCTACTTCCGGCCAGAATTATAAGCGTGAAGGATTTTATGCAAAGTTTGTCTGGCGAACGCCAAGTATTTAAGTGTGGCCTTTTTGCCAAGCAAGAGAGAGGAAGCAGTGAGTTCGAAGCAGGCCGCTTACCTTAGAAGTTACGCAGTTGCTATTTGCCTTCCAGGCCAGAGGTATTAATCCTCTTGATAAATTAAACGTATTGTAGTGTTCACAGTCTCTGTGCTACATACGCTTCCTGTTATTATAAGGCCAATCTTATTCTAAAGTTAAATTAGAGTTTAGTTTTATTTTGATATCTTTTACGTTAGACCCCGAGTGGAGGGTCATTGTATTCCGAAGTACGGAAGTCATTGTATATAAAGAAAAAATAAAGGGTTTTGTATACCCTTCGTCTGTATCCTGTCTACTTACCACAATTAGTGAACATAGCTTTAGTAAGTTCTCTGTTCCGAGTCAGGTCCTTGTATGTTCCCGAAGAAGGTTAGAAGGAGCATTGAACCTGATACAGCTACCACTCAAAGTACTCGAGCAGGAGGAACAGCACTCCTTATGAAGCGCTGAATTCCTCATAATGAAATAACAATTCCACAACTCTTAGCCGTTGAGGCCACAGTTATTTCCATCATAACAAACACTAATACAACATACACTCTTATCTCCACCTATATCCCTCTCAACAGGAACTCCGTAAATGTTGAGAGTGATCTCAACATTCTTCTCTCACTTGGTACACACGTTATTATAGGTGGAGATCTTAACGCAAGACACCGCGCGTGGAACTGCTATAATTCTAATACACACTGCAGAATCATACTCAACTTGGCTCGTCCAGCACCTTTACGCATAGCAGCTTCTAACATCCCAACACGGTATACTGCTGGTTTCACTGGAATTATAGGCTTCTATCTACTCAAAAACACCAGTGTTCCATTGGATGTTACGGTATTAGATGAGTTGTCTTCTCAGCATAATCCGGTTAGACTAATTTTGGATATCAGTAGCTATACCACACCAGACAAAAGAGCTTTCAGAACTGACTGGCGTGTTTTCGCCAAAGCTCTAGACAACATTTAGTACACGCTTCCAACAATTCAATCGAGGAATGATATTGATAGCTTGGTCAAGGAATTCACCACAGCAGTGCTCAAAAAGAAATTAAAAACCAAAGAGTTAAGAGGTCTCAAGAGCTGAGTCAGTTAATTAAGAGGAGGAATGCCGCCAGAAGGCAGTATCAAAGAACGAGACACCCAACGGATAAAGCCACGTTCAGTAGGCTCTGCGATACAGTCAAGTCCCAACAAATTATTGTGCACAACGCCGCTGGACTCAGTACCTTGAATCACTCTCCACAGATGACAATTCTCTGTGGAAAACTATTAAAAGGTATACAAAATGCCACTATTCCATTCCGCCCCTTAAAGGCCCTCTACGGATCCACTACACTGAAACTGAGAAGGCAGAACTTTTAGCTCAGCATCTGGAATCTCAGTTTCGCACTAACAACATTCACGACACTCCTGCAGAACAGTTAATTAATAAATTTCACTCCAATTACATAGCAAACCGACCGTCGGAAGTCTGTAGCTTCATCAAAAATCTGAAGAAAAATAAAAGTCCTCAATATGACAAAATTACGAACCAGATGATCAAGAATTTCCCCAGGAAAATTATACTACGTTTCACCAAGATTATCAATATCATCATCAAATGGCAGCATTTTCTGAATGTTGGAAGGTTGCAGTGATCACACCAATTCTTAAGCCTCAAAAACCTGCGAACGTTCGGGAATCCTATAGACCTATTAGTCTGCTGTCTGCACTAAGCAAGATAGTGGAGGCTGTCATCCTTACAAAACTGAAACAGCATATTGAAAGCAATGCTATACTCATTCCGTATCAATTTGATTTCGAAGTCATCACTAAACGACCCATCAACTGTATAGAGTTGTGGAACTAATTAGTGAAGGCTTGCAACGTAAACAGGTCACTGGTGGCCTTTTCCTCGACATAGCTAAGGCTTTCGATCGTGTCTGGCTGGATGCTCTCATTTACAAGTTACACACTCTGGGGCTCCCAGAGTACATTACACACAAGATTTGCCGAGGTTACTACCCCAAGTGCAAGACTTTATTGAATTAAGAAATCCCACTACACTGGAAAAGTTATTTGAGCTAGCAATCCAGTTTGAAAGTAGAAGAACGGCGGACGTCGAAAGAAGACGCCAATATTAACAGCGAAACCAATTTGGTACGCCAAGACTACAGCAAACTCAAGCATACGGCTACGGAGAAAAAGGAATCAGTGGGCAAGGAAACCCGAGCATTCAAAAACAGCCGGCGAACGTCGACAGTTCAATAGCAACCCAGGAAAAAAGTCTCAAGGCCAGGGGAAAAAGAAGGAAAGCACGGAAAGGAAAAATAATTTAAACTAAAACGATTTCTGCTGACGAGAGGGTGCGGAAATCCGAAGGCCACGAAAACCCCTCTTCCTACAAGATAAATACAGTAATGGTGAAAAATTTGACTCTTCCGAAGATTGAAGTCATGGTGAATAATATCCCGGCCACCGCACTCCTGGATACCGGCGCGCAGTGTTCCTGTGTGGCAGAAGTCTTTTCTAGAAAGTATTTTCGCAAATACCGCATATATAATGCGGATAATACGACAGTATTAGCGGCGCAAGGAGAACAATGTAAGTGCGTAGGTAAAGTACCTTTGTATATACGTATCAAGGACGAACAAGTAAAGGTGATGTTTTTTATAGTAAAGAATTTGCAAGCACATTTGATCTTAGGAATAGACTTTCTTTCAGGCGCACAAGCTACACTGGATTTTAATGAAGCGTCCCTTAAGCTGACAATGAAACCAGTGCGTGTAGAAAAGGTTGAACCGCCAAGGTTAAATCTTGACCACCTGCCTAATGACGAGCAAGATAGAATCCGACAAGTGGTAAGTGAATTTGCTTCGTTATTTAGTGATATTCCAGGATTTACTCAGGTTACTAACCATAGTATTGACACCGGAGATGCATTGCCAGTTCGTCAAAAACCATACCGATATGATAAGAATAAGGAAAAAATTATAGAATGGCATATTACCGATATGCTACGTAAAAAGATCATAACGCCCATCTCAAGTAGTCATGCTAGCCCGGTGGTTTTATGTAAGAAAAATAATGATTATCCTTTGGAGCATCCAAAAAGGTGGAGATTCGCTATTGATTACCGTAAATTAAATTCCATAACGAAATATCCGGTATATCCGTTGCCGATCATAGAAGAAATTTTAAGGAACATAAAATCAACCAAATTTATGACGACTTTAGACTTAACGACTGGTTATTTTCAAATAGGGGTGAGGCCTGAGGACGTGCCTAAGACTGCTTTTATAACCAAGTCTGGCACTTATGCATTTTTGCGTATGCTGTTTGGCCTTTCAGGCGCCCCAGCAACATTTCAGCGATGCATGGACATTGTGTTAAGACCTGTTCTTGGAAAGTCCACATTTATCTATTTAGATGATATCATTATTACTAGTGATAATCTCGACCAACATATACAGGATTTAAGACAGGTGTTTTCTTTATTAAATGAGGCCGGTCTAAAAGTTAATGTCGAAAAGTGCAAATTTGCAGCCCCTGAATTAAAATATTTAGGTTACAAAATATCGCAAAAAGGGATCGAGACAGATGAATCAAAAATAATCGCTGTACAAAAGTATCCGACTCCAAACACGGCAAAGAAGCTCTCTTCTTTTCTAGGACTTTGTTCATATTATAGGTCCTTTATAAAAGATTTTGCGGCTATCGCTGAGCCATTGTTAAAATTAAAAAGGGAAAAGGCAAGATTCTCGTGGACGGCCGAAGCCAATAGTGCTTTCGAAAAATTAAAACAAGCATTAACGCAAGCCCCTGTGTTGAAATTTCCTGAAAAGGATGAAAATTTAGAAATTTCAGCGGATGCTTCGGATTATGCGGTAGGAGCGGTACTTTCGCAAAATCAGCAGCCCGTGGCATTTTTTAGCCGAACTTTAAATCAAACACAAAGAAACTATTCCGCGACCGAGAGAGAGGCACTTGCAGTTCTGTTAGCAGTGCAAAAGTTCCGAGTCTATTTTGGAAAGGCGCCGATAACAGTATATTCTGATCATGCGGCGGTAACTAGATTGTACTCAGGGAAAAACGTATCCCCAAGGTTAATAAGATGGGCACTCAAGCTGCAAGAATATAATCTGGTAATCAAGCATACCCCCGGAAAGGAAAATATCGTAGCAGATGCCCTATCACGAATTAAATTAGACGAACAGGGTAATACCGTAAAAGTTGCAATGCTGACAGCGTGTACAATAAATTCCCGAGAAACTGTAATAACCGAACTGGGTAAGGATCCTGAGTTTGGAAGTATTTATGAGTATTTGAAGGATCCTGAAAATTTTAGCCACCAAGATATTGTGGCGATAAGAAATAGGGCGGCCCATTACGAACTAATAGATGGTCTATTATTTTATACAAAAACTACGAATTCCAACAACGAATTTCGACCTGTTATGCCAGCTAGTCTTAGATTAAATATCCTGCAAGAGCTCCATGACAGCCCTTTAGCTTCTCATGCTGGTGTTCGAAAAACTATCCAACGCGTACGCGAGGCAGTCTACTTTCCTGAACTGCAAAAGTTAACAAGGGCGTATGTCCAGTCCTGCCCAACATGTCAAGCCGTTAATTATATTAATTTCCGCCCGGCCGGGTTTCTAAATAGTATTAAATCCGAATTTCCCAATGAAATAATTGGCATCGATTTATTGGGCCCTTTCCCAAAAAGTCAGTTAAATAAAAGTCGCTATCTCCTTGTTATGGTTGATCATTTTAGTAAATGGACCGAAATTGTTCCCTTAAAACGAGCCTCCGCGAAATTAGTTACCGATTCTATTTTAAATAAATATATTTTAAAATACGGGGCGCCCCTAAAAGTTATATCGGATAATGGTCCTCAATTTGTAAGTAATATATTTGAAGACATGTGCAAAAAACTGGGCATACGTCATTTAAAAATGGTCCCGTATCGGCCGCAATCAAATATAGCGGAACGGGTCAACAGAAATATAGTGAAAATTATCCGTAGTTATGTTAAAAATTTTCATAAAAGCTGGGATAACTATGTCAATGAATTTGCTTTCGCCCTTAGGACCGCAAAACATGATACAACGGGCAAAACTCCTGCTGAGTTATTTCTAGGCAGAAAGATTATAACACCGTTAGATAAATTATTTTATGTGCAACAAAGAGCCCCAGAATTTAAAATGGGTGATATAGAAAAACTAATTAAGGAGGCAAAGAAGAATACTGAAGTAGCACAGAGAAAACAAAAATTGTATTATGACTTGAAACGACGGGGAGTAACTTATAAAGTAGGGGATGAAGTACTAAAAATTAAGCATTCACTTTCTTCAGCACCAGAAGATAAAACTGCCAAATTTTTTCCACGATTTGAAGGACCATATGTTATAGAAAAAATAACTCACGCTGTTGTAGTGTTAAAGGCCAGAAATGGTGAAATCTGTTCCGCAAATATTGATCAAATTAAGCCCTACTTCGATCGTAATAAAATGCAAATCTTTTCAGATCTTTTGCAGGATCCGGCTCGGCAGACACCGCAGGTACAAGTTCCAGAGGTGGGAAAACGACAAGTACAAGGGCAAGCCAATGAGAGACAGAAGGAAGTGAAAAGAAAATTGCCCCGCGGAAAAATTGAAAGTAAAAAGAAAAAGAAGCCGTTCCACCGTCCAGAAAACAGAGTTCACGAACACCCCCAGAATGAAGAAGGGAGAAGGACGACGTATGTGAAGAGGACCAGGAGAAATGACGGCAACTATAACCCGGCTTTAAAACGGAGGATCGACTCATCCGACAGAACTCTCCGCAGCAAAAGTCGCCGAACTGCGGAAGGGCCATCAGCGGCGGAGGAAAAAGTACAAGAAAAATTTGAACGGCCAACAACGAGGTCCAAGCAGGATCACGACAGAAGTTTCCCGGTTCCACCAAGACCAGCTGCCTTCAAACGGCCAAGACCACAAGCAGAGGACAAAAGGAAGGTGTTCAAGGGTGGCCGTACTGGTGAAAAACGGAAGCTTCCAGAGGAAAGCACTGAAGGGCCAGCCCGTACAAGAAGGAGGATCAACCAAGCTACTATCTGCTATACCTTTAAAGACTGGGCCCAGAAAAGGATGTCTGAATATTACAAAGATAAGTAAAATTTTATGTTACTTTGCAAACTTAAGTTAATCTTTCATTCTTACTGCAAGTGGCAGATTTCAAGAAGTTTTACCTCATGCGAGGTCTACCTTTATCGCCAAAAGGGCGAGAAATGAGTTATGACCGATTTTCTTATTATGTTTTTCAATTACTCGCGCGTAAAACTAAAGTTGATGTATAATAGCGTTGTGTAAAGACTTAAATATTGTAAAAAGTTATTGTATAAATTTTATTTAAAACATTCTAGCAAGAAAGAAGTTTTAGTCTGAAAGACTTTTTGAAATGTAGTATTAGTTCAATGTAGAAAGAATTGGCACTTGCTTTGAAAAGAATAGAAGTTAACAATGTACTACTAATGTATGTTTTCAAATGTGTAAAATTAACGGCATGTTGATATGTTCTTATATACATGTGTTCTGTTATTTTAAATGTTAAGAAATACCGTGATATGGTAAAAGTGAAAGTAATGTTAAAAATTTGTTATTCGTGTGACTGCAAAGATTAAATCATGGCAAATATGTGGTAAAGGTTGAATGATGTAGTTAGGCTCTCTGACGCTACACTTTAGAGTTAGCCACTTTTAGAATAGTACCTCAGGGTTTAGAGTTGAAAGTAGGGTGTGTTAAGAGGTCTCGTTATGTTGAATTTTAACACGTTAGTGTTTTGATTGTAGGAGGAAGTGTGGCACACGTAGACAGAAACACATTCGTGTTTGGTGTTCTTTTACAACACATGTCAGAGAGCACGGGGAGAGATAATTAAAATAGTCATGAATGAAATAAGAATGTTAAGAGAAGTATATTCTATATGTTATTTGCAATGTCATTGTTTAACATTTCATTAAACTAGTTTTCCTTCCAGATCTCTGGAAGGAACCAGAATTGAATAAAGCTCCTGTTTAGATGCAGTACAGATGAAAAAAAAAAGATTGTTGTAGATCCTGGGAGCTGCTATTGTAACAAATTTCTTTCTTTTAAATTTTCTAGTTTCTAGTTAAGTTATGATTGTAAAAGGTTGGCCTCGCGTTATATTCTAGAGCTAAAAGTTTTCAACAAGGTCGTTTTAGACCTCAGTTTCAAACTAATTAACTCTGGCGGGAAGTATGTAAGGATCTTAAGTTTTACTAACGTTTATTTTATTTTAAATCTTTACTATCACTTCTTATTTTCTACTTCCGGCCAGAATTATAAGCGTGAAGGATTTTATGCAAAGTTTGTCTGGCGAACGCCAAGTATTTAAGTGTGGCCTTTTTGCCAAGCAAGAGAGAGGAAGCAGTGAGTTCGAAGCAGGCCGCTTACCTTAGAAGTTACGCAGTTGCTATTTGCCTTCCAGGCCAGAGGTATTAATCCTCTTGATAAATTAAACGTATTGTAGTGTTCACAGTCTCTGTGCTACATACGCTTCCTGTTATTATAAGGCCAATCTTATTCTAAAGTTAAATTAGAGTTTAGTTTTATTTTGATATCTTTTACGTTAGACCCCGAGTGGAGGGTCATTGTATTCCGAAGTACGGAAGTCATTGTATATAAAGAAAAAATAAAGGGTTTTGTATACCCTTCGTCTGTATCCTGTCTACTTACTACAATTAGTGAACATAGCTTTAGTAAGCTCTCTGTTCCTAGTCAGGTCCTTGTATGTTTCCGAAGAAGGTTAGAAGAAACGTTGAACCTGATAGTGGCGCCCGACGAAGAAGAATAACCATGGCCGAGTTTCAAGAAAAACCTGTGCTGCCTGCAGAAACGGCTCAGAATCCAGAAATGCCAGCTGCCGCCCTGGAAGGATTTGGGTACATCGTCCAGACCATGCGCGCTTCGATGAAACCAGAAGCAACATTTAACGGAAACTCACCGGTAACCAGTTTTTTGGAAAAATTGGATGACCACTTCATGCTCTACCCCGTGCACAAGTTTCAGAAAGTTACCTTAGCTACCAGCGCTTTGAGGGGCCAAGCGCTTAACTGGTTCAAATGTATCGGCAGAAGTCTCTTGGGTCAAGCAGGAAGTCCCACCTATACTTACGAAAATTTCAAGACTGCCCTACTAAAAGCCTTCCCTGTTGTAAGGGATCGTGCGAAATTAGAAACGGAACTTTTCAGTATATATCAACAAAGAATGGAAAACCTCTCGAGCTTTATTTTAAGAAAAATTCACGTTTTCAAGCTCTTGTATGGAAACCGTCCGGATCCTGAAATAATTCAAGTGATTTTGCCGAGGTTACTACCCCAAGTGCAAGACTTTATTGAATTAAGAAATCCCACTACACTGGAAAAGTTATTTGAGCTAGCAATCCAGTTTGAAAGTAGAAGAACGGCGGACGTCGAAAGAAGACGCCAATATTAACAGCGAAACCAATTTGGTACGCCAAGACTACAGCAAACTCAAGCACATGGCTACGGAGAAAAAGCGAATCAGTGGGCAAGGAAACCCGAGCATTCAAAAACCGCCGGCGAACGTCGACATTTCAATTGCAACCCAGGAAAAAAGTCTCAAGGCCAGTGGAGAAAGAAGGAAAGCACGGAAAGGAAAAATAATTTAAACTAAAACGGATTTCTGCTGACGAGAGGGTGCCGAAATCCGAAGGCCACGAAAACCCCTCTTCCTACAAGATAAATACAGTAATGGTGAAAAATTTGACTCTTCCGAAGATTGAAGTCTTGGTAAATAATATCCCGGCCACCGCACTCCTGGATACCGGCGCGCAGTGTTCCTGTGTGGCAGAAGTCTTTTTTAGAAAGTATTTTCGCAAATACCGCATATATAATGCGGATAATACGACAGTATTAGCGGCGCAAGGAAAAGAATGTAAGTGCGTAGGTAAAGTACCTTTATATATCCGTATCAAGGACGAACAGGTAAAGGTGATATTTTTTATAGTAAAGAATTTGCAAGCACATTTAATCCTAGGAATAGACTTTCTTTCAGACGCACAAGCTACACTGGATTTTAATGAAGCGTCCCTTAGGCTGACAATGAAACCAGTGCGTGTAGAAAAGGTTGAACCGCCAAGGTTAAATCTTGACCACCTGCCTAATGACGAGCAAGATAGAATCCGACAAGTGGTAAGTGAATTTGCTTCCTTATTTAGTGATATTCCAGGATTTACTCAGGTTACTAACTATAGTATTGACACCGGAGATGCATTGCCGGTTCGTCAAAAACCATACCGGTATGATAAGAATAAGGAAAAAATTATAGAATGGCATATTACCGATATGCTACGTAAAAAGATCATAACGCCTATCTCAAGTAGTTATGCTAGTCCGGTGGTTTTATGTAAGAAAAATAATGATTATCCTTTGGAGCATCCAAAAAGGTGGAGATTCGCTATTGATTACCGTAAATTAAATTCCATAACGAAATATCCGGTATATCCGTTACCGATCATAGAAGAAATTTTAAGGAACATAAAATCAACCAAATTTATGACGACTTTAGACTTAACGAATGGTTATTTTCAAATAGGGGTCAGGCCTGAGGACGTGCCTAAGACTGCTTTTATAACCAAGTCTGGCACTTATGCATTTTTGCGTATGCTGTTTGGCCTTTCAGGCGCCCCAGCAACATTTCAGCGATGCATGGACATTGTGTTAAGACCTGTTCTTGGAAAGTCCACATTTATCTATTTAGATGATATCATTATTACTAGTGATAATCTCGACCAACATATACAGGATTTAAGACAGGTGTTTTCTTTATTAAATGAGGCCGGTCTAAAAGTTAATGTCGAAAAGTGCAAATTTGCAGCCCCTGAATTAAAATATTTAGGTTACAAAATATCGCAAAAAGGGATCGAGACAGATGAATCAAAAATAATCGCTGTACAAAAGTATCCGACTCCAAACACGGCAAAGAAGCTCTCTTCTTTTCTAGGACTTTGTTCATATTATAGGTCCTTTATAAAAGATTTTGCGGCTATCGCTGAGCCATTGTTAAAATTAAAAAGGAAAAAGGCAAGATTCTCGTGGACGGCCGAAGCCAATAGTGCTTTCGAAAAATTAAAACAAGCATTAACGCAAGCCCCTGTGTTGAAATTTCCTGAAAAGGATGAAAATTTAGAAATTTCAGCGGATGCTTCGGATTATGCGGTAGGAGCGGTACTTTCGCAAAATCAGCAGCCCGTGGCATTTTTTAGCCGAACTTTAAATCAAACACAAAGAAACTATTCCGCGACCGAGAGAGAGGCACTTGCAGTTCTGTTAGCAGTGCAAAAGTTCCGAGTCTATTTTGGAAAGGCGCCGATAACAGTATATTCTGATCATGCGGCGGTAACTAGATTGTACTCAGGGAAAAACTTATCCCCAAGGTTAATAAGATGGGCACTCAAGCTGCAAGAATATAATCTGGTAATCAAGCATACCCCCGGAAAGGAAAATATCGTAGCAGATGCCCTATCACGAATTAAATTAGACGAACAGGGTAATACCGTAAAAGTTGCAATGCTGACAGCGTGTACAATAAATTCCCGAGAAACTGTAATAACCGAACTGGGTAAGGATCCTGAGTTTGGAAGTATTTATGAGTATTTGAAGGATCCTGAAAATTTTAGCCACCAAGATATTGTGGCGATAAGAAATAGGGCGGCCCATTACGAACTAATAGATGGTCTATTATTTTATACAAAAACTACGAATTCCAACAACGAATTTCGACCTGTTATGCCAGCTAGTCTTAGATTAAATATCCTGCAAGAGCTCCATGACAGCCCTTTAGCTTCTCATGCTGGTGTTCGAAAAACTATCCAACGCGTACGCGAGGCAGTCTACTTTCCTGAACTGCAAAAGTTAACAAGGGCGTATGTCCAGTCCTGCCCAACATGTCAAGCCGTTAATTATATTAATTTCCGCCCGGCCGGGTTTCTAAATAGTATTAAATCCGAATTTCCCAATGAAATAATTGGCATCGATTTATTGGGCCCTTTCCCAAAAAGTCAGTTAAATAAAAGTCGCTATCTCCTTGTTATGGTTGATCATTTTAGTAAATGGACCGAAATTGTTCCCTTAAAACGAGCCTCCGCGAAATTAGTTACCGATTCTATGTTAAATAAATATATTTTAAAATACGGGGCGCCCCTAAAAGTTATATCGGATAATGGTCCTCAATTTGTAAGTAATATATTTGAAGACATGTGCAAAAAACTGGGCATACGTCATTTAAAAATGGTCCCGTATCGGCCGCAATCAAATATAGCGGAACGGGTCAACAGAAATATAGTGAAAATTATCCGTAGTTATGTTAAAAATTTTCATAAAAGCTGGGATAACTATGTCAATGAATTTGCTTTCGCCCTTAGGACCGCAAAACATGATACAACGGGCAAAACTCCTGCTGAGTTATTTCTAGGCAGAAAGATTATAACACCGTTAGATAAATTATTTTATGTGCAACAAAGAGCCCCAGAATTTAAAATGGGTGATATAGAAAAACTAATTAAGGAGGCAAAGAAGAATACTGAAGTAGCACAGAGAAAACAAAAATTGTATTATGACTTGAAACGACGGGGAGTAACTTATAAAGTAGGGGATGAAGTACTAAAAATTAAGCATTCACTTTCTTCAGCACCAGAAGATAAAACTGCCAAATTTTTTCCACGATTTGAAGGACCATATGTTATAGAAAAAATAACTCACGCTGTTGTAGTGTTAAAGGCCAGAAATGGTGAAATCTGTTCCGCAAATATTGATCAAATTAAGCCCTACTTCGATCGTAATAAAATGCAAATCTTTTCAGATCTTTTGCAGGATCCGGCTCGGCAGACACCGCAGGTACAAGTTCCAGAGGTGGGAAAACGACAAGTACAAGGGCAAGCCAATGAGAGACAGAAGGAAGTGAAAAGAAAATTGCCCCGCGGAAAAATTGAAAGTAAAAAGAAAAAGAAGCCGTTCCACCGTCCAGAAAACAGAGTTCACGAACACCCCCAGAATGAAGAAGGGAGAAGGACGACGTATGTGAAGAGGACCAGGAGAAATGACGGCAACTATAACCCGGCTTTAAAACGGAGGATCGACTCATCCGACAGAACTCTCCGCAGCAAAAGTCGCCGAACTGCGGAAGGGCCATCAGCGGCGGAGGAAAAAGTACAAGAAAAATTTGAACGGCCAACAACGAGGTCCAAGCAGGATCACGACAGAAGTTTCCCGGTTCCACCAAGACCAGCTGCCTTCAAACGGCCAAGACCACAAGCAGAGGACAAAAGGAAGGTGTTCAAGGGTGGCCGTACTGGTGAAAAACGGAAGCTTCCAGAGGAAAGCACTGAAGGGCCAGCCCGTACAAGAAGGAGGATCAACCAAGCTACTATCTGCTATACCTTTAAAGACTGGGCCCAGAAAAGGATGTCTGAATATTACAAAGATAAGTAAAATTTTATGTTACTTTGCAAACTTAAGTTAATCTTTCATTCTTACTGCAAGTGGCAGATTTCAAGAAGTTTTACCTCATGCGAGGTCTACCTTTATCGCCAAAAGGGCGAGAAATGAGTTATGACCGATTTTCTTATTATGTTTTTCAATTACTCGCGCGTAAAACTAAAGTTGATGTATAATAGCGTTGTGTAAAGACTTAAATATTGTAAAAAGTTATTGTATAAATTTTATTTAAAACATTCTAGCAAGAAAGAAGTTTTAGTCTGAAAGACTTTTTGAAATGTAGTATTAGTTCAATGTAGAAAGAATTGGCACTTGCTTTGAAAAGAATAGAAGTTAACAATGTACTACTAATGTATGTTTTCAAATGTGTAAAATTAACGGCATGTTGATATGTTCTTATATACATGTGTTCTGTTATTTTAAATGTTAAGAAATACCGTGATATGGTAAAAGTGAAAGTAATGTTAAAAATTTGTTATTCGTGTGACTGCAAAGATTAAATCATGGCAAATATGTGGTAAAGGTTGAATGATGTAGTTAGGCTCTCTGACGCTACACTTTAGAGTTAGCCACTTTTAGAATAGTACCTCAGGGTTTAGAGTTGAAAGTAGGGTGTGTTAAGAGGTCTCGTTATGTTGAATTTTAACACGTTAGTGTTTTGATTGTAGGAGGAAGTGTGGCACACGTAGACAGAAACACATTCGTGTTTGGTGTTCTTTTACAACACATGTCAGAGAGCACGGGGAGAGATAATTAAAATAGTCATGAATGAAATAAGAATGTTAAGAGAAGTATATTCTATATGTTATTTGCAATGTCATTGTTTAACATTTCATTAAACTAGTTTTCCTTCCAGATCTCTGGAAGGAACCAGAATTGAATAAAGCTCCTGTTTAGATGCAGTACAGATGAAAAAAAAAAGATTGTTGTAGATCCTGGGAGCTGCTATTGTAACAAATTTCTTTCTTTTAAATTTTCTAGTTTCTAGTTAAGTTATGATTGTAAAAGGTTGGCCTCGCGTTATATTCTAGAGCTAAAAGTTTTCAACAAGGTCGTTTTAGACCTCAGTTTCAAACTAATTAACTCTGGCGGGAAGTATGTAAGGATCTTAAGTTTTACTAACGTTTATTTTATTTTAAATCTTTACTATCACTTCTTATTTTCTACTTCCGGCCAGAATTATAAGCGTGAAGGATTTTATGCAAAGTTTGTCTGGCGAACGCCAAGTATTTAAGTGTGGCCTTTTTGCCAAGCAAGAGAGAGGAAGCAGTGAGTTCGAAGCAGGCCGCTTACCTTAGAAGTTACGCAGTTGCTATTTGCCTTCCAGGCCAGAGGTATTAATCCTCTTGATAAATTAAACGTATTGTAGTGTTCACAGTCTCTGTGCTACATACGCTTCCTGTTATTATAAGGCCAATCTTATTCTAAAGTTAAATTAGAGTTTAGTTTTATTTTGATATCTTTTACGTTAGACCCCGAGTGGAGGGTCATTGTATTCCGAAGTACGGAAGTCATTGTATATAAAGAAAAAATAAAGGGTTTTGTATACCCTTCGTCTGTATCCTGTCTACTTACTACAATTAGTGAACATAGCTTTAGTAAGCTCTCTGTTCCTAGTCAGGTCCTTGTATGTTTCCGAAGAAGGTTAGAAGAAACGTTGAACCTGATAGTGGCGCCCGACGAAGAAGAATAACCATGGCCGAGTTTCAAGAAAAACCTGTGCTGCCTGCAGAAACGGCTCAGAATCCAGAAATGCCAGCTGCCGCCCTGGAAGGATTTGGGTACATCGTCCAGACCATGCGCGCTTCGATGAAACCAGAAGCAACATTTAACGGAAACTCACCGGTAACCAGTTTTTTGGAAAAATTGGATGACCACTTCATGCTCTACCCCGTGCACAAGTTTCAGAAAGTTACCTTAGCTACCAGCGCTTTGAGGGGCCAAGCGCTTAACTGGTTCAAATGTATCGGCAGAAGTCTCTTGGGTCAAGCAGGAAGTCCCACCTATACTTACGAAAATTTCAAGACTGCCCTACTAAAAGCCTTCCCTGTTGTAAGGGATCGTGCGAAATTAGAAACGGAACTTTTCAGTATATATCAACAAAGAATGGAAAACCTCTCGAGCTTTATTTTAAGAAAAATTCACGTTTTCAAGCTCTTGTATGGAAACCGTCCGGATCCTGAAATAATTCAAGTGATTTTGCCGAGGTTACTACCCCAAGTGCAAGACTTTATTGAATTAAGAAATCCCACTACACTGGAAAAGTTATTTGAGCTAGCAATCCAGTTTGAAAGTAGAAGAACGGCGGACGTCGAAAGAAGACGCCAATATTAACAGCGAAACCAATTTGGTACGCCAAGACTACAGCAAACTCAAGCACATGGCTACGGAGAAAAAGCGAATCAGTGGGCAAGGAAACCCGAGCATTCAAAAACCGCCGGCGAACGTCGACATTTCAATTGCAACCCAGGAAAAAAGTCTCAAGGCCAGTGGAGAAAGAAGGAAAGCACGGAAAGGAAAAATAATTTAAACTAAAACGGATTTCTGCTGACGAGAGGGTGCCGAAATCCGAAGGCCACGAAAACCCCTCTTCCTACAAGATAAATACAGTAATGGTGAAAAATTTGACTCTTCCGAAGATTGAAGTCTTGGTAAATAATATCCCGGCCACCGCACTCCTGGATACCGGCGCGCAGTGTTCCTGTGTGGCAGAAGTCTTTTTTAGAAAGTATTTTCGCAAATACCGCATATATAATGCGGATAATACGACAGTATTAGCGGCGCAAGGAAAAGAATGTAAGTGCGTAGGTAAAGTACCTTTATATATCCGTATCAAGGACGAACAGGTAAAGGTGATATTTTTTATAGTAAAGAATTTGCAAGCACATTTAATCCTAGGAATAGACTTTCTTTCAGACGCACAAGCTACACTGGATTTTAATGAAGCGTCCCTTAGGCTGACAATGAAACCAGTGCGTGTAGAAAAGGTTGAACCGCCAAGGTTAAATCTTGACCACCTGCCTAATGACGAGCAAGATAGAATCCGACAAGTGGTAAGTGAATTTGCTTCCTTATTTAGTGATATTCCAGGATTTACTCAGGTTACTAACTATAGTATTGACACCGGAGATGCATTGCCGGTTCGTCAAAAACCATACCGGTATGATAAGAATAAGGAAAAAATTATAGAATGGCATATTACCGATATGCTACGTAAAAAGATCATAACGCCTATCTCAAGTAGTTATGCTAGTCCGGTGGTTTTATGTAAGAAAAATAATGATTATCCTTTGGAGCATCCAAAAAGGTGGAGATTCGCTATTGATTACCGTAAATTAAATTCCATAACGAAATATCCGGTATATCCGTTACCGATCATAGAAGAAATTTTAAGGAACATAAAATCAACCAAATTTATGACGACTTTAGACTTAACGAATGGTTATTTTCAAATAGGGGTCAGGCCT
The DNA here is from genome assembly GCF_044657685.1 of Stegodyphus dumicola. Classification (NCBI taxonomy): domain Eukaryota; kingdom Metazoa; phylum Arthropoda; class Arachnida; order Araneae; family Eresidae; genus Stegodyphus; species Stegodyphus dumicola. Next base: position 176,266,078 of record NC_140769.1, read on the forward strand.
GAGGACGTGCCTAAGACTGCTTTTATAACCAAGTCTGGCACTTATGCATTTTTGCGTATGCTGTTTGGCCTTTCAGGCGCCCCAGCAACATTTCAGCGATGCATGGACATTGTGTTAAGACCTGTTCTTGGAAAGTCCACATTTATCTATTTAGATGATATCATTATTACTAGTGATAATCTCGACCAACATATACAGGATTTAAGACAGGTGTTTTCTTTATTAAATGAGGCCGGTCTAAAAGTTAATGTCGAAAAGTGCAAATTTGCAGCCCCTGAATTAAAATATTTAGGTTACAAAATATCGCAAAAAGGGATCGAGACAGATGAATCAAAAATAATCGCTGTACAAAAGTATCCGACTCCAAACACGGCAAAGAAGCTCTCTTCTTTTCTAGGACTTTGTTCATATTATAGGTCCTTTATAAAAGATTTTGCGGCTATCGCTGAGCCATTGTTAAAATTAAAAAGGAAAAAGGCAAGATTCTCGTGGACGGCCGAAGCCAATAGTGCTTTCGAAAAATTAAAACAAGCATTAACGCAAGCCCCTGTGTTGAAATTTCCTGAAAAGGATGAAAATTTAGAAATTTCAGCGGATGCTTCGGATTATGCGGTAGGAGCGGTACTTTCGCAAAATCAGCAGCCCGTGGCATTTTTTAGCCGAACTTTAAATCAAACACAAAGAAACTATTCCGCGACCGAGAGAGAGGCACTTGCAGTTCTGTTAGCAGTGCAAAAGTTCCGAGTCTATTTTGGAAAGGCGCCGATAACAGTATATTCTGATCATGCGGCGGTAACTAGATTGTACTCAGGGAAAAACTTATCCCCAAGGTTAATAAGATGGGCACTCAAGCTGCAAGAATATAATCTGGTAATCAAGCATACCCCCGGAAAGGAAAATATCGTAGCAGATGCCCTATCACGAATTAAATTAGACGAACAGGGTAATACCGTAAAAGTTGCAATGCTGACAGCGTGTACAATAAATTCCCGAGAAACTGTAATAACCGAACTGGGTAAGGATCCTGAGTTTGGAAGTATTTATGAGTATTTGAAGGATCCTGAAAATTTTAGCCACCAAGATATTGTGGCGATAAGAAATAGGGCGGCCCATTACGAACTAATAGATGGTCTATTATTTTATACAAAAACTACGAATTCCAACAACGAATTTCGACCTGTTATGCCAGCTAGTCTTAGATTAAATATCCTGCAAGAGCTCCATGACAGCCCTTTAGCTTCTCCTGCTGGTGTTCGAAAAACTATCCAACGCGTACGCGAGGCAGTCTACTTTCCTGAACTGCAAAAGTTAACAAGGGCGTATGTCCAGTCCTGCCCAACATGTCAAGCCGTTAATTATATTAATTTCCGCCCGGCCGGGTTTCTAAATAGTATTAAATCCGAATTTCCCAATGAAATAATTGGCTTCGATTTATTGGGCCCTTTCCCAAAAAGTCAGTTAAATAAAAGTCGCTATCTCCTTGTTATGGTTGATCATTTTAGTAAATGGACCGAAATTGTTCCCTTAAAACGAGCCTCCGCGAAATTAGTTACCGATTCTATTTTAAATAAATATATTTTAAAATACGGGGCGCCCCTAAAAGTTATATCGGATAATGGTCCTCAATTTGTAAGTAATATATTTGAAGACATGTGCAAAAAACTGGGCATACGTCATTTAAAAATGGTCCCGTATCGGCCGCAATCAAATATAGCGGAACGGGTCAACAGAAATATAGTGAAAATTATCCGTAGTTATGTTAAAAATTTTCATAAAAGCTGGGATAACTATGTCAATGAATTTGCTTTCGCCCTTAGGACCGCAAAACATGATACAACGGGCAAAACTCCTGCTGAGTTATTTCTAGGCAGAAAGATTATAACACCGTTAGATAAATTATTTTATGTGCAACAAAGAGCCCCAGAATTTAAAATGGGTGATATAGAAAAACTAATTAAGGAGGCAAAGAAGAATACTGAAGTAGCACAGAGAAAACAAAAATTGTATTATGACTTGAAACGACGGGGAGTAACTTATAAAGTAGGGGATGAAGTACTAAAAATTAAGCATTCACTTTCTTCAGCACCAGAAGATAAAACTGCCAAATTTTTTCCACGATTTGAAGGACCATATGTTATAGAAAAAATAACTCACGCTGTTGTAGTGTTAAAGGCCAGAAATGGTGAAATCTGTTCCGCAAATATTGATCAAATTAAGCCCTACTTCGATCGTAATAAAATGCAAATCTTTTCAGATCTTTTGCAGGATCCGGCTCGGCAGACACCGCAGGTACAAGTTCCAGAGGTGGGAAAACGACAAGTACAAGGGCAAGCCAATGAGAGACAGAAGGAAGTGAAAAGAAAATTGCCCCGCGGAAAAATTGAAAGTAAAAAGAAAAAGAAGCCGTTCCACCGTCCAGAAAACAGAGTTCACGAACACCCCCAGAATGAAGAAGGGAGAAGGACGACGTATGTGAAGAGGACCAGGAGAAATGACGGCAACTATAACCCGGCTTTAAAACGGAGGATCGACTCATCCGACAGAACTCTCCGCAGCAAAAGTCGCCGAACTGCGGAAGGGCCATCAGCGGCGGAGGAAAAAGTACAAGAAAAATTTGAACGGCCAACAACGAGGTCCAAGCAGGATCACGACAGAAGTTTCCCGGTTCCACCAAGACCAGCTGCCTTCAAACGGCCAAGACCACAAGCAGAGGACAAAAGGAAGGTGTTCAAGGGTGGCCGTACTGGTGAAAAACGGAAGCTTCCAGAGGAAAGCACTGAAGGGCCAGCCCGTACAAGAAGGAGGATCAACCAAGCTACTATCTGCTATACCTTTAAAGACTGGGCCCAGAAAAGGATGTCTGAATATTACAAAGATAAGTAAAATTTTATGTTACTTTGCAAACTTAAGTTAATCTTTCATTCTTACTGCAAGTGGCAGATTTCAAGAAGTTTTACCTCATGCGAGGTCTACCTTTATCGCCAAAAGGGCGAGAAATGAGTTATGACCGATTTTCTTATTATGTTTTTCAATTACTCGCGCGTAAAACTAAAGTTGATGTATAATAGCGTTGTGTAAAGACTTAAATATTGTAAAAAGTTATTGTATAAATTTTATTTAAAACATTCTAGCAAGAAAGAAGTTTTAGTCTGAAAGACTTTTTGAAATGTAGTATTAGTTCAATGTAGAAAGAATTGGCACTTGCTTTGAAAAGAATAGAAGTTAACAATGTACTACTAATGTATGTTTTCAAATGTGTAAAATTAACGGCATGTTGATATGTTCTTATATACATGTGTTCTGTTATTTTAAATGTTAAGAAATACCGTGATATGGTAAAAGTGAAAGTAATGTTAAAAATTTGTTATTCGTGTGACTGCAAAGATTAAATCATGGCAAATATGTGGTAAAGGTTGAATGATGTAGTTAGGCTCTCTGACGCTACACTTTAGAGTTAGCCACTTTTAGAATAGTACCTCAGGGTTTAGAGTTGAAAGTAGGGTGTGTTAAGAGGTCTCGTTATGTTGAATTTTAACACGTTAGTGTTTTGATTGTAGGAGGAAGTGTGGCACACGTAGACAGAAACACATTCGTGTTTGGTGTTCTTTTACAACACATGTCAGAGAGCACGGGGAGAGATAATTAAAATAGTCATGAATGAAATAAGAATGTTAAGAGAAGTATATTCTATATGTTATTTGCAATGTCATTGTTTAACATTTCATTAAACTAGTTTTCCTTCCAGATCTCTGGAAGGAACCAGAATTGAATAAAGCTCCTGTTTAGATGCAGTACAGATGAAAAAAAAAAGATTGTTGTAGATCCTGGGAGCTGCTATTGTAACAAATTTCTTTCTTTTAAATTTTCTAGTTTCTAGTTAAGTTATGATTGTAAAAGGTTGGCCTCGCGTTATATTCTAGAGCTAAAAGTTTTCAACAAGGTCGTTTTAGACCTCAGTTTCAAACTAATTAACTCTGGCGGGAAGTATGTAAGGATCTTAAGTTTTACTAACGTTTATTTTATTTTAAATCTTTACTATCACTTCTTATTTTCTACTTCCGGCCAGAATTATAAGCGTGAAGGATTTTATGCAAAGTTTGTCTGGCGAACGCCAAGTATTTAAGTGTGGCCTTTTTGCCAAGCAAGAGAGAGGAAGCAGTGAGTTCGAAGCAGGCCGCTTACCTTAGAAGTTACGCAGTTGCTATTTGCCTTCCAGGCCAGAGGTATTAATCCTCTTGATAAATTAAACGTATTGTAGTGTTCACAGTCTCTGTGCTACATACGCTTCCTGTTATTATAAGGCCAATCTTATTCTAAAGTTAAATTAGAGTTTAGTTTTATTTTGATATCTTTTACGTTAGACCCCGAGTGGAGGGTCATTGTATTCCGAAGTACGGAAGTCATTGTATATAAAGAAAAAATAAAGGGTTTTGTATACCCTTCGTCTGTATCCTGTCTACTTACTACAATTAGTGAACATAGCTTTAGTAAGCTCTCTGTTCCTAGTCAGGTCCTTGTATGTTTCCGAAGAAGGTTAGAAGAAACGTTGAACCTGATAGTGGCGCCCGACGAAGAAGAATAACCATGGCCGAGTTTCAAGAAAAACCTGTGCTGCCTGCAGAAACGGCTCAGAATCCAGAAATGCCAGCTGCCGCCCTGGAAGGATTTGGGTACATCGTCCAGACCATGCGCGCTTCGATGAAACCAGAAGCAACATTTAACGGAAACTCACCGGTAACCAGTTTTTTGGAAAAATTGGATGACCACTTCATGCTCTACCCCGTGCACAAGTTTCAGAAAGTTACCTTAGCTACCAGCGCTTTGAGGGGCCAAGCGCTTAACTGGTTCAAATGTATCGGCAGAAGTCTCTTGGGTCAAGCAGGAAGTCCCACCTATACTTACGAAAATTTCAAGACTGCCCTACTAAAAGCCTTCCCTGTTGTAAGGGATCGTGCGAAATTAGAAACGGAACTTTTCAGTATATATCAACAAAGAATGGAAAACCTCTCGAGCTTTATTTTAAGAAAAATTCACGTTTTCAAGCTCTTGTATGGAAACCGTCCGGATCCTGAAATAATTCAAGTGATTTTGCCGAGGTTACTACCCCAAGTGCAAGACTTTATTGAATTAAGAAATCCCACTACACTGGAAAAGTTATTTGAGCTAGCAATCCAGTTTGAAAGTAGAAGAACGGCGGACGTCGAAAGAAGACGCCAATATTAACAGCGAAACCAATTTGGTACGCCAAGACTACAGCAAACTCAAGCACATGGCTACGGAGAAAAAGCGAATCAGTGGGCAAGGAAACCCGAGCATTCAAAAACCGCCGGCGAACGTCGACATTTCAATTGCAACCCAGGAAAAAAGTCTCAAGGCCAGTGGAGAAAGAAGGAAAGCACGGAAAGGAAAAATAATTTAAACTAAAACGGATTTCTGCTGACGAGAGGGTGCCGAAATCCGAAGGCCACGAAAACCCCTCTTCCTACAAGATAAATACAGTAATGGTGAAAAATTTGACTCTTCCGAAGATTGAAGTCTTGGTAAATAATATCCCGGCCACCGCACTCCTGGATACCGGCGCGCAGTGTTCCTGTGTGGCAGAAGTCTTTTTTAGAAAGTATTTTCGCAAATACCGCATATATAATGCGGATAATACGACAGTATTAGCGGCGCAAGGAAAAGAATGTAAGTGCGTAGGTAAAGTACCTTTATATATCCGTATCAAGGACGAACAGGTAAAGGTGATATTTTTTATAGTAAAGAATTTGCAAGCACATTTAATCCTAGGAATAGACTTTCTTTCAGACGCACAAGCTACACTGGATTTTAATGAAGCGTCCCTTAGGCTGACAATGAAACCAGTGCGTGTAGAAAAGGTTGAACCGCCAAGGTTAAATCTTGACCACCTGCCTAATGACGAGCAAGATAGAATCCGACAAGTGGTAAGTGAATTTGCTTCCTTATTTAGTGATATTCCAGGATTTACTCAGGTTACTAACTATAGTATTGACACCGGAGATGCATTGCCGGTTCGTCAAAAACCATACCGGTATGATAAGAATAAGGAAAAAATTATAGAATGGCATATTACCGATATGCTACGTAAAAAGATCATAACGCCTATCTCAAGTAGTTATGCTAGTCCGGTGGTTTTATGTAAGAAAAATAATGATTATCCTTTGGAGCATCCAAAAAGGTGGAGATTCGCTATTGATTACCGTAAATTAAATTCCATAACGAAATATCCGGTATATCCGTTACCGATCATAGAAGAAATTTTAAGGAACATAAAATCAACCAAATTTATGACGACTTTAGACTTAACGAATGGTTATTTTCAAATAGGGGTCAGGCCTGAGGACGTGCCTAAGACTGCTTTTATAACCAAGTCTGGCACTTATGCATTTTTGCGTATGCTGTTTGGCCTTTCAGGCGCCCCAGCAACATTTCAGCGATGCATGGACATTGTGTTAAGACCTGTTCTTGGAAAGTCCACATTTATCTATTTAGATGATATCATTATTACTAGTGATAATCTCGACCAACATATACAGGATTTAAGACAGGTGTTTTCTTTATTAAATGAGGCCGGTCTAAAAGTTAATGTCGAAAAGTGCAAATTTGCAGCCCCTGAATTAAAATATTTAGGTTACAAAATATCGCAAAAAGGGATCGAGACAGATGAATCAAAAATAATCGCTGTACAAAAGTATCCGACTCCAAACACGGCAAAGAAGCTCTCTTCTTTTCTAGGACTTTGTTCATATTATAGGTCCTTTATAAAAGATTTTGCGGCTATCGCTGAGCCATTGTTAAAATTAAAAAGGAAAAAGGCAAGATTCTCGTGGACGGCCGAAGCCAATAGTGCTTTCGAAAAATTAAAACAAGCATTAACGCAAGCCCCTGTGTTGAAATTTCCTGAAAAGGATGAAAATTTAGAAATTTCAGCGGATGCTTCGGATTATGCGGTAGGAGCGGTACTTTCGCAAAATCAGCAGCCCGTGGCATTTTTTAGCCGAACTTTAAATCAAACACAAAGAAACTATTCCGCGACCGAGAGAGAGGCACTTGCAGTTCTGTTAGCAGTGCAAAAGTTCCGAGTCTATTTTGGAAAGGCGCCGATAACAGTATATTCTGATCATGCGGCGGTAACTAGATTGTACTCAGGGAAAAACTTATCCCCAAGGTTAATAAGATGGGCACTCAAGCTGCAAGAATATAATCTGGTAATCAAGCATACCCCCGGAAAGGAAAATATCGTAGCAGATGCCCTATCACGAATTAAATTAGACGAACAGGGTAATACCGTAAAAGTTGCAATGCTGACAGCGTGTACAATAAATTCCCGAGAAACTGTAATAACCGAACTGGGTAAGGATCCTGAGTTTGGAAGTATTTATGAGTATTTGAAGGATCCTGAAAATTTTAGCCACCAAGATATTGTGGCGATAAGAAATAGGGCGGCCCATTACGAACTAATAGATGGTCTATTATTTTATACAAAAACTACGAATTCCAACAACGAATTTCGACCTGTTATGCCAGCTAGTCTTAGATTAAATATCCTGCAAGAGCTCCATGACAGCCCTTTAGCTTCTCCTGCTGGTGTTCGAAAAACTATCCAACGCGTACGCGAGGCAGTCTACTTTCCTGAACTGCAAAAGTTAACAAGGGCGTATGTCCAGTCCTGCCCAACATGTCAAGCCGTTAATTATATTAATTTCCGCCCGGCCGGGTTTCTAAATAGTATTAAATCCGAATTTCCCAATGAAATAATTGGCTTCGATTTATTGGGCCCTTTCCCAAAAAGTCAGTTAAATAAAAGTCGCTATCTCCTTGTTATGGTTGATCATTTTAGTAAATGGACCGAAATTGTTCCCTTAAAACGAGCCTCCGCGAAATTAGTTACCGATTCTATTTTAAATAAATATATTTTAAAATACGGGGCGCCCCTAAAAGTTATATCGGATAATGGTCCTCAATTTGTAAGTAATATATTTGAAGACATGTGCAAAAAACTGGGCATACGTCATTTAAAAATGGTCCCGTATCGGCCGCAATCAAATATAGCGGAACGGGTCAACAGAAATATAGTGAAAATTATCCGTAGTTATGTTAAAAATTTTCATAAAAGCTGGGATAACTATGTCAATGAATTTGCTTTCGCCCTTAGGACCGCAAAACATGATACAACGGGCAAAACTCCTGCTGAGTTATTTCTAGGCAGAAAGATTATAACACCGTTAGATAAATTATTTTATGTGCAACAAAGAGCCCCAGAATTTAAAATGGGTGATATAGAAAAACTAATTAAGGAGGCAAAGAAGAATACTGAAGTAGCACAGAGAAAACAAAAATTGTATTATGACTTGAAACGACGGGGAGTAACTTATAAAGTAGGGGATGAAGTACTAAAAATTAAGCATTCACTTTCTTCAGCACCAGAAGATAAAACTGCCAAATTTTTTCCACGATTTGAAGGACCATATGTTATAGAAAAAATAACTCACGCTGTTGTAGTGTTAAAGGCCAGAAATGGTGAAATCTGTTCCGCAAATATTGATCAAATTAAGCCCTACTTCGATCGTAATAAAATGCAAATCTTTTCAGATCTTTTGCAGGATCCGGCATGGCAGACACCGCAGGTACAAGTTCCAGAGGTGGGAAAACGACAAGTACAAGGGCAAGCCAATGAGAGACAGAAGCAAGTGAAAAGAAAATTGCCCCGCGGAAAAATTGAAGGTAAAAAGAAAAAGAAGCCGTTCCACCGTCCAGAAAACAGAGTTCACGAACACCCCCAGAATGAAGAAGGGAGAAGGACGACGTATGTGAAGAGGACCAGGAGAAATGACGGCAACTATAACCCGGCTTTAAAACGGAGGATCGACTCATCCGACAGAACTCTCCGCAGCAAAAGTCGCCGAACTGCGGAAGGGCCATCAGCGGCGGAGGAAAAAGTACAAGAAAAATTTGAACGGCCAACAACGAGGTCCAAGCAGGATCACGACAGAAGTTTCCCGGTTCCACCAAGACCAGCTGCCTTCAAACGGCCAAGACCACAAGCAGAGGACAAAAGGAAGGTGTTCAAGGGTGGCCGTACTGGTGAAAAACGGAAGCTTCCAGAGGAAAGCACTGAAGGGCCAGCCCGTACAAGAAGGAGGATCAACCAAGCTACTATCTGCTATACCTTTAAAGACTGGGCCCAGAAAAGGATGTCTGAATATTACAAAGATAAGTAAAATTTTATGTTACTTTGCAAACTTAAGTTAATCTTTCATTCTTACTGCAAGTGGCAGATTTCAAGAAGTTTTACCTCATGCGAGGTCTACCTTTATCGCCAAAAGGGCGAGAAATGAGTTATGACCGATTTTCTTATTATGTTTTTCAATTACTCGCGCGTAAAACTAAAGTTGATGTATAATAGCGTTGTGTAAAGACTTAAATATTGTAAAAAGTTATTGTATAAATTTTATTTAAAACATTCTAGCAAGAAAGAAGTTTTAGTCTGAAAGACTTTTTGAAATGTAGTATTAGTTCAATGTAGAAAGAATTGGCACTTGCTTTGAAAAGAATAGAAGTTAACAATGTACTACTAATGTATGTTTTCAAATGTGTAAAATTAACGGCATGTTGATATGTTCTTATATACATGTGTTCTGTTATTTTAAATGTTAAGAAATACCGTGATATGGTAAAAGTGAAAGTAATGTTAAAAATTTGTTATTCGTGTGACTGCAAAGATTAAATCATGGCAAATATGTGGTAAAGGTTGAATGATGTAGTTAGGCTCTCTGACGCTACACTTTAGAGTAAGCCACTTTTAGAATAGTACCTCAGGGTTTAGAGTTGAAAGTAGGGTGTGTTAAGAGGTCTCGTTATGTTGAATTTTAACACGTTAGTGTTTTGATTGTAGGAGGAAGTGTGGCACACGTAGACAGAAACACATTCGTGTTTGGTGTTCTTTTACAACACATGTCAGAGAGCACGGGGAGAGATAATTAAAATAGTCATGAATGAAATAAGAATGTTAAGAGAAGTATATTCTATATGTTATTTGCAATGTCATTGTTTAACATTTCATTAAACTAGTTTTCCTTCCAGATCTCTGGAAGGAACCAGAATTGAATAAAGCTCCTGTTTAGATGCAGTACAGATGAAAAAAAAAAGATTGTTGTAGATCCTGGGAGCTGCTTTGTAACAAATTTCTTTCTTTTAAATTTTCTAGTTTCTAGTTAAGTTATGATTGTAAAAGGTTGGCCTCGCGTTATATTCTAGAGCTAAAAGTTTTCAACAAGGTCGTTTTAGACCTCAGTTTCAAACTAATTAACTCTGGCGGGAAGTATGTAAGGATCTTAAGTTTTACTAACGTTTATTTTATTTTAAATCTTTACTATCACTTCTTATTTTCTACTTCCGGCCAGAATTATAAGCGTGAAGGATTTTATGCAAAGTTTGTCTGGCGAACGCCAAGTATTTAAGTGTGGCCTTTTTGCCAAGCAAGAGAGAGGAAGCAGTGAGTTCGAAGCAGGCCGCTTACCTTAGAAGTTACGCAGTTGCTATTTGCCTTCCAGGCCAGAGGTATTAATCCTCTTGATAAATTAAACGTATTGTAGTGTTCACAGTCTCTGTGCTACATACGCTTCCTGTTATTATAAGGCCAATCTTATTCTAAAGTTAAATTAGAGTTTAGTTTTATTTTGATATCTTTTACGTTAGACCCCGAGTGGAGGGTCATTGTATTCCGAAGTACGGAAGTCATTGTATATAAAGAAAAAATGAAGGGTTTTGTATACCCTTCGTCTGTATCCTGTCTACTTACTACAATTAGTGAACATAGCTTTAGTAAGCTCTCTGTTCCTAGTCAGGTCCTTGTATGTTTCCGAAGAAGGTTAGAAGAAACGTTGAACCTGATAGTGCAAAGAGCCGAATTTCCAGAAGAATTATTCTGTTTAGACTCTGGTAAACCCTTGAAGACACCAAGTAAATTACTGTCTTTAAGTCCTTTCTTGGATTCCGCGGGAGTAACGTGTAGGCGGAAGGCTCAGAAACTCTACAGTTTCAAATAATCAGAAACATCCTATGATTTTACCTAAGAATCACAATATTACGCGTTTAATTATTAAGCATTATCATGACGCGTATCTTCACGCAGGTACGCAGCTACTCACTTCTGTCATACGACATAGATTTTGGATTGTGAATGCTAGAGATATTATAAGAAAGTGTATAAACCAATGTGTTATCTGCCGTAGAGTTAGAGCGCAAACTGCAACTCAGCTAATGGCAGATTTACCCGCTTCAAGAGTTACTCAAAGTAGAGCTTTTTCTCGTGTAGGGATTGATTTAGCAGGACCATTTAACATAAAATATCGTCCGGGTAGAGGAGTCAAAATCTTTAAGTGTTACGTATATCTATTTATTTGTTTTACTACAAGAGCAATACACTTAGAATTAGTTGGAGATCTTTCAACAAAATCATTCCTCGCGACACTTAAGCGGTTTATAGCTCGTAGAGGCAAACCGTGTGAAATTCACAGTGATTGTGCAACGAATTTTATAGGAGCTAATAAAGAATTAAGGAAAGCCTTTTCTATTGTTCAACGTGATGAACAGCTACAGGGTTATATTTCTTCAGAAAATATTAAATGTTATTTAATCCTCCCTCTGCCCCTCATTTTGGAGGGCTTTGGGAAGCAGGGATCAAGTCTATGAAACATCACTTAAAAAGATGTTTAGGAACACTTATTTTAACATACGAGGAATTTTTGACATTAATAACCCAAATTGAATCCTGTCTTAATTCTAGGCCTTTGGTACCAGCTTCAAGAGATTGTAGCGACTTGGAGGCGATAACATCAGGACACTTTTTAACCGGAGCGGCTTTAAGCGCTATTCCAGAATCTAACCAAATTCAAGAAACCATGAGCTGCAGTGACCGTTGGAGGAACGTGCAAAGGTTATTTCAACATTTCTGGAATCGATGGAGTATTTATCTAGATTGCAGCAAAGACCCAAGTGGTGCAAGTTACAACAAGATCTGAAGATTGGTGATATGGTTCTTATTAAGAACGAAACTACGTTGGAAATTAGGTAGAATTACTAAAGTGTATCCTGGTCTTGATGAGAAAGTTCGAGTGGTGAGTTTACGCACGTCTAATGGTGAAATAAAACGACCTATAGCAAAGCTATGTGCTTTGCCATTTAATTCCTGATTTAGAGACTTTAATTTTTATTTTTCAGGTTTATGCAGTTCAACAGTTTAAATTTATTGTTTGAACCCCCTTGGGACTTCAAGGCTAGGGGTATGTTCGATGTTATGCAAATTGTATTTCTTTCTTTGTACCGAGGAGCGGCGCAGACGCAAATTTGTTAGGTTTTTAAAGCTCGCGTTTAGAGCTTTGAGGTTGCTGTGAATTACTGGAGTTTCAACTAAGCAGAGGTTCTTCTAAGTTTGTGTTGGTAAGCCGCCACTGAAGTCGGAGTTTGTGTGGTCTTCGCCGTTCCTCAACTAACTTACTGTTTGAAAGTCAATAAAGAAGTTTCGGTCAACGTTATGACTCTGAGGTTTTTGGGGTTCTATACTGAAGTAATATCAAGTCAAATTACAGTCCACTATTTTTAACAACGGATCGAACACAGATTTAACTACCAGTTTCAGCGAGCTTACCGCTCGGCCCCCTAAAGCGACACACCGCCCTTGAATATATAGATTGACTAAATTTTACATTCATGTCCATAAATTAAGGATAATGCAAATTCAGGCAAAGGAAGAGTTAGAAGCAAAACAAATTTGACTTATTTGTAAAGCTTATTTATTAAACAAAAGGTAAAGAGCAAAAAAGATGCTATATGTTTGATATTATTAAAAAAATTAGCGATTATTTCTCCCTGAAGAAAATTACAAAAAAAAAAAAAAAAAACCTATTTACAAAAAACCAATGTTACATAGTTGGTATGATTGTTAATACATTGTATGTCTCCCAGACGATGCAATACAGTCTGTACAACGCCTAGGCATGCTGAGAATCAAATTATCGATCTGATCTTGGGGAATATTACACCACTCGCTATGCTCTCCGAAATTCCGATAGACATGTAGGAGGAGGTTGACGGGCTGCAACTCGTCGGCCAAGCATGTCCCACACGTGCTCTATTGGATTCAAGTCCGGTGAGAATGCTACCCAGTCCATACGGGTGATATCCTCCGATTGAAGGCGTTCGCTTAGGATGTTTGCACGGTGAGGACGGGCGTTGTTATCCATAAACACAAATTGTGCGCCCACGGCGCCCCGAAACAAACGTACATATTGTTCCAGAATGACTTCCCGATAGATTTGGCTTGGCATGGTTCCAATTTGAACATGCAAGTCAGTTCTGGAATCCAGAATAATTCCACTCCAAACGAGCACTCCTGCACCACCGTAACGGTGTCGTTCAATATTTTCTTGGTGGTAACGAGTACCTGGAGCTCTCCATATGAAAGTCCGGCGAGAATCAGACTGCAAGCTAAACCTGGACTCGTCGGAAAACAACACACAAGCCCACTGTTGTGGTGTCCACAATGCATGCTCTCTACTCCCGGCTAACCGCAGGCGACAGTGAGTTGCAGTAAGTGGAACGCATCTGACAGGTCTACGAGCATATAGACCAATCTACCCTAAGCGTCTGTACACGGTCTGCCTTGAAAGTGTCGTACCAGTGGCTGAAGAGAGCTGACGAGACAGGTCTGAGGTTGTGCTCCGCCTGTTTCTTTTGACAGTAAGTGCCAAATACCGGCCCTCATTCGGCGTTGTAACTCTGGGGCGTTCTGTGCTGTAACGTCTACTCACATTACCATCATCTTGGAATCGTTGCCAATCCTGGAGATGACACTCTGGGCAATTCCAAGTTCGTTTGATACTTCCAGACGGCCGATAATTCTACCATGTAAAAAATCATCCAAATGCGTTCTTTGTGTCATAACTATTCGGTTATTGCACTGAAATGCTTATGAAGTGCCTGCAAACAATTTTACTTCTTTGCCTGTATTCCTTATATATCACTCTCTTACACTCTCGTCATTGTGACGAATCATCGGTGTCATCTAGTTACTTTCTGAAATTTGCATATGATTCTTGAAGATGTGTGTAGTGATTTTACAGGTGATATGTTTATTTTAGAGTTCAATTTCTGCGTGACTCCGAATTATCCTTAATTTACGGACATGAGTGTATTTCGTCGTAACTCAGATAGAAGGCAATGACAGTAAATTAATTTTAAAAGAATGGTGAATGGCTTAAGTAAAATCAACGAATACGGGCAATTTTGTGTTGAAAGGAACAAACAGTAATAAAACCTAGAGCTAGCTTTTATTACAGGTAAACAAAACGAAGTCTTCTAATTAATATCCCTAAATAAATCCTAATCTTTCCTTGCTCCAAATGAAAACAGAATAGCTAAGTTTCAAATTTTTAAAAACTTATTTCCTCCTTTCCCCTCGACTGTATTCAAAGCAGAAAGTGCTTGCGCTCAAAGGTAGGAAATGGGAAAGTTCAAACTAATATTTCTTAGTTAATATTATTAAAACTCTAATATTTGAAAGTGTTAAGAAATTAACACTTTCAAATATTACAGTTTTATAAGAAATTGAGTCTTAAAGTTGGAATAGCTATGGATAGTTTCATTAACTGGTCTTGAAGTAATAGTCCAAATACAAAATTCATAACTAACAAACAGATTTTCGAAACTACATACAGATGATTTTAATTGTGATTAATTTTGAATTTTTCCTCTAGATATTTTATAGAACATTTAGGCGCAACATATTAGTTTTTCGGTTGTGATTAATGCTCCGGTATTTGCACTAAATTATAAAATTTTTAGCTTTAATAAGAAAGTTATCAATTGTGACTGCTCTTGAGGAAATAATACAGCAAATTTAGCTTAGGTTCATATTTAGTAATAACTTATCTAGTTCAGTAATGCTATAGGACAATACCAGTATACTTAACTGCAAAGTCTTAGTATCCTGTCCACTTATGCATTTCTATCCTGCTTCGAAAATGAACAGTTCATTTATCAACCCTCTGACTTGAAAGCTAATAATGTTCTCTTAGCAGGATACAAGTATAATTATTATTTTACTATCACATATCAATTTTCTTAAACAGAATACTAACTGTAAATCATCCTGTTTCAATTGCAAACTCTTAAGAGTGGTAATAGAATTTCGGAATTTATTTAAATGATTATACATCTTCGTAATTTCATTGTATAAAATTCAGCTCGATTTTTGTCTCGGAGTCGTAGCAGTTCATCGGCCTTCGCTCACTTCCTCACTTAATTGAATGGAACGACTACTTTGTTGTTACGGCAGACGTTTATTGCGCGGAATTCAAATCCATTCACTTACAGAATCATGTTGGGATCGAGTTTACATGCGTATTAAATTTCATTCATGCATTAAAGTGTATTAAATTAAGCGAGCATTAAATTACGCAGCAAATTGGCTTAAATAAAAAACTTTTTCCGAGATATATCTGAATCCCACACCTTACTATTTAAAGAATATTTTAAGTTAATTAATTATTTAATTTTGTTGTTAAAACGGTATATTAGTTTTCTAGTTACTGTGTTTAAACTGCTTAATTATCTGCCTTGTAATATATTCACTATATAAAGTTCATATGCGACATTACATTATATTGTTGTGTGCGTATGGGTTCTTAATGGATTGAATGCACAAGTCCGATAATAGGTTAATATAAATTTATTTTAATCAAAAGAAATATTTCAGAACTTTGGAATTTTCCACAGAAATATTCGTACAAGTGTTGTCAGTATCCCACAGTATAATCAATAATTACACTTCAAATTACTAACAACGTTGAACACAACGCAATGCGAAACGCATCTAAAGAGGAAACTAACTCAGATATCTCAGTTCACGAGGAACTAAACTACTCGCAGCAACAATAAGCAAGTAGTTGAGAGCAGGTACTCTGTCTTCGGCCTTAAAAAATTTTCAACCGGCCACGAGATATTTCTAGCAATTTCTGATTCTCGAAATTACTGGAAAGCAATACAAGGATAGAATTACGTTTACAGCTAACACAGTGGTCAATTACATTTATTCAATTTCCATACATATTACAATGTTACAGGAACCGGACCGAAATGTCGCTAAATGGTTGCCAAATCTGGCGACTTTTGGCGATCTCGCCAAATTACCGAGATACCCATTTACGCAATGTTGAATGCACTTGTCCCTATATTCTTACTTTTCAAGCATACCTTTCTCTTAAAATATGTCTCGTGTTGCATTATACAATAAAATACGACAATTTAATTTATAATTCTACTAAAATTATCTAAGTACAAAATTCGTAACAATATGCAAGAGCACTTTTTAATCTTAAAACATTTAGAGATGCATCAAACATATGAGGTCGCCTTATATCTGCACCATCAATTTATTGGTCCAATACGGTATTTGCAAAGCAAATGAGTAAATAAGGAAATCTTTACGATCTATGCAAATTTAATTTAGTTTATTTAGGTATTTATTTGATACAAAAGCAGTAAAAATGGAAGAAATACTGCGATGGACAGCTTGCAGAGGAACAGCTTTATGCTTGGTGAACAACAGTGTATACCTTGTTCGATTCGGATCATAAAATAGCCTATCATGTTCAGTAAAGTAAACACATTGCATGGACATAAAGCATTCTGCTTCTGATTTTTAATGAATCAAGGTACGTTAGTTAAATTGTCTTTGGGGAGCGGTTTTATCATATGAGTCGTGGCATATACCGGAATCCCTCCAAAGGAATAGAAAGTGAAATTTTTCAGGGATGCTTGCATCAGCATGGAATGGTAGTGGAAGTATACATCAATATGGAATTACTCGTCTTCGGTAGTGGAAGTATGAGTATATAGAGATGTGATCCTTACATCGTTCGAGTGTCTTTTAGGAAGATTCAATGGCCTCACCTCCTTTTCGTGAGAAACAACAACATGAGAGCAAAATTCAGTTATTCAGAGCTTCCTCGAATAGGAAGATGTTTACCAGATGCAGTGGCCAGCTATGCTTCTAGACCCCAGTTTTATATAGCATGATTACTATAGAGATAAATTACTATTTGGGTGGTAAAATGACATTCATAGTTATAAACATTTTTCAACAGCCTCATGAATAGAGTAGGAGCTAGTTATGAAAATTTTATAGCTGTGAGGAACGCACTCGCTTTATAAAAGACTTGCCTTGCTACATCAAATTGGGGAAATATTTGATACATCATATTTGAGAAGTCTTGCCCAAATTACAATTTGCAGTTATGAAAAATGTCTTATAATTGATATATTGCTAGTCATATTAAATAATGAAATTAGAATAGAAATTCATCAGTTTTTACCTTGTGGGAAATTTTTATTGTGTTAAACTGGTCCAGTATCATAAATTTTCAAAACCTTTAGATGATTTAAATCGTAATTGTATTACCATTAATACTGATAATTAAGCTTCAGTTGAACAATTTCGAATGCCCTTTTTATCGAACAGAAATCAAAAGCTAAATTTTGCATTCAAATTTGAATTATACCGAAATTTCGTAGATAACATCCTCCTCAACTTATTCTCTAAGGATCTAATAATCAAGAGAGCTACAACAGGTCTTGAATTCCACTGTGCTATATTTTTTTAAAATAAAAATAATTTGAGCAGCATCACTTTTACAGATAAGTTTAACTTCATTTATTTCTAAATACATGATTTAGATTTCGTTATTATTCAGCCAATTTTTGAATAAATTAAAGTAACTCAATCGACGGAAAAGCGAATGTCAAACTCTAGTTGTTTTACAAACCGATTAAGTTAGGGAGGAAAATGAGTTGGAGAAATAGCAGAAGGAACAATCACTCAAACATGATGAATGTGACAGGCCAGGTTTAGAGGTCAGGATATAAGATATCAAATGATTCATACATAACGTCCTATATACATATGTAAGGTCTGTAAGATAAATTAGAAATATTTTTAGTTACTTACAATTTCTCATTTTGTGCTTCCCGTTTGTCATATAAAATCCTCAATAATTCTCTTAGCAACGTTTCCTCATAGCAGAGCATGTAAGGTTAAACATATCAAATTTCTTGCCTTTACAAGTTGTAGTCTTCATAAAGGAATAGAAGTCTCTGTAAACTTCACAGAAAAAAGTCAAACTAAAGTTTTATTAGACTACTTCTCGTAGTTTACAACTAAACATTAACCTTATACTCACAATCATTAGTTTTGTAGTAAATCTCACAACCAAGTTTCATCAGTAAAATCTCACAATCAAGTCTCATCAATAAAATCTCACAATCAAGTCTCATCAACAAAATCTCACAATCAAGTCTCATCAATAAAATCTCACAATTAAGTTTCATGAAAATAACTTGGGAGAATGGGACTATTCGCCGTGGCCGTTTTGACGTGGACGTTTCGCCGTCGGGCCGTTTCGCCGTCGGGCCGTTTCGCCGTCAAGACTTACTTTTCTTTACACGACTGTATTATATCTCGCCGTATTATATTAAGTTAATTTAAACTAATAACTCTGTTTAGTTTAATAATTTAATTTAATCTGATAAACATTTTATATAAAATAATATATAAAATGTTTGTGCATACAGTTTTATACAAATACACCATTACACGTGTCAATCCTTCGCTTTAACGGATACATAATTTGCTTATCATTCCATAGTCCAGCAGCTTCTCTTCTCATGCTAATAAGCTATTGTGTTGTTTGCCCTAGTAATACTCTAAATTAACATTAAAGTTTCCTATTTAAAATTCGTTCAAAGAAATTTTCGTTCCGGTGAAAATCAACGGAAGAAATAGGAAGTGTAATAAATAATTAGAATAAAAATATCATATTAGCTAAATATTATGTAACTACTGTATATAATATTATGTAATAAATGCAATAAATAGTCTTATAATAATTACATTGTGTAACTTTAGCCCAAATTAGACAGCAACGAAAGGTTACGCTGAAGCAATTGACACACAGAAAATGAGGCATAGTGACAATGAAAATTCCCAAGTCTGCATAAGGCGTCGAGTTTCTCTTCCGACATAAGGCTTGCCTACCCTATTCACATAAATAAGTTGAGGTGCTTAAGGCTCAAGTAAAAGCGACATTAGTGTGGTGTATTTAATTATAGCAAAGCACACGAGGGCTATCTGCCTAAGGGGAGGGATGCCTTCATGGAGGATTTTCTAAGGGAAACTGGCTCGTATACTTGTTACACATGGGGAAAACCACTAAAAGCGACATTGAAAATTTGACTAAACTTTTCAGTAAAGATGTAACCCCACTTAGCATTACTTTCTATAACCGACAGACAAAGTTCTTAACGCACGAATTCCATGACAGTGACAGATATCATGGTCACAAGCAGCTTTAGGCTGAGATAAAATCTTCTACAATATCCCCCCTTTTTTTTTAGTCTAAACGGGCTTTGTCCCTGAAGGACTATTGTTTTCATTTTGCGATTTTGCGCTGAACCCCTATAAATGTCCGTTTCACTTTTCAAACTGCTGCCATCAAATGTTAGAACTTTGAATTATATTTGAAGAAATTAAATAATGAAAAATCTGCATAAATATATGTCTATTTCTCGCATTATGATAAAACAACAGTACATAGAGCCATCGAATTTTCAATGACGTAATCCTCCTACGAATATGGAAATGTGAAAGACCAAATTTGAAATTTGGAGTTTGTTTTATGATCGATTTCATATTTTGTAAAACTTTAACGAATTTTTGAGTAACAAACTCAATGATTTAAAAGCGAGCAATGGCAACGTTGTACAGAGAAAACATTTTTAGCTCCAGCGCGAGAGTCTCTATATCGGAAATTCTAAAGATATGCTCATTTTACAACTATTTTGCGATATTGCTATTGAACTGAATTTTATGGATTAAGTGCGAAGAACGTGATATTTAATAAATAAATGTAACACACAAAATGTTAAAAAACGCCCCTTTGGACGTAATTTAAAATCTGAAACCTTTCATTTTTTTTTCTTTTTTTCTGTATGTTTGCTTTTATCGTAAGTTATGTATAGTTTATGGTGTATGTGCATATGCTGTGTTTTATAATTCTACGTGGATGGGCCGGGGACGTCACTTTCTACTTCAAAAGCTACTATTACCAATGTAAAAATCAACAGCTATGCAAGATCTTGTGTTTAAAATATATAAACTCTCAGGGCGACTCTTTTGCTGTCCATGGGAGCTGCTGCTTTGGTCTGGAATTGTATTTTTTATAGCAATGTATATGCTCAATTTTAGCGTGATATAAAAAAGACTAGCATAAAAAAATTTCCTTCAGCTTTGCTGGATTTTAAATCATTACAAACATTGAAATAAAACTTATGATCGATTTCATATTTTGTAAACCTTTAACGAATTTTTGAGTAACAAACTCAACGATTTAAAGGCGAGCAATGGCAACACTCTACGGCGGGAAAGGAAAACATTTTTATCTCCAGCGGGCGCGGAACTGCGTATCGGAAATTCTAAAGACGTGCTCATTTTAAAATTATTTTGCGAATTTGCTATTGAACTGAATTTTATGGTTAAAGTGCGCTGAACATGATATTTAATAAATAAAAGTAACACACAAAACGTTAAAAAAAACGCCACTTTGGACGTGATTTAAAATCTAAAACCTTTCAGATTTTTTTTAAAATTATATATATGTTGTTGTTGTTAAGAATTACAAACAGTATTTAAGCTTAGTTTTGAAATAATATTTGTCTTTATTTGAGGGCAATTAAGAAAGAGCTTCTAGTTATGCATTTAGTTAAATGTAATTCATTAAAAATCCATTCAATAACAGTCACAATACTGATTTTTCTTGTCTTAAGAAGATTTCATTAAAATCATGCAAAGAAATTACGTATTTAATTATAGATTTAAATAAATAAATGTAGATATAAATAAATAAGATAGATTTAAATTGATACTTTTTAATCAGTCAAATATTTATTAGCAAATAAAATTCATGTAAAAAAATATCTCTGATCTTCGTCACTGCATGATTTTAGATAAATTAGTACTTTATCTTGTATTCCTGGAACCAGTAAATTTTCAAGAAATTCAAGACAATTTACAATTCAAATTTATCACTCTTTTCTTCATCCAAATAATAATTGTACTTATTACACTCTGTTTTATCTCTAGTATTTTATATAAGAATTTAGAAGCAGATGCAGAAAACATCTTTTTGTTATGTTTAGAACTCTTTACTTGAAAAATTATGGGATGTCTTTATTCTAGGCGTTTATGGAATCAATGTAAATAATATTTAATGATGATGAAATTTATTACTTTTAATTCGTCTCAAAATAAGATCTTAAAAAATCTGAAGTGTACACCACGACTTCCTTGTACAGAATATTAAATTATACGCATTTTTACTGCATTTCATTTAAACCTATTTCCTCGAATTTCATTAGCGATACATTTCTACTTCAATTAATTCAGTTCTCACTTCGTGACAAAGAAAAAATACATAAACACTCATACATAATAACAAAACAAGCAATTTGGTCAAGTAAGGCAAGAAGGACAATTTTTCGGTGCACAAAACTAAAAGTTTCCTTTTGGTTCCACTCGGCAAAAAGACACTGAATGTGCGAAAAGACTTAATTCATTAATTAAACAAGTTTCAAATGTGTAAACAAATATGGCTGGCTGCTATGGTTAAAAAAACTAGGCCTAGCCGCACTTAAACAACTTTTAAATTGTTGATAATTCTTACATTTGTTGCATGCAGATTAACTAAAGGCATAAAAACATTAACCAGAAGATAAGAATAACATAATTCAATCATTTTTAAAGCAAAAAATGCACAATTTACCAACATTTAAGTATAAAAAAGCTCACTGAACCGAGTAACAGAGTAGGTATATATATATACGTTAGGTGGATTCGATTGCAACCAAAATAGGAGGTGCACAGCTGCATGTTATAGCAGTCCTATATACACAGTTTCAATGTTCTGAGGCTGTTTGCTTTTGAGTTACGTTAGTTTAGTTAAAAAATCTCTTCTGAATCCATTTTAAATCAGTTTTATAATTCGTTTGGAGAAAAAGAGTCCTTTAGTCTGTCCTTACGTGCAAATGCTCCGCGAAAACATCATTAAATTGCATTCGATAGTGGTCAAAATGGATATTTTCTTTTAAATATGATACCCGAAATTTTTCGTGATTGCAATTCCTTTAGTTTGTACAAGGAAGTAAAAATTACAAATCTAAATGCAACAATACAGTCTTTACTGATATCTTTACCTCCAAGCAAAATGTAAAATTACTAATTTGCGTCTGAAATAGGTATAATTACTGCAACAAGAGTTAAATTTTAATAAATCAGGTAGTGTTCAGCACAAAAAAAAATAATACTTAACAAACAAACAATTACAAACAAGCACAACTATCTGCTCTTTATTCTTAATCCTACAAATTTTTTATATTTAGCGCTTACAATGTTAAGTTACCATGATGTGACTAGCTTCTAGAAATACTGAATCTTGTTTTCTTAGGAAAACTTTCTTAAGAAAATTTTTGCTCTCATGTTAACATTTGAAAAAAAAAAAAAAAAAAAAAAAAAGCATAAAATAAGACACTGCTACAAGCATTCACATGTTGTATTTTTTAAACTAGGAAAAGAACCATTTTTAAATGTATATCGTCTTAATTTAATAAGGTAAAAAACTGTGTTCTTATCATTGTATGTAATATTAAATAAATTTTTAGTGTAAAATGATATTTTATATCATATGGTTCTTTACCTTAATAGCTTAACGAATTTTGACTCTATGAGTAATAAAAAGTTTCAAGTAATAATCTATTTTTTCCCTAAATTTATGAGCTTGATTTAACGTTTTAATTAAATTCCCTGACCAGTTTATAAACATTTATATTGAAAGTTCCAAATTTAACAAAAATACATTTTTCTTTATAAAGATGTTTTATAATTAGTATAGCATACATTATTTATTACACTATTAGTTATACTTAATGAACCATTCAATTTAAAAGATAGCCCTTTTGTGTTTTGAACTAATCATATAAATAAAGTTTTGGTTTGGTTTGGTTTATTGAGCTACGGCAAAGTACACTAGAGCTACCTGCCTAAGGGTAGGGATGTCTTCACGGAGGACTTACTAAGAGAAACTGGCTCGTAACACGTTACACATGAGGAAAACCTCGAAAACGCCCATGCAGCCAGCCTGTTTGTGGGATTCGAACCTCGGACCGAACTACTAATATTCAGCAACTTTACCACCCGGCGGCTGGTGGGTTAAAGAAAAGAACAGTTTTCTGCTTAAGAAATTTATTTCTTTGGGGTACTAAGGAAGCATTGCACTATAGTTATGGGCAGTCAGTTCATCCTTAACTCTTGATAAGAGTTTAAATGAAGTATATATAAACCCGTTTCTTTTTTCCAAAGAGACAGCAAATAAGTGGTCATGAATGAATTTGTACAAGCCAACAACCCAGCCTTTCTTCTTTGTCTCATTAACTTTATTTAAATATTTTCCTTTTTTTATTTTAAGTGTTATTAGATTAAGTTAGTGGAGGATAATATATATATATATTATCTTCCACTAACTATTAATTAATAATATAAATATTTCTAAAGTACATATATAACATATATAAAGATTAGAACAAAGTTGAGATCGATTTAGTAATTAAAAGATATAATATTTGTAAAATAATAATTTCGTATTTTCTTACATTTATTTTAATATACTAATCATTGTTCAGTAAAATGTTCAACGTTCTTTCCCAAGGTACACAATTTTAATACAATGTTGAACAGTTATTTAATTGAGAAAAGAAACAAAAATTAATTAATGTATGAAAAGCTTAAACAGTGTCATCATTATTTTCATGATGAAATGACTAGCTGTTGTGATGGTTTTTTCCCCCTAGATCAAGGATGTCAAACTCGCGGCCCACAACAAATATTTTTGCGGCCCGGCCAATATATCGGCAAATAATAATATAATAATAATAAAATAACATATCGACGAAGAAAAAAAAAAGAAATGTTTACTGCTAAGTAATTAACGATAATTTATTCAGTGTTGTTAGATTACTCACAGCGAGCTGACACACACACACACTACTTAAATTACAAATGCGTGTGAGTAGCTTGCGTTCAGCTACCTTCGGCTTTTGGGGGACACGTGCACTCAGAACTTGTACGCATCCCCCGATAGCCGAATGGGGCCGAACTCATGGTCTCAGTTTTCCAATCATAGTTTTGTACGATATATTGGTGCATGCATGTGCATTCACTTTGCTTTATTATTAATTATTACTTAATTCATATTGTTACGGATTTCATAGTTATTTATTTAGTTAGTTTTTTTATTTAGAATTGTAATTAGATTTGCTTCATGTTGCCTTAGCAACGCAGACGATTTTTGAAAAGACAGCTGCGTTGGAAGGTTAAAAATAGAACAGCGAGTGCATTTAATACCTAATAAATAAATATCTCGTAATTGCTGTTGCCATCCACAAAAATCCAGATAGTTATAGATGTTTCCAGTATATTCGAGAAATTAATTATAAAGCTTATAAAAGCCGAGAACAAACAACTCATCTCAGTAGTAGCTGTAGTTATAGCGAACTGTTTATTTACTTAATGCTGTGATTGATTTGTAGCGATTTCGCTGTGAGATAAAATTAGTTTCTCTGTTTTGAATTGATTTTTGCTAAACGTTTGACATTTTGTGATATTGTTAGAATATTTTTGAAGAAATACTTCAGCATTTTGATTTATCTCTTGTGGAAAGAATAAATTTTTGTTAAATTTTTAACGTTAACCGTGTTTATTCCAGCCCTTTGTATTCAGTATGTCTATATCAAAACCAAGTGGTAGTAAAATTAAACAAAAAATCGCTGACGAACATAGAATATTCCAAGTAAAATGGGAATTAGAATATTTTTGCTGTGAAATAAAAGATAAAATAATCTGCTTGATATACTATTAATGTACCAAAGTTATATAATATTAAACGTCATTACGAACAACACAAATCGAAATATAAAAATTACGAATGATTAATGAGAGAAGAAAAGTTGAAAGAGCTCAAGTTAGGAGTGAAAAAGCAACAGTCCATGTTTAGTAAAGTATTGCAAGAAAGTGAAGCGGCGGTACATGCAAGCTACGTCTTGTCCGAGTTGATAGCTAAACATTCGAAGCCTTTTACTGACGGTAATTTCATCAAGGAATGCCTAATGAAAGTTGGAGAAATTGTTTGTCCTGGAAATGTGAAGGCTTTTCAATCAATTTCATTGTCTCGAAATACAGTTGCGGAAAGAGTTACTGATTTAGCCGCGAATTTAAGTGATCAGATCAAAGCAAAATCATCTAGTTTCGAAATTTTCTCCATTGCCTGTGACGAGAGCACGGACATTAGTGGCACAGCTCAATTAGCAGTGTTTCTTCGTTCTTGTGACAAGAATTTTAACATTTTTGAGGAATTACTGAAACTAATACCGATGCCTGGTACTACCACAGGAGTAGATATATTTACTTGTGTTTTTGGACTTCTGCAGAAATACAATCTACCTTTGGCAAAATTAAATTCTGTAGCTACAGATGGCGCTCCATCAATGACCGGAAAAAACAAGGGCTTCGTAGCATTACTAAGAAAAAAACTTAGTGAAATTCACGGTTCAAACATTCATCATATGCATTGTATTATACATCAAGAAGTTCTATGCACGAAAGTGATAAATATGGAGAATGTTTTGTCATATATTAAAAAAATTATAAATTTTATAAGATCTCGAGGTTTAAATCAGCGTCAATTCACTGCTTTCTTAAGTGAGTTAGATAGTGAATATTCAGGTTTGTCCTACTATACCGAGGTACGTTGGTTATCTTGCTCCAAGATTCTCAAACAATTCTGGGATTTGAAAGAAGAAATATGTAAGTTTTTAAAAACGAAAAATCAAGACGTAAGTTTGTTTTACGATCCAATATAGATACAAGATTTATCTTTCTTGGTTGATATAACCAAACACTTAACCGATTTAAACTTATCGTTACAAGGAAAAGATCATATCATTACGAACATGTTTGACATAATTAAAGCATTCAAATGTCAACTAGTTCTTTGGGAAAAACAACTTAAAAATGAAGATTTGACGCACTTCCCGACGTGCAGCATGAACAAATCAAGTTTAGATGATACTTGTTCGTATCAAAAATACGCAGAAAAAATTGCAAATTTAACAACTGAATTTGAAACGAGGTTTAATGATTTTAGTTCCCTCGAAGACAATTTTTTTTTTGTTTTCTTCGATTTTCTCAATAAGTATTGACTCAGTACCCAGCCATATGCAAATGGAGGTGATCGAGATTCAATGCAACTCAAATTTGAAAGCAAAATTCATTGAAGTGGGCGTGCCTGAATTTTACAAATATTTACCAGCCAGGTTTGAAAATACTCGAAAATTCGCATATGAAATTATTTCCATGTTTGGTAGCACTTATCGGTGCGAGCAGTTATATTCAGTCATGAAAGGTAATAAGTCTCCTATTAGAAACCGTATTAATGATGCTCACCTTGGGTCAGCGTTGAAAGTTATCACTGCAAACAAAATTTCTCCCGAAATAGGAAAGATAATAGCAGAGAAGAGATGTCAAGTATCAGGACGTAAACATTTAATTTTTCTTGTTCTTTTCTATATAAATATATATAAATATGTTTATTATTGTATTATTCGAAATAAATCTAGGTTTCTATGAATATTGATTTATTTTATTTTATTTTATTTTATTTTTTTTTGGTCCGCCTAAAGTTAAATCTTGTTTGTTTGGCCCAAGTGTACCTATGAGTTTGACATCCCTGCCCTAGATCATAGACAACATAAATTATGTTTGTAAACAATAACGGTATAATGGTAATTTAGTTTAATGTATGAAACGCTTAATCAGGGTCATCATTATTTTCAAACAGAAATGACTAGCTTGCATGATATTTATTGATTATGTATGATGATTTTTATTGGATCATGTAGAACATAAATTATGTTTGTAAACCATAATGGCAAAATAGGGGAAAAAGCAAATAAGAATATTTGTGTTCCTGGTGAGTATTTTAACGATTCCAAGTTAGCCATTTAGAACCCCGCTAAGAATTAACCGTCAATATTATATTTCGCCGAAATACTTTGCTCTTAGCATTTACTCGAATACGAATATTGCTTCTTTTTAAAATGAGAACTTATAGTCTGGATGCTTAAATAAATATGGCCAACTACTAAAAGCTGCATTCTTAAGGAACGATGGATTCTGAAAGGGTTTTCTAATCGAAATTAAATTCATAGGCTTATATTTAAGAAGAGATTTGTTAGTTGAGATTTTACATATATCGTTATATTCATATATACTTACATGTGAAATATCTGATCAAAATCAGGATTTTTTTAGTTAGTGAAAGGCTAAAATGCTTCAAATTGCATAAAAATTGTAAAAAAATGAAGAAAAAATTATTTATTGCAAAGGTTAATCTAGTTTTCAAATATCATACACAATTACACAATAGATGAAATTCAAAATACTTTATATATAGAATGAGAAATAGAAAGCTATCGTATCATAAATCTTTAAAGAATAACAAAAATAAAATGTAAATGACTTTATAAATCATCTTTGCCATTTCAGCCATACTTATAATATTTTTTCCTTTCTTACTGGTTTGTAAAAGGCGATAAATTTGTGACTCAATCGTAATAATATTAATATGCATGAAAACATCATAATTTAATTCACAACAGATGCGGTAGTTTCATACTACATGAGCACTTCTTTAGTTACTAATGTACAGACGGTACATACTACTGCTACTTTCAGATATTTCCCAGCTTCATAAGTAGGTATGCAGTTAAAAACTAAAATAAATTTAAGGAAAGTGTTAAAATAATTTTTGGAGCTGAAAGACCTTCAGAACCGCATAAAATGGAAGATCAAATACGAATTGTCAGTTTATGAATAAAATGTAAATATTCCGTTAGTAAATATAACTTATTTTCTTGAAATAATTCAAAAATTCTCGCTACCAATAATGTTTAATATCAGTTTTTAAAGAGTGTATTTACGGAAGTAAATAATATATTGGATTTATTGCTATATAAATGATTTCATGAGATGCTTCAGACAGTTTCATATTCGAAAAAGCAAACTAAAAAAAAAAAAAGTTTTTAAGTGTCCGAAGACCGGAAAAAAATTCACCTAATGTTTGTTTCGCATTTTATCAGGAAGCCAGACTTTGCTTCGTAAATTTAATATTTGGATGAGAATCCTTAATAATAAAAGGAGAAATTCTATGCAGGCCTTTATGTTTAAAAAAATGTCTGAGGAAGAAAAGGAAGAAATTATGCCATTAATAGAAATATTTCATATTAAGAGAAGGAAAAGTTCTTTTCTTGTTTCTGTTACATCCGTTAAGAAAATGAAATAAATTATTTTAGTTTCAGGATTAAAGACTCTTATTAATGACAAAGCGGTATGCTAGAGAAAAATTCATTTCCGAAATTTTCTCTATTCACAAATAAAGTAAAACTTTGTTAGATGTTTTCTACCTTGATTATTATATGCCGCCTTTAATGTTCATAATATCTTTTAACGTATCGAAGAACGCAATATTTTATATACTTTCATACTAAGAGATAATTGAACTTGAAAAGACCGCTAGCAACTGTTCATCAAACACGGAACATTCATTTCATTTCTCTCAAACACAACGCATTATTATATGCAATTTTATATACTTTCATTTTGAGAAGTTTATTTTATGGTTCAGTTCTTTTGCAATACCATTTCTTGAACTATGCAACGACGCTGTATTTGTGTATATACAGAAGATGAACTCATTATTAATTTCTTTTCCAAGCTGTGAATTTTTAGGATTTCGACTTCCTGCAATAGCTGAGGTTTAACTATTAATGCTCTGTCCATTTTTTTATTATAGCGAAAAATAAAAATATCTGTCTAAAGGAAAGGATGCCTTTGTGAAGGAACTTTCTAACAGAAATTGGCTCATATTCACGCCACACGGAGAAGAAAACATGAAAAACTTGTATCCATACTGAATTTCCAATGTTCAACAACTGTCTGCAAATGACGACTTCACTATATTAAGAAAATTACATTATATTGTTATGTGCATTAACAAGATTATATAATACATTTATGACAAAGGCTATACTAAACAAGTTAGTAGAAAATACTTTGTTAGGCGATAAGAATATAATAGTGATAAAATTGCTGCTAATGAATTGACAGTCAGTGAACAGGATGAAGTTCTTGCCGCTCAGACCCGAGAGTGGTTAGTGACTCTAACTGCTTACCGAAAGGCCCCGGGTCGAATCCCGGAGAAGGCATGGATATAAATTACCTGTCCTTCACAGGAGGTAACGGCGGCCTTCTGTTAGGTAGCCCCATAATAAAATCACCGCCACTTCTGGCCTTAGTAGGGCATGCGACATGCGACGGAGGACGTGGGCACCACCCCTTTACCATATGGTTAATTGGTGTAGCGCCACGTCCACCAGTATCTATAGTCGAACTTGAGGGCCACACGAGGGTCTCGCACGGGACGCAGAAACCCAGCGCCCGGTGTATTCCGAGGACGGTCCCACTGACCAAAAGCGCCCTCCGGGAATGTCCGTGCCACTGTATTTGTTGGCCGAAAGCCTAAAACGGCTAGTGCCCGCCATAAAATAAAGAAAGAAAAATTCTTAAAGTTCACGATTTTCTATTACGGCCAAACGGGAGTTTTTTTTTTTTTTTTTTTCATTTACAGACATATACACGTTTCGATCGCTTTGAAATCATTGAGTTTTTAATAAAAAATTCGTTTAAGTTTTACAAAATATGAAACAGACAATAAAACAAATTCCGAATTCAGGCTTCCAAATGTTCATATCAGGTGGAGGGCTACGTTATTCAAAATTTGATGGTTCTATGTACCTTTGTTTTTTCACAATGCAAGAAACATGCACACATTCATGCAGATACTTTATTATTTAATTTCTTGAAATGTAATAAAGGACGATTATATTTGGTGGCAACAATTTGAAAAGTGATTCAGACTCTTATAATGATTCAGAGCAGAATCCGGTTTTGCTTACAGTTCTTCTTGGCGAACGCTATTTGGGCTAATAAATAAAATATGAAGTTCTTTTTCACATTTTATTTATTTAATAGAGCAATTCAAGAGGTAAACTAATAAAGAATAATTAGAAATTAGATAATTAGAAAGAATATTTCTACTTAAAAGCAGAATTTTAGGTGCAAGCATTTAAATCAAATTTCTCTGGTAATAACGCCTTTTTTAATCCTTTTTCAATTATTCTTTATTTACTAAAAATTTCTTCTGTATATCAACAGAAAATTATGAAAAAAATTCTATAGCAGATTTCTATTCCTATTTAATCCGCCTCCATAATGGTTCTTAGTTTCTTCTTTCAAAATTTAAATTTCTATTCAGACCAAGTACAGATCCTTTATTTCTGCCACAAAACCATTCTTTCATATAAAACAGGATTTATGGATATTGGGAAATTGAGTTTCCTGGAAACGGGAAAGCATACCCGCAGGAAAAAAATTATTATTTAATAGAGTATGATTTCTGGAATTGAGAAAACATGATAATTGTTTAGGAATCTGTCCTTAATATAAAATTTTTACCTGAATATTTTAAAATGTAGACTGTTTATTTGAAGCTTAATGAGCTGTGACAACAGAAATCGATATTAAAGATTTGCGTTCAGTTCCAACATTAGTCATAAAGAAATTTCACCTTGCTCTTTGCATACCATAATGATCTAACTGATAGCCCCTTCAGCTATCATCGGAAGAATCGGAGTTTGAATCCCAGCGAGGTCATGGCTGATTTTTCGTCTTTCCTACTTCAAAAAACATAATAAACTCCATATGGTAAAATTACTTTATTGCACATTCATATAGTTAAGTAGTAATCTCTACTTATAATAAAAGAAACAGTCTGTCTGTGCTGCGCGTAAGCTAATAGACCGAGAGCTACGAAATTTGGTATAAAGGTGCATCTAGACAAGAGCCAGTGCACCTCGAAGCGATTTTTTCAAAATTCGAATCAGATTTTTTTTAAATTTTATCTTTTTGACTTTATCGCATCATTTTGAATAGTTTCATTATTTTAGAAATGTGGTTTTGGCAACAGTTTTTCATTCAATGCTTTGTTTAATGGACTGCTGACTGTTGAAAATATGAGGTAAAATGCTACTTTTTTTTCCTTATGATTTTTGGACACGCAAAACATGCACATCGCAATCTTCTTATTCTGACGCGCATGTGTCTCGCGAGGCACAGCAGAAAGAATTTTCTTTTTCCGCCCTTCTCTCTCTTTTTTAGCTAATGGCAAAAAATTTGTATATTTTGAATTATGTCATCCACAAAGTACAACTTTGATTGGTTATTGCTTCCTGATGGTAGTTTCATTCTTTTAGAAATATGGTTTTGGC
The DNA here is from genome assembly GCF_044657685.1 of Stegodyphus dumicola. Lineage (NCBI taxonomy): Eukaryota > Metazoa > Arthropoda > Arachnida > Araneae > Eresidae > Stegodyphus > Stegodyphus dumicola. The sequence goes on from NC_140769.1 coordinate 176,297,641, forward strand.
AACAGTTTTTCATTCATTGCTTTGGATACTAGACTGCTGACAGTTTTCTGTTGAAAATATGAGATTTATTCCTTATTTCATTGTAATTTTTTGTATTATGTTTTAATTATATATAATAATTATATAAAATGTTTTGCATGTTTTTTTTAGGAAACAAAGTTTTTAACTTCCTTTATACCATTTGAACTAAAATTTTGCAACGGAAAATTGGTTAATTTATTTATTAGGATAATTAATATTTATATTTTGTGGGGGGTTTCCTTTATGAAGTTGTTCTGCAGAGTAGAATTCTGCGCAGTTTTTAAATTTTTGGTGTTCCCTTTAGTCATTTTCCCGGTACATTTAAAAACCAGACGAGGGCTGACGTAGCTGCTAGTTTATGAAAAAGCAAACTTACTATGTCTATGATTTGGCAAAATCTAAATTTAGAGACCCTACGTACAACAAACCTATAATACTTATATTATAAATATGTTTTTTTCTTTTTTCTTTTTTTTATATAGGATGAATTTTAATTTCAGTTCCTATTAATTTTTTCATGAATTTTCCATCTCCTTGTATAGAATTATTGTTTAATAATTTAAATATCATTGTTTACTAGCCGTTAATCAGTTGGCGCCGAAGTTGAATGATAGTTTCGTTTTTGAAATAACTTTAATAAATTCAACTACTAATAAATTTAAATATCCGTACAGAAACATCTAATAATGATCCGATAACATAGTTCAATTAAAAATAAGTATTCAAACAATTATAGGTCAGCTACAATCTAGCGACCGAATTTCAAGGACGACAACTCGAAAGCGTTGTGTTGCTAACGCAGAGCAACGAATAGATGTAAAGTAATGGCGAAACGTATGGAAAAAGACAATCATAAATATATTATGTACAGACATTAGGTTATTTCGAAGCAGGAGAGATGAAAAATGAGCATTGTTCTCGCTGGGACTGGAACCACGGACCTCTCGAATACGCGCCGAGTGTGCTGATCACTACACCACGAAGGCATGCTAAGAAGGTGGGAGAAATACCTAATAATTTGAGATAACAACTGAGCATTTTTTGTACTTATATATATTATTATAAATATTTTGCAATATTATATATTACAAATAAATATAATGTTATAATATTGTATTGTTATGCATATATAATTAATATTATTTCACAAGAATAAATAGTAGATCCGTAACAGTTAGTAATATTTTTACAATGCTTTACAATTAGCAGCATTTTTTCAGACAGAACTAGCATTTTACATTTTACTTCACTTAAGGATTTACAACAGGAGTTTTTAAAATAGATCACACAGGTAACAGCTTAACATTCAATTTTGCATAGTACTAGCGCCCTCTATTTATACAGTTAGAAGAAACAAACTACTCAACCTCACTTTGTTTAGCAAATGCTACACCACTTTCCAGGATACAAAATATGTGGTTCCAAGGTAAGTTAAAACTTACTATTTTCTTGCCTTTTAGGTATTATTTTTGTATTTTTATAGATTATATTTAGTTTATTTTGGTTTACACGCATAATGCGTGTCGGGGAAGTTTCCAATAGGCAAGGTTTCTAAATTACTTTGGATATCTAGTTAATTACATTAGAAATATACTTTAATTAATATTTTTATTTCCTACTCGATTTGCTTACTAAATTTCTCAAAATCTTTTAATAGTTAAAATTTCTTTTTTAAGCACTTCACTAAATTTGGTTTTACTTTGGTTTTGAATATTACTATACCCAACGTTATGTATATATTTATGTCATCCACAAAGTACAACTACTGGAAAAGGACAACTAAAACTAATATTAACCAATCATAGCTTGTCTCTAGAATCGCACCTACTTTAGTATAAATACCTCTAGCCAGCTAATTACGTCATTTTACTGCTAACTTCTACCTTGCTAATATCTCATGACTTTGCTTCTGTGAAATGCCTGCGTCATTCTTTTTTTTTAAAAAAAAACCATTGTGTATAAGAAATTATGGTAATTATATGATTAAAGAGTATGTTGTCTACGAGGAATTATTCTAGTTTTCCAGAAAATAAAAATTATAATTCAGTTTTGCATCAACCTCTTCCTCTCGCCCTACCACTCAGCCATAGCGACTGTGCTTCGAAATCATTACATATATATGTGTTTTACGTTATAGATTATTTTTAACTTTCTACCCTTGACTTAGAAATTGATTACATATATTGCATACATATTTGTCCAAAAATATTAATTTTTGCAAAATATATTTTCTCAAAATCATTTGTATATCATATTTCCGCAAAATGATACTTTTCGCAAATGTATATTGTATTTTTCGGCGAAATGACACTTTTCACAAAGTTTTATATTTCCATAAAATTATATTTTTCGCGTATTGAATGCACTGAGGAATACAAAATCTTGCATATAGCAACTCTGAAAACTTAGTAGTACATAAATTTATTCATAGTTTAACTATATTTAATCTGTTTTTGCTCTGAAGTCATCAATATTACCAGTATGTAAGGACTTAAGTTCCTATGCCCCCTTGCTTCATGGATTTCAATCATTTTTCAAAATTACCATTACACTAATTATAAATATTCCTTACTTCTTCAATATTATGTTTTTCACCAGATTCGCAACGAGTAATAGCTTTAGTGAATTACTTTCTTCGTCACTTTTCGTTTCTTTTGCTGCTTAAGAATTATATACGTTTTGAACCAAGACATCGTCAGTTAATTCTTTCACAATTAGGTTATTTTTATCGTTTTCAATCCATTCAATAATTTTGCTTTCTAAAAAGCCGATTAGCAATTGCTCGAAGGAAGACTTCATGGTTTTCAATAACTCAAAGGTGTTGTTCAATCTCTCATCAGTATTTTCTTCATCTTCAACAGAATTTTGCTTCGTGATATTTGGCCACAATTTTGCTTAATCTTTTAATAGCGTCCCGTTGTTTATGTATTTCCAAGCAATAGCACATGTAAAAATTGCATTTTTAGAATTGAATTGGAGGTTCTAATCCCGCTGCATGGGCGTTTTCGTGGTTTTCCCCATGTGTAACTTGTATACGAGCCAGTTTCCCTTAGAAAGTCCTCCACGAAGGCATCCCTCCCCTTAGGCAGATGGTTACGTGGTCAGAGCGGACAGTGGCTAAAGCAGACGCGTGAGGGTAGCTGGGTGGGCAGAGCGGACATTCGTGCACCTATTGTGTTGTTTCCCTATTCAGTTACATGTCATCTATTCTGTAGTTTCGAGCTTTGTACCTGCTGCAGAGATAAGCAATACTTTTAAGAGAAAAGGTTTTACTCATTTTCTCAGTAGATGTTTGATCCTTATGAAGTATGTATGTCGTTTTATAGCATCGAAAAAATCTGTGATGGAACCAAAAGCCATTTCAACAAAATTACTCTCTACAAAAAAAGGAAAATAATGTTTAGTTGTAGATGATTACCTACAGTGTTTACACCGAAAAAAAAAATTAGGAATGAGTTGGATATGTGTAAAAGAAAAGAAACATCGGTGTAAAGGAAATGTAAAGACAAATTTTCAACACGAAGTGCTGAAGAAAACTGAACATTCCTGCGTGCCCAACATTGCTGAGATCGAAGTTAAAAGGAAGTTCGAGACTTGCAGAAAACAAATCCGAGACGAAACATCAGTTCCCGTGCCCCAGATATTTCAAGAAGGACTTTCAGAATTATATCAGAAAGGTTATGATTTCTTAACTAAAATACCGACATACTCCAGTGCCAATACTGTTTTATGTAAAGAGAGGAGAAAGGCTTTGGGAACTACCAAAATCCCCTAAGTGCCAACGACATTCAGTTTGCAAACGATACACTTATGCTTTTTAATGGAGGAAATATCTTTCTTCGTTTAGACTTTCAATATGACCAAAGTAACAGGATATTAGTATTTGGAGGAGAAGAATCTCGGTACCTTTTGAAAAATGGAAAGATCTTTTTTCTTAGATGCAACATTTAAATGTTGTCCGAAACAATTTGCTCAAATATAGCAGTACAGCAACTGAGTCCAACGTTTATCCAGAGCTTTTTTGCATTTCTGCCTGATAAGACACAAACAGCTTAATCAATGTTTGGGGCGTAAGATACAAAAAATGGGTCTAGTAAAGGAATATAAAGAGAAAAGATATAAGAAATGTCTGTAGAATGATTTCTGCATTCTTTTCCAATAGAACAAATATATGATGCTTGGAGCATTATATGGGAAAAAACTTTTTAGCATTGATAAATTTAGCACATTCATTGATTATTTTGTCGAGCAGTGGATGGAAAATAATAATCACACACACACCTATGTATCCGCTCTGACCACATCCGCTAGCCACACCACCAGGCAGATAGCCCTAGTGTGCTTTGCCATAATTAAATAAACCAAACCAAAGAATTGAATTGAGCTTGGAAGTCCTTCTTGCTGTACTCAGAATTTAAGAAATTTTTCGAAAATTTAGTTTTAGATTTAAATAAAAAATTTTCGACAACTTCTTGATTGCAGCAATATTATCCAAATCCTGGTGAATAATTAGTGACAAATTTTCCCTTTATTCCACTATCAATGTTTTTATTAAGTTTTGAAAACATTCAGAATGGATGGAGGTAAAGAAAACAAACCATATACAAACGCGAAGTTTTGAACAAAATACTAACTCAAAATGATAAAAAGACGTCAATCAACTACCGAGCCTTTTCCAATATTTCCAAATAAAGTGTTAGTAGCGCTATCTTACGGCAGAAATATTAGGGAAAGGGACGCCATTTTATCAGATGTGCCGAACCATTGGATGTCCAGACTATCGGATTTTAACTGTTTCAGGAAACTGTTAATGCTGTGCCCTTGTCAATAATTACTTCTTTAAATAAGTACAGAAAAAGTCCTCCCTAATGAATGCATACTTGCCAGTTTCGCTTTCCTCGAGAAATGGCAGAACTCGCCAGTCATCTGAGAACTATGGCCTCATTACTGATAAAATGTCCTAAACTGCATGTACTCGAAACCATGAGATGAACAGGAATCCAGAGCTTAAATTGCGCCGGAGCCCAGCTCTGGTACTTCTCAATTTTTAAAATAAATTACAATTCTAGCTAGAGCGCACCGGAGTCCTAACTAAGATGAGCTCCGGTACTTCTTTTTATGAAACTGAACCACAATTTCAAGGGGAAAAAATAGAATTCCTAACGTTTTAGTTTAACAATAGGCAGATCTTGCAATACTCAGTTTCCCTAGAATTACGAACTCATGAGAACATGAGACGTTCACTCACATGAGAAGTCCCCTCACTCACATGCGGAAACCTTTCCCTTTAAGAAGGGCAATAAATTTGGGGGAGTTTGTTTAGAAACGCGTAAATTTCTCGCCATGCTATCGTATCTAGTGTATTGTTATCGATGGTTATAGTTATCCTCGCAGGAAGGAAAATTTGTGTTCTTAAATGTGCGTTAAGTGATAGCGAGTACAATAAGAGTGAAATACTGAGATAAAAGGCTCAGTGCTTCTATACATCGTCTTGCCACAGTATCCACTAATGTAACCAAATACAAGGAGCGAAAAGTGTAACCAGTAACTTTACATTCATTCTTAGGAGTCAGATTGAGGACTCATTTTACCCGTGACATACATCCGTTTAATGGCTATAATTATATCAGCAAAGAGCCCCGGTTAAAGAAAACGTTCTCTCTCACCAAGATTTCCCTCATTTTTTGTTTCCACTTACTTATACCCTAACGCCATCATTCTATTTTGCCCTGTTTTTAGCATTATCTTAATTTTCATCAGCTATACTTTAATAATGTTTAATTTTTGTGATGATAAAAGAACTTTTTACCCTACGATCAGAACTTAAATTGGGCCGGAGCTCATCAGCTCCCGGCTCCGGTGCTTCTTAGTTTTTGTAAAAAATCATAATTCTAGCCAGAGTGCACCAGAGCTCTAAACAAGAAGGATGCTGCACTTGTAATTGAATATTGTAATTGTGGGTTTATGTAATTGAATAACAATTTCAGTAGGAATTCTATCTCGAAAATTTTATTTTTAGCAATAAAGTTATATTATAAATCGCTTATTAAATTTTAATTTATATCTTTACATTTAATTTAATTTTAAATATTTAATTGCTGTAATCTTTAATTATTGAAATCTTTCAATAAATAATTAATTAATTATCTAATAATAATCAATTAAATTATAATTAATTATATATAATTATTGATTAAATAACATTTAATAAACATTAATTAAATAGCTATTAATTAATTTGATAATAATTGACTATTGAATTTTAAAATTATTAATGAGTTTAATAGTCGTTTTATTTATTTACTCTTCTTCTCTATTTGCCGACGGTCTTCCATAGGGCTCCGGCACTTCTAATTTTAGAAATTAACCCCTGCAGTAATCGAATTATGTATCGGTCTTTAATCAATTCCACTGTTAATCACAATAAAAATCGAAGCATTGTTTTCTTTTTTATATGAAAAAAGCTTAGGTAAACAAATCAAGCATTTTATGAAGCAAACCTACAATTCTAAATCTACCATAGACTTTAAGTTTGAATATTCTGTCTGAAGAAATAAGTAGAAAAGATAGTGTTGATTAAAGAGATTTCGAATTTATAGTAATTTAGCTGTATCTAATGCAACAAATGCTTGCAAAATTTAATTTAAAAATACTCGTTGACAAATGTTAAAATATCTGATGTGGACACCAGATGACTTCCTTGTACGGTCTCTTAAATTATGCACATTTTTTGCTGCATTTCATTTAAACTTATTTCCTCGAATTTCACTAGAGATATATTTCTCATTCAATTGATTCAGTTCTCATTTTGCGGCAAAGCATAAATGCATAAATGCTCAAACCACCTTCATAAAAAATTTTAAAATACAGAAAAATCTAAAAAACCAAATACAGTTAAAAAACAATTATTACAATTAAAATTAGAGTTTCTACGCAAAAACAAGGAATTCGGCGAGCGGGTAAGAAGGCAGATTTTTCGGTGCACAAAATTACTTTTGGTCCCACTTGGCAAAATGACATTCAAGGTTCAGAAACTGATTTAAATCACTATTCTACTCAGTTTCAAATGTAAGCAAATGGAACTTAGTTTGACTTAACTCGCCATGTATACTTTTAAATTTTTGATAATTCTACAACTATTGCATGCAGATTACTTAAACGCACAAAAAAACCCTAACCGGAGCATAAAAACCACACACACACACACACACACACACACATATATATGATTACAGAAAGGAGAACAAACTAAAAATGACTTTTGTGGTCAAAAATACGCTTAATACGCTTTTCATTTGTGAGTATTCTGGTGATTATTTCGTTTATTTTATATTTAAACTTTTCATTGCACTTTATTTTAACTTTGTTAAAAAAATTTTCGCCGGAACCACAGTAACGCAGCAACTTTTAAGCGGAAACATTAAGAATTTTCTTTTTACCTTATATATATATGTGTGTGTGTGTACGATAGGTGCAGTCGATAGCAACGAAAAAGTGAGGAGCACAAATACATGTTATAGCTGTCCCCATATACCAAATCCCAACTTTCTGACGTTTTCAACGTACCTGCAGACATAAAAAACAATCTCCTCTAAATAAATTTTACAGTTCTTTTTGACACAAACCGTCAAGTTATTTTGTTCATATGTACAGATGTCACGCAAAAATATTGTTCGAATGGTTTCGAGACCAGTTGAAATATATATTTTCGTTGAAATATGATACCCCAAATTTTTCGCGATAATAATACTTCCTTTACTTCGTGCAAGGAAGCAAAAAGTACCAGTGCAAAAGTAACAATAAAAATAATTGTGAAACGTTGATGTTATAAAGGTTTAAGAGACTTTTTCATTTTCCTCTATGAATTCATGAATTTTCTGAAAAAGAAAACCTCAGTTACATCAAATTCCAATATTGAAATTTCATATTACCAATTCTGTGACACATAGTACCTATTGAAATCGTATGAAAACACTGAATCATAATAAGTAGCTTTATTGCATACCTTTTGTAACACAAATGTGTAAGAGAAATCAAGGTACCCCAGCCACGTACACGATTTTTCATACAAATACATAAATATTTACAATGCATTTTTGATGTAAAAGTAATAAAATAAAAATGAATATGCGCGGTGAATTTTCACGAGCACTGATTATTCATAAAATGTATTTACCATTTCGTTTGTGGAAAATAATTCTTCCAGGTTGCATAATACACAACAATAAGTCATTCCGAAAAGCAGAAATTTCTTCTTGCGTACATGAATAGTAGAATATCACGAAAGTTTACTGAAGAAAGAATCTGTTCGTATAGCACAATACATTATCTTCAAAATAAAGAATGTAGTCATGTTTTGTGGATGTATAGTTAGAAAATATAGTCTTAAAGCTTTTTAATATTCATCATCGTTAAGCCGAACTGTCTTTTCATAGTTGCCAACAACATAAAAATTTAATAGTTATAATCTCTAGCTCGGAATAAAATTTTTTACACATAAAATAAAGAAACATTTTCTTGAAATGGTTTGTTAAAATAGTCAGAGTCTAGAACTTGAATGACAGCAGTTAGGTTAGATTCTTTGACTATAAATAAGCATATCTTGCCTGAGACCTGAGCTATCTGCCTAAGAGAAGAGATGGCTTCATCGAGAACTTTTTAAGGAAAACTGGATTGCATTCTTGTTGTACATGAGGAAATCCGCGAGAAAAAAATATGCAGGCCAGCCCGTTCACTTGGACTCAAAGCCAAGTTGAAAGCATTTAGCGGTCTTAATTCCTCAGCCGCTGGTGGGGCTTATCTATGAATCTAACCTAACCTAATTGCTGTCATTCAAGTTCTAGATCTCTCACTGTTTTAACAAACCATTTCAAGAATATGTGGTGGGGCTTTTAAACAATAATACTCAAGATTTCAATGTATGTATATAAGTGTAATTTTACTTTCATATAAAAAATGTATAAATGGTCAAAATTTAATACATTCTTTTCTCTGTATTTTATGGACGACAAAAGATTAAATATATTTGTTTATCAGTTTGAAGCAGAAATTTTCGTTTTTTTGTTATGTAAAAAATACGATGCCATCTTATTTTCCGTAAACTTTATAGTAAATCATTTTGTTAAACGAAATTATATTCTGATAGAAAAATATTTTTCTGTAATGTTCTGGGGTTCTTTGCAGACTTTTTCGGTACTTGCGTATTATCCCGTCGAACCTGAAACTGTCGCCAAGCAACACAATTTAGCGCCAGTTATGGATAAGCGTAACTTAAAAAGACCCTCATCACATCTGGGTGATTCTCTAGTGGTGTGAAGTATTTAATTACGGCAAAGCACACTAGGGTAATCTGCCTAAGGGGAGGGATGCCTTCGGGGAGGACTTTCTAAGGGAAACTGGCTCGTATACACGTTATACATGGGGAAAACCACGAAAACACCCATGCAGCCAGCCCGTTCGCGGGATTTGAACTTCGGACCGAACTACCAGTGTTCAGCGACTTTACCGCTCGGCCGCTGGTGGGCCTGAGTGATTCTCTGATTGATTCTCTATAAGATACCTTATAGAACAAGGATATAAACACTTTATAAACAAGGGTATAAATTAACTGTTACTGCTGAAATTTATTCTTGCATTTTGGAAAAAATATATTCAAGATTTGGGACCTGCCTTCTGCCAAACAGCAACCAGTGGATTATTTTCAGTCATGGGATTAAAAGAAAAAAATATGTTGAAGACCATAAGATCAGCAGAATATCGTCGACAAAAGAATAATAGATTTTAATAATTACCTACCCAAAATTATTTGTACTCATTGCGTTCTGCACAGATGTTTTGGAAAAGGTGAGGATTTGCCCAACCTGCGGCCGAGCGGTAAAAGGCGGTGAATACTGGTACCTCGGTCTGGGGTTCTAGACTCGGCAAAGGGCTGGTTACATGAGCGTTTTCGTGGTTTTCGCCATGAGTAAAATGGATATATCACCGTTTTCCTTAGAAGGCTCTCCACGGAACATTCCTCTCTTATTCTGTAATGCCTAACGGTGAAATACGTAAAAAATGAAAAAAAAAAAAAAAAGGCAAGCCTCCCCCCCCCCAAAATAAAATCTGAAAGGTTTTAAATTACGTCCAAACGGGCGTTTTTTTACGTTTTGTGTGTTACCTTTATTTATTAAATATTATGTTCTTTGCACTTAAACCATAAAATTCAGTTCAGTAGCAACGTCGCAAAATAATTTTAAAATGAGCATATCTTTAGAATTTCAGATACACCGTTCCGCGCCCGCTGGAGATAAAAAAAATTTTTCCCGTGCCGTAGAGTGTTGTCATTGCTCGCTTTTAAATCGTTGAGTTTGTTACTCAAAAATTTGTTAAAGTTTTACAAAATATGAAATCGATAATAAAACAAATTTCAAATTTGGTCTTCCACATGCCCATATTCGTAGGAGGATTACGTCATTCAAAATTCGATCGCTCTATGTACTGTTGTTTTATCATAATGCGAGAAATAGACATACATTTATGCGGATTTTTCATTATTTAATTTCTTCAAATATACTGCAGGACTCTAACATTTGGTAGCAACAGTTTGAAAAGTGAAACGGACATTCATAGTGATTCAACGCAAAATTGGAAAGCGAAAACAATAGTCATTCAGGGAGAAAGCCCCTGTGGACTGAAAAAAAAAGGTCTTAATAAAAAAGTGGAAAATCGACAAAAGCAATTTTAGGAAGCAGAAAAAAAGGGGAGTTGGTTGAATATTGATTTAGTAAATAAAGACGTTTCAATTCCTTCAGAATTCCAAGAGAACAACGATTAGCACAACTTTGGCGAGATCTCCCTCAACGTTTTTGGATCGAAGATAGTTACCTGTCTTACCACTGTTTTCTTAAAAAATAGTAAAGCTAGACGAAATGCCCAGTTTTTGTCGAAAAGAAATTCTTGTTTTAAAAAATAAACAAATTGTAAAATCCTAAAAAACAAATGTATTTATTATAAAACGCTGACTTTGCAGTTAATTACTACATGCTCAAGTTCAGATGGATAGAATAAAAACATTTCATTTTACAATTTATAACTGTATTAAATGTATACAATGAAGAACAATGATCAATATTGCTTATTTTCATAGGAAAAGTATTAAAATACTTTAAATACCAGAATAATGCAACAATATGATACGTTATGAAATAGAAATAATTCTAGAAAAAGGGAAATAAATATTCAAACAGTTTTATTCAAATCACTCAAATTCATTTTTTTATGGTTAAAGTATCTACCATTCATTTCATTAAAAGTAAAAACATCGAAGTTTCTGCGGCCATATTTCGAAACACTGAAGAGATTCCACATACCTTTTATTTATTATACACATGCATTTGTTGATCATTAAAAAATACCTATTTTTAAAACTTGAAAACCTATTTATTATAATTATATATTTATAATTATAAACCTATTTATTATAAGAGTAAACAAAATTATATTTACTATTTAATTTCATTAATATTTTAAGCACATACAAAAGTTATTATTAGGATTTCAAAAGATTGTTATTACGAGAAATATTGTTATTATTATTGGAAATATGCTTTACATAAACTTATTTAACACGAACTTATTTAATTCGTAATTAATATTCATGGGTAGCATAATAATCACAACATCGAATAAAAATAATAAAAATGTTTATCATAGCATCAGACATGAAATAAGATATAATTTGAAAGAAAAAAAATCATATGAAGTAACTATATTCAGTAGAATAAATAAATTTTAAAAATTAAAAATTAGAAATTTCATCTTACCTTTCTGAATTTCTAATTCATTTTCAATCAAAGTTCTTTTTATCTTATTGCGTTTCAGAATACTATTTAACACTACGCTGATAAAAAAGTAAATATAAATGTTTGACTTTCCTTAAATCTGAAAAGTCTACTCTAAAATTGTTTGCAACAAGTCTTTCTTCATCGACTTCTTATGTAAGTAAATTTTCTGTTCTCTTTCACCTCTCCATTCTCTTTTTATCTTTTTATTAAACTATAAAAAAAAAAATTAAAAAAAAAAGTAGTAGAAAAAGAATTTCTGGATATTTGCAAATATTTTGCGAATTATTATTATAGAAATAAAAAAAAAAAAAAAACAGTTCACCAAAATATACGTTACATAAAATTATTTTCCTGCTAATGTTTCAAGTGAAAATTTTTATCTCCTGACAAACTCAGAAAAACAATTCTTTTCTTTTGAACGCGAAAACAGTTCTTTTCCAATTTGCGCGTTCTCACGCTTGCATGGCAATTCACATGCTACAACAATTCGAAATGCGACTCAACGTTCATATATATACATATATATATGCACAACTAGATAAATCGTCTGAGCAGCAAGAGTGTGTGAAAGCCAGTTGTATCTGAGCATCAATTGGGCTGAGTTGTCATATCCGCTGTGTGGTTGGTGAACAGAGGAAGCACCTAGTTGGCGGACGTAACCTGTGACGTCACACACCTAACCCCCTCGCCCTGCTCCCTTCTTCGCATCTCGGATTCTGCTTTTCTTGTCCGGATTTGAGATGTTGGAAGGGCTGTGGTTATCACAAGGATCTCAGCTCCGTTACGTCGCAACAGATAGCTTCACTAGTTGACACGAATGATCCGAGCGAAAAGGTAATCCGAGCTCCTTGTTTGAAGTCACATGTCAGAAAGGACTGCATTACAATTCAACTTTCTTTTTTCCTTTTTAGTGCAATCTATCTCAGATTTAAATAATTGTACAGTAACAGCCAATAAGGCTTACAATATTGCATTACTCTATTAAGAGCTTAGAACTTCGATTTAAATGTCACTCTGATGATCTTAACTAAATTTATGTTCTTTTTACAAAGATAGATACAAACTTATATTACACTGAATAAAATATATACTAGTAAGAATTCTTTACCCCACTACATCTGTACCACAATTTTTAATGTATGGTATCAGAAAATATGTTTTCCTTTTTACAATTATGAAGCAAAAGTTCATGAAGGATATATAATAAATTGGGTATGATAGAAATTAAATACATTTTACATTACTCCCTCCTTTTAGCATACCTTCGTGGTGTAACGGTAACACACTCGGCGCATATTCGAGAGGTCCAGGTTCGAGTCCCAGCGAGGGCACTGCACATTTTTCACATAGCCTGCTCCAAAATAACCTAATGACTCTCTATATTGATCAGATATATGGTAAAAAATAAAATAAACGTTTAGATAACTAAGACCATTTATTGCTCTTAAATCATTCAGTCTGTAAAACACTTAAAAATTTATTTGGTTTTAAAGATAAATTGAAGATCTTTGTAAAATAGCAATGATTTGGGAATTGGCTATTTGCAAGGCAGTGTGGGAGATAAAAAAAGGATCTTAAGTTTTGTGTTGCCAATAAGCTAATATAACATAAGGGTCACACAATTTTGGAAAGATTCTGTAAAAGACGTTTCTAGTATCACAATATTGTATTCAAAAAGGCAGAAAAGCCTAATTTATACATAAATATTTTGTAAAATTTGTAGAAATTTAATGATTTACATATTGAATAAATTCCGTAGGTTATTTATATGATAATCTAGAATATCAATATCATCAAAGTAGTAATCAAAGTATTATTTGCAGGCTATCCAAATTTCTTGCCCTTTTCCCTAAGCCTGATATTTTTCCAAATATCTGACTTCTATCTCCAGAATTGCATAAGCATAAAAAGATAATTCGGTAATCATGAAAAACCTAAAGGACTACATAATACGTCAAAGTTAGAAAACTCAGCGTAGTAGATTAGACTGAGGCTTGTAATGTTTCAAGTAATAAGTTTAAAAAATTATCTTGTTGGCCTACTTACTCCTTATTACATAGCCAATACTTCTGTGTTAAATAGAAGATTTAACACAGGAGGTTAAGAAATAAGATTTAATAGAAGATTTTACTTACCACTGTAGTGTTTCCTGCCATTATTTTGTTAATATCATGGAATTAGAGTAAGTGCTGCATTTTACTTGAAAAAGTGAGCAATAGCATATGTTGAAACTCGTCTATCGTGATACTATATATGAAATTTCTTCCAGTTAGATGTGGAAGTGAATTCTTCCGTAATTTTCAGATAATTTTTCTTCAGCCTTTCTAATAGGTATATCCAAGTAAAAAGTGGAGAAATTAAAAGCTGAATGATTATCACTCCTCATTTAAAAGTGAAGTGATAAAAGTTTGGCCCTAAGACAGCATAACATTATGTTTTATACCCTTTTTACTTCCTTTTGCGAAGTAAAGGAGATATTGAAATCGCAAAAATATTTGTGTATCATATTTCAAAGAAAATATTAGTTTTCACAGCTCCCAAATCCATTTGGAGGCTGATGAGTAACATCTGTACGTACGGACAGAATGAAGGACTCTTTGTTTCAAAACGGATTGTAAAATGGATTTAAAATGAATTCAGAAGATATATTTTTTCCTGATGTCTGTACCTACGTAAGTACGTATGTATGTCGCTAACTCAAAAATGAGTAACTGTAGAGCTTTGAAATTTTGTTCATGAGACTTCTACAGAATGTAGTTGTGCAACCCCCATTATCTTTGCAATCGGTCGCATCAAACCTATATGTGTAAGATATAACAAAATACGATGGCTGCTTTAAGAATAATTTGGCGACCTCAAAATTAACTATTCTTGATTTTATGCTCTTCTCCTACATTCACCTGTTCTCTTAAATTCAAGATCTTTCCAAATTACATAACACTGCTTGAAAAAGACAACTAAAACTAAATTAACCAATCACTGCTTAGATTCACATATGTACCTACGCAGTATAAATACTGCTTCGCGAGGAACAATGTTAATTTTTTCCTGGCTTCTGTCTTGTAAAGATCTCCACCCTGCTTATGCTTTTTCCTGCTTACGTTGTACTTGTAAGACCAGTCTGCATAAACATTGATTGTATTCAACGATTATTAAAAAATAGTGATTTGACATGTGTAAAAATAAAGATAATGATTCTTCAATTCACTTTTGTCAAAGTCTTATTTCTGCCTTTTCCATTCAGCCATGTCTACAGTCAGAAGTTAAAGTAACAGATTCACGACTGCCCACGTAAATATTACATATATATAGCCACTCTGCTACCCGGCTCGGTGAGTTCAGGTTTTTATTCTTATATGATGGTAAACGGTGCATTTTTTGCTTTAAAAGTGATTGAATTATGTTGTTCTTACGTTCCGGTTAAGTTTTTTATGCCTTTTGTTAATCGGTTAAGGATTTTATGCTTTTAATTAACAAAAATTTAAAAGTTAAGTGCATCTAAGCCTAACGATACCATCTGTACATATGTTCTTTGAAAGTCGTTCATATCTAGAAATTGTTAAAATTTTTCCAATGTACTTTAAAATCTGATATTTTTAATATCCATGGATGGCTTAGTGTCTTTCCTATTGTGAATAGTTACTTTATACCAAACTTGAAAAGAGTTTCATTCTTTTTGAACTACCCTGCAAGAAAAGGAAAGCACACCTTTTTTTAAATAAGTTTTATAACATAGCCATGATATAGGATTTTGGTTAAATTTCCAATTTTTATGCAGAAATTTAATTGTAATTTAAAAAAATTAATTTGAGTGTTGTCTTAACAATTGTGTACATAAAGAAGTCCTTATTTCCTGGAAACGATAAAGTGTGTAACAAAGAAATATTATTATATCAATATATGCAGATGAAACTTAATTTAACAGTTGAAAAAAGCCTTCCAGAAGTTTCGATGTAAAATAATTTATCAAATACATTTAATTTAATGTAAATCTATACTTACTAAAGCAGATATAGCTGATTGCATGCAGTGAGTCCACTGTCATATGGAATAGATAAATCAGTTACTAAAATTTATATTTAACAAAAAAGTGTTTAACCTGGATAGTCACAGATCTTGGTCTTTCCACTTTATACGATGTTCGCAGTATCTGAATGGTTACAGCCGAAAATATCGCGGACGAAAACGTGGCGGAGAAAGCAACGCAAGGAGAAAATATCGTGAGAGAAAAACTACAAAAGATGAAAAACATCGTAGCTCTAAATCATCGTAGTACAAAATATGCTCGTCGAAAATAAAGCTGTTCAAAAACTTCGCAGTTTAAAAGATCTTGTCGAAAATATCATGGTAAAAAATAAAGCACCTGCAAATCATCGCACGATGATAACATTGCTGACATACTTTTACCTCATGCAGTTACCTTCCTCTTTGTATTCTTTTTTAAATTATATTTTTTATGAAAAGTAAATAGAACTTAATAAAAAAGAAATTTTTTTCAGCAAAAATTTGTTAGTTATTTCAAAAGTAAGCAATGTAAAAGTAAAAATATTCCTCTTTCCTTCTAGTGCTCACAAATCATCTTGCGAATATGTACTTCCAGCTTAAGCCTGAAAAACATGTCTGAGATATTATCATCATGCGATGATTTGTAAATGCTGTAATTTTTACCACGATATTTTCGATGACGATAATTTTAAACTGCGAAGTTTTTGAACCGTTTTATTTTCGAGGAAATATTTTAGACTACGATGTTTTATGTTTGCTTTCTTTTTTCCTCCACGACGACTTCGTTCGTGATGATTTTGCCGCGGTGATTTCGGTGGACAGCATCTAAAGACACAGGTACAGGTAAAAGCATGGGGGACACCAGCGAGGAACATCGGGCAAATGGTAATGCCTTCCCATACTAACTGATTCAAAAAAAATATGCTTGCTTTATAAGAATTTACAAAGGAAGGTTGAGAAAATGGGCAGCTACAGTGAGTCCCAAAATTGAGGGTACACTTAATGCTAACTTAATTTGTAGGCTATTAAGAATATAAATTATTATGCAAGTTTTCCTAGTTTTGTCCCATTAAAAAATATACATTTGTCTTCTTAACTACACAAAAAATAAGTTATAAAACTCCGTTAAAAAATATTATATTACTTAAACGAAAATCTTCAACTTCTGAAAGTCACAAAATTGAGAGTACACTTCTTAAATGACAGTAAAAATAAAACTACCAGTTAAATTTTAAAAATAATTTGTATTTAAGATTTATACAAAAATACAACCTTTTAGTATCCAAATATTCCAAATTTGAGCTTATTACCTTTCTGCATTATATTCGAAGTCCTGCATTATATTCGAAGAAATTAAGTAATGAAAAATCTGTACATTTGTATATTTCTCGTAATGTATGTATATTTCTCGCATTGTGATAAAACAACGGTTCATAGAGCCATTGAATTTTGAATGACGTAATCCTACTGTGAATATGGGCATGTGAAAGCCTGAATTTGAAATTTTGAATTTGTTTTATTATCGATTTCATATTTTGTAAAACTTTAACGAATTTTTGATTAACAAACTCAAGGATATCAAAGCGAGCAATAGCAATCTTGCAGAGAAAAAACATTGTTATCTCCAGCGCGTGAGACTCTGTATCTGAAATTCTGAAGATATGCTCATTTTAAAACTATTTTGCAATATTGCTCTTGAAATGAACTTTATGGTTTAAGTGCGTAGAACGTGATATTTAATAAATAAAGGTAACAGACAAAATTTTAAATAAACGCCCCTTTGGACGTAATTTAAAGTCTGAAACCTTTCAGATTTTTACTTTTATTTCTTTGTTTATATTTTATGATTATGCATCAAGTATCGATGAAAAAATACTATTTCAGAGAATCCACTCGATTAATCTAAGTTAAAACTAGGACTGTATAGGTTGATATAGTTACCATTAAATAATGATACAGAATTGATTAAAAAATATGAATTAAGCTTTTATAATCGCATAGCTAGGTGTATTTGAACAAAAAATATTTACTTTAATTTGTTAATATAATATATCGAGAACAAACAATCATACATAAAACAATATTTTAACATAAAAAATCTGAGACAAACCATGGTTTATTTACTGAGTGTTTCCTCTTCTAGTAAAATATATTTTCCTAAACCATTACTTATTAGTGCGATGTAAGGTTCATGGAGATTTCTTTAACAAGTGCCATGAAGTGTGCAGAAAGAAACTGATAATTTGTTACAATCAGTAACATAAATTCTTAACACACAAGACCATTGCCCGAGTGGTTAAGACCCCTGAATAGTGAAACTTTTCTAGATTCAGTCTTAAGTGTGTAAATCTCTAATAAATCAGACTGGATCGCAGTTAAAGTAATAAACAGAGGAACGTTCTTCCACACAACATTTATTCACGAACACCAAAGACGAACTGATACATATACATAATTCGATCGCAGTTAAAGTAATAAACAGAGGAGCGTTCTTCCACACAACATTTATTCACGAACACCAAAGACGAACTGATACATATACATAATTGACATCACAGTTTCTTTTTACAAACACTACCGCCATCTATTGGCGATCTATGGATACACAATCCTAAACTTAACACTCCCCCCCATGCATCCGTTACGGATGCATCAATTTTATTGAACTTCAAGATTATAAAGTCTTTCAATTGGTCTTCTAACAACACCCTTATCCAACTGAATCTCACAAGATCTAATTCTATCATCTCTTCCATGAAATAATTCCTTAATCCTACCTATCTTCCAGTTACAGCGTTTCACATTATTTTCTCGTACAAGTACAACATCATTAATTTTAAACACGGGAGAATTCTTTGGAGGTTTTGAAAACATGACTGATCTTAATTCTAACAAATATTCTTTATAAAACCTTTTCCAAAAATGCTCTAATGTTAATTGCCTATGCTTCCATCTTTTAATCAACTGAGATCTTGTAGATTCTAGTTTAGATTCAGGTGAAGGTAAAACAGTTAATCTAGATCCAGTTATAAAATGAGATGGTGAAAGAGGATCAGGTTCATTGTATACATACGTTATAGGTCTAGAATTAATAACAGCTTCAACTTCAACTAAGACAGTATACAGTTCTTCATAATATGAAGAAGCTTTACCTAAGATACGTTTTAAACAAGTTTTTACAGATCTTACCAAACGTTCCCAGAATCCGCCCACCAAGGAGCACCTTCTACAATAAATTTCCATTCAAACCCATTTTTACCAAGGAAATTTAGAACCTTTATATCTTTACATAATTTATACAAATATTTTAATTCACGATCAGCAGTCTTAAAGGTTTTAGCATTATCAGAATATATAACTCTACAAATACCCCTATGTGCAAAAAATCTACGTAAGGCTTGAATGAAACACTCTGCACTTAAATTTGATAACAATTCTAAATGGACTCCTCGAGTCACTGCACAGGTAAACAATGAAATATACACTTTTGTACCATCCTTTAAATACAAAGGGCCAGCGAAATCTATTCCACTTACCTCAAATGGTTGAACTTTCTCCACTCGATCAGCAGGAAGAGGAGCCGATATCTCGTGTCCAGCTTTAGCATTATATTTTTTACAAAATCTACAATCATGTAACACAGAATTTACAAAACATCTGGCTTTTAAAATCCAAAATTTCCCTCTTACTTGCACTAAAGTTTCATTTACACCACTATGAAGTACCTTTTCATGACAATTCAAAATAATTAAACGAGAAAAATAATTATTTGATAATATTATAGGCTGAATTTCATCGACATCTAATGATGATTTCACTAATCTACTTCCAACTCTTAAACAACCCTTTTCATCCATTACTGGATTTAACCCAAACAATTTGGAATTATGAGACAATGGTTTTTTACATTTAACATCATTCAACTCTTCAAAAAAATACTCACCTTGTGATAAGATAATCCAATAACACATAGCATTACATATTTCATTTTTGGTCACAGGACCAATCACTCTATTCTGTGACTTTAAATTATTAATGAATCTAAATACATATGACATGACTCTTAAAAGTTTACCTAAGTCACTAAAGTTTTCTATTTTTAACACAGATTGTAAAGGTTGAACACTGCTAGTAACTTGAGCCACAACTCTTTCTTCAACACTATCTACTATGCTACAATGCTTGTTCACTTTAGGCCAATTTATTTCATCTTGATGAAGCCATGGAGGTCCACGCCACCACACTTGATCTACTATAAGATCACTCACTTTAACACCGCATGTAATTTTATCGGCTGGATTATCTGAGCCAGGACAATGATGCCACATGCTCGGGGATGTTTTGTCTTGAATTTCAGACACTCGATTTTGTACGAATGTTTTCCATCGCCGTGGTGAGTTCTTTATCCAATGAAGCACAATAAGAGAATCTGTCCATAAATGAATCTTAGCTTGAGTAAAATGCACATGGACTGTAGTTACAAGTCTTGCACCTAACACTGCTGCCATGAGCTCGAGTCTTGGTAAAGATAATTTTTTCAGGGGTGTCACTCTGCTCTTGGCTATCACTAAACTTATTCCACAATATTTTAAGCTACGGAATTTCACGTACACTGCTGCTCCGTAAGCACTTTGAGATGAATCACAAAACAATGTAGTTCCAGTGTTTCAGGCGTTTCATCAACATCACGAAAATACCACCGAGGTATCTGGATATTAGGTAGATCACATAGTTGCCTATACCATTTATTCCACTTGTCTTGCAATTCTGGTGGGATAATTTCATCCCAATCAACACCTTTCAACCATAAATCCTGAAACAGAACTTTTGCTTGAATAACATATGGAGCAAGAAACCCAACAGGATCGAAGATTTTTGAAGCAGCTTTTAAAATACAGCGTTTAGTTTGGTCATTTGACTGGATGAAATCAATAACGTCTTGTGCATTAAAACAGAAGATATCCTTAATTGTATCCCATTGAAGTCCAAGAATCTTTGAGGGGGAATCACAGTCAGGCAATTTAAAGCTAACGAAGTTGTCACTTGATTTATACTGGTTTTTTACTGTACCCGAATTAGAATTCCATTTGGTCAAAGTCATTGATGCCTTTTTCATTATATCATTGGCTTCATGATATATCTGTATAGTTTCCTCCTCCGTATCTGATCCACAAATAAAATCGTCAACATACATGAAGTTTTCTAACATTTCTACAGTTCTGGGATGGATGTCTTCAAATTTCTTTATATGATTCTTAATGCAAGCGCTCAGCAAAAATGGACTTGATTTTGCTCCAAAAATTACACGACACATCCGATAAACTTGAATTCTCATCAATCCACAAAAATCGCATTGAATCCCGATCTTCAGGTGCAACAGAAATTTGTAAAAACGCTTTCTCAATATCTGACGTAAATGCAATTCGATGAAGTCGAAAATTTATTAAAACTTTCAAAAGTTCAGGAAGAAGATTTGGTCCTTGTAGTAAATTATCATTTAGAGATTCATGATTTTTTTCCTTTGAAGAAGCATCATAAACAATGCGAAGTTTCGTAGAATTATGATCTTCACGGATGACAGCACGGTGAGGTATGTAGTAAGTTCGTCTCCCAGATGGAGTACCAAGATCGACCTTTTCTAATGATTTCTTCCTTAAGCTGATAGTCAATCACTTCTTTATATTGCGCATAAAAGTTCAAGTTTGATTTAAATTGTTCGATCAGATTTAAGAACCGTCTTTCAGCATTCTTAAAATTGTCTCTTAAAGTCACATTCTGATCTTTCCATGGAAGTCTAACTTCGTATCTATCACCCTTTTGTGTAATCGAGTTGTTAAATATTTGCGAGGCCATTTCATTTTGTTCTTCGTCAGAAATATTTTTAATTCCTATAGATTCAATATCCCAAAACGATTCGACGCTTTTTAGAAGTTTCTCTTCTACACTTACGTTCAAACACGCATCATGGATTTCAAAGTCTGATGAAGAAAATTTGCCTTGTATACACCACCCAAACAAGGTTTTCATCGCTACGGCATTTCTGTTTATCCTTTTTATTTCTTCGCTTGCTATTTTCCACATTATGTCCGCGCCGATTAAAACGGAAATATGATTCATTCCATCGGCGCCGCCGCAGTCTGTCAAAGTGACGCCGAATGCTTGGAGTTTGGATTTGATTTCTACATCTGGTACTCGTATATCGGCATTTGTTATGACTGGTATTTCAATGACTTCGAGATTTATGGATTTTTCAGGGTCATTAATATTTCGGAGCGTAAGTTCAACTTTCTTCCTACGCCAATATTTCCCGTTCTTTTCACCGAAGGTATGTAGATTTAAAACAGTTTCTCCTTTCACTGGTAACTGTAATTTTCTTGATAAATCTTCTCGAATTGCAGAGATTTGGCTACCGTCGTCAAGAAGACATCTCACAATACAATTCTTATTTGTGCCCTCAGCCATAGCATACACCGTTTGAAGCATAATATTAGATCCAGTTTTGGCAGAAGAATTTTGAACAATTTCTGCCGATGTTTCGGTTTCCTTATTTTTTACACTGGAGACAGCTGATGTGGGATTTACACACACAATTTCATGATGTTTACCGCGGCACTTTTTTCAGGAAAACTGTTTGTTCTTACAGTTGATAGCTAAATGTTTACATCCAAAACACAGAAAACATTTTCCTGTACGTTTCAAAATGTTTCGTTTCTCTTCAGAGTTCACCTCAGTACATTTATATTTCGTATGATCTTCTTTGTCACAAAATATACATTTGTATCTAATTGTTGATAAATCTGAAGCAGTCGGAACTTTCGGTTTATAATTAGGATAAACTTTCGTGCGTTGTTCATTTTGACGAAAGTATGGTTTCTGATTCGTTTTCGTAGAGTTCATTAAACTTGCAGCTTCTCGACAGTTAACTTCCTTTTTTAAGAATTCTATAAGTTCCTTTATATCAAATCCTGCTTCCATATTTCGACTTCGATTAAATTCCAAATTTAATTCCTCTGGAAATTTCTGCAAAATGATAGGACAGAGAATATTTCCATAACTTCCAGAAGTAACGTTTAACGATTCTAAACTTCGAATGTTGACTTCGCATTCATCGTACAGCTTACGTAGTGCTTTAACATTTGAAATGCTTCCCACTGGTTCAAGGGATAATAATTTATTCATATGCGAAGTGATAACAACATCTTGTCTTCCAAAACGTTCTTTCAATATTTCTA
This sequence comes from Stegodyphus dumicola, assembly GCF_044657685.1. NCBI lineage: Eukaryota > Metazoa > Arthropoda > Arachnida > Araneae > Eresidae > Stegodyphus > Stegodyphus dumicola. The sequence goes on from NC_140769.1 coordinate 176,320,724, forward strand.
CTGCGGAATCATAATTCTGGTCACTTAAAGCGAAACCGGAAATGGCAGCTAAAGCATTACCTCCAAGTAAGGATTTTAGGTACGCAAATTTTTCAGTTTTTCTCAATCCACTATGATTATGAATTGTATTTTCGAATTGGTTCCAAAAGTCTAACCATTTACACGAATCTCCGTAATAAGTTCCGATTTGCAGACGTGGTAACTTCATTGTTTTCGTTTCAACTGGAAGTGCTACATTAGCCGTTTCGTTCTGATGAACTGTTCTAGAAGATTCCGAACTCTTCTTCAAAAATCGTTGCATTCTTCCTCTCCATATAACAGTTTTATCCTGGTATTCTTGACTTAAGGTAACTTCATTTTCAATCTCCTCCGAAGTTATTTCGTTTCTATTTCTGAATCTAAAATTTTCAGTTCATTGATTTTCTCAATTAACTGTTCATATAAATCCTCGATTATCTCAATTTTCTCATTTAGCGGAATATTATTTGCTAAATTCGATTCGACTTTGGTTATCAGTTTCGTAGTTAATTGTCTAACAACCGATCGTTTCTTTTTCAAATTTTCAAGAACGCCCTCCATTTTCGAAATATTCAGTCTGTCGATTTTCTGGTTCGTAATAATCCCGGTTTGCAGGCACCATAAACAAAATATGTGTAAATCTCTAATAAATCAGACTGGATCGCAGTTAAAGTAATAAACAGAGGAACGTTCTTCCACACAACATTTATTCACGAACACCAAAGACGAACTGATACATATACATAATTCGATCGCAGTTAAAGTAATAAACAGAGGAGCGTTCTTCCACACAACATTTATTCACGAACACCAAAGACGAACTGATACATATACATAATTGACATCACAGTTTCTTTTTACAAACAAACACTACCGCCATCTATTGGAGATCTATGGATACACAATCCTAAACTTAACATAATTTGTTACAATCAGTAACATAAATTCTTAACACACAAGACCATTGCCCGAGTGGTTAAGACCCCTGAATACTGAAACTTCTCTAGATTCAGTCTTAAGCGAACAGGCTGGCTGTTTAATTTTCGTGGTTGTCCGCATGTTTAACGTGGATGGCAGATAACCCTGTTTGCTTTGCTATATTAAAGTAACCTAACTAACTTTAACAGATGAAAAATATGCTACATTACCAATATATTCACGAAGTTAAATTCTAATTGAACTATTCTGAATCCACGAGGTAACTCCTTCAGTCGATTAAGTTTCTGAACTAAATGACTTCCAGGGCTGAACGCAATCATTTATATTGGGTTGCCCAAAAAATCTCTCTTATCCCTGCATTAGGCGAGCACGCTTTTGTTGTTAACATAACGGAGCTTTTTTCATTCAGCATTCATATTCAACAACATTTATGTCTCATGTCGTCTCCGCCTTCCGGCGTTTTGGAATTTTACATGCTACGTACATTGGCTCGCGGTTGACACTTGTCATCCACGCTCTTCATCTAAGGTTAAATTTTTGAAAACGTGTTTTTCCGAAAGCTTTCTTTGCCGAGACGGCCAAAAATTTTAAAATGTCACCAAGGCTTGTCAGAAGAGTTCTCTTTGTGCCTCAACTTCTAATTGAGCTATTTTCTAAATTTAAAATCGATTCAAAATTGCAAGATCTACAAATTTAGGCAAAGAATTATTATTTAAAAGTAAAATATGTAGCCACAAATTCGATGTTACAAAAATACACGTTAAAGACTATTACATAAATGAGAAAAATAGATAAAATGAAATAAAATAACACATAACATTTTAACAAAAATATAAATGCAATAACAAATTCAAATATTTATAAAAAGATTTTCAACAGTGTTCTGTTTTGCAAAGTATATTGTTTATTTCCCTAGCATTCAGTCTATAACGACTTTAGGTCCACATTTTGCTAAAACGATTCATAAAAGATAAATGTATTAAAATATAATTGTCAGCACTGAGAAAAAATCTCTATAAAAGTATAAATCAAAGTATAAGGCATTTAAAAAAAGAGAGAGAATGTATGCTGACTTTTCTTAACAAATTTTGTTAAAATCTGCTGTTTTCAAAATTACTACAATTCGTTCGAAGATATATATACTATATAGTCCATACTCACTATAGCCTTGTCCTATAATGACCATGAAAGACTCAACCAAACATGTAGTAGATGTGGAATCATTTTAATAGCTGGAAATAAAAATAGACCATTTCGATCAAACTTCATACTACTGAAGAATTTATTGAGAGAGGCACTGTTAATATTAATGTTCCTTCAGTCTTTAGAATGCTGTCCTTGCGTGATTCCATTCTCCTACAGTCGTAAAGAAAACAGAGCCATAACTGGTATTAGTGACCTTAAAGATATTGTCTATTAAGTTTTTCTTATGCATTATGACACCCTCCGGCGGTCGAAACAGAGAACTCTGTGAAGTACTGGCTAGGATTTGTACTTAGTTAGTCTTGGCCACGGATGTACATAATCATTGAATTTGGCGGTTCCACCTGCCTCAGCGGGAGATACCTGATTAACTTCTTGGCTCGACTGAGCTGGGTCGGCATAAGTTAAGGAACAGTTGATTCTGTAGCTCAGTGTGGGACGGCATCGAGTTTGCTAGGTGATGTCCTCCTGTGATCTGCAGCGTGCGTAGTATTGGTAGGTAGCATCTTAGATGGCCAATCATATCTCTAGGTTGGTATCTTACCAACCACTGGCGAAATCTGAGAACCGGGAGTGGTGACCCGGCGGGCCTAAGCGGTAACCGTGGTCATAAATGGACCAAATTGAAAGTCTGCCACCTTGGATTGGAGCCCTGGGGTGGTAGCAAGTGAGACTCAAAAATTCCTTTCGATGAAATTTTGACTGGGATCCTCTCCCTGCCTAATATGGGGGTTTCCAGCTGGGTCTAGTCCGTGTAATGCCATGGTAGGCAAAGCACGAATGCACTAATTAATTATGCATTATGGCATTTATAGTAAAACTTCTACCTCATCAATCAGAGCCACCACTAAAATAAGATACCGTGCATATTCATCAGTGAATCTAATCTCTGGTTGGTTATAGTACTAGTTTTCCCAGTTAAACATTCATTTTACCTTAAATGTCATCAGTCTCTTAAATACTTTGTAAATTCATATAGGTGCAGTAAAAGTTTAATGATCTGATAAGTTCAGGACTTCAATAGTGGCAAATTATTAAACATGCTGGATTAATCGGACTTATTAAGACAATTCGGTAAAACAATTTTGCAAACGTAATTTAACCCGTCGTAAGAATGTAAAACTTTAAACAAAATTCCTTGCAGAATAAATGACTGGAAATGTACTAGAAAAAAATCATGAAATTTCCGTAATTTACTATTTTTAATCAATTTATGTTTTGATATCGATTGTCTTACTAACTGCATGAAGGTTTTTCAGAGCACGAATGTCCGGTATTATCACTAAACAGAATATCTCATGATAACACAGGTGTCACATAAATTTCCTGCTGTGTCTATACGGAGAACTGGAGCAGTCTGTCAAGATAATCTTCACGTAACTTTTGCGTAAGTTTAACTTCGTATGGATACCATTTGTTTGCTTGGAAGTGGCATGTGTTTCGAATAATACATAACGCGTACTTAAGTGGAGGATTTTTCATCACAATAAAGATATCTGAATAAAAAAGATCTCAAGTTAATCAGCAATCACTCACATTTTTCTTGCTTTATTCCGACGAGCCATATACAACACATATTAATTAGAATATTACCTTATTTTTACAATTTTTGGAGATCACCGGTGATATTTGTTTTTCACTTTTCTGCTTAACAACTTAATATCGTGACTAATTCGTCTGTACTTTAATAAAGCCCATTGAACATTTTAGGAACCCAGATTTTCTTCCACCAGTCATAAAGAAGACACAGTGGACGTCAGTGCTTTGATGAATGACTTGAAATGAAGAAATAACAAATTGCTGATTGGATATACTATGATGTCAAAGCTCAAAGTATGGCAGCTGTTCAGGTGGCAGTGAAAAAGAAAAAATAATCAAGATGGCTTCTCTCAAAAAAGCTATTGTATTGCGAATTTACTTCTACAGGTTAATATAATCAACAAATTCGGTTTTTTGCCGTCATTCTGAAATTGCTTTTGTAATAAGAAAATAAAACTATACATTCAACTGACTTCATTTATATCTAGGCAGAGATTTAAATTACATGGAGAATTTAAACAGTCAGATAATCAAAAGTATATTACAAATTTTGTTTACAAAATTTATAACAATGAGTATCTATCGAGACAAAATTTGACAATGGAAGTGATTAAGTTACAGAATTTTCTTTTAATATTATCACAGATTATCCTCTAAATGTTTCAGTTTTTTGAGAAAAATATATTTACATGATTCTAGTTTTCAAACTGCATATTATTCTTCATAAACGATAAACGATGAAATACTTCTTTTATATCGATTTAATTAATAAATTAATTTGAGATGTTTTTAGAATTTTCAAGTAAGCGAGAAAGAAAGCCGATGAAATTTTCAAGTAAGCGAGAAAGAAAGCCGATGAAATTTAATAAAAGTGTATAAAATCTATTTTTATTAATTATACGCATAATAAATTTTGCGTTCGTTAAAAATTATTAATTATTGCTAAGTAAGTAAATTAAAGCACAAAATTTAATGAGGACTTCCCTTCTTTGGTTTTTACTTCATCATTCCATAATTAACGAGTAAGCATTTTTCTTGACAACTTTTCTATAATAATGAACATCCTTTATACTTTTTCCACATAAAATTTCACGTCTACGAAGAATTTAATTTCTGAGTATGGCGAAAGAAATGGGAACTGGTGATGAATTTCTTTATGATATAGTGTAATTAACGTAAAAGATTTAAGATATGTAAATATGTCAGGTAAAATGTGTAACTATAGTTTTGATTTTGTGTATATTATTTCAGAATAGTACACTATAATACATAAATTGCCAGTTATTATTGTAAATATTATCTCTGAAGTACGAATGTATTTATCACTTTAAAGTATATTTGGCGCCTATACGTCAGTTTCCTAAAACTTTCAAGTATATTCGATCCCAACATAAAAGACAGCATGCATTCAAACCATGCGGTGAAAACTGAGTATTGTGGTATACCTTAGGAGTTACTTGGCAAAGTATTATTATGGTGCGTTGGTATTATTATGGTGCCGAATTATGGGTGATGAATTATGGGTGGTTTTAGATGAAATCACAGTTTTTGTTTTCATTCTTGCAATTCTGTATAGTTAGTTATCAAGAAATAATTTCATCTAAATTTTGAATTTAGTGCAATAAAACATTTTGCAACTGGATAACAAATAGTACTACTATTTAAAAACAATTTCAGTTGAAAAACAAATTCCATAACACGGGAAGTAACCCATATTGAGTACTATTTATTTTAATAAATTTTTTGACAAATTATAATTTATAAAATGGACAACATAATTCTTTGGTAAATCAAATTCTATGTTTCAGGGAGCAAAATGTTAGTAACTAATTAAAGTTATTAAAATTGTAGATTTCTGAAAGCCTAAATCGAATCTAAAATGAAAGTTGCATTAAGAACCCCCTTTTTTTTTCTTCTCCTCTTTTTTCATGATTGAAGTCTTTTTTATAATTGAGGACATTTTTGTGATCGAAGTGGATTTATAAGGATCGTACGCAAGTCGCAGTCGCGGGAGGTCCGGCATTCGAAGCGGCCCCCAAAATTAGGCAAATTAATTTTAAAAGTACATAAAATTGTACTTGTTAACAAGTACTTGATTGAGCGATGCATCACATACCATGCAATCAAAATGTGTAAACTGCTTGAAATGACGCAAAAAAGGTTGTAAAGGATATAATAAAGTTGAATTTAGATGCTCTGACTGCTGAAATTGCATAGTGATCTTCGAAAACTAAAGAGACCACAACTTTTAATATTTGGATAAACTAGGAAGTAGTTTCATTTTATGATACCAGACATTTCTTTTAAATTCAATGCACTGTAGACTTAAAAATGTTTATATATGGCGAACACGAAATTTAGTTTACAATTTCAGTTAAATCTTTTAGATTTCGTGAAATAGTTCTCTTTTGGCACGAATTCAACACCGAAAGGTGACCAATGTCTTTGTTATGTGCCATATAATTAATTTGGTTTTAAATAATTAGAAAAGCATGATGATTTCCCCCGTACGTAATGTGTATACAAACAAGTTTTTCTTAGAAAGTGCTTCACGAAGACATTCCTCCCCTCAGGCAGCTAGACCTCGAGTACATAATTAAATAAACCAAACATAATCAAAATTAACTCTGATAGTGAATTGCGTAATACATACATTTAGTAGAACACTTCTTAAATTTTGGGACAATATTACAATAAGAAACTTGAACAAATTTAACAAATTTTGATGTTGCGAATTTTGAATAATATTTTACCCAAAATTCCAAAAGTCCTTTCAGTTCATTTTAATTCATCTTGTTTTATTAGCGTTTACGATGTGGTAAAAATTCAATTTTAGAAAGACTGCATGGTTTTGGGAAGCTTTATATGTGTAGCAACATACATAGTTCTTAAAATTCCACTAAAGTGCAACAAAAAGTTACCAAAGTATTTTATTTACTGTTTATCCCTTGGCTTTGTTAGAGACATTATTGTGATATTTAATTGCAATTATTCATTGCTTTTGAGAGCTCACTGCTGAAAGATCCTGTTCGGGATGAGAGTAAGAGTTTTGAAGTTCTAAATCCTTAAAAGATTTTCGTGCCCCTACTTACGTCTAAGCCAGTTGTTTGCCCATTCCTTCTCTCTCGGTCTTAGTTTAGCTGCACTATACATTATAGGGTAAAACTGGCTTGGGGAAGTTTCTGTGGTACCCTTTCCCTGAGTCTCTAAGTAACATTTTGGGGTGCTCTTTTCCTTGATGCATAAAGCAGGTACTTGTTTTGATTAATACCTAATCCAGCTCTGGCACCGTTACAGGATACCGCCTATTGCATCTCCCAGTTCAAGCTGGCAATACTGGCAGAATACACCCGCTTATGTGTGGCATATCGACATCCATGGATAGGTGAGGGTCAGGCAGTTAACATACCTTGAAACATTGGATAATGTTAATGTGTTGTGGAGTTCATTGAAACAAGCAGCCACAGACGCTCATCAAATGTTGGGGAAGATTAAGATAAATCACGGAAACTGCGAGCAGTATATTTGGGGAACAGAATTTGGTTCCAATAAGATGGCACAATGGCAAGCCCAAATATGGCTGTCCTTTTGTGTACCACATTAAATGCACATAAAGTCAGAAATAGTTTTATAGACGACATATCCTCTTAATCATTGGACATAACTACGCCAACGAATACTCAGTCTTGCAGTCCTCAAACGGCTGTTACCTAGTAGCGTAAGAAAAAGGCATTGCGATAAAGTCAAGAGTGAACGTCATTACACACAGTGTCGCGTGTCTGAGAAATCGTGAGAAGATAGCTCCGTTGGCAAACCCTCAGCCTGTAAAATCTAATCACGAAGTCTTTATCAGTAGTATAGAAAAAGGGACAGCAGAGTTTGAAATATGTACCGATGGCACTAAAACTGAGAACGGAACAGCCATTGCCTTCTACATGAAGTTGGGGAATAACTTTAGTTTTCAATGGGCAAAGAGATTGTCATTTAATAAGAATTATTTGCAGTTCTTAAAGCATTGTAGTTGGCTCTCAGTAGAGACTTTAGAACAGTTATATGCAAAGACATCATGTTTAATGTTTAAACTATTAGTGAAGAAGACTAAAAATATATACTCTAGTATACTCTATCAGGGGACTTCTTCTCTGTATCGATTCTCCTCACCCTGCAGTGGATGAAAGCCCACGTAGAGCACGAGGGAAGAGAAAGATTACAGATATGTTGGTAATGGAGGCAACAAAGTACATGTTCCTGGCCAGTGGACAGTCGTGCCAATTCTGAATTTACTGGCTCTACACTGAAATTTCTTACACAGGCTATCTACATAGGTTTTGCCTTAGGGACACAAATCAGTATTAAAGAGGTAAGGTAGGTAACTGAAACATTATTTACATGACTGCGCCCTAACTCAAGACATTCATCTATCAGAACCTTCTTAAAGGAGTCTTCATATCTGGAGAGCTCAACTAGTGAAAAAGGGAAAAGGGCCTAAAAATCTCTCATTGTAACTCTTTATATAAACGCTAATGCAGACAGTGCAGTGCTTTCACATAAAAGCCTACAACTGAGAATAGTCTTTTGCGAAACGTATGCTTAGTCTTACCCAGTGGGCTCCCAAGGGAAAGTTATTGTTGAGCGATTTAATACTGATATAGCGAAATTTGTTTTCTATTATAAAAGAGAACTGGAATATTTTATTATCTTTTTCTAACAAATTTTCGTGATTGTGTACCTTGACGAGATCAGGATGTTCCCTTCCTTAAGGGGAAGTGATCAAAATTCACTAGCAGAAGATTTGTTCCAGCCAGTGAACCACAAGTGAAACACAAGGTATTTATTGGCTGGACAATGTCTCAGTACAAATCATAAAGTGCTCAGACAGAGCTGCTGGAATCCAGTGATTTATTAGAAGACGCACGAGCTACTTTATGCTCATTTGATGCAATCTAGGAAGACTTTGATAGAGTCACAAATTGATTAAAAGAAAAGATAAGAAGAATGTCTCTTCAAATCTTTGATATATTAGTAATACAGAATGTTGATAATGCAGTATTAAAGGGAAGACTAGAAGAGCGAAATATGATTATAATATCATTATAGCTTATATGTTGTGAACTTGTCGGAGATCCAAAGCGATTTCCTTAAAGTCTTTCTCGGAAAAAATCTGATAGATCTGCTAGTAAAAGTAAGAATCACATAATGAACTGAAGATTATATAATCTTACTACATCCTGGTTAGGACGATACTACCTCTGAGAAGGTTAAAAACAAAACTGTGAATTCTATCAATCCTCACTGGTGTTAAAAAAGTGCAAAAAGACAAATAGAAATGTTTTCATAGAGCTTTCCGATTTAGAAAACTTAGAAACCGAGGTGAAGTCGAATGAACTACTTAAAAATGAAATTGTCGTTCAGAGACCTATCAAGAAAGATCCAAAATTATTATTTTTGATATAGACATAGATCGTTTCGTGATAAGCTTACAGTTATGATAGAGATCAATTTTTGAACATAATAATTTTCAATTAAAATTTACAATGGATTTGAGCTATAATTTATGTATCGAAATAATAAGGTTCAATAGGTAGTCAGTATAAATGGGAAAATCTATAAAGAATCCAAATGAAGGCTGGTAAGCATAATATAAGGCAATCTTGCCTTAGAATAAAATTAATTAAAATTAATTGAAAAATTTAATGCTTTAAATGCTCAAAGTATGTTCTTTTTACTTCCTTGTACGAAGTAAAAAGGAAGTATTGTAATCGCGAAAAGTTTCAGGCAGCATATTTCAACGAAAATATCCATTTTGACTGCTACCGAATGCAATTTAACGATGTTTTTGCGTGATATCTGTACGTAAGGACAGAATAAAATACTCTTTTCCTTCAAAAAAATTATAAAACTGCTTTAAAATTAATTCTGAAGAGAATTTTTCGTGGCGTCTGTACGAACGTATCTCGTACGTACGTATCTCGCATAACTCAAAAACGAGTAGCCTCAGAACGTTGAAATTTTGTATATAGGACTGCTATAGCATGTAGATGTGCACCTCGTATTCTGGTTGCAATCGGCCGCACCAAACATATATAAATATATTTATATATATATCCACTCTGTTACCCGGCTCAGTGATCTCAGTTTCTTTACTCTTATATGTTTGTAAATTGTACATTTTTTGCTTTAAAAATGATTGTATTATGTTGTTTTTATCTTCCGGTTAAGGTTTTTATGCGTTTAGTAAATCTGTATGCAATATTTTTAGAATTATCAACAATTTTAAAGTTGTCTAAGTGCCACTAAGCCTTTTTTTTATGGCGGCTATTGAGGTTTACATTTGAAACAACAGACATTTTGTTGACATATTTGTTGCCAATCTAGAGAAACTTAGCTTCGCAACAACAAAGATAACGCATTCATTTATTATTGTCAATTAAATCATGCTTAATTCTTTCTGGAATTTTTTCGAGGAAATAAGTGTTTCAGATTTACTTCGTAATTTTTAATATAGATATTTTGAGTTTTTATGTATTTTTGCCTTCTCGCGAAGTGAGAACTGAATTAATTAAATGAGAAATACTCAATCGTCTGTGTAAAACTGTTTCTTTTTTGTTTTGTTTTCTTAATTTCTTTTATACATCATTCTAGCTTTATTATAGTATTTGAATAGAACATGTGGCAACGATTAGATAATTCTATTCTTTAAATGATATAAATTTTGTGCATTATGAGTTATAATATGAACGAAATATATAAGTTAACTGTTATATAATTATTGTATTATATAACAGTTAACTTAGTTTCCGTTATATAATTGTTATATAAGTTAACTGTTATATAATCATTAATACCGTTTTAACTGAATCTAGCGCCAGAATATCGCTATGGTAAACAAATACTAGAGTAAATTTTTAAAGAATGCATTTATTCTATTGTGGTTTATGCGCTGTCGGCGAAGTAGATTTAATTCAATCCAATAAGTTTAAATGAAATGCAAGAAATAAAAAAATGCGTATAATTTAATATTCCGTACAAGGAAGTCATGTGGTGTACACATCAGATTTTTTAGATAAAATATCAGGAGTCACAAATTTGTGCTAAGCGTGCTAAACATAAACATTGCGAGTGTAAGGAAACTTTGTTTGTTGTACACAATGTAGGTTTGTCAAATAGACATCAAATCAAAAATTAGAAAGTGATGGCTGTGTGTACTAATGGAATTTAAAAGATATGAATTGCCTAAGAAATATTTTTCTACTAACAAAAGAGTTTTTAAATAATACTAGAGTCTCTATTAAAGACAGTAATAAGTAGTTTTAGGGAGGCTACAAACATGGTTGCCCCCAAGGATCACAATTAGAACCGCTAATGTAGAATATTATAGTGAATTTAGTAAGTTCGCAAGTAAAGTTCGATACAAGAAAGAACTGTTGGATATTACAAAAAGACGGTGTATTCCAGGTGTCAATTATATGAACAGCCAATTAAGGTGTCAAAAATTATCAAATATTTAGAAGTTACAATAAACGAAAAGCTTTCTTTCTTTCCACGTATGGATCAAGTAAATAAAGGGTGTTGTTTAATCTGTTAAGAAGGTGAAATGTCTTTATCGAATAGAAATAATACAGAAAAATTCTAAAAGCTTGCTGTGCATGATGGTCAGATTCTTTCCATATAAGAAAGAGAATCCTGAAAATACAACGAGTGACTTTCTTGCATATTATTAATTGTTTTAAAACTGTGTCATCAATTGTTTTAACAGACACTGGTTGGTTTTATTTTTAGACACTAGCTGAATTGTTGACATACCACGTTTCTGACATACCACGCTTGTTTTCCTGCTTGTTACAGAAGTCTAAGGAACTGTTCTTGCCTAATGTGGATTTAGTTATGCTGATTTGGAACACTTGCTGTTTTCCTGTGATCCAGTGAAAACTGTGGTGCAGCAATTTACCTCAAATATTGATAATTAGAACAGTGTAACGGACTTGTGCAGTGGTAATGTGATAAGAACAAGATTGTCTCTGTAAATGACATGGAACTATATTCGGAATGATTCCGTATAATTATCTTTGTCTGTATTTAAATTATTAAGCAAAAGACTGCATTTATGTTTTTGTATATATACCTTTTGATCGTGTAAAGTAAAATGTTTCTGCTTGTGTATCGTATATTACAAAGTCTGTAATAAAGTTTTCTTGTTTGTTTGTGCGGATGGTAAATCTCCTAGGTGATATAATAGCTTAGGAATCACTTAATTAATAAAGTTATCTTTTATTTCTGAGTTAAAAATTTAAGTTGTATGGTGGCTGCTCTACAGCTTGTGGACCTGGACTTAATTTTGAGTTAGAATTATTTAGATGGGCCCAGTCCTGTTAATAAATAGCTGCACTAAGTCCTGTTTATGCCGCTAACGGAGATACAGGTGATTTGATCCGTTTTAAATATATTTAGTTCTTCTGCATATTTCTTATTTAGTTATATTTTTAAATCTTCAGCATATCCTTTATAAAATATAATTTTTTCTGATGTTTATTCTATGAGAGGTTCTCAAAAAATGGTTATCTTTTAAATGCCATGCAAATATTTTGATAAATTATGACTACATATTCTGAATGTAGTACCTGTACATATTCTATAAAAAAGTTCGTGCAATGTCTGTTTTACGATATTTATATAGCAAAGAAAAGTCGTCTAAAAACTGTGCGAACAGCATTTGTATTCTTATATTATTTTTATGATATTCGTCGGTATGATAGTATTCTAAAAGTTTTTGAATTTTACAGAGACATAGATTAAATTAATTAACTTAATTAAGTATGTTAAGCCAGACATTTGTATTGAATTCCTTTAGTAAAATATACAAACTGTTAATATCAAATTTCGAGTGTCTGGTATACCTTTTAAAAACTTGGAATCCTTTGAAAATTCCGATGGAAGTTAAGGAAAAAACTTAAAACAAAATGGAAATTTGTAAAACTGGAAGATTAGTTTTGAGCTCGAATATGCATAATCTGACTTAGTATACCTTTAACATAACATTTTTAATTAACAAGTAACTAAACCACTCCACCCACAAATTCTTAAAATTCATTCGTTTAAGAAAAAGGAAAATCATTTTTAAGGGTAAATGCTATCCATAGAGATAAGTGTTATGTTTACAATTATTTCTGGAATATTTTCTTTAAATTGACTACATTATATTAGAAATACATGACAAAATGTATAGGTAGATTTTTTTCATGCATATTACTTTATACTTAATTTCCATACTATTACCAGTCGTATTTATACGTATTTTGGCATACAATTTCCCATTTATTTAATTAGAAGGTCAAATGAATTTCATATTATGAAACTTAAGTTTTTCTAGGTCAGAACAAACCATGGTCAAGCATGAAATTCCAATTAACTTCATCGTATTCATCGCACGTATCTTAAAAGAAAAAACTATTTTGCTTCGTGACTGAGTGTCTGGGGACAACTTGCATCAATCAAAACTAAGGATAATAATTTAAATTATTTCAACTCACTGCAATGCTTTTGCTCTAAAATGTGCCTTTTTTTAAAAATTACTGTTGCGTAGGAAATTATTAATTATTAACGTAATTATGATAAAACCACTGCGAGCTGGACCTAAAACATACTAAAATGCTCTTATATGGGGAAATTATGTAAAAAATACAGAATGTGACTAAAGGAATTAATGTTTAATTGAATTTGAGCTATAATTTATGTAATTACATTCCTTAATCTATATCAAGGCTTTCAGAAGATATTGAAAAACTGAATGTCTTAACTGATTGTACCCATGGTTCTAGTGTAAGAAATGAATCAAATGATGTAGCTTTTAAGACTCCTACAGTTGTATCACTTGATAGATTTCAGTAAAATTGTGCGAAACTTAAATTTAAATAAGAATGAGTAAAGACAGAAATTAATTAATCAAACAAATAAAATTAACTTAATAAAATATTTTAAAGATTAAAAAATAAAACAAAAAGAATCTGAAAGTTTTCAGATTTTAACGGTCACATAAAAGCACTTGTTAAGGTTTTTTATGTTCTCGCTGAACTCGCAGTCACCATTCTGCTATTATACCCCTCCTACTAACACATTTTTTTTTGTCTTTTTAGCTTTATTATTAAGTACTTAACGCCATATGCAATTCAACAGTAAAATTACAAAAATTTTAAAAGCAGCATTGCAGTATACGTTTAGAATTCCCAATGCAGCTTCCGATTCCGAATAACTTTTGAAATACATTTTTCTCCTTTTTTTTTTTTTTTTTTTTTTTTTTTTTTTTGTTTGTTTTTTCTTAGTTCATTATATCAATGTTCTGTTTTCTTGCTAAGTTGGCTTTACAAAACTTTGGTTTATCTTTTTATTATTAGCTCAAAGGAGCATTAGCCCAAAAGGGCTATTAGACTCGAAACGCCATTTTGCGTCGTTTCACTATAAAGGACGAATCACTTTTTAAAAATTGCTACCACCAAATATTATCGCCTTGTGTTATATTTAAAGAAATTAAATAATGAAGAAGTTGCACTGTGAAAAAACGACGGTACCTAGAGCCATCAAAATTTGAATAACGTAATCCTAAACCCAAATATAGGCACATGGAAGCTCTAATTTTGAATTTCGAATTTGTTTTACCTATTTCGTATTCTGTTAATCTTTAACGCATTTTTGATTTAAAAACCGAGCACTTTCAAAGCGAGCAGTGGCAACAGTATAAAGCATCCAAAGAATGTATAGAGAAACAGCAGCATAGAAATTCAACTGTTTTTTTAATTTTGTTTAGCCAAGCATTTATTTGTAATTTAGAGAAAAGAGACAGAAATAAACAGGAAAAAAAGTTTTAAAAATTTAATTCGCTAATCGTGAAACAAGCATTTGATTTACGTTAAAAGGATGCATAGGAGTACATATTTTACGAAACTAACTTTGTTGTAATTTATTTTAAAATCATGCGTAATATGTTCATAAAAGTTTTTATGTAATCTTTATTTGTGCAAATATTAGTCATAAAGCGTGTTTAAATGACACAAATATTTACCTTAAGATATACCGATATTTACTAAATCAATTTTGTAAAAATTACGAAATCTAACTTTTTGTACCTATAGATATATTTAATAAACGTTTATACACATTCTAAAAATTTAAAAAAAAATAAAAAATAAAAAAAAAGTTTAACCTCTGTAAGACAAAACGGACAGAGATATTTATATTAATTTAAAATATTTGAACGCCAGAAAGCTGTCTTCATCGCTTTCATTGAAACATAGAATTAGAAAAATTTGAAGTCGATATTGTTCCATTTAAAGTCGTTCAATGGTATTATTTGTGATTTAGTAATATGTAACATTCTTTAATTTATATTTTTTTTCATTTGGTATGCTGAAAGCATATTCATGTAAGTACTTTATGAGCTTTCAAATGCTACAAATGAGTCGATAATAAATATATGGAGTTTTATTTAATCTAATTCAAAAAGTCAATGGATTAGAAATATTTTTTATTTTAAACTTATGTAAATGATGTTACGCTTTGACTAATACTAAAGTCTGCCACTGCTTTCTAAATCGCGAATTCTAAATATTGTAAAAAAGATCTTCTTCCCTTCTTTCTTTCTCTCTCTTTTAGTTATTTATGTTTTTAATTATTTGTACTGATCCAAAAATGCTGCCAAGACGGTAAAGTGATTAGTCGCTGCGATACCGAAGGGCCGGGGTTCGAATCCCGGAGAAGGCATGGATGTAAACTGTCTGTCCCTTCATAGGAGGCAATGGTGGCTCACCAATTAGGTGCCTCTATAATAAAGTGACCACCGCTTCCGGCTTTAGTTCCAGCTTTAGTCTATAATATCTAGTTCCCACCATTGGGGAAAAAAATTTACTGGTCAAAATTTTTCATGACAATGAGCATAATAATACTCATCACTTAATTGATCAATATCAGAAACTTTTCCTATGATTTTGTTTTTAGTTGCATGTAAATTTAAATAATTCACTTCAACTGTGTACGACCCCTGAATTTTACGTAACGTAAATCTCAAATTCTGAAAAATAGTTTCAGTCAGTTTTTTCGTATGGAATTCAAACTCTGTGTTTTGTTTTTCAGGAATCTTTTATTTTATCCATAACTGTATAGACAGAGAAAGATTATAAAATGTTAGATTTGGTAATTTCAACAGAACTTATGTTTATGATTTAAAAATGCCAAAATTTGAATCTTACTTTCTTTAAAACATTTTTATAGTTAAACGTATATTACTTATATTACGTATAAGTATATTACTTATTATAACTGCTGCAAAAGTAAATGCCGAACAAAATTTTTATGGACACATTGTACAGGGTGGCCCAGAAGTCACTTTACATTTTGAAAATTAAATAACATTTTCTTAAATGACTGTATTTAATTAATTCTTTTTTATTTTTTGCTTATTCACATGTCCATTCAAATGGAAATGAGCTTCATCTCCCATGATAAAATTGTGAATAAACTCATTGTCATTTCTTGCAGTTCTCTGAAACCTGACAGCATAATTTACTCGTTTCTGAAAGTCTGCTGGTTTTAAAGATTGCACTAATTGAACCTTGAAAACGCGTCACTAAGTTCCTTATTGCAGGCCTACTAGGGGGATGTCGAACATTAAAATGGCGCATATCTTTGTGTTGCAACAATTGACCGTCCATTTTCAAAGTAAAATTCAATTATCTTCACTCGTTGTTCTGCTGTAAACTTATCCATGCCAAAAATTTCCAGGGATTATATTTTTTAATTCTGAAAAGAGAAAAAGAAATATATTAATAGAAAAAAAATTATTTAATTTTCAAAATGTAAAGTGATTTCTGGGCCACCCTGTATAATAGTGCATTTTTCATTTCCTTAATTCATTTTGAAATGATACCGCTACCATAAAAGTAATTTTAAATACTGAAGAAAACTTCTGCTGTTTCGCAGGATATTTTTTCCAGAGGCCCTATTTTCACAGACGGTTTTGCTGTGTACTTTTATATTTTTATTGAATCACCTGGAAAAAAATTAATAAAAAAAATCTGAATGGTTTCAGATTTTAAATTACGTCCAAAGGGGAGTTTTTTTATAACTTTTTGTTTTTATAACCCTGGTGTTTTTATAACCTTTGTTTATTAAATATCACGTTCTTCGCACTTAAACCATAAAATTCAGTTCAAGAGCAATATTCCAAAATAATTTTAAAATGAGCATATCTTTAGAATTTCCAATACACAGTTCTGCGCGCTGGAAATGTAGCAATCTTGCTTTTAAGCAAGAGAAAAGGAGATGAGGATTTTGGCGAACGCCTTTTCTTCCAGTCAGTGAGGAATGTTTTCCGCTGGAGATAAAAAAGGTTTTTTCCTCCGTTGAGTGTTGCCATTGATCGCTTTTAAATCGTTGAGTTTGTTTGTTGAAGTTTTACAAAATATGAAATAGATAATAAAACAATATCCAAATTCCAAATTTGGGCTTTGAGATGCCCATATTCGGATTAAAACGTACGTTATTCAAAACTAGATGGCTCTAGTAGGCCTCTTAGTCAAACTTCCAATGTTCAGCAGTTTTATTTACTCGGGCACTCGTGGATGTTTGCGACAAAAACTTTAACTTTATTAGAAAGAGAACAATCAAGTTATACAGATATTTTGATGGCAACAACAAAATGTTTTCAAGAATTTCTTGGTGTACTTTAAAATTTATATCTTGTGCACATTACACAGTAACAATATGTGGTCAACATGACTAAGACCTATTTTTGCATGGAAATCATTGAGCGTTGTTATTAAATTAAGTTATTCTAAATGATCATGGAGACGTATAAAAATATATTCTGATTGCTAAAACTCCTTTACTGAAGCGGGCCCACCAGCGGCCGAGCGATAAAGTCGTTAATACTTATAGTTTGGTCCGGGATTCAATTCCCAGAGAACTTGCTGTATGGGCGTCTTCGTGGTTTTCTCCGTGCCTCACGTGTAAATGAGTCAGTGTCCCTTAGAAATACCTCCACAGACGCATCCCTCAGGCAGATAGCCGTCGTGTGCTTTGCAGTAATGAAATAAACCAAACTAAACCTTTTCTCAAGCCTCTCTGAATTCTTAATGACCTTTGATTACACATTGTTTAATTGGAAATAAGATGCATATGGCTTCAGATTTAATTTATGAATTTGCATTACCAAGAATTAATTCCATCTGTTATTAAATATACTTTCAAAAGAAGTCCCCCCCGACAGTTTTCGGTTTCATCATGAGTCTTGGTTTAAGTCTTAGATTTCGATTTCTTCTACTATTATTTTGAAATTATTTTGGGTTATTTTGAAAAATTATTATTTCTAATCTCTTTCATTAATATAATTCACACTCGCTTGGGAACATTTAATTTTTTTTTAGCAATAAGCTATTAGCCTTTCTATTCTTTGCGTGGGTTCATTAGCAAAATTTCTTAAAGTGGTTTCACACATTGAAATTTTTTTGAGAGCATAATAGTTTTGGAAGTGCAATTTGTCTACTTTCCCAAATGATACAAAGCAGCCACTGATTTTAGAACACAAACACAAAGACTATCACCAAAACCGACCATTCAAGTTCATTAAGGGGTTATGACATCTAGCGACGGTCCCTGCTAGACGGGACTTTTCTGAGAAACGAGATTCTGGTAGCACTGGTTTAAACGGGAGGGTTCCTAGAACAAACAGCTCCGCTGGAAGCGAAGACGCGTCTAGCTACCGAAACGATGTCTCGGCTACGCGGGATATTTTGAAACTTCGCCGAAAATGTTCTATCTGCAGCTTTGTCTGGTGTAGAGATCAAGAACTCAGATGAAAGTTCTGCTTCCAGTCTGAGCGATAATCGATTGTTTGACATTCATGTCTGTTTAGTTAGTGGAAATGGTAACCTAGCTACGTAGGTTTCGTGGAAATGCGGGTTCTGAGAAATGCCCCTTTCGACGTCCAGTCTTACCTAGAGGAAGCATATGTGATGGAGAGATAAGTTTGATGCTCGTATCTGATTAGGTAAAATTGTATAACCTATAAAATTTTGAGGAAGGGAGAAGAAACTGAGCGTATTTTCATCGGTTGGTAGTTAAGTTGTTTGAAATAATTGTTCGTCTGAAACAGACGGTGGTAGCACTTTTAGAGTTCGATATCCCTATTATTTTGACTCATGGATAATGATTGATCACTTACAAACTAAGCACCAATAATTCGCTTCAACCACTAAAATGTACGCTAAGTTTATGCTGTTCTCTCAATAAATAGGAAGATCTCCATATATCTTAATAGCTGTATCTTATAAATTGTAAGTAATAATTTCGAAAAACAAGCATTAGTTCTAGAAAATGCAACTGAACAAACTATACGACATATATTTTTGAAGTGCTCCAGGCGTAATTAATTTTATTATTAGTCCATTTATAATAGGGTTTAAAAATCAGTAACTTAAAAATGCTGAGCAGACGGATTTTGAAAGTTATTAAATTTACTATACTACAGTATTTTCAAAGAATCTTAACAATTATATAGAATAGATCCCAGAACAGATCTATGAAGCATTTAATTAGATGGTCATTTTTGCCTACGATGTTAACTGCTACTAAATGTGATATTCATTTGAAATTTCAAAACAAGAATTTAAAGTGTCTTTTGTAATTGCTTCTAGCCTTTTACTACAGCATATTCAGAACATCTAGAAAAATAAGGCACTTTCAAATGCGAACGGAGAAAATTCTAATTAGATCTATTCACGAAATTGTAGGTTTTTTGAATACTTAATAACTCCAAACACGCTCTACTCTCAGATCAGCCTCATTATGAATAATACACACACACAAATGCGGGAACCCACTTTTTAAAAAACAATGCCAATAAAATTTTTATCGACCATTTTCAAGGTCAGTTGACTACAAAACACGTCACGAATATCTGCATTCTCTCATAGTTTGCTGCGTACTTTTCGAAAGAATTGTTTCATATTGGGAAGTTACCTAATATCTAAGTCACGGTTAACCGATTAAAAGGATTGAAGAGGTAATGAGGAAAGAACCAACCAAATTAATTCGCATGAATATCTGTACGAAGAAATTGCTGAAGAACTCGAAATACATACAACAACCTTGGACTGAAATAATAAATTGTTACGAAAGTTAAAAACATTAAATGTATTATGAGATTCATAACTCACAATTTCTAATTTTGAAAAATAGTTATCTCTAGTGACTTTTGATTTAATTAGAAGAGGAAGTTTTTAACCTTTATTCTTTATAGACCTCAGTTGCCTATTATGATTATTTGTTAGTTCTAAAACCTAAAGCTGAGCACATGTTACCTAAATCCCATAATTCATTACGACAAAGCAAATAAATGGTATCCGACAATTATCACAAGTAAATTTAAATACCTGTATTTAAGATGAATATGAATGCTTACTTGGTAAATGTGGTAGAACCAAAGATAATTTATATTGGATGTTTTGAAGATCACGTGGTAACATCCAGGTTCCGTATGAGAAAATTTCAAATACGGGATCTAGGAATTATCAGAAATTTTATAGGAAATACCAAAATTCATTAAAAATATATATCTGGTGCATTTTTTTTACTTCCTTGTACGAAGTAAAAAGGAAGTATTGTAATCGCGAAAAGTTTCAGGCAGCATATTTCAACGAAAATATCCATTTTGACCGCTATCGAATGCAATTTAACGATATTTTTGCGTGATATCTGTATGTAAGGACAGAATAAAATACTCTTTTCCTTCAAAAAATTATAAAACTGCTTTAAAATTAATTCTGAAGAGAATTTTTCTTGGCGTCTGTACGAACGTATGTACGTATGTACGTACGTGCGTGCGTACGTACGTATCTCGCATAACTAAAAAACGTAGCCTCAGAACATTGAAATTTTGTATATAGGACTGCTATAGCATGTAGATGTGCACCTCGTATTTTGGTTGCAATCGGCCGCACCAAACGTATATAAATATATTTATATATAATATCTACTCAATTACCCGGCTCAGTTATCTTAGTTTCTTTACTCTTATATGTTTGTAAATTGTACATGTTTTGCTTTAAAAATGATTGAATTATGTTGTTTTTATCTTCCGGTTAAGGATTTTATGCCTTTAGTAAATCTGTGTGCAATGTTTTTAGAATTATCAGCAATTTTAAAGTTGTTTAATCGCCGCTAAGCCTGTTTTTAATGGCAGCCATTGATGTCTACATTTGAAACAGGAGACTAGTGGATTTGTTGCCAATCTAGAGAAACTTAGCTTCGCAACAACAAAGATAACGCATTCATTTATTATTGCCAATTAAATCACTCTTAATTCTTTCTCGAATTTTTTCGAGGAAATAAGCGTTTGAGATTTACTTCGTAATTTTTAATATAGATATTTTGAGTTTTTATGTATTTTTGCCTTCTCGCGAAGTGAGAACTGAATTAATTAAATGAGAAATACTCAATCGTATGTGAAAAACTGTTTCTTTTTTTGTTTTGTTTGATTAATTTCTTTTATGCATAGTTCTAGCTTTATTATAGTATTTGAATAGAACACGTGGCAACGATTAGATAATTCTTTAAATGATATACATTTTGTGCATTCTGAGTTATAATATGAATGAAATATAATACTGTTAAGTAATCCTAGCGCCAGAGTGTCGCTATGGTAAACAAAGTGAATTTTAAAGAATGCATTTATTCTATTGTGGTTTATGCACTGTCGGCTAAGTAGGTTTAATTCAATCTAATAAATTTAAATAAAATGCAAGAAAAAATGCGTATAATTTAATATTCCGTACAAGGAAGTCATGTGGTGTACACATCAGATTTTTTCAAATTACAGAGAAATGTCTCTGAAACGACCATCTACGTTTCCAGAAAATTTTGATGTTTAGAAATGGTAGTCACCTCATATATAATTATCAATAAATTATTGAATTTTTTTAACGTCTTTTCCTTACTCAAGGTCTTGACTTTAATAAAAAGAAGAATATTTATATAAAAGGGATGTATATATAGTGGACTCCCGATTATCCGAGCTAGCCGAAGAAACAGGTCACAGATAATTGAAAACATATGTAATCCAAGTTATCAATTTTAATGCATTCTTCATGCATTTACTACTTAAAAAAATCAGTAATTACTCTGTGTTTGAAAACGTTTAAATATCTGTCGGATATCATTGCGCATCGAAATATCGAATGCTATTATTTTATTCGAATCCCCTTTCGTCGACAAGTCCAATAGCGTTTCTATAGAATTCATTGCAGTCTTGAAACTGATGTAGTTAGGAAGTTTCGCTTGTATTTTTGGTATCACTGTCTGCCTGTTCCGTTCACGTGATATTTGAAAAGATATCTGTGCCACTCAAGCATTGAAAGTCCGGCTGAGTCGAGGAGCTATCGAGCCATTCCTTGATTTTCCATCATCGACATTTTCGAAGAATTTTACATTTCTAATTTTTTGGCATACAACTGATATGAACTGAAATGGTATGCCGAAATCTTTTGAAAAAAATGTTATAGTGATAACTTCAGTTATTCCTCAACTACGTCACAGTTAGATAAATCTCTGTCTACGATGAGAAAAATCATCTTTCTCCGCGTTCAGATTTGCACGTGTATGTTTTTTCCACACATTCGATAATAGCGTTGACTGTGCGTTCGTGGTTACCGACAACTGCAAATCGGATAATATGCATCCTGATAATCGAGATTCCACAATACATTGAAGGGTCTTACGGGGCTTCCGTCAAATCCGTTAAATTTTGCTGCTAGTTTTCAAGCTCTTTGTTCTTTTTGTTTGCTTGTTTGTTTGTTAAAGAAACCCAATGACTTGAACATTATAATTATACTTTGCCTTACGTGCCGCCCAGTCGGTATAGTGGTTAGAAGAGCTGACTATGGTACCAAAGGACCTGGATTCGAATCCCGGAGAAGGCATGGTTGTAACTGTCCGTCCCTCCACAGAACGCTAAAGCAAGGATACCGACCTGAGGAATGACCACAGTAGGATCTGCCAAACGGGTTTAAATTATCCATTCATCAGAAATCCCTTCAAAGGCAGCGCAGGCCCCACCGTCGCAGCCTGGCTTTATCCAAAGCCTTGAACATGTTGCCAATTGAAAGGCTCAGACAAATAAAATTACGAAGACATGTTTGCCTCAGGGCACCATTTCTTTGGCATCGAAGATCGCTTGGTGACTTGTTCACTTTGTCACTCCCCGCCACTAGGACTATGGAGGCCAAATCCCCGTCGATTAGGTCGGGGATTTCCATTCTAGCTCCACCACAAACAGAGGAACGGACACGACAGTACCAGTACGGTCTCTGCCAAGCCTGAACCAACCTGAGAATAAACTCAGGCTCTAGTCCTGTGAAGACAAATTACATACCCTGTGGTTGAGAAGTCCAGTACTTACCAGGAATTCTCCTGAGTCAATCCCCGGGGGGGGGGGGGGGTCCGTTCCTTAACAGAAGGTAGCGGTGGCCCACCTATTGGGTGCCTCCATAATAAAGTGGCCACTAATTCTGGCCTTAGTTGCGGCCAAATCAAAGTCGGCTGAGGACCCGCCATTGGGTGAAAAAAAACTTTTGACTTTCACTTCCTAAAAATGAGAGTCTCGTCTGGTTTCGGTTAAGCTCGGACAAATTGGTTGTAGATCATCTAATCTTTAAATAGGCTCTAGAAAATGTTATCTGTTTTCAAAAAATTTATTTTTTGGGTTATTGCAGCAAAGTAATTATAAAACACAAAATGAAAATGTTGAATAATTCATCGATGAAGAATTGAAATCGGTTTTTAATGTTTGCTATCCAAACGCAACAAACATGGAAAAAGTGAAATGCCCATGGCCAGAAATGGATACAGGCATTTATCTTCATATTAAAAGCGTGAAATAAACTATTTTGGGGATTCCGCTATGATAGCTTTAACAGGAAATCAGCATCGTGAATTCATTCTGGAGAACATTGTTATAGTAGAGATGAAACTGAACGAGTTTTCAAATCGATGAAAAATATATCCACAATAAAAAGACTTATTTAACTGCACATTAATATTTTAAATTTAATGACAACCTTATTCGATAAGAAACCTTTAAGAGAAATAAATCTTTAGGCTGTATGTGAAAATGTGTTTGAAACATCACCGCTCGCTCTGAAAATTTCTTAGATGATAAACAGATGTAAAAGAAGAAAATAATTGGGTACCGCTTCT
Organism: Stegodyphus dumicola; assembly: GCF_044657685.1. Classification (NCBI taxonomy): domain Eukaryota; kingdom Metazoa; phylum Arthropoda; class Arachnida; order Araneae; family Eresidae; genus Stegodyphus; species Stegodyphus dumicola. The sequence continues at coordinate 176,344,661 of NC_140769.1, forward strand.
GGTATTAATTGTGGTGCGTAGTTAAATTTGCTCATTATTTTACAAAGTATGTAACATTTTGTTATTTAATTTTTTCAAAGTTTTTAAAATGTTTCCTGTTTGTGCAGATTTATTTGAATAAGGAATTTTTAATTAGAACTTAATATTTATGTTTTTTAAAGATAAAACGTGAATCCTTTATATTAAAGTTTTTATAGCTCACCACTGAATTTATCTATTCTTAAATGAATTTATTAATTAACTGGTTAGCGGCAAATTACGCGAAAGTCATCTGCTTTAAGAAAGTTTGTTTATTTCCTTAATCAGATATGATAACATACGCAAGAGACGTCTGCCTAAACTAAGATATGTTTTCAAGAAAAACTTTTTTAGCGAAATTTGTTCAATTACGTTATACGAAGAAAAACACGAAATCTCGACGCTAACAACTTGATCGCTGGAAACCGCAACCGGCAACTTATTTATGATCAGAAATTTTTAATCTCTCAACCATTGTTGGCTTCATTTGTTTAAAATACCATTATTTAATAGAATTGCAAATTAGTTACAAAATAAAAAAATAAACTAAAAGAAAATCTGAGAGGTTTCAGATTTTAAATTACGTCCAAATGGGCGTTTTTTTAACATTTTGTGTTTTTATTATTTTTTTATTTATTAAATATTCTGTTCTTCGCACTTAACCATAAAATTCAGTTCAAGGGCAACATCGCAAATTAATTTTAAATTGAGCATATCTTTATAATTTCCGATACACAGTCTCCCGCGCAGGAGATAAAAATATTTCCCCCCCACCCCGTGGATTGTTGCTATTGCTCGTTTTTAAGTAGTTGAGTTTCTTAATCAAAAATTCGTTAAAGTTTTACAAAATATGAAATCGATAATAAAACAAATTCCAAATTTGGGCTTCTAGATGCCCATATTCGCAGTAGGATTACGTCATCAAAATTCGATGGCTCTAGGTACCGTTGTTTTATCACAAGGCGGCAAACATATATACATTTATGCATATTCTGTACTATTTAGTTTCTTCAAATATAATACAGGGCGATAATATTTGGTGGCAACAGTTTGAAAAGTGACAAGGACATTCAGACTGATTCGACGCAAAATCGCAAAACGAATACAATAGTCCTTCAGCGACAAAGCCTCTTTGGTCTAATAAATCAAAAACAATATAATATTCACAGAAGATCTGAGAAAAATGCACTTCTTTGTTAACTTTTGGAAATAATGCTTGCGGGCAAAATTTTAATACAGAAGCAGATTGCAGAAGAGTAAATTTACTTTGAGAGCTTTCAATGGCCATATGCAAGTTCTGCTTTGAGGTTATTGCTATTGTTACTTATTCTTCTGATCTGAGAGGATCTCTTTCAAGTCCCCAAATTCATCCTGTGAATGAGAAAGAGAAAGCCTGTCTTAGTTTGTCGTTCTTTTTGGACTACCTTATAAGTAACACTGCGACTTATAAGTAACAGTGCCAGTTCTGTGCCAATTTTGATTGAGGACCAACTTGGGGGCGAATTGAAGGTTTTCTACTCTTCTTTTTCTAGTACCAATATCTCGGTTTTGCATCATCAGGAGCATGAAGATTAATTTTTCATGCTTCTGATGCTAGCAGCTTAACTGTCGCGATTGATTCAAAAGCTGAAGACATTATTTTCTAACATGCTAGCAGCTTAATTGTCGCGATTGATTCAAAAGCTGAAAACATTATTTTCCAACCTGCTAGCAGCTTAACTGTCGCGATTGGTTCAAAAGCTGAAAACATTATTTTCCAAAGTCCCTTCTTTCTGACAAGCTGCAGAACACGAGTTCTTTTGGATAAAAGTTTCGATCACTATTACTATCGCTACTGAATTCGACTTTCTAAGAACTACTGAATATTTTTTAAAGGATTAATTTGAAGTCTGTGAATCTTCTTTTATGTCCAGTCGGGCCACCTGTATTCCTCAATTCAGTATCTGCAGTTTCTTGGAGAGGAAAAGGAAATAAATAATTTCTTTAGTTTCGAAGGGTAATTGAAGCGACAATATTCCGTAGGCAGAAATATCGAGAAAATATAATAGAAATGCAGCTAATGAAACAAGTCTAGTACTGTCATCCCAAGCATCTGTTCTCTCTTAACTAGAACGGAATGTTATTATCATCATAGCAAAAAAATTGTGTTTATTCTCAGTTTTCAAGAAATTCTTTGTACTCTAAACGTACATTCCAACTTGATAACTATAACTATAAAGACGTTTGTTGGAAAGTTCGGCTGTTGACAGTTAGGCAATCTTTGACTTATCTTTGTTTCCATACCCGTACTTCTTTCTACGTTTACGTTTATTTTTGCTTCCAGCATTAATTTATTTTCGTTAACATCGTACCATCGTAACTCTCTTTCTCTTAAAATTCACATTTATAGAAATAAGGGAGTTCAAAACGTATGAATAGTGATGCTTGGAAACTATTAGACTAGACCTAGGAAAAGAGCTAGCTGTTAGAGCTAGCAAGATGAATGATTCTTATTTCTGTCATTCTCAGAGTCTCATACATTATCTAATATTCGTATATAATTTATCAGTTTAAATTTTCCATAATTATGTATGTTATGTGAAAATTTTGTTTTATACGTACCATCGTAACTCTCTTTCTCTTAAAATTCACATTTATAGAAATAAGGGAGTTCAAAACGTATGAATAGTGATGCTTGGAAACTATTAGACTAGACCTAGGAAAAGAGCTAGCTGTTAGAGCTAGCAAGATGAATGATTCTTATTTCTGTCATTCTCAGAGTCTCATACATTATCTAATATTCGTATATAATTTATCAGTTTAAATTTTCCATAATTATGTATGTTATGTAAAAATTTTGTTTTATACGTACCATCGTAACTCTCTTTCTCTTAAAATTCACATTTATAGAAATAAGGGAGTTCAAAACGTATGAATAGTGATGCTTGGAAACTATTAGACTAGACCTAGGAAACGAGCTAGCTGTTAGAGCTAGCAAGATGAATGATTCTTATTTCTGTCATTCTCAGAGTCTCATACATTATCTAATATTCGTATATAATTTATCAGTTTAAATTTTCCATAATTATGTATGTTATGTGAAAATTTTGTTTTATACGTACCATCGTAACTCTCTTTCTCTTAAAATTCACATTTATAGAAATAAGGGAGTTCAAAACGTATGAATAGTGATGCTTGGAAACTATTAGACTAGACCTAGGAAAAGAGCTAGCTGTTAGAGCTAGCAAGATGAATGATTCTTATTTCTGTCATTCTCAGAGTCTCATACATTATCTAATATTCGTATATAATTTATCAGTTTAAATTTTCCATAATTATGTATGTTATGTAAAAATTTTGTTTTATACGTACCATCGTAACTCTCTTTCTCTTAAAATTCACATTTATAGAAATAAGGGAGTTCAAAACGTATGAATAGTGATGCTTGGAAACTATTAGACTAGACCTAGGAAACGAGCTAGCTGTTAGAGCTAGCAAGATGAATGATTCTTATTTCTGTCATTCTCAGAGTCTCATACATTATCTAATATTCGTATATAATTTATCAGTTTAAATTTTCCATAATTATGTATGTTATGTAAAAATTTTGTTTTATACGTACCATCGTAACTCTCTTTCTCTTAAAATTCACATTTATAGAAATAAGGGAGTTCAAAACGTATGAATAGTGATGCTTGGAAACTATTAGACTAGACCTAGGAAAAGAGCTAGCTGTTAGAGCTAGCAAGATGAATGATTCTTATTTATGTCATTCTCAGAGTCTCGTACATTATCTAATATTCGTATATAATTTATCAGTTTAAATTTTCCATAATTATGTATGTTATGTGAAAATTTTGTTTTATACGTGGTAAGTTTTGGAACATATAACACTCGAATATGAGCGGCACTACCGTATTTGAAATTCTTGAATTTTGTTTTCTTTTTATAATGACCAGGAGATTTATTTAATAGCCACTATAATTTTACTTTATAGTCTTGCGCCATTATAAAACATTTCATTATGGAAGCGCCTAATAGGTGGCCATCGTGTGAAGGGATGGACAGTTATAACCATGCCTTCTCTAAGATTCGAACCCGGGCCCATCGCTACGGCAGTAAGAGTCACTGACCACTATACCGACTGGGAAGCGAAATTCTTGAGAATATTAGCTTCGAAAAATAAATATTTAAGCTAATTTACTCATGACACTTGTGCCACGACTTCCCGAATTTACACAAATTATTCGTTACTCAATGCTTATTAAGTCTTCTAAGCCAATAATATTGTGCTAGAGTTCAATACAAAAAATCAATATTTATTTCAAATGGCAATCTTTATTTAAACATTTGAGCCAAATGCTTTGGATTACCAAGATAATTTTACGCATTTATATTTTGAGATATTGAATTGTAAAATGTTGAGATGTTTAAAATAGGAAGATAAGCTATTTCAAATGCAATGACTACAATAAACACCGCTGAAAAAATACTGATTTAAGGCTTATATATGTTTAAAAATTGTTCTTCATTTTAACACAGCTATGTAGTTTATTCATCTGCTTGGAGAAATAATGTCAAAATTTAAAAAAGAAGTTATAAATAGTAACATATTTAAATCAATAAAATGAACTAAAAGAACGCCAACCGTTTTATAAGAGATTGCGAATTATATTAAATTCTTAATCATTTACTTAAAAATAATTTCTCTTTAAGCTTTGACTATAATTTAGTCATTAAATTTAGGTATGCAGTATTTAACTATAGGAATTACTTCATAATTAATTACAGACTGAAATCGCGTTATTAGGGACTAAATGTTTGCGTTAATTTTCGTCGGCAAATGATCACAAGTATGCGAACTCGGTTGTTGGAATTCTGCTCACGTTCCTAAATTAAATTGTGAGGCTCTTTTCCTAGCATGTTCGCTTATTTCATGGCTCGCTGCCCAAATCTGATCTAGCGGCCAGTTGGCCTTCGCCCGCGTGGAAAATAATGATGGCTAAATGTAAATTTCTGCCCGCAATCGTTGCTCGCCATTAAGTTGAGTTATATGCTTTTTAAACTGCACGATTCGCGACTTAATATTATTACTTTGAAGCTCATCTGCTGTGATTTGAATTTCCTCTTTAAGGCGATGGAAGGAAGCGGAGTTAGAATTTATGGTTTCGAATTATTTACATTATAGCAATCTTATTGAATGTTTTATGTTTTTGATGTGTTAAAGTTTACAACGAATTTTGAAAAGTATTGAATGCTTTTATTTTTTCTGGAGGTATACACGAGTGCGTGTTAGAATTTCAATTGAAGCACAAAATAGAAATATCTTTGATATTCTGCAATCTTCCTGTTCTCTTCTCCCTTGTAAAGCAGTTAGCATTTGGAATGTGAAAGATCTAACGTAACGTTTTGAATATTTTTTAAGTAATTAAGACACAATAACACACCGAATAAGTACTAATTCAGAAGTCAAACAACAAAAATCAGCGTTAATTTTCAAAATTTTCACAGGACTAATTTCGATGGTTTTACCGAACCACCATCCTCAGCTGCAAAACCGCAAATGATTTTTTAAGTGTTGTAAAATTAATTTGATGTAGAGTGATTAGCTACTTTTTAATATTTTATGTAAAATATTTTGCCACGAAAAAGTTTCATTATACTCTGAAATACACTTCAAATCTGGTGGAGTCACCAGTTTATAATTCTACAACTTTGAAAAAAGCTTTGCTTTCCCTTAAATTTGGAATGAAATCGTGTGCGTAGAATAGAGCTAGGCCAGCTTTAGACATTTGCAAAAATAAAAATTATACATGTTTATCTAATTTTTATAAAAATATTTTTTCAGATGTACACGTAAGTCTAATCTGTTAATCTGAATTATAATGAAGCTCATTAAGGTGTCTACCTAACTGTTATTATTAGTTAGCTTATAAGGTATTTCTCCCAACTTCTTGGCATGTCTTCGTGGTGCGAAGGTCTGCACGCTGGGCGCGTACTCCAGAGGTCCGTAGCTCGATTCCCGGCGAAGGCGTTGCTAATTTTTCATCCTGGCTGCTTCCAAAAATACCAAATATCTCTACAAGCTGATAGCCCTAAAAATTCCTGAATGACTTTGCCATCTAAAAAATCAATTTTCTGCTTAGGTTATTTGCGAAGCTACTAGATTATAAACACCAGCTGCAATAAGTTATTTTATTTTAACATATGTACACAGAGTCAAAAAAAGGGAGGGCAATTAATTCAATATCTCCCGTTCTACTGGGCCCATTGACGAATTTCAACTGGTGGTCTTTACGTTTCGAAAGCGCGACTTAGGATATTTATTAAACTTATATATAGTACTGATAGAAAAATCGAACTTTTTCTGAAATGACGTAGCTATTTTTTTCATATTTCGATCCTACTCTTCAAATTATGCCAAAGTGCCATGTTTCGTAAAAATCGGTCATTGAGATTTTAAAAAATAAGTCTAAAAATTGCAACTCCCCGATGTTAAATGAATTTGGTATATATTTATTAAAATCCCTTTTTTATTAAACTTAATTAATTAAATTTGTTATTAAATTACTTTTTATTAAACTTACTTCAGAGTTCAGAATTTAGATTCAATCCAAATAATATTAGCACATTTCTTTCGAATTGTTTTAAAAATTTGCATTTTAAAACAATTTTTATAAATTTTTCGAAAAACATTTTCATTATAACCTATAAAATGTTTTCCATCGTCTTAAAGTAGATGTATTTTTAGGCATTCCTGCAAAAAATTCGAATTTTTTTTTTTCAAAATTCCCAAGAGGTAGGGAATTTTATATACTGACACGTTCTGAAATATGACATGTTTGTTATAAGCGATAATAACGCCAAAATGTGGCTTACGTACTTTGTTATTTATTATCTTCAGTGAATTTAAATTTTCAAGTAAGCTTTTACTGAGGGTCATTCAGAAAAATTTCTTTATTTTCATTTTTATTAGCCTAATAAATATTCATTAATAATACACGAAGAGATGCTTTTTTAATTTATAAAAAATATTAATCAAACAGTTAGAGACTTTTCTGCTTTAATATGAGTAAATTTTTACCTTCGTTGTTTTAAGTAACTTATGTTCAATGAAATTTATTTTGCTTATTTCCCAATTGTGGATCATATATGCATTTAGTACTTCTGAGAATTCCAAGCAATGCGTCAGAAATATAAATAAAACATGCTGTCTTCTGTTACCAAAATGTTTAACAGTGGTAAAATTTGCTAGAATGTAAAATTTTAATCTTTTTTCTTCCTGCATGTAGCAAAGGCAACAAATAAAAATGATTCTGATTTATTTCATTATGGCAAAGCACTCGTGCGCTTTCTGTCTAAGAGAAGGGATGCCGTTGGGGAAGGATTGTCAAAGGGAATCTGGCTCGTATCCACGCTATACATGGGGGAAACAACGAAAATTCCCATGCAACAGCCTCGGTTGCGGGATTCAAACCTCGAACCGAACTATCAGTATTCTGCGGCTTTACCGCTCCGCCGCTGGTGGGTCGATTCTTAAGATGTTCAATGTTCAGAGTTATTCCGTCGTCTTTACTGCACAGTAAATTTCTTAAACAAAAGAAGTTTTGTTAATTAGGTGCGCCTAATTATCATCAAGACTTTTTTTTTCAATTCAAAATGTGTTTTTGTGTAAACATAGGATTTAGAATAGATACATTTTCCAAAGTGAAACTGCTATTTATCAAGATCCAAATTCTAATAATTACACGAAACTTTGGTGAACTTCTGATTTTCTAAGTATAGAAATCTGCGTTTAGAAATCGCGGATAAATTAGGTTGGTTGGTTATTCAAATATGGCAAAGCACATGGAGGCTATCTGCATAAGGAATGTTTTCATGGAGGACTTTTCTAAGGAAAAGTGGCTTGTTTTAACCATGCACATGGGGCATATATGAAAACTATGCAGCCGGGCATTCGTCTGTGTTGGTTTCCGGGACACTCACCATAAAGCAAGTTAGGTTGTTAGATTTGTAAAGTATCTTATGTTAATTAAACAGTTATTATGATTTAATTTAAGTCTTTACCGTTACTTCTCCATTAAACATTCCTCACCAGACAGCTGAGGGTTATGAATCTTTAGCTGAGAAAGCTTCTTGTAGTCGTGCTTTGCTCTTAGTACTTTTTAGCCAATTCTGTTTAAAAATTATAGTGTCTGGGTTTAGCGTTTTTGCTAACCGATGCTTTAAAATCGAAATATCAAAAAAGAACTGGCATGTCATTAAAAAAAGCCGATTTGGTGTCAAAATACGTATATTACAAAAGTGCTGCATATAAGTCTAATACAGTAAAACCTCGAGATACGAGTTTAATTCGTTCCAGCAGTGAGCTCGTATATCGAAATTCTTGTACCTTTCCCATTGAAAATAATGAGAATCCAGTTAATGCGTTCCGCTACCCCAAAAATATCAACATCAAAATCAATTTTTCTAATAGATAACATTGGTAAATAATATAACCGTAGTTTACCTTTATGATAGCTTCCGATGCCGACTTTTTAACTGCTTCTCGTTAATCCACGTCAACAACAGCTTCTAGGAGTTTTGAACGGAGCTTGGAAGTAACAGTAATTCCTTTGGCTACATCAAATTTCTTAATTTCTTCCTTCTTCTTCAGAATAGTGCAGATCATCTATGTCGAAAGGCCGTTACGTCTTCGCCAATTCCGTCACTGTTACACCATGCTTATGTTTATCTATTTCTTTCTTTCTTAATTTCAACGGCCATAACTTCCTTATTTTTCTTTGCAGCACTATCTGAGGCAACAATCTTCTTGCAAGGTATCGTGAAATAATTATTTTCACATTAAATATAATAAACAATAAACTCACAAGAGCACAAACAAGTAGATCAAAGAACACTGAGTGATCTGACGAGGGGATTCCCCGAGTCGAGCCGGAGTGGGAAATTGCGCCACGCAGTACCAACAGTCTGGCTCATTGCTCGTTACTCGAGTCAGTGCTCGTGTTTACAGACAAATTTTTTCGCTCTTTCTTTTCTCGTAGCTCGAATTTCTCGTATATAGAGGTGCTAGTATCTTGAGATTCCAGTGTAATATATTCTACGTCGCTCTCCTGAAACATGAGAAATACAAACTGAACTTTTTCAAGCAGCCGAGTACAACCGGAGATACAGATATGTCCCAATTTCTTTATTTTCTTTAAAAAAAACTTTTTTATTACATTTAAACGTTTTAGCTTACTTTAAGCGTTTTTACTGACTCTGTGTACATACACAATTTCGCAGTTTTTGAGTTCAGTTTAGTTTTTCTCGGTCTTCAAGTGGAGATGAAAGAATTGTTCTTAATTTACTAACTATAAGCTCTCACCTTTTTATAGAGAGAGATATAAGAGGTACTTCTTCTCTCCTTTGTAAGTCTTCGTGTGTAACTGGAAGCACACTCGACTCGTATTCGGAGTTCGAATCCTGGCGAGCACATTTTTCAAGTCTGCAACAGCAGAAACCCTTATGAGTCTACAATGGTGGCAGACAATCACTTGTCACCACCAGGATTTGGCCGTCGGAACCCCTGGTCTCCAGTCGTCCTTTAAAAAGGGTAGTATATAAGATATTTTCTTTCTTCTTTCCACATGCCTTTATGGTGTAATTGGAAGCCCTCTCGACGCCTTTTCGAGAGGACCAGAGTTCGAATTCCGGCGAGGGCAATGCATATTTTTCACGTCACCAGCAACAAAATCCCTAATGATTCTACAAAGTTAGTGTATCCATGTATTTTGAATAAGACTTATTTATATGATAAAACTTTATATCAAATAACAATTATTAATCATCGATTTTTATAATCAATGGTATCTTGATTTTGCCAATCAATTACAGGTGCATATTCGCCCATCAATCCGATATCGACTCCTTGATTATCATAGAGCCACTTAAAAGTTTCAACTACCCCGAAGAGATCCATTTCTGTCCCGTTGAGAGCCCTTGGTCTAGCTGATAACCTGAAATTTTAATGGAATTTGTAGTTTTCAGAACACTAATTATAAATAAAATGTATTTCATAATAATTATCCAAATGGATGATATCCTTAGCAACTTAAATCAAATTCACCACTGCAGACTTTCTAGTAAATTAGCTCATTCAGTAGACAGATCGAAGGTACGGTAAAGAAAATTATATAGCTTGGTACTCTGCATTTGTCACTTTATAGCTATATTCTGGTTTTCTTAAATATTATTCTAATTTTCATATTTATGTGTTAAGGCTGAGATGAGAAGGAGAGGTTAGAAATAGGAGATTAAAATAAATAACTTGAGAACTTGAAATTTTAAGAATGCAAGATGCATTTAGAATATTTCCTGTACTATATTCTGAATAAAGTAGAAAATATTTTCAATTTCACTTGTGTTTACGAACATTGGAGTGGTTAAAATATCTGAATTTATAAAAAAATTATATTTAAAAAAAAAAGTGTTACAAAACACTAAAACTATTACTAATTTCGTTTTGTATTAAAATGAAGCAAGGAATGCTATTGGAATCTTGCTTATAGAAATTAGGATGAGGTCTCTTCTAATGCTGAGCAAATTAATATAATTTATAAAATAGTGCATTTTTCAGTAAGAATAATGTTATAAGACATCTCATAATGTAAAAGCTGAAATAATTGCTTATAAAAATTTCAAAAAGTTAGATGCTGTTATTAAAAGGATTTTCTTTAATGAAGTAGTTGTAAACATTTTTTGAAAAAAGTAATAAATATACTTTAAAAAAAGTCTGAAATAGGTGTATTTAAGCATTTTTTCTTAAAAAATGGGAGAAGGGGAGAAAGTTACGAGATTCTTGGCTTTCTTTTATTGTAGGACAGTCTCCCATTACGTTGGTTAACGAAGTAATTAAGGTCAAGATTTTTTTCTCCTTTCCAGAAGCAATTCTTTTCCTTTCTAAACAACTCTAAACAGTTCTGCTAACTGCTATTAGTTTTGTACAAAACAATCATTATCTGCATTGCACGTTGATTTTTCTTTTAGCAAATAACAGTTGATTCTAGCTATGGTGAAAAAATGAAATATTTAAATGCATACTATGCATTTTAATCATTGTTAACTTATATGTGTAACAAAGCAGTTTGTTCTTAAAAGTTTAATTGATGTAACGTACTGGCCAATATGCAGTCATCATATATACTTCATCGCATCAGTAGAATTGAAGTCAGTACTTCTTAATGCTACCGGCAATTAAATGTTAAAAAATGTTTTAACTGCACATTTACGATTTTCATTATAGAATTTACTGTTTACTGTTATGTTGACAAAATTAATTACAATGTGATCATAATTAAAGTTTTGATTTCCAGGCTTTGTAAATTAATAATCACCGGTCAGAATGACGTGAAATTAATATGACTATATATTTATATGAAATTTATAAGAAGCAATGGAATTTTGTTTGCCGAAGGAAACCAAAACACTTCCAGAATGCACTCATAAGTTATACTGTACCCGTCAAGCACCTAGACTTTGCCGAAGGGAAAAAATTAGCCTCTATGTCTTGGGTGAAATTAATTAGCACCGCACATTTAAGTCCCTATGACTGATATCCATTCTGAGTACCTCATCTCTTTATCACTGAAGGATCCGTCGCTGCTAAGGAAGCTTCTCACTAATCACTAGAGTGACAGTGGGTTAATTGCTCTTAGGAAGCTCAAGAGTTTAAGAAAAGATTTTAAATTAAGAGAGTTAAAATTAAAAAGAGTTTAAATCTACATAAAATATGATCCACAACTTCGAAGAGACTGGTTTATCGGACATGAAACCGGACAAAGTGAAAAATAATCTTTTCGACGTCAGGTCAAGATGTAGCTACAGCAAGGCAAAACTGCTAAAATCATAGCAATTTTTATTCGTTATTTGTACGAATATTATACGAATTCTAAAACCCCTTAAAAAATATATGCTTCAGCGTATCTGTTAATTTTTTTTTCGTTTTACAGTTGCTGTTTTTTAATTCGAACAAAAAAAGAGAAGAGTATGGGAAAAAAAAAAAACGTGTTGGCACTTATCTCTTACGACGAGTTAATGACATGAACATAGATTACCAAATTAATAAATTGAATGCTTTCTGTTTTGCACTTATACTGTACGTTTCTCATTGTTTTAATTGTTATATTTGTTTTTTGCTCAAGCGTTTTAACATTTAATTTGCCTTAAAACATACTTACATTAAGCAGAAAATAGCTCAATTTAAAACGAAAGGCAATATTAACATGATTAGTTTTTTAAGAAACCTGTTCTGAAAAATGCGTGCACTGACTACCCTTAAAGTTTGTCTTAACAAATAAAGCATGTAGCTTTTATTTATTTATGAAATTTAAATGTTTTCTTTTTTTGTAATTTCTAGTATTTTCCCTTAAAACAATTTAATTTGTCATTATATAAATTTTCTTTTATGTATAATTTTTAGGTCAAAGACATTGGGCTATTAAAAGTGGAATTTCATGTAATAAAATACAGGTAGTTTTGCTCCATATTTTCATTCACTTTTTATTCTGAATTTTCATATAGTTTTAATTACTGAAATATATAAATAAGTTTAATTTAATCCATTCATGGAGGCATTTTTTTTGCTTGATAAGAATTAAATGATCTGCAGTAATTAAACAAAAAATTAAATTAAAAAAAATAAATTCGAGTAAGAATTCTTGCTTCCTTTCATTTTTAAATAAATTTGTTACTGTTTACTGTAGCTTCACGTTTCTCTATACATAAATTCGTAACTCAAAATTTGATAGTTATATCAATTATTAGAATTATTTGAAAATCATAATTTAAAGTTACTATTTCAATCTAAAATATTTTAAATTGTCTGAGTCATACACTCTTAGACAAAAAAAAAATATATATATATATCTGAAATGTTTCAGATTTTAAATTACGTCCAAAGGGGCGTTTTTTTAACGTTTTTTATGTTACCTTTCTTTATTAAATATCATGTTCCTCGCACTTAAACCATAAGATCCAGTGAAACAGCAATATCGCAAAATAGTATGTTATTGTCTGAAACTTACCGTATTTATGCGAATCTAATGCGCCATCGAATCTAATGCGCACCCCAATTTTGAATACTACATTTGGCCAAAAACGATGCGCATTAGATTCGCGTAAATACGGTAGTTTTAAAACGAGCATATCTTTAGAATTTCCGATACAGAGACTCACGCGCTGGAGATAAAAATGTTTTTTCTGCACAACGTTGCCATTGCTCGCTTTGAAATCCTTGAGTTTGTTAATCAAAAATTCGTCAAAGTTTTAAAAAATAGGAAATCGATCATAAAACAAATTTCAAATTTGGTCTTCCACATGCTCATATTCGTTGGAGGATTACGTTATTCAAAATTCGATGACTCTATGTACCGTTGTTTTATCACAATACGAGAAATATACATACATTTATGAAGATTTTTGATTATTTAATTTCTTCAAATATAATGCAGGACTCTAACATTTTGTGGCAACAGTTTGAAAAGTGAACCGACGTTTATGAGTCCGACGCAAAATCGCAAAACGAAACTAATAGTCCTTCGGGATTCAAATCCCTTTGGACTAAAAAAAAAAAAAAAAAAAAAAAAAAAAAAAAAAAAAAAAAAAAACGACGCACCAAGGAGGAGTTATCCGAATGGAATGAAAATCGGTAGAAGTGATGTACATGTACAGAAAAACAAATGATTACAGTTTGAAAAATATTGGATGACTTATTGAAGTGCTAGAGCTTCACAAAGTGAAAAAGTCAGTAACGTGTGTGTCCACCTCTGGCCTTTATGAAAGCAGTTATTCGGCTTGGCATCGATTGATAGAGATTGCGGATGTCCTCCTGAGGGATATCGTGCCAAATTCTGTCCAACTGGCGCATTAGATCGTCAACATCGCGAGCTGGTTGGAGGGCCCTGCCCATAATGCTCCAAACGTGCTCAATAGGAGAGAGATTCGGCGACCTTGCTGACAAAAGATAATGTTCGGCAGGCACTAAGGCAAGCAGTAGAAACATGTGCAGTGTGGGGGCGGGCATTATCTTGCTGAAGTGTAAGCCCAGGGTGGCGTGACATGAAGGGCAACACAACGGGCCTTAGAACTTCGTCGACGTACCGCTATGCTGTAAGGTTGCGACGGATGACAACCAAAGGGGTCCTACTATAAAATGAAATGGCACCCCAGACCATCACTCCTGGTTGTCGGCCTGTCTACTGGAAGACAGGTTGGTATCACACCGCTGTCCGGGGCGTCTCCAGACTCGCCTTCGCTGGTCACCGGGGCTCAGTTCAAAGCGGGACTTATCACCGAAGACTATTTTGCTCCAGTTAGTGACATTCCAGTGCGAATGAGCCCGACACCAGTGCAAACGGGCTTGACGTTGTACAGAGGTCAATTGTAGTCGGAGCAAGGGGCGCCGTGACCTCAGTCCCCTTTCTGCGAGCCGTCTATGAATGATCCTTGCGGTCAATGAAGCACTAGTTCACGTACAATCCATGATAATGATGCATCTGCTGCTGTGAGAATGCCGTCTGACGATTGCTCGGTCTTCACGTTCTGTCGTTTCTGTAGGCATACCGCTTCCTTCTTGACGCTGTGTGCGGCCATGTTTCATCCATTCCTGCCAACATCGTCTAATAGTGGCATCGCTCCTGCTCAAATGTCGAGCTATTCGCCGATAAGACAAAACGGCTTCTTTGAGTCCAACTACACAAGCTCTCTCAAATTCTGACATCTGCGCATATCGTTCGCCCACCCGTATGCGAGGCATAGTTACTGTCTACCACAGTACATGATTCGTGAATAATCTATGACCTGGAATTGTAATTTCTCCTCTTAAATATCCTGCCAGTTGCACTGTAGCGACTGGCAGCCAAAATGTAAAATTTTACATTTTCCGTCGAAACCTGTAGGCAAATCAATTTGTGTCCAGTTTGCTTTTTTTTTTTTTTTTTTTTTTTTTTGTTTTTTGTTTGTTTAAGAATGTATTAAGTTTCGTATTTTGATATATCTAAATATTTAAAAAAATAAAAATTGTAAATATGCAGAAATGCTTATATAAACCAAGAAATTACTGTTATTTTGTTATCCCCCCTGCAAATTAAAAAATAAAAATATTACAGCCTGGTGAGTCAAAGTAAACAGGACATTGAATCCACAAGACCATCAAAAAGACAGATTCTGGCTTTTCAGTTTTACATTTATTAAAATCATAATGGTAGGTTTGTTTGAATTTTTATTGTTTGTTTATGAATGTGACAGTAATAAATTCTGAAATGTTAAGAAATGATTTATTTTGTATGAATTATGAAAACTGACTAATATAATCAAAACATTTTCTTTGGTATATTTCTCTATCCATTTAAAGGTAAAATTAAAAAAAAAATCTTATGTGGACGCCACATGACTTCCTTCCTTTCATGGTCTATTAAATTATGCACATTTTTTGCTGCATTTCATGTAAACGCATTTCCTCGAATTCCACTAAAGATATACTTCGCATTTAATTAATTCAGTCTCCAATTCACGGCAAAACAAAAATACATAAAAGCTCAAAACATCTTCATTAAAAATTCAAAAATACAGAATATCATAAAAATCCAAATACAGTTAAAACAGTTACAAAACAATTTTTACAATTAAAATTACAGTTTTTACGCAAAAAAGCAGTTTGGTAAGAGGGTGAGAAGACAGATTTTTCTGTGCACCAAGCTGAAAATTTTGGAGAAAACTCTTAAATGTCAAAATAAATGTCTTTTACATATACCTCTTTGAGTAACTGCACAAGCTATTTTTTTTTTGTTTCTCTTTTCATTTAAAAAAATAGCTTTAAAAATTTTAATTATGTACGTAAATCTGAACTTTCACTCTATTTAATTCATAATATTGTACAGAAGTGTTGTAAAAAGTTTCATAAAGTTGCTGAAGTAATATTTTAAGTTATGATGTTTAAGAAAATTTGAAAAAAATCACGTTTTTCAAAATTAGGTTTAAATTTTCAGTTTTAGAAAATATGTTAGAAATTGATATACTACATTGCTAAAACTGTCCTGTTTTAAAGTTGCACTTTTTTAAACTCTATTTAAGAAAATTTTCCTCTTTAATGAAGCTCTTAATTTTTTTTTTTTTTCTTTTCTTTTTGTGACTTTTGCAGAAGGTAAAGATATTCTTTTGAGTCGACAATTCGCTTTTCATAGTTGTAGTTATATTGGTTGACAGTATATTATCGAGGTTTCATATAACGTTCTTGTAATTTTTTAATCCG
This sequence comes from Stegodyphus dumicola, assembly GCF_044657685.1. Lineage (NCBI taxonomy): Eukaryota > Metazoa > Arthropoda > Arachnida > Araneae > Eresidae > Stegodyphus > Stegodyphus dumicola. The sequence continues at coordinate 176,360,946 of NC_140769.1, forward strand.
TTATTAAATTGTATTACTCCTTCTTAGTTTAAGGGTATTTAGAGCAATCTGTGTTTCTAAACATCAACTTCCGGCCTTTTAAACATCAACTTCCGGTTCAAGGCCTAGAACAAGAACACCCATAATTCTGCCTCTAATCATCGGAGAGAGAAAAAAAATTACCTTTAGGAAGATAAAAGTAAAAACTTTAATAAAATATTTTTGAAAAATGTTCTAAAAATTTACGATTAGAACATACTTGGATACCTTCTTCAAGAAACACTATCAAAAATAAATCAAAACCAGGCAAACAAATGATTTTTACAAATTCTAAAAAACATTACATCGTATGAATAGTAAGAAACAAATTCAAAAGTATGTACTCCCAAATTTTTCTGGGTAAAGAGAAAAAGCATTTTGGAAAAAAAGTTAATCTTAAGAAAAAATAATTTCGATGGACGAGTAGATAAAGACAAGTAAAACTTCATTTGCAAGATCAATCCTTCCAAATGATTGAAATTTGCAAAAAACTGTATAAAAATAAATATTTTCATTTTAGAAGGCAGTTTTATTTACAGATGAATGAGAGTTTAATGTGTTTCGTTCGTATGGGCAAATTTATATTTGGAGAATGCCAAGTGAAGACTATAAAGAAAAAAAATAACATTTTCTCTTAAATATGGTGAGGTATCGATAATGGTATGGGGATCAATGTCAGCTGCTGGACCAGGTTGCTTCCATAGCATTGATAGAATAAAGAATCAAAATAAATAGTTAAAATTTCTAAAACAAAGTGTTAGAGAGTGCTAAAAATTAGGCACAAGCGATTGATTTCATTTTTATCAAGATAACGATCCAAAGCGTAAAGCCTTAAATGTTTGATCTTGGTTGCTTTGTAATTGTCGTCATATTATAAATATACCCCCATGAATTTCCAAATTTAAATCCATATGAGCACAATAGGACAAAAGTTAAGAAATCATAACGTATCTAAGTCAAAAGAGTTAGAAAAGGTATTAAAAGAAGAAGAGTTAGAAAAGGTATTAAAAGAAGAAGAGTTAGAAAAGGTATTAAAAGAAGAAGAGTTAGAAAAGGTATTAAAAGAAGAATGATCAAAAAATTATTTTGATTTTTGCAAAACATTAGGCGTCCAAATAAAAATAAATAAATAAATAAATAAAAAGGTTTTGTATTGTGTTTCATACTTACTTCTGGAAGCCCCATGTGATACTATGTGGTATATGAAGAAATTCTTGCGTTTCTTTTAATAAGAAAAATGCCAAAAAGATTACGAGCTGATATAGCAAATAAGGACTTCCCAAACCAAATTTTAACTTTCATTTAAATAATTCAAATAAATTATAAATATATCTGAGTTCTTTTTTCAGTTTATATCTGAGTTTGTTTTCTTTAGATTTTTAAACTTAATGCTAAAAGACTTTGCTTTATGATTTTTTGAATTTGCTTTATGGTACTTCAAAAATGAATAAATAAAAAAATTAAAAATTTAAATCTGAAAGATTTCAGATTTTAAATTACGTCCAGAGGGGAGTTTTTTTAACGTTTTGTGTGTTATCTTTATTTATTAAATATCATGTTCTTCGCACTTAAACCATAAATTTCACTTCAATAACAATGTCGCAAAATAACTTTAAAATGAGCCTATCTTTACAATTTCCGATACACAGTTTCGCGCGCTGCAGATAAAAAGGATTTTTCCTCCCGCAGATTGTTGCGATTACTCGCTTTCAAATCGTTATGTTTGTTACTTAAAAATTTGTTAAATTTTTACAAAATATGAAATCGATAATAAAACAAATTCCAAATTTCAAATTTGGGCTTCCACATGCCCATATTCGCAGTAGGATTACGTCATTCAAAATTCGATGGCTCTATGTACCGTTGTTTTATCACAATTCCAGAAATATATATACATTTATGCAGATTTTTCATTATTTAATTTCTTCAAATAAAATGCAGGACTCTAACATTTGGTGGCAACAGTTTGAAAAGTGAAACGGACATTTGTAGTGATTCAACGCAAAATCGCAAAATGAAAATAAGTCCTTCAGGGACAAAGCCCCTTTGGAATAATAATTCATAATGTTTTTAAAATTATTTATATTACTGTAAGTCATTACATAAAGTGCAAAAAAGTAGGTATTTGAGAGTCATTTTTAGTCGCTGTAAATAAAAGTTGTATTTATATGCAAATAATGTGAGAATAACAAGAGATTCAGCCTTGCAGGTATAAAAATTAAACTATCGTTGGAAATGCAATTTTGAATAAAGAATATTTTTGATATATTATCCAATACGGTAATCTGCATTCATATGATTTCCTCTTTCTTTGCAGCGCTTTGCTGTATTTTTTATTTGATTCATTTTAATAGTTCGTTCATTCTTTCAGTTCCAGTCAAATAGGTGCGACATTTTTGTCCGTTAAAAGTAGATCTCGGCTCGATCTTCGAATACAAGATAAGTCTTCGTCGAATAACGTTAACTCAGACAATTACATTCATTAAAAGTATTTCAAATTATCAGCTTTACAGCACATTATGGACACTTTTAAAAAATCTCTTTTAGCATTTTCAATTAATTTAAACACTGTTGCCAAATTTTTGAAAACAAAAATTTAGTAAAAGTATTATAGATGATAGAAATAAAATAACATTTCCCAAAAGTGTAATTTTTTATTAAAAATATTCCAGAATTCTTGAAAATATTCGGGAACTCACCGTAAGTCCAGCGTTTTGGGAACGTTTTGTTCCAGTGAATTGCGTAATTCTTATTCAAAACGGCTTTGTTAAAAATTATAAATGACAAGCTAATTTTAAAAGCAATATTTTTTTATTTATAAATGAGGAAGGGATTTCAAAAGCAAGAAAATCACATCTATGGTGTCGCTGCGGATTAAATCTCACGCAATGTGGAGTAAATCCCATCAGAACCTTAATCATTTGGACTCAGTCTCAAATTCGAAATGACGGTCCAAGAAAATTAAAATTACCGACTGATGAAGCAGATCTCTGTCCAGAAAGTTTATTCGGTATTTTCTGCATTTTCCCTTAATACTTCCTTTGGATAAAGTTCTGAAAACTCGCAATACATTTATTTCGTATTTATTACGTAGAAAAGTTTGAAAACTGTCAAGGCTATCAATTTAAACATTTCATTCGTTTTTATTTTTACTTTCTTTTCCTGCATTAACAAACAAAACCCGTTGGCTCAGTTTGCGAAATTCAAAGCTTAAGTAATTACACAAAGCAAGCCAACGTGACCACTATTAATTGATGCAATTAAAGTTAACTCTCGTCTCCTTAAGCACAGAGATATTTTGCTTTCTTATTAAGAAAAGCAATTTTATAGCGCAGAGTAATTTAAAGTTACCAAGCGGGAATAATTCTCTCTCAGTTTGTTTAAAATTTTAAATATTTGCAGAAAACTTTTCTAAAAGCCCTTATTAATATATTTTTCTAATAGACAAAAATATAAATTACTACGAAAGATTTTTAAACATTTTATAACAATTTCGATAAAGTATTAAACGAAGGAAATGTTTTGAAATAAAAATTACTGGCAACCGCTTATTATTTGATATGAAAAATACCGTCTGCTACTTTAAAATTGATTCTTCTTTCAAATCATCGCATGTAAACAAGCTGTGGATTGAAGGATATGTTTTTGCACTTTCCGAAAAGATATATTTCTATTCCATTTTTCAAAAACATTGTGCAATGCACGGTATTGAAATTTCTAGTTCAAACTAAGCAACATCACTAATAGGAAGGGGAAAAACCATCAGTCGTTACTTCGACAATCAGACTCCAAACGAATACCCGAAAAGCGTACGTACTGCTTCTGGTGTTTCTAAATCCTTTAGGAACAGCAGAAAATCCACCGATGCAGAAATGAGTCTTTAAATACACCTGTAGAAATAATAAATAAAATAATAAACGAAAACTTACAACTTAAAATTAAAACATATAGCGTCCACCAGCTTTCACCGAGGCATGTTCTTCAACGCAACAGAATTTGTGTATCTCTGCAGAAAAACCACTTAGCGGGAGATAACTGGAAATGTATTGAGACTGTTGATTAAGCATGGGTTTATCTGACTGTAATAAAGAAGCGTCTATTTGTTATTGAAAACGAAGAGAAAAAATATACAAATCTAGTTCCATCAATACAAAGAAAGTTTCAGTAAAGTGTTTATGATTTACACAGAATTCTGTTACAATGGGAAATTAAAAATTAGAAGATTGGGAAAAAAATGTTAAAATATCAATCAATGTAATATCAAGAGAAAGTTTTACGTTCGATATTAGCAGAAGGAATTCCATTTGTTTATCCCAATGACTTTCAAAAATTGGAATTTCTGCAACAAATTATAGGTTGTATTTTACCTGAAATCTGAACTTCAGTACTACAGCCCTACTAGACAAGTAGCGAGTTATCGCTATGTCTGAATTAATACGACAAAGACTTGTGAAAGTGTTGAACAACCATTTTATTGAACTGATCATTTAAATAAACACGCACTTCGCAATTTGTGCTACAGATAAAAGTATCGGCTGTAAGAGAATGCAAAACAGAGATAACTGCATTTAATAGAGATGGCAAAATCTAACAGCGCAGCGCGAGTGCCATAAAACTCTCTCTATGGCTAAGACTCAGAAGCGTCAGCTAAATACACTCAAAGCTAATTTCCATTCTGGTGAGGAATATGAAGCAAAGAATTTAAAGTAAAGATCAAAATCATAAAACTGGCTAGTTTAACATCAGAGCCTCAAGTCTTAATTTAAAAAGCACCGCTGCATTCCTTGAAAAAATGTAAACTGATACAGGTATTGCTTATATAGGTTTTCAATGTATTCCTACGAAGTATTCTGACGTTTCATCTATGGGCTATCATGCTTTTGGTATCTTGAAAAGAGCTCTTTCTAAGTGTAAGTCCACAACAATTGAAGGGCTCTGAAAAGTAGTGGAAGAGAAATGGAAATCGATACCTCTGAAAATTTTACGAAAAGCCCTTCTATTATGGAAATCACAGTGCAGACTTACTACTAAAGTAGACTAGGGGGCGCAACAACCCTAGTGGATCAAAGTCTACAGTACCCCGATATCTGTTTTCTTGACCGTGGAACCCGGGGTGCGTGAGCACATGCCTGAACAAGTGGTCAACTTGTTGCAGGACTCCCGGTGTTTAGTCCCCAAGAGAACTTGGTACTCATTTTATCGACCCACTCAAGAGATGAAAGGCTGAGTCAACCTTGCCCAGCCCGGGAATCGAACTCCGGACCTGTGGTGCTGCTGCGCTAGCCACTGCGCCACCGGGCTCAGCTCAGGCTTTTTTTAAGTGTTTCAAGGATTTATTTCCATGGCCCAGTTCAGCACTGTCCTAGACAAGACAACATTTTCACAGATTAAATAACAATGGAATTCAATAAAATTTATGCAGCTACGTTTATGACATTATTTGTAAAGTGGAACAAAGTATTATTACTAATTCAATATTCTTAACAAAAAAAATTACTGACGGGACAGTCGTTTGGTTTTGATAGTAATTTCTTTGTTTTCTCCTACTAAACTACAGTTGTTAATTAGTGGAAATCTTTATGTTCTAAGGCACTAGGATGGCTCAAAGATACTTAATCAACATTGTGATAATGCATACTACCACCACCAGTGATTCTGTTATTTTAACGAATAATAATGTCAGGCTACCTTCAACAGCTGTAGTCAACCGCTATGTTCAAAATCACAGAATGCAGTCAGTATCCTGGCCAATTAGATCACTAGATTTCATTCTGATTTGTCATATATAGGACTATCTAACGAGACAAATATATTTCCTATCTCTTTTCATACTCACCGAGTTAACTACAAATAGAAATTAAACCATTCGCGAGTTTTTGCTTCAGGGAGATGATAACTTGATTAAATAACACTAAGAGAAGATATCAAGCCTGGATATACGTCTGAGGTAGATATCCGCAATAATATTTAATTTTTTAAACATTTGCACAAAAGGCTATTAACATTTTTTAATCACTCACGTGACTTAAACTTACGTAAAATAATGCGTTATTTTGTAATTTTTTTTCATAAGAGAAACTTGCTCATCCGCTTTTAAAATACAATAATTTACTGCATTATCAGCACTTATGTTAAATGTTATGTTCATAATCAGCTAAAAATGCCGCATGGAAACCGGTAAAATTTTCTACTGGTATCCATAGGATTCTACTGGAATTCTACTTTTACTTATTTCCATTGTTCACTCTTAGATATTCTTACTAGTATCAAAATTCTTAAAAATTAGTAAAACTTTCTAGTGGTACCCATAAAAATGGCTTCCCAGGGATTTTTGAAATCCGGAATAATATACATTGCCTTCCAAAAATTAAGGAACATCATGTTTTTGTGTCTAATTTGAGAATGAATCAACATAGAATGTTTCTAAAGTTCAACACAAACATGAATTAAAACAAAAAATTTCATTCTTGGCAGAGAAATCTAGTCTCGGTGAATAACATTTAGCACAAGTATATCACAGTTTTTTTCAGTAAACATGGGGCGGTAACATTGCAAAAATGGGTTCTACTAAAGAATGCGTCCATTTTTAGCTGCAGTACATTGGTGGCAGCGACGTTCCATGCTGTCAATTAAGTTGTCGGTTAATGAAATAGGAAGCAACGACCAAACACAGAGGAATCCTTGTTCAAGCTCATCTAACCACCTTGGAAGAGGACTTAAAGCAGCAACCTGTCTCCTAAGAAACTCTCAAAGATGCTCTATCGGATTCAGGTCTGGAGATTGAGCTGGCCATTCCATCCACTCCCTATCGTGACCCTCAAGATATTCTTCAGCAGCCCGAGCTAGGTGCGCTCGCGCATTGTCGTCTATCAGAAGAAATCCAGGACCAACAGCAGCGGCATATGGGCGGACATTTTGATCAAGGATATCGTCTTGATATCTCACACCAGTCAAAGTTTCCCCATGTAACACATGTAGGTCAGTTTGACCACCGAGAGAGATCCCAGCCCAAACCATTATTCCACCACTTCTGTAACTGTATCTTTCCAAAATGTAGAATTGGTTGTATCTGGTGCGTTTTTTCTTCCAGATCAGCTGACGACCTAAATCACTCTCTAGTGTAAACCTGGATTCGTCTGTGAAGAGACGCCCATTGTTGACTGGTCTAGGAGGCGTGTTCTCTTGTCCAACATAAACGGTCACCTCTGTGTCCTCGGATCAAGGGGTCACAAACAAATGGTTGTCTTGCATACAGACCTGTACTGCGCATTGTAGTAGCTGAAATTCTTGTTCCTGTTGCCCCTAAATGATCGGCCATGAGCCATGAGTTGAAGCACAGTATGTTACCCCTTCTTAGGGCCGAAAAAGCTAAATAACGGTCTCTCGTAGGTATTGTAACTCTACGTCTGCCTGTCTTCTAGACACAGAATCCTCGGATTCAAATATATTACATAGTCAGTGGACCACACTATGAGAGACATTGAGACGTCTAGCAGCATCAGGTTGTGACATCCCCATTTTCATTCATCCGATCGCCCCCCCACCTCAACGAATCTGGCAAACGACTTCCGGACATTGATAGACTCTCCTGGATATTGTCCACGAAACTGTAATAACAACTGAATATCAACACTTGTGTACAAAAATTACAATTTTTGCGCTTTTCTTCACCTTCTATACAAGTATTCATTTCTATAAAATAAAAGCAGTAGCTATTGTTTTTGCATATATTTTCTTAAACTTCCTTACCGTCATTCATGCATATGAACCGTGAATTGAAACGTTACTGGCATTTTTGTAATGGTGAGCTTTGAAAAGCATGCTGTTCCTTAACTTTTGGAGGGCAATGTATTTAATGTTAGGCAGAACTATTTTTATTTAATATTTTGTAAAATTTACAAATTTTTTATTAACAGACTCTACGATTTGAAAGCATGTAGTAGCAACACTATTCAAAATACGCATTTTTATCTCCAACCCGCGACATTGATGTCACTCGGAAAAGTGAGTGCGAAAATTAGTGTTTTCAGAATTTTTAATTAATATCTCGGTCGATTAAGCTCGTACGAAGATGAAAATAGTCGAAATGGCTTCCCGCGAATTTTTGAAATTCAGAGTAATATAATAAATGTTTGGCGATGCTATTTTTATTTGATATTTTGTAAAACTTACAAATTTTTTATTAACAAACTCTACGATTTGAAAGCGAGAAGCTATTGGTTTTTACGTAAATTTGGCCTACGGATGTCCGCACAGGTATATACTTATATTTCATGTTCCTTTAGGACAAATCCTCGCAATATGCTTTTATTTATCTGTACGAGAAATTTTTAGCAGCATACCTTGTTTGTCATAAAAGTTACAGCTTATTTGTTCCACAAATTTTAGAAAAAAGTGATTTGCCATGCATATAATATTTCCGGACTTCATTTTTATAAAAAACGTATTGAAGAATTTTTTCTTTTCTTCTTATTCATTCATGAAATTTCTCAATTTTTATATAAACGTATTTTATCTAAGAATAATATTATACAGAAACGTACAGCTGCAATATGTATATATATATATATATATATATAAGTAAGGAGGCTACTAACCTTCAAGTAGAATAACTCAATTTCGCACTAAGTGAATTAAAGATCATACAACACACACACACACACATATATATATTAATTATATAAATACAATACTGCAGCATATATATTTCCATATAAGAATATATTATTAAACAATTTTGCAGTAGAAATAAATATTTCCTTTTCTAAATGGGTAAAATGTTACACTTTTCTGCGCCAAAATAAAATAAAATAAATTATACTTATGAATTCCATTTACACAGTCTTCAACAATATTAACAAACTAAATATTTTGAAAATAATCTGTTAGAAAAAGTAGTAGACTTCGATTATAGGCTGTTTAAAGCGGCAACTTTTTATACTGTTTCCATTTGGAAGACATCATAAAATAAAAGATTTCTCGTTAGGATTAAATCCGCTTTCACTATTCAAAAAATAAAACAAAAAAGGACCCAAAAATGCTCAGGAATTTCCGGATTAAATTTTTCTGGTGCTTTTTAATATACGTGAAAGGGAAAGAGAGACTTGTTCTGATAAATAGAGCACGTTTTCAAAAATGAAAAATACCCATTTCTAGAATTTTCAACCAGCATGTTTTATTAAAGAAAAACGAGCAGCTGAAAGCGTTGGATTTCTATCAGCAGAGCACGTTGAATTTAATGTAGTTCCAAAACTGACTTCCCTGTCAAATTTAACACATTAAATGTAAATTAGTGATCTTATTATCGCTTAATGAGTAAAATGCTATATTGAGGGTAAGATTTTAACATAAATTGAAGAACTTATCATTTTTCAAATATTTTTAATTATCCATCTGTACTGTAAATAATCCCGTAAAACTGATAACTTTTGTATTTGTTGGCAAAATGCTTTAAATCATATTAAATGCAATCATAACAGATACACTAACATCATACATATATGGGCAATGTCGCCTAAATTTAATTTTAACGTTGTTGGGAAATTTACATTCCTCCCTGAAAAAACAAAAAAAACAAAAAAAAAAGGAGGTATATAATCCCGCAGATAAACTTCAAGACTCTGTATTCTGCGGGTGGTTGTGAAGACTGGTTGTCCTTCCGATGGTAATGAAGACTAAGTATTCCCTCAATAGGGGAAGACTGTGTATCCTTCTAATGTGCCTTATCGACGTGGCCAACAGCCGTGAATCATTCCAGCGTGGTATGGCGATTTCAATCCATGGAAACTGCAGTAGCATATGCCTATGGAAAATAAATTGTAACAGGAATCTAGCACAGTATCCCGTCTAATTTACTTCACCGCCAAGTGCTTACCTAACTAAATGAACTGTTAAGTAGACTCATGTTGTACCAGTCAAGTACATCTATCTGTTATTCATCGTATGGTTTTACTAACCTGCCATAGGCTGACATGATATATTCTTAGGGAAAGCATTCATTAAATCTTATGTTTTCAACTTATAGCAAGTGTACTTATGTGGTTCCCTACCAAATGTGGTTCCCTACCAAATGCTATAAGTACTTCAACTTATAGCATTTGGTAGGGAACCACATTTTAAACTACTGTGTATAACTTTCAAGAACCTTCAAAAATTTAAAACAACATACGTCTTGAGCAGAAAATCACTCTGTCACCTTTGAATATAATATTAGCACTTGCCGCTATACCTTACATGTAACATACTCGTATTGCAAAAATTTAGATCAAAATATGTGTAGCAGGGTAAGCTTTTAATCATACAAGGAACACACGTTACATATAACGATAAACATAGTGCAGTGCAGAGTACTTACGAGTGCGTAGTAAAAACCAAATGCACAGAAAATAGATACTTATACTGTATGACTTTACAGACATATAAATTTATTTAAATGAACGTTCGACGCATATGGCGCCTTAGAAAGGAGAAAGCATAGCGCTCTGGATGGCTTAGAAAGCACAGAGCTCTGAATGGCTGCCTTATAATCCGCACCATTTACAGCTCTGTATACTGTAGAGTAGTCGAGAAAGATGTATACAGAATTTTTCTCCTAAATATTAATCCCAGACCATAAACGTCCAAACCAAACATTTCTCACAGCAATGTAAGGCAATTTATTAAGATAGTGAAGCTCTGAGAATAGGAAAATACTGTAATGTATAATCTCTTAATTTAAACATTCCAGTTAATAAAATGTTTTTATGCTATAATAAGTTAAATACAAAAATGCTCCATACGCATACAGAGAATTAAATATTTTAATAAATGACCCACCAAAAATATGGAGACAAATTTGCATTACAGGGTTCGTAGCTGCAAAGAACAATGTCATCCAAAAGCTGCAACTGTTAGAAGAAGACTATTAAATTGGCACTAACAAGTAGATGAAATCTTCCGATAACAGATGAGCAAGTTAAAACAGTTCTCAAACCAGCCACAAAGACAACGTACAACCCGTTACACATCACATGAGTAAAATTTCAACACGAAGCCACTTGCCGTTTGCGTTACCTCTAGATCTGAAATGAAATCAGCAACACCTCCTGTCGAGCTCAGACAACTGGGCAAACATTCCCTTCACGGATAAATCACATTAGAATTTACATTATGATTTCTGATTTATATTTAATTATATATATATGTGTGTGTGTGTGTGTGTGCGTATGAAAACATTGAAATTGAGATAGCCGATGAAATATTGAAAGAAATGGATGTGATATTCATGGAGGTGGTTTTCTGTTTACAGAAGCATCATTTATAAACGGTCTCACTAATCTGTATACCTTTCTGAGAGGAACAATTGACATATCAGTAGGTACAGGCATGAGGTACAGTATTGCACTGTTAGGTTTCTCTAGAGTGCTGTCAACCACGGATATCATTCCATCTTGTTTTAGTTTACAACTATCTGGAAATGTGAAGATATCGTGAAGCTTGGATAACACTCTCACTTGCTTTGAATATTACTGAACATATCTGGAACACCTTAAATTGGGAAACACTAGCTATCACCAAGGAACCTATATGTGCTCACATCGGTCTTTTTCAAGATGTGGTAGTTGTGTTAAAAACACAAGAATTCATAGATGATCTACAAATAATAAATAACCTATATAAACTATTGTTACAAATGTTGGAAATATACACAAAATGAAGCAAATTTTACCTTATGGTGTAGAAGCATGTTGGCAATCAAAACTACTTGAAGTCACCTTGAACTAACGATGACCAAGCACTCTAGCTTTGATAAATGAGGGCATTATCTTGAAATATGCAGTTATTCATAAGAAACAAAATCTGCGCCATTTAAAATGGATATGGTTGCTTAAAATATTTACATATTCACAACTATTTGTTTTTCCTTGTAGGATCAACAGAACAATTTCGGGGCGGTTTAATATGCAAAGAATATTTTTTTAAATTATTTTTTTAATCGTTCGGTTTAATAGCTTTTTATTTTTCTGGATTCTAATTCTACATCGTTATTTCCATAAAAGAAAATATTTTCGTCAAATTTACAGGGGTGTCGTTTTCTATTCCTTTTCCACTACTTTCCAGAGTCCATCATTCGTGCTAATTTTGCGCTTAGAAAGAGCTCATTTCAAAACACAAAGGCACAATAATCCATAACTGAAACGTCAGAGGACTGGAAGAATACATTGAAAAGTTGTTACGCAGTACCCGTACCAGACTTCATTTTTCAAGGACAGCACTGATGCTTTTCAAAATATGACTTGTTACTTTGTCTTGACGAATTTTCACTCTATGAAAGTCATTCTATCTCGAGTCATCTTTAGGCGAAGTTACAGTGTAATAAATTAGACATGAGCTCTTGTATAACAGCAGCACCTCCAGCTAGCAATTAGGAAGACACGGATTCCATGCCGCCGACAGAACAATTTGATTTTCAAGATTTCTTGCTTAAAAAAGAAATAAATTAATTACTACTCAATCACCGAAAAAAAATGCAGTGCACTTGTCTAACAAGTGAGTAATAATGTCTTTGTTAAAGCTCCTGTGACAGCCTGGCCTCTGCGACGGCTAGTAAAACTAGTTGCCATATTGTTCGGCCCAGATATCATTGAATCTTGAAGAAGGCATGAATGTTTAGAAACGTATAGTATCTTTGCAGCAAAAAGCATTTAATATTTGTTGAAACGAAAGTTCATTCGACAAGCCGATGCTTGATACAGAGGGGGTACGAAACCCTTGGATTACGCCATCCGATGCATTTCCAATCAAAACTAGGATGAATATTCTGTCACAATTAGATTATAACAGATGTTCTCTCCCCCTATCCATACTACCTTTGTGAAGTTGTTCATAGCCTTTGTGAAGTTGTTCATAGCCTTTGTGAATTTCTTTCGTAAAACAGCTACAGGAAATGCAGCAACTGACCTCCTATCAATGTTCACTGCATTTTTATTCCTATGTTTTGAGTAATGTTGATTTCTAGAGATTACCGTTGATTGCTGAGTGTACGCCATTGTAAGAGCGGAAACATGTGTCTAACAAACCAGAAATTCATGCAGAGTAAAGTTAAAAATTAAAGATTTGGGGTTTCATTCTGTATTTAACTAATATGCAAAATTTATGCTGTTCTGTCTGTTCCGTTCTTATTGTTCGAGTCACAGCATTGACGCCAGAAGTATTGAAATTAAATTCACATAAAAGAATTAGTTAAAACTGAATAACATCTAAAATTGCCGCAATTGTTTCCTAAGCGAAGAATGAGATGAATCAAAAGCTTTAAAATTTATGTCTACGAAGAAATATCCCCAATGAAAGGATTGAGTAAACCTTTGAAATAGTTATATGATCCCTTGTTATAAAAGAATGAAATTCTTAGTTCATTTTGAAATATATTTATCTATTTTTATTTACAAATTAAAAATTGCGAAAATGGAAATACTGTCCTTATCTCTCTCATATATTGTATGAGCCTATCTTTCTCTGAATGGCTCTGATTTACGTCTTGGATAGGAGTTCCACAAAGGATTATAATTCATATTTCGCTGGTATGACTATTGCTTCATCTGTGAATTTACAATATCATGAATGTATTTACAGTGATTCAGATGTAACAGACGTTTAAATTTAAAATTTTATTAGTTTATTATTAATAATGTTCAGCCAATATTAAGAAGTGAAAATAAATAATGCGAACACAATATTTTAATAATCCCTTTTCTATTTATTAGTTAATACATAACATTGAAAAATACAAATCACATAATACTATCACAGCCAATATGACTTGACTAGACAGGCTTATAGCAGGGGTGTCAAACTGGCGGCAAAGATTTCAAGATTTTAGTTATTTGAGTTAATATTATTTTTCATTTCCGTTTAGTTATTCTATTTGGTCATTCGAGTTTATATTATTTTCATTTCCATCAAAAATGAACGTATAGGAAATATATAAATGTAGTTAATTGATTTACAATATGATATAAATCTTATTCACAGATTTCAAGATACAAATTTCATTAAATTTTATTCATAGTTATCAAAAAGTAAGTTAGGAACATTTGCACTAAGAATGTACATTTTGTTTGGGAATACTCACAGTTGAAAATTGGTAAGAACTCAATTAAAGGCTGAGCAAATACTACAATCCGTAATGAAGATAACTTACAGTAATTTTTCTCCAAAACTACAGACTTTATCAAAATCTAGTACCATCAAGCATCAAGCATGCATCAAGCTGTAGTAAGAAAAAAAGAGTTTATAATAAACTTGTATACAAATATAAGTATTTTCTTTTTATCCGCCGAAAGAATAATACATAAGAGAAAGAAATTAGGTTGTAGAGACATTAGGTTAGTTTTGAGAAGCAGGAAAGATGAAAAATTAGCAAACGCCTTCGCCGGGACTCGAACCACGGACCTCTGGATACCGGTCCAGCGTGCAGAACCACTACACCACGAAGACACGCTAGGAAAGAGGGAGAAATACCTTATAAGGTTATCATTATTAATTCTCAGGTTTGGTATCACATGGAAATGCTTCTCTGAAAACTTCAAAAGTGGCTTACTTTTAGTTTAAATTTAAGTAAATTATTTTATGATTAATTAAACATGTTATATAGAATTATTTGACGGGAATATCAGTTTAGGAATTTAATATTTAGCTGTCATTTTGCAAGTACCAAAAATTTAAATTTCAGATAGAAAATTAACAGAAATTAGAGTTGTTTTCCTTTATGATATTATTGTTGTTTATGTCACGTTTTGATAAATACTTAGTATGCGAAACTTAAAATTTATTAAAAATATTTTTCATTTTGTTAATATAATTTTTTAATTTTGAAATAAAGAAATCTGGCCTATCTTAATTGTTTCAAGAACATGCATGTGGCGAGTTTGACACCACTGTATTAAAGGCACGATATACTGTAAATACGCAATGAACATAGCCATGCATTTGTAGAAATACATATTATTAGCAAATACAAATTTCTTTCCATAAGCTAAGAACTATAATAACTTTTAACATGGTACAAGCATTTCTGCAGCTAATGTTTTGTAGAGTGACTTGTACAGTATATTGCATACATACTATGCTGTGTCTGAAGCAAAACAAATTAAGAAATAAAAATATCAAAAATGTACCTTACTGTTGCAATGCATTTCAGGATTTCGCTTCGTTTTTTAATATTTTCCTCTTTGGAGAAGTTTACAAATTAGAAGAAAATAGTTTATTATTTTGTTAATTAATATTAATTATTTTACTACATTGTTTAATCATAATAATTTTTAGACAGTCTCATAACTGAATGAATATAACAACTGTGTAAGAACAGCAAAAATGCACGAACAGTAATACATTTAAATTAAATACATCATTATTATTATTTAAATAAAATAAATAATTATATTTTTAATTTAATAAGCAAGCAATATCTTAAAATTTTTATCTATATAAAGAATTTAAAAACAATCATAAACGGAATATAATTTTTTTAATTTTCTAAAGAAAATTGAATGCTTTTAAACATTTCGTGTTCGAACTTACTTATTTGATTAAATTAGATAAATTCTTAATTTTATCAATAATATTCAAAAAGAATATATACTTCAGTGAAACGGAAAAAAAATTTAAACAATTCTAAATAGCTAAAATAATGTTTTAGCTGGTACTAATTTTTATTTTATGATTTTACGATTACAATCAATACAAAAGAGCACAAGAGGCAGCAGCTACGTCAAAATATTATTAATACAGATGTAGTTTTCATTTTCATTTATTTCCAAGCCGGCATAAATTTTTTCTATTTCTTCTTTATAATACCAATTTTTCCTTACTCAGTAATAATTTAAAGGATTAATAATTATATACTAATTTGATTTTTAAATTAGAAAATTCCACACCTCTTGTTTTAGCTAACTAATTAAAACCAATACTGTGTTTTAAAATTTAATCATTTTTACCTTGTTTCCTGTTCAGTTCTATTCTTCTAAATTATTTACTTCTTATTTGATTACTTCATTAACATAAAAATTAAATATGCTTTAGAAAATCATTCTGCTTTAGCTTGCAGATTCCTTGAATATCGTTATAATCAGTGTCATCTAGGACTTCCACATTTTCGTATAACAGTATTTGGAGAACATACGACTTACTTTATTAAACACCTACGATTCTAGGCTTTTTAAACAAACAACGTAAAAGAGTATAGTGCATATCGTGTACATGGCATTTTTAATGACATATTAAATTCTACAAGCGTAAAAATTAGCTAAAGTTTGCAAAAGCTAAATTTTTCTCCTATAAAAGGCAACTGAATTGATAAAATAAGGTGATTCGCTTAGCAAAAAGTTTAAGCCCAGCTCATAATGTTCTACGAATATAAAATTATAAGATCATATAAGATTTATTTAGTTTTTCAAACTACTTTTAGTTCTTCTAGTTTAAAACTACTTCTTAAGTTCACATTTTCAATCCCTTCTCTCAACTCATGCAATAAGTATTTCGTACAGTAATATGCTAATAAATAAATAAATCAGAAAATATAAATGGCTTTACAAGAAAAAAGCAGTTAGGTTCGCATTTGAATATGTAATGATTATCTGGGTGATCTCTACTCTTCTGGTTTCTAGGAAAAAATAATATGCAGTTGTAAAGGAAGGATTAGCTGTTCGGAATTAAGGTGATTCTTTCCAGTAAACTTTGCTTAATACCAAGAATTAGCTGTCAGGAATTAATAAGATTCTTTCTAGTAAGCTTTGATTAATGCCAAGGATTAGCTGTCAGGACTTAATGTGATCCTTTCCAGTAAACTTAGATTAATACCAAGAATTGGTTCTCAGGAATTAAGGTGATTCTCTCCAGTAAGCTTTGATTAATGTCAAGGATTAGCCGTCAGGAATTAATTTGATTCTTTCGAGTAAGCTTAGATTAATACCAAAAATTGGCTGTCAGGAATTAAAGTGATTCTTTTCAGTAAGCTTTCTAATGCCAAGAATTGGCTCTCAGGAATTAAAGTGATTCCTTTCAGTAAACTTTGATTAATGTCAAAAACTGGAGCTCAGGAATTAAGGTGATTTTTTCTAGTAAACTTTAATTAATGCCCTGTCTGAAATTAAGGTGATTCTTACCAGTAAGTTGCCACTAATTAAAGCTAATTTACTATGAGCTGTGTTCATCTGGGCTTCAGATTTTCTGCTTCTGAATATCTATTTTTGCTTATATTTAATCTTAAGAAAGCAATTCTGTTTTTACCAGTCTTTTAAATAAAGCGATTATGTTCTTATGATTTTTGTGAGAGTTCTGTTTTATGGAACTTCTATTTGAACTGATTCTCTTTTTATCAACACTTTATGCAAAGTGATTCTGAATTTATTGATCTTTCATCTGAAACATAAGAAAATAGTTGAGGCAGGGATTTCAAAGTAGAAGCAAAGGATGGCTAGCTCACTTTACGACAGTAAATCATCTTATAATGGTAACAAAAGCAA
Organism: Stegodyphus dumicola; assembly: GCF_044657685.1. Taxonomy (NCBI): domain Eukaryota; kingdom Metazoa; phylum Arthropoda; class Arachnida; order Araneae; family Eresidae; genus Stegodyphus; species Stegodyphus dumicola. Next base: position 176,378,465 of record NC_140769.1, read on the forward strand.
TAGTAAGAGAATAAAATATAAATTTCAAATATTCAAGAGGTTTTAGAATAGATCGCCCTTTTATGATCAGACAAACAGAAGTATATTATATCTATAAACATACAGTTTTAAAACAGCTGCAGCTGTTGACAATTTTGGAAAATCCTAGGGTAATTGATTACGTTATGTTTTGCATATACCCATATAAGGAGAAGAAAGATGACTTTTGTTCGCGAAAATGGGTGTGTACCAATAATACTTAATCGGTCTCGTATACAGTTAATTTATAAAATGTTACCTTTCATGAATACAGATCATCTACAAAATTAAAAGAACAGTGTTTATTCCAATTTAAAATTCAAAACTTTTCAACGCAATCTCTACATAATGTTTCATTCAGCTCGTCAAATCCTCTCGACTCAGTAATAAACTGGAAGATCGTTGATGACGCAGATGTTGAAGAACAGAAATATTTGGAGTCATGTAGACTTAATAAGAAGTAGTCGTGTCAGAATATTGCTTTTTATTTCTCGTTGACATGCATTTGTAAGCCAACAAAATAACTTTAAGAACTGAATCGGGATTGCTTCATTTTAAAATACTATAATTTTGAAGAGAGTGTAAACTCTCTTCATTTGCAAAAAGCTAGGAAGAGGAGTAGAAGAGAAAAGTGACGTAATCCAAGATTATGCTTGTCTGAGGAGGAAAAACATTTTTGACTCTCCGTTCTGAATTAATTGCATCATCCAGTGTTAATCCATGGACAGGGAAAATATCCAAATTAAGTTAAAGGATTATTGCAAATTTAAATTAGAGTTTTGATTTACAATTTTTTTTATCTTAGCTATTCGAATTTTCATTTAGTTATAAAAGTTTTAAATTATCATTATAGTTGATATTTTGTGCAGAGTTCTATTTTAGGTAAACTTATGACTAACTAAACAGGGGGGAAAGGCTGGTTAAAGAAACGGCTTTTAACAAAATGCTATAATGCGTGCTTTGCCGCATTAAAATACTCACCTTTGTACTATTATGAGCAAAGCTATAAACGTTAAAATTGAAATTTAAGATATTTCGAGTTACGTCTGAATATATCTTTAAAAATGGTATTGTTCTTTTATAACTTTTTCTTCTAAAATACTTATACTTGGAACTATTTCAGATTTCCTTTAAATTTACGTCATGAAAATTATTGACGATTTCTAGTTGCTATCGTTTATAATCACTCTTTGTTTTCAAATATGTTAGACCTCCTAATTTTTTTGATGGCTAAAACTTATAATTGTTTCATTTGAAACATCTTTACTATGATAAAGTTTGGTTATAACTGAATATTTACTAAATAAATCGGAACTGAAAAACTAAATTTGAAATTTTCCGGAGGGAAGTAGTGATGTGGCAGTCCTCAACAACATTTGATCTACCTGTATATCCCCTATGATTTCTATAATTCAGTATTATACAGTTATACATTAGTATTAGATATCTTTTAATCTCATTTCATTACTTACATGAGAGGGGATTCATTATTTCCATGAGATCAATTGATTTTAATACGCATTTTGTTTGATATCTTTTAGCCCCGTTATTAAGTGAAACTTCGTTTCATCTGACTAGTAGTGTGACTCAATTATTTAGTATAATTACCTCTATATATAATGCAATTTTTAATGCACTTGATATCAAAAACGATTGTTATTTGACTAGATAACCTGCACATGTGGCTTGAATATATTTTTATAGACAATAAGCTAATTTTTAAACATCACGATAAATATTTGGCTCATTTTTACTTATTTCGGGAGGTAATTGGACGGAATAGCTGAAAATTTATCCAAGTTTTATTTAAGATACATACCTGAGATATATTTCTTTATACATAAAACAAGCCGTTTCAAGTAAGGGCATTATCTGAGTGTAGCGCTTATTCATAATGTTACTGTCATATTTATTGGCATGTAAATAAACGAATTTTACTCCATTCTAAACAGAACAACTCTTTTGTTATACCTTACAGGTTTCTTTTAAACATCAGGCAAATAAACTTACGTCTGAATCAAACCTTACTTTTACTAAAACACATCATTAACTGTGCAATGATGTCAATGTAGTCAGCTTTAATTTCATCTAAATTTTAAGCAGCGCCTTTGAATGTTTTTCTACAATGTGGCTTAATTCAATTCTCTTTTATTCCAGATGTATGATTTCTTAAATTTCGTTACAGTCTCTCACACATAAAAAAGCATAACTACGTCCCATATTTCTCAAAAGTAATAATTACTGAAATTAAAGAACAAAATTAATATTGCTATATTGGATTAGTACAGAGGTGAAGAACTTTTTTTTTTTAATTAAATGCAACATGCATAAGGGAGAAAAGAAATTGTGTGATCTCTGTAATGATGATGATTATGCTCTGTTAACGATTTTACTCCTCCAGTGTAATTCTGGGAAGTAGATGTAGTGCAGAAGCAAAGTCAAACATCGCTGTGACCTCCACACACCCATTTCACATGAGAAGCTTTTTTCAACTCAGTTAATACATTAACTGACATGGCATGGCACTGGCATCCATAAGCGCACCATCCTAGAAAATATAATTATGATATTAAAAAAAAGAATCAGGTTTTACACACAGTATTCGCAAAAAACAGGTAGCTACAGACTTTATTTTCGTAAATATTAGATTTGCATTTTCAATTATTAAGATTTAAAAATTACGTTTCAGTGTCTATTGATCAAAATTCGATATTATTAGATAGAATGCAGAGACCAAACTGTTCGTTTTTGGCGATTAACGGCTTCGTATTGTGGTAAAAATACACTCATTATTAATTTAGAGCTATGAAACAATTAATTACTAATATCTCCAGAAAAGATACAGAATTAATGCAGTTAACTTACTACTAAGGTTGTTCGCACACATTTTTAGACGATTTTCTTTGTATTTACAGAAATATTTTAGCTAAAATTTTGTGTTTAAAATGTTTCATTTGATAATCCTTATTCTTAACTATCTTTCTACACCTTAATTTCTAAGATAATAAAGCTCTTTTTAGTAGCGGAAGAGGTATTTCATCCTATTTCTATTAAAGCTTTCTTCTCTTGAAGAGTCCAAAGAGGACTGTAGGTCGACGACTGGGCAATCCGCTATTTTAAAGTCCAAAAATCCGTGGATGATACATCAAGAGATTTAGTAAGGATACGAGTGAAGGGTATGGCCTTAATACACGTTTTTTGTTTCATTTTTTTTCAGAAAATAAACAGTGGATTTTGACATACCGCTGCTTGCTTTGTCTTGATGCGTTCTACTGGTTGATGGCACTGTGGATACAGAGAAGGCCCTTCCTATTTAAAAACTGGGTATAACTTATGTTCCTGATAATATGTGAAGTTGACAGTTTTCTGCATTCTCTTTACTTTTTATTTGCCGTTATATCAAAAATCATAAATTCCCTAAATAAACTTTGTTTAGGTTCTTTGAATGATATTCTAAGATATTTTTCTTCTCCTTTATGATAATAAATTAAACTTTTTTATTGCGGTCATTTAAATATATCCAAGATTCATCAACTGTGACAACATTTTTCCATTTTTGCCCAAATAATCGTTTCTCACAGAGAATTTCGCAACGCGTTTTGCTTTCGGCGATATACCGTGGAGAAAAAGGCTATGCACATTACATTTTTTCGCCTTTTTAAGATTCAAATCAGCATTAATTACTTTGTTTACAATTGACACTGAGAATTTTAATGATTATGCAAATCTCCTTCGATTTCGAAGGTTTTCTTTTAACATTAAAGTTCATACCTTCGCAACATTCGAAACATTCCATTTTTTTCCTTGGATATGTATTTTAAAAAATTTTCTCCTTAAAGCCAGATGACGTTTCCCCCCTTTTTTATAGACAATATTATCTATCATTGGTTTATATAACGAAAAATCATGACTTTCACAGCATTTTTTAATAACTAAATACAAACAACTTTCTTCGGAAAGAGTGAAAATCCGTGGAAGCAAGCCTTCCGTTCATTGCTTCTTTAAAAGCGCCGTTTTGCACGAAAACAAAATTATCAAATAGAAGGCGATTATTTACACTATCAAAAATAAAGTTGCATTTAAAATTTTTCCAAGCAGGCGATTTTTTTATAGCAAAGCAAAGTCGTCTAAAAATGTGTGAAAGCTTCTGTATTACATAATAATACTAACTGGACACCTTTCACTGCGGAGACTATATAAAAAATTGTCTCTTGTATTTATAGGACTTTCCTATGGAGAAGTAAGCACTATTTATAGTGCTGAAACTAAAAGAGAAAATCCATAAAAGTCTTTTTATCCTCTTTTGAGAATACTTATTATGTTACATGGAAATGCAATCAAAAATTCACTATTCGACACTTTTCTCAACATGACATGTAACAAAAGTTAAATTCTCTTCACTGAAAAAAGAACTAAAATGGTGGGATTCATATTTATATGGTATTGAATGCTATATCATATGCAATTAAATATTTAATATTTAGCTAACAGATTTTTAAAAAGCATTTGTTGTGAACTGACCAAAGAAAGCGCTGTTCCCAATTATTCGGTGATTTGACCCGACTGTATGGCAACCATGAACTAAGTATACAAGGGGCAATGCTATTGTGAACCTAGTGTTGAAATGCAATTAGGTAGAATGGGAAAATCCGACATGTTATACGTTAAGCATTTTAATGACTGTGTTTGTTCTACACAAATAAATAATATGAGAATTCTTCATGAATGTACGATTTTGACTTACGAACCAGATTATGTCCTACACAGCATTGACTGCTAGGAAAGTCCAGATAGCATAACAATATTTCTTTGCATATGCCACATCGAATCTAACGTACATAGTAAAGGTTAACCTTTCCATGTTCACTTTGTTCATTCCAGAGATAATTTTTTTCAGCTGCTAGTACATAAGCATATTTTTTTCCCAGATGCACAACTGTCTGAATTCACTGTGAAAACGTTTTTCTGAAATCAGAAATAATGAATCATTTGAGATACAATCCAGATTTCGCGAAGATCATGGAAAGGGTCCTAAATGGCATGTCCTGGAAAATGAACATGAATGCCTAAATGATGAAAGGTTCGATGGTACACAACTTTAGTAAAAGGTGACGCGATCAGGTTCTTTCACATCTTGGATTTCGGGAAATTAAATTTCATTCAAGATCATTTACAATTTTCCTTTTCTAGAAATTAAGAGCATTATAACAGTAGTTAGGATTGCTTACAACGTGAAATGTAAGCGATAATTACTGAAATCTTTACCTTGCAATTTGTTTTTGATTTATACTTTGTAAGGATTATGTTAATTTATCTAACAGTTAATTTGAGTTAAAGTTACTTTCCTATCCTTTCTTAATTTCAAGCTTACAACTTCCAACCAGAACGTACTTTTAGAATCGCGTTTGAATGCAAATGAGGAGAAGTATTTAACTGTGAAGTTCTACTGACTTCGTTAGAGAGAGAACCAGTGATTCTGACTAGCGCGCGGCCGCCTTTTTAGGCTACTCTCTCTTAAGCTATTATTACGTACAGCCGTACTTTAGGCCTTTGATAGCTTCGCTGTTATTTAGAGTTAAGGGGCCAAATCTGTTAGAATCTTGATAGACTCGGCTATTTCTTTTAGTTAAGTTAATTTCCTAGTTTTTGAGTTCAAGCCCGAGAGGAGGCTTTGTTGTTAAACACCGAGGAGGAGTTCTGTGAGATTAATTTGGAATAATAAAGGGTCTTGAACCCAAGTTTTATTTTCTGTCTCACGAACTCAAGCGATTATTCGCTTACCAGTTCTTAAGGTTCCTCAACTTTAGCTACAGATTAAAACACATAGGAATCTTTCAACTGAATATAATATTCAATATATAATTACAAGGCATTTAATTGATATTTACTTAAAAGGAAGCAATTATTTGAATGATCATTATAAAAAATGCTTATTATCACTACTTTTAAAGCAAGGATATTATGATTAATGTCAAATGAATGCATTCTTCTTCTTATTATTATTATTAAAGCAAAGCATCATCTACATGTATTATCATCAGCTACTTTAAAATTTTTTTTAATTGTTATTATTACGTTATTTGAACTGGTTACCTTTCTTGACACGAAGTTTGGATCTCAGCTTCTCAAATATAGGCATATTGTTCCGCAAGAAGAGATAGCTAGTACTCGGATCCCAAGCGAAATCCCGGAAAACGGAAACCTTGAAATCACAGTTGGTACATCGCAAGTTGTTGCAAGCACTGAAAATAAATAAATAAATAACTCATACAGTTAAAACGTTTAAGCTGTCAATAATGCATTAAAAAGGATTTGATACTCATATAAACAAATAGAATTTAAGTTATAATAAAACTATATTAAACTATATTAAAACTCGTATTTTTAATAGAGTCGTGCTTTCATTAAGAAGAAATAAACTGGATCTTCTAAACTGGATAATTTAAAATTCAACGTATAAACGCTGAAAGGAGCTAGGGAGCATCGTTATGAACTATATTCACACAAGAAAGCAGAACTGGAAGCGAAGAAGTTATGTTGTATACCTGTGCTCCAGGTCGGCTTGGTTTTCGGTTGGACCGATCACGTGGACCCCAGATTCACCTCATTTACCTTGCATCGATTTCTTTCGGCAGCTCCTTAGTACGTAGTTAATCACTCTGACTACTGTATCTAACGGCCCTAGTTCGTATCCCAGAGAAGCATGGATGTTGCAAATGTATAGTGTCCTTGCGGCATGGAGGTATAGAAAGCCTCTCATGTGGTTTGGTGGTAACGGGAAAGGGGTGGGAGACCTTCGAACTCACCCTCCGGGGTTCTCAAAATTCGGTCGGAACTGGGCAGAAGGCATGCTATCTCCCATATGATGTTCAAGGCTCATGCCAAACGACAGACGCAAAAACTGCACTCCTAATCACTATGATATTCGTGGATTTCTTCCTAATATGTCAGAAAAATGAGATATGACAAAAATAACAACATGGATTTCTTTCTGCATTCGATTCAGTCTCCTGTGTAATTGCTTCTGACGTGGATTTCATGGCAAGAATCGCCACAGACGCTAAAAGTCCGCGAAATTCCAGGTATTTTTGAAACTGTGCAATTCATGCGATTTCGGTACCAGGTAATAGTAAAAACTTTTAATACCTCTTTTGAAACCGAACCAACTGAAACTGTTGACACCAACTGTTGAACTTTTAAATATAAATGAACTAACTGTCCTGAAATAATAAAGCGCTTTATGCTGCTTTCTGTATCCTGTTCTTGCTGTGTCTTTATGCCTCTTCTATCTCCTGCGGATAACGCGTCCGGTCGTCCTTTCCTGTGAATACGTTTCATACGGATGTTCTTTACCTCCCCTCGAAGTTTGTTTGAGAAGCTCTGAGTCATAGTAACAACTCCAAACGGAAGCGCAAATTAGTCATTAAAGGAGAAACTAATATAGTTTTATTATAACTGAGAAGAAATGAAGAAAATCACTACTTTTAAAAGAGAAAAATTCCTTGCTTTTTATTAAATACTTTTATCTGAATTATTAAACAATTTTCATTACACATGTTACATAAAATAAAATATTTTTTAAAATTTAATTTGAGAAAAATCTTGCAAAGCACTCAACATATTTATATATGTTTTCTTTTAAATTTTTGTTTTAGTTACGAAAATATATTAAAGATTTAAGCCAGGCATAAATCACGTCATATTAGATCCCTTCCTCCATACATACATATATCCATATACACATATATTAGATCTATCCATTCATACATACATACATATACACATAACCATATATATAAATCCATATAGTATGCATATTTCATAGATCCATCCTTTGGTACATAGATCCATATATATATATATATATATATATATATGGATTCTTTATTTTAGCAAAGTTGGAAAATAAGCACACGAAAAGTGATTTGAATACGAATAATATTTTAAGTAATTAAGAAAGTCAGGAATTATATGCTTCTGTTCGGATAATTCTCCTTATCTCTAAGGAATAAATTGGATTATTTAAATTATGGCAAAGCACTCGAAGGGCATCTATCCAAAGAAAAAGATGCCTTCCTGGAGGATTTCTCAAGGCAAACTGGCTCGTATTCACTTTACACACGAGGAAACCTCGAATTCTTAAGACCGGCAGCCTGGATATGAGCTCGGTTTCAACTATCAGTGGTTGAAGTTACAAGATAGGAGTACTATATTAGATTTCTAATAAGTAGTTCCTTTACTTCTTTTACATGAATAATGGAAAAAGCTACTAATCAAAGAAATATTGCAAAGCGGAAATCTTAATTATAGATGCGCTCTTTTAGATAAATCGCTTTCATAAGAAAAGGCTTTGGAGAGTTTTTTTTTTCCACATTAAATTTGCATATTATCTTTTAATATGCATATAAATTTAAATCTTTATACAAACGTGTCTTAAATGCAAGATGCATATACCGCCTTGCTCATATTGCCAGCAGCATAGCAGCCCATTCAGTTCTGGGCTTGTGTTATAGGCAACTGACCTGCAGTGGAAAATATCAGAGACAGCTAATTACAAATACAAGTTATTTGGAACAGAACTAGTATATAACAAGCTAACTGAGTTTTGCTTAATTAACCTATTAAAGTTTCTGAAGTGTGCTACTTTGATTTATCTCAACTATATAAATTTATATTTGTTCTATAATGAGGAAAAAGAAATTATTACGTTGTAATGAATTTTTTAATTGCAGGAAGAGACCAAAAACGTCTGCAGTAGAATTATTAGTAATACATAGAGCATAATACATATATGAGCAAGCCTGTATTGGCTGAGCGTCGCGATGGGTACTTGTATGTGTTTGGGCAGTTGATGTCATTAGGTGGGGTTCCCTAGAGTAAGGGAACCACACCAGCCTGCTTGACCCGTGCTTTATTTAGTAGCCCTTATGATGAGTGAAAGCAGTATGCCCGTCTCTATTGCGGAAAGCATATTTATAAGTTCCTCATCCGTAGAAACGTGAAACCAGACGAAAGTTACAGACTGCATGCCTAGTTCTGCACAGACTGCATGCCTAGTTCGGGTAGCTACGCTTCCATGGTCAGTGAAGGTTTGGTGCAACGAATTCAAGCAAGACCATGAATGTGTTGCGAATGAAGTTTATCCTCATCCTCATCGCACCAGTGTGACTAATGAAAACACTTCACATGTTCGTGAGCTTATTGAACAGTATCGACGCTGCACAGTGCTTCAAATTTCAGAACTAGTTTTCAGCTATGGAAGTGTCCAATCAGTCATCAGAAAGCAGCTGGGCTTCAGAAAAATCTCAGCTCGTTGTGTTCCAAAGTTACTGAATGATGACAAAAAAGTTGCATTTCTCAGTTGCTTCAAACTCACTTTGAAGAAAAGAAGAAGTGTTTTTGCATAAAATTGTTACCTGTCACGAGGCGTGGGTACATCTTTACATCCTCACCCCCCCCCAATCAAAGCCTGCAGGCATAGAGTGGAGAAGGGAAATCGAAGGAAAACCCCATGAAAGCCAAAACTCGATTGTCTATGGGGAATGTGATGGCCACGGTCTTTTGGACTGGAGGGTGTAGACTTTCTGGTGGATTTCTTATCTGGACGTCAGACCATCAATGCAACTTACTGCTGCGGTCTCTTGGATCAAATCAGGTTTCAGTATCGACGCAAAGGACGAGACTATCCTATCCGCAAAGTGTTGATCCTCCACAACAACGTCAGACCTCACACAGTAAGCGTAAAGCGGCAGAAGCTGGTGGAAATGCATTGGAAAACGCTTGATCATGAACCTTAGAGCACAGACTTTTCACATGTTGGACCCCTCAAAGAAGCACTTGGAGGCAAGCGATTTAAGACCAACAATCAAGTGGAAACATTCGTGAGCAACTGGTTAGACAAATGCCAACTTTATTCTACGAAAATGGAATGAAAACATTACCAAAAACATTGGGGGAAATGTAGCATAAAAGGAGGATATTATTCAGAAAAATAATTATTAGAAACGTAGATGTTTCTTATAAAATAAATTTTGGCTAAATAAAAGGCTCGTTTATATTTGATTCACTCTCGTTAAACAATACTCTGGACTGATTTTAATTCAATGCCAAGAATTACGTAAACGAAACGGAATGTCATCCTGTATTCTTTTCATCCCATTCAGATTTGGGGGTCTCATTTCATAAATAAAAATTATATAATATCCATTTCATCTGATTAAATAGACAACTGATGAAGTGGATATAGTATTCCATTTCATTATGAAATTGCGACAAAGGAGGAGTTGAGTTGTCAAGAACTGTTTTCATCATTTGCGTTAAGGATACAATGAAATTCATTCATTTGGAATATTATTTGTCAAAAATGGTTTGCAATCGGATATTGTCAGCTTACAGAGACATGTAAAAGAAACGTTTGCCTTGAAAAATGAACTCATCACAGAAATTAAGATATGATATCACAGTGAGTAGTATCTCTGTGTTTACTAAAGAGTAAAAAGAACTATGCGACTAATCGGAGGTTACAGAATTCATTCAAGTATTAAAATCTTTTGGACTTCCATTGCAGGGTTCATTTCATAAAAACTCCAACTTTATTTTATCGCGGATTACTGCGGGAAAAATTCTAAAATCCTGTATTTAAATGAAAGTTTAAAAAGTAAGAAATTAATTTTAAAGAATTTTAGGGTTATATAATGAATCGTTTGTTCAGATGTATATAATATCATATAAATACCTGTTATCTAAAAATCAAATTGAGATAAATAAAAAAATAATAATTACCAATAAGTATTTTAGGAAATTCGGTTTAAAATGATTTTTTTAAAATTTAAACAAAATATAAAATTGTCCTAATAGATAAAATATAAATACGATATCACTCTCAAGCTCAGTGATTTTGAGTCCAAGGCCTTTGATATTATCTGAATCTTTCAGATGGAAGGGGGGGAAATAAGTAGATATCACAAACTTTTTTTGCATTTATACGTTTCAAGACGACCGTCGCTTGTATTCTTATAGAGGTCTGGTCACAAGTTACAATAGAGAAAGACCAGATACCTCACAATTTAATAAAAGAAAAAAAATCTAAATGATGGTCGCAGTTCTATTGTCAAATTTAGCTTTCAGCTGTTGGCTTACGTTGACAGCAAGCCCCCCCCTTTTTTTTTTCCAGATTTCCTGCCTTTAAATTGTATAATAATGTATTATATCTTAATTTACATTTCAATAAAAGGTAAAACCATTTGACTTAGTCCTCTTTGAAGAAGCCTTAACTTAGTCAAAAGAACTAAGTAATTCTTCATCCAAATGTTGATTAAGGTATATAAGATGTCATCTCACGAAATTATAAAAATATTATCTTATGAACATATAAAGATGCCAGAAGATGTCATCTTATGAACTTAGTGTTCATTAAGCAACTGTTAAGTTCATAAGATGACTCTAATGTTCATAAAATGAACTTTCTGATGAACTTAAAAATGAATTTTACTTTATCATGAATGTATTTTCTTACATTTTTACTCTCTTGAGACATTTAGCGCCCATTTTAACACAGCTGATTTGCATATGGATTGAGACAATAAAGGTAACTGTAATATTCTTATACTTGTGTTTAAATTTTGTAATCAAGACAGTTCATCCGCTTTGGCCAGTAAGTAGTAAAATGTGTCTTGAGCATTATATTAAATAATTCATTATTAATAATAATGATAAAGATTTTTTTCTTTTCTACCAGACAAGTAATATCGTTGTACATTTTCATAAATTTTACATTTATTTGTTCATAATTTCTTTTCTATGTATTTTTGTATTGTTATGTATTTTTTTTATTTCTTTTGCATTATTTAAAGTAATATTATTTTTATTTATTGTATATTTTATTTTTATTTCAAGTTTGTGGCCACTTTGTGTTCTTAAGTATGCTTATTTAATAGTATATCTTGTATTTTTTTTAATATGAGTCGACTGATGGGTAAATTGTAAAGTTAACTCAAGCAGAATCAGAAATATAGACAGAAACTCTTCTACCAGACTTTGCTGACAGTTGCTGATTTCTCGCCAGTTTGGCGACATTGTGGATATACACAGAAAAGTCATCTTCTAAGTCCTAGCAGGATTCCTAAAAATTTCCAGAAATGATAACTCTCTTTCTCTTCAGTAAACCTAGAAAAGGCCGACATTAACTGATTTCTGACCAGTTTGGTGATATTGTGGAAGTATCTGGAAAAGTCGTCTCCGAAGTCCAAGAAGGACTTTTCTCAAAGTTTCCAAAAGTACTTACTCTCCCTCTTCAGCAAAGCTTAATAAAAGGAGGCTGTCAACAGCCGTAAAACATTCGAATAGAAACTCCTATCTAATATATATAGTTGAACTTTATACTCGCAAATTACTACTATGTTCTGCTGCGGATTTTGATGATCTGCGATATTCCTTGCGGGTTAAGGAGAACTTTCCTTTATCTATTTCTCTCCTATTTAAAAAAAAAAAAAAAAACTTTTATTTTTCTCAATAAAGTTTCAAGTTTTCCTGTTCATCAGGTGCAGATAGTTAAGGTAATATCAACGAATCCGTAAATGTAGCCATATGAACTGCTCTTCACCGTCTATATTGCGTGTGTTCCGAATGTCTACAATTTGCTTGCAAACTACGCTTTCACAGATTTTCCATCATTTTTTTTAAAAATTTTTTATCTAGTTAATCAAAAATTTCTATTCTTTTATATCATTTAATCTTTACTTCGCATTTTGATATTTTACGCATAATATCTTGATAAGTGCAAAGCAAGATAAAACCAAAAATGAAAACAGACACAACACGAAAGATATGTAAGTTCATATTGATTCTGATTTGAACTAGCATCGATAATAATAGCAACTGCTTTTTAAGAAGAATAAAAATTAAAGCCATTTTTATTTTTAGAGAATAGAGCATCATTATTGCTCTCAACAACATGTTTCCATTTAGAAAATTATTTTCGCAAAAAGACACTAATAAACATTATTGATTCAGTTAGTATAGTAATGCATCTAAAAACGAACTCATGGAATGTGAAGATTTTACCCGTTCAATATATTGTTGCGAGCGTACGGGTTCGTTATGAAATGAATGCACAAGTCCGATGAAAAATAAACAAAAATTTATTATTATCACAACAAAAATGCTTAAATTTTCTCAAATATCATGCAGTATTACAATATCTCACAGTAGTTATCTTTTAACTACTCAAATGTCCAATAGAACGTAATTCAAAACAGCTAAAGAACGCTAATCCGCGAATTCGCTACAATCAATAAGAGCAGTTTTCTAAACAACAACAAACTAAGCAACTACTACGAACTGAGATGTTTTCCTCCTTTTATAAGATTTTAAAATCACGCGCTAGAATTTTCTAGTACTTTCTCGAAATCAAAAAGAGATATTTATTTATTTAATGCACGCGCTCTTGTATTTTCAATTTTCCGGCTTAGCTTTCTTTTAATATTCGTCACGCGCTGCACTACGCGAGAAATAAAACCATTTAATTTATAATTGAACTAACATTAGCTTTTTAAATACCAAATTCGTAACACTGCCCCCTTCCCAAGGACTGCACGTCCCGGGCAGTACAATCCCTGGACTGGAAGCTAAACTTACAACTGTGGCATAAATGCATTAATAAGCATTACATTACAATAATAAACAACATGAATAATTAATGCAATAAATAAAACAAATCAAATGCTATCAAATACTAAATGCAAATCAAATACTAAATACAAATCAAATCAAATACACATTTAAAAACAAAATGGACCATGGTCTTATACTATTTACAATTATTTACATTATGTACTATGGCCATAGTAACGAGCTAACCTGTCGTAATGAACGACTTTAGGTTTAGTGTTCGAAGACTTACGGATCCGAACCACGACGTCGTTCAGCCTGTTTAGGACTGTGTACGGACCATCCCAAGGTGACTGTAATTTTGGACAAAGTCCTTTCCGTCGAGTCGAATTCCACAACCACACCTTGTCTCCTTCGTGGAACTGATGTGCAGTAGCTCTTGTGTCGTAGCGGGTCTTCATCTTCTCCGTCGCCAAGTTGACTCGCTCTCGTGCAAAGTTGTGCATCGCTTCAAACCGGGCCTGTAGAACTTGAATATATTCCTCAGGCGATGAAGGAGCATCCGGAGGGCGACCAAACAAGAGATCACAAGGCAGACGAAGGTCACGACCGAAGAGCATCTGTGATGGGGAATAGCCGGTAGTCTCGTGGACAGCACTGCGGTAAGCCAGTAAAAACAGTGGTAATTTCTTGTCCAAATCCTGTTGGTTTCTAGAAACCACTAATGAGAGGTTATTAAGGATGGTTCGCTTGAACCTCTCTACCATGCCGTCCGACTGGGGATGCAATGGCGTCGTTTGAGTTTTGTCAATGCCGAGTAGTTTGCATAGTTCTTTGATCACTGCCGAGGCAAAATTCCTTCCCTGATCGGAATGTAACTGAAGAGGCACTCCGAACCTGGAAATCCAGTGCTGTATCATTACCTCAGCTACTGTGACAGCCTCTTGATCAGGAATAGGATAAGCTTCAGGCCACTTGGTGAAGTAATCAATGACAACGAGTATGTATTTGTTTCCATCAGCAGTTCGTGGCAGAGGTCCCATGATGTCAAAGGCGATACGTTCAAAAGTCGCCCCTACGTTGTAACGTTGCAGCTTGCCTCGGCTGCGTCTCCTCGGTACTTTCCGACCTGCACAGGCATCGCAAGATCGGCACCACTTTTGCACGTCATCCTTCGCATTATTCCAGTAAAAGCGCTCACGAACTCTCTGCAAGGTCTTCATTATTCCAAAGTGACCTCCTGTAGGGCTGCTATGTAATTCTTTAAGGACATCAGGAATGCGGGATCTTGAAAGTATAAGTTGCCATCGGAACGTCTTCCCATCATCCGATTCGAATTTCCGGTATAAGACGCCGTTTCTAATGTGAAGTGAATCCCAGAGTGCCCAATATTGTTTGGTTGTAGGACTACAAATAGAAATGTCCTGCCAGGTAGGTTTTCTGTTTGATAACTCCATTAAATCAATTATGGGTTTAATGTCGCGGTCTTCCAGCTGGTCTTTCCTGACTTCATCATCACTCCACGGTTCTCGATCAGCCGATGTTGATGTTGTAATTTGTCTTGCGACCGGAGTCAGCAGCTCGTATTTCGCTTCCACCCTGGAACAATATCGGCAGCATTCTGAGCAAGGTCGTCTAGACAGGGCGTCGGCGTTCCCGTGTGATGATCCCTTACGATGACGGATAGTGATGTCATATTCTTGGAGTCTCTGTATCCACCTGGCTATTTGACCCTCAGGATTCTTGAAATTTAAAAGCCAGGTCAATGATGCATGATCGATGGGGGAGCAGGAATTTTCTGCCGTATAGATAGTGATGGAACTGTTCTACAGCTTTGACTATGGCGAGCAACTCTTTCCTGGTGACACAATAATTCCTCTCCGGTTTAGACAGGCACTTGCTCCAGTATGCCACTACACGTTCTTGACTGTCTATTTCTTGGGATAAAACAGCACCGACACTTTCATTGCTCGCGTCGGTGTCGAGAATAAATGGTCGGTCGAGCTGAGGATACGTCAGGATTGGAGCAGATGTTAAAGCCTCCTTTAAGTTGTTAAATGCATCGTCGCATTCTTTTGTCCTCAAGAACTTTTGGTTGCTCTCTGTCAGCTTGTGAAGGGGTCTTGCGATGGAAGAAAAGTCCTTCACGAATCTCCTATAGTAGGTGCAAAGCCCTAGGAAACTTCTCAGCTGATGGACATTTTCGGGACATTTCCAGGATTTAACTGCTGATACTTTTTCAGGATCCGTGCGCACACCTTCTGCAGAGATGACATGTCCCAGGTAAGTCACTTCCTTTCGGAACAATTTGCATTTAGCGGGACTCAGCTTCAGATTGGCTTCTTTCAGTTTCTGAAGCACCTTCCTAAGATTTTCTAAATGTTCTTCAAAACTCTTTCTGACGATGATGATGTCGTCCAGGTATATCAGGCAGGCTTCGTAGGAAAGGCCTTTCAAAACAGTCTCCATGAGGCGTTCGAATGGTGCAGGCGCATTACACAGTCCAAACGGCATCACCTTGAATTGCCAAAGCCCTTGTCCCGTAGTAAATGCCGTCCCGTAGTAAATGCCGTAGTAAATGCCTTTTCTCGGTCATGAGGATGTATTTCTACCTGCCAATACCCACTCTTTAAATCAAGTGTTGAGAACCACTTGCTTCCAGAAAGAGTGTCTAGAATGTCGTCAATTCTAGGAAGAGGGTAACTGTCTTTCTTCGTAACCTCATTCAACCGGCGATAGTCAACGCAAAATCTTGTTGAGCCATCTTTCTTTCTGACTAGGACGATGGGAGATGCCCATGGACTTACTGAAGGCTCGATGACATCGCCTTCTTCCATATCTTTTAACAGTGTTCACTCCTCTTCCTGTTTAATCAACGGTAGACGTCTTGGATGTTGCTTGATCGAGGGATGATCGCCGGTATCTATTCTATGTTGTGTCAAACTAGTTTGACCCACGTCAGAAGACAAGCGGGAGAAAACAACTTGAAGATCTTTAATGACGCGATTGGCAGCATTCTTCTCTTCATCGCTTAATTGCGCATTCTGAAGTAACTCTGATGTAATGCTTTCTGAAGACACGGATTCTTGGATGTTACTCTTCCTTTCAACGCTGGTTACTGGAGTACATGCAGCAACCACTTGACCTTTCTTAATAACTCTCGCCTTCTCAGTTACATTGGCGACTCTCACCGGGATAACCGTTCTGGATAGGTCGACGAGTGTTGACGCTACTAGTACTCCTTTTGGACTATTACAGTTATTGAGATATTCTATGATGCCGTAGCGGAAATTTCTATTTTCGGCTATGGATCCAGGAAGTAAAAACTCAGTTCTTGCGGGTATTATTATATCGTCTTGAGCTATAATTTTGTGGATAGATTTCACTCCATCATTAGTTCCGAATAGGGCTATGTCCTCAGATGTAGAATGCAATTCGTTATTTTTAAAGTCCAGGGAAAAATTGTATTTCCTTAGAAAGTCCAATCCGAGTATGCAAGAATCAGTGATCTCTGCTACATATGCCGTGTGATGGTAAGCAACACTTCCAAACGTGATGTTAACGTTTACTTTTCCGTCGATATTGATCTTCTCACCGGACACAGTCTGGAGGGTAACGCAGGGCGGCGTCCAGATAAGTTTGCTTCCCAGTTGTTGAGCCAAATCTTTTCGGATGATGGTAACGTTGGCTCCTGTATCTATCGTCATATTGCAGGGAATTCCATTAATATGTCCTATTATGAAAAGTCCATTACTGCCGCCTCTCACTGCAGAAATCTGAAGCGCTTTAAACTGGGGCTTTTCTTTATCTGGCAACCTCTGCCCCGCGAGATGGCCACTAATTAGTTTTCCTGCTGCTTGCTAGAAGCGGTCTTAACATCCGTGCCCTGAGGTGTTCTGCAGTTCCGCCGTATGTGTCCTTCAGCTCCACAGTTCCAACATTTTAAGGTCGGTTTCTTTTCACTGATATTTCTTCTTAAGTCATTGAGTTGTCTGGTTATATCGTCTAGACTTGAACTTGATCCCTTGGTTCCTGGACATGAGCAGCTCTGATTGGGTGGCGGTCTCTACGAGTGGCTTGCTGGGCTGCCTCAAATTTCATGGCGTACACTAAAGCGCTTTTCAGATCTTTAACATCCGCCATTCGCAGTGCTTTCTGTATTTCAGGGTCCCGGATGCCATCGATGAAATATTGCAGGGACAGTATTTCCCTTCTGTCGGGCACTCCGAAAAAGGTGTGATGTGACAGCCTTTCAACATCCGTGGCGAGCTCCTGAAGTGTTTCGGTGAGCTTCTGTTGACGGGATTATAATTGGAGCCTGCTGTAGTCTTTTAAACATTTCTCGCCGAAGCGCAGCTCCAAAGCGCCGGATAGAGCTTCAAAATCTAGCCTTAGATTTTCGGGAAGCGTCTGCAGGATATCCGCTGCGTCTGCTGTCAGAGAAGCGGCGAGATGACAGGCCTTAGCTTGGGAATTCCATCCATTCGCATCCGCAACGATAGAAAACGAAAACTGGGTCTTATACACTTGCCAGGATGTCTTCCCATCATATGTGAATAGCTTCAGAGATGGACGAGCAGGCATCGGTAAGAATTTAAAATCATCACTCCCGCTCCCTGCCGACGCTACGAATTTCTTTAAAGTATCCATTTCTTTGGCAACTGCAGAAACTCTCTCATCAATTTGTTGTTCGATTTGTTGTTTAACGGAACAAACTCTTCCTTCTATTTCTTCTTTGACTGAATCAACTCTGTAACCTATTTGTTGTTCCACGGCCGAAACTCTGTCTTCTATTTGCGCTTTCACAGAAGAAACGTTTTCTTCAATTTGTCCAACTTTAATTTCAACCGCGTCTATTCTGCCTTCTATAGCCTCAAATTTATTTTCTATTGCGTAGGTAATTTCTCTTTTCATTTCGTCCTGACCTGCTTTCATCTCGTCTTTAAGCGAGGCAAAGGCTGATATCAATTGCCTTAACTGCTCTTCCATCGCTCTTGTTATTGGCATTCAAATCCCACTCCTGACACCGAAATTGTTGCGTGCGTACGGGTTCGTTATGAAATGAATGCACAAGTCCGATGAAAAATAAACAAAAATTTATTATTATCACAATAAAAATGCTTAAATTTTCTCAAATATCATGCAGTATTCCAATATCTCACAGTAGTTATCTTTCAACTACTCAAATGTTCAATAGAACGTAATTCAAAACAGCTAAAGAACGCTAATCCGCGAATTCGCTACAATCAACAAGAGCAGTTTTCTAAACAACAACAAACTAAGCAACTACTACGAGCTGAGATGTTTTCCTCCTTTTATAAGATTTTAAAATCACGCGCTAGAATTTTCCAGTACTTTCTCGAAATCAAAAAGAGATATATATTTATTTAATGCACGCGCTCTTGTATTTTCAATTTTCCGGTTTAGCTTTCTTTTAACATTCGTCACGCGCTGCACTACGCGAGAAATAAAACCATTTAATTTATAATTGAACTAACATTAGCTTTTTAAATGCCAAATTCGTAACAATATGCATTGTTTTTCCTTGACAAAAAGTATGCAGTGTTAAAGTTTTACATTTAAAAATGAATAATGTTAATGCAAAAGTGCTTAATAATACTAAAATGATCTGATTATTTTGATTAATTTAATGCTTAAAATGCTATCAGAAATTCCACAAAATGAAGAGACCCACTCTAGTTAATTCGATCAAAAGAAGTGTAGAAAAGACGTTACAGTGAAGTGAATCATCCTTCCACTTCATTTTATTACCCACTATAAAATATCTCCATTGTTGTAATAGGCATTCTATCCAGGAAGTCCTTTCGCAGGCCCCTGAGAAATTCCTTTACACATGAATGTGTTGCCATATTTTCAGAACAATTTACGAAAACATTAAATAATTTACCAAAAATAGCTGTGTCTTGAAGTTGAATGAGAAAATTGAAATCTTGACGCTGAAAAATTTCTCTTACAACAATTGGAATCTTCACACTAGATCTTAAGCTAGTAAAAGCGGTTAAATTTTTCTGCCTGAAAATGCTGCAACTGAACCTTTAAACGGTATCGTATAGGTTCAATATCACTTTGGCCTACTGATTATTTCGTTTGCCAGGAGAATATGAAAAGAATCCGGGTACTTTCATTATTTTTAGTAAAAATACTGAGCCTATTTTATCTTAAATTAAAATTTCTGATAATTATTTGCGAATACTTTAATATATATTTGAAAAATATTTGCAGGTAAAAATAATTATGGCATTTGTTGATCCCTAGGCGTATGAATTCGTAGATAATAATAATCGGCATCATAACATTAAGTGCTTACAATAAAATATATCAGCTAAAGGTTAAATTTAATCATTTATTGATATGATAGATACTTATAAACTACTCAGTACTATAATAGACAAACGCTTTAAGCTACAATGATTATATATAACAAGAGTATATATAAGAAGCATGGTTAATTGATTACTCTTCCATTTTTTAAAAGTTTCCATTTTCAGTTCTTCATGATTCATATTTGATGTTTCATTTTAACAAATTTTCAATATTCATTTTAAATATTTATGAATTACTTCATTCAACTAAAATTGTACTACCTTCCTCAATACTCAATAATGCATTAGTAAATATAAATATAAATATAAATATATATATATATATGTATATATATAAACAAATTTAAATTCTTAACAAATACGTATAAAAGTAAAAAAGTAAAAAAGTAAATTTAAATTAAAAAAAAAAACCAAAATAATTTAAAATAATTTAAAAATATGCAAACATGTAAAAGATTTAATTCTCGAACTAATCTACAATATCATTTAAATTCAGAAGCATAAGCAAATCAAGTGCAAAATCTATCCATGAAAATAAATCTACTAATTTAATAAATTAAAATTAAATTAAACAATTTTTTTTAAAAATGCATATGTTAATGATCGTAGAGTAGGCAGGAGACAGACTTATCAAGGGGAAGTTGCCTCCAAACCTAACTCTCCAATCATTCAATTCGTGTTTCGTCATTCATGCAGGCAAGGGTAAAAGTCAAAACCAAAAGTAATTCCAATAAAGTGGTACCTTTAGAAATTAACATTTAAGTATTAACATTTAGGAATTAAAGTTCAAAAAGGAAAATACTAATTAAGTCTTTTGAGAAACAAGCAAGTAAAGTCAAGAATTCAACTTTTTCTTAAAAAATTAAATTTTTTAAAAATTAATTTTTTATAAAATAATAAAAAAATCTAGAAACCAATGTATTTTAGAAATCCTTGTCTACAGAAACTTCCCCTGCACGAATATGCATATCAATAAAAAGAAACTATAAAAGAACTATACATAATCCATATAAACCAATAAGAAATAAAAAGAAACAAAAAGAACTAATTCACAATTTTTAAAATAAATATATATTTAAAAATATAATTTCATATTTAGAAAATACTTAGATACTACATAAAAAATTAAAAAAAAAATACTTAAAGCAAGTAAATAGTAAGTTTTAATTCTAACTTACCTACTATATGAGTGTTGGGGTCTGCAAAAGTGTTGTGAAAGAGAAGTAAGTGTGTTCTTCAAATTATATAGATGGCGCTTATGTAGGTAAAGTTGAGTGTCAAGCTGCTATCTTTGTTATAGTAAAAATTTGTTTGTAAATATTAATATTAATTAAATTAAATTAAATTAAAAATCCTAAAGGTAGTAATATCAATTATTTAGGGAGTTAAGTAACTGAGCCAATTAAGAGATGTATGTTTGCTTGAAGGAAATTAAAGTGAAGTGGTATGTGAAAAAAAATGTAAACTGTTTGTAATTTGAAATGTGTGTTCTGTTGAAAAATTGTGAAAATTGTTAAAAAAATTAAGTGAAAGATATTTTGTGTGAAAATTGCAAAAAATTAAAGTAATTAAGAAAAACTGAAATGTTTTAATATTAAAGTTTTAAAGTAAAAATTTCCCAAAATTTTTTTGAAACGAAGTCCTTAATAAACCTCTAAAAATTCCCAGAAATTTCTCAAAAATTCCTTTAGGAAGTTAAAGAAAACTTAAATTTGATGAAAGAAAATATTAAAAGTTTAATGAACTTGATTTAATTGGTATATCAAAACTTAACTAAATACTGGCTAAAGAATTTCCCCAAATTTTTTTGAAATGAAGTCCTTAATAAACCTCTAAAAATTCCCAGAAATTTCTCAAAAATTCCTTTAGGAAGTTAAAGAAAACTTAAATTTGATGAAAGAAAATATTAAAAGTTTAATGAACTTGATTTAATTGGTATATCAAAACTTAACTAAATACTGGCTAAAGTATGGAAAATTAGAAGAAGAAGATTAAAATCTTCACTCAATTCGGGCTATAATTGAGACTTTTGAAAAGAGTTGGCCCTTTATTAGTAAAAGGAAAGAATCCAGTATTAATTAAATATACATATTTACAAAATATTTACAATAAAAATTTACAATAATTTCTCTACTCTTTTATATCCTTCATTACCCTCCAGTTAAGGTTTAAGGTGATGTTATCATATCCAAAAGAGCTAAAAAATTATAAAGGCCTGCCTTTTTAATATATAAATTAATAATATTAATATATATATATATTAAATATTAAATCATGAATAACAAGATCATACAACATTATATATGTATATATATAGCCATTAATGCGGTCATAGCACGTAATGTAACAATCAGAGAAATATATTTAAATAATACTTATAATATTATTAATTATTATTAATAATAATAGTCCAATCTTAGATTAAAAAAAGTAAAAAAAATAAAAAAATAAAAAATTTATATCACGCCCAGAGAGGCGTTTTTTCATTTACACCCACATACACGTTTCGAGAGCATTTGGGCTAATGTCCTTTAAAAACAGCATATCTTCAGAATTTCCGATAGACAGCCTCGCGCGCCGGAGATAAAAATGTTTCTTTTTACGTACAGTGTTGCCATAGCTCGTTTTGAAATCGCTGAGTTTGTTAATGAAAAATTCGTTAAAATTTTATAAAATATGAAATAGGCAATAAAGCAAAATTCCAAATTCGGGCTCCCAGGTGCTCATATTCGGGCGAAGGACTAGGTTATTCCAAATTCGTTGGCTCTAGGTACCGTTACTTTTTCACAGTGTGAGAAACATACAGATTCTTCATTATTTAATTTCTTTAAATATATAACAGGGCGATAATTTGAAAAGTGACACAACGCTTTTAATGACTCAACGCAAAATGCCGGTGCGGGACTAATATGCCTTCTGGGCTAACGCCCGTATGGGATAATAATGACAATTAGTTTGATTGCATTTAAATTATCACAAAATAAAATGCTTGTTAAGAGTACAAAACAAATTAGAAGTACAGTAAAACTGCAAATATCTGGTCTAAAACTTTATATAGTTTTAGTACAGGCATTTTCAATACTGCCTCAGTTTAGCCGGATATTCGAAAAGTCTGGATAATCATGACTTTTTTTTTTCTGTAACCCAAATAGGTTTCTACTGCCCCGCTTTGAGAAAAAAATTTTAAATTTTATTCGAAAAAATTATCACTTAAAAAATATTTTAAATTCCTCTAAGCAAAATGCAAAGTACATGTTTTCCGAAAAATTATACAATGAAATTACCTAAATTGAATGTCCTATGAAATTAATTTGTCCAGGAATTCAATTCATTTCTATTTAAATTAATATAAAACAATAACTTCACTTTTCATTTAAGAAAGCTTATTCTAAAACTGGTTAAAGAACTGCAACCTTATAAACAGTATGACTCTTTTTTTATAAATGTTTGTAGGATAGTAACTTACCACATATTGCGTGTTCGTTTCTTGTTACACACAAGAATTTAAATTAATAGCTTCTTAAACAAAGAAAAAATTTTAATAAATTAACAAGAAGTTTAATTTTAAACTTAGAAAGCATAATTGTAGTTCTTAGTAACAGCCACTCTGATCGGTAACAATGCTCTGATCGATAACAATTCAACAATTTGGGCAACTCTGATCGGTAAAAATTTGGGCACAACGAACACGGTCGTTGTGCCCAAATTTGAATCTCAGAAAAGTTCTGGATATTTGTAAGTGTATAGTGTCTGCGATGCATGGGGTCAATTAAAATATTAGTGATCCGGAAGTCTTGTTGGGAGACTTGGTGGCGTCCCTTTACTCTCCATATTAATTTGGGAATTTCCCTTTTCTATATTAAAAACACTAGCTGCTTATAATAAATCGCTCTAAACTGCGACATTTCAAAATTAATCCATGTCATGTGATTTTTGCATAACACTAATGACGGAGGCATTTACATAAAGGCTTCGGCAAATTAATGATTTCAATTTGCGAAATGAAACCTTTTAACAATCAATAGGAAAACGTGAACTTTGAGCGAAATTATAGATACATCGCACATCCTCTCTCCCTTCGCTAATGTCAAGTTGCCAAGCTGCTCCTCCATCCGTATTCGAATATACAAAAAGTTATCATAAATTAAGGAAAAATCACAAAATTAGCGATAACTTCCTCAAAAATAAGCCAAATCGTGTAAAATTTGAATATGTTGCCAAGTAAGAGTAGCTGAATAAAACTGCAATATGCAAATTAGTGGCGCTGCAAACGGAATACGCCATCTGCGAGGAGAATAAAAGTCCATGTTTGAGAGCAAGCCCACATATTTCACTGTGATAGTGACATCAGAAATCTGAGATAGCCAATTCGTAACAATGACCTCCAGGCATCATTTGCCTGCAGAACTACAATGGAGAGCCATTGGGAAATTAGAGGTAGGGCAAAGTCAAACAGAAGTGGCCAGATGGCTAAATGTGAGTCCTTCTGTGGTTTATAGACTCTGGAGGCGATTTCAAACCCCAGATTCGGCATTTAGGAGATTCAGCCAAATACGGCCAATTGCTACGACGAGCGCCGATGACCGATATTTGACATTATGTACACACAGGAATAGAGCCGCTACTCCGACTCTTATTAGATCCTCCCTTCCTGCAGCCACAGTAAGGTTGGTGCCAACGTCAACTATGCGTAGAAGGCTTCAGGAAGGTGGTCTGTATGCGAGGCGACCAGCCATTTGCGTGCCACTCACGTCACGCCATAGGAGGGACCGTTTGCAGTAGGCACGACAACATGTCTACTGGACGCCTGATCAGTGGAGGGCTGTTCTCTTTACGGATGATTCTAGGTTTAGTCTAGAAAGCGATAGTAGGCGTTATTTGATATAGAGAGAACCTGGAACCCGTTATCATCTGTCAAACATCCGTTAAAAAGATGCATACGGAAGAGGCAGTGTCTGTGTTTGGGGTGGCATCTCTTTGGGTGGACGCACAGACCTCCATGTCTTTCTAACGGAAATCGTGAATGCTCCGGTTTATAGAGATGACATCCTTGATGCTTATGTGCGCCCATGTGCCGGGGCAATAGGTGATGCTTTCCTGTTACAGGACGATAACGCAAGACCACACAGGGCTAACATCGTAAATGATTATCTTCGACAGGAAACAATTATGCGCATGGAGTGGCCAGCTCGATCCCCGGACTTGAATCCTATCGAGCACGTTTGGGATGCTTTAGAGAGACGTCTAACTGCTCTCAATCCGCCCCCTCAGACCCTTGCCGCGCCTGCAACTGCTTTGCAAGAGCAATGGCTCTCGCTTCCTATGGAACTGATAGACGTCATAATTGAATGCATCACGCATCGCTGTATGTGCTGTATTCCTTCTGGAGACGACTATATTCCATACTGAAGGTACTTTTCCTATAGCAAACTGACACCTTCGATTTGTTCATTTTATACATGTGCTAATTTCTATACTACCATAATTGTGTGGTAATTTATTTTTATGTTATTTGATACCTTACTATGTGTTGTATATTGTGGGTAAGTTTCACAAAATTCTATATGTAACTTTTTCAGTAATCGTAATTTTTGTGATTTTTCCTTAATTTATGATAACCAGTGTATTTCAGAACTCGATATGGTACCGATCTAATTCTTCAAGAACAAGCGTATTTACTGCGTCATATTCTCTTTGTTCCCTTAGAAACGCTTGGTAACGAGAATAAAGAAATATTAATCTCGGCACAATTGCTAACAACTTTAATACAAACTTCTTTATGCATCTGCTATCATCGTTAACAACTACACATCTGCATGATTTCAACATTCCAATTTTTAGCCCAAATGAGGTTAATATTCAACTAATAGCTAAGCAGAACTATTAGTCTCAAAAGAGGATTTTGCATTGAATCACAATAAAAGTCTGAATCACTTTTCAAATTGTTACCACCAAATATTATCGTCCCGTGTTATATTTAAAGAAATGAAATAATAAAGAATTTGCATGAACGTACGCATCTCTCTCGCATTGTAAAAAAACAACAACACCTAGAGTTATCAAATTCTGAATAATGTAGCCCTCCACCCATATGAATAGAGCGTGATAATATTTTTAAAACAAATTTTTTAATTAATCATTTTTAATCAATTAAAATTAATTATCGCTACCTAAAAGGTTAGTAAAATTGATTTTAAACTGACAGTCTCATTTTCACATTTTGTTTCTCTTCCCCCTTTTTTTACACGGAATCAACAGGAAAACCGCAACTGTTATGCTATGTTTAAATTATGATATAAATTTTTATGTGAATTCTTACAAATCCTCTCTTCGTGTTTCATATTTAGAAAAACGTATGATGCTTATGATGCTACTCCAAAGTTTAAACGAAAAAATAAATAATTTAAAATCAGCATTAAGAATACGCTGCACTATGATTCGCAGCTTAGCTTACGATTTTGGCAACATTCTTTATGAAGAAACTTATATCTGGACTTTTCTAAATGAAAAAAGTAGGGGGGAGTTACTATGTTCTTATAATGACGACAGACAGAGCAATATTGAAAATCATAGAAAGTAATGTTTAATTCATCCAAAAAAGAAAACTAGCGCGAAAAAAAAATTTGCACACCCGCAGAAACAAAAACGCAGTTATCGCTTCGTAAAAATTGACCCTGACCCATAACAACAACAACAACAAAAAAAAAACAAAAAAAAAAAAAAAAAAAAAAAAAAAGTTTAAATTTATAAAAAGAAAAAAGAACGAAAGAAAACGGAAAAACAAAACCCACAAAACACTCTACTAAAAAGATGACATAGAGTTGATTACCAGTTTCAAATTAAACCCAACCGATGCGCACCTGTTCAATCCCATCAAGCTGACAGTCGTTAGAGAGAGTGTAATGTATCTTAATTCATTTTAACTGGGAAGGCGGTACATCGACATCAAGATGGAAAAGAAATACGCGATTCTGAATATTAAATGCATCGTCTGCGCCTGACTGAAATCAGTCAAAAAATGGTATAATTCTTTAGAATTTGATGCAATTTTGATGACAAAATTCAATATTTTACCGCTGCAACGCATGAAAGGGTTTAAAATTTTATTATTTGCTACTAATGGGCCGTTACTGCAGTAATAACTCTAAAAACTATTTATTTTATCAGCTAGTTATTTGTAGTATTCCGTACAAGGAAGTCATGTGGTGTACACATCAGATTTTTTTAATTATTTTAACTTTAAATTTGCTTTTTTACGTATTTCCATGTTTTTTAAAATTTATATATATTAATATATATTTATTTCTATTCTAATATGGTCAATTCTTTAAATTCATAGTTTCCACGAAATTAAAGACGGTAGATTACATGACGCGATAAGTCTGAAGTTTGATAAGCTACTGTAAATGAATTTATATTTTCTGAAAATCCTAACCCCCCCCCCCAAAAAAAAAAAATGTTGCAAAGTTTAAAATAAAATGTAATGAAATTACAAGTCAGAATTCATCTGTCGATTTTTATAAAATCTTTTTTAAAATAGCAATAAAATGATTATTACAAATTTAAAAAAATCTGATGTGAACACTACATGACTTCCTTGTACGCCTTATGAAATAGTTCATATTTTTTTGCTACATTTCGTTTACACTTATTTCCTCGAATTCCATTAGATATATATTTCTCATTCAATTAACTTCTCACTTCGAGGCAAGGCAAAAATGTAAAAAAACTCAAAACATATTCCTTAAAAATTGTAAAATACAGAAACACATAAAACAACAAACAGTAAAAAAAAAGTTTAAAAACATTTTTAGAATTAAAATTACAGTTTCTACACAAAAACAAGAAATTGGGCCAGCAGGCAGGGAGACATAACTTTTGGTGCCCAAAACTGAAAGTTTGCTTTTGGTCCCATTTGGCAAAAAGTTGGTTAAGAAACTGACTTAATTCACTATTCTACTAAGAGTTTCAAATGTAAACAAATGGCAGGCTAAGGTACAAGTCTTAAACAACTTCTAATTTGTTGATAATTCTACAACTACTGCATGCAGATTAACTAAAGGCATAAAATCCTTAACCGGAAGATAAGAACAACATAATTCAATCACTTTTAAAGTAAAAAATGCATAATTACCAACATATAAGAACAGAAAATTTGAGCTCACCTAGCCGGGTTACAGAGTATATATATATATATATATACATATATATATATATATGTAAGAAAAATAAAGAATATGTTAAAGATTAAATTAGCAACGTAAATTTCCCTTCTCTATTCCAAAAAGAGTAACCCCTCTCTGCACTGCGTCATTTCGAGACTATTCTATGTCTTATGATTCTTACGTAATTATGCTGATGTAAATGGAATTAAAACTCAACCAGCCAATAGTAATTTTACAGCAATATAAACTGCGCAATCAAAATGCTTTGAGAAACAAAACTAATTCAGTTTGACTTAAGATTTCATCCTGAACATTACGCACTTTTTTCCTACGCTTTGCCTTAGCTAGACTGCTGTTTGTCTGCTGCTGATTTCTTGCTACAAAGTTATAAAAAATGTAAGCCTTTTGGAACAGGCACAATTAATGTGTCAACTGGATTGCGGCCATATGATGTTTACTGCAATAAAAGTTGAATTAAATATACCTTGACTGCCAAATTTCCTATTCATTGTGGATCGTTGTTTCTGCATTCTAAGGCATCAAAATTCCTGCTCATCATTACTTCTAAGTTTGAATATATTATATATATACATATATACGTTTGATGAGGCCGATTGCAACCAAAAAGGGAGGTGCATAACTACATGCTATAGCAGTCCCATACGCAAAATTTCAACGTTTTGATGCTACTCGTTTTCGAGTTATACAAAATACGGTCACCCTAAACAGTTTGTTGAGGTGTTTTTTTAACAGTTTGTTGAGTTGTTTGACCGTTTAACGGTCACCCTAAGTTTGTTGCGTTTTTTTTTTTTTTTGTTTTGTTTTGTTTTGTTTTGTTTTTTTAAATGCTTTCGCTGAGCTCGCAGTCTGCTATTACATTCACTCCTGCTAACCTTTTTTTTTTTTTTTTTTGTCTTTTCAGCTCTATTACTAAGCAACATTTTTTTTCACAATTATGCCATATGCAATTCAGCAGAAAAATTACAAAAACTTTAAAAGCAACATACCAGCATATATTTAGAATTCTTGATACAGTGTTAAGTGTTGGCATACGTTTTTCTATCTTTTTTCAGTCTTTTCCCAGTTTATTATACCAATGTTCAGTTTCCTTAGAAAGATGACTTGCAAAACATTTGTTTGTCTTTTTATTGATAACGCTTTGTGTGTTAAATTTATTTATTAAAAATCATGTTCTTCGCACTTACGCCACATAAAATTCAATTCAACAGCAAAACCACAAAATATTTTTTAAAAAAAACCATAATTTTAGATTTTCCGAAACACAGTCTCGCGCGCTGGAGATAAAAATGTTTCATTCCGCAAAGTGTTGCCACTGCTCGTTCTGAAAATGAGTTCGTTAATCAAAAATTCACTAAAGTTTTACAAAATATGAAGTACGAAATTATAAATCGAAAATTAGGGTTTCCAGGTGCACATGTTCGGATGGAGGACTATATTATTCAAAAGTTGATGGCCTTAGGTACCGTCGCT
Organism: Stegodyphus dumicola; assembly: GCF_044657685.1. NCBI lineage: Eukaryota > Metazoa > Arthropoda > Arachnida > Araneae > Eresidae > Stegodyphus > Stegodyphus dumicola. Next base: position 176,408,091 of record NC_140769.1, read on the forward strand.
TTTTCACAATGCGAAGAACATACAAACATACATATATGCAAATTCTTCATTGTTTAATTTCTTTTAAAATAGTGCAATACGATAATATTTGGTGGCAACAATTGGAAAAGTGATACAGCCGTTTATAGTGGAACACGCAAAATCTCGCTTCTGGCGAGGTGGTATATAATTCCGCTTGACTACCCGATATGGTCAGAAGCCATCCTAGCAACATATAGTACTTGTTAGATGTTCTTCTTGTCATAGCACTAAGATATCGATGGTTTCATCCTGAAACCACATAGACTAAGTATCTTTTCTATGAAAGTATCGAATTAATGTAAAGCGTCTCTATTAGCCATCTGCGATGCCGCAAGGCTCAACGGCTCATAGGAATCAAGCTTGCTTAAACGATAAAACGGACAAAAATCTCATATATTTAAAAAAAAAAAAATGAGCTAGTGTTCATACAGCAATACGACATTATAAACCCTTGATAAGTCCCATTTCGGGAACTCACGAATATCGACTGTTACAAATGCTCGAAATCTTCCTAAATTGCGAAAACCTATCCAAAACCAAGTACCCCAAGAGGTTCTGAACCAATTAAATAAGCTACAATGAAGTTACTAATTTTCTGAAGGCCCAAAGAGATCTGCGATCTATCACAAGAGAACAACCAAAGTGAGCATTACTTCTCCTTCAAATCTAGATAGGAAACGACATTGCAAAGAAAACATCAAACAGATTTTAAAGTTTTCTTATGACAGCATTTTTCACCGAAGAAAATAAAATAAGATTTTGAAGAAAAGTTATAAATGGTTGAAAATAGAACATATTCTGCCAAGGGATAAGCACAGAGAAGGTGATATAAAGATTTAGAAATTAATGACTACATTTCATTATTGATGGTTACATGGATTCACTATAAGAGCTAAATAGATTGCGAGATAATCTGCAGTAACCTATGGAAACTTAAAACATAAAAACAGTTGTGCCTTTGAGAAGGATCATAAGGGACCTTATGCCTACTGTCCCTCATGGAAATCAGCCGATTTCTCTACGCAATGAATGCAATTTTCCATGAAAGCAATTCTGATGAGGTACATAGTTCTTAAGCAATGCTCTTTCTAATTTTCTTACAGCTGAATGGTGCGGAAATATAGCTGTCAGTGTCATGTTAACAGCATCATGGGCCCCTGGGCAAACCAGTGTGCTGAGGCCTCCTACGGAAAAATATTCACAGAAATGAAATGTAAATTGCCGCATTAAACTATTAAGCAAATATTTATTTAGAAACGCACTCTAGCTATCAATATTTTAGATTTGTGCTATATTTCAATTATCAATATTTTAGATTTGTGCTATACTTCATGTATATTTTCGATTTTTTATTACAAAGAATTAGTTTAAATGTCAAATATATTATTAGCCATGGTAAGTAAATTGACGTAGCAGATTAGCATGGGGTCCCTATGCTTCTGAGACCCCGGGAAAATGCCATGTGGGCCCATGCATTAAGAGGCCGTGATAACTGTGCAGTATATTATTTCAAATTAAAATATTTTGCATTTTGATGATTTTGCATTCGATTATGTGTGCGTGAAGTAAAAATAAAGAATGGAATTTCACAAAAATCATTCGGATCATTATAGGAAACATATTATAGGAAATCTTGAATAGGACGAGAAAAACGCAATAAATAATCTAAACCGCAATAAATAGTCAGATATATAAGTTAACCCGAAAATGATGCCTGATTTACGATTTAGAAAGTCTTCCACAAGGACACTCCTCCCTTCAGGCAGCTAGCTCTATTGTGTTCTGCCATAAATAAATAATAAACTCCAATGGAGCCCTATCAAAGGATGGGTGTACTCCAACTGCGCTAATGAAAATCCCCTCCCCGGTCGAGCTATAGTCCAATTGCGCCAATTAAAATTTCTTCCCCCCTGCTGCCTACAGGGTTACAATTTAACTTTTCGTGCCAATTGTAGCCAAGAGGAAAATAAAAATAAATAAATAGAATTACATATCACAAGTAAAAAATATCTAACAAGCAGGCTAATTACTTGAATAACAGTAATAAATGCGAGAGCTAACAAAGAAAATAAAAGGTATTGGTAAACATACATATTAGCCATTTATGATAATAATATCATAAATTAAATAATTATAAAGCATACAAATTATATTTTTAATAAATTACATCAATAATAGTCAAGATGTCTGAACTAGACTGGAAAATTTAATAGAGTGCAAAAAATTATTCCATATCAAAGTGTGTTAAAGTGTGCTAGAAATATTTTTCGTTAATTAAAGTAATCATGTAAATGTTTGCAGAAATTAATAGTTAAATTTAAAAAAAAAGCTTAGCATGAAATCTATTATAGCAACATTACTATGCGTTTGGATCACTTACGTATAAATTGTAAATAAATTTAAATTATTATGCTAAGAAGTTTTTCTAAAATTTATCTAGAAGAAAAGAATTAGATAAACAGTACTGCAAATTAATATAATCAATCAGGCCTCTCAATAAATAAAAGCTTATTTTTTTAACCAAAAAACTAAAAATTAGGATGCAAAAGTTTATGTAATATACTTGGAAATATCTGAACATATAATTAGTTAGAAACATACAATTAAATTAATAACAAGCTAATTAACAGTAACATTAAGCTTAATTTCATTCAATCTAAAACAAGCAATCGATGAGGAGCTCAGCATAACTGAAGTTTTAATGCTATTTTACTTAGATTTGCGTATAAAATAAAAAGTTGCACTTGTGAAACAAGTGAAGAATGTACTGATAGTCAACAGGAATTAAAATACAGTGGTTAAAAATATAACTACTTGTCAGAAGGTATGCAAAGTTGCCATGGCTAGAGATATTGAATGATTATAGAAAACTCATAAAGTTAAGCGCTACAGTGTAAAAAGAAAATTCTGGAATAAACATGTTAAGAAAATTAGATGGAGAAATAATCCTTAATTTATTGATATCCATATAAACTCTATGCTTTTGGAAAAATGTTACATATAATTTGCACCGAGGCATCAATCACCGAAACTGAGTTAATTTCTTTCCTTATTTTTTCTTATTAGAGGGATTTGTAAAAAGATATGCTAAGGTAAAACTTTTTGCAATAGTTTTAAAGACTAAATTAAAAAAGTATTTTTACTTCATGAACTGAAATTTTTACGCTACATTTTTATACAGTAAATAAGTACAAAAAAGGAAAGAGCTGGGGGATCACTGGGACTAGAAACTCGGGTCGAACTACCAATGTTTAGTGACTTTTCCAGAAGACCTTTTGAAATTAGGCTGAACAATATATCAAAGAAAATAGAAGATACAGCACACGTAAGAACAAAAGTGGGCTGAATTAAAGATTTACATGTTTGGTGAATGAGTTAAACTTACCTGTATGCCATTATGAAATTTTAGGAATGTAGCATAAAAGCATGAGTGAAGAAGGCAATGGCAATCTAAATCATTGTAATCTAAATGTATATTATTATGAGTATCTGCTATTAATTTCAATACTGCTGAAAAAATTATAAATGAATTACATTATAAATCACATGAACTCGTTGCATTATAAATTACAACAGTTAGAAATATTATTAGCGTGATTTAGCGACCATCTTTGTTAACAAATAATTTCAAGTAATTAATTTTACAAATAATTCAGCCTGAAACTATAGGTTGGAAAATAAGCTACATGCTGAAGATTAAGCTTTGCCAAGGTGTTAGAAACATCTTCTGTTAACTAGAGTTGTGATGCAAGAATTTGTAAAAATTCTCATTTAAATATAAATTGGCATAAATACAATACAAAGTATATAAATTCTACAGGCAGGAAAACTTGAGTAGAGTGCAACAATATGTGAAAAAGGAATGGATTAAAAGGGAACTGAAAATCCCAGGATATGAATATAAGGAAATTTATTTTTTTTTTAAATTTTTTTGTTAATTATGAAAATTCTGCTCTGACGCTCATAATTATTAATTTATTAATTAAATGTGTATTAGAAATTAAATGTATGCCAATGTACATCAGGTGGAAAACAGAATAAATATTTAAACATTTCTAGTATTAAAATATGGAATTTGCAACAAAGTTAAATAACCTTAAAATAACTTCAATAATTAAAAATGGAAAGTTTAATACGGGAATATATTGCAATAATATTAGTGTGAATTTAGAACGACTTAAGAAGTCCCATTTTTATATTTAATTAAAATAATTTTTATAATTAAATTAGAACTGTTTACCTAAAATGGTAAATTTGAAAGTTAAAACCATTCTGCTATGTAAGAAGATTTGTTAATATTTATCTAGACAAGAAACTTATTTAAGGTGAGCTACAAATCCGATATTTGATACGTTGATTATGTATCAGTTCTGTGTATGTCATTAATCTATCAATTTTACTATTCAAAACTGATATATATATATATATATATATATATATATAATTTATTTCCTAAACAGTATTGATTAATTGATTATATTATCTCCAAATGGATTTAAGTTCATACAACATTATATATATATATATATATATGAGCGGCAGCTCTTGGTAACTTTTAGGCGAGCTTTCTACAATTTTTATTTTTTACTTATTTTGCAGCATATTGCGCAAGATGTTTTCTTGACCAAAATTGTTATTACTGCTTTGCTTGATATATATATATATATATATATATATATCAGCGACTAAAATCTACAACTTGGAAAGTTTTTAATTCTTACAGAGAATAAAAAAGATCTGGCTCATCATTCCTTTAAGCATCATAAAACTTTAAAATGAGTGTAAAAGAAATTTATTTTTTAGCACACGCCAGAATTTAAATTAATGTTTGTTTTACATGCACAGTTTTTACAATATTGATAAACGAAAATAAAGGCTTGCAGTCTCAACAGAATGTCCCATTAATGGCGATAAACGACTTTTTGTGGCACCCAATCTTCCTGGAAAGAAATGGGGGACAGGAAACGTCGCGCAGTTCGTGCATTAGAAAAGAGGGGGACGGGGATTTTCGATCAAATTCGGCGCAGTTCGTACCCTACCCAAAGGATTTTTGCAAAGAGAACTACATTAAACTTATGTTAGATGGAGCACTAATATTCGCTTCCGTTCCATTTTGAGAATACTTAAGTGAAGAAGAACTACCAGTACTCAGTGGCTCTGCACAACTACTATCTAAAGCTTAGAATAACATAATATTGGAAGGGGTGGACCTCATACGTAACAGTTTGTAGAAATCGTGTATATTAGTACGATAAAAAATTATGATACACTCAATTATGATACTCTTTTCAAAACATGATTTGGATTACATGTCACTTCGTTAATGGAGGCTTATTTTTTCATAAACCCAAAATATTTCAGTTTCACATTTATCCTTTTTTTTTCCCCCTTATTCAGCGGTATAACTAACAATACCTTCTTAAACTTTATTCTATCATTATTCCCCCTTTTTTTGTTGGAAAAAATATTTAGTTTTAAAATTTATTCACGCTGCAGCTTTCAACAAAATATGAAACACTGCTTGTATCAAAAAAATATTTAGTTTTAAAAGTTATTCACGCTACAACTTTCAACAAAATATGAAGCAATGCTTCTATCGAGAATCTCTTACCTTCCCACATGCAGTCTAATCAGTAACCTCTGGTCAGGAAGTTGCATTTAAAAAAATCTCAAATTATGTAAAATGTATTTAGAAATCGAATTAGTGTAATACATTTTCAATTTTATATCTAAAACTACTAAAAATTTTGTTAGTTAATACATCTACTAAAGTGGAATGGAATACATTTGAAAAAACAAAGTTAATTTTTTAATTAAAAAACATAGTTAATTTTTAATTAATAATTAAAAAATTAACTATGTTTTTTCAAATGTATTCCATTCCACTTTAGTAGAATAAATAATTAAATAATTTTGTCATTCAATTCCGAGAACAACATACTATTAAACTTTGACTGCATATATTTTCCTTTTAAGACAGTATATAATTTGAGCGTAACTGTATTATAATTATCCACTTTTCAGCTTGCATAGTTTAACTTAGCTGATTAAAATTTTGATGATGATTAGAACTCATTTATCAAATCTGGATTGAGAATATTGATATGCAAACAACTTAGTCCACACCCGAATGAAATGTTTATTTTCATTCCAGATTTCTCTCCTAATTCATAGCATAATAAATTATAAGCAAGAAGGTTAAATTACATATAATGTTTCAATGACTACCTTTGTTAATTCAGACTTTGAAATTCATACAAATAACTCAGTCTAGACTTTGTTAAATTTCTATTTTTATCATAGATTTCTTCATGGGAAAAAAAAAAAAAAAAAAAAAAAAAGGAAGAAGAATCTATTAGGTGATAAAAATTTTTAAAAAAAAATTAACAACTGTTGCAAACAGCTAGTCAATGTTTTCATTCCCCAGCCAGTTCCAAAGACGATTTTTACGTACTTATCTTGCAATAATAGAATAGTTAACATGACCATGAGCACAAATGCGCATGCGCGATTCGAACCGATTTATTTAATAAGAGGTGAGGGTGTAGAGCGAGAAGTAGGATATTTTAAAATTTTACTTATTGCCCACTTTAACATACTTTAAATTGAAAGAAAAAGAAGCTATTTGATAATAATTGCACAAAAGACCGCTTTATCTTTACGTATTTTAAAAATCTTTCGAGTAAAACCGTCCTGTTGCATTTGTAACATGTATGCTTGTCTTCTTGGCATTTTTACTCGAAAGGTTTAAGTGTTTTTATGCATTGCGAAGAAACATATGTACAGAGTAATTAAAGTTCCGATTTTAAAAGGATATAAAAAATACTAGTTAGAATGACCGGAATGTGCGTGAAGCAATGGAATTTTGTATAGTATAGTGAAAAGAAAGCTTTTAGAATCCACCAATAGATGCGCTCGTCAAATATTGAAATGTACTCGCCAAATACTGAGATGTTATTAACTGAACTGAAACAATAGTCAGCTAGAGAGACTTGATAGTTTATTTAATAATATATAATTTAAGAATTCGTGAAAATATCGCGAAAAGGAAATTCTGAAACAGGCACCTACGATTGATGCAAGAAATGTTCAATATTATGTTGAAGAAACGTTTAAAATATCCTCAAGAAATGTTAAAGTTATTCAATACACCGTACACTACGAGTTGAAAGTGCAAAACAGCATGTTCTACAAGAGATCAGAGTTATCAGTGATGGTGCTGTATATGTGGTACATAATGCATCGCTCTGAGTCAGCAAAGCTTGCAATCCGAACACTGTAGGCAACATTTTGAGCTGGCCCCCAAAGTCAGACGTCACAAGGGTTATGATCAGGCAAATGTGGCGGCCAGGCTATTGGAAACTGACAACTGATAATCCTGTCATTTCTGAAACAAATGTTCAGTTGCTGCATCACTGGTTTCACAATATGCGAAGGAGCGGCAATTTGCGTAAAAACTGTACTATCCACTCACTCACACTACTGAAACCCTGGAATAATGTGCAAGAAGGCGGCGAGAAAAGCAAAAGGAAAATATTTTATCTTTGGCCACTTAAAGGTTCCCCCCCCCCCGTAGAATATTGCCATTGCTCACTTTTAAATCATTGAGTTTGTTACTCAAAAATTCGTTAAAGTTTTACAAAATATGAACTCGATCATAAAACAAATTCCAAATTTGGTCTTCCACATGCACATATTCGCAGGAGGATTACACCATTCAAAATTCGATGGCTCTATGTACCGTTGCTTTATCACAATGCGAGAAATATACTACATAGATTTATGCTGATTTTTCGTTATTTAATTTCTTCAAATATAATGCACGACTCTAACATTTGGTGGCAACAGTTTTCAAAGTGATTCAAAGCAAAACGAAAACAATAGTCCTTCAAGAACAAAGCCCCTTTGGACCTAAAAAAAAAAAAAAAAAAAAAGGTTCAGGTGGCTCTTCTCACTTAGATACAACGCACAAAATGTTCACAAAACAATGCGGCATTGTCACAACTCTTTGCTGGGGATATTATTTAACTTGGGTGTCACTATGTATTTGAATATCGGTTACGCGGTGATAGCGTTGACGCTTCATGTGAAGTATGAGTTTCGGGAAAAAAAAAAGTTAGTCGGAGCATAATCGGATGAAAATAGAAGGTGAACTGGCACACGCTTCTTCGCAGCACATCTCTAACCGTTTGAGCGCAGATACCGATGCAACAAGAAATCCCTCTCCTTCCATCGTTCCGAACAAACTTGCTGAATCCTCCTGCACAGCTGATCCACAACACCCAGGAATTGGCTTATTTCAATTACAAATACATGGCAGAAAAAAAATATGTCTCGCAAACTTCGAATGGACAGTATATAACTCTAAATCAGGGTTTCTTAAACTGTGGATCGCGACTCCCAACAAGATCGCCGGACCTGCAGCAGGGTGTCGCCAAAAATTTTAGTTTTGACGTTCTTTAACTTATTAGAATAATTTGTATAATATCGTCTGTTATTAATCTTCACACTGTTCTATGTCTTAAAATTAGAAATTAAAGTTAATGACATAAAACTGCAATAGCATACCTGCCAACCTCTAAAGATAAAAATTCAGAAGATATCTCCCCCAAATTCAGAAGAACACGAAGAATTAATATCATGCTTTGATATTAAAAAAATAATAATTTGTACAAATAGAAAAAAGAAAATTGTACTTGCATTAGTAAATCTCAATTAAGTAGTAACTAAAAAATTTATTAGGAAACATAAAACAAGAACTTAATGTTACACAAAAAAAATTATTGCAATGAATTTAGAGTGCATTTTTTGGCTTTAGCCAAAAATTCTTTGAAAAATTTCCTGTCATAACAATTAGTTTCCTCATAACATTTAGCAATTAAAATATTTTCTAGAGTTTTTGGTGAAATTGAAGAACGAAACATAGTTTTGTTTTTTCTTCACAACACTGAAGACTCTCTCGCACTCAGCATTACTGTGTGGAATTACAGCTGCAGCTTTTTCTGCTGCCAAATTAATTAAGTGGCATGGGCATCCAATAACAATTAATTCATTTTGTTCTTTTTTGAGGAAAGAGGCTACACCCTTTTTGTCACCCACCATGACATGAGCATTATCTGCACCAAATGAAATGCAGTTTGATATTGGGATGTTAAGTTGTTTCAACTCATTAATTACCAAGGAGGCAATATTTTCCTCCGTAGCGTCTCCATTTAACAATGGAAGACGCAAAAGATGAGTTTTCATTTCATTAGAAACATCACAGAAATATGTGACAACGATGGGTAAAGCTTCCGATCGCTGTCGTTGCTGCCATCGATTGACATCGAAAATGCTGAATTCTGGAGTGCAGCTATCGTTCGTTTTACTTTGTGCATCGCAAGCAATTTCGTTCACAATAGAAGATGTTTTCGTGCGAGCACAAGCATATTTCTGAGCAATCTTGGAGTCGGGAAACATCCGTCTGAAAAGTTGACCGGCCTGATCGGCAGCGCTTAGCGGCACGTTGTGTTCGATGAGGAATGCAGTAAACAAACACTCTGCCAAAATGACATCGGCATCCGAATTCGTAGCCGAAATTGAAAAAAAAAATCATCCACTTTCTTTGACGTTGTCGAAGCCGAAGCATTAACTTCTAGCTTTTTAGACTTAACATGCTTCACAATGTCGCTTCCTTCCACCGTGACTTATTATGAAGTCACACACGCTCACGTTGCAAAATGCATAGTTATTTCCTTTGAAGGATTCTTTAATTGTTGGAAATTCGGCTTTGTAGGCAGGCCGAAAATATTGAGAATACGGTTTTTTTGAACTCATTTCGTAACAATGACGTATTAAGAAAATTCGTAGCACGTGCAAACAAAAAACAAAACAGAATGCGACAATCCACGCTCGCTGAGTAATTCCCTTGCTGCTGAAGCGAACGCGAAAAAAATAATCTGGCGCCCACAAAGAAAAGAGTGGGAGCAACAAGTTCAGCGCATTGGACTGCCTGGTTAAGCGGCGAGTTGGGAGAAACCGCAGGTTACTGGATTCGAAGTAGTCGGTAGTTGGCGGTAAAACACGATGCAATTGGCGAAAATCGCTGAATTGGCAAAAAATTCTAAAATTTCGACAAAAATCACTAAAAACACTTGAAAAAGGAAAAAAAATCGTAAAAAATGGATTACGATCGTAAAATCGTAAAGACAAGCGCATTTTCGTAAAAATTACGAAAAATTCGTAAAAGTCGGCAGATATGGCAATAGTATTATACTACAGTACAAGTGAAAAAATGGGCAGTTTCACTCACACGTGTGTCGGATTTGCGCAATACTTATGGGGTCCCACAAAATTTTTGTAAATATTATGGGGTCCTGGGAGTCGCGAAAAACTCTCAGTGATAAAAAGGGGTTGAGACTGAAAAAAGTTTAAGAAACCCTGCTCTAACTGAAGATTTCTTTTAGCGGCAGGATCCATTAAGCTATGAAGTCAGCTACTCAATCGCGTTGCAAGGTATTCAAAGTTGAGGAACAGCGTCGTTCAGGTTCGCATCATTCCAGATAAACGTAACACTTAATTATAAAAATCGGTGATTTTTTCGTTTGATGCACATCAAATTAACACGCGCAAAACTGTTTCTCTGAAATCGGGTCTCTCATTTTCGAAAATTCCTTTATTATTAAAAAACTTACGTTGAAATCTGAAACAGCAAAATATAATTGTATTTCATTATTTCAATTTTTAAATGAATGTTAAATTCTGAAGAAAGATAAGACATTAATTCGATGCACAGTTTAACAGCTGCAGAGTTTATTAAAAAGTATTAATTCTCCTACAGTTTAATGAGTTAATACTTTATAATAAATGCTACGTAAGTATTAACACTTAGAATATATTTTATATTTGTTACACAAATTTAATAATTCAATAAATAAGCTACTATTAATAACACAGTATTGAATAATTAACAAATTCTAGAATTATTAAAATTTAAAAGCATTAAACATTCAGTAAAAACGAAAATTCTTAAGCAGAGGCACGTCATGTTAAAAATATATGCAGCAAAGGTTTACGGCGTTGTATAATCAAAACATTTTTGGAACACGAAAGCGCAACTTTTGCGGAACGTTCTATCATGATTTCGCTACTTTTGGATTTTAGGGAAAGCCCCCTTCCCCCCCCAAAAAAAGTCGCCTCAAGCGTCAAATACAATAAGGTCATACATGATGTATCTACGAATAAATTCAGACTTTCATCGAACAAAAAGGAAGTTCTTTTTGCGCTTGATCAGATAGAATAAACGTGGCGCCCTCTCACGCTTATTTTGCGATTTAATGTTCCTCTAGCAATTAGCATAAACTTTTCAACAAGTTCGAATTCTTCAGAAAATGTTTGACAAATATCAAACACATTTCGGGTTAACAACAGATGTCGTCTTCAGTATTACCTAAGAGTCTACTGTATTTCTTCAGTTTTTTAAAATAATTGTGGCATCAGTTCTTTATAATTGAATATGCTTCAGGTTGATAGAATAAGCAAACGAACTGGTACACAGGTGACCCGTATATTGCTTTGCTGTGCCCTTTGATCCTTTACAGAATTTTCTGAAACCAAATTTCCAATAAAACAGCAAAAAATTGAAGTTCTGAAACCATATGCACTCAATTCTATTCCTATTCTCCAAAATTTCTTCTTATGACTACTTTTCCTTCTGACACCGAAGAGACTCAGAGAACTCTTCTAGCTATAAGAACTTCCACAAATCTATATAGCTTCTAGCTATATTGACTATATAATCTATCCGGTTTCACAAATCTTTTTTTATCCCATTATAGTTTATATTAATGAAAAATATACATTGAGTTATATACATCATTGTAGGTTCTACAACTTTTCCATTATTGCCTAAATAGTTTCATAATTAATTGCAACAATCTATACATCTTGACATGATTCATTTCAACCGAAACAAAATTATTCTCAAAATTAAAGTTGTCGAAAAATGCTGTAATATGATTCATTGTTTTAATTGATTCTTTGTTTTCAAAAGCTTATTAAAAATCTTAAAATAGAGGAAATTTTATTTCAGATTTCACATGTGATGTAAATTGTACAGAACTAGTGGTATACAGAGGTTTAATGACAATCCTTAATTTGGCCCAACAGCAGATAAACAATAAGAACACCGATAACACTGGCAGTTCAACATAAATAAACAGAACTCCTAATATTCAATGCTAGGCAAGCGGGCTGGTTTTGGGGAGTTTTCATAGTCTGCCCCATGTATAACATGAATACAGGTCAAGTTTCCTTAAAAAATCCACTACAAAGGCATCTATACCTTTAAGCAGATAGCCTTCAAGTGATTTTCCATAATACAATATATTGTTAATTCTTAAAAAATATTTTACTCTCACGAAGTTTATTTATTGAGAAAATCGTGAACTTTTATTTTTTAGACAATTACTATAAACCGTATCCATAAAAGTCCTCATGAAGTCTTCAATTTTTCACTTATTGGTTGTAGACAGACCTGGCGAATACTGTAAAGTAATGCAGCAACAAAGACTCTGTAATGGCAAAGGCGCTTAAAGGATACCAAAATGCATGGTAAATTTTAATATTCAAATAACAACTGACTCATTTAGGTTGAGAAGTTGCTTCTCTGCAATGTGTAACAGACAAATTTAACATTCAACAATTTGGAACTCTACACCGAGCCAGGTGCTCATTATACCAAATACATAAGGGGGCTACAACACAAGGACAGGATGTGGCCAGTGAGTTCCTTAGCTAGTTAGTTAATTAGAATGTAATACACAAGTAGAGTCGCCCATGTTTTACTTGTTAGAAAGTTTGCAAATTATTATTTTATTTTTGCTAAGAAAGAAATTTCATATCAAATTTTTGTTTGATAGTGACCTATAAAGCAGATAAAATGGATCAGAAGTGAAAATTATGTCGTTGGTAAAATAAACAAAAACAAGAAAAGAGAACAAATAAGAAATCAATCTTGCTCAATAAAGTGAATCAGTTCGCAAGTTAATAGCACATCTCCAATTCAAAGAGTTACAATTATTTTCATAAAAATTCTGTATCCTACTGTACAAATCTCTTGAAGAAAAAGATGTGTTTCAGACTCAATATTAAAAATTCAAAGAACCTGTATTATAAATGAAGATACAATGTTTCATTCATGGATAGTAAGTGCTCTTAAAATTTATAAAAAGTATATAAGCATGCTTTTAACTTTTTCGATTAACAGGAAATTCCTGTTGAGCACAACAGCAGCTGATCAAAAGAGGAAATAATGCATAATGAATGATCATACATTATTCCCTCTCTTCTATTTATTTTTCAGTTTAAGATTGTAGGATAAATACCATGTACTACCTTATTTTCATACGTGTTGACAAATGTAGCTAATGTTCATACCAAATCAATAACTATACCTGAAAAACCATTCCTGATTGATACAGTAAAATTTTGACTTATTCTTTGTACTTTATATTGCCCGTTCATTAATTTCATAAATTATGCTAATATGAACTTATGACAGAATTCTGAGCTAGTAAATTTGGATCAATCTACCAGTCATTATAATTGACTATAAACTTGAAAAGATTCTTTAATGAATATTTAAAGATGTAATATGGAATTCAAATAATTAAGAAAAATACTCTGATATCTAATAACAAAAAGTTAGGTACCACTGCTTGAAATTTTTTATCAACACTGTCAATATTTTAAAAGAGGAAGCTAACTAAATTATAAGAACTGAATTTAAAAAGCCTTGACGGGAAAAGTGTAAATGTATTGTTAAATTCTGATCTCAAAGAGGCAGAGAAATTATATTCTATGACATGTACAAAAAAAAAAAAAAAAAAAAAAATACAACAGTGGCACATGTTAGTGAAATACAACATTTTGCATTTATGTTGTTATGATTTATCTCAATTGTTTGCCATTAACATCAGAACAAGTCAATAAATTTCTTTGTGCATTTGTCACTGACGTGGAGTTTGGGCATCTTATATGTGACAGTATGAACTTTGCCTATTTCTGTCCAATTTTTAAGAATCCCTGGGGGATAATACAAGCCTCTCTCATCATTTTCCCCTACCACCACACCTCTCAAGAGGATTTTCAGCTTGCAGAGCACTTTAAATACTCTCGTGTCACAAAGATAAACTTAAAAACACCCAAGCCTTTAAACGGATTCAAACCAGGGCCCAACAGTGTGGCAACCAACAATGCTAACAATTCTAGCAGTTAGGGTGCCATTTTCATTTACAACATTCTATGTACCCACATCAAAATTTTGTTCAAGTTTCTAATTACATTATCTAAAGTGGTCAATTTAAGCATGGCAATGAAAAGAAAAAAATTATCTACTATATTTAATTATGAATACATACTTGTCTAACTAACATTAAATATTGAGCATTATACTGCCATGTGTAATATAATATCAAGAATCTCAGACAAATTATGATTAATGATAGAAAGACTAATATATGATTTAACCAAGATAATCCACACAAGGAAAATATTTTTTTTAATAAATTATACAAGGCTATATTTACAGAATTTATTACAGTTACATAGAGGCTTATATTATATTCAAACAATTTACAGTCTTAGATAAAGAATCTGAACACAATTCATAGTATCTACAATGCATAGATGAGCACATATAAAATGCTTTCTAGTATTATCAACACAAAAATAAAACTTAACGATTAAGATCCCCTCAAATACAAAAAAAATTCAAGTACATTCTTGAATAACAAATTTAGGAACTGTTTATAAACCTAAAAATGAACATCTGTGAAGTATTAAGAATTTCACCATGAAATAAACAAATAAAATATTTTGGTAATTCTGTAAACTAGAAATTGTTAATTAGCAATAAAGTTGCTATTCCAGCAGCTGTGGCCAAGATTCAAAGGGTAATTTAATAAACAAAAAGTCTAAGCATCATTATTAATGACAGTGGCATGCCTCAATGGACTAGAAGGACTAGGATAAGTGCCTAACATTTTAATGCATTAACACTTTCAAATGTATCTTTACCTAGCATTCAAAAGAATTTTTTAAAAATATCATTTTATTTCTCTTGAAATGGCATGACACTTGAGTGTTCTCGGCTTTTTGCATGAATGGAAGGAGCTCGAAATGTGCTGCTCTCTATGCCGGGAAGGATTAGCTTGCCTTCATGTGCTCCCGAAGTTGCCATAGACATTAGACATACTGTTAAGTACCGATAGCAGTCATAAAACATTTTTAATTTTCTCATGTTTCTTATAAGCAATATTAATTTAACTTTCAGTACTATATTCTACTTGACTTTCATGAAAGTATTCTTATGATAAATTAAACAATTTGAAGTAAAATATATATCGATATACTATGGAGAAGGAAATAATATGTCCTCACATAAGAGATCATTAAAGAACACATACAAACAACTTCTGAAGCTATTTCTTGACAACACACTCATCAGCTGTCAGTGTCACGAGCTGATCCTTTTGATTGCTTGTCTACCATATTCTTAGCGGTAATATATTTTCACAAGACTAAAAAATAATGATAAAAGGTAGAGATCTACTCAGCATATCCTTATTTGTACAAGCATGAAACTTTATACCTGCTATTCAAAAGTAAAATACCACATAATTTCAGAATGATTAATAATAAACTATAAAACAATCAATTTTGTTGACCTTATGCTCTTTTTGAGATAAGAATTTTTAATTAATTATTTATTATAACATCCAGCAGATTAAAAAAATATTTATTTATTATGGTATAATGACTTTTGTCTTCCACTTTTATACAATTTTCATAAATTTATCAGGGCATATTATCCATTATTGTACTCAATAGCCTTCAAATTAAATCATTAGTCTTCACATTCAAAATAGAATGAATACTATCATGACGACTACTTCTTATTATTTTTTAAAGTGCCCAGTACTTCCAAGAACATACAACCTCTCTAAGACGACCATAACCTTCATCTGTGCATGGTCGTCTTATAGAAGATTGTAATTTTCCTTCATATCTAATCCTCTTCAATTAGAACCACGACATGTCGTTGATTAATCATTCAGTTTTAGCAACTCCTTTTCAAAACTGTAATATAATTCATGAAAATGTTCTACATAAAATTCAAAATTTTATAGAAGACATCAAAACTTACAAAGGAAACTTACTTTAAATAGTCAAATAAGAAAGACTATTTAAAAATAATTTTATTTACTATAAAATAAAGCTTTCTGTCCATTGCAAGCATTTTATGCGAATAATAAAATTTTTGATTAAATTCATAATACAACTTTTTTTTTTTTCTTTTTAATAGCTTGAAAAGTTTGTCTAGTTGAAATTCAAGAGACATCTTTTTGTCCCCCCCCCATTTTTTAACTATCTTATTACTTGAAAGTAATTGCATCACAGAATCAAAAAATCAACTATATTACTCATTTTCAATATCAGTACTAGCTAAAAATATTAAAGTATATTAATACAAAGATAAATAATTTTTATGCATGCCAGTTTTAAATTTTGGTATACAGAATCATTTTATTTTTTCAACATGTAACAAAACTTCTCAGAGCAACTACTTCTAGAAGAGACTACTATTTATGAGAATGTAAAGACAAAGAACATTACTGATAATCATGTTCTGTAAAGTGACCAAACCATAAAGAGCCATATGCAAAAAGTATCACTAACTTTAAATCCCACCTGCTCTCCCCCCTCAAAAAGAGGAGACAGGGAGAGGAGGGGACAAAATAGAAAAGAAACTAATTCATAACATTTTGCAGAGTTAAATTATTCTAAGAACTACATGCTATATTGCATTTAGGTATCAGGAATAAAAATTAGGTTTTCAGAAAAATTACATTATTAAAAATTATTTCAATTCCTAGAATATGACTTCAAATAAAGTTGCCACAACAAATCAGAGAAATCTAAACTTTTCTTTTACCACCACTTTAACAAGAATTTACATATGATACATATTTGGTATTTATGTAGAAGGAAGTCATATAAAACAAAAGAATCTCATATAACTCTATCATGTTTTCTGCCGAAAATTTCGAAATGATTTAACAAATAGGCATTTATGCATGTGCTTACGAGGAAGATCAGTTTCACGCATTGTTATCATCCATTCAGAGTTAACAATGCAATCATCTGTTTGAATGGCACTAGCTGGACAGGATAAAATCCACTGAGCAACTCTACTTAGGTATGGATATCGGGTTTTAGCACGAACCCAATACTGAAGAGGATTAAATTTGTTTTCACGATCCAGATCTTGCTTTCCCATAGCAAAACTCTCTGATAGGTATTCATCTACTTCCTCACTTGGGCTGATTTGAAGCGAATCATTTTCAGCAGACATGGTATCATAAAGATCAGCAAAATGATCATTTGCATTTGAAGTATTATGAATGTCGATTCCATTCATTAAGAGGTTTTCATGACACTCTCTGACCAAATACTCTGCATGGGCTCGTGTATCTAATTTGTCATCATCTGTCAAAAATTCCAGTTCCTTAAAACGTGGGTCAAGCATTGCTGCAAGCTTGTGATGTATTGTTATCCTTTTCACTACTTCCTGGTCAATAGAAGAACTCATGAAGCTTTTAAGAGCTGCCAGAAAAGGAGATTCATCTTCATTTTGTATGCAGTGTGTTTTCCATTTTGTTACCCAAGGTAATACCAAATTGAGAGTTGGATTACTTAATGATGATAGTTCATTGAAGCCATCTCTAAAAATTTCCAAGAAATCTACTACCAAGCTTAAAAGTATTGGATCCACATAGAAGCATTCATCTTTTTCTAGACAATCAGCTATAAGGTCCCACTGACTATTTATTGACTCTAACATTCCTAATACTGACTTCCAACAAGTGCTAGAACACATCTGCAGACTTCTTGGTAAAAGGTTTTGCAGTTTGTTTTCTTTAAAATGTAAAACTAAAGCTCGGCATTGACTGATCAGGGATACAAACCAAGCAAAGGCATAAGGATCTTCACAGTCTCTAGCCATTACATTTCCTTCCTCATCTTCTAAATCCCTTTCTTCTGTTGTGCTTAAAGCATTGACGACTGTTTGCACAGCACAATTAAGTGCATAACATATACATTGAATGAATGGTTCACTGTTATTAAAAGCACTTACCATATTATAAGAATAATCTATTACAAGAAGTCGTTTAAAATCTGAATGCATAGATGCCATGCATTCTTGAAACAACTTGCTGATATCAGCAGCTACTTTGTGCTGATAAGGAAATTCAGTTGTGTGAAACATAACAGATTTAAACATTCCATTCTCATTTGAATAATGGCAGGATAATGTAACATATGAAATCTTTTCCACAACATCTACCCAAATATTAGCAGAAAATGCTAAACCATACACAAACTGAATTTCATTTTTAAAAGCTTCTTCAGCTTGTACATATACATCATTAATTAAAAATTCAACTAAATCATCAGGCGCACATAAATATTGAGTTATATCTACATTACCAGCTGTGGCACCAATTTCTACAAAGGTTTGCAGCAAATCCTTGAATTCAAGATTCTCTAACAGCGAAAATGGTTTTAACTTGCTAATAAAAAATAGCAAAATTTGCTCCTGTAATTTAGTTGCATGGTCTCTAAATTTGACCATTTGCTCTTGGAAAACTGGTTTTTCAGGAGCTGCATTAGGATCTAATACACCCATATCACTTATTGCACCAGAGAAACGTTTTGGTTTTTTGTTCTTATCACGGTTGTAGCGCTGTTTCCCACATGATTTCAAGTGAGAACGAAGTGTTGAGGTACCATAACTGTGACTTTCATAACTAAATACTGCAGAGCACTTAACACAGGCAACAAATGATTTACATAGCAAAACCTCCTCTTTGCCTATATGAATAATATGATGATCAATATTGAGCTTCTTTACTTCCTCCTGACTTATAAGAAGACGGACATCACCAAAATTGCTCCACACATCACTTTTAATCCTCTTGAATTTGCGTACATCTAATACCATCTTGTCAGTGACAACTGCAAGTTTCTTTTCAAACAGTTTTTCAATGATTTCTTTTTGCTTTCTGCGGGCACTTTCAGCTTCTAAGTCCTTCACAGATAATTCAAATACTGGTTTAGTGAAATATTTTTTAGTGTAAATTCTGGTGGTAGAACTGTGTTTTGGTCTTCTTTGACCACTTCTCCTGAAAACAAAATAAAACAATTTGAGACTTTATCAAACATGCTTAACGCAAACAATTACCTTTGAATGCTAGTGCAATTTATCATAATATGTGCTGTTATGCTAAAATGTTTTCTGATTTCAGTGCAATAAAAAATAAAACATGCAAAGTTTACAAAGCACACATAGCAACTTATATTGTATTTAAACAAAAACAAGAAAATATGAATTGTGTCTATATTAAAGAGGAATGAATGCAAATGAAATTCCTGGACTTAAACTATAGATTTAATTTTTAAATATGGACTGCAATATTCAAGAAACAATTTAATACAGAACAAAAAATCAGGAAGAAGGAGAATTTCTGAATATTAAACTATTATCATTATTCAGATGCATGTTTTATTTTTTCATAATACTTAGATTATTAAATTATATTTTATATAGTTAACCATAGCGCCAAAGTTTCTGTATTATTTAAAAAGTTCCTTTAATGTAATTTTTAAAGTAAAAATTTGTGTATCAAATTACAGTTTCTGCATTAAGTGTACAACATTGCTCTAGAAATGCAAATTTGCATGTAATTTAATTGGTTATAATTTTCTTTCACTCTGAGAAATAATTAAGACACATTTCATATTTTTAAGTAATTTATATATTTTAAGTTAATGGTGATTTAAAGGCTTGTAAATGAATTTATTTTTAATGCTTACCTGACAATAAACTTGAATAACTCCAAGTCCTTTTGCAATACAAGCGAATTCAATGAAGCAGATATATACTTGAAGATTATTATTATATTTTTCGAAAAAACTATATATAAAATATCAGAAATTCATAACAATACATAACTATCAAATAAACTATAATAAAGCAATTAAGTTTTGATTACAATAAATACTGTAATGTGTTTAGCATTCTTCAGATTATTTTAGTTATTTACAAGCCTTTAAACACAGCCAAGCTTTTAAATACACCCTCCAATTAATACAAATTTAGTAATATTGTATCTATTATCAATAGAGAGACGAAAGTCAAAATAAAGTGTCGGAAAGAAATATATCCAGATATAACAGTATTTTTATTTTACCCTTTAAATATACAGTCACTGAACATAAAAAATTCTTATCATATATTATGAAATTCCATAAATAATTTTTATATAAATCAAAAATACTGGATTCTTTATATTAAAGAAATGCATATTACAAACACAAAATGCAATTTCAAAAGCAAGTTTCATAATTATGTTTTCTACTCCTTTAACTTCTTTAAGCATTTTAAATTAACAAAGAACATAATTAAGAACAGTGACGTACACCTGCTTTAAAAACATATATGCAATAAAAAGGAATTTAAAAGTGCTGATGTAAGAACACCAAAATGCAGAAATACTGATAGTGAAACACACAGATAGCATATTAAAGAGGAAGAATCCTGAATAGGTAAAATGCTAAAATGTTAAATTCGTAATGACTAAGAAACTTGGCAGTTGAGGCAGATTAAATTCATTTTTATTTAAATTGACATCTGTGGCATCAATTCATTTTGCGCTCTAATGATGCCTATTCAAGAACATTCACAATTTCAATAATGTTGCAATAGAAAGAGAGCACAGCAAAGTACCGTCACTACAGAAAGATAAGCATAAGCTAAAGTGTGCAATTATTCAATATGGAGTCTCACAAAGAAAGGTTTCGGTTTTGGTTAGAAGGTTTCATTTCTTGAAATTTTGAGTTTAGGTTCCGAATTACCTATGTCACTGGTGTTATGGAAGCCATGCGACATAGACTGATCTAGAAACAACACAGCTAAGAAATGTAATTAATTTTCTGTAGAATAAAGAGGGAATAAAAGAAAAGGAATTAAGAGGGTACTACTAAATTAAACTATAAAGCTGATTTACATATTTTTTTTATCTTAGATATATACCATTTAAAACTGGACCCAAAAAAGGAAACTTAGTTTAGCAAAAAATTTGATCACTTTTTTTTAGCTTTTATGGCAATGAAACAGAAGTCCCTTTTATTCAAGAGAAAAATCTAAATAAATAATGTCTTCCCCTTTCCTCCTGAAAAAGATGGGACTTGTGTCTAATTGCCCTCAAACCTAATTGAGTTTTACTTAAATTTTACACCAAACTAAGGTTGCTTTTTTGTCCAATTATAAAATTTATTGTGTCATGTGCTTCTCTCCTATTGGATGTATACACCATTTTAAATAAAAGTACATTGTAGAAGTTTCCTTGCAATTAATCTAATTTTATATATTATCTAAAACGAAATTAGAAACATCTTACAGACAAAATACGTAACTATATTTTAAATTACGGGCTATTTTTTTAATATCATGTGAAATTTTGCTCATGCATAAGAATGTGTGAGTGTATGCAAGCTCCCAACATTCTTTGTGAAGAATAGAGTGCCATTTACATTCACAGCATCTGTCTGTATATTTCACAAAATGCTTAGGGAAATCAAAATTTGTATTTGTTTTGTTATTTCAAAATGGACTTTATTTTAAAAACACTCCTGGTATCGAAGGTATCGAAGACTCTATGTTTTTACAATAACTTTAATAAAAGACAATAGATTCATTTATATGTAATTAAAAAACACAGGCAGTAAGAGAAACTATGATAAACAAATATAAATATATGTGAAAGACAATATTTAAATCTGCATCAGTTACTCTTCCCACAAGTAAGAAATAATTAATTTTACTTGAAGCCTCATTATCTTTTATACACAAATGAAGTAAGACATACTATTATGCAAATAAATTGTTAAAAGCCTCTTCATTTAAAATTTATCATCTTAAAATATTTCTCTTGCTCCCTGAGATTATTAAAATAAAAGAAGTAAAATATGTGAAAGATAACAAATGACAAGGAGTAACTATGCTTGATGATGATTAATATGATCAGCACCCTAAAAAATGGACATGTAAATAGTTTATTGTGTAATTCCAGATATTAGAATTCTTTTGAGCAAAAAATAATTATAATTGAAATAAAAGCAAATCTCAGTTCAGAAAGGTAAAAGTATAGTTTAGGGTACCCCTTGGCGAAACTTGGCAATTTTTGGCGGTACATGGATACCGATTTTGTGCGATTCTTTGACTCAGAAAAAACAATTGCACAAACTCAGTATTCATGTACACATCGACTTATTTTCACTTTAAAAAAAATCCCCGAATTGCACAAAAATGGCATTGTGCACTCTTTTAACTTTATCCATGTATTATATATATATATTTATCGTCGACCTATTTTCACTTAAAAAAAATTCCAGAATTGCATAAACTTGCATTGCGCACTCCCTTTACTTTGTCCATGTACACATCGATATATTTTCACTTAAAAAGTCAAAGGAGCACCAAATTCTACAATATAGGCAAACAAAAAACACATAATCTGAATAAAATACATTTTAAACCAAACAATAAAAGAACATAAACAAGAAAAAACAAGTTATATATTTAAGCACTACCAAAAGCATATATTCAATTACTATGATTTTCGAGTTCGCTCCGTACACCCACAGCCACGTAAAAATCAAAATATCAATCATACTCAAATGACTTTTTACAAACCATGTACTCTTTCTGATTGAACGCTTCAAATAGTGACCATCTGAACCTTTCTTCCTACAAACCCATTCAAATCCATCTAAATGGTTCTTACGTTCGACTAGATCCATATCCTTCCTACATACAGGACACTTATAATGGCTACTAAGTAACCTTCATTTACACACCAGTCAATGAAAGCTCTTTTCCCCTTTTGCTCCAAATCGTACAGAAACTTCAAATTAATCTTACTACATTCAGCCATTCTACCATCTAAAGAATCAAACCAACGCACACCACAAAAACACTTACAAAACATCCCACGATTCAAAATTTCCCAGAATCATGCACCCGATTACGTCACAATAGGGTTTCCATAACATTCAACTACTCAGGCTACCGTAAATGAAACAGCAACTTGGCGATAAATCAAACAACAACTTCGCCATAATACAAGGGGTACCTTAAAGTCTACTCCACCCGTTCAAAAATTTTTATATATTTCAAAAGTCCAAATGATTTGAAGAAAACACATTCGAGCATTTCATTTAAATAATTAAAATAATAAGTAACATCCAAATATTTAGCAAATAAAAGGAAATTAAAAACCTATAAAATCTTAACATTTTTCAAAATCATAGAACATATATATATATATAAAACATATCACATACATGAAACTAACAACAATGAAAACAATGCAATATAGCAATATTACATGCAGATTACGAGTTGAAGAATTTTACAATACTTTATATAAGTAATAATAATTGAAAATAATTAGTTTGATAAGCATCAAAATTTACATTATATTTATAGCTCAGATAATTTTTAAGGAAAGTAACTATAATTCCTGTATTGTTTATTTGAAAAAATAGACACCTTTTAGTAGACATAAGAAATTTTATAAAAACTAATTAAATTTTGTTAACTTAGTTACTAATGTAATAGTAATTTATTTATTAAATTTTCTTAACTATTCTATTTTTCCCATAATTAATCATCTCAACAAACTGATCACCTAGTGAATGGTTAATTTTATCATATGCATATAATTATATTAATTACAGTTCATGTTTGCTGTAAGAGATATTATAACTATTTACAACAAATGACTGTATAAGTATTTTTCTTCAACAAACACTGCCACTAATTTATTACCATACGTATTACAACCTATTACTTAACTTGTGTTGACTAGCATAATTTCCTTAAAAAATGCTACAAGAAAAATCATTGTAAAATCAAACAGTTTTATTTTTTAAACAGCCTCTTAAACTTTCATTCATTAAATTTCAACATTCAACACTGGTAGTTCTAACCTGGGTTAAAATCCATAAGAACATTAGAGATTTCGTGGCTTTCTTAATGTATAATTTGAATGCGAGACAGTGTTCCTTAAAAAGTCTTCCATGATGACATCTCTACTCATAAACAGATAGCCCTCGAGTTGCTTTTCTAAATTAATTAATGTAACCTTAGTTGAGGACATTTGGAGAGAAAGCAGTTTATAATCATGTTACGCATGAAGGGAAAAGCCTATGGAGCCTGTTTATTCACTCATATCAAATCTATATTGAACTATCTGTTACCAAATGAAATCGTCAATGGTCTATCTACATAACAACCGAGTGTAGCAATGTAACTAAATACCATATTTACCGGCCTCAGGGAAGAAGCTTAAACGTCAAAGAACTGGCTCACATTCACGTTTTTAACAGGGAAAAGTACGAAAGGCATTACATGCAGATAGCTCATCCCCCGGTATCTAAACCGAGTTGTTTACACATGAAAAATTCAGTGTTATATATTCAGTGTTATGTTCCTCATGCTCAACTGAGTGTAGTGTCTTTTTTTTTTTTTCTTTCCAATTTTTGGCACTTAATAGACACATGCTCTATTAAATTCTGATTTTGTTTTCTAATGTGACATTAGTAATTTTCTGTTTTGTTTTTGCTATTATAAGAAGGTTGCTTTCATTTAATTAACTATTGCTATTTTTTCCGAGTTAATTTTTTTAATAACATGTGATATGCTTCAAAACAGTTTATGCAGAGTGCTACATCCCATGCTTTACATATGACAGTTGATCTCTGCCGTAAACCTTTTGCAGAACAAACAGCACTTCTTCGTATCAAAAGGAAAATGGGACCCTAGATAATTGCACTTTTTTTTTCACTTGATTTGATGGAGACAATGTATGAGCTTGAAGATCAGAATAATGAATCAGCTTTCTAGTCAAATTTAACTAAAAAACTTTGTGACTTTTTCCGATATTGTTAATTTTGCTTAGAATGTACGCGCTTAGCACTATTAGGTCAAGTAGATGAAAAAATAGTTTTTTCATCCACTTCAAAGCTCTGCCAAAAGTATAACTATTAGTCATGTGATCACTTAAATCAACAAAGCCCATATTTTTGTTGTAACATGTTATGATCTCGGGTTTTGACTGCTCATTGGCTATAACCATTGGATTACGCATATTTGACAGCATGAAAACGTCACGCTTATCTTTCCAGCGTAGAGCTGTTATCCTATTTGTGAAACGCACAGTGGTTTCTCCTCTATTCAGTTTTCCTTTGCTTACATCTTTTGGGAAATGCTTCCTATTCGGACGATTCCTATTAGTTCCATGTGAATTAATTTTATTTTCATTTAATAAATAAATGGGAAGTTCTGGTGAGGAAAAGAAATTGCCCATAAATAATTTATGACCTTTGCCTATGATATGATAGTGCCACTCATTTCTTTAACGACATTATAAGACACTGAGAAGTTGGGATCCTTAGATTTATCTTTCCTAAGGTAAACTTCCATATCGTAGGTGTAACCTTCCTTATCAGTGCTCTTGTATAATTTTATGCCCCACTGCTTGCATTTCTTTAGGATATACTGTCTGAATATTACTCGCCCTTTAAATTTGACAATAATTACGTCTATCGCAATATCTTCATTAAAAGATTGATTAAAACATATGTCCTCTGTATCTGAACAATTCGAATATGTATCAACAAAAGTTTCCTCTTCTAAATGTCTTTGCAACAACTTATTAATTTCATCTTGACTGAGACCTTTGAAACAAGGTGGCATTATAAGAACTGAATAACACAGCGAGAAAATAAGTTACACTGAAATTATGAGATAAAGCTCTAATGTTTGGAAAAGAGGTAGTATCTGTTTATTTTATTTTAGTACATTGGCACGAAACGAAACCTATGGTCTTTGCCAAAATGTAGCCAACCAGTTAAGAAACAGGAAACAATGTATAGCCAGGGGCTGCTCTGAATGGGAAATTGGACCACCCAAAGAATCTAAAGATAGGCAATTACTCTAAAAGGGGAACAGAAACTTTGGTACGACACATGTATCATAGCTGGCTTAAAAGCAAAAAAATTTTACAGTACAACAGTTGTACTACCGGCTTTAAAAAGTTAAATAAAAAAATCACTAAATAAATTTGATTACTTATATAGTTAATAACGAGTTTTGAGTTCAATAAAAGTAACAGTGTTCAAATTTTAGAGAATAACAATAAATAAATAAAAATAAAAAAATTGAAGGGTTACTTTTCTACCAACCAGGAGCAAATAATTTGTGTGTTTACAACTATCAATATTGATGAGAGATCAAAAATTGCCAACTCAACCTAACAAAAACCACAATTCCATGGAGTAACTATATGCCTGAAGATTTTACTTCACTATCAGATGATATTAAAAATTTAGGCTCCAAGTGTGATTTCTGAAGAGGGCAAAAGTTAATTTATTTAACAAAAATTAAAGTATCTTCTACTGCAATGGATATCTGTTTCTGCTCGTGGTTAGAGTAACAATTACTTTCTTTCACAAGCACCTAACCTTTCAAATAACAAATGTATTAATACACTTAGGATTTTTAGACTTTGAGGTTACCATGTTTGGCAACTGACTGTATTTCTCTTATGCAACATGAAACAATTTTATAATATGCTAAAGACAACTAATGCTAAATTGCATCTTTTATACTAATTATTTACCTTTGTGTAACTCCACCTGACAAACCAGAAGCAGCAGTACTGTCACCAACATAAACCACAGTGCATCTAAAGAAAGCAGCATGATTATAACACAAATACATCAGAAACAGCTACATATATTACATTAAAATTTTTTTTTTATATATAATAAAATTCACACTCTCTCATAACTTACTGACTTCATGAGAATAAAATTCGGATGATTTCAGGGCATTAAATGAGTTTTAAAGATATAACTGAGGGGCCTGCTTATTTTCCCATCAACCATTTTCAACAAATCAGAACCGTTGCCAAATAGTGGAATTTAGAACCAGTAATGGAAAAGCTTGACATCTTAATATAATCACTTTGATTTTATGCAGCTGTAATTCTCAGCAAATAAGTTAGTTTTCCAAAAAAGGAATATAAATTAACTACCTTTCTGTTTTTCCCCCTTGCACACTTTTTTTGGTGTGGAAGGATAAAAATTTTGGACCCACCTTTTACAAAACAGCAAATAGCAGAGTATTTTCAAATTTAAGGAACTGGTTATACTGGTGTACATTTTTAAAACATTGAAAGATTCTAGGTTTTGGCAAAATACTGGAGTAAAACATTGCAATATCATGCGACAAGACTTAAATTAATATTAAGGGAATTTATGCTGCATCTAGTTCACAAGAAAATTTTCTAATTTGTTGCTATTTTAAATGTTATAAGGAATTTTCAGCCATTGGAATTACTGGTATATGTTTTAGTGAATCTGCTTGCCAGATAATCTCTAATTCAAAGTCATTGAAGTTTTTTATGTGCTATATTCCTAACATGTACCTTTTGGTTACCTAATTAAATAAAAAGTGATCTGTGATTGCCTAACTAAATAAAGAACAATATGTGCCTTCCAAACATCGACCAGAATGACTGGCATCTGGTGGGATCTTTCTAACAGTTTTCCTGGTTGATGGGGAAAATACACAAGTGCCAAAAATGACATATAGCTGAATGTTTTGAAATATTTGGGTGAAAAGTAAAAATTTATCATAAAATATGAAAAATTAAACAAATTAATTTTAATATGCAATTGTTCCAAATTTGCTAAAAAAATAATGTCTGCTAGTTATGTTTCCTAAAATTCATCAACTTGTTTAAATTTCAGAAAAAAGCTATTTGAAAATTCCCAAATATAAAAGAAGACATTTAAAAAGAGAAGAAAACAGAAATAAGAACTTTTATTTTACATTAATTTCCCTAAAGTAACATAATTTTAATATATTATCATTATTTTAATGGTAGCATAACAAATCACAAGTCCAAATCTTTATCTAAAATCATTTAAATGTTAATATGTTGCTAAATCTAGAGATATGCAAAAGGAAAAGAACTTTGTTTCAGTTCAATAAAGAGGAAATGAAATGTTAATCGAAATATCTGCCAAGAGTTTGTAACTAAAAAATATGGATTTATTAACAAACCGCTAAACCTGTCCAAATTTTTACATCTTTACAAAAAATTGCAAAATCTGTAATAAGTTTTTATAAAAATTAGTACAGCATCGCAAATGCTTGTGCATATGGATGCTATATAAAAATAATGATAATTTTTAAACAGGCTTTAAAAGTCTATTTATAGAACTTTTTGGACACATAATTCTATAAAAGCATTTTCTTATCATTAAGACATTAAGAACCAAAGCACCATTAAAAAGAAGTCACTAAACTTAATTACATTTTCCTACCTTGCCAGCTATTAAAATTGAACATAATGAAGTAACCAGATGATCAACATGAAATTTGCCTAATACAGAAAGCGAAGTAGAACATGAAAATAATTAGCAATGCAAAGGACATACAAATAACAAGTGCATTTAAATGCCCAACCAGAATCAATGTAAAAAGGAAAGATTTCCATAACAGAATTGTGTTCCTCCTTATTTGTTTCATTAGATGTATATAATGGAGATGTATATAATAGATTATATAATGGGGCAACTGATTCCCACACTCACTTAGTATGCATACCCGGCACTCTGACTAATCAGAGTTACACTAGAAATGTGTTATGGTGATCACCCCATATACCCTTAAGTTACCCACAATAATATACTGCACATCCACAAACTATAAATCCACACCTTCTGTTACACAACATTTTGCACAGGCTAGTGCATTTATCAGATCTTACACTGATAGAACTTGACATAACATGTCACATCTATGGTATCCCCCTACAGTAACACAACAAAGATCACCAACATTTACAACAGATGATGCTGGCAACAAATCATAGTTGTCTAAATTGCAATATCCTAAAATGTATTCCAAAGTCTCTCTGTCTTGCCATGGAGCAGAGATTATTATTGCTCATAGCAGCTACACTCAACACTGATAACAGCACATTCTCTTTATCCAATGCATCCAGAAAGTTAACGATTTCATTTTTTGTTATACAGAGTCTAGAAAATAAATGTAATTGCATTATCTTTTGTCCACACTTGTATTGCAATTTTAATGTCCAGCACCGTACTTCTCTAGAGTGTAAAAGCAAAATTAAATGAAACATTATTAAATGTCAGAAGCAAAAAGAAGTAAAATTAAACACAAATATTTATCCATTCAAAATTAGTTCATAAAATGCTCTACAAATTTCTATAATGGATTAAAATGATTCAAATTTAATAATAATAATAATAATAAATTACCCTAAAAATCACTTCCCCCCCCAAAAAAAAAACAGAATTTACTGAATTTGAGTTTTATTTAGAAATGATAATATAATTGCGTATATTCCCTCTCCCCAAATTTTTAAATTACAATTCCTTTTTTCTTTCCTTTTTTAGCAGTTCTTAGAACTGCATTTGAAAGAAATGACTTAAATTTAAATAAATTAAAAAAGACGAGATCTGGAGATTTACTGGGAAACCTGAAAAAATGATGAAAAATTGAGAGACTTGATTTTGTTGGTAAGGCTGGCAGTTCAACCATAGTATGGGAACGAGTCTTGTATATTAAAACTTCGAAAACTATCGTCCTTGAGAGAATAAAAGTTTCAAACTTTCTGTACAGAAAGCATCAAAAAGTAAATAATGAAAGCTCCTGCTTAACATTGCCCTTCATGCCTTTGGTTAAAAAGTTATGAAACAATTGTAAATATGAGTAAGACAACATTTCAGGCTTTTGCCCTCAATACCAAATCTAAAGAGAGACCTGGGAATTTTTCGGACTACAGGCTAAGTTGTAATAAACAGGCCAACAGGATACTGGGTATAGGTAGCATCAGAAACGTCTTAAAAGGCTTACTGGTGTACTATCCAAGATCTACTCTGTACCACTTATAAATCTTATATTAGGCCTGCTGTCGAATATGGTAGTGAGAACTTCTCATAACTGCGCCTGAGTCAATACTGAACGGGGTTGAAACTACTCAAAATAATGCCTTGAGAATCATCATCAGTGGAGCATTTTCTACTTCTATCAAGGCCATGCAACTGCAAACAAATACTGAACGTCCGTTTCATCGAAGGAAAATAAGTGTTTTCAAAAGTGGTCAAGAGATTGATGAGGTGTACTGATTTCTGGAAGATATAGAATCCTGCAAAGCGTAGGTTAAAATCCCAACCTAGCCTTCTACATGTGACAAATGAACTATCTTAATTTTATATATATATATATTCCTTCTTTTAACAGACAGCCACTACTTGAGACTTGTGTGTTTCTAAGACATTTGAACTCGGCAATTTATAATATAGACTTGGTTCTGCAGACCAGTAAAAAATCCTACATTGAGACAGAATTGAGGATGGCTGCTTCAGCCACTATTGAAGAAAGATTTCTAAAATGCACTGTTTGCAAGTGTACACCAATGGATCTGCTATAGGTGCTAATAGTAAAGCTGATGCAAGGGTTCGCTCTCTGCACTTTAGCAGTGCTGTTAGTGCAAATTGTACCAACTATGATGCTGAAGTGGCTCCTGTCCAACTGGCCTTGACTGAAATCAGTAAAAGAGATGATCAGAACATTGCGATATTTATTAATTCATAGGCCACTATTAAAGGAATTTCTTCAGCCATACTTTCAAAATTGTCAGCATGTGATAAATTCTCTAATAAATAATGGCTGCAATGTTACTCCGCAGTAGATGTCAAGTTATTTTGGAACCACAGATAATGAGTTTGCTGACACTCTGGCCAAGGCTGGATCTGTCCTTTTTCAACTAAATCCTCCTGTTTGCTATCACAGTACTCAGAGAATCATTACAGCCAGATCTGGAGCTCACCTTCGAGAGAAGAATGGAGACTGTGAGAAGGGGAAGACTTGGGGTTTCCTGAGGGAGAATCACATTCCTTGCCTATTTAGACTTCAAGGTGTCACTAACTATGGTTAAAAATTGAACATCACTACCTTATGGAAATGCCTACACAGATTTGCTTTAGCAGACTCACCATCTTGCCCATTATGTGATACAGACAACATGTGTGGTTAGACACTTGTTCTGGATTTAATGACGTTGCAATGGTTTATGCTGTTAAAAATTACTGTACTTTTTTAATGTTTCTGAATTGTATTGGGCTGCTCATCACAGACCATGGTCAGGACTCGCATAGGAAAAAAAAAATCTAAATACCTTAAAAGACATAAAAATGAATTTAGTGCAAAATTAAAATAATTGTTCCAGTTAAAAAAAAAGAAACAGTTTTGTTCATTCAACAGAAAATTAAGAAATTAAAAAAAAAAAAAAAAAAAAAAAATCTTAAACCACAATTTAAGAAATGAATGGACACAAACTGTTCAATTTTTTAAAGAATGCTTAAAAAGTCTTGTACCTAAACGCATTGGATGCACCACTTTTGTTACAAAGACGACACTAAAACAGTTCTCAATTCAGTGCATACAGATTTGGATTCCAATGTTATTCATATTTTGATAAATTATTCATAGAAATCAAAATGAACAAATTCAAATGGTTAATATTTAAAAAACTTACTTTCGATTTGTTCCTTTATTCAAATGCAAGGCAATATCAGGAGTTATTGAATTAGCTTCCTAAAATGAAATGGTAAAATTAATTCACGGTATATTTTCATTATCTGAAATTAATATGAAAGGTAATATTTTTTATTTATTTCTTCAATAAGAATATTTAAGGATGTATTTAACACAGGAAAAACATTTTGTTTGCTCGTCTTTAAAGGTACAGAATATCCATTCATTTGAAAATGTATTAGTGACATGGCACAACCAGATGCTACAAAACAGGAACTAGTCCAAGATACTAAGCAATGAGAAATGGCAATATGTCTAACCTTTTTCTTACTCATAGTTGAATGACAAGTTATTTGATAAATATGCTTCCTTGTGGATATTCGGTACGTAAATTTTCAGGAAAACTGCATATTCCATTTTGAAATTTTGAATTGCTAAATACAGTAGATCCAGATGCCTAATATCAGGAATGATCTAAAATCCGGACCTCAAAACTGCCAACAACTTTTTTTTAATGCTTTACTTAATTCCTTTAACATGGGCATTTGATTTCTCTCCCATAAATAAAACATGGAGAAACCCAATTCTTGAATTCCCTTTGGTACTAAATAAATATCTCGTTATTGATGAAACAACAATTTAGCATAAATTTGTGTGATCAATTATTTGTCTCCGTAGCTGTGTATTTCAAAACCGAAACATTCAGCGTTGATTCATCACAGATATTACTGTGTTTCCATGATGCCAAACTGGCGAATCATTATTTATTATATTTTGCTTTCATCAATGCATGTTTATCAACACATGACAACTTGAGTAATGACTCATGCAGCGATGCCCCTACCCCAATTTTTTTTTTTATATATTAGTAATTGAATAACAAACAGTATGCTAATCTTTAATGTTGACATTATGCTTGGCAATGAATACAAATTTAAGTTAAATGCGCTAAGAAATACTGACGAGGAAAAATTTAACAAAAATTTCTTACTATATGCTAAAAACAGATTTTGTTAATGAAACTCATAGGCCAAAAGATAACATTTAGTGCCATTTGAATTAAGAATAACTGATTTGTTTTTCACATAAACCCAAAACCGACGCCAGAGCTCATATGGCCACACCGGATAGCAAAATTTAGGGAAGACAAGATTTTTTTAATTTAGAGAAGCACCGAGCAACAAATTTAAGGGCTGACAATATTTTTAGAATTTAGGGAAGGTACTATGATCCAAAATTAAGGGCTGGCAAAAATTTAGATCTTACAGAGGAGCTTGGTAGCAGAATTTAGAACCCACAGAGACTGCATCAGGCGTAAGCTATATAGCACCAACCCTCAATAAACCTTAAGTATATGTGGAAATTTATTTATTTAGGACTCAGGTAAGCCTTAAGAATGTGCAAGAAAGAGACATAAGTGTAATAAATAAAAATCAGGCTTAATTGTCTCAGCACACGAGAGAAACAAGACAAAATTTAGTGGAACAACTAATCTTTTGTCATCAACCTCATGATACATAGCCAATAATATATAGCGGACGCTATTAAGCTATCTGATTCGATCCAGCTTAATTATTTTTTGCAGGCTGTTTTTATTACAGCAATTTTATAAAAATTAAAGTTTCAGCTTTCGATTATGTTGAAAAGAGTTTCTAATTCTACAGCTGCCACAGAATCTACACAGCGAAAGCATGTTTCGATGTCCATTGTGAAATTGCTGCAAAACGGGGATAAAGGTATATCCATCTTAAAATTATGCAAGGAATATGGCATTGGAAAGTCAGCTGTATATGATGTAAGAAAAAAGAAAAAGGTACTTTTTGAATTTTTTTAGGACTCTGCACTTGCAATTAATAACAGAAAAATTATTCGTTATTCTAAAAGTGAAGATCATGACAAAGTGATCACTGAAGGGTTCATACAATGTTGCAGCAAGGGCCTGACAATGACAGGTCAAATGCTAATGGCTCAATCAAAAAAATTTCATTTCACTAAGAAATTAACTTAAAAACTGAGTACATATATTCAACAGGTTGATTAACTAAATTTCAAAACTGCCATGGTATAGGGAAATTAAGAATTTCAGGTAAAAAATCTTCAGCTGATACTCAAGCTGCTGGACTATTCGCTGATGATTTCACTGAATTCATTAAACGTTATCTCCAGAACAAAATTACAATGCTGAAGAAACTGGCAATATGTACCACAAAATACCTTGGCAACCTCTATAGAAAAGGCTCCAACTCGTGTCAAGATTTCAAAGTGAGACTTAACACTTTTACCACTAAGCAAATGCTGCAAGAACGCACAAACTTTTCGTAATCAGAAAAAATACACGCGTCGAGCATTTAAAGGTGTAAAGAGTTTCCCATTATATATTGTGCAAACAAAAGAACACAGATGACACAAGTGTTAATGAATGATTGCTTTGAAAATCGTTTCATATTCGAGGCTCGGCAGAATTCGGTTGGTTTACCTGATGACACAAAAATTGTCCTGATTGTAGACAGCAGTTTGGCTCATACTTCATTTAAAGTTTTAGTGAAAGATAATGTACCCGTATTATTCTTTCTTCCAAATTGAACGTCCATCATTCATTCTATGGATATCGGAGGAATGCAAATGCTGAAATGCAAGTATAAATTAGAATACTTAGAATCCATGTTAAATTTCTTGAATAATCTTAACATTATTCAAGAATTTTTTTAATATTTTAGTGTAAAATCTGGTTTGTGGAGCATCACAAAATCGTGGGAGGATGTGTCTTCAAATACTTTAAAAAATGCTTGGCATAATTTATGGCCAGCTAGCATATTTCATGGTGAGAATGATGAATATGATAATTGCGAATGTGAAAGTTTCAGGATATCGCAAACCAAATTTATATCCAATTAATGGTTTGTTTTTAAAGAAATGTAGAGAAGCAGTAATAAATGAAGATGATATAACAGAGGTTTTTCATTGAGATAGCAATGTCCAAATTATCAATCAATTAACAGACTGAGAAATCTGTAGTATAGTCCTAGTTCCAGAAAATACTGCTACCGATAGTGAAGAATGTGACAAAGAGGTTACTGTAAACGAACAAATTTCGATAGACGGATTAGTCGGAATTCTCGACTGAACTTTACCACTTGAACAGTGGAAATTTGCAACTGAATAAGAAATTATGTCTGTCTACAAAATCAGAGAAAATATTAGTACCAAAAAAAAGCAACTTCAAGAACTTACATTGAAAGAAATGTTTAATAAAGTACACAAATAAATATAAAGGCCTTTTTTTTTTTTTTTTTGTAAATTTTGTTACCCTTTATATTATAAATGCTTAATTATTCCGTAAATCACAATTTCATATTTTTAATTTTATAATTTGTACATGTCATCTGATAAGTTTTAAACTGATGATCTAATATCTGGAAAAATCCCAAATCCAGAACAGCCGAAGTCCCAACGAGTCTGGATCTCAAACTTTGCACTGTATTGCATATAATATTTTATTTTGAAATTTTGTATAGCTAAATTCAAAACAGGAAAAATTGCTTAGCTTTTAACTCAGTTACATTACACAGTTTATGTGAAATTTCATTAATGACATTCCTTTCTACTACTTTTCTACTATACAAGATGTAGTTATTTAATGCGTCATCAATGAAAGCAAGGTTTCGCAAATGGTACATTCTCAGCAAGATTAGTAAAATTTTTCCATGATGAAGAAAACCAGCCACAGAAAACTGACTTTTTTTTACATATTTCATATTAATATTCTTGTCTTCATTTGTTCATACACAACATGACTATATATCTATTTCTTTACATGGAATTGCTGGGAAAAATTGTTTAATTATTTTACATTTTGTTGCAAAAATAATAAATCATTAATTTTCAAGTAAGTTAATTGTTAATTCAGACTAATTGTGTCTTAATTTAAGTTAATTGTTATTAGTAAATTAATCCTTTTTAGTAACACCACAGCTGCAAAATATTAACTTCTTCAAATTTCCTCTACTATCATGGAAGAATTATGTTCTTTTTGGAAAAAATTTCACCATGCAATATGTATATAGAGAGTCATAGTCTTGAGTCTACCCATCTCTGTAATACACACCACTTAACAAATTTCTTTTTTCCATCTCCTGCTAACCGTTATGTCTCCTGCTAACATGGGTGAGGAAGATAATGTTTCTGATATAAAAATCTGACAGTGTTCTGAGAGAATAAGCATAAATTAGGGTTCCCACAATAGGATTTTGCTATTTTCAGAATGTCTGCCTGTCACGATTTTTTCATACAACTATGTCACAATTTTTCATCCATGATAACTCGTACGAAACTTCCAAAAATTTCCATTTGCCGTATTTAAGCTTTTTCTGCATTCACATAAACAGCTGATTAGATTTTGGGTAAAA
Organism: Stegodyphus dumicola; assembly: GCF_044657685.1. Classification (NCBI taxonomy): domain Eukaryota; kingdom Metazoa; phylum Arthropoda; class Arachnida; order Araneae; family Eresidae; genus Stegodyphus; species Stegodyphus dumicola. Next base: position 176,444,265 of record NC_140769.1, read on the forward strand.
TTAGACAATAGGAAACGGTACTTTACAGGAAACCCTTTAATGGATAAATAGAAGCAGTAACTTAATTGAAGCCCAAAAAATATATTATGAGATAATACAGAAACTGTCAAATTTTGTATTTAAAATAGCTGTATGTTTCAGAACAATATATTACATTTTTATGCATGAAATATGTTCTTGGAATTATGATAAATAGAACGAGAATAAGTTCATTATGAAGTAATTAAATGATTAGCATCAATCCTCGATTTAGCATTTGTTTCACTTTTGTGTCTCCCTTTCCAAATAAAAGCATACTATCACCAAATGTTATCATTATGTATTATTTTTTTTAAAAATAACTCAAATAATACAGCAAACATTAAAAAAAATGCAACACTTAACTCTCTATCAGAAATTCTAGTCATGTTGCTTTTAAAAATTTTTTGATTGTTAAGTCATTTGGTTTGCGAATCCAAAACACTTTATGACCAGAGGTTATACCTGATTGATGTGATATTTTCAAATCAAAGCTCAAGATTTGATGTGTACATGTGCAGGTATAGTTATCATTGTCCATTGTATAGGAGAATATAATTAAAAAATAAGGAGTGTTTACAATTAACAATCAGCCATAAAGTTTATAAATAAATTAGATCTGTAAACAATCAGCCATAAAGTTTATAAATAAATTAGATCTGTAAACAATCAACTGAAGTTGATAGTTTACTTAAAGCTTATTGCTATTCAACCAATTCCATGTCTTAACGTGGAATTGGCAGAAATACACCTGCTGGCTGCATCAGATTTCTTTATTATAGATTTATAACGAAACAAAAGTAACTTACAATAGGTTCAGGAATACTGCATATGGAATTGATTGCAGCATTAATTTCTTCAGGTTCCTCTATATTGTATCTAAAATAATGCATTACATATTAAAATCAAATAACTAATGAATTAACAGCTTAGACGTTAGAAATTTTGAATAAAGCATTTTATATGACATTGCAATACCACTTCCCATAAGGAAATAGTAATAATAAAAAAAAATACTAATCATTACTGTTAAGTATATTAGTTCATTAAGATATAGTTATCAAATTTATTCATTTGCTCATAAATATTTTACTACATAAATTTATGTATTCATACATATTTTTCTATAACAAAAATCTTTTAAACAATTATACTTTTATTTAAAACATAAAACCATGCTGGAATTTAATGATGAATAATTGATGAAATTATTGGGTACTTTCTGATTATCCACACCAGAATCCTCCTAAAATGTCACCAACCACTGGCCACTATATTTTTGCCAAACAAAGAAGCAAAAGACAACAGCCATTTGCAAAAATTGCATAGCACCAAGAGTTACATAAAACAGCTAATAATTAACAAAATTTTAAAATGCATGAAACATCCACACTAAAATACTCTTTTTTTTTTTTTTTTGTTGTTGTTGTTGTTGTTCTATTCTCCCTCTGCACACAGTGATCTGTTTTAGCTTAAGACATCAGAGGATTGTAGAAAGATAACACTGCATACAACTTAGTACTCTGCACATTGTTGGTTTCCCACATATGCAGTGATATGTTTTGGGGTTTAAAAAAAAAAAAAAAAAAAAAAAAAAAAAAAAAAAAAAATCAGAGAGCTGCATAAATTTGGCATCGGAGCAAAAATTTTTTATTCCTAAAATTCAGTTGTTTACATACTACAACTTCAAGGAATATTAACTTTTCACAACCAACCAGAAAATTTCACAGTTCTATTACAGTTCCTTACAAGCAAAAGAAAAGCAATGCAACAAACAGAAATATGGCTGATGAATTTGAGAGTGGAAATGTGCCCTTCAGTGGAAATTGGCATTCATCTGCTGCACACGTGCATACCTGGGTTTTCTTTTGGTGATGTCATTGGTGCTTATTTTGACAACACACATTGCTTCATGCTTACTTTTCAGCGGGATGCCAATAATCAGGAAGTATTAGTCATTTTTACCTTTTTACATCGAGGATTCAAATCAAATTTTCATTATAAACATGATATAATACTTTTGCATTAAACATACTACGAAAGTATTAAAATAACAGAATAAAACATATTTGAATAAAATATATAATAGATTAATGAGAAAATACACTGACCTAAAATAGTTAATGCATTTACAAAGAATTACATAAATGCATCAAAGGAAGAACTGTCACATTTTGTAAGAAAAATTACTTTGATGACAAATATAAAATACCACTGGAGTACTTGAAACATTTAATTTTCAGTCTGATTGCTCATCATCAGAGCTATATGAATTTGATATCATTAATGAACACATTTTTGCCAACTTGAACGTATACTGAAAATACACTGTGGGCAACACTTCCGCTTACAAAAAAAAATGAAGTAGCTTTCTATAAGCCATCTGAAGATTCAATTCATGCCAGCTGGTACAATAATAATGAGTCATAGATGGGCAATAATACATGAAATGTTACCAATTTCAAAACAGGCCCAGCAAAAATTATATTGAAAAATAACGTAATTTATTAGCATGGCAGTTACACATCAAGCTATGTCTCACTCTTGATATATAGGTTGACACAGAGAGTGTACTAGTTTTTGAATAAACATTACGCAATTAATATAACACACAACTGTATTATTGTTGCAAAATATTATGGTACTCTTCTGTTATTGGGACCAGGATCAGAAATGGTTGTATGTATGCATGTGTGTTTGTATGTATGTGTTCATGTACGCATGCATATAAGTCAGCATGTGTGCACATATGTGTATGTATGCATGTAATTTAGAGATCCACAATAAACTCTAGAACTGATTCACTTTACTGAACAAATGATCTGCGCTCTGGTGAAAATTGAAAGGTCGTTATTTCAACAGTTCACCGAGAGCTGTTGTTCAGAAGCGTGCCAAAAATTTTTATTTCCTCTTAATGTAAACAACTAACATTCTTTCCTTTATTATTTACCATAAACATTTCTGACCTATTTTATTATGTGTGTTATTGCATGTATATAAGTGGGCTTTTAGTTTGGTTGTGTTCCATCTACTATTTAAAAAACAAGACATTAAATAAACCAATGCATCTCAGCGAAAATGACCACCCCTCCCCGTTTGCAAATGGATGTATTTTTTTTTCCCCCATCTGGCAGTGCAATGATCTGTTTAAAGTATATAGATTATAGGAACTAGTTCCTTGCATTCTTAGCTGTTCAGTGCTACGGCGCTAGTTGCAGATCTGGGTCCTTCGGAACTGCGATTTTCATCGCTCTTGCTCTAGCTACGAATCTGATTCCGACGGAGTCTTCATTACTCTTGCTCTAGCTGCAAATCTGGCTCTTGCTGAGACTTGATTATTTGCTCTTTTTGCTTCCTCAGAGCTGTTCCTTTGAATGCTGTGTTATAGTACAGTTATGTATGTATATATTAAGTACAGTACAAAGTCCGAAATCCAGACTGGTTGGTACTTCGGCGATTCCGGATTTGGGATTTTTCCGGATATTAGATTTTAATCTGGTAAGATGGCATGCAGAAATTATACAATTAAAAAGATGAAATCGTAATTCATGAAATAAAGAGCAATTATAATCTAAATTGTATCAAAATTTACAAAAAAAAGAAAAAAGGTTTAATATTTGTTTATTTTATTAAACATTTCTTTCAATGCAACTTGTTTAAGTTGCTTCGTTTTCTGTGCTAATACTTTCTCTTTAATTCTATAAACAGACATAATTTCTTGTTCAGTTACAAAGTTCCACTGTTCAAGTCCTGTAATTTCTGTATTGAGAATACTGACTAACTTGTCAACCGAAACTTTTTCATTTTCAATAACCACTCTGTCACTTTCTTCACTATTGGTAGCGGTATTTTCTGGTTCTAGATCATACTACAGATGTTGCTCTCCGTTATTTGATTGATGATTGGGGCATTGTCATCACAATGAAAAACTTCTGTTATATCTTCATTTATTACCACTTCTCCACATTTCTTTACAAAGTCCATTAACTGGAAAATTTCACCTTTAGTTTGCAATATCTAAAAACCTTCAAATTCGCTGCTATCATCTTCATCGTCCTCACCATGAAATATGATAGCTGGCCATAAATTATGCCAAGCACTTTTTAACGTATCTGGAGACACATTCTTCCACGATCTTGCAATGCTCCACACAGCAGATTTTATGCTAAAATATTAAAAAAATTCTTGAATAGTCTTGCCATTGTTCTAGACATTTAAGATGGATTTTAAAAATGCTAATTTACATTCGCTTTTCAGCACGCGCACTATTCCGATATCCATAGGCTGAATGACAGTACAATTTTGAAGGGATGAATAATACACATACATTATCACTAAAACTTTTAAGTGAAGTATGAGCCAAACAGATGTCTATACAATCAGGACTACTTTTGAGTCATCCCTCGGGTATAAAATGATTTTCAAACCCATCATTCATTAACGCTATTGTCATCCATGCTGTTTAATTTGCACCATACATGGGAAAGTCGTTACTCTTTAAATGCTTGAGGTCATGCATGTTTTCCGATTACGAAAAGTTTGCATTATAAAGAACCTCTCCTCCCTTAATTTTGTCACTTGGTGCTTCCCCAAATTCCAAAAAAAATGTCTTCCCCAAATTCTGCCCCCCGTGCCGACATATTCTGCTGCCGCCTCTGGGTTCATGGTGAATAACATATCAGTTATTCTTAATTAAAATAGCACTAAATGTTATCTTTTGGCCTATGAGTAGCATAACCAAAATCTATTTTTAGCATATGGTAAGAAATGTTTGTTAAATTTTTCCTGGTCAGTATTTCTTAGCGCATTTAACTTAAATCTGTAATCATTGCCAAGCAATAATGTCAACATTAAGATTACCATACTGTTTGTTATTCAATTACTAATATATAAAAAAAGGTTTGGGCAACACTGCATGAGTCATTACTCAAGTTGCCATGTGATGATAAACATGTACTGATGAAATCAAAATATAATAAATAATGATTCGAAACTTTGGCATCACGATCCGATCCATGATGAATCAAAGATGAATGTTTCAGTTTTGAGATATGTAGCTACGGAGACAAATAATTGATCACACAAATTTATGCTAAATTGTTGTTTCATCAATAATGAGGTATTTATTTAGTTCTAAAGGGAACTTAAGAATCGGGTCTCTCTATGTTTTATTTATGGGAGAGAAATCAAATGCCCATGCCTAAAGCATTAAAAAAAAGTTGTTGGCAGTTTTGAGGTCCGGATTTTAGATATTCCTGATATTGGACATCTGGATCTTGGACATTCTACTGTATTTATCCATTAAAAATTTCAAAATGGAATATGCAGTTTTCCTGAAAATTTATGTACTGAATATCCACAACGAAGCATATTTATCAAATAAATTGTCATTCAACTGGGAGTAAAAAAAAGGTTACACATAATATTGTCATTTCTCATTGCTTGGTATCTTGAAATAGTTCCTGATCATCATATTCATCATTCTCACCATGAAATATGCTAGTTGGCTATAAATTATGCCTAGCATTTTTTAAAGTATCTGGAGACACATTCTCCCACGATCTTGTGATGCTCCACAAAGTAGATTCTACACTAAAATATTCAAAACGTTCTTGAATAATCTTGGCATTATTCAAGAAATTTAACATACATTTTAAATATTCTACTTTATACTTGCATTTCAGAGTGTGCACTTTTCTGATATCCATAGAATGAATGATGGATGTACAATTTGGAGGAAAGAATAATAGATACATTATCTTTCACTAAAACGTTAAATGAAGTATGAACCAAACTGTTGTCTACAATCAGGACAATTTTTGCATCATCAGGTAAACCAACTGAATTCTGCCGAGCCTCGGATATGAAATGATTTTCAAAACAACCATTCATTAACACTTGTGTCATCTGTGTTCTTTTGTTTGCAAAATATATAATGGGAACTCTTTACTCCTTTAAATGCTAGAGGTCGTGTATTTTTTTTTTTTTTATTACGAGAAGTTTGTGCGTTCTTGCAGCATTTGCATAATGTTAAAAGTGTTAAGTCTCACTTTGAAATCTTGACACGAGTTGGAGCCTTTTCTATAGAGGTTGCCAAGGTATTTTGCTGTACATATTGCCAGAAAATGCCAGTTTCTTCAGCATTGTAAATTTGTTTTGGAGATAACTTTTAATGAATTCAGCGAATAGTTCAGCAGCTTGAGTATCATCTGAAGATTTTTTACCTGAAATTCTTAATTTCCCTATACCATGGCGGTTTTGAAATTTAGTTAATCAACCTGTTGAATATATATACTCAGTTTTTAAGTTAATTTCTTAGTGAAATGAAATTTTTTTGATTGAGCCATTAGCATTTGACCTGTCATTGGCAGGCACTTGCTGCAACATTGTCTGAACCCTTCAGTGATCACTTTGTCATGATCTTCACTTTTAGCATAACAAATAATTTTTCTGTTATTAATTGCAAGTGCAGAGTCCTCAAAAAATTCAAAAAGTTCCTTTTTCTTTTTTCTTACATCATATACAGCTGACTTTCCAATGCCATATTCCTTGCATAATTTTAAGATGGATATACCTTTATCCCCGTTTTGCAGCAATTTCACAATGGACATCGAAACATGCTTTCACTGTGTAGATTCTGTGGCAGCTGCAGAATTAGAAACTCTTTTCGACATAATCGAAAGCTGAAACTTTCATTTTTATAAAATTGCTGTAATAAAAACAGCCAGCAAAAAATAATTAAGCTGGATCGAATCGGGAAGTTAAGGAATAGCGCATTCTCCTATATTGACTGAAATTTCTTGAAATCAGTAAAGTATAATTTTAGCCTAGCTTAATAACGTCTACTATATATCATGAGATTGGCGACAAAAGTCTAGTTGTTCCACTAAATTTCGTCTTGTTTCTATCGCACACTGAGACAATTAAGCCTGATTTTTATTTATTACTTAATGTCTATTTCTTGCACATTCTTAAGGCTTATTTGAGTCCTGAATAAATAAATTCCCATATATACTTAAGGCTTATTGTGGGTTGGCGCTATATAGCTTATCGCCTGGTGCAGTCTCTGTGGGTTCTAAATTCTGCTATTAAGCTCCTCTCTATGATCGAAATTTTTGCCATCCCTTAACCCTCTATGCGGCAAGGCCGTATATATACGGTTTAGAATATTTTTTGTGACATCTGTAAGAACATATATATATGTGTGTATATAAAAATATGTCAAAGAAATTAAGGCAATATGTCAAAAGTATCGAAATCCAGGTATGAAATACCAGGAGAGCTTTCACAGTAAAATCAAAAAGATAATTTATTCTCATAGTAGTTTTGGGAAATTTGTGCTTTCTTAGCGAAAACCCTGGCCGCTCAGGGGGTTAATTTTGTATCCTAGTACTTTCCCTAAATTCTAAAAGTATTTTCAGCCTTAATTTTGTTGCTCGTTGCTTCTCAAAATTAAAAAAAAAAAAATCTTGTCTTCCCTAAATTTTGCCGTCCAGTGTGGTTATATAAGCTCTGGTGCCGGTTTTGCGTTTATGTGAAAAACAAATTGGTTATTCTTAATTCAAATGGCACTAAATATCATCTTTTGGCCTATGAGTTTCATTAGCAAAATCTATTTTTAGCATATGAAAAGAAATTTTTGTTGAATTTTTCCTGGTCAACATTTCTTAGAGCATTTAAAAATCTATAATCATTGCCAAGCATAATGTTAGCATAAAAAGTTGCCATACTCTTGTTATTCAATTATAGTAGAAGTCTAGAAATCCGCAAAGCTTGGGATCAGAGGTTGTGCAGATTTTAGGATTTTGCAAATTGCAAGACAGAAAAGATAAATCATAATATTCAGACTCCAAGTGCAAAATAAATAAGGTGTATTAAATACATTTAATTAAATTATAATATACATTATTGCAATAATTTATTATATGCATAAATCATTATTACATATATAAATTGATTACATTATTCATTGTATTATATGTACACAGCATCCAGGTTTGCCGATTTCACCTCATGCAAAGATTTCCGGTTTCGGATTCCGGTGTTAGAATCACTGTTGCTGTAAAATTTCAACAGCTTTTCTTTATTTTTCCGTATATCATACACAATTGTGTTGCAATTCCATAGGATTCTGCTATAAACCGAGGAGTGGAACCTGCCTCCATCTTTTGCAGAATCTGCACTTTTTGCATTACCATCAATGCAACATGTTTATGTTTTTTAACGTTTCAAGCAGTAAAATCATGAGTGCGTTTCTTATCTGTCATTGTATTAAAAAGAGCTGAAATTTAAAATATTCTTAATTTATCCACAAAATATCCAGATAAAAAGAAAGGCAGCACTAAATAATCTCATGAAATAACAAAGCTCAGAAAATACAACAACGTGAACCGTGAACTTGAAAGAAGAGTTGAGTGAATCGTCTGCTTTTTTACCTCGATGCAGATTAGCGGGAAAAAAACTTTTATTATGATGTCAATAATTTGGTATTTCCATTACGACTCATTATTATGACGTCATTATTCGGTAAGTATTTTTTCTTCAATATTTCGTACTCAATGTTGCGGTTTCCGGAACCTATAAACTGAATGTTTATATTTTGAGGTGTAACGCGGATTTCAGGTCGGCGGATTTTCGGTATTTGACTGTACTAATTAAAAAAAAAAAAATAGACACCACTGCATGAGTTATTACTGAAGCTGTCATGTATTGATAATCATGCGGTGATAAAAGCAAAATATAATGACTCGCAAGGTCAGTTTCAGGGATATAAAATAGGTAAATGTTTAGGTTTGAGATGTATTTCAAGCAGACACTCAGTTGCAGAGCCAAATTATTAGTCTCATAATTTTATGCTTACATGATTGTTTTTCCAAAACGAGGTGTTTTATTTAGTGCCTAAGTGAAATTAAGAATCCAAATTTTTAAGTAAAAATTTCCACACGTTTTATTATGGAAAAAAAATCAAATGCATGTGCGTTAATCATACCCCCCCCCAAAAAAAAAAAAAAAAAAAAATTGTGGCTTTGAGGTCCAAATTTTTTATCATTCCGGATAATGGACGTCCAGATTTCGGACTTTGTACTGTATTACTCTTTTAATACAATATTTAAGTAAAGTAATAAATTATTCTTTTTTTTACTAATGTCTTGCAATCAAGAGCTATGAATTTTGCTTTAATATTTTTTAGAATTAGTACATTTTTATTTACACAAACTTTTCCATTTAATGTGTTTTTTTTTTAAGGTTCCAGAACAAAATGTATATCCTACCGAACAGAAGAACCTCAAGCAATATTTGGAATCATTTTGTAAAATTAGATAAAAAAAGAAAGTGCCAGTATTGTCAGCAGACACTATTCTTTGGGATCTGCCTCCAATCGAAAAGTTTATTTCTACACTGTGCTTTGTAATAATGACAAAATATCAATTATAGTAATTAAATAATGTAATCTTTAATACAAGTAAGTTTAGTTTTCATTATTTTAACTTTTAGCATTTTTTATTCCAGAATTTTATTGTTGTTCTATATAAAAAAGTTTTTTTTGGGGGGGGGGAATTTCAAAAGTATAGGTGAAACAAAATCAGACCACGGAGTCAGCAGTTCCGTTAATTCCAGTGACCCCACCCCTTGTTCAATTCATCCCTGCCTGCTCTGAATGCATTCAATCAAGGTCATTGTTAGTGAGCAGTAAATCATTAAAAAGGACTGATTCATTTTAGTGAGTGGTAAATCATTAAAAAGAACTGATTCCCTTCAGTGAGCAAATGGTTCTGATCTGATCCCTTAAAGGAGAGGTTTTGCCCTTCTCTAATGTGAAGGTATGTATATTATGTTAACTAGTTCAGTACTAGTATGTTTATAAAAGTAGTTCAGTACTAGATAATAAATTCAGTACACATACATGTATTTATGTATGTACATATGTGCATATAACGCACATATGTACATACATAAATACATACATTTCCGAATCCGGTCCTGATAACAGAAGAGTACCTAAAATACATATGAACTAATGCTACTTATTTCATATTTGTTTCAGATACTGTGGAGTCGAGGACACAAGGAACATTGCATGTTCAACTTAAATTTTCATACATTCTAGAATCACAGAAATAATCTAATACAGTCAAAAGTCATTAATTCGGACACCCATAATCCGGAATGATCTATAATCCGGACCTCAAAGCTACAAACTTTCTGCGCATGCGTCGCGTTCACGCATGTGCACTGGCGTTTACGAGAGCGCGTAAGACCCTTACGGCTGCGAATACGTTTGTGCGCATGCGCGTTTAAATTGTAACAGAGTTATACGCTAAACTAAAGTTATCTAATTCAGTTAATGTTGCCAATTGCGTTGTTCATTAATCTTCGAATTGGATCCGGCTTATTATTTTTTGCAGACTGTTAGAGCAATTTTATAAAAGTAAGCTTGAACTTTCGATTATATCAAATAGAATTTCCGATATATATTTACTACAAAGCGAGGATTGGAAGTTGATCTGTCAGCACTATCCTTATCTTCCGGGCAGATGTTTTTATTTTATTTGGTTTATAATTCCATACTAAGTGTGGTATTTCATTCTGTCTTTGATATGATTTAAATCAAGTTCCTGGTCATTATAATTCGCTTCCGATAGTGAAGAAAGTGACCCAGAGGTTATTGAAAACGAAAACATTTTGATTGACAAATTAGTCGGTATTCTCAACACAGCAATTATAGGACTTGAACAGCGGAACTTTGTAACTAAACAAGAAATTATGTCTGTTTAATAGAATTAAAGAGAAAGTATTATCACATGAAACGAAGCAACTTACATTGAAGGAAATGTTTAATAAAGTAAACAAATAAATATTAAGCTTTTTCTTTTTGTAAATTTTGATACCCTTTAGATCATAATTGTTCTTTATTTCATAAATTACGGTTTCATATTTTTAATTTTGTAATTTCTGTATGCCATCTTACCAGATTTAAATGGATGATCTATAATCCGGAAAAATCGATAATCCGGAATCGCCGAAGTCCCGACGAGTCCGGATTAACGACTTTTGACTGTAATTGCTACATAAATCTATTACATTTTAAAACTTATTATAGCTTCAATAAAATTTTGCAAACTAATAATATAAGCAATAAAAGCACTACATTTACACAAAATACTAAATTATAATTTCAAATATTTATTAACAAATGAACATCATAGCAGTGATGATAATAAATTCAGTTAATTTAATCACAGTCGTTTTAAAATAATGTAATTTCGGGTAGATAAGCCGCAGCTTATACATGTTTAAGAGCTAAAAATTTAGGCCAGCAGTGTATCTGAGGGAATTTTATTTTTCTTCTGTCCTTAAAACTAGTTCAGATTGTAAGTAATGCAGAAGCGGTAAGAATTTGATGCAATATTCTAACCTCAGATTGCACTAAGGCAGTATAATGAGTACCAACTCTCCTAAGGTTGGTGGCACTCTCTGTAAAGAAACTGTAATGCTTAATGGAAACAGCTACATTTACTTGCCAAGTGCTGTGTTCATTCTTACAAGTTTTTACATCTTTGTAGCTTGCTTTTTGTTTGATTTATCATTGAGCTTTAAAAATACTAATATTATGGCTCCTACTCTCAAAGTTATACAGCTGCTGTTAAGCTTTTGGCCGTGAAGAAAGCCATCGAAAATGGAAATCGCGCTGCGGCTAAAGAATTCTAAGTTGATGAGCGATGCATTCGGCAGAGAAAGTCTGAACAAGAAGAATTAGAAAAAATGCCTAAGAATAAAAGATCTCGCCAAACTGGTGTAATAGCCTGGCCTGTTTTGGAAGACAATTTAAAGAAATGGACAATAGAGCAAAGATAAAGTGGATTATCAGTATCAACAGTTAGAATTTGCCTTCAAGCAAAGGTAACTGCTCAACAAATGGGCATTAAAAATTTTGTTGGAGGACTAATTGGTGTTTCAGGTTCATGAAGCGAAAGAAATTATCTGTCTGGATCAAAACAACAATTGGACAAAAGCCAAAAGCTTCCCGTGGACTGGCTTGAAAAAAGATAACTGTTTTGGAGTACACATCTAAGAAAATTAAAGAACAGAATTTGAAAAGAGGGAAAATAATTAATATGGATGAAGTGCCCGTTACTTTTGACTATCCTCCAAGCAGAACTGTTTATTCAATAGGTGAAAAAACTATTTCAGTGTCAACAACCGGAAATGAAAAGACTTCTTTTACTTGTTTTGGGTTGTGCCGCCAATAGAGAAAAGTTAACTCCTTTCATAATTAAAAAAAAAAAAAAAAATTCCGAAAGGAATTATTATTTGCGCCAACGAAAAAGGGTGGATGTGTGAAGAAGTGATGTTGTTTTGGCTGAAAGAAATTTATCGGAAAAGGAAAGGTGATTTTTTCCAACCCTGAGGACTCATTGTTCTGGATTCAATGTGATCCCATTTAGCGGATACGGTAAGATCTGAAGCAAAAAAACTTAGCACCGATGTCTCAGTGATACCAGGTGGGCTTACAAAAATTTACAGCTGCTACATCTCACTCTTAATTTAACTTTCAAGCATGGACTATGAAAGCAGTGGGAGGAATGGATGCAAAGTGGACTCCATTCCTTCACAAATTCTGGACGCATGAGAAAAGCTTCATAGGAGGAGGCTGCCTTATGGGTTGATAAGGCACGGCAATCAGTCCGAGCTGATACGATAGTATCGGCTTTCATTAAATCGGAATCATTGAAAAAGAAAATGAAAGTGAGGATAGGGACGTTGAAAGAAGTGATTTAGAACAAAATGATGAAACTGACCTTGATGGTCATTTGTTCTGACATCGATGAGTCGGATTTTGAAGGTTTTGTACAAATAAACGTAGTTTAATTAGAAAGTTATCTTAGTTTATCTAATTTACATGTTCTTTTTCATAATGTGGTAATTTATGCTGATAAGCAAAGTTTACCGAAACTGTAAAAATATTATATTAGAAATCATCAGAGTTCATTTTTGGCAAGTTCAAGGTAAGATGTTTCTTCTTCATTTATTTATATGTTGATGTAGATGTATTTAATTATGGCAAAGCACACTAGGGCTATCTGCCTAAGGGGAGGGATGCCTTCGTGGAGGACTTTCAAAGGGAAACTGGCTCGTATACACATTACACATCAGGAAAACCACGAAAACACCCATGCAGCCAGCCCGTTTGCGGGATTCGAACCTCGGACAGAACTACCAGTGTTCAGTGACTTTACCGCTTGGCCACTGGTGGGCCCTCATTTATTTATATATTACTGATTATATTTATGTGGTAAATGTTTTAAAACCACCAGGCGTTGAACATACAATGAAAACACCAAAGAATGTGGTGAAACTGAGCAAATCATTTCTCCACTGCCACAATGATACGTTCAGCATTCATCTTTTAGGACAGGAATCAATCAGAGGAATTTTGAAAACAAATCTGAAATTCCATACATTTAAGATAACCTGTGTGCATGAATTACTCGCCAAAAATTATGGCCATGAATAGATTTTCCTGTGCAAATGAACATCACCTTCCGAATGTGATTTCTACATAACAGAAACAGCATTTCTTTCCACATCTCAAACAGAAGTCATAAAATTTGGTGTAAACTTTATTATGTAATGTTTACTCAAAAATGAGTACATTTTCCTTTGTCATCCGGTGTCATCTCAAAGTTCAACACATAGAATGGGAATGCAAACATCAAAATTGGGGAAAATGACATGACTTGATTAAGTCCACGTTTTAGTTATTCGACACTGATGGGCATATTAGAGTGAGATGGTTCCAGTTATTCGACACTGATCGCCATATTAGCCCTTCGAAGCTATATAGCCTTCATGTCTCCAAGATACAGTTCAGGCTGGTAGAGTTTATGTGACAGTTTTGGGTATCTTCACATGGTTGGAATTAAGTTTTAAAATTCAATCTTAGCTAGGTTATTTTCTCAGATCACTTGAACCCCTTTGTATTTCCCCAATTTCTAGATAGAAAAGGAAGATTTCAAGAGAATGTCAGAATAAGGATAGCACCCATTCGTGAGTATATTCCTCCTCCCCCAATACTGACCAGTAATATTTGAATGTTTATTTATGACAATAAAATTTTGAAAATCAATACTTATTAAAGGTTTATCTAATTTGCTTCAGCATGAAATAATTCAAAGTAATAATTACATAAGATAATAATAATAAACCATTTCATCTAATTTTAAAGCAGGAATTATATAAAAAAAAAAAAAAATTCATTACCTTTTAATAGAATGCTGATGTTGTGATTCAGGTAACCTGTTTCCTGGATCTATATATTTAGATTCTACTTCATCTAAAAGTTCATCAATGTCATCTGCCATTTCTAAAACTGGAAAGGAAATGATCCAAAAGTTTCAAAAAGTTTTGATATATTAAAACAACTTGGATTAGAAAGAGTAAACTTTCAACTAGCAATCATTTCATTAAATAATAATGTAGTGCTGCTGAATGACATACATAAACAATTAAGTAATCTCCTCCTTTGAAAATAAAGTCTATTTTGAAGTGCAAAAATCTGAAGTCAAAGCTGAATTACACTAATTCTAATAATTTATCTTCTATTCAAACCCCTAGATTTAGAGATTAAATAAAATATCAGATCAAAATAAAATCAATTTTGCTTTCCAAATGCAAAAATGCTAACCTGCGAAACACAAAAATTGGAAGAACTTTTTCACTGGTAAAAATATACCAAAAAAAATTCTTTCTATAAATAATAAACTATAAATACTACATATCTAATTAATAATTAAAAATGCAATATATAAGTTTTAAGAAGAATTAATACAAAAATACTTATTTAAAAAAGTATTTTTATTATTTGAAATATCTCATAAGAAAATTATAGTTTAATCCATTATTCATAAAACTTCTCGGAACAGTGGCAAATCTCACTTTCTTTACGAAAGCTATAGCTTTTGCTAATAAAGTTCTTCAAGTACATCATCATTCACACTTGACCTTAATTTAATTTCTGTTTTAATAATAATACAGAAATTTTTCTCACACTTGGCATTGCTATTATGGGGAACCACCAAGATGGCCAATATTATTTCAGAGAGTTCACGATATTTTAAAATTCCATCAATACTCCATTGAGCAGCAATTCTTGTTGATTGTATAATTTGATTGAAGTTTTCTAATAGTAAATTACAGAATTCCGATTACAGTCAATCTGTTGCAATACCTATAATTCCACCTTTGAAAACTAAAAGAAGTAAAACTGAAAATCAAATAAAATATATCATACATCAGGAAGAGCAACTATTGGAGCAGAAACATTTTTAACTTTGGCAAGTTACTTCATTGCTTAGTGACATATTCAGTTGACATAACTTTAAAAACATTTCCTTTTATCTTCATCCGGAAGCTTTTTCACTACTTTGTTAGCTGCAGTTCCAGTTAACAGATTTTCATCAACTAGAGATTGTCTACTTTACTACATTTCACACGATACATGAAAACTGGTTTTACAAACTTGATAAAATGTTTTTATGCAAATTACTAATTACTGAATGCAAAACATAAATAATGACATTCCTTGCTGCAGAATTGTATTAAGAACATTGGATGGAGCTTACAAAAAAGCTTTGTGAAAGTCTAATGGCAAAAACATAAATAATCATCCATAATGAGATTAATTTACAGTAACTGGCAAATGTTCCCCTTGTTGAGCATGCTTTATTTTGAAAGATATTTTGTATCAACTTAATTTTTATTTCTTTGTTGAATTATTTAAAAAACTGCTAATTACTTTAGTTAAAAAGACACTTTTCTCACATTTATTTTTAAGTGAAAGTAGAAACCACATCTTCATTTACTTTACAGGACTCAGAATAAATATTTCTCTAGAGATAATCCATGTGTGCAAATATATTTCAAAAATCTCTTATTTCATTATTATGTAACTGTTGGAATTGTTAGAATTTTTCTTTTCTTTAAGCACTTGTTTAAAGATAACAATAAACATCATCAACACTGAATTCTTTTATATTTCATAATAAAAAATCTGTACCTTTTTTAGCTGCCAAATTTAAGTACTGTCATTAGTGAACTTCCTATTCTCTTAGTAAGGCTGCTGTTTCCCCCCCCCTTCTGTAATAATGCTGGAATGTTATTTATTTGGTACTATTCAAACTCTCAGATTAACCAAGAATGAAATTTTTAAATATATCTAAAAAGACATCCTGTCTTATTTCAATCCCGAAAGTTTGGAGTTGTTTACAATGGTGACAAGTACACCTCCATACAATTTGCAAATCTGAGTTTTCCTTTTTCAAGATGCTCGCAAAACCTGTTTTCAACCTTATAACTTGTGCATTGTCCAATAAACTGCTAAAAAGTTATCCAGAGGAACCTCTATCTATCTTTTAAGTTTTAACAACTAGCTGTACCATATTAAAAAGCCTGCAAAATCTCCCTTCTAAACTGGGAAGACAGTAAATTATACTCAGTTACTTAAGCTACGGGGGGAGCAGCAGCAATTAGATACATTTTTGAAACTGTATTATTGCTTCCATCTGTAGGAAGGAGCTATTTTAATTAAACACTGAACAAATAAAGATTTACTTTTTTACATCCATAACAACCGCAATCAATTTCGCTCCTGCACGTGAATACTTTTTTGGCTATTTTACTGGCAGGAAGCATTTTTCTAAATAAAACTGCAGCATGATCGGATGAATTCGGCAGCAGACTATGCTGAAATAAAAAGGGAGATAACAGGCATTTTGCATTGATAATTTTTTAATCTTCAATCCCAACAATATATATATACAGTCAAAAGTCGTTAATCCGGACTCGTCGGGACTTCGGCGATTCCGGATTATAGATGATCAGTTTAAATCTCGTAAGATGGCATGCAGAAATTCTAAAATTAAAAATATGAAACCGTAATTTATGAAATAAAGAACAATTATGATCTAAAGGGTATCAAAAGTTGCAAAAAGCTTAATACTTATTTGTTTACTTTATTAAACATTTCTTTCAATGTAAGTTGTTCAAGTTGCTTCATTTCATGTGATAATACTTTCTCTTTAATTCTACTAAACAGACATAATTTCTTGTTTAGTTAAAAAGTTCCGCTGTTCAAGTCCTATAATTGCTGTGTCGAGAATACCGACTAATTTGTCAATCGAAATTTTTTAGTTTTCAATAACCTCTGTTACTTTCTTCGCTATCGAAAGCAAATTATAATGACAAGGAACTTGTTTTAAATCATATCAAAGACGGAGCATATCGAGATGAAATACTACATTTGGTAAGGAATTATAAGCCAAATAAAATAAAAACATCTGCGCTGAAGATAAGGATAGTGCTGACAGATCAACTTCCAATTCATTACGCCCCGCGGTGATCCCCCCCCCCGCCGAGCAGCGTGAAATTGATAAACAGATTTCGGATTTTAAAACATACTTTCGCTTTAGATCCTTTACATATTAACAAATATATATCGGAAATTCTATTTGATATAATCGAAAGTTTAAGCTTACTTTTATAAAATTGCTCTTACAGTCTGCAAAAAAAAAAATAAGCCGGATCCAATTCGAAAAGTAAGGAACAACGCAATCATCAACATTAACTGAAATAGATAATTAGATAATTTTAGCTTATACGTTCATTATACATAAAACGCGCACGCGGAAAAGTATTCTGCACTTGCGCACACTCATATGTGCAGTCGTAAAAGGTCTTACGCGCACGCGTAAACGCCTATGCGCATGTGTCAACGCGGCGCATGCGCAGAAAGTTTTTAGTTTTGAGGTCCGAATTAACGATTTTTGACTGTATGTATATACAGTCAAAAGTCGTTAATCCGGACCTCAAAGCTACAAACTTTCTGCGCATGCGTTGCATTGACGCCCAATACCTTTACGCATGCACATAATACGCTTACGCATGCATGTTTAATGTATAACGGACGGTATAAGCTAAGCTAAAGTTATCTAATTATCTACTTCAGTTAATGTTGCAGATTGCGTTGTTTCTTAATCTTCGAATTGGGTCTGGCTTATTATTTTTTGCAGACTGTTAGAGCAATTTTATAAAAGTAAGTTGGAACTTTCGATTATGTCAAATAGAATTTCCGATGCTGGAGCTGTCGAAGGAATCTACAAAGCGAAAGCATGTTTCAGTGTCCCTCAAACAAAAAGTGAAATTGCTGCAAAAAATGGATAAAGGTATATCCTTTGTTTACCTAACCATTCCGAAATCTGTATATCAATTTCACGCTGCTCTGCGGGTGGGGGATGTTGTGAAGTGCAATAAACTGGAAGTTGATCTGTCATCACTATCCTTATCTTCAGGGCAGATGTTTTTATTTTATTCGGCTTATATTCCTTACTAAATGTAGTATTTCATCTCGATGTATTCAGTCTTTGATATGATTTAAATCAAATTCCTCATCATTATAAATATCACAAATACAAATCAAATAGTTTTCTGGTTGCAATTTTCTAATTTCGACTATGCGTAATGTCTGCTTTATGCATGCGCGCGTTGAAAGAAATGTTTAATAAAGTAAACAAATAAATATTAAGCTTCTTTTTTGTAAATTTTGATATCCTTTAGATCATAATTGCTCTTTATTTCATAAATTACAGTTTCATATTTTTAATTTTATAATTTCTGCATGCCATCTTACCAGATTTAAACTGATGATCTATAATCCGGAAAAAACGATAATCCGGAATCCTCGAAGTCCCGACGAGTCTGGATTAAAGACTTTGACTGTATATTATTTCAATACTATTTATACTAGCCTTGTGTACTTTATTGTAAGAACTTCCTTAGCCAAAATTAACTTTTATACAAGTTTGGTCTTATGCACAGGCACATCAACAAAAAACAGCTACATAGCACACTCATTCATTCCCATCTACTTAAGCAGTATATTTATGCACTGTTTGCCAGCGATGAGGCAGGCACTCAGAGTGCCTCACTGCCCTCCCAACATCTACCACTCTTCTGACAGCTACTTGAAAGAGAGCTCTGTCATCGTGGCAGATAATAACGGCCTCATCACTAAGTCTCAAGTACAATGTTGTTCCCAGGGTTTCTGTATAGGACCTGTACTTTGAAATTTCACATTAAACTCTATACTAGCTGTCCACTATCCACAATGCAGGAATTTAATCGTATACATAAATGACACTACATTCCTGGTTATTGGTCGCAAGAGAAAAGGGATAAAGCAACAACATACGGAGACTTGCAACTAGTTCACAGTCCTATGCATTACTTTGAAACTAAACATCTCAAATGAGAAAACAGCATACTTATCATCCCATACCTAGGTACTAAATCTAATCACAAACCCTGCATCAAATGGGGCTTATATCAGACAAGTGTCTCAACTTCCTGCTGCATTTATGAACATTGTACTTCAAAGCTCACATTACTATTCAGACAGCCCACCAATTCCAGGGTGTCAACTGGGGGTAAAACCTGTACATCAACAATAATTCAAAAAGTGGTGCTGTGTGCAGGAAAAGCTTCAAATCATTCAAATGCGGTGCTGTGCTATACGGTCCTCTTCAATGCAAAGCCACAAACAGAAGCATCTCGTCCTGATTTAATGTTCCTTTGCATAAAATCTTTGCAAGGGGTATTGTACTACAAACACCAATGCCATGATAGTACTTGCAGATTAGCTTCCATTACACCTACAAGTGAAACAGAAAGCCACTATCACTCACAGCCTGCCTTTACCCTAAGATGCAGCTTTCCAAAACACCATATATTGCTCAACCTTCTATGACTATCAGAAACCTATGTTACAAGTGACAAGGAAATAAGTATCAACATCAAAAGTTCAAGATCCTACCTCATTCCGCTTAATGTACTAGTATTCTACACTGATGGTTCAAAGACTGAGGTAGGAGTTGGCCATGCCAATGTCCAAGGGGCTCGTCTAGCATCACCTCATTTGTAGGGAGTATGTGTAAGTGATTTAGTGCAAGCACAACTAATAAACTCTGAGTAACGTTTGAAATGCCTAAACTGTATTGAAGTATGATCAAACTTTGGTTTTCTGTATATAATTGCTTACTATTTATATATTTTATGAGCAGTATTTTATGTGCATTTTTATGCTTTATGTTTTTATATATGCTTTATATGTATTTTATTTATATTTCTTTATGTTTGATGATCCATGTTTCATGCTCTGGTATTGCAACAGCTTTCTAGCAGCCCCTCTCCCCCCAAAAAAAGGCCATTCTATCACCATTCAGCCCCTGCAACATTTTTTCCATAAATTCTGGATAATGGAGGGCGAGGGACATATCGCTGTTTACCTCTATTAGATGGCAAATGCCCTCCGTTCTCCATCACCTGAAAGAACATGTTTTAGAACATAAACCTTTCCATCATGCAAAAATAAAAAATTACTACTATAAATACCAAATGTATGACATTTTCATATGACATTGTTCTCAACATTTTTTGCTCCATGCACCGCTTTCACCACTACTAGAAGTTCATCCCCCTTCCTTTCCAAAACTTTCAAAACATTTATTTAGATTTAGATTATTTTTAACATGTTTAATTATTAAACACCTAAAAATTATAAAAAAATGTTCATAAATGCCAAAACTTGAATAAATGTAACTTTTTTCTATTCATAAACTAAAACTAAACACTGAAGAGATTAATAAAATATTGACTACATTCTTCCTCCCCCACCCCAAACTATGAGAGGAAAATTCTCCCTTCATTGAGAACTAATGTTCTAAATGAAATAATAGAAGGACAGTCATCTGGATACACTTTTTGAAAAGTACACATGTATTTTACTTTTTTTGCAAACATAATTAAGATTGCAGATCCTGAAAAAACTTCAAAAAGCAATAAAACTCACATATTTAGTGACTCCAGAAATAGGGGTCTGTTTCAATTTTGCCTTGTGTTCATTGGCTACTCGCTCATGCATAACAGTAACAGTTAGGGAAGCTTTTCCTTTTTTAAAAAATGGATAATAAATGTGTAATAATAAGAAAATGCAAATTATTTCAGCTATCCAAAATTGTGTTTTGAATATGGAAATAATGAAATATTGAGCTGAACTAATAAATATAATAAGAAGTTTTAGGAATAAGAGAAAGCTATGAGAAATATGTCATAAATCATACTGACAAGAACAAAATAAAAAAAAATTGGGAGTCTCCTACCGAAATTAACAGAGTTGGCGAATCTGAAAATGTATTTCTTAACTTTTTCCTTTCTACTTGATAAAATATTTAAATCTTCTCCAAGGACATTTCTTTTATTAGAGCTCTTGAAAATTTAGCATCATAAGTTTTAAAATTCCATTGTGTATCTCACTAAATGCCAGAAATAAAATCCACAGATTACAATTCTAAAATGTCACTACATTATTAAAAAAATCAGCGTTATATTTTCAAATTTTCCAGCGGAGGGTGCATTAAGATCTCTAGAAACCAGACTTCGCGAATTTCATTTCTCTTGCATTGAAATTGATGAGCTAATTTCTCTCATTCAACTGTGTTTGAAACAAACGCATTTTGTTTTCCGAAATAAACATCACAAGCAAACCGAGGGATTAGCCATGGGAAGCCCCCTCAGTCCCATCCTGGGTGATATCTACATACAGTATTATGAATCAAAATGATTTGAAACTTTAAACTTCCCGGTATGGTTCTGCTATGTAGATGATACTTTTACCCTGAAGGTAATAAAGATGATTTTAAAAAAGTTCTTTCAACAGTGAATGCCATTGATCCTGCTATTCAATTCACTTTTGAACTTGAGACTTGCAATTTTCTTCGGTTTCTCGA
Organism: Stegodyphus dumicola; assembly: GCF_044657685.1. Lineage (NCBI taxonomy): Eukaryota > Metazoa > Arthropoda > Arachnida > Araneae > Eresidae > Stegodyphus > Stegodyphus dumicola. The sequence goes on from NC_140769.1 coordinate 176,466,122, forward strand.
CATTCTGGTCACACGTAACGCATCCAACTTCAGTACTACAGTTTACCATAAATCGGTTTGCCTTCCACCACACTTCAAATCATGTTATCCAAGTAAACAAATGTTTAGCTTCATTTTATTCCTATGTGCTCTGTGCTCTTCAAGTTTGCTCCTCCAAACTATCCCTCGATGAAGAACTAATTTATTTAAAAGCAATAACTACTGACAGGGGCTTTTCAGCCAATATTATTAATCAAGCAGTTAAAAAATTCTCATCTCAACACACCAAAAGGCACTCTCTTGTTTTAGGAGATTATAAAAATTCTGTTGTCATTCCCTTCTTTCCATCAATTAGCTATAAAGTTGCCCATATTTTGCAGAAATTTAACTTTCGGGTTGTTTATTCTCCCATCAATACAATTCCGAGTTCCATACTCAAGGACCCCATTCCGGATATGAATTCCTGGGGTATTTACAGGATTCCTTGCCAGTGTGGTTTAATTTACATAGGCCAAACTAAGAGAGCCTTAAAATTTCACGTTAAGGAACATGAAGCATATGTTAGAAAAGAGGAAACACGGAAGTTTTCTGTTGCCCAACATTGTTGGTCCGAAAATCACACTTTCAATTTTTCTGCTACCAAAATTATTCAAAAAACATCTTCCATTGGTGAAATGGATTTTCTAGAGACATTTCACATTCAAAAAAACTTTCTATTCTAGTTAACGACCTTAATTCCAATCCATCTTTGCATCCTGCCTTTAAAGAAATTATGTTTCAGTTCTGGTTTCATCAACAGATGGTGCCAGTAGCTTATCTTCTGCCCAGGCTTTCTTATCTAATCATTATATCATATCTCGTTCACTTGCACTTTTGCAGCTGAGGATGATGGTTCGGTAAAACCATCAAAACTAGTCCTGTGAAAATTTGAAAATATAACGCTGATTTTTGTTGCTTGACTTAATTAATATCTGTTCCACGTGTTGTTGTATCTTAATGTCACTACATGTTTTAATGACAGCGATGAAATTCTTTAGGATGCATAATTTTATTGACTTAATGATTTCTAACTAATATGTGCACTCTGTACCTACAGTTAGTAATATATAATGTATATTAATATATGTTAGTAATATATAATGTATATAGAGGAAAAAAATCTATATTTACCCTTTTTATTTCAAAAGAACTGATCCAAAACATTACGTTACTAGGCCTGTATTTAATGAAGTGGATACAGCCAATGGAATAAATGTGTAGCACTTCTAAGTGCAGAATTATCACATTTAACTCTGAACCAATGTAAGTTAGCAAGATGGCAGAAAATGTACTGTTGTAAAATTGTACATCATCATGATCTCATTATGAAATAAATTCCAGAAATGAACTCGCATATACTAATTATTAGTTAAATAACATTAAATATACATCAGGGGCAATTTACCCAGAAGGCCTATTAATTCCATTTTGGCATTTTGTGTTGAATTTACTTTTCAAATTGTTGCTACCAAATATTACAGTTCTGTATTCTATTCTAAGAAATTAAATAATGAAGAATCTGCATAAATGTATGTATGTTTCTCGCACTGTGAAAAAACAACGGTACCTAGAGGCATCAAATTTTGAATAACATACGTTTCCACCCGAATATGTGCATCTGGAAGCCCAAATTTGGAATTTCTTTTATTATCTACGGTACAAAGTCCAAAATCCGGGCTCGTCAGTACTTCCGGATTTGGGATTTTTTTGGATATTAGATCATCAGTTTAAATCTAGTAAAATGGCATGTAGAAGTTATAAGATTAAAAATATGAAATTGTGATTTATGAAATAATGAAGTATTTATGAAATAATGAAGTATTTATAATCTAAAGGGTATCAAAATTTACCAAAAAAAAAAAAAAACCTTAATAATTATTTGTTTACCTTATTAAACATTTCTTTTAACGTAAGTTGTTTAAGTTGCTTCGTTTTTCGTGCTAATACTTTCTCTTTAATTCTATAAACAACATAATCCCAGCCATAATCGATTCCAGTTCGTGCTGAAATTTTGGTTTTGACTCCAAAACACATACCAAATTTCTCTATCAAAAACAACTGTAATACTGATGTAATTTCTGCATTTGGGAAAACTATTTCAGCTGAAGTGGCTTGGATTCCTATATCTCTTAGAAATGCCGATAGCCCTAATTTATTGAAACGTATCAAAATATCTTTAGCGTTAACAGAAAATCTCCTTAGCCCCTGCATAATTACCCCAAACGTTTATGATTTATTGATATCTGAGTCATATCTGTTTGGTGCAAATCATGTTTGCGATACAGAGCCTCCATCACAGATATCGAGAGTGAGAGGTCTTCAATTGAAACAGTTCGAAGGTGAAAGTTGTGTTGATTTATTTATGCCAGAAAACAAGCATAATTTAATTATAAATTGCATTCAGGGTCAAAACCAAAATTAGGATAAACTAAATGTGGGTCAACGTTCGGATGCCAATATTTTTAAATAACAGGGGTAATATGACAGTTTACGCAATAGATTTAAAGACAAGCAAAGAAAGAAAAATTAACGATTTGATTTACAATATGAAAAAGATTTCTGGAGAACAGATTAGTCAATTAGTAGTGCCTACAGTCAGAAGGGAACAAATTTTGAAATTAGTGCACAAATCTATTTTTGCAAATCATTTAGGGATAAGAAAAACAAAAGAAACAATTTCTTATTCATTTTATTGGCCAAAAATGTTGTGAGATATAAGAGAATACTGTAGAACTAGTAAGGCATGTCATTTACTAAGTAGAGAAAGAACCAGCAATCCCAGTTCAGAGACCTGAATTTCTGTTTGACACAGTGAACATAGATATAATCAGTCAAACTGAACCTCCATCAGCATGTAGACACAAACACATATTGAGTCAACCAACATTCTAGGTGGCCAGAAGCTGTTCCTTTGTGTTATGTTTATGACTATGTATCCTTAGATTGCCAATAGATGGTGTTAGTGCTTGTAAAAAGAAACTGTGATGACATAATTATGTATATGAATCAGTTCGTCTTTGGTGTTCGTCAATAAACATTATGTGGAATAACGCTCTCTGTTTATTACTTTACATTCGCTTCAGTCTGATTATTAGACTTACATATATTTTGTTTATGGTGCCTGCAAACAGAGATTACGAATCAGAAAATCGACAGACTAAATAGTTCGAAAATGGAGGGCGTTCTCGAAAATTTGAAAAAATAAACGATCGGTTGTAAGACAATTAATTAACTATGAAACTGGTAACCAAAGTTGAAACAAATTTAGCAAATAATATTTCGCTAAATGAGAAAATTGAAATAATCGAGGTATGAACAGTTAATCGAAAAAATCAATGAACTGAAAAGTTTAGATTCCGAAATCAAAACAAAAGTAACTTCGGAGGAGACTGAAAATGAAGTTACCTTAAGTCAATACCCGGATAAAACTGTTATATGGAGAGGAAGAATGCAATGATTTTTGAAAAAGAATTCGGAATCTTCTAGAAGAGTTCATCAGAATGAAACGGCTAATATTGCACTTCCAGATGAAACGATAACAGTGAAGTTACCACGTCTGCAAATCGGAACTTATAACGGAGATTTGTGTAAACGGTTGGACTTTTGGAACCAGTTCAAAAATACAATTCACAATCATAGTGGATTGAGAAAAACTAAAAAATTTTTGTGTACGTAAAATCCTTACTCGGAGGTAATGCTTTAGCTGGCATTTCCGGTTTCACTTTAAGTGACCAGAATTATGATTCCACAATAGAAATATTGAAAGTACTTTTTGGAAGACAAGATGTTGTCATCACTTCGCATATGAATAAACAATTATCTCTTGAACCAGTGGGGAACATTTCAAATGTTAAAGCACTGAGTAAACTGTACGATGAATGCAAAGTCAACATTCGAAGTTTAGAATCATTAAATCCTACTTCTGGAAGTTATGGAAATAGTCTCTGTCCTGTAATTTTGCAGAAATTTCCAGAGGAATTAAATTTGGAATTTAATCGAAGTTGAAAAATGGATGCAGGATTTGATATTAAGGAACTAACAGAATTCTTAAAAAAGGAAGTTAACTGTCGAGAAGCTGCAAGTTTAATGAATTCTGCGAAAACTAATCAGAAACCATACATTCGTCAAAATGAACAATGCATGAAAGCTTATCCGAATTATAAACCGAAAGTTCTGACTGCTTCAGCTTTGTCAATGATTGGATACAAATGTATATTTTGTGATAAAGAAGACCATATGAAATATAAATGTTCTGAACTGAACTCCGAAGAGAAACGCAACATTTTGAAGCGTACAGGAAGGTATTTTCTGTGTTTTGGATGTAAACACTTAGCGATCAACTGTAAGAACAAACAGTTTTCCTGCAAAACTTGTCGCGGTAAACATCATGAAAGTGTGTAAATCCAGCATCAGCTGTCTCCAGTGTAAAAAATAAGGAAACCGAAACACTAGTGGAAATTGTTCAAAATTCTTCTGCTTAAACTGGATCTAATATTATGCTTCAATCGGTGTATGCTGTGGCTGAGGGCAGAAATAAGAATTGTATTGTGGTCCTCTTGACAGCGGTAGCCAAATCTCTGCAGTTAGAGAAGATTTATCAAGAAAAGTACAATTACCAGTGAAAAGAGAAACTGTTCTAAATCTGCAGACTTTCGGTAAAAAGAAAGGGAAGCACTGGAATCGAAAGAAAGTTGAACTTGCGCTCCGAAATATTAATGACCCTGAAAAATGCATAAATCTCGTCATAAATAAAGTCATTGAAGTACCCATCATAACAAATGCAGATATATAAGTACCAGATGTAGAAATCAAAACCAACCTCCAAGCATTTGGCGTCACTTTGGCAGACTGTGGTGGCGCCGATAGAACAAGTCATATTTTCGTTTTAATCGGCGCGCACATTATGTGGGAAATAGCGAGCGGACAAATAATAAGGATAAACAGAAATGCCGTAGCGATCAAAACCATGTTTGAGTGGTGTATAAAAGGCAAATTTTCTTCATCAGACTTTCAAATCCATGATGCGTGTTTAAACGTAAGTGTAGAAGAGAAACTTCTAAAAAGCGTCGAATCGTTTTGGAATATTGCATCTATAGAAATTAAAAATATTTATGACGAAGAACAAAATGAAATCGCCTTACAAATATTTAACAACTCGATTACACAAAAAGGATCAGATGAGGAGGAAGCTGTACAAATATATCATGAAGCCAATGATATAATGAAAAAGGCATCAATGACTCTGACCAAATGGAATTCAAATTTGGATATTTTAAAGAACCAATACAAATCAAGTAACAACTTCTTTATTAAGTTTAAATTGCCTGACTGTGATTTCCCTCCAAATATTCTTGGACTTAAATGGGATACAATTAAGGATATCTTCTGTTTTAATGCTTAAGACGTTATTGATTTCATCCAGTCAAATGACCAAACAAAACGTTGTGTTTTGAAAGCCCCTTCAAATATCTCCGATCCTGTTGGTTTTCTTGCTCCATATGTTATTCAAGCAAAAGTTCCGTTTCAGGATTTATGGCTGAAAGGTATAGATTGGGATGAAATTATCCCACCAGAATTTCAAGACAAGTGGAACAAATGGTATAGGCAACTGTGTGATCCACCTAATATCCAGATACCTCAGTGGTATTTTCGCGATGTTGATGAAACGCCTGAAACACTGGAACTACATTGTTTTTGTGATTCATCTCAAAGTGCTTACGGAGCAGCAGTGTACACGAAATTCTGTAGCTTAAAATATTCTGGAGCAAGTTTAGTGATAGCCAAGAGCAGAGTGGCTACCCTGAAAAAATTATCTTTACCAAGACTCGAGCTCATGACAGCAGTGTTAGGTGTAAGACTTGTAACTACAGTCCGTGTGCATTTTCCTCAAGCTAAGATTTATTTATGGACAGATTCTCTTATTGTGCTTCACTGGATAAAGAACTCACCACGGCGATGGAAAACATACGTACAAAATCGAGTGTTGGAAATTCAAAACAAAACATCCTCGAGTATGTGGCATCATTGTTCAGGATCTCAGAATCCTGGAGACAAAATCCCACTTGGTGTTAAAGTGAGTGAGCTTTAGTGTGGTGACATGGACCTCCAAGGCTTCATCAAGATGAAATAAACTGGCCTGCATTGTAACACAGTAGATAGTGTGGTACTCTTCTGTTTCGCTGACGCAAGTCTTGCCAAGCAGACTATGTTGGCGACAACATATAGTATACACATAAAAAAGGTTAACGAATGTTAGTTCTACGAATTTTTTATTTTGAAGGCATAAACATTTTAATATGGCTTAAAATTTTGTAAAATACCAATAAATAAAAACAATAAATTTGTAATAAGACATTAATTTAAGAATTTATAATGCTTTCATGGTTCGACAACCTGACTCGCTGGTTCGTATCACATGACCCTAAGTGATCTCATCTCATGTTAAACTGCGCTACAAAAATCTAACTCTCTCAGTAATTATCTACATTAATTTCAAGTTAAATTTTAATTTGGAATACAAGATTAAATGCAAGAATTATTTCAATTCATATGAATAGCTTACTCAGAAATTATGTAAAACCGTAATGTTTTACTTCACTAGTACATTCTCATTAGAATTGATGAATTTAACTCTTGATTTTGTCTTTTCTATATTTTCGCTTTCGGGTGAGCGGTGTGATTGCATTCTAATTGACTTAATTAACGCGAATCGTCTTAGGGCATAAAATTTAACTATCTTGTAAAAATTCTATGTAATTGTATGCCAGTACTGAAAGAAACATCTCACGACTTGATTTGAAAATGAGGTGTACAGGGTTACCAACGAAGATATTCCATTTGGCATCAGTTGTACCATTATTGGCGACGTTTGCACCGGCGAAACGGAAAAGTACCGATAGTGTTGAAGAAAGAGTCATGACTCAAGTTACTAGCAGTGTTCAACTTTTACAAACTGTGTTAAAAATAGAGTAATGATTTAGATAAACTTTTAAGAGTCACGTCATATGTATTCAGATTCATTAATAATTTGAAGTCACAGAATAGTGATTGATCCTGTGACCAAAAATGAAATATGTAATGTAATGTGTTATTGGATTAACTTATCACAAGATGAGTATTTTATTTATTTATTTATTTATTTATTTTATTTTATTTTTATTTATTTATTTTTTTATTTTTTTTTTTTTTTTTTCAGAATTGAATGATGTTAAATGTAAAAAACCATTGCCACATAATTCCAAATTGTTTGTGTTAAATCCAGTAATGGATGAAAAAGGTTGTTTAAAAGTTGAAAGTAGAGATTAGTAAAACCATCATTAGATGTCGATAAAATTCAGCCTATAAATATTACCAAATAATTATTTTGAACTGTCATGAAAAGGTACTTCATAGTGGTGTAAATGAAACTTTAGTGCAAGAGGGAAATTTTGGATTTTAAAAGCTAGACATTTTCTAAAATCTGTGTTACATGATTGTAGATTTTGTAAAAAATATAATGCTAAAGCTTGACATGAGATATCAGCTCCTCTTCCAGCTGATAAGAGTGAAGAAAGCTCAACCATTTGAGGTAAGTGGCATAGATTTTGCTGGCCCTTTGTACAGTCAAAAGTCTTTAATCCGGACTCATTGAGACTTCAGCGATTCCGTATTATCGATTTTTCCGGATTATAGATCATCAGTTTAAATCTGATAAGATGGTATGCAGAAATTATAAAATTGAAACTATGAAACCGTAATTTATGAAATAAAGAGCAATTATGATCTAAAGGGTATCAAAATTTACAAAAAAGAAGCTTAATATTTATTTGTTTACTTTATTAAACATTTCTTTCAACGCGCGCATGCATAAAGCAGACATTACGCATAGTCGAAATTAGAAAATTTCAACCAGAAAACCATTTGATTTGTATTTGTGATATTTATAATGATGAGGAATTTGATTTAAATCATATCAAAGATGGAATACATCGAGATGAAATACTACATTTAGTAAGGAATATAAGCCAAATAAAATAAAAACATCTGCCCTGAAGATAAGGATAGTGATGATAGATCAACTTCCTGTTTATTGCGCTTCATGACGTCCTCCACCCCGCAGAGCAACGTGAAACTGATAAACAGATTTCGGAATGGTTAGATAAACAATTGCTGCAAAAATGGACAAAGGATATGCCTTTATCCATTTTTTGCAGCAATTCCACTTTTTTTTTATGGACATCGAAACATGCTTTCGCTTTGTAGATTCCTTTGGCAACTCCAGCATCGGAAATTTTATTTGATATAATCTAAAGTTCCAACTTACTTTTATAAAATTGCTCTAACAGTTTGCAAAAAATAATACACCGGATCCAATTCGAAGATTAAGGAACAACGCAATCTGCAACATTAACTGAAATAGATAATTAGATAACTTTAGCTTAGCTTATACAGTTCGTTATACATTAAACGTGCATGCGTAGACGCATACGCGCATGCATCATTGCGACACATGCGCAGAAAGTTTGCAGCTTTGAGGTCCGGATTATAGATCATTCTGGATTAACAACTTTTGACTGTAAAACCGTAGTGTTTTACTTCACTAGTACATTCTCATTAGAATTGATGAATTTAACTCTTGATTTTGCCTTTTCTATATTTTCGCTTTCGGGTGAGCGGTGTAATTGCATTCTAATTGACTTAATTAACGCGAATCGTCTTAGGGCATAAAATTTAACTATCTTGTAAAAAAGATCTTTGAAAGATGCTACAAAAGTGTATATCTCATTGTTTACCTGTGCAGTGACTTGAGGATTCCATTTAGAATTGTTATCAAATTTAAGTACTGAATGTTTCATTCCAGCCTTGCGTAGATTTTTTGCACGTAGGGGCATTTGTAGAGTTATTTATTCTGATAATGACAATACCTTTAAAACTGCTGATCGTAAATTAAAATATTTGTATAAATTGTGTAAAGATGAAAAAGTTCTAAACTTCCTTGAGAAAAATGGGTTTGAATGGAAATTTACTGTACAAGGTGCTCCTTGGTGGGATGGATTCTGGGAACATTTGGTAAGATCTGAAAAAAGTTGTTTAAAACGTATCTTAGGTAAAGCTTCTTTATATTATGAAGAACTGTATACGGTTGAAGTTGAAGCTGTTATAAATTCTAGACCTATAACCTATGTATACAATGAACCAAATGAGCCTGATCCTCTTTCACCATCTCATTTTATAACTGGATCTAGTTTGACTGTTTTACCTTCACCTGAATCTAAACTAGAATCTACAAGATCTGTTGATTAAAAGATGGAAGCATAGGCAATGGCTAATCTTTGGAATATGGTAACAGGTAGTTTGGTGACATTTAGGTAAGGCGATAAAGGTTACTGGCTAGGACTTTACCTGTGTACATGGGAAAAGTCAAGAGGGTGCGCAATGCGATTTTTGTGCAATTCTGGGGTTTTTTTTAAGTGAAAATAGGTCGACGTGTACAAAAATGATACCATGTATGTGCAATTCTTAAAACTGTGGCAAGCAGTGGGCGATTCTGCACTTTCTCCCAATTTCGCACCTAATCTTCGTCATGATTAAGCACTTTTGTTCCACAAAAGTTCTAGCATAAGCGTTATTCGGCTAGCAGATCGTTGGAAAAAAATGTTGAGCAAAAAAAAAAAGCCTTTACTTCGTGAAAACAAAATGGCGTCAAAAAAAAAAAAAAAAAACTAGCAGGGTTGGTTGCCAAATTTTTGCCAAGTTACCATATTCCAAAGATTAACCTAGGCAATTATTATTAGAGAATTTTTGGAAAAGGTTATATAAAGAATATTTGTTAGAATTACGATGAGTCATGTTTTCAAAAACTCCAAAGAATTCTCCCGTGTTTAAAATTAATTATGTTGTATTTGTATGAGAAGATAATGTGAAACGCTGTAACTGGAAGATAGGTAGGGTTTAAGGAATTATTCCACGGAAGAGATTATAGAATTAGATCTTTGAGATTCAGTTGGATAAGGGTGTTGTCAAAATACCAATTGGAAGACTTTATAATCTTGAAGTTCAGTAAAATTGATGCATCCGTTTACGGATGCATGCGGGGGAGTGTTAAGTTTATGACTATTTATCCTTAGTTTGTCAATAGATGGCAGTAGTATTTGTAAAAAGAAACTGTGATGTCATAATTATGTATCAGTTCGTCAATAAACATTGTGTGAAATAATGCTCTCTGTTTATTACTTTACATTCGATCCAGTCTGATTATTTGAGACTTACATATATTTTGTTTACTTTGAGAACAATTACAGCAAAATCAACATGTGATTAGAAATCTTTATGGGAACGGGCATACCTCAGGTAATAGCTATGATCAAGGCACCAATTTTGTTGCAGAATTACAAGAATTTCATGCTAGATTACGTCCAAGATTTGCAACACCAGGACATCCACTAAGTTCAGGATTAGTTTAACGGTACATAGAAATTCAAAAACATATGTTGTATCACATCATTTGAAACAATTCTAAAAATTAAGACAAACACATCCCATACCTGTTATTTGCTTACTGAGAAATTTCAAACTGTACTACTGAAGTATCTCTATTTAAATTAATGTACGGAAGAGAGGCTACAGCTCCATTAAAATCATTGCGGTCAGAAGAAATTTAACTATCAATAAAATTGGGTAAAAGCGCTGTTGATTATCTACAGGAGCTGAAAATGATTAGAAAGAACGGCAGAGCAAGCACCTCTGATAGCAGAATTGAAGGCAAGGTGAATATGCAAGATATGCTAATCGAAGAGAAATACAAGACTTCAAACCGGGAGATCAAGTGTATCTGCCGATTTCAGTAATAAATTATATGCCAGATGGACAGGACCCGCAAAAATAGTAGCAATCCAGATTCTTATACAGCACGGCTTCTTAAACTTTTCTTTCAGTCATGATCCCTTTTTATCACCGAGATATTTTCGCAACCCTAAGGTCCCATAATATTTATGCAAATTTTGTGGAACCCCATATGCATTGTGCAAATCCGACACACGTGTAAGTGAAACTGTCAATTTTTTCAAAACTCTGTTATAGAGTAAAACTGGCAGATGGTACAATAAGGATAGTTCACATAAATAAAATCAAAAAATTTAATTCACAAGTACAGGCAGTAGGTGTAATATTTGAGAATGACGAGGAACTAGGAGAAATCCATCCCACAACCAATGTGAGTTACAAGTCAAATCATTTTCATCTAATATTACAAATTATGTTATGTCCACTATAAAACAGGTAAATATAAAAAACGACAGTTTAAGACTATATATTCTGAAACAAATATATAAGACCTCCCCACTGGAGCCCATATCAAAGAAAGGTTTAGAATCTATACTCCACAAGACAAAATGAAGCAATTTCATGTGGCAATTACCATTGAATATATAATGTGAAAGAAATAAAGGACTTCTGCACAAAAATTAATTATGTAACTTTTCTCAGCAAAGGATAAACATCCTTCAAAGCATGTATGATGATATCTTTGTTTTAATCACATTCCTAGATTTGAAGATGAGTTTCAACCAAAACATAAATTTTCTCTATATAAAACAAATGTTAAAAAATTTCATTTTACAAAAAGTTTTCTACAAGTCTAAAACGGAAAAGCATTTGCTTTGCTAAGCTATATATAGTTATATATCAGTAAGCATTTAATGAACAGTACTGACACTGAATAAAACTTTTCCAAATTTTAAAAATGTTACAATATAACGTATGCTGTATTAAAGTAGAAAATTCATGATTTTATACCATAATTTTTATCAAAACAGTGTTCATTTAAATAGAAATTTCGATATTAGGTAGTAATATGGACAACACTGTGATAATTTAATTATTTTATTATGGTAAAATCAGTTTAAGAAATGCATAACATAACGCTTAACAATCAGATTAACAATTTTATCAGTTTAAGAAATGCATAACATAACGCTTAACAATCGCATACAAGTTAATTTATTATTTCCTAAATGATAGACTCCTTCAAAAGTATTAGCATAATTAGCCATATTTTCTTAGTAATATTTATCTAATTAGTATCATTTTCTCAGGTTACTAGTGATTTCTCTACAAATTTTCCCTCTCAATAAAACTATTAATTTAGTTATCACCTTTACTAAACAGAACCTCTACAATGTTTTCATCTTTAGTAACAACTTGAAAAATATTAAATAAGTACCTATAATTTTCTTGGAGGTGGGTTGGTAATAAAAGCATACAAGTAGAATTTACTGAGACATTACAAGATGAACAGAAAACAGAATTCAGTTCGTAAGAACAGAACTCTTTAAAGCAGAATTCAGATCATGAAACTATCAAATTGTCTATGACAGTACCACATGAATCTTGCCATTGAATATATGATGAAAACTTATGATTGAAAGATAAAATAAAGAATGAAATACTGTACATATATCACAACATACATTACACATTCCAGGCAACTGCTGATTACAGTTAAATAATTACATTTTCTTAAACTGTAAGCAATGATTTAACTTTTTTTTTTTTTTTCAAAACAAAGATAAGCCTCCAAATTTAGATATATATATACGATACTAAATCATTTTACTTTACATTCTTTCCTCAACTTAAAAATAATTCTCCCTTTCCGAAAAGGAAGTCTAATTCCATTTCTTAACATAACTAGAATTAGTAAACAATACATTTCGCATGTTCTTTGCATATGGATCAAATACACATTTTTAAAGGCTTTGGATAAACTAAAATATCAAGTAATACCCGATGTCAAGAATACTACGAGTGACGATTTTTAAAAAAATGTTGGCTACTTCGCTTTTCATGCACAAATAATGATATGCCATAATATTTAAATCTATATTTTGGTTTATACAGTAGTAGTGATCACAAAATTAAGTAAGATTTTAATAAAATACGCTATTATAAGTTTGCAGTAGGCATCCACTCTGCAACTCGATACATTTTGAAAACTTTAGCGGTTATACTCACGTAAACATAAATTTCCTTGCAGTTAACAGTCGAAAATAACTACAGTTAAGAAAATGGCGGTGCGGATTTCATTCACCGCGGTTGCACATATACCTACGTCGTGAAACGTACTAACAGCAGATTACAGATAAAATGATTATATTGCTATAAAACAAGAAAAATACGTAATAATTTAGTAAAAATTTACAAACCTTAGACGATTAACCTCAAATTACAACATTCGTAAATTTCTTTACAAACATAAGCCTATCTTCATCACGTTAACTGTGGCCACAGCTTTTTACTATACATTTGGAAATGGTCTGTCTGTCTGTCGAGAAAAAGTTTTTAGCTCTTTTTGCAAATGAAAATTAAAGCCACTTTAGAAATGTGAATACGTTGCAATATTTTATACCTTAATATGGGAAAGGAATGCAGGAATCAGATTCTTACAGTAGTTAAATAGATAATTTACATGAAATGTAAACATCCTGATTCTTCTATCTTAAATACATGTAGGCAGATTTTTGGCATAGATTTAAGCTTATTGTTTCTCATACCTTCTGTAAACCACTAATTTCAAATATGGCCGGAAATAAAAGCACAATTACGTTTCGCTTATCACAGATAATTTTTTGTTATTCTTCTCCTCTCAGCTAAGATAGGAAAATTGTAATTTGAGTATTTTTTCTTCCTTCTTCAAATGGTGAGATTGATAGCACAACTACCCATCAAAAACTTTTTCTATTCACAAAACATACTCCGGAAACAACAAGTGTAGAGGATAATTCATTTAATATATACAGATTTAATATACGCAAATCGTACCCAAAGCTTGTCGGAAATCGTAACGGCTTTCATTGACGGCTAGCAGTAAGTCATATTATATTTCATTTTATCTCTTGCAAAGGAATTAATCTTTAGTAAATAAAGAATTCCCAGAATAGTAGATATAATTGACCAAAGATAAGCGTTTTGTTTTGTTTTCAAAATCCATTTTATATAATTAAAAACATTTGGAGATGAATCTTGTCCGAAATCACATTTTTGAGTGCCGTAAAATGTGTAAGGAAGAGAGAGTATTGCATGTCCAGCAACCATGCAACGAACTTTTAAATTAAATGTTAACTGCTTGTCCTTTTCATGCATAGAATAATAAATATTTAAATATCGTAATGCTATTTAATATGAGTTAGTCTTGCTCGTGCCTATGCCATTATCGCTAGCGTGCAGAAATGCGGCATGATATGTTTCGGTAGCATGTGCTTTTCTTTCGCTTTATAATTCAATAAATGCAATTAATTGAATACATTTAGCTTATTTATGAATATGTAGAACCAACTTGCCGTAATTGGTGATCTATGGACGAAAAATAAGTTAAGTTAATTGGTCACGTGCTTTGGGGTCTAGTCTGGATACCCGTCGAGACTGATATCAGAAAACTAGTCGGGATTCTCTTTCCGCTCGACAGCAAACGGGAGAGCGAGTCTGCCCCCTTCAATAAGGCTCCTATATTAAGAGGAGCCTTACCCTTCAAATTCTGTCGTCGGAAAATGAAGAAGAAATTCCGTGTGCGGCAGTGACGCTTATTGCATAGCAACCAGTCTGTCTCACCTCTACATTGCTCAAGGCTCAGAGAAAGCGGATAGCATTCTAACCTCCTTGGGAGATAGTTTAGGAGCAAAAGTGCTGTTTTGCACTTGCTTGTCAATGAAGATGGCGTAAGCAAAAAAAAAAAAAAAAATCAATTGAAGTAAATGGTGGAATTTTTCGAAAAACTCTGCAGCTGTTAAGTGGTAAACTTGATAGCACATTTAGTAAAGAGCACAGAAAAAAGAAATGGGAAGAGTTAATGGATTTTTTAAAAGCAAAAAGAAATATCCTCTCCAAAACTGCAGATATGTGAAGAAACGAAAGCATAATTTATGTATGATCTTTTGTAAAATAGAAATTTTTTAAAAGGTTGTATGTTTGTAAACTATTTGTTAACAGTTTTATGATTAAAATATTCTTTTTTGTCTTAAAAGGTTATGCAACAATGTCATAAATCAAAATATTGAAATATAGCATCGCGTATGAGTGTTTACTATTAATATTGAATTTGAATCAAAAAAAATTTTTAATTTTAGCAACTGATGATTATTTCAATAATTTATCTATTCAAGAATTCTACCTATCACGTAACTACAGATATACTATGTATTGTAGATATCAATAAGCAGAAAACAGTGGAGTGATGCATTAAAAAAAATTTACTAGTGAGTAAAAATATAACAAATTTTTAGCAAAAGTAATAGAAAGGAAAATAAAAAAAAAAGCATATAACTATAGGTTACATAACAAAACATATCTTCTTGCATATAAATGCACACACGCATATATATATATGTTATCTAAAATGGAAGGAAAAATTACGAAACTGTACATTAAGCGAATGGAAGGAATTTTAATCAATTCCACCAGCGGCTGAACGGTAAAATCGCTAAACCCTAGTAATTCGGTCCGAGGTTCAAATCCCGCAAACAGGGGTGTCATTACCAACATACATTTGGTAACTTCAAGAAGCATAAAAGTTTAAAGCATACAAAACCTGTTTTAAATAGCTATATATATCACTTTTTGATCTTTGTTAAAAATTAGTTCTAAATTTCTTACTTTATGTCTTTACTGATAATTTTTCAACACTTTAAGGCGCGAAAATACTAGGCATAATTACATTTTGTTTTAAAAACATTCTTTTGTAATTATATATATATATATATATATATATTATAAATTATTTGCTTATATATATATATATATATATATATATATATATAAGCAAATAATTTATAATAAGAAAACTTTTCATATACCATCTCTAAGGAGCAAAGATTCAATAAAAAAAATTTTAAATCTTTTTTAGTCAGAATTTAAAGTAGATTTTTAAATTCGTATTTTCGAAACCTCATTCGCTTTAAAAACATAAAACTCTGTAAAAAACAATCCTTAATTGAAAAAAAAAAAGCATATATCTTATAGTACATGCGGTGTTATATATATGCGGTTAAGTGTTTGTCGCCGATAGTTTATTGGTTGCTTGCGTAACTGTAAATTGTTTTATTTCCCGTGCAGTGCAGCGCGTGACGAATATTATGAGAAAGCTAAGCCGGACAAATTAAAAATACAAGAGCACGTGCATTTAACATTTAATAAATAAATTTAACATCTATATATAATATAATTCGGAAATATGCAACCGGCAACGATGAAAAAACAAATAAAAAATGAAATAAATAAATATCTTTATTATATCTGGCTTAAGTGTCTGTTTGTCGCCGATAGTTTATAGTTTCTTGCGTAACTGTACTAGCCAATGGGGTGAAGTTGCCACGGCACAGGGTTGCCGTTTCAATTGAGACGTAGACAATTTTCTGTAAAACTTGCCTTTGCTATGACCATCAATAAAACTCAGGGCCAAACGCTTAAGCTTGTCAGCATTTTCTTACCTGAGCCTGCATCTGGACACAGCTTTATGTTGCCTGTTCAAGAGTTCGTGAAAGAACGGACGTAAAATTAAAAATAATTGATGGCCCTCTGCAAGGCGAGCTTAAAAATGATGGAAAGATCTACACAAGAAATGTTGTGTACAAAGAGATCTTTGACATGTGAATTAACATTTTATTATTTAAATCAACTTTATTTATTGAGCTAGCGGTGGCTGTTAAGAAATGTACCGCCAGTGGTTTCCTTCATTGCACTCTACTTTAAGTAATTAAGCAAGTAGAAGAGGGAAACCCCGTGGGGCAGTAAGCAAAGGGCCGTCCTCGCCGCCTGCCCTGGGTAATTCAGTTTGAATTAGCAGACACCTTTGCACAAATCATTTTAATTACAATTTATAATATCTAAAACAGCGGTCATTTCGTATGACCACCGGGCTTTCTAGTATATATATAACTGTATTTTAAATATATTGTTGTAAAGAGAGAAGTAGAGGGCGCTGCTTGGCAGTAGCGCAACGCATGTAAGTAGAAACGAAATGTCGTTTGATTAGGCAACATGATTTCTGTGAAGGTAGTCCACCTAACAATAGGACAGTTGTAAATATGTAAATATAACGAATAATAAATAGCAGTAGAAAACTGAACCATCGGATGTTTTGTGATTGCTCTACGGGCCGCCATGGAAAAATGCAGGTTCGTCACAATGGTGCATCTTACGGAAAGTTTGGATTTGTTAAAGTGAACTTCACGAGGAAGTATGTGTCCAGACCATGCCCTAGGTAAGAGCGTGATTATTATTAAACTTTGAACGTGTTTGATTTGAATTTTGATAATTTGCAGTCTTAGGTACATTTGTGTATTAACGCGAAATAATGGCAGAACTAGATAGATTAAAACGAAAGAGAACCGCATTGAGAACGGTAGTATCTAAACTATTAAAGAAAGTCGAGGATAGCTTAGCAAAGAAAGATACAAATGAATTATGCGAAGTGCATGAATTATTAATAGAAAAGAAAAGTAATTTGAAAGAATTAGACGAGGCAATTCATTCCGTAATTGAAATAGATTCTCTAGAAGCGGATGTAGTTAGTTCTGAGGAATATCAGGAAAAATGTTCTCGAGCTATTAAACGAATTAATCGAATGTTGGAAGAGGATAAAATAAGTATTAAAGATCCTGAACAAAACTTGGTTAGACTGCAAAATGTACAAAGTACGGTAAAACTTCCAAAACTAGTTTTAGAGAAATGTTCAGGTGATCCTGAAAAATTTACGGAGTTTTGGAACAGTTACGAAAGCACTATAGACAAAAACGATAGTCTTAGTAAGATAGAAAAATTCGCATACTTGAAAACATTACTTACAGGTGCCGCGAGTAATGTAGTATCTTCATTAGAATTAAATGCAAAAAATTACGATGAGAGTATAAAATCTTTAAAGGATAGATTCGGGAAAAAAGAAATAATAATTAGTCAATTCATGAACAAACTGTTAAATTTAGAACCAGTAAGGAATTCAAATAATATTAAAGCTTTACGTAGGTTATATGATGAAATCGAAATTGCAGTTCGGAATTTGGAAGCGCAAGGAGTTACGAAAGGTTCATTTGGTCAGTTATTAATACCTGTGTTGTTAAAAGCTATTCCAGAAGAGTTCGTTCTGGAATTTAATCGAAGGAAAAACCCAAATGAAGAAATTAATGTTTCAGACTTGTTGGACTTCATAAAGCGGGAAATTGAATGTCGTGAAGCGTCGAGTTTATTGACGCGAGATAAAAGAAATACCTTGCCTCCACGTTTCGAACATGCTAAGTCTGATTATAATAAAATTCACAGAAATGTACCTACGGCTGCCAGTTTCAATGCTGTTGATAATCGTGCATGCATCTTCTGCGAAAAGTCCCATAATTCATTTTCTTGTGATAAAAGCATTAAAGAAAAATTGTGTAAGTTACGTACTGAAAATAGATGCTTTATTTGTTTTCGAAAATATCACATTTGGAAATCGTGTAGGAATAAAACTAACTGCTTAAAATGCGGGTTTAAGTCGCATCATGAGTCACTATGTACGAGTAGTTCAAATCGTAACAAAGCGCGAACGGCTTCAAATGAAAACATAAAAGAATTGTGCGAAAGCTCGCGAGACAATTCAGTAGATGAAACACAGAACTCCCCGAAAGAACACACGCTTTCTGTTGTTCCATGTGATGAATCATTAAATAAAAATGCTTTATTGCAAACCTGTTCAGTGTTAGCTTATTATGACGGAAAGTCAGAGTTAACTAATTTAATTTTCGATTGTGGTGCTACACGAAGTTTTGTTCATATTAGTGTAGTTAAGAAATTAAACTTAAAATTTGTTGGAGAAGAAACATTGTCTATTTATTCTTTCGGAATGAAATACGCAGTACCTAAAACATATAAGGTTGTCGAATTCTGTGTTTCGGATGCGAAGCAAAAGAACAAAATAAAAATCAGCTGTCTCGTCACTGACGCCATAACGGCTGCGCATATGACCACGCCGTCAAAACAAACACTAAAAATGATGTATGAGTGCGGATTGCGAATCGCTTGTTTATGTAAAAGAAGCGTTGGAATTCTAATAGGTGTGGATTATTACTGGAAGATGGTAAGGGGGGAAAAGATTCAATTAGGAAAGGAAATTTATGCGATTTCTACTATGTTTGGATGGGTCCCAGTTGGCCTTCAAGATAAAGAGAGCGAAATAGTATCTCAAAACACGGCAATAGTAAAACTTTCTTCTTGCGTAACTGATTCATTGAGATCGTTATGGACTTTAGATTTGATGGGCCTTACCGATGACTCAGCGATTTCTAACGAGGTGAGAGAAATGATTCAGAGCTTTGAAAAGGAAATACGGGTAGAAGGTAATAGATACTATGTCAGTTTATTATGGAAATCAGAAGCAGGGCAGTTAGAAAATAATTTCGGAGTCGCATTAAGACGATTTGAAAGTCTTAAAAATAGACTTATTAGAAATCCTGAGATTTATCAGCAGTATAAATCCGTAATTGAAGAGCAAATGAAGGAGGGTATAGTTGAGAAGTGTTCACAGGAAATAACGGAGGCATCGTATTTTATGCCGCACAGGGAAATAATAAAACCTAAGGAAACCACGAGTTGTAGGATTGTTTACGACGCGAGCTCTTCTAGAACTAAAGGTGTAAAGTCCTTAAATGATTTTTTAGACATTGGACCTAGTTTGATCCCCGTGGTTTTGGACATAATTTTAAAATTTCAGAAATATGAAATTGCTTTCAGCGGAGATTTAGCTAAGGCCTTTTTAATGATAGGAATCTTAGAAAAGGATAGGGAATATTTAAAATTTCTTTGGTTCGGGAATAGTGAAAAAAAATATAAAGTTTTAAGGTTTAAACGTCTTCCATTCGGACTTTGCTGTAGTCCAGCAATTTTAGCGATGACGATAAAATTCCACATTAAAAAATATAAAAGCACAAATCCAGAAAGTTATGAAATGTTAGATTCCTCATTATATGTAGACGATTTATACTACGGTGCAGACACTATTGAAGATGCATGTCGATTATCCTCAGACGCGGTTAAGATTTTTAAAGACGCTGAGATGAATATGAGAAAATTAAGGTCAAATTCCAAGGAACTTAATTCCTGGTGGATTGGAAAAGGTTATAACATAGAACCAGCTAAAGAGTCAAAATTTTTGGGCATGATCTGGAACTCTGAAGCAGATAAGATCAAGTTGAATTGCGAATTTTTAGGAAATTTATCACATGACAGTGCTGAGGTCACAAAAAGGACTATTCTCCAAAGGGTGGCCAAAGTTTACGATCCAATTGGTGTGTTTCAACCCTTTGTGATGAAAATGAAAATTCTGTTACAAAAAATTTGGACATTAGGTGTGGACTGGGATGATACCCTTCCATTAGAAATAATTAAGGACTGGAGTCGCTGGCAAGCTGAACTACAGGTGTTGGAGGATTTTTCTCTTCCGAGAAAATATTTTGGTAGTAGTGAAAAATCTAATGTTAGTCTTCATGTATTTGCTGACGCTAGCCCTAAAGCGTACGGCGCAGTAGCATACTTTAGATACCTTGATTCAGAAAACATTATTTCCACCAGTTTCATTACCGCAAAGGGTCGCGTAGCTCCACTCAAGACTATGACTTTACCTCGTTTGGAGTTGATGGCTGCTTTAGTAGCCGCCAAATTGTCTATGTATTTGACAAAGCTGTTTCCTGAACTGTGTCATCAAAAGTTTCTTTGGAGTGATAGCCAAATAACTATCTACTGGATAAAGGGATGTGCAAGAAATTGGAAACCCTTTGTATCAAACCGAGTTTCTGATATTCAGTCTCTCACGGATCCTGAATGCTGGTTTCACTGCAGTGGGAGTGAAAACCCTGCTGACCTTTTATCTCGAGGAGAAAATGCTTTTAATCTTGTGAGAAGTTCCCTTTGGTTACAGGGACCTAGCTGGCTTTCTCAACCTGAAAGTGTTTGGCCAGTAAATCAACAGACCAACATCGACAAGGAGAGCGTTCAGAACGAAGCAAGGGTGCAAACATCTCTTCATGTTTCTGTTCAAGACGTAGAATCTTCGGCATTACTACAGTTAACGCGTTAGCAGGCTGCTGAAGGTGTATCGAATTACGGCTTATGTTATGCGGTTTGCCAACAATATAAAACGAAATTCAGTGAAAGTCAAAGGTCCATTAAGCTCTGTTGAGATTTCACGAGCTGAGCTCTATTGGGTAAAAGTTGCCCAGCGAAAATACTTTGCGAAAGAGATTCTAGATCTATCAAGTGCAAAATGCTTAGAAAACACATTGTCGATTTATTCACTTAACCCAGAATTGGATACCCATGGTCTTCTGCGTTTAAAGGGCAGACTTCAATTCTCAGACTTTTCTTTCGAAGAAAAACACCCATGGCTGTTACCTTATAAAGATAGATACAGTGAACTAGTAATTTTTGAGTCTCATAACAAATTGTTTCATGCTGGAGTCGAAGCTACCTTAGCCGATATTAGAGAAAAGTTTTGGATCATAAAAGGACGCCAATTCGTCAAGTCCACGTTAAGTAAGTGCTTTTTGTGTAAACGATACAAGGTGCGTGCCGGTACACAGGAAACCGCTCCTTTACCACCTGATCGTGTTCTTCAATCATCTCCATTTTCTGTAACAGGGCTGGATTATGCTGGTCCCTTTTTTACAAAGGACAGCAAGAATAAACATTATCTGCTTTTGTTTACATGTGCTACAACTCGAGCTTTACATCTAGAACTTGTCCCTTCTATGAGCGTGGAGAATTTCATGCTTGCGTTTCGCAGGTTTATTTCTCGTCGTGGATTGTGCTCAACGATATATTCGGACAATGCCAAGACATTCAAATGTGCTGATCTCGAGTTGCGAAAAATTTGGAAGTGTATTCAACATCCATCTGTACAAAATTTGTTTTCTTCCCACGGTATAACATGGAGGTTTATTGTGGAAAAAGGAGCATGGTGGGGAGGGTTCTGGGAAGGCATTTTAGAACGATCAAAACTTGTTTAAGGAAAATAGTTGGACGTTCTAGTCTCTGTTTGAATGAGCTAGAAACAGTCTTCGTAGAAATCGAAGCCATAATTAATTCAAGACCCATAACGTATGTGTACAATGACCCTTCAGAACCCTCACCGCTAACTCCTGCTCATTTTTTAATTGGTAAACGTTTACTTTCTCTTCCAGTTACAAGAGTGTGCAGAGAAGACTTGATTGGGTCTAGATATTCCTTGATCAAAAGGTATAAACATCAACAAACCTTGTTAAACCACTTTTGGAATAGGTGGAGGAAGGATTACTTGCTTTCTTTAAGATCTGTGAATTTATGTCCACCTACTAAAGTGTCTGGTCAGTTTAATGTTAATGATGTAGTCCTTGTACATGACGACCGTTTACCTAGGAATTTGTGGACACTAGGTAAGATAATAGAAACTTATCCTGGCAGAGATGGTCAGGTTCGCTCGTGTCTCATTAAAACTCAAACAGGTAATCTAAAGAGACCAGTACAATTGCTGTACAACCTTGAAGTGCATAATTAGTAGTAAAGAGTTACAGTGTAATAATCTAATTTGTTGTTTGCACATATATCATCTTCTGAATATCTTTATTGATTGTTGCTAAATGTAGTTTAGTTTATATAATTCTTGCGAATTTTGATTTAGTATAATGTTTCTTATTTAGTAATTACTTTATAAGTTGATTTAACGTGTTTAAACATTACTTAATTGTTATTTGTAATTTGATGTAGTTTATAGAGTATTCAAATGTTGTGTTTGATTTAGAAATACTGGTTTATTTTGTATTCGGTTTGTGTGAACTTAAAGAGTTCACAGGTGGGGAGTGTTGTAAAGAGAGAAGTAGAGGGCGCTGCTTGGCAGTAGCGCAACGCATGTAAGTAGAAACGAAATGTCGTTTGATTAGGCAACATGATTTCTGTGAAGGTAGTCCACCTAACAATAGGACAGTTGTAAATATGTAAATATAACGAATAATAAATAGCAGTAGAAAACTGAACCATCGGATGTTTTGTGATTGCTCTACGGGCCGCCATGGAAAAATGCAGGTTCGTCACATATATTAACATATTCAGACAAAGAAATTGCCATATATATTCCTATTTTTACCCGTTTGAATCGATCCCACTAGCGGTAAAATCGCTGAACACTGGTAGTTCGGTCCGAGTTGGAATCCCACGAACGGGCTGTTTGCATGGGAAGTTATAACCAATATATCTGTTATTACCAACATATTTCAGGTAACTTCCAGAAGCATAAAAATTTAGGGCACAAAAAACGTGTTTTAAATAAATAGATAACTATGTATATATAAATAACTGTATTATAAATATATTAACATATTCAATGAAAGAAATTGCAGTACATATTGTTATTTATACCCTTTTTTAATTGATCCCGCCAGCGGAGGAACGGTAATATCGCTGAAACTGGTAATTCGGTGTGAGTTTCGAATTCGGCGAACGGGCTGGCTGCATGGACGTTTCAGTGGTTTTCCCGATATTTATCGAGTTATGAGCTAGTTTTCATTAGAAAGTCCTCTACGAACGCAAGCCTCACCTTAGGCAGATAGCCCTCAAGGTTTTGCCGTAATCACATAAAACCAGAACCAAACACTTTTTTAATCTGAATAAAAAATATACTAAACTGATGTAATTTCTAAAACCAGACACACATAAAAAATCTGATAACTAATTATAAATCATGCATTAAAATATTTACAAGAATTTAATTTAACTGAAAATTATACAGAAAATTAACTTGAATTATACAGGAGATTCTAAAAACTTCTGGAAATTGACATTCATATTGGCACAGTTAGAACTTCTTAAATAAATTTTTTAACTCAAACTTAATAGGAATGCTGAATTTAGGATGTGCACAATTTGAATATATACTGCGCATTCTTTAATGCATTTGTTAATGTATTACATTTTTATACATTACAAATTAAAATAAAAGTAGGAGGAAATACATTACAATTTAAAACATAAAATTTCAATATTTATAAATTATTCATCAAAACATGAAATTAAGTACATTAATATAAACATTAGTTTAAAAATTACAATTTTAAATTAAAAATATGTACTCTTTCTTTATACGTGAGAAAGGAAAACATGAAATATATTATTTTCACTAAAATTAAATTAAGGAATTGCTTATCTGATATATCAATAGCCAGAAGCCTAAATCATACAAATATGAAAACAAGTGAATTATTTTTTACCTTTAATTCAGCAGTTATTGTTGTCTTTGATGTGGATGCTCCGGTAAAGTATGCTCTTAATTTATAAGAGTTTGGTAAGTTGAAATTGTTCAATAAGAATCGTCAGCATCAAATCAGCGAAACACTCGAGTTTTCCGCAAACCTTAAGAAATTAAAATATCCATTACATACACTTCTAAAAACTATCCGTGACCTTCGCAGTCTTCAGTTTAGGTCTAAAACGACAGTCAGGAAGTTAAACGGCAGCTACACAGCTGAGGGAAAAATTTCCGACGCGTCGATCTCTGTAATGATCGAGACAATGACACGAGACTCGCTCCTTGTCGAGTACTTCGCAAAAAGCCGACTCGTTCTTCCATTTCGATGGTGTCCAGACTAGGGCCCTTTGCTCAGCCTGCTGTGTTAAACCTATCCAACTGTGGCGACTTCGCTTTCTGGATAATTAGGATTATTTTCTTTCTGCTCCGAAACTGTTTCCACATACTTGCGATTCCTCTTCCCGATCAGCAGAGCCAAGCCGCGAAAGTTGCACTTCGCATTCCACCTTTCTGGAAGGCTAACGTGCGGTTGTGGATCGCACAGTGTGACAATGCCTTCATTTATAGCGGAATCACGAGTTGATAAAATGAAATTTTCTGCTCTTATAGCGAACATAAATGCGGAATCTCTGTCATACGTCTCAGATATCGTGCTAAATCATCCGGACTCTAACAAATATAAAAAACTGTGTGAGAGGCTCATCAGTGAATTTGAAGATTCTGAACACCAGAAAAATTAAAAACCTCCTCACTGAACTTCAGTAGGGGAATGATAACCGTTTTAATGATAAGGCACGCAAATGTCACTAAAACGGTTTTGATAGAAACACACATTACTGGGAATATTACATTTCCTGGAACGAGAGGTTGAGCGACTCCGGAACCTAGTTGTCGTCCGTGTACGAGAAAGTTAAGAAACTTGGCGTGTAAGTTCTTCCATCTGCCTGGCTAGGGTTTCAGTTGTGATGCTATTGGTATCCAAGGACGGTTCAGCTCCAGAAGTAGCACAGATTGCGCTAGGTTACATTATTAGGTTGAACAACTTCAGCGACTTTATCAGCCTTGCGCTTATCAACAGCAAAAAAAACCTCTAACTCCCGTCATAGCTGAGATAACGAAAGAATTCAGAAAGCCCAGTTGATTATTTCTTCACGACAGGAAGACTGGTCAAAAACTTTTGATTGATTCTGGTAGTGAGTTCTCAGTGTGTCTTATTTCAATGAAAATATCGATTTTGACCAGCTATCCAATGCAATTTAATGATGTTTTTGCGTGACATCCGCAAGTTAGGACAGAATAACCCCCCCGAAAAATATAAATTGATTTAAAATTAATTCTAAAGAGAATTTTCGTGGCGTCTGTGCGTACGTATGTACGTACATACGTATCTCGCATAACTCAAAAATGAGTAGCCTCAAAACGTTGAAATTTCGTATGTAGGACTGCTATAACATGTGGATGTGCACCTCGTATTTGCAATCGGCCGCAATCGCTCGTTGCAATCAGCCGCACCAAAAGTATATAAATGTATGTATATATATATATATATATATATATATATATTATATATATATCCACTCTGTTACTGAGCCGAGTTTCTTTATTCTTATATGTTTGTAAATTGTACATTTTTTTCTTTAAAAATGATTGAATTATGTTGTTCTTATCTTCCAGTTGAGATTTTTATGCCTTTAGTAAATCTGTATGCAATATTTTTAGGATTATCAAGAATTTTAAAGTTGTTTGAGTGCCGCTAAGCCTAACGAACGGGATACGAACGGCACTCAGAAAAGAAAGAAGCAAGCCATCAAACCATGTTTTGGCTCTCAATCCTTTTATATATATATATATATATATTCACAGCAAAATCGTACGTAGCAACGCCATATAGGAGCTTTGTTTGAATCAAAAATTAACTTCATCGGATGATTTTGAGAACAAAGTTCTATGCATTATTCCTTTGTCCTGAAGGACTCTTTATGGCAGCTTCTTTTTCATTAAGTAATTTCCAAATTGTATAATCCATCATTCTAAAAAAATGGCAAAATAGGTCTCCCCCCCCAAAAAAAAAGAAATAATCCGAAAGGTTTCAGATTTTAAATTACGTCCAAAGGGGCGTTTTTTTACCATTTAGTGTGCTACCTTTATTTAATAAATATGTTCTTCGCACTTAAACCATAATACTCAGTTCAAAAGCAATATCGCAAAATAATTTTAAATTGAGCATATCTTTAGAATTTCAGATATGCAGTCTCACGAGCTCGAGATGTTTATTTTTTTATACAAAGTTGCCATTTCTCGCTTGGAAATCGTTTAGTTTTTTTAATCAAAAATTCGTTGAAGTGTTTCAAAATAGGAAATCGATAATAAAACAAATTTCAAATTCAAATTAGGGCTTCCACGTGCCCATATTGTATGGAAGATTACGTTAGTCAAATTTTGATGGCTCTAGGTACCGTCGTTTTATCACAATGTAGGGTTTATATTTATTTTAACTAACATTTATTTTAAGTTTAAACTATCTTTCCTGTCAAGCCTTACTTTCCCCTGGAACTGCCAATGCCAGAATATGTAAATTTTAATAGAACGCGCAAGGATTCAAATTATCAGCGGAAGTATTATGATTTAAATAGGAAGGAAACAAGTTCGGTGTGTGATATTCTTACTTCACGAGCGCGGAGGTAGTTAGCGAGAAATTGAAGAACCCCGCGTTTCGGCCTATGTGCTTGGCGGGAAGTAGTGTTAATCGTTCAAGTGAGCTTCAAGTCTGCTGAATTAGCAGCGGTATTGTAAAACGCGGTGAGTTAGTTATTTTAGAGAGCCTCGTAGTTAGAGTCTTGTCTTTAGTTTCTTTTCAGGTTATTATTTTTATTTGACCACCGAGTTGGCGCAGTCTGTGAGCGTCAAGAGCACGCAATTGTAATTTTTACGTTGAATAAAAAGGGACTTAAACCCTTCACAAGACTCTGTATTTGATCCAGTTTTCAGTCACCTCTTGGTTGCGTGCAAGTTGGAGGCGCGCAACGTTACATTGGCGCCCGAACAATTATCGAACTGAAATGGCTGAAAATTGGATGGAAGCCGCTGGACAACACCAAGAAATGACAACTCAGTTGGAAGGATTTGGATACCTGGTCCAGACTTTGAGAGCGTCAATCAAGCCAAACGTCCATTTCGACGGAAAAAATTCGGTGGCGGTATTTCTAGAAGGTCTAGAAAACCACTTTCAGCTCTACCCTGTTCCTGAAAGACAAAAAGTTGCCATCGCCACGTCAGCACTAAGAGGACAGGCCGCGCTATGGTGGAAAAATATAGGCAAATTTCTATTAGGGGAATTTGGAAGCCAGACATATACATTTGAAAATTTCAAAAAATCGTTAGTAAAGGCCTTCCCCATAGTGAAAGATCGCGCACGGCTGGAAGCCGAACTATATAGTTTCTATCAACGGGATATAGCAGAATTGACGGACTTTATTCTACGAAAAATCAAGCTAACGGATATGCTGTATGGAAAGAAACCCGATGCGGAGATTATTGAAATAATATTACCAAGATTGTTACCCGCTGTTCAAGACTACTTTGAAATTAGAAACCCAAGCACATTGCAGGAACTCTTCGAATTGGCGGTGAAGTTTCAAAATCGCAGAATAGCGGAAAAAGCGAGAGGGGAAACATATTCTCAAAGTACCCGAAGGAAATCTTCAAATGAGGAAACCAGAAATGGAAATCGCTCTTATGGGGGAAAGAGCTATCAAGCTAACGCATCGAAATTCGAAGGTCAAGGCCCAAAAAGAAAATTTGAGAATAAACATCCGCGTACCCAGAAGACACAGATTGAAAGGAAAGCTTTAAACGAGTAGAGAGGCCTGTGAAAGGGAGGGTCCAGACCCCGGAAATTTTAAAAAAACCCTCAAATAGACATTTAAATACGGTCATCGTAAAAAACTCACAGCTACCAATTATACAAGTCCTGGTTGGCGATGTACCAGTAGAAGCCCTCATCGATACAGGAGCAGAAGGAAATTTTATGAGTGAAAATTTCTTCAAAAAGAATTTTTATAGGGTGCGATTATTTAAAACCAAATATACGGAAATTATAGCGGCGCAAGGAAAAACATGTCACTGCATCGGGAAATTATCATTAAACTTACAGGTAAAAGAGGAAAGTCTCAAAGTATTAATTTTTGCGGTGAAAGATCTGCAACATTCTCTTATTTTAGGTATGGAGTTTTTAAGGGCCGCGAGGGCCAAATTAAATTTTCAAGATAGTTCCGTGGTGTTGGAGATGGACCAGAGGGTGGTGGAACCTGTGGAGACACCGCAATTGGACCTTAGCCATCTGAATGACCATGAAAGGAAAGCAATACAGCAAGTGGTGAGTAATATTTCTCATTTATTTTCAGAAAAACCAGGAAACTGCCAAATAGTTACGCACAAGATTCAATTAAATGCCGGAAAACCTTGTAGGACTAAACCTTATCGGTATGACAAACAAAAAGACGTAATCATCGAAGAACATATTCATTAGATGTTAAAGAATAAAATAATAACGCCCATAAATAGTGAGTACGCGAGTCCAGTCGTACTATGTAGGAAAAAGAACGAGTTTCCTCCTTCGGATAAAAGGGCTTGGAGGTTTGCTTATTGATTACAGAAAACTAAATAGTATTACCAAATTTCCAGTTTACCCTTTGCCGGTTATAGACGAGATCATTAGACAGATCAAATCGACAAGATATATGTCTACTTTGGACTTAACGTCTGGCTACTATCAAATAGCCATGAGACCAGAAGATATACATAAAACCGCGTTTATAACAAAATCGGGCACTTATGCATTTTTACGCATGCCTTTTGGGTTGTGTGGGGCCCCATCAACATTCCAGAGAGCTATGGACATTGTTCTAAAGCCTGTCCTAGGAAAATCAACTTTAATTTATCTAGATGATATAATTATAATGAGTAGTACGTTGGAACAACACATTAATGATCTAGAACAAGTTTTTAAATTATTAAAAGAGGCCGGTCTTACAATTAACGCCTCAAAATGCAAGTTCGCAACTAAAGAACTTAAATATCTCGGTTATAAAATTTCGCAAAAGGGTATAGAAACGCAAGATTCAAAAATAAAAGCTATTAAGAATTTCCCACCGCTCAACACCGCCAAGAAACTTTCTTCTTTCCTTGGGTTATGTTCTTACTATCGATCTTTCATAAAAGATTTCGCTAATATTGTTGAACCACTCTTAGTAATCAAAAGAAAAAAGGGTAAATTTACGTGGACAGCGGAAGCTAACACAGCTTTTGAAAGATTAAAAGAAGCGCTTATTAATGCCCCTGTTTTAAAATTCCCGGAGGGGGACGAAAACCTGGAAATTGCAGCAGATGCGTCAGACTATGCGGTGGGTGCGGTTCTTATGCAAAATAACCATCCTCTGGCATTTTTTAGTAAAACGTTGAATCAGACACAAAGGAATTATACAGCTACAGAAAGAGAAACATTAGCCGTATTAATGGCTGTACACAAATTTCGAGTTTATTTCGGCAAATCGCCAGTAACAGTCTTTTCGAATCATGCGGCTGTTGGTAGACTTTACTCGGGGAAAAATTTAACGCCCAGGTTAATAAGATGGGCTTTAAAACTCCAAGAATATAATATCACAATAAAATATAAACCGGGTAAGGAAAACAATGTAGCTGACGCACTTTCTCGTATAAAACTGGACGATGAAGGAAATGAACTTAAATGCGCTGTGTTGACTTCAAAAATTTTAGAGTCTAGAGATACGGTTATTACTGAACTGAAAGCTGATCCTGAATTTGGAAATATCTATGCTTATTTGAAAGACCCCGAAAGCTTCGAGCACACAGATATCGATGCGATAAGAAATAGAGCAAAAAACTATGAAATAATAGATAATTTATTATTTTATACGAAAACAACAAACGAAAATCTCGAGTATAAACCAGTCATCCCAGCCTCGCTTCGATTAAGCATTTTGAGGAGTTGCACGAAGCAAAAACAGCGGTCCATCTAGGGGTCAGAAAGACTTTAAAAAGGGTACGCGAGGCGGTATATTTCCCGAAATTATACAAAATAGTAACGGCATATGTCAGGTCCTGCAATCAATGTCAGTTAATAAATGATATTAATTACAGCCCGGCCGGGTACTTAAATAGCATTCGCGCTACATTTCCGAATGAAATTTTAGGCATAGATCTTCTTGGTCCCTTCCCCCAGAGCGAGTTAAATAAAAATCGTTTTCTTTTAGTAATAGTAGATCATTTTTCAAAATGGACAGAAATTGTTCCACTTAAACGCGCGTCAGCCAAAACAGTCGCAGATGCATTCTTACACAGATACATTTTAAAATACGGTGCACCGATAAAAGTCATTAGCGATAACGGAAAACAATTCATTAGTCAAATATTTGAAAACATATGCAATGGACTTGGCATACGCCATATCAAAATGGTTCCGTATAGACCACAGGCTAACATAGCAGAAAGAGTTAATAAAAACATAGTAAAAATAATTCGCAGTTACGTGAGCACACATCACAAGCGCTGGGATGGCTACATAAATGAATTAGCTTATGCTTTAAGAACGGCAAATCATGATACCACGGGAAAAACTCCAGCAGAATTATTCTTAGGCCGAAAATTAATTACGCCTTTAGATAAATTATTCTTTGTGCAACAAAGAGAGCAGGAGTTTAAACAAAAAGATGTGCAAAAGCTGATTGATCAGGCGCTTAAAAACTCGGATACGGCAAGAAATAGGCAGAAAATATATTATGATAGAAAACGCCGTGAAGCAGATTTTAAAGTTGGGGATAAAGTATTGAAGCGGAAATTTTCTTTATCAAGTGCCCCAGACAATTTTACGGCAAAGCTACCTCCAAAGTTTGAAGGCCCCTATGTAATTCAGGAAATCAAAGGAGTAGTATTATATCTTAAGAACGAGAGAGGGGAAATCTGTAAAGCAAGTCCCGACCAGGTGAAAAAATACTATAATCCAAATGATTTTGAAATCCTTAAAAGTTTCTTGCAGGACTCAAGTCTAAACGAAATAGAAGGTCCAGAGATAACAACTATTCCACCACCCAAGAAACAGAGAACTGAAGAGAGACCTAGCCCTTCTACAACCCGGACGTCGGTATCAAAAAGAAAAAATAATTTTCAAACTCCAGCGTTTAAGAAAAACAAAAATACAGATGCACCGGGTAAAGAAACCGTGGTAAAGAGAAAAACACCATCTACAAAGGATTGCAGGAAAAATTATACATCAAGGAGAACGCGCACACGGCCACAGAGTCAGGTGCCAGCAAGGCCGCCGTTCTGGAAACTGAAACGGCAACAGGAGGCACAAAAATACGACGAACAGAAGAAATTCAAGAAGGACTCCAGACCGGAGGACGTCAAGACCAGCCGTCCCAGGGAAAAACGGAAATGCCAAAAACCAGACGATTACTCCGCCAAGAGGCCAGCATATAGAGGACGCAAAAGAAAAAGCAATGTGGACGACACTCGGAGATCAGTAAGGAGAAGATTAACATCCATGAAACCTCTAACTTGGGACCAATTTTGCCAAAAACGAATGACGGAGTTTCAAGCATCGAAAACTCAAAGATAAGTTAAAACCTTCTATAATTTTTTTTTCTCTTTTGTTCCGAAATGTTATGCATAAGTACGAAGTTCTATGTTTTGACGAAAGTCAATATGTCTCGGTTGAGACTTAGTTTTGTTTTACTTTATTTAGCTAAGGCAAAAGTATTATTTTCTTTAAGTGTAAAAGCTAAAAACAAGCATTTTCTGTTGGTCGAAAGACTAATTCTGTTATGTTAAAGCCAAAATTTGGCCGAAGATAAAAATAACTTCGTATTCTTGTATTAATAAGAATTTTAGTTTCAGTGCCGCCAGCTTGGCGAAGATTGAGTAAAGTAAAAATTTATTTTCTCTTATTCATTTTATGGTAAATTGCAAAAATCATATGTATTAAAATTTTGTAAATGTACGTAAATACTTATGTAAAAGTAGAATTTAGTTATGTAAAAGTAGAATTTAGTCTAGAAGCATAAAATTGTAGATGCTAAAAGTGAATGCTTAAAAGCAATGAAGTCAAAATTTAAGTATTAAATTGTAGAGAAAGTCATGCTTTAGAGCGAAAGCCTGCATGTTTAAAGATGAATGAGGGGGAAGTTTGAATGTGTTTTGTAGGGTTCTCCACCTACATTTGAATTTTTAAGAATATTAAAGTAGCTCATTGAGTTGTAGAATGTCGAGTAAGGTGTGTCTATTTGGTCGGTGAATTCTAACAAATCATGGTGGTTAGGGGAAGTGTTGTAAGACTAAAACACGAATATTCCCGTTTGACACCACACACGTAGGAGAGCCAGGGTAAAGTTAAATTAATGCTTGAAAAATTGAATGAATGTGAATTAAGCAATAAGTAAGAAAAACGAATCGTTTAAAAACAAAAATTTATTGTGTCAAGAAAGTGTAAATTATAATGTATTTAGAAAGATACTGATACTTATTCCTTCCAGATGCTGGAAGGAAAGACCAAGATTGATTGATGAAGTCCAGGAAAAGTTGCTGAAAGAAGAGAGCTTTATAACGATCAACAGAATTTTAGTATGCAATTTGTTACATAAGATTTTTTTTGTGTAAACGAGGTTCTCGCCAGTAGTTCAGAATTAGAGAAACTTACAACAGGTCGTTTGTAGGACCTGCTTCCAAGTTTTCCAAATTCTGGCAGCGGCAAATGTAGGGTTTATATTTATTTTAACTAACATTTATTTTAAGTTTAAACTATCTTTCCTGTCAAGCCTTACTTTCCCCTGGAACTGCCAATTCCAGAATATGTAAATTTTAGTAGAACGCGCAAGGATTCAAATTATCAGCGGAAGTATTATGATTTAAATAGGAAGGAAACAAGTTCGGTGTGTGATATTCTTACTTCACGAGCGCGGAAGTAGTTAGCGAGAA
This sequence comes from Stegodyphus dumicola, assembly GCF_044657685.1. Classification (NCBI taxonomy): domain Eukaryota; kingdom Metazoa; phylum Arthropoda; class Arachnida; order Araneae; family Eresidae; genus Stegodyphus; species Stegodyphus dumicola. Next base: position 176,499,402 of record NC_140769.1, read on the forward strand.
ATTGAAGAACCCCGCGTTTCGGCCTATGTGCTTTGCGGGAAGTAGTGTTAATCGTTCAAGTGAGCTTCAAGTCTGCTGAATTAGCAGCGGTATTGTAAGACGCGGTGAGTTAGTTATTTTAGAGAGCCTCGTAGTTAGAGTCTTGTCTTTAGTTTCTTTTCAGGTTATTATTTTTATTTGACCGCCGAGTTGGCGCAGTCTGTGAGCGTCAAGAGCACGCAATTGTAATTTTTACGTTGAATAAAAAGGGACTTAAACCCTTCACAAGACTCTGTATTTGATCCAGTTTTCACAGTCACCTCTTGGTTGCGTGCAAGTTGGAGGCGCGCAACGTTACAACAATGAGAGAAACATACATACATTTATGGAAAACCTTCATTATTTAATTTTTTCAGATATAATACAGGGCAATAATATTTGGTGGCAACGAGTTGAAAAGTGATACAGCCTTTTAAGGGTTTCAACGCAAAATCGCAAAACGAAAATAATAGTCCTTGAGGCCAAATTGCCCCTTTAATAATTAATAACGTGTGATGATATTTCAAACGGAAAAAGGAAATTTCGGGACACGATATTTGTCGTGTTGTTGTAGCATTGTTTTCTTCTTATTTTTAACTGAGGCCGCTATAACGGAAGAATACCGAAACATCAATGCCTATGATCATGTCTCTACTTCACGGGATTTCTCAAGGTAAACTGTAAAAAAAAAACTAAATGCTTCAGTTTTTATATCCTCTACTACTTGATTTAATATGTCAATAATAATCATATTGATTAAAATTAGCCAAAAGGCTATTAATTTCGTTTTGGCATTTTGCGTTGATTGACTATAAATGTAGGTTCACTTTTCAAATTATTGCCACCAAATATTAGAGCCCTGCATTATATTTAACGAAATTAAATACTGAAGAATCTCCATGAATGCATATATGTTTTTCCCGCTGCGAAAAACAGCGGTACCTAGGGACATCAAATTTTCAATAAGTTATCCTCCACCAGAGTATGGATATCTGGATGCCCAAACTTGGAATTTGTTTTATAATGCATTTCATATTTTGTAAAACTTTAACCAATTTTTTATTAAGAAACTCAACGATTTCAAAACGAGCAATGGTAACACTGCACGGGGGGGGGGGAAATCTCCAGTATCGAAAATACTGTGTATAAAAAATTCTAAAGATATGCAATATTGTTGTTGAATTTAATTTTATGGTTTAAGTGCGAAAAACATCATATTTAATAAATAAAGGTATAAGGTATTTCTTCCACCTTCCGAGAGCCTTCGTGGTGCAGTGGTCAGCACGCTAGGCGCGTATTCGAGAGATCCGTGGTTCGAGTCCCAGCGAGGGCATTGCTCATTTTTCATCTCTCCTGCTTTCAGAAAATACCTACTGTTTCTACAATGGCGCCCGAACTAAGGCAGGTGGTAGATGATAATTCTTCACCACCAGAATTTGGCGAATGAGTCGCCTAATATAATCAGGATTTGGCGAATGAGTCGCCTAATCCCCAGTCGCCCTTTAAAAGGGGGAGTATATAAGGTATTTCTCCCGCCTTCTTAGCATGCCTTCGTGGTGTAATGGCCAGCACACTCGGCGCGTATTCGAGTGGTCTGTGGTTCGAGTCCCGGCTAGGGCATTGCTCATTTTTCATATCTCCTGCTTTGAAAAAAATCTTAATGTCTCTGCATAGGTAACACAGGAAACGCTAAAATAAATGCCCCTTTGCGCGTAATATAGAATCTGAAAGCTTTCAGATTTTTTTTTCAATTATTATTGCAATATATATTTTCCAGGAATAATAATCGTATTGCTGCTTCTTCCTTTAAATACCATGATCTGATAGTGAAATTGTTGCAAGTTTATTTTCCGATCCATTTTCTAAAGTAATTTCCATTATTTTGAGGTTGCATGGCTTGATCAGAGTTTGCCGAATTGTGTATTGGTTGTTTTTATGCTCTGGTGACTATTAAAGTTTTCGTAAAATTATAATTCATATCATGGGATACCTTTACTAGATTTAATTTTTATCTTTAAAATATATTCTCATTTAACTCTCAAAAAATATTATTTGTTCTTATCGTTGTATTCAAGGTGAATATTTTGCAAAAGTTCTTTGATTCTTATTGGTTGCTTAAAGTCTTTTATCCAAACTTTGCTACAAATAACAATTTGAAGTCTTTCTTTTCTACTGATTACAGTGAATCTATATTCCTACTGAATATTTAAATCGTGGTAGCATTCATGATAGGCCTGTAAAATATACAAAAATGATTAAAGAATGGTGTTTACGCAAGAGGAAGCGTGAGAAGGATAGTGATTACAAGTGGTGAAGAAGACAAAGTAAATAAACTAGTTGAAAGAGTCAAGATTCCCGATCTAAATGACAAATACTTTGTTACCAGAAAATGCAAACGCAAGCATGAATTTGAATCCTATCATCTTGCTTCGGCTAAATTGAATGTGGATGGAAAAAGGGTAACAGCAGTGTTAATATTGGTACAGCGAAAAAAACGCAAACAAAACCACGATATGATACTTATGTCTTTTAATGAACTGATGATTTCTATGTTTTATTAAGAAAATGTTTTCTTTTTATGGTTTTTTAAAAAAAGTATTGTTGAATTTTTCCTCCTGTCTTGTAACTTTCGTATGTTAAACTTTTCCTTCTCGCAAGCCTTCATATAATTTCCCCGACCCTCAAAACCGCAAAATTTCTTGTCAGTTAAGAATCGCTATTTTGAACGAAAACATTGCTTCAAGCTAATTGGTGCTCTTAATTAATGCCGAATGGTATTAATAGGCCTTTCGAGCTAAGTTTATCAAATATCAATTGATATAACAAAAATGACTGCAAATTACGTTATGTAATTTATAAGGCTTTATTTTTGCATCCGTCCTGTTTTCTGTTTCCTATTTTCTAAATATCTCCACCTCTTCAGTTTGTAAGGAATTACAGTATTCTCCTGAAAGGACTAATGTGGAGTCAGTGGCTACTAAGTCCAGCTAGCAACTGGAAGATCTATGGTCCGAATGTCACAACGGCATAGTAGTTAGTTTTTGTTATCTGACTTCAAAAATATGTAGTGGTTTCTACAGAAGTATTCTACCTAAAATATAGTGTATGATAACTTGTTACTATCTGGATTTGGTCGACCGAGTCAGGTGTCTTTCCCCAGTCCCAGTCCAGTAATGGAGAATGTAAGGATTTATGTCATTACCATATTTTTCTCTCCTCTGCAAAGGATAAGTAAATCCATCTTGAAATTGAAATATCGTTGGTTCAAATCCCTGCGAGGAATATTCGATTTCTCATGTTGCGTCTTGGAATCTCATCAGTTTATCACCACTAATGTTTATGTTCTTTTTATCCACATATTATGAGAATCAAGCATCAAAGAATTGTTTTCTTTAATCGCATGTTTCGTCATCTAGTTCATCTGATGCTGGTACTCATTAAGGGCGAAATTTGTGTAAAATTCCGAAAAATATTACATTTTTGTATAGCTTTCCACAAAACTAAAAAATGATTATTTTTACTTCTTTGTACGAAATAAAGGAAGTATTGTATTCGCAAAAATTCTGGGTATCACATTTCAACCAAAGTATCTATTTTGACCGCTCTTGAATACATTTGAAAGCTTTTTTTTTTTTTTTTTTTTTTCTTGTACTGTCTATTTGAAGTATGCCGTAATTTTACAGTTGGAACTATAACGATTTGAATGAATTAAGATGAAAATACACAACGCAAATCACAAAATCCAAAACCTGCTTAGTCAAGGTATTGCAAAGTCTAGAACCCTCTTTGTCGGGTGATAAAACACACAAACTTGAAAAGTACATTTGAAAAGGATGATAATAAATGAATGCATGAAGAACAAGTCTGCTTTGTAAAAATTTGAGGAAACAGAGTACATACCCTCCTTTTCAGTTGTAAAAAAAATGTAAATACAGAAGAAAGATGATTCGTCTCTGTCAGTCACGTGGGTGGTCGCCCACCCAAGTGCTAACCACGGCAAAGCTGCTGGAAAATGAACGTGAATTTGAAGATTTAAGCTTGAGAAATAATTAAAAATTTACCATTTTGGATTGTGATATATATGGTTTTTGTTTTTGCATAGAAACTAATTTTAATTGCAATTTTTTTAACTGTATTTGGCCTTTCAGCTGTTTTTTAAATTTTATAATTTTTAATGAAGATATCTTGAGTTTTGAACTTATATATTTTTCTTTGCCGCAAAGTCAGAACTGAATTGATTGATTCAGAAATACATATCTATAACGAAATTCGAGGTAATAAGTTTAAATGAAGTGCAGGAAAAAATTATTTGATTTAATAAGTCGTATCAGGAACACTTTGGCTAATCTTTGGAATATGACAACAGCTAGTTTGGCGACATTTTGGTAAGGCGATAAAGGTTACTAGCTAGGACTTTACCCGTGTACATGGATAAAGTCAAGAGTGTGCGCAATGCCATTTTTGTGCAATTCTGAGATGTTTTTTTTAAGTGAAAAATGTTTTTTTAAGTGAAAATAGGTCGACGTGTATATGGATACCGTGTATGTGCAATCCTTAAAAACGTGGCAAGCAGTTTGCGATTCTACACTTTCTCCCAATTTCGCACCTAATCTTCGTCATGATTAAGCACTTTTGTTCCATAAAAGTTCTATCATAAGCGTAATTCGGCTAGCAGATTGTTGGAAAAAAATGTTGAGTATAAAGGGGGGAAAAAAATGCATTTACTTCGTGAAAACAAAATGGCGTCCAAACAAAAACTAGCAGGGTTGGTCGCCAAATATTCGCCAAAAATCGCCAAGTTACCATAATCCAAAGATTAACCAACACTTTTTGCAATAGGGTCAGGTTAATATTTTATGAAAACAATCTCAGTGGGGTGGCTGATGATGCTTATGCTAAAAAATATCTGATATTTTAAATGATACTAGAAATTCAGAAATATTAAGAAGAAAATAAACCGAGAAGGCCATTCCTTAAAACCTTTTGCCGATGTAATTCAAGGCAAAAATTTAGGAAATAATAGCAAAATAAAAGTTCCTAATTTTAGTGATTACTGATTCTGTTTCGAATAGAATAACATTTGCTTTTAATTTTTGGATAACCTATGCAGAATATTTATTAATCATATCTCAGTCAATCTTGCTCGTAAACAGCGAAACGTTTTAGTACGTTTTTTCCGTGCAAAGTGTACTGAATATTTCATTAGTTTGAATTTTTTTTTTTACACGTGGTAATACCCGCGTAACGCTAGAGGGTGATGAGAGCGCCATTGAGTGTGTTCAGTAAGTTGATGGAAGGTGTGACGCAGTGATGATGGGAGATTTCTGAGATTGTGATATCATTATATTTAATTAAATCAATTTATATTTTATTAATTACTGATTTATTGATATTTAATGTGATATTATGTTTACTGAACCACCACACATTAGAAAGTTGGATTACCACTGAATCTTCAAACCACTGATGCGTATTTGGTGCATCTCGGCCGAAATCCAGGTAAGAGAATCTTTTGAATTATTGAAATTGAATTATACCTGAATAGAAATTAAATATTGCTGAAAATCTATTTAAAATTTGAAGAAGAAACGCGCTTCCTTGCGTTCGATGTTGACGAAATTAATTAACAAAATAGAAGTTGCTATTAACAACGAAAACGAAATAGTTGATCAGTTTGAAGGATTTTTGGAACAATTAATCGGAAAAGAAACTGACTTAAATTCTTTAAATGATGAAATTGAAAATCTTTTGAGCGTTGAGACAATATCTGAAGATATAGAACCTTCAGAAGAAATCAAAGAAAAAATAATTTTTTGGAAATCGAAACTTCATTCTAAAATAAAGAAAATGAATTCTGATTCTATCCAAGTTGATACAGTTTCACAAAACATTCAGTTGATTAATAATGAAACTGAAAATATAAATATAAAATTGCCTAAATTACATATTAGTAAATATTATGGTAATTATTCTGGTTGGTTAGATTTTTTACAATTAATTTGAAAGCTTTGTTCATAATAATCCTAAATTAAGCAAAGTTGATAAATTTAATTATTTGAAATCCTATCTCGGTGGTACCGCGGCAGCATGTATTAGTGGATTTGCTTTAAGTGATAAAAATTATGATAAAGCACTTGCTTTATTGAAAGAAAGGTTCGGAAATAAAAACATTTTGATTAACACTCATTTGAGTGTTTTGCTGAATTTAACTCCGGTTAAAAATCCTACCGATATTATTAGTTTACAAAATTTATATGCGTATAACGCGGAAACACAGATCAGAAGCTTAGATTCTTTAGGAATTACAGGTGAATTATTGACATCAATTTTAATGAAATTAATTCCTTCAGAATTCATTTTAGAATTTAATCGCATTCAAGGCGTCAAAGAATTTGACTTAAAAGCTCTTTTGCAATTCAATAATAAAGAAATTCGAAGCCGCTAGAGATCCTTTCCAATTAATAATTATAAATCATCGAATCAGCGAGTGCACTTATTTTCCTCGCAAGAGAAAATAAAAAGTAAAAATTCTACTTCCGTTAGGCATAACTCTTCAAGACCTCCGCATAAGAGGGAGAATTCTTTCTCCCCCCACACGCATGAATTCCTGGCTTTAGTCGAAAATGTAATGTGTTTATTTTGTAGCAAAGGTCATAAATTAGAATCGTGCTGTACATTTAATGCAAATGAAAAGAGAGATATATTGAAGAAACAAGTTCAATGTTTTCTTTGTTTGACGCGAAATCATCGAGTTACAGAATGTTTGAAAAAGGAACTGTGTCCTATCTGCAGTAAACCTCACCACGTTTATATTTGTTTTTGAAATCAAAATAATCCACACATTATTTCTCCAAAAGGAAAAACAGATAATGTCGTATCGGCGAATATCGTATCAGCAAAAAAGAATACTATGTTGCAAAATTGTTCAACCTTAATTGATAATGGAAAAGAGCAGGGAATTGTTAGAATTTTCCTGGACAATGGTTCCCATCGCTCCTTTGTTTTGTCAGCAATTTCCAAAAGTTTTAACTTTCCAGTTGTTAGAAAAGAAAGGTTTTCCATTTGCACATTTGGTGCTAAGGAAACGGAAACAAAATCATTTAATGTAGTTAAATTAAAGAATAAAGATGATCCAAATTTATGCATAGAAATTGAAGTACTGGAGACAGAACATACTTCGGGCACACACTTACCGATTCCCGATAAAAATATTGAGTAACAATTTAGATGTTTAAAAAATGTGCAACTAGAGGACTGTTATGAATTTAACAATACAGAAATATCAATACTAATAGGTCCAGATTACTATTATGATATTGTCACTGGTCGAATTACACGCCTAAACAAAATCCTTGTTGCAGTTGAAACAATATTTGGGTGGTGTTTGCAAGGCCGAAACACGAACTTAAATGAAACATTTGCAATGAGTGTTACGGTAAACGAATCCAATATTTCCGATCAACTCAAGGAATTTTGGGATTTAGAGAATTTGGGTATCGAGGCAGAAGTAGCTGACATAGAACCCACTGAGAAAGATATAATGATTGAATTTGAATCTCAGAATTACATATCAAAATAAGCGATACAAAATGAAATTGCCCTGGAAACCAAATATGAAGACATTATTAGAAAATAACGAACAGATAGCAATGAAAAGATTTTTTGAAATTGTAATTATCTTTTAAAAATGACCCTTCCTTATTTTGTGAATATAACACTGTTCTAAAGAACTATCTTTCGAAGAATATTATTAAACCTGTCCCAGTTGATGAAGTAAATTTACACCAAAGTACATTTTATCTACCTCATCGAGCTGTAATACGTACGGATAAGACTACAAGTAAATTACGCATTGTGTTTGATGCTTCAGCGCATGCGAAAGGTAAATTATCTTTGAACGATTGCTTATACACGGGACTTAATTTTATGCCTAACCTATTTCTTCTTTTGATCAGATTTAGAATGAATCCGATAGCATTTGTTGCAGATATTAAGATGGCCTTCCTCCAGATTGAAGTAGATGAAAGAAAGTGAACGAAACTACACCAGATTCATTTGAGGAAAAAGATCCAGGAACTGAGGATGAAAACAGGAAATTGGAAATTTTTCGTATGACAAGGGTGTTATTTGGGGTGAGATCTAGCCCGTTCCTCCTTGCAGCTACAATCAAACATCACTTGAAGAGGTACGTAAATATTTCCTCTGATTTCTAAACATCTTAACCCATTAACCGCCAAAACTACAAGGAATGTTTCTTTTCTCATGAAAATAATAACAAATATTAAATTAAGCATTTATAACATAAATTTACATTGAAAATAAAAAAAATGCTCTTACATGTGGAAAACGCGAGTGTTGCGTTCGCGCAACGTCAGCGGAATAAGACTACCGATGTTTAGTGAGTACGATTGTACTCGTGTGATGTTTCTTTTGAGTAGAGCGCAGGATTACTTTTTAGCTGTATAACGTTTTATAAATCTGCAAATCACTTTACTTGTATTTAATTTAATATTAAAATATACATTGTATTTCCTTTAGAAATACACGTTATTTCAATTGAAAGATTCAAGCATGAAAAGCTTGATTACAATCACGATGTAAAGCTACATTACATACTTTGCATCTATAAACAGTTTGGCCATGGTACTCTTTACAACAAAGCCTTTTGTTATCAACAGACTTTACGATAAAATGTCTACCATCTCCATGCAATGGTTTTTGAATGCTGAATTTACTAGGTCTTCCTGTTGCTGATCTATTTCTGGCTGATTCTACACTCTCAATAGGAGTTTGCAAAAGGAATAATGCATTCTCGCGTCTGAAATCTAAAAGAGACTTTACATTTCCAGTAGTAAAAAGTAATGATATTTAGTAAGTTTAGATACGGTCTCACCTCATATAATTTATCAGTATTGTCAATTTGACTATTGTCAAATGCAAATTCTGCTTCATATTCCTGTACTGCAAACGTGATATCGATTCTCCTACAACAGGAACAGAAATGTCCTTATCAAAAGACCAGCACATTTTTTTTGAGGTAAAGAATGATATCCTGTAAGCAATAATATTCCAATAAATCTTCTCAAATAGGCTTCAGATGCAATAAATTCCGGGCGCTTTTTTTTTTTTTTTTTCTTTCGCTGAGCGTATATATTTGTCTGTTCAACGAGAAGAGAGTAAATGTCTGAACCAAAACGAAAATCGAAAATCTGTGCACTAGTTTTACCTCGTATTTTGTCTTTGATAATTTCTCTTCTACCTCTTTCTTCATGTTCTTCCTGAGACATAACTAACAGTTCCTTTTTTTAACCACTTCACGATTTCAGTGTTCTGCTTTTTAAACTTTTTAGTATGACTATAACTGCTTTTAGAAGGCTGAAACTTACTTCTTACGTGAATTTCAACTTCCCCGGCAGTATCATTTGGTAAAATATCATTATCATTATTTAAAACATTGCCATTCCTTTCTTCTTTGTCACTAGATTCTGCAATTTCTGGGGGAACAACAACAATATCAGTTTCATTCTGGTCATTATTAACATTATCATCATCTGTTTTTTCATTAAAAAATATTTGAAGGGCTTCTTCTAATGTAAGATACTTCGTTCTAGGCATTTTTAAACAACCAGAACATGAACCAGAACATCGAAAGGAATGAGTGAAAGAGGAGATTGACAACCCGTTTCCAGCTGACGTTGAGTCAGCGCAACACCTGTTTTTCCTTCCTTCCCAACACAAATATAAACATCTGACTGATGTAATGTTCTGACAGGACTTAGAACTATTTATCCCTGATGTTCTGATAAACGGTGACCTTGACTAAAAATACATCACTTATAAAGACGGCGATTCTTTCGTTAAATATTTTCAGCAAAAATACCCGGTCGAAAATGTTGCTTAAATTTTGCTTAAAGTATGAGATTAATTATTATAAACAAAATGATTGTTGAAGGCAAATATTTTTTTACAGAAATAATCTTCATAATATTCACTACACAAAATCATCTGCTGGTATAAAATATCTTAGGTAGTTATATTTATATACGCATTTATTTTGACCGTTGCGTCAACGCAACACCAGCGGCTAACGGGTTAATGAATCATTGTATGTCGACGATTTTATTTGTGGGCAAATCACAGTTGAACAGGCTCTAAAGACTTGTAAAGAGAGTGTATACATTCTAAAAGAGGCAAGCATGGACCTTCTAAAGTGAATAACCAATTCTCCTGAACTAAGTAAAGAATTAAAGAATTTAAACTTCAATGTAGATCAGAGTGAAGAGTCTCTAGACACAAAGATGATAGCTTCAAAAGTATCGGGAATTGGTTGGGATGAGCAAACTGACACGTTTTATTTCGATACCAGAAATCTGGAAACATTTCTTTTAAAAAGGTTTGATGCAGGGTTGTCGTAAACTAACACAAAAAGACGCTTACTACAAGCGGTAGGTCGAATTTTCGATCCAATAGGTTTTATAGAACCATATACTATTAAAGCTAAGTACTTGATACAAGAAATTTGGTCTTTAGGATTAGACTGGGATGAAAAATTGCCCAAATAGTTAGAAATTGCTTGGAATAAATGGTGCGATGAGATCCAAGATGTAAAGGAAATAATTATTCCCGATATTATTTTAAAATTTCTTTGCCCAGTCATGCAATCACAATTCAATTACACTGTTTTTCAGATGCATCTAAGAAAGCTTATGGTACTGCTGCGTACTTACGCATAGAATTAAAGGGTGGAAATATCATTTCTAGGTTTGTAGCATCAAAGGGCAGGGTAGCTCCATTAAAAACCCTTTCGGTTCCTAGATTAGAGCTGATGGTTGTACTTTTGTCTTGAAGATTGAGCAATAAAATTGTAACTAAGTTTTCCAGTTACGCGATATTTTTGGACAGATTCCTCAATAGCTTATTACTGGATCAAAGGTGATCCAAATAGACTTAAGGTGTTCGTGAAGAATAGAATAAAAGAAGTACAAAAATACAGCAACCGAAAGGAATGGCATCATTGTATAGGAAAGAATAATTCCGCCGATTTGATTTCTAGCGGTTTATCTTTAAGCGAGCTCAAGACTAATCACCTCTGGTGGCATGGACGCTGTTGGTTGACAATGAATAATACACCATGGCAACTCGAATTTCAACTTGGCGCCGTTCCGCAGATATTCGGGAAAAAAGAATTAGGCACGTAGCCAAATCCCTGTAATAGGAAAAACCCAAGAAAGAAAGTGGAAAATGTAGGGAAAACGTATTGGAAAATTAGTTTTTAATAAATATCCCGGCTAATTAAAGTTCCAAGAAGACGCGAATGGTCAAAATGGCGTGCCACGGACCTGCGGAATCCGACGGTATGCTTCGCTAAGCTCGGGAGCCAGCCGTTTCGGTAGAGATGACGTTACTTCACCCCATATATATATGCGACTTAAGTGTCTGTTTGTCGCCGATAGTTTATTGGTTGCTTGCGTAACTGTACTAGCCAATGGGGTGAAGTTGCCACGGCGCAGTGTTGTCGTTTCAATTGAGACGAAGACAATTTCCTGTAAAACTTGACTTTGCTATAAGTCTCAGGACCAAACGCTTAAGTGTGTTGGCATTTTTTTACCTGAGCCTGCATTTGGACATGGTCAACTTTATGTTGCCTGTTCAAGAGTTTGTGAAAGAACGGACGTAAAATTAAATAAAATTGATGGTCCTCTGCAAGGCGACCTTAAAAATGATGGAAAGATCTACACAAGAAATGTTGTGCACAAAGAGATCTTTGACATGTGAATACAGCGTGGCCACCCTCCTTAGAATCGATGGAAGTAGCCAAAAAAGATGTCGATAAGTTAGAGTTTAAGAAATCAGTTTTTGTAAATGCAACTCTTGAAAATAGCCAAACTGAAAACTATTTGATCACAAGATACTCCTCATGCAGTAAAGTAATTAGGATAACTGCTTTATGTTTGAGATTTATAAATAACTGTAAAGTGAACCCAGAGTTAGAAACAGACTTTATATGTGCTTCTGAATTAAGACATGCTACTGAAGTTTTAGTAAAACTCGTACAGTCAACTGAATTTCGAAGGAAAATAAAGTGCTTAAAAAACGGACAATCTATTTAAAAAAATAGTAAAATATAATCTTTGAACGTATTTCTTGACAAAAATGAGGTACTGAGAGTAGGAGGAAGACTGGAGTATTCTAAGGTTTCAAGGGTTGCAAAATGAGCTATCATGAATTTTGAAGAGAATACTTTAGTTACTCAGATAGAAGCAGTTCTGAATTTCCCGCCTATTATCACCGCTTTCTTCCGATCCGAATGACTTACATCCTTTAACTCTGGGACATTTTTTGACAGGAAATGCTATGTTATCCTTTCCTGAACCACATATTGCTTCGAATTCTCTTTCTTTTCATTAAGGAACTAGTTCAGAGACTCATTAAGGAACATTTCATTAAGGAACTAGTTCAGAGAAAGTTAAATTTTGGAACCGATGGCATTCCGAGTATCTAAATCAACTACAGAATCGTGCCAAATGGAGCATTTCGCAGCCGAACATACAGATTGGTCAACTGGTACTGCTAAAGAACTCCAATCCTTTGCATTGGCCATTGGGTCGCATCGAACAAGTGTATCCTGATACTGATGGTCTGGTCAGAGTAGTTGAAGTTAAGACGTCTACAAGTGTTCTTCGTCGAGCCATCAACAAAGTCATTCCCCTACCATTTAAAGACTGAATGATATGAACTTGAAAAACTTTTTTTTTAAATATTTAATAATTTACCAATTTAATATTTAGTATAATTTTATTGACTTTAAATTTATATCAATATCTGAAAACTGAAATATAAACTCCATGGGAGTAAGCGGGGAGAATGGTAAGACCCGCGTAACGCTAGAGGGCGCTAAGAGCGCCATTGAGTGAATTCAGTAAGTTGATGGAAGGTGTGACGCAGTGATGATGTGAGATTTCTGAGATTGTGATATCATCATATTTAATTAAATCAATTTATATTTTATTGATTACTGACTTATTATTATGTTTACTGAACCACCACACATTAGAAAGTTGGATTACCACTGAATCTTCAAACCACTGATGCGCAACACGAATGTATAAAATGTCGCTTAAAAAAATAAAAACAAAACTTTCCTACTCATTGTGTAGAAACTCGTTCATAAAATTCTGCGTTTTCCTTTAAAAAGCTAAGCAGTTAGAAATATACATTTGGAATTAATATTTGTGGAAACAAAATCTATCGCTTTTTTTCACAAATTCACTATGTAATATGAATTAGAGGATAAGAATTTTTTGTTACTTATATGTGAACCACGTTTAGGACGACTGTGTACAGTTCCAGACCTTTTTTTTTTTACTTTATAGAGGTGCTTGCCTTAAATAATTTTCAATATTATAATATTAGTTATATTTTCAGCTATGTAGGTCACTTTTAGGACTGATCATCTTAAAGAGGGGATTTATCATAAGTGGATTTAAATCAATTTTGTTAGAAAAGACCATTTAAATTCAGTTCACTCTTTTTTTTTTTTTTGGCATTCAGAAACTGATAATTTACGCTGTTAATGTGCGCTGGGTTAGTTTGAGTAGTGAAACTCAGAAAAAATTTTATTTTTAAATTATAGATTTGGGAGGACTGAGAAGAAGGCTGAAATAAATTACTTCATTTCTATTAAGATTTTCAGCTTTATTTTTACCGATCAGATTCATAAGTATCCGATAATTTTGTTGTATATTTTCACATCGATATGGGAAATACTGAGGAAAATTAAAAATACGAAACTAAAAAGAGTCTTATTTTTAAAAATCAACTCTTTTTTAAATTACCGTAAAAGTTCTACAAATTTTTATGTCATATTAACGTGTCAATCAAGCATTAATTTTGTATTTCATCAGGAGTTTAGAGCAGATATTAAACTGAACCTTTGAAAAACTACCAGGTTTTCTAAACTTCTGCTCTAAATCCCTACGGTTAAGTTTTTATTGATTTACAGCACGGTACAAAAAAATTTAATGCTTTATTCTGCTATAAAATATCTTTGACATGCAGATTCTACACATAAAAAATAATTATTGCTTGTTTTAGTTATTTCGACGTTCAGAACTCTGTACTGCAATTTTGAATTCTTTTATGTTAAGCTTAAAGAATGCTTTTTGCAAACTAAAAATTACGTGTCCTAAAATCATGACCTACCATATCTACCTACGAAATACAAAGCTGTTCAATATTTAACAGTTCTTCTGCAGATCATACGCGTAAATCATACTTAAAATTATTTCCTTTTAAATATAATTATGCTGCTGTTCCTTAGTTTAAACTATTTTTATTTAGAATGATTTCATAATGAAATAGATTATTAAAACTGGAAATAATACATAATAATATTATCTTCCTAAACCTTTTTAAAACTAAGAATAATTTTCAGTTTTCAACTTTGATCACAGCCGCATAAATAATTCCTTGCCTCTCAAATTTGCTTTGTCAGTCTTTCTAAAAGGTTACCATAATTACACAGGTTCTTATGCAAACCTGTATAATTTGCTCTACGTTTCATTTTTGCACATCTATAGTTCTTCTGCAACTAATATCTGAACTGACAGTTCTTGGTTGTAGTATCACGCGTGATTTCCAATCTTCAGTTAACGTCATTACTTTCAGCTTGATGAAAAGCTGGCGTTTCAGATATGCTAGCTCCATCTGATGTTTTACTAGAATCGCATCTAAGTATTAATTTCGTACTTGGACATGCATCATTATTATTTATATTATCTGCATTTTCTTCATCTTGCTTATGTGTTAGAGTCATTGGTATCGAAATTGAATTAGAAGAATCTTCGACTGTAATCCATTTTTTCTTTGTACCTCTTTCCAGAAATTTGCCATTTTCGAATTTATAAATGCAAATTTGTTTTTTTCCGTGATGTAAATACATACCAAGTCTACTTGCCTCGTCCGTTTTGTATATTATGCTCGCTCTCCATACTCTCAGGTAGATTTCTTCAGCTATCGCTCGAACTTCTTCCTTTTTAGAATAGTCAGGAGTGTAAAACATAATTACACCATTAGAAATATTTATATCGTCTCTTTCGTATGCTGTAGAACATTTTGCTTTAATTATAGGTAGTTCAGTTTTTTTAACAAGTTTAACAGCTTTCTGCCATGCTCTGTCTAACTTCGTCATTCCGTCAGCATCCTTTTTCTTGATATTGCGATACATCAACCACTTTCCTTTTTTTCCATCATCAACATCGATTTTTCTTTTGTTGTAGCAGTAAATGTAGGGTTTATCAGTTATCCGTGACGGCAAGGTTTCATCTGTAGAAGAAATAGCGATTGACAACGCACCATTGTTTAGCTTTGCGCAATCATCTTTATGAAGAAACTTTGTGCCATCCGCAGATGCTTCATCCAATGTATGTGGTACTTCGTTCAGCACCTTCCTTGATGCTTCAGAAACACATGCTGATGATGAAAATGACGTTGAATTGCCGTTTGTGCTTGCAAGTTCAGTCTCGTCTACTTCTGCACAAGGCGTGTTTTCAATAGAGTGAGCGAACGCTTCACTTTCAGCCGTTTGTTTTGATTCATTGTCCTTTAACGCTTCTTCAAAACAATGAATACTTTCTGATTCCGATTTTGACTCCTCAGCCATTTCCACTATCCACTTTATGTTGTAAGGATTTTTATCTCTGGAAAACCATGTATATCTGAACTTTATGTTAATTCAGAATTTTAAAAGCATATATGCCAGCTCTTCAGATAAATGAGAAAATGTGATAACAGTTACTGTATCTTGTTTTCTTAAGCACTGTGTTTCCAGATGATGTGTACTGCAAATTCTAAAAAGAAAAAAATAATAAATAGGTATAATATTTACGCATTAATATGCTATGTTTTAGTTCGAAACACTAGTTTGAAGAATTTATACTTCAGGTGTGTGCTCAGGGAAAAACTTCCTGAAACAAACCTTTTAATAGTTAAATAGAAAGGGAAGTTTTGGGATACAGATGTCAATACAGTATTCGATATATTTAAATGCATATAACTAAATTGTATAAATAAATATTGAAATTAAGCGTTCCGTTTCGCCGGAAGGAAAAAAAAAACATTGGTAAAGGAAAAAAAATTAAATCTCCAGAAGAGCTAGATTAGTGGTTCTCAACTCTTTTGCCACATGCACCGTTTTCATCATAGAAGATCATTTTCCTTTCCTTCCAAAAACGCAAATGCATATTCATTTATTTGAATTTAGATTATTTTTTAATGTGTTTCACAAACTAAGCAAGAAAATGTACAGAAAATATTGATGGATACTAAAACTTGAATAAAAGTCGTTTTTACTTCCTTGTAAGAAGTAAAGGAAGTATTGTAATCACGAAAAATTCTGGGTACCATATTTCAACAAAAATATACATTTTGACCGCTATCGAATGCAATCTGAAGATGCTTTTGAGTGACATCTGTACGTAAGGACAGAATAAAGAACTCTTTTCCCCCAAACGAATTATAAAACTGATTTAAAATTGATTCAGATGAGATTTTTTCGTGGCGTCTGTACGTACGTACGTGTGTAAGTATGTATGTATGTACTGAGTATAACTCAAAAACGAATAGCCTCAGGACGTTGAAATTTTGTATGTGGGGCTGCTATAACATGCAGATGGGAACCTCCCCTTTTGGTTGCAATCGGCCGCACCCAAAATATATAAATATACGTACATATACATATCCACTCTCTTACTCGGCTCAGTGAGCTCAGTTTCATTATTCTTATATGTGTGTAAATTGTATACTTTTTACTTTAAAAATGATTGAATTATGTTGTTCTTATCTTCCAGTTAAGGTTTTTATGCCTTTAGTTAACCTGCATGTTATAGTTGTAAAATTATCAACAATTTAAAAGTTGTTTAAGTGCGGCTAAGCCTACTTTTATGCTACATCAGCCATATTTGTTTATATTCGAAATTTAGCCGAGTAGTAGATTTGTTGCCAATCTAGAGAAACTAAGCTTCGCAACAGAAAAGTAACGTCTTCTTATATTACTGCGAATTAAATTATGCTTAATCCATTCTGGAATTATCATTTACGTTATTAAACTATCCCATATATTGACTCAACATGGCGTCCACAACAAATTCAGTTTAAACGTATTCGGTGTCTTTTTGCCGAGTGAGACCAAAAGTAAACTTTCAGTTTTGTGCACCGAAAAATCTGCCTTCTTGTCCGTTGGCTGAATTGCTTGTTTTTGCCTAGAAACTGTAATTTTAATTGTAAAAAATTTTTTTTAAAATTGTTTTAACTGAATTTGGTGTTTTATGTTTTTCTATAGCTTTCAATTTTTAATAGCTATTTTGAGTTTTTAGAACTTTTTGCCTTGTCGCGAAGTGAAAACTGAATTAATTGAATGAGAAATACATCTCCAATCAAATTCGAGTAATTAAGTTTAAACGAAATCCAGGAAAAAATGCGTATAATTTAATTTTCCGTACAAGGAAGTCATGAGGTGTAAACATCAGATTTTTTATATTTATAAACTAGAACTAAATACTTATCGCGTAAATAAAAGGTGCATTGCCCCATTGAATCTATGAAATTCCCTGAGCTAGATGAAATATTCGATGAGTACTGTACTATTTGAGTAACGGCAAAGAAATGTGGATTGCCTCATTAAAACTATAAAATTCTCTGCGCTAGATGAAATGTTCGACACTCTATTAGAAATATGAAAGAATTACAGTTTTTTTTTTAAATTTTAATAATTTCTAACGTTTTATCCAAACAAAAGGCAGCAGAATGAAAATGGCATCCAAGGAAACACCAAATGCATGAAGAACTTCTAAAGCATGAAAAACTTCTTTATTATTGTTTTAATTCGTGTGTTCAGTGTCCAGAACTTATTAGTTTAGTGCATATGTTATAAATCACCAAAAGAAAAGCTCCAAAGATAAACTGTTATCTTCGTATATTCTAGCAAGAAAATTAAATGGCTTTATGATGCTCTACATGGTAAAAAGCACAGAAACCTAAGTCAAGTTTGAAAACAATTTCATTTTTAGTTCATTTACTTTTTTTTAAATGATTTAAATAGAAAGAAATTTTATTATAATTTATTGTTGGCAATTAATAAAAATCCTATTACGATTACAAAAACAAAATAATTTATGCCATACTTTACTTTTTCTTGAAGCTGAATTTAATTTTAAAATGCTCTTATTTTCAAAACATTTGCAAAAAATGTTCTTAAAGCAGTTTTACTTGAAATTAAAGAATTATTACCTAATCAGCTTCGTAAAGACGTGCGTTGGAGCACGTTTCATCCATGGAGGCTGTCGCTAAAGGAAACAACTACTTAGAAGAGATACGCAGAATTATACACAGAAAGCAAACGTTGGGTTGGGATTTCCTTTGATCATCTGTTCCACTTCTGTTTGCAGCTGCAGCTGGGGAAATGACCATTTTTGCCAGTAGATCGTTTTTATTATACCGTTAGCGCTTTGTACCTTTTCAATGCGCCTTTTCCGCACACATATTTCAATACAAAATCTGCTTTTTTAAGCTCCCCACTGACCCCTTCATACAGAAATTTTTTAATTACCCTATATTTCCTATTAACACAGATTAGGTAAATCTTTACAGTACTTCCATCTGTAAAGTTAGCATTAAAAACTTTTTGGTTAAAAAAATTCCCCGTTAAAAATTCCCCGTGCGTGTAGTTTGTAACACTTTAATTTGGCAGTTAGAAAGTGTTAAGGCATTTTCTGTTGTAGACACGTATATAGTGATATCTGAAACAGCATGTTCCGCGCAGTAGCGAAAATAGCGTTAGACTATATTTCGATCATTTGGTACAACTGCCATATTTCGTCTTCTCTAAACCCTCTGACTTCTCTTGTCTATATATTTTTTGGGGGCTAATGTTTTTATAAAATTCAAATTATTCAAAATTAGACTGTGAGAAGTTTATGACAAATACCAAACGAAACTTCTATCAGTACTTCCAGAACTGTCAAGAGCAAATTTTGTGCGTTCTCCTGAATTTTTCTTAAGATTAGATAATAATTTCTTGTACATCATATAGAAATGCCTTACAAAAGCATTCCGCTAACATTTTGAATATCTTAGTTACGTTCTAATTCTTTTTATTTTGGAGAAAGTTCTTTTGAGCTTAATATAAGGACACTTTTTATAGTTTAATAGTTTCCTTTGTTTCTTTAACTTTCTTTCTACTAGATGAAGAAATGCAAAAAAGACACTTAAAGTAGTCTAGGCATTTATGGCACAAATAGTAAGCGGACTTATTGATTTGGAATGTAAAATATTAAAATATGGAAAAGCATTTTTAAGTTTCTGTATTTTGGTTGAAATTATAGATGTACAAAAGGCGATAATATAAAAAGCGTTTAAGATACTAATAGATACTAATAAGCATGTTTGAAAAAAAAATGAAAGTTCATGGTAGAATTATTACATAATTATATATTTCTACGATTACCAAAAAATATGGAAAAACTGATGCAAATTACAGAGCTGAGCCTAGATATTTCTTCATATGAGGCAGAGAAGAAAATGCGTTTCCCTATATAATCAAATTAACTGTATCTGTATGCGCCTAAATTCATGAAAGGAAACGATACAAAATCATACAGTAACCTTATATTTTTAATTATAACTATATGTATTCAGAAAATTAATGCATGTAATAATTTAGAACTCTTAGATGAAAACTTTAAAAGTACCTTTTCCTAAACAGTAAATAACATTGAAATAATATGCATAATATAACAATTAGTATAAAAAGTATTGTATTAGTAATCAAGCTCTTTTTGTAATTTAATGTTTCTTACTTTTAATAAAATGAAATCCAAGATAAGTTTTTTCTTTTAAATTACATAATTAATGTTCTATATGTTGATATTTGAATTTTTTGGGGGGAAGGATTTCTGAAGCTTCTTTCCTACCATTAGTAATTGGCAAAGATATTCTTAACACAATTTTCGAATTCAGAATCATCGAACTAAACTGCATTCTTGAATTATCTTTTAAATACACTACTTAGCTTTAATTACCAGAATTGCTGAAACAGTGTATTATGGATTTTAAAACAAGATATTTCTGAGGGTATATCTCAAGCATTTACAGCATTTGGATCGTTAAATGTTAAGTATTTTGGAAGTATATTTTATGTATTTTGAATTTAAATCCATTTTCAAAATGCTTAAATGCAATGAAATTAATTTTTCCCCATTCAGAAACTCGAAATCGGAGGTTAACACGTTTAATATTTATGTCTGGGTTCTAGTTGTGAAATTAAAAGTACATCTTAATTTTTTTATTTCTACTATGAAAAAATATTGTGGGAGATGTCATGTTCACAACCGACAGATGGAGCTGCGTGCTCTTCGCCAGAACTGTTTTCTAGAGGTAAATAAACCCGCAGACGCTGTCGCAATTAAAATGAAAGACGTCTGTAAGATGTTCTTTGAGAAAAGAAGACATGAACTTCTCTACAGCTATAAATAATTTTTATCCATTTTCATTTACATATTTAATCAATCTGCTGATCTTCATTAAATGTATTAATGAAACAGTCGCTTTGGTGTATGATTATTTTTACCCTTTAGACACAAAATGTTGAACTAAATTCTATGAAGTAAATTCATAAAAAAGGTAAGATGGAATCTACAATATTTTTCTGACACGATTAGTTTTTTATAAATTGATTCTTGACATTCTGATTTATTAACCTTCCATTTTTGCTCGTTTTCATATTCTGTTGACATATTTATGTTTACAGCTGGTTCACCTTTCTCAAAAACATTTTCTCTTATTTTCCATAAAGAAAGAAATATTCCTTCTGTTATGTTTATTTAATTCAATATGCAAAACATTAGAGTACTATTTGACTAAAGAGAGAGATGCATTTATAGAGAACTTCTAGCGGAAACTAGCTGGTGTTTAGTTACATATGGGGGTGTACACGAATTCATGAAGCCATTCCATTCGTTGGGATTCGATACATGGTTAATCCTTATATGAAGTACAGAATTTTGTACCTTAAAAATTTTGATTGCAAGGCTTATTTACCTTTTTATTTTCTTGAAGTATTAAATTCCACATAGAAATACATCAAATTTTAAAGATTTGTTTAAAGAGGTTATTATAGTTTTAATCAATTATTTGGTGTCATACAAAATTTGTGTAAGTAATATTTTCGTGTTGAAAATTATATGAAATTCATGATAATAACTTTTCTTTCTTACTTTAAATATTAAATTATTAATAATTAATTAAAGTTTTGATTTTCTTGATTCATTAATTAAGGAAAAGCACGTGAGTGTGCGAGTGCTGAAATTTATTGCGAGATTTTCTGTTCTTCAAAACGCTTATTGACGCGTTTTGAAACTGAAAGTAAACAATCTTATTATTTTAAAAAGGCATTTATAAAATGTATAAGAAGATTTGACTCCCTTCTTAGCTATTAGTTGGCTCACTCTGTCCCGGATTTGAAAATTACTGTTAGCGTTCTTGTTCTTCAGGCCATTTTCAAATTTAAGTGAATTTACCTTCAGATAACGCCTAACCTTAACAGAAAAACTCCATGTTGTTAAAATATTAAATTAATGCATTATTTAGTTAATGTTATATGATTTTAGTTTATATTAATTAACAAGTTATTTTGCAAGTACATGTAGTTGACCCAAGCAGAGTTTCGACATTTTTCATATCTATTAATGCAAAGAAAACCTTGTAAAACAATCATTTACGTTCGAGATTATCTGGATCTTTTGAGAAAGGATCGTTTGAGACAGTTATCAATAGCAGCAATGCTTATCAATTTGTGTTATCAGTTTGTATAATGAGTTAACTCTACTAAAGGTTTTTGGAATCAGTTAAAGAAAAATAATGAAACAAGCAATACAATAATTTTATTAATACCATTGCATTCATAAAATTAAGAATCAGTTACCAAGGTAAGTATAGAATGACGTCGCAAATAAATGAAATGAGGAAAAAAATTAAGTATGCAAGCACAGCGGAGAGAACTTATTGAAAACATTTATTATGTCTTTTGTAACTTAGAAACACAATAAAATATGACATAGCATATTTACGTTTTGTGATACCAACAGAAACAAACAAATTTAAAAAAAAAAAAAACTTCTGAATAGCGACTATGATCCCCCCCGAACATAAATATATGTTTGGCAACGATCTCATGCTGTTTACGATGTGTAAATGAGTTTCAAAAGTAATAATGCCCACTGATCAAGTAACGCATTTCTAACCCTAACTAGGGTCTGCGGAGGGGTTTGACGGCCAGAATACTCCTTTCGAGAGAGTCACACAGATGCTGAATGGGATTCAGATCGGGAAAGCATATTGGCTCTTCCATTTGGACTATATATCCTTCTACGAGAAATTGAAGCACGAGGAAAGCAGTATGAGAGACGGTATTTTCCGCTTGCATTATGAAGGTATCCAGGTATCCTCTCAATTTCGGCGAACAATAGGATCCTGTATGTCGTCTCTGCAGCTCTGAGCATTCAGTTCCATGTAGCAATACAAGCAGGTCGGTGCGTCTACCTAAAGATCCGTCCATCCATACAAGAATACTAGCTTCCGCAATGCTTGATATCCTCGATCTGCTAACTTTCCCCTTTGTCAGACCGAATATATCAAGTATTTTCTCATTTCCATATGTAAACAGGCAGTAAACAGAGCAGACCTCTGTGGAGAACTCTTTATTATTATTATTTGTCCGCTGCCCCGAGAGAGGGCGCTACCAGCTTTCTCCCTCTTCCTCTCAAGAGGAAAATTCGAACTGGTTACTCGGTTCCTGGCTGCCGTCGGTGAAGCACGCACTCACCTCTTTCCCTCCGTGATGTTATCGTGGCTGTAATATGACTTTCTTGATTTTTACTCATGCGGACTTGCGAACTGTAAAAATACTCATCTTGTAACTACATGCAATGTGATTGTGTATAAGTGAATATATGTTAAAATATATATCATCCTAGAATTAAATATAAATGTTAATATTACCGAGTCAGATTTTGTTAACATTCAACGTGCAATCAAAAATGGCATCCATCAACAACTGCCATAAATGGTGACTCGTCAAGTTAGTGAACACCTGCCTCCTGTAACCTGCTAGCATCCTCAAGTTCTGTGATTATAATGTACTATGAAGTGAAAATTATTTCTGTTCATGCAAACTACTAGCGTAATCCATCATTATTTTCGTGTCATCAGCAATATAGTGTGAAAAACAGTTGTGCCTGCTTAACAACGTGCTTGGGAATTATCATGTGTCTCATGCAAATCGTCAAAGTGCTTGGAAGTGATCTCCATATAAGTCGTACAACGTGGTTACATATCATAAAATAAGTTTTTTCGGAATATTTTTTCTATAAGTGAATTGGGTTGTGCCGATCTGCTGCTGACTGAGCAAATATTTCTCGTATAATTCGGAGGTAAGCCACGCAAATTCTTAGTATTACTTATGCTTATATTCGGATAGCTTACCTGCAAAAGTGTTTCTCTCACGTTAATGTTTACATTAACTTTATTTATTTTGCACTAGTGTCGTATGTGAACTTATTAGTGACTGATTATTGTGTATTTATTTGTGTCATATTGGCAATATATATTTGTTTTTGTGAATCATGGCTCCACCACAACCTATCGCAGACGATCTTAATATTTCACGTGTTTCCGTCAAACCTCCCCCATTTTGGAAGGTCAACCCTACTTTGTGGTTTGCACAACTAGAGGCCCAGTTTGATATCGCCGGAATCACTGTTGACTCCACGAAATTCAATCATGTGATATCTGCAATCGAATCTGATATTCTCAATAGCGTTTGTGATATCGTTTTACACCCACCTGTGACTGGCAAATATGATACACTAAAAACACGCTTAATTGAATTGCATTCTGAAAGTGAGGAGTCAAAGATACGTACACTTCTTCAAGGGCCAGAACTTGGCAATCAACGCCCATAACAATTACTTTGCCGTATGCGAAACCTCGCTGGAGAGACCGTTGGAGAACTTTTGTTGAAATCCCTATGGATATCTCGTCTCCCGCAAAATACACGAAATATTCTTGCTGCCTTAAGTGATGATCTTCCAAAACTAGCAGTTGTAGCTGATAAAATTACAGATCTCACAACTCTCCCGCACATAAATAGTGCTGCTACGGCATCTACCTCTCCCATTGAACAGCAAGTTGCAGAGCTGACAAAGCAGGTAAATGAACTTTCGCTAGCCCTCAAAAACAGCCGTGAGCGTTCCTGTGAACGAAGAGACTATTTCCAACGCAACGGTAGGCGTAATGGATCTAGTAGATGCTATCGACAGTATAAAGAACCGTGCAACAACATCTGTTTACCATACTAATTTTGGTTCCAAGGCACGAAAATGTGTTTCTCCGTGCAATTTCCGGCAGTCGGAAAACTAGATCGGCGATCGCTTGCCGGCCAACGTTGCGACCGCCATATCAATCGAATTCTTTTGGCCGATTCATCCTCAAAGCTGACTTTTTTAATTGACACCGGAGCCGCCGATTTATCTGTCATTCCCAAGAGTTACAGTCAGCATGCCAAAATACCAGCTGCATTGGAACTCTTTGCCGCTAACGGCACTAAAATTGCAACGTATGGCACCAAACTTTTGACCATCAATTTAAACTTATGTCACTCATTTACTTGGCCTTTTATCCTGACAGACGTCAATCAACCCATCATAGGTGTTGACTTTCTCACAAAGTTCAACTTACTCATAGCCGTTAAAAACAACCGTTTAATTGATGGACAAACAAAACTACATTCTTGCGGTAGACTTCCTAATGTGAACCCGCTCAGTACTAGCATTCATATTTTGATGGGTAACTCAAAATTTGACAAAATTCTTGCCGATTACCTTAGCTTGACGAATCCTTCGCAAACTTTTGAGAGGCCACCAATGTCAACGATTTTCCATCACATTGAAACTAAAGGACCTCCTATTTTCTCCAAACCAAGAAGATTATCTCCTGAATTACTTCAAGCTGCACGTCAAGAGTTTGATTTTCTCCTATCAAAAGGCATCATTCAGCCTTCAAAAAGTCCTTGGGCACATGGTTCGTAAAGCTAATGGCGACTGGCGACCGTGAGGGGATTATCGTCGCTTAAATGCCGTTACAATTCCGGATCGCTATTCCGTACCCCATATTCAGGATTGCACTCAAATGTTTTCAGGAGAGAACATATTCTCAACACTTGATTTAGCACGTGCCTATCATCAAATTCCTGTTAACCCTGCAGACATTCCGAAAACTGCCGTCACAACCCCTTTTGGTCTTTTTGAATTTTTGGCTATGCCGTTTGGTTTACGAAATTCAGGCCAAACTTTCCAACGTTTTATACATGAAGTTTTATTTGGATTGGATTTTTGCATCCCTTATTTTGACGACATCCTTATTGCATCGACTAGCGAAGAAGAGCATATCCGTCATCTTCGTCAAGTGTTTGATCGTTTGAATAAACATGGTTTGACATTAAACCCTAACAAATGTGTACTCGGAAAACCATCTGTTTCATTTTTAGGTTGCCTCAGGTGTAAAACCCCTGCCTGAGAAAACAAAAGCAATTGCCGACTTCCCAAAACCTACCACTATTGTCGAGCTCAGACGTTTTTTAGCCATGATAAACTTTTATCGCCGCTTCTTACCAAAGGCAGCCGAGACCCAAGCTTCACTGAATGAACTCTTAAAAGACTCACGTAAAAATGATAAACGCCCTGTTCCTTGGAACGACGAACTTAATCAGGCATTTGAAAAATGTAAACACGACCTTAGTAATGCTGCAACTCTCTCTTATCACTCTCCTAACCAAAAGTTGAGTGTTATGGTCGACGCTTCTGACATTTCCATCGGAGCTGTCTTAAACGTTCGACATTCTAATGACTACCAGCCGCTAGGATTTTTCTCACGTAAGCTGACCCTACAGAACAAAAATACAGCACGTATGACAGAGAATTATTAGCTATTTACGCAGCTATTAAGTATTTCAGGCATAATCTTGAAGGTCAACACTTCACTATATTTACTGATCACCGACCTCTAACTTATGCATTCACATCAAAATCAAATTCTGCTTCCCCGAGACAAATTCGGCATTTAAATTATATAGCTCAATTCAGCACTGATATTCCGCATATATCAGGTTCCAGCAATGTCGTCGCGGATACTCTCTCACGTATTCAGGGCATCGATGCCAATGCACCACTGGATTTCACGCTTATTGTTCACTCGCATGCTACTGATGAGGAGCTAAAACGTCTGAGTGAAGACCCAAACTGCTCGCTGAAATTCCAGTCATTACAACTTACTCGGGACCTCCAACTATTGTGCGATACCTCCAACAACAGACTGCGACCTTATGTACCACTTGAGTTCAGGAAAAAAGTTTTTGACTGTTTTCACAGCCTATCGCACCCAGGTATCCGGGCTTCCAAAAAGCTCATACAAGAAAGATTCGTTTGGCCATCCATGCTAAAGGACATTGCCAACTGGACTCGTTCCTGCATCATGTGCCAACGTTCAAAAGTTACCCGGCACACACATAGCCTTTTGGAAAAAATTGCGATGCCATCCGAACGATTCGACCATGTCCATATAGACATCGTCGGTCCTTTGCCACCATCTGGCGGTTATAAATATCTACTCACCTGCATTGACAGATTTACTCGTTGGCCTGAAGCTTTTCCCATTCAGGACATCTCTGCTGACTCTGTGGCTCGACAATTCATCACCGGTTGGATTGCACGATTTGGTGTACCATCAGTTGTGACTACTGATCAAGGTCGACAATTCCAGTCACACCTTTTCGCTTCTCTGACATCTATGCTTGGAATACACCGAATTCGCACTTCACCATACCATCCTTCCACCAACGGCTTAGTGGAACGCTTACATCGCGACCTGAAAGCAGCCCTGAAGTGCCGTAATGACACCCGTTGGACTACTTCACTTCCTCTTGTGCTTCTTGGTTTGCGTTCTTCTTTCAAGCAAGACCTCGCAGGTACATCCGCTGAACTTGTCTACGGCACACCCCTTCGATTACCATCTGAGTTCTTTCAGCCATCCTCTGCTCCAGTCGATCCAGCATCCTTTGTCCAGACTTTCCGAGAGGCGATGATGAAGCTGTCTCCGACTCCTACTTCGTGCCACAACAAATCTGCCTCTTTCGTGCACCACGCACTGAGCACTTGCACTCACGTGTTTGTGCGAAACGACGCGGTCAAACCACCACTCACTCCTCCATACGATGGACCCTTCAAGGTCTGTGCACGTAACAATAAGCATTTCACCGTTCTCGTGCGCGACAAGGAAACCGTCCTGAGCATAGATCGTCTGAAGCCTGCTTTCTTCGAAGCTTCAAACACTCAGGTCCCTGTGACCAGCAATCCTCCTGACTCCCCGGATCCAACTGCTACTCCGGATACTCCTCCTTCGACCGACCTTACGCTTCCTCCCAGTGCTCCACCAGTCGTCACACGATCGGGAAGACGTGTGCGCTTCAACACCAGATATTTGTGAACTGATTTTTTTCATCGTACCTTTGGTACTCGGGGGGAATACTGTGGAGAACTCTTTATTATTATTATTTGTCCGCTGCCCCGAGAGAGGGCGCTACCAGCTTTCTTCCTCTTCCTCTCTGGAGGAAAATTCGAACTGGTTACTCGGTTCCTGGCTGACGCCGAAGCACGCACTCACCTCTCTTTCCCTCCGTGATGTTATTGTTAAATAGAAAAAAATTATGTTTGTATTTTTGATACTTTATTCCATTATAACTTAAACTTAACTGACTCACTGTGGTGCCAGATAAATTAACAAAAAAATCAAAAATCAAATATCAAATAATTCAAAACATTCAAAATCTATTTCATAATAATCAAATATCATATCGACATTCTTATAAATATTCGTATAGTAAATCTATCAATCAATCGTATATCATATCTATCAATCAATCGTATATCATATCTATCAATCAATCGTATATCATATCTATCAATCAATCGTATAGTGGTATAGTACAATTTAACTTTTTAGGTTTGCGTTGTGAGTAACCTATGTAAAGGGAAATATCAATAACTCCAAATTCAATTAAACTCCATGTTTCTTAAAAGCCTCCCGGCTCAAACAAATGGAGGGACATGACAGACCACAGTAAATTATACGCTACATAAATACACAAATGCAATTAAATTTTAAACACACATTTATTAAATTCTTGAATATATATTATATAATTAAACAATGGATAACTGATCAGCAATACATATTTTTTCTAAGCAAAATAACACATAATACTACACCAAATTACAGCTTATATTAATTAAGATTAACATTATCAAATTCTACTGTATCATAAGTGTAACACTAGTATTTTCTCCCATTTCATCTTCTAACTTTAAGCATTTATCATGGTAATTATTCACTTTAAGAACACTGATAATTTCCACATCGATTAATTAAATTAAGTAATTGCTCAAATTTCAACAAACATTAAAATGACGACTCTTGCTTGAGTATTAAGATAATTATTGAAGTAAAACAAATAAAAAAAAATCACTCACGGGGTGAAGTCCAATCTGCAACACTCACTTTACTCGGGAATACCTTCGTATACTGATTTAATAAGGTGATTTGACAGCTCCACAGATCGTCCAGCGTCCAAAGTTTACTCCAGCACCACATTATTCCTGCTGTCCTTTATTCACAAAATCATCGTTAATGGAGGCAGACAGTTCTTGCGAATTTTAAAGATGACTTGGTTGCAACACCATTGAAGCTGTCCTTACAATAAATAAATTCCAGAGCATGGAATGATGAAAAAAAATCGACGCAGCTGGCACAGGCAGAATAAACAGCAATGCACACCTTAGAAGGGTCCTACACGAGTCTCTTTCATTCTGGAAGCCCCGAAACTCACCATAAGCGTAGAGCACCTTTGGAACAAAATCTAATTAGGAAGTCAAAGCCGGTAAAAACAGGAATACCGCATCAGGATGTCAGGATCACCAAGAGAATCTGCCGAACAATTCTTGGGATAAGAGAAATCGAAATTCTTCTGCTGAGCTCTATGCCTTATACCAACGCAAATTCTCGCCAGCTAAAAGCCGAGAGAAAAATCATACCCGCTGCCGGCTGTTCACGCGGCTCGCGAGAAGCAAGACCCGAAGGGTCAAGCCCCCACTTTTTCTCCTCTTACTCTTCTTGAAAATCAGAATCAGAATGAACTCTAGCCTGGTGCAAGCACCCAGGAAAACTCGGTTTCTCCGCCTCTGTGAGTTCATAGGTTTTCAAAAAAAAATCATAAAATTAAATCTTACCAATCCCGGAATTTTAAGTTATCTAAATTGAGAAAATGACACACCCATGACGAATCAAACACCAGAAAATCTGACAATGCAATCCGAAAAACATCTGCACTCACATAACGTGAGAAAAAAAAATAGACCCCCCAACTAACAAGCGAAACTAGCTTTTAGGAGTATCCAATTATTTAACTTAGTACACCTCCCACTGTCTTGAAGTAAGAAAACTGCCAAAGCGACAGGAAAAACGATTTCCGTTTCACACGCATTAGCTAAAAGGCGACAATACATACCCTACTACCTTCATTGTTGGAAAGGCCATAAACCAGATGTGTGTCCTCGCAACCGTCTCTCGCCTTTGTTACAATTCCCACTCAAGAATAATGAGTTAACTAAAACCTTAAGAGCTTAAGAATACTTTTTTTTCAAGATTGAACTACACATGAATACAAATAAAAATATTAGAATAATAATAATTTAAAACACATATTAATAATTTAAATTCGCTACATAACATTATCGTGGCTGTAATATGACTTTCTTGATTTTTACTCATGCGGACTTGCGAACTGTAAAAATACTCATCTTGTAACTACATGCAATGTGATTGTGTATAAGTGAATATATGTTAAAATATATATCATCCTAGAATTAAATATAAATGTTAATATTACCGAGTCAGATTTTGTTAACATTCAACGTGCAATCAAAAATGGCATCCATCAACAACTGCCATACCTCCAATGATTTTTAGTCCAGTTTACATGACTGCGTGCTTAATTCAAACGCGCCGTCCAGCGGCGGGAGGTAAGCGGGACGCCTAGCATACGTACCTTTTTCAGGCAGCCTTCTGCATACTCTTGTGCCTGATGCTGCTCTTCCTGTAGCAGAAATAAGCGCGAATCTAAGCTATGATGGAGTTGCAGTCCTGTTACGACGTGCACTAAATCGCAGATGCGGTCATCTGCACAATTGGTAAATCTTGTCTTCGAGAAGCTGAACCAACAGTTTGAAATTGGTAGCGCAACCAGCTTACCAAGGAAAAGTCAACATTTAGCCATTTTGCAATATCGGTCTGCCATTGAGTTGCTTCTAATCGGTCTAGAGATCTGTAACGCAGTTCTGCTGCCAAATGTTGCCTCAAACTCATTTTTACACTTCGGCTATATCGAAATTGTTTAATATAACAAAGAGTTCCTCCTGAACAGGTGGTTTCAAGCTGCATCGTATTTAGTAAAGCGATAGCTCTTCTGAGTAACGCTATTGGATGCAACTTGCTTTTATTCGTAACATATCCAAATTTCAAGAATTTCGGAATACTTTTATTTCAGTTTGTTGCTTAACGTTATATGTTTATCTTTGTTTTTCGAGAAAGCTCTTTGCACATGATTCATCACATTCCTGCAATGTTTGAACTAATTTTATGCTATTTTCCATTTCGTTAATGTCTAACAAGTCAATAATTAACTGAAGCCTTTGAAGCTTAATTGTTACTAAATTACATTATGTATTACAATATGTAAATAAAAGTACAAATATATAAATTTTAGTCCTGACTGGAAATGAAATCATACAGCTAAATCAATTTACGTATTGGCATCGATACAACAAAGAAGCGTTCAAGTTGAAACTAGCTGGTGTGGTAGACCTGGTTAGATTATTTAGAATGGCAAAACACGCAAAGAGTATCTGCTTAAGGGAAAAGATGCATTGTAGATTTTCTTAGGGAAACTGGCTCGTATTCACGTTACACATGTAAAAAACACGAAAACTTTCCTTACAGCCATGCCTGTTCATCTAGGTTTAAATTCAGGACAAACTACCTGTGTGTAATAGTCTTTAACCGCTCGACCATCGGTGGAGCGCTAATTGGTAGAAAGGGTATTTTTAAAACGCATGCTATTGCTTCTATTTCTACTGATGCAAGAAATATTGTGATGGCGGTGGGGAAAGCGTGAAAATATTACAGAAGGAGCAAAAAATCACGTCATAATTTATTAAGTAATGTGAGAATTAATTTACTTTCTGAAATTCAAACGGTAAAAAAATGGAAATGATTAACCTAATAAATGAATAAATACAAAATAAAATAAATCAAAAATAAGATAATCAGACTTTAATTGGATAGTATTGAAAAATAGTATTTTGCAGTTATAAGTTCGACCGTCTCAAGCGCAACCCTGGTTGGCATTCTGCCAAAACACGTAGACTCGTCCAAAAAGGGACGACGTCTGAGACGTCAAAGGTCTTCTCTTCTCCGGAAAGAGGTATGCTGGAGGGAAAGAAAGTCCCCATCCTTCCACCCTATTTTGAGAATAATTCGGTTCGAATGGCGCATGCTTGTTTGCG
Source organism: Stegodyphus dumicola (assembly GCF_044657685.1). Classification (NCBI taxonomy): domain Eukaryota; kingdom Metazoa; phylum Arthropoda; class Arachnida; order Araneae; family Eresidae; genus Stegodyphus; species Stegodyphus dumicola. Next base: position 176,531,144 of record NC_140769.1, read on the forward strand.
CTCATGGTCGCAGATGAGGTGGTCGTACTAAGCAAAATCTATAATGTAAAAGCTATTGCAATGTTTTTTCTCCATGTTATCTAAGATGTATGCTCCATTTTTAACTGCATTGTTCATTTATAATTTTTCAGGAAAATTAAATACACTTTTGTTTTCTATTATTTTATTTAGATACTTTATGTGAATAAACTGGTATACGATACTTCATTATTTTTCTTTAAGACTCTGAAAACCTTGAATAGGGGGATTTCATTGAACGAATCGATGACTGTCATCATTGATAGTCATCTCCGTATGATGACCATCTCCACAAACAAACAAAATTGTCTCAGTGGTGGTTGGCGTTCTTAAAGAGGGATCACCATACTTTAAAAACTGGGAAACAGATCTTATGTGTAAAGAAAATAATAATAATAATAATAATTTAAAAAAATAAAAAATTATAAATTTGTACATTATTGTAAAATAAAAAATTATAAATTTTATTTTATAATTAAGAAATGCTCATTGCTTATTAAATAATTCTTCAACGTAGTCTGCCAGTTTGATTTTCAGATTTTATTAATCATTGCCTTTTATAAAATAGTTTTGACTTTTAGGAGTATCTTAGTTTTTAGAGGTTTGTAGATTTCCTCACTTTTATTCAGCTAAATTAAACGTCGAGGAACCTAGCGAATTATCGCTTAGTTCAAAATAACAGGAATCGTAAACTCAGGAAGGGTTAATTACCCTTTATTCACTCAAAATAAGATAAACAGTTGGCCCCTTTCTTCGGGCTTACATTAAAGCCTCCACTTGGGCTTAAACTCAAAAATAAGAAATAAGTTGACCCTTAGTTTGAAACTAGCGAACTATCAAAAAGGCACGAGCATAACAGCAGTTAGAGAGACTTAGCACAAAGGCGAACGCGCTGTCAGGCTTTTTCTCTCAAAGTAAGTTGAACCTTCTCTTAATACTACTACTTACTCATTTGCATTCAACGCGATTCTAAAAATTCGTTCTGGTAGGGAGTTGCAAGTTGAAACGAGGAAAGAGAGGGAAAAATCAACTAAATTAAAGTAACTGTTATAAAATTAAAATATACCTTACAGGTTATTGAAACATCTTGTTAAATTAAAAATTGATTTGTTACACGTTACCAGCTATGCATGTAGGAAGTGAACTTATTGCTTATTTTTTATGCAGTTTAGGGGTACAATAAATCATTTAAAGACTATTGTTTCATTGCCCCTGAATTGACCCCCTGTGTTAAAATACAGTTAGTCTGACATAGGAAAAAAATAATGATTTAGAAATGATTCAATGCTATTTCTTTATTATAAAAATTAGCACTAAATCATTTCTGCTGTTGCATAAGTATTTGAAAATTAATTCTTTAATAAATTTATTACATAAAATATTTTAATTTTATAGCAAAATTAGACATTTTAGAGGTCGGTTTACACACACCTAATTCTCTTAGTCAGTCTAAGGAATGGTTATTTTACAGGTGGTAGCCAAATCTTAGAATTTCATGGACCACTAAATGTATAATTTTATATTTGGAGGAACATTAATATAAATTTAGAAAACAAAAAGGCCAATACATTTACACAATAATAATCAAAAACTTTCATTTTGTTAATGCGAAATGCACCCATTAAAAGTAACAAAGTTATAGAGTAATTATTTAAGCAAAACCGCAAAATTTAAGTTTATTTAAGTATTACACATTTTTAGCGTGATATTTGTTCCTGTTTATTTGAAATCAGTTTGTGGATCTTTGGTTTAAATGACGTTTCTGTAAGACGGCAAGTCAAGACCTGTACCGAATTTTAATTGCTGTTACAGTTGAAAATGCGTTTTCGCACAAGTATATTCTTGAAAATGAATTAAAATGTTCACTAATTTTCCCTCAGTTATGGGAATTCATTTTTTATAGACAGCCAAAAATGAGGTCTTCACAAAGATGAGTGGAATTTAGTTTTTAAACTGTCATCACAAGACAGATCAGCGATATACAATAAGATATGTCATAGATATACAGACAAAGAGGCTTTGGAGCAATAAATTTATATTTGTTTACTGGTAGGAAAAAATAAAACTACAGTGTGCCTAAAATAAACATAGATATCTAGTGTTGCAAAAATTACCAATGGGCCTATTTCAGTTTAGTTTAGCTTTAGGATAAGGCGGGCCACTTAAACAAAGCGTTCCCCCAAATCATCAAATTTGACAGTTTTGCACTTTTGTACATGTAAATATTACTTTTCGTACTACACATATCTTGAAATAGATGTTACAATTATGAAATGGGAAGTAAATATTAGAAGAAGTAAAATAAGTGCTATCGGTCAGATAAAGGAAACCGGTCGCCTACAACTGGCCTAAGAGTTTCCATGAATGGACCGACAGTTATTCTATTTATTAATGCAGTATCACCTTAATACTAGTTCAATGAAATGTTTAAAACTATTTTGAGCAGAACTGAGCCTAATTTTGAGCATAATACATTATTCTTATTAGAAGCCCACACATACCACAGAGAATACTGTGAAACATATTAATAGCAAAAATTGAAATTTACGATTACGATTGAAATTAACAAAATTACGATTTTTTTATAAAAGTTCAAATTTCGTTAAAAGTTGTCATAGGTTAGCACATTCTTTTAGAAAATTATAATAATTTCAAGAGGAAAGACACAGGGTCTCTCTTACTCAAGGAGCAAAAAATGATCTGTTAGTCGATAGGCTTGTTACCCGTTGGTAAGGTTGACGCTTCCTTAATTTTAGTTATGTTATTGACAAGCTTCTCTTCCTTGTAGTTTGTAAACATTTATATCTTTTCTTCTAGATATAAGCATTAGTTTTTATTAACTTCTAGGTCGTCAGTTTTATCTTTGAACACTCTTGATTCGCTTACAATATTCTCTAATGGGTGTCAAATTATTAGTTGTTGGAATATTATTTTAATTTTCTACATTTCCCGTCTTCCTTAATTTTATTTAAACAGATTTGTATATTATGAAAATGCAGAGTAATTTCAATTAGCTCATATCTTCAGAAATCATACATTTCAAAATAAAAATTAATAATAGAGAATCCACGATTTTTACCACAATCTCTTTTTTTATATACTGAAGAAATGCAAAAATAAAAATGTGGAATACAGTTGCACTTACAAGTAATGATGTACTGATAGTAGAAGTAAATAATTTTTACCTAAGGCAAACTTCTTATTCAGCATGATCCTAACCATTTGACAATTTTTCAAAACGTAAATAGGAGAGATTATGAGCTGTCATATATATGTAATGAAATGATAAAATTTAAAGCGAGAAATGTTTAAGGGAAACTCCCTAATAACAAATGTCAAATATTCGTTATCAATCCAACGCCAACGTAAAGCTGATAACGTGCTTCGATAAATAACATGAAACAATACGGATAATTTTTTAAAATAAAATCATGGCATTTTATGCTTGTACAGTTAATGCAATCAACCAACATAAGGATTCATAACAGGTTCTTGTATTTTGTGATAATTTTTTGAAAAATCTACGAACTCATTTGGAAACTAAATAACTTTAGAAATATTCGTTAAATTTTCAATAAAGATAATAAATCTATTTAATTATATTGATGATTTTTTGAGAAAAAAATTATAATCAGACGTCTCATAAATCATATATTTCTTTAATAAAAGGTAGGGATAGATTAAGCTAGCCGAGGGTCAATATAGGTAAAATCTGAGGTGCCCTAAGGAAATGTTTACATAACTTGATAAAATTAATTTTCCAAAAAGAAGCACTTTTTAGTCTTAGAACTTTTCACAAAATTACTCGTACAGCTCTTCTTAGTATGACAGACCCCAATCAGTAGTTACCGCTTCAAACTATACTCGTGTGCAAAATTAAGAGAATTTTCAAACTTTACGAAACATATTGAACCAAAGGTACTTATTATGTCGAAGTATTATTCAAGTATTCAGTCGAATATATAAGCGTACACAAAGCGCACGGGGGTGGGGAGTTCGATGATTTGTGTGCTCGTACTTCTTCGTGATATTCACCATATTTCTCTCAAAAGTTGGGTAAATATTATAAAGTGTTAGGTAAAATGAATAGCCGAACATATGGATGACGGAATGATATGGAGAATTATGAGTATCGGCAGATCGATCACAAGCGTAGATGGCTATAGAGCTCAATGTAACGCCCAGTGTTGTGTACATTTTGTGAAAGCAGTTTCAGAACATTGGACCCATACCGAGGAGATCTGCACAAAGTCGACCAAGATCCACAATGACGAATGAGGATCGTTATTTGGCACTTTCAACGCGGCGACGCGACACTGCTACATTTCCACAGCTCTCACTGCATGCTGCCACTGGAACCAGAATTTCATGGTTTACAGTTACTCGAAGGATTCTTGAGATAGGGCCTGCATGCTAGAAGACGCGCTATTTGCGTTCCGTTTACTGTTGCTCAGAAGAAAGAGCGTTTGGTATATGGTGCAGACAATATGCGCCTTGGAATAGACTTCAGTGGAACACTGTGCGTTTCAGAAATGAGTCGACATTCAGCCTGGGCACTGATTCTCGATGCACCTGTATCAACCCGATACCATCTCTCCATCATCAGGGAAAAGGATCATTACGGTGATAAAGGCGCAATGGTTTAGCGGCATATTATGTCGGATCACCGCACACCCCTGCATGTGTTTGACAAAGATACTTGACTAATTTGAAGTATACGGAGGAGATTTTAGAACGCTATGTCTGACGTTTCAAGGGCAAGGGCTCAGTTGGTCCTGAGTTCTTGTTAATGGACGATAACGCTTGTTCCACAGAGGTCTCAAGCTGGTCGACGATTATCTGGAAAGTCAGGATCTTCACCGCATAGATTGGACAGCCATATCTTCTGATCTGAACACTATAGAACATGTCTGGAACGCTCTTGGGAGGCAATTTCATCTTGCCATCCCTTCGACAATCATCCCGGAATGGGATTAATTTCCAAAGGGACTCCTCAGTTACCTCCTGTCCAGTATGCAGTCACGCTAGGGATCTGTCTGGCTGTTAAGAGTTAAGTATTATGACAACTTCATAATATGGATTGTGAACATCCGTGCACTATGAGCTTTACTGATAATCACGTTTGCATAAAATGACCCTTGAATGGTACATCTCTTTTGTGTTATAAATGTTTATTGATACCAAATTTCATTAAAATCTGTCCATTAGTTTTTCAGAGATTCAACATAATGTGCAAATACTCTTAGTTTTCACACGAGTGCGCTAAGAACGATAAACGCAAGATAACAGAAAGCCTCAAACGCGTAAGCTTGCCCAGTGATCTCACATTACTATCAATTCTCTGAGCTAAACTCTTAACTCAGCTTTGATCTAACTGAAAGCTGATGTTGTGTCTGACTTATATAGTTTCCCACCTCCGCTGAGAAATTTCCAGTACCTTCGGTTTCTCGAAATTGCTGGAAGGCATGCACACTTACAGTTACCTAAGAGATAAGGATAGGATTAGACGTACAGGGATCGGAGTAGTTACAGTTATCTAAGAGATAAGGATAGGATTAGACGGACAGGGATCGGAGTAGTTACAGTTACATATGTGTAAGACGAAAATGTCACCAAACGATAATTAAGTTATGCGACTCTTGGCGATTTCTTATAAAATTTGGCGACAAAAATTAGTCTCCAAAACTATCGTTAGCTTGACGCCAAACTGCAAGATAGCCATTTACCTTAACGTTAAATGGACTTAATCTTGTAATCCTATTTTTCTGGGATGCTTCGCATTTCTGAGGCCTTTCACATAACATTATAAAAGAGATACTACAATTTAAATATAATTTCACTGAGATTATTTATATAGATTCAAAACTCGTGACAATATATTGCAGCAAATCTTACATGACATGAAAGATATATAATAATATACATTTAAATCCATATAATGGCAATTAAATATAGCTGAAAGAATTTGAGAGTGGATTAGAAATATTAATGAAATGCTCAAATGGCAATGATTTTGTGCTACTAGATTTTCAAAGAAAAGGAAAGTTATTTATTATTCGATTCGAGTAAAAGAACAATTCAAAATCTTTTCATATATTGTCAGTAAAATTACAACAGAAATGTATGAAAGATGTGAAATGTATGAATGGTAAGGAAAATATTTCTTAATTAATGTTTTCATTATTTTTAGAGTTTTTTTTTAGTATAAATGTATTCTTAGAATAATATTAATTGATTTTTTAAAATTACAGATTTGTTCATAGTTATATTTGATAACTTTTATGCAGCTTTAAAAGGTTACGATTCAAGTTGAGAAAATATTTACAGATCTAAAATCTTCCAATTGTGATTAATAAATAAAAAACCACAATTGCTATTGTTTATTTAAAGCACATTGCTGGCCATTAAAATTGCAACGCCAGGAAGGAATGATCTGACGAACGTCAAATTCACATGAAAGCAAGAAGAGTTTGGGATATGCAAATGATTAGTATTTCGGCGCATTTAGATGACGCAACAGGGAGAAACGACATTTGAAGCAATGCCATAGAAGAAAAGTTTAGTGGATTTCTCATTCGGAAGGCGCTTTGTAAGGAATGAGTTTGCTCAGAATTTCCTGTTATATCTCTAAGAAGAGGACATGCTTACTAGCAAATGTCGGAATTGGATAGAGGCAGGATCGAAATTGAATGGATGCCTGTCGAAAGTGTGGATTATCGTTCCGTGATATCGCCCATCGCACTGGTCAACATCCAAAAACTGGTCATACGAATATGTAATCAATGGCCATACTGAATGGCTGAGGGTCATACTGAACAGCAAGCAAGATCTCAACGTCCTCCCATGACTAAAGCCCGAGAGGACAGATATATTGAGCGATCAGTCCTGCAAAACCGTACAACCACATCACGGACCATTAGTCAGGAAATAGACATATTTGCAGCCCGCCCAGTATTTGCTCGTACGCTGCGTCGAAGTTTGTAGTAACGTGGACTATCAGTAAAGCGACCATTACTTCGGCTTCACTTGACAATGCAAAACAGACTCTGGTGCGGCGAAAGGCAAAGCTGGATACAGGAGTGGCATAATGTCGTCTTTTCAGATGAATCCCGGTTCAGCGTGCAGGGTTCTGATGGCCGTATACGTGTCTGGAGGCTCCAAGGAGACAGCATGTCGCCTGCTTGCATTCGATATTGGTATAGGGGTCCTTCACATGGTGTGATGGTTTTGGCAACCATTGGGTACACGACACGCACATCTCTAGTTCAGATCGACGGTAATTTGAACTCAGATCGGTACATTTCTGACATCTTACGGCCAGTGGTTGTGCCCTATTTTCGAGGCCCCGAAACGCCATATTCCAACAAGATAATGCAAGACCACATGCTTCACGTCGTGTTCTGACTTCTTCGATACACAAGGTATTCGACTGCCGCCCTGGCCTGCACAGTCTCCAGATCTGTCACCCATTAAAAACCCTCTAAATCTGTCCCCAATTGTTGAGAGACTGGCCCACCACCTCGTTTTACCTAATACGGTTGATAAAGACTTGGAGCAGCAGGGAACGTGTTGCCTGTTTCTGTCATCCAAGCCCAGTTCAACTCCATGTCTAATTGTGTAAGGGTTGTTTTAACAGCCAGGAGTGGCAGCTTTGTTGTGTTGATGATGTTAAAAAAGTTTAAGTTAATTATATTTTTATTTTGGAAAAAATCACAATCAATTTAATTCATTGGATCATTAATTTAATGTATTAATATTATGTTATCTAAATTTTGAAAATTTGGGGAAAAAAAAAACAGTGCTTTAATAGTATTTTTCCTTTTATTTAATTTAACCGGGAAAGTTTCGTATTTCTGTGAAAGATTCAGGAAACAACAGTAATTCTGCTACGTCAGTCCTTTCGAACATTCTAGAAAGAAAATTCTTTGTTTCCGTTTGCTAGGACAGCGGCCGAGCGGTAAAGTCGCTGAACACTGGTAGTTCGGTCCGAGGTTCGAATCCCGCGAACGGGCTGGCTGCATGGGCGTTTTCGTGGTTTTCCCCATGTGTAACATGTATACGAGCCAGTTTCCCTTAGAAAGTCCTCCACGAAGGCATCCCTCCTCTTAGACAGATAGCCCTAGTGTGCGTTGCCATAATTAAATACACCAAACACCGTTTGCTAGGGGAACAGCAGAACGTGACGAGGGTCGAGGATTAATGTTTTTCTTACGAGTAGAGGTCAACAGGTTTGGCGAAAGTGGGGGTCCATTTTGGCTCCGGGTCTTGACTGGCTGCGCTTGCGCAGATAGGCCGTTTTGTGCATTTGGGCAAAAAAGTGGAAATTTTGTCTCTAAGGACCAGCGAAATTCTAGATTTTGTGGTAGGCTGGTTTTTGTGAGAGTGTGAGTAAGATTTCGGAGTATAGGTCACATTTTTCTTCATCGTTGAGTAGGTAAGAAGTTGTTATTTTGTAGGCTGAGATGTAGTAAGTTTTTTCCTCGGTTGCTGCTAGGGAAGTTAGCTATAATCATGCTCCCCGACCGCGAATATTTTTGAATAGTTGGAGAAACTGGACTAGCTTTTGCTATTTTCGTAAATAAATGTCTTAGAAATATATTAAGAGAATAGAAATATATTAAGAGAATAATCTAAAGTACTTCAGTTTTTGCTGGGAGGTCCACGGGTGAGTTGAAAAATTCTTCGTGCGCAACTGCATTTTTGTTCCGCGACGATGAACGTCGGATTAATTTGACTTCTCATTATGAAGAGACCTATGGTGTCTTAGAAGAGGTTTTGGAAGAACTTCTATTTTCTTAGAGCGAATCTCTTAGTGCTTTTCTCGCAGTTATACAAATGAGCGGTTGTCTCTTCTTTGGAATTCCTCGGCGAGTCGTGTAAGAACTGTACTTATGCAAACTTTGAAACTGTAGCTGCTAAAGGTTGCGATATGATGTTGTTTGCTTACAACGACGGCGATTCAGTAGGATTACCCCTTATGTTCCGGAAATTTGATTTCATGGCCGCGTGTTCGAGGAGGAAGGTTCCGCGCTCTGGTGAACTAGTAGTTCTATCTTTTTGCATCTGAGATTTGGAGGGTAAAGATTTCATATGTAACCTTTGGAACGGTTTCTTCAAACAACAGCCAGAATAATCATGTCGATATGTCTTGTTTCACTTACGACAAGAGTTCCGTTTTGGACTTGGAAAAGAGACTCTCATGTTTTGCAAGCTTCGGCCTTAGATAGCTCAGTGGATAAGTACCATTTTCTTCTTTTTTCACATAAATTCATGTTAAAAATTCCCATTGCCATATTGGCTCATCTCGAGAGTTAATTAATTCGAAAATTAATCAACAAAATTAGAACTCTAGTTGGCTTGTTGAATTCGCTTATTAATTAGCCTTTTCCTGTTTCCTCAATGGTAATAATCAAGAATGTGATTTGGCTGGAGGCTCTTTAATTGTATTAAACCTGTTTTTATTCGCAATAAAAAAGGTGTAACTAAGAAAAATAAGAATGCAATTTTTTTTAGAAATTATGCTTGACCTCGTGGTCAATGAATGTACAAAAATGTGTTGTGTTCCCTTATCTTAATAACCTATGGTAAAAGTGTTCCTCTCAGTCGGAATTAATTGACTGTTCATAACTTAATTTCGTTAAAAAAATTGAACTATAAGTAGGAAAACAATTGAATAATTATTAGAAAATTGAATTTATAAGTAGAAAAATAATTCGCAAATAATTATAAAATTTTGAATATAATTATTAATTAAGAATAATGGCAATGAGCTTTAAATAATTATTGGTGAGACGGATAGGAATTTCGGAAAATAATAATTGTACCACATCATATCTTTTACAGAGAAAATAAATTCGCTTGTTAATGGTTAATATGTATTATGTTTTTCTTTTGTATTAATATGGTCATTTAACAGATCTTTTACTAGAACACGGTCCCGGCATGGTAAAACAGAACGCAACAAGTATGTCTACGAAATTACAATCACAAATGTTAATTTGGTTAGCACTTATTTTTATGATTACTTTAGGCTTTGATTTAGCTTAAGTCATGGATTATTTATGTATATCTGGAGAAACCACGATATTACCTTTAGGTATTATTCATATTAGATTTATTTATTTTAATTTCGATCACACTGACCAGTAACGTTGTGTCTGAAAAGTCACAACATTACAGCTGTTTCTACTAATTTTATACCGTTGTAAACCCTCAAACTGCTTACAGATTTAATCATTTTGTCTTTCATGCCATACTGTTTGCGTACAATAAATACTTTTTTTTGTATTTGCTTTCTCTCATGGTGTTGCAATTTTAATGGCCAGCAGTGTATTATCATTATATTGGAATACCTGTGCAATGAAATATGTAAATCCAAATTTGACTGGGAAGAACTATCTGTTTATAAGGATGCAGAGACATTAGGATATTTCGAAGGAGAAGATATGAAAAATGACCAGTGCCGTCGCCGAGACTCGAACCACTGACCTCTCGAATTCGCGTCGAGGGTGCTGACTACTACACCACGAAGGCATGCTAAGAAGGCGGGAGAAATACCTTACGGGGAAATATATGGTCTTCCTTTTTAAACGACTGAAATTTTCAATTTATTGAAATGTATTTAGTTATTTTTCTATACAAAAATATTGTCTTCTGTCAGGAAATTGTTTATCAATAACTCTGTTAAAAGCTTCTTAAAAATATCATTTTACAACATTGTGTTTTCTGAAAGGAAAAAAAGTAAGTGTAAAAAGAGAAGTATCATGTCCATCTTCCTTAAGCATCAAAGAATTAATGGGATACTTATAGCGTATTTATCGAATAATGTAGGTAAACAAAATTGTTATAGAAATGAATTTTTTTTATTCCTGAATCCTTCTTGTGTCTAGAATAAAGAAACGACGAAAATATTTTTTAAACCAGACAAAGCGCAGTTTGTTTCCTTTCATTATAATAACTTTGTCCGATGTGATCCGCTTCCATTTCATATTCATCAACCATGTATTTAGGTTAGGGAGCCGGTATAGTGGTTAGAAAAGCCTATTGCGGTATCAACGGCACGACCGAGAGCTTATCATTTCTAATTCATAATAATTCTAGATTAGAAACAAAAATCATGTATCACAATATTTAAATCTAATCAGACGAATTATATCAAGGTGATATTATTGTATGTAAGAAACAATACTCGCTCATTATCATGTGTCTTTGATATGAAAAAAAGGTGATGGATAAAACTGCTGCGAGGTATGATAACAGTTACAGTTCTCTGTAAATACATGATAAAGTGGTTTTAATTTCTGATTGATATTGCTACACAATTTATTTTATTACTGATTTTAGAATTTCGTAATTTCGATGGTATTCTTTATGACATTTTACGATAAGCTTATAAAATAATTTCTCTGAGGTTGGAGTTTCTTCTTAGTTTTTTAAAGTAAAGGGTATATTCACATTAAATATGTGAATATATTCACATTAAATATGTGAAATAAAATGCATAGAAGGATTGAATGCATTTCTAATAGAATATACGGATCATTTCGATGATAGTCCATATCATATTTTGACATTTTACTTCTTGATAATGAAATCAAAGATAGAAAATTTGTTACTAAGCGAGCACAAATGATAATTCTATAGCCAAGCACACAATAAATGATATTACAGTCGTGTTTTAGAAATTACATTGATGGTGAATATGCAGTGACGGAAAATGTCATCAGATGTCTTTAGGTTCTATATATAACGTCACACATTTTAAAAGTATAAAATTAGAAATTATGAAACATATTTTCTTTAAACATGCACTTACCTAACGTCCTTTTACGAGCATTTGACCAGAATAAAAAAATATAGCTCGGTGCATACGCGAGAAGTCCGGAGTTGCCAATTTCTTCAGTTTCCTCACCAGAAATATATTATTGTGAAATGCATGCATTATTACTGCTGATATTTGAACTGATTCGACATGACCTGTGACTACTAGTATATGTTTTAAATCTGGATTTGACTGTTATTTTAGTTACATGTCTAAAAGTGGTGGTTTGTGCTGTAAGCGCAAGTAGTGCATTCTAGCTCAAGATTTGCATTTAAAATAAAAGGTTATTTTAAAATCTTTCCAAGACTTTGCTGTTAATTTCGGATACAGCCATAATTCGTTTAATATCTGTTAGGGTTTGATATTATTTTTGCTTCTAAAGCAAGTCAAACTTTGTAAAGTTCATAATCTCTGTTTAGCGTTAGAAAATTAAATTATAAATATTTCGAGCTGTGCTATTAGTTCAAAGGAAGTCCTCCGCAATAAATATTATATACATGTTTATCCCATCGTTTTGTTACTTTCCAGAGAGTATAATGGTTAGGAGAGCCTACAGTGATACCGAAAGGCCCGGATTCGAATCCCGGAGAAGGCATGGATGTTTGTAAATGTATAGTGTCTGTGCGGTATGGAAGCACTCTAAATATGCGGTAAGCCAGAAGTCCTTTCGAGAGGTTGTGTGGTAGGGGAAGAGGAGGTTAGAGACCCTCGGAGCCGTCCCTCCCGGGGTGCTCTCCTTCAAAACTGGGGCGGAACAGAGCAAAGTCATACTGTCACCTGTATGGTGCTCAAGGCTATTGCCAACGACAGTTGAAATCTTGGACTTTTTGCCACGATGAATTTCGCGGCCTTGTACTGATGTTACTGTCAGACAAGTGAGATAAATCACAACAACAACAACAGTGTTTGAAAAGGAAAGAAAGAGTTATTTTAAGAAAACAAATTCACGTGTTGATTTCTACATTCTTAAAATAAATTTTAAAAAATTAAAAAATTAAATCGAGGCATTTTCTTGGACCCGATAGCTGCTGAATAGTTAAGACCACTGAATACTAGTAGCTCGACCCGGGTTCGAATCCACGCAAACGGGCTCATTGCATGGGTGGTTTTCGCAATTTTCCCCATGTGTAACATGAATGCGAGTCAGTTTCTCTTAGATAGGACTTTTTGAAGGCATCGTTCTCCTTAAGCAGGTAGCCTTGTGTGCTTGACATGACCAAATAAACAAGTTAAAAACCTATAAAAAATAGCTCGTATCTTCAACAAAAGTAATTACGATTATTTAAAATTTACGAATGAAATACTAGTATATTATCTAAAAATGTAACTTTGTTTTTTTCCCAGGGAGAAGGTAGTTGACATGAACAATTTAACATAATAAAATCCAAAAATAAGATACGTAAATAAATGAATACAAAAGTAAAAGTTATTGACACATGCGCGGTCTCGCAAAACTATATCGCTCAGTCAAACTTTCTACGAATTGCAGTGCCCCGCATAAGATAGTCTCCAATCATAATAGCGTTGCTACATCGTGAGCAAATGGGTTTGACAGGATACCAATGCGAAACAGGTGCGCCGCCAAGCAGTTATATCCAGTAGTTAGTAACAGAGCTAAAAATCTGATTAAAGCCCATGATTTATTGAAATGATTCCTCATCAGCCATTAGGGAATTACACCTTAAAATGCTTCTAAAATTGCAGATAAGAAATTAGAACTTATCTGTTTTATTCTATAATGTTCCCTTGTAGAGACATTAGGGCAATTGGAAAAGCCGAAGAGATGAAAAATGAGCAACCGCCTTCGCCGGGAATCGAACAGACCTCTAGGATACCGACCCAGCGTGCAGAACCACTACATCACGAAGACACGCTAGGAAGGCGGGAGAAATACCTTATATATTCCCCCTTTTAAAAAGCGACTGGGGATTTTAGGGGACCCAACCGCCAAACCCTGGGTGAGGAGAATCATCATCCAACACCCTTTTAGTTCGGTCGCCAAAGTAGAGACATTAGGTTAATTGGAAGCAGGAGAGATTGAAAAATTAGCAAACGCTTTCGCCGGGAATCGAACCACGGACCTCTGGAATACCGAACCGGCGTGCACAATCACTACACCACGAAGGCACGCTAGGAAGGCGGGAGAAATACCTTATAACTTTTTGAAGAAAAGTTGCAAATTCATAGCTCTTGCATTTATGTTTTAAATGTTTGTAATATATATATATATATATATATATGTAACTAGCGATAAATGGTATATATATTATATATTCATATATATATATATATATATATATATATATATCATAATAAGAGCAAAGGGAAGAATTAACGTTTTTAGTTATATTATAATTCTGATTCATATAATTTTATCTTACATATATATATATGAAATATCTTTCGACTAGTCATGTTTAAATGGAGTTTAATTGTTTTTTAGTTAAAATGAAAAAAAAATCTCCCCTTTGAAGTAAAAGATTGCAACATGAAAACATCAGATTACGGTAGTAAAATATGACTTATTGGAAAGTTATAAAATTAGAGCTTGATTGTTAAATAAAAATTAAAACTTATCTCAGGAAGATCTTATATTTTAAAAACTCTAGCGTTTGTATCTGTGATTCTATCCTGGATGTAAAATGGTGTAAATATGATAGAGAAAAAATACAGAGAAATCTCATAATATCTAAGAAAAGAGTATATAAAGTATGAATGAAGTTATATAAAAACAAATATATAGTTTACGTTTTATTTCGAATGCTCGTCATAAATATTAAAAGAAGAAGACTTGAAAAATTTGCCATTCATTATATTAAGTATGAGGCAATTTTCATGCGGAGAAATTTTACGCAATTATTTTTTCAAATTTTACAAAGGATTTTTCTAACATCAGATTTTTCCACGAACGTTGAATAATTCCCATATTTTGACTTTTTCCTAATTATTTTATAGAGTTACACTTGATCTGGTGATGCGACGTAAGTCCTATAACTCTAATAAAGCAAATTGCCGCTATGTTTGTGAACAATGGCAAGAGTCTTAAGAAGATTATAATAACCGTTTCATTCAAACAGAACTTGGAATATAAAGGCACACTTCTTGCGCTACAATAATTACAAGTTGTAGTGATGCAAGTAGATAGGCCAAGCAACTTTAAGTTAAATACTGAATAATAGTCAAAGACTACATACTCAAGTGGAAAATACTCAACTGGCAGTTGTCTCAATAACTATACCGGCGCGTTAGATTTAAAGTGTCGGCAGGCAGAGATTTAATAATAAGTCGAATAATTATAATTGTCAGATTATAATATTATTATAATAATATTATAATATTATTATAATAATATTATAATTATAATTATTATAATTATAATTATAATAATTGTCAGATCTGGCAGGAGTTAGCCATATAGTGTATACGTGATGCCAGAAATACTCTCTGTCTCAAATCCAAAACCCTCAGTTTAACTACATCACAACTAATTTGCATTCTGGTGAGGAATACGGAAAGGAAACGTTATATAATTCGTTATAGATTAATAATTTAATATATTATAATAATTATAGTCGGAGAGTCTCGACATTTTTGTTTTCATATTTCTCGAATATGTGTTAATTAAATAATTTGACGTTGAGTTCATCTGTGATATAAGATAGGAGCACCTTAAAATACCGTAAAGGGAATAATAAAAAAAAAGCAACTATAAATTTATTCCTTTTCTAGACCTTTTTATCATATAAATTAGGACTAAGTGTTTTTGTTGGGTGGTCGCTTTAGTTGGTAAAATAAATAATATAGAATGAAAGCTTAAATAATGCGAATAAAATGAAAAGCTTGATTGGATAAGCAGATGTCTGAAAAAGATCATTAATCATAGTCAGATAATCATCTCAAGAATCTAATGTTTTGAACTACTGAGAATAGTGCTAATAAAGTTTTATGACTATGTTGACAAGTATGTTGGTCTGAAATGGTATTTCTCGATATGCTCAAAATCTGAAATTAACAAATAGAATGTCTTAAAATTAATTTTTAATTTTTCAAATACAATTTGGCCCTTAATCATTTATATGAAGGAAGTGTCTCATTTGCCTTATATTCGTCCCTGCCCTGGCAATTTCCAATAAATCTTGGGAATGTTAGAATGATTATGATGCGTTTTACCTTGAGTAAATATCTTAAAAGAAATTTGTAGAATAATAAATAAAAAAGTTTTCAAAACTTAACTTAAAAAATAAACTTAACATTTAGCAAACTTCAAATATTTTTAACAACAAGTTATTGAAAGAACATAATTTATAATATCTATTTGCTCGGTGTTAAAGTGAACCCCTTCAGATTAGAAACAATGAACAAGAAAAATTTTTTTTAAAGATTGATATCATACTAAAGACAACTAGATTATGTATATTTTACATTTATTAGAATTTTTGCGTACAGTAATTTTAGAGCTGTTATTTAGTAAAATATTGCAAAAATACATCAATAAAAACAACATAATAATAAAGTGTCATAAAAAGCTTTGTAGCACGTAGTATTAATTATTAATACTATGCTTTTACATCAATATAAATTCTGGATGTAAATCAGGTAGAAAAAGTCAGCATTTTTGCGTTTTTCTAAATGTCATTACCAGTTTTACCGCACAGAATCATGTCTTTGCCCCTACTTCATGTAATATTGAAGGGCATATTTCCAGTAGTATATCCATTATATATTTGAATCTCTAAGAAGTTTTACTTCATTCACTGTCTACATTTTTTGCAGAAACAAAAGAATTTTATACTAATATTACCCATTCCCCATTACAGCTTCTTTCCAAAAATTCACCATTTTGAAATTTGTAAATGGTAATGTTCCTGTTTCCGTGATGTCGATACTGACCACATCGACTTGCCTCGTCAGTTTTGTAAGTGAAGGTCGAAATGCCTACATTCCGACTTATTTCCTCAGCTATCTTCCTAACTTCTCCCTTATTCGTATAATCAGGTGTATAGAACATAATAACACCACAGGGGTCTTCCCGTCTTTGCTTCATGTTTCCACTGTAAGCTGTAGAACATTTTGCTCGAATTATCGGCATCTTGGTTGTTTTAACGAGTTTAACTGCTTCCAGCCATGCGCGATCTAGATCCGTCATTCCCTGAAACCCCGTATTAGTATTATTGCAATATAGCAACCACTTTCCCACTTTTTGGGGATCTGCCAGTATCGTCGACTCATTACAGCAGAAAATATACTGTTTATCAGTTATACGTGACGGAAGATCTATATCTGAAGTAGCAGAAACTGAAGATGATGTATTCGTTGCGGGGGACGACGACTTACGTTGCGGGGGACTGTCATTTTCATGAGCAAGGCTTGTATCAGTTGCAGATTTGTCATCCAGTGTCTGAGACATTGTTTCGGAATCTTTGTTTGATGGTAACGGAACAAGTGCTGCTGATGCTGATGTTGAATCTTCTTTGGTATATGGAAGATGAGTCACTTTAAGAAATGAGTCACTTTAAGAGGTTGATTTTCAGTAAGATATGTACACACTTTTTTTCATTTCTGAATCATCCGCCTCGCTGGTTTATAAAATGAATCTGTGATTTTTAATATTTCTGGAATAAACTATATCTATGCTGTCTCTTTCCTTTATCCGCAGGTTTAGATAAACATACAAACCGTTTGACAAAAGTGAAAATGAAATAGCGATTGCTGTGTCTTGAGTTCTCTGGATTAACACTGTTTCCCAATAAAATGCTATTCTGAATCTAAAAAATGGGAGAAATAAAACATTTTAAAGATAAATATTTCCATAACTAACTGAAATATATCTAGATATAGTTTTAGAGTTATATGAAATTTTGTATACTTATTTCGATATCCTTGGTATTATATTTGCTTTTTTACATTTTGTATCCTAGATATTAAAATATTTTACATAAAACACATTCTTTGTAAGTAATATAAAATTTCAATATGTACTGCAAGCAATATTATGAGTAACAAAATGTATAAATAAATGATTTACTTTAAACTATGGAATTATATATTAACTAAATACATTTTTGAGACTCTAAAAATTGTCCATTAAAAGTAGGCAATTTAATAATTTTCTATTAAAAATACAAAAATAAAGGTAATTTCTTAGTTTTTTTATGCGAGAAGATGGTCATTTTATATTTACACAGGATAATAGAATTGATCAAAATTTCTTGAAATTCTAACAGATGCTTTCTGAGAAATCATGTACGTAAGCAAGAAAATTCTTGTTTTGAGAACTATTTAAAAATATGTTTACTTTCAAATCCTGTAACTGTGCATTATTTTCTTAATATTTGTAAAGAAATGTAAAAATGTTAGTTTGTAAATACGTATAGTTAAAAATTTAAAAAGTATTGCATGCATAATAACCACAATTTTATATAAAACAACGAAAAGTAAGGATCTAAAATTTTTGTACGATCTCAGTTCAATTATAGATTTAAAAGTTCTTAAGAAGAGTCACAATCAATAACTGGCTATTTAATACAGATGCATCATTCGATACACAATCGAAATTTCTTGAAATTCTAATCAACCAGCTCAGAGAAATCATACTCAGAAGAAGGAGGAATCACAATTTTTTATAAATCATAACTGAAAAAGAAATTAGCTTGGAAAATTGTTAGCTGGTTACTTTCAACAACTAATAAAAATACAGTCATGTTAAAACGTTAAATTGTTTAGCATGTTCATCAATATATTTGTATAAAATTGTATAAAGAAGCATTTAAAATAGTTCAGAGGATTTAACATGATAAAATTACTGAAATAGGATATGCAAAGAAATCATCTGGCCTTTTAAATGGCTGAAATTTATAGCTAATTTTGAACGCAATATAGGTTCTAAAGCAGATTTTTACAATAAAATAAAATAAATATAAAAATCGAATTTTAACTTATAAGAAATCGAATTTTAACATATTTTTTCTTTCAGCTGCAGTATCTAGTCATTTATAGGCTTTGGTCACTACTAAAGTCAGAAACGGTGGTCTCTTTATTACGGAGGCACCTAAAAGATGGGCCACTGTTACCTCCTAGGCGCGGAAAAATTACATCTATAGCTTTGCCGGGATTCAAATCCGGGCCCTTCGAAACAGCAGTCAGAGTCACTGACCATTTTTCCGTCTGGGTGGCCGAATTTTAATACAGAAAGATAAAAGTAATTCGATTTTTTGACTGTTTAAAGACACATTGATGAAAAGATACAATTTCCAATATATAACACAAATTACTTCAGAAAATATGGTACTGTGAGAAATTAAAAATGCAGTCGTCGTCGTGCAGAAATTAAAAATATGGTATTTTTAATTTCTGCACGACGAATATACACTTTAAGTGTACTTTATGAAACTAAACTGATATAATTCTTATTATAAGCATAACGTAAATCACAGCATTCCTAGGTGCTACTAGAGATTTTGATTATCAGTTCAGGCAAATAACGTTATCAGCAACTATTGCTATAAAAGTTTCAAAATAATCGTTTTGAAAATTGCTAGGTGAAATTTCACATAGAACTATTTTTTATTGCTAATGTAAAAGGGTTACAATGAAGAAAATCGGCAATGCATCATTACGCTCAAGTTTCATAGGTTGCTAAAGTTTCTGAAATTGAAAATTGTTAAATTTTATAGCGAATAAATAGATAACGTAGGTCAAAATCAATTTTATTTTTGTTTCAGTGGAACGCAGATGATTGTAAATTACTTTGTATGCTTACATAACCTCTTCTCTTTGCTGAAAAAATCGTAGAGATGTCATCTTCTTTTAATTAATCCGTGATAAAAATGTTGGAAAGTGCCATAATAAATGACAAATTTGTAGATGATAGATGACAAAATAATATAAGTAATAGGCGACGAAAACATTTTTTTTAAAATTTTACAATATTGATAATTACTAACATAATTGCTTATTAAAAATGTTTTATAACAAAAAAATCAGTGTTAAATATTTATAAAAATTCTAGTAATTGATTAAGACCAAAAACAAAATTTCCTTTTTTATTTTATTGTTAATTTCACACTGGAAGATTTCTAAAAATTTGAAGTTAAGCAGAAGACAAAGTTCTAGAAATACATCAGATGCAATAGAAAAATTTTGTTTTCAGAATAAAAGATAACTGAGGAAACTTCAGATATTATTTTTCTGGAGCAAGATGCATTGCTATTTTCGGTCTGCAACTTTCGCGCTATTCGAATTTTATTAATAAACTTTTACTTTTCAGGACTTTAACAGAATGCAAGAAATAATTTGCACTTGTTTTAATTCTCAAGAAGTTGTATTATTCATAAGTGTCATTTATATAACTTGCAAAATTTCTTCACAGATGCCTTAACTTTTGTAATTTTTGACTATCTTCTACTTTTTTAATGTTGGGAATAAAATTGCTTAGAGTTCAATGCATCGGTCTTCTTTCGAGATTAATGTGAAAGTCCAAAATAAAATTAAAATCTCATTCATCGTATTCATTGACTTATTTTTTAACATATCCAGAACTAATATTTTCATTCGCGATTGAAACTAAAAAGTGAAATAAATACTATTACATACTATTCAAATGGTGTAAAATATTATTTTAAAAATACACTTAAGAATGCTAAAAACTTTTGCCTTTTTTCTCAAAGTCTATAAGAAGTCCAAGTAATCTTTCTGGCTTTTAAGATATCTGTCCTGCTTTTCAACTAACAACATATGATCTACTTTAATATTCTGCAGTTTTAGACCTATTATTATCATACTATATATCTCACATTATCGAAACGTTTATTTCACAAATTTTGTGGTATAAAAATACAAAGCGGCCTTAATTAGTTGCTATATTAAAAATATTAAAACTTGAGCTAAAATATATTCACTATTTTTATTAAAATATTTAATTTAAAAATAATAATCACCTGTGTTCATCAATTGCTTCTAAACCTTCATATACAGTTTAAGGCGCTGTTTGAAAAAGACTGTAAACTCTCAGATATATAACTGACATGATAAGAGTTTAAAATTTGATATTTTTATAGGGAAATTCCCGAGTTAAATCTTAAATACTTCATTATCAATTAATATTATCAACGAAACTGATAAATCAGTTTTTAATAAGATAAAACATGCAGTTATCAACTTAAAAATTTCATGTGATTATAGTTCTAGACGGATAATAAAATTGCTCAACAGAAGTCTGTGATAAATTGCCACTGTGGAATTTTTGCATATTTTTCTTCCTAAAAAATTCCTGGAAATGTTTCGGAAATTAAACAGTGGAAAAATCACTGTTTAGTTGTTCATCATGAAGATGATCAATTTTTGAAATGATTACATATCGATCATTTTTTAAGAAAAGACTTTTTTCAAACATACCACTATCATATCCTCAATTAAAACACGACTATCTTCTTGTTTTTGGGTTGCTGCAATATTCGTGAAACTTAAAAGCTAACAGATGGCATGAAATCATTTTCAAAAATTCTCTTTTGCAGCATATAACTGCTAAGTATGCAAGTTTAACTGCTAAGTATGCATGTAATAATAAGTTTGCGTCTGCATTCCACGCGCAGTGCTATCCTTTTGTGCTATCTCGGTATCCTTATGTGGTGTGTTATATCGGTGTTATGCGCAGTGCTATCCTTATGTCGTAGGTGAATGATGTTTGGCTGGTTGACAAATTATATTTCTTTGGTGCAACACCAACAGTGGCGATCTGTAGCCGATGATGGCTAAAAGAATTTTATATTATATTAATAAGATACAATTGGGTAGAAGCTGAATGATGTACTTTACTGCGCGGAAGATACATTATTTAACAATGGCAGTTATGTCATTAACTTCTAAAATTATATATTCACTTCCAAGATTATATCTTAACACAAAGTAAGCTAATATTCTTTTGCTTACTATTGCCAAGTAACTGCTTACCTTAACTTTAAAGTCTGGACCGAGTCTTACCTTAACTTTAAAGTCAATGAATACGACTGGAAGCTTACCTTCCTAAAATTAAGCGATTTCTTTCTGAATAGCTATGTGCACACACCATTCTTCGGTAGACATAACTGGAAACAAAACTGTCTGGTACCTTTTAAAACCTAATTTGGACATGATGAGATGCCACTGATATGATTGATTTTAAGTATTCTGGAATATAAAAAAATGCTAACTTGGCCTTTAACATACTTGTAAAAAATCTGTAAAACTATAGAAAATTTTTATGAATAATAATGAAGAATATTAGCGACATAAATTAAAAATGATACGTTAATTAGTTAATTAGTTTGCAGCTTAAAATGAAGAGGGTACAAATTTTTTTAGGTACATGGATCTAGTCCGACTAATTTCAAATTTTATTTTTAAAGAATGCTAAATTTTGCCGGTCTACTATTGTGATTGAATGGATAAAATGTTGAATGTTGAATCTGACTGGTTGCATAGTCGTTTTTACCCAGATGCATAACTTAAATGTATGAGCTAATTTTCCTTAGAAAATCCTTCACAAAGGGATTTATAAATTTTAGGCACATAAACTTCATGTAATTGCTGACTGGACTTCATGTAATTTGATCATTGAAAAGAACTGTTATTTTTTCATTAAGATCTTCCTCACAGTTTCAACTTTTCTACTTCTACATAGCAACTGCTGTATTTTAAAAACTAACATCAAATTAAGTTGGAATCCTTTATTGGTTAGCAATAGAATTTTCCCAGCTATGCAAGCTTCATTGTCCCCCACCTCTCAAGTATAGAAACCAAAGAGAAATTTTTGTTGTAATAATATTAGAGCAAGTCTTATAGCACTTTAGAACTGGCTGTTCATTAAATGTCAGACTTTTGACCCAAACTATTGGAATGAATTTTGCACAAAATTGTCTTTTACTGGGTCTTCTAAAATTCCGCCGACAGCTAATAAGAAAGTTATTTCCATCAAAATAAAAATATGTAGGTCTTAATTACTTTTAAGGCAAAACATCTTTCGTAAGTTGTGTGAAAATGGAATTTCTAATTTGGCAAATTTACATGTTTATTGAAAGTAAAGATCACTGCTAAATTACTTAAAAAAATTAATAACTTGTTAAAATTAAATCAAATAGAACAAGTTTCCCTGAATGTTATTACCCACAAATAAAAAAATAGAAATGATAATTTGTAAATAAAAATAATATGTGAAAAAAATTGGAAATTTTGATTTTGTTTACAATGTATGTGTTGAAGCTATGTATTTATTTATTTTTTAGAACTAGCATTAACTGGAATTCAAACTAACTAATAAGAACAGAATGACAGTTTGAAATTTCAGTTTTAAAGCAGACCAATTTTTATTAGAGGGAGGTTCACTAAACATAATCTTTCAATGCAATTTGATTTAAAAATAAAAAAGTCAGTTCATAATTGATAGCAGATTTTATATGACAACATCGTATTTTGGATAACATACGTCTTTGTTAATCATTAGGAAGAATAATCGATTTGATTGCTGAGTTTTTAGATATCTCAGGAAGCAGGAATAGATACGTTATCATTAGATTAAATGGTGTATCAGTTTCTGTTTGGCATATTCATGCAATTTATTTTATTGCTGACTTTAGAAATTCTAAATTAAACTCCGCCTGTTATGATATTCTATAATTAACGTATGAAATACTTTTCGTTAAAAACTAAATTCATTTTTAATTTTGTTTAAATATTAATTAAATTTATGTTAAATGTTTAAAATGAAATTTTATAGCTATCGTGAATGTATGAGGAAGCTGGCATTCTGCAGGCAGAATAGGTTTATTATATTGCCAGTTGCAGAAACAACCAGCTAAAACCGGTAAGAAATGACAACAAGGGGCAGCAAAAAATAAAAGCATTTAAAACATTGTATTAAGTAGTATTACTAATTAAGCATTTATTAACACTTACATTACATTACATCAAAACATTATATTAATTAGTATTACCCATTTAGACAGTGTTTTAAATTATTAAATTAAATGAATTTAATTTATTATTAGTTAAATTATTTTAATGAATGAAAATTATATATATATATATATATATATATTATATATTATTATATAATAAATATATATATATATGAAATGTAATTTCTCATACATTATTTGTTTTGTGCAGCCGGGGCAACAGGAATGAGACAAATTTTGGAATATAAAGTGGTAGGTTTATTTTAGCATCCATCTCACAAGCGTTCTCCTCGTACCTTAAGCAGAAGCCCTACTTATACATATGTGTACGTCACGAGGCTCCTCCAATCAGCGATATTAATTGAAATCACGAGGTGACGCTATCTTCTCATCAGGAGTGTTCTAAAGGACTTTATGTAATATGACAGATTTATGAGTTTGGCGATTTGGCGGGCGCCAACAGGTTAATATATTTTATACTAAAGAAAGGATTTCGCCAAAATTTAGGAACAGGATGCAATTTAGGTAGAGAATCGCCATCACATTATTAAGCAATATTATTAGAATTTAATTTAATCAATTAATTTACAAATATCATTACAGATTATCCCCCCCATCTGAAAAGGCTTGCAGTCGCGGCCGTCGACCCAAGACAGTCCAGATAGTGAGAGCAGAAAATTTAGTTATTAGGAAATTAAGTGAGTAGGAAAACTGATTGGATTTACCTCAAGGGACACAAAATGTTTACATAAAATATGACATAAAATATTTGAATATAATTAATACAGTATATAAAATATAATAAATGATTAATGAAATTATAATATAGTAACTAAGTGCAGAACAAATAAAGCACTAATAACAGATTGCTGGTTAGCTACGCGGCAATAGGAAATAGTAATATAACTGAATTTGTAAGTTTATATCTTAGGGCATGCCATTCACAGTTTGTGTATGAGTCCGTACAATCATTAGAGTTGTCATTCAGGCTCATCTTTAGTCTTTTACTGGTCTTTGGAGATCTCCGGAGCATTTAATTAGCGCTAGAATTATGGATCAGCATTGGCACTGAAAACATTTGAGTTTTTATGTCACGATACTAGAGCTCTTATCTCTTGTTGAAAATACACATTTTGCTAGGTTTTTAACATATTTTGTCACTCTATTTTTCTCTTATTAATGATAACAAAACAAAATTTAACTTCCAACATCCATACCAGTTTTTTGTACACGATGCTGCAGAAACATAAAATGAAATTCAGAAATTTCAACAACTGAAATTTAACTTTTTCAACTGTTGCTACAATTTATAACACAAACATAGGAAAACATGAGCTCAAGGAAATGTGAGGGTATAGTACTCTACTTGTAGTATAGCCTCAATTGAGTGTTTCCCACACGGAAAGTGCATTGAACCTGAAACTCAAGTTTGAAGGAGCCCAGTAAAAGAAAACGGCAGACAAACTTTTCAGGCACTGAGAGATACATCAACTATTAAGGGGGACAACAGGATGAAAACTAAAAGAAGGGTTATGGATTGTTTATTGATTTATAAATTTTGATTTATTCATGATGTAATTTAAAGTTTTCAGGTGGATAATAGAACCTTAATTTTGACGCATGTACAATCTCAGTTGGTTTCTTCGTGTGAAAATTTTCCCTGTCGATTTCATAATTAACTTCAGATAATTTATTCATAATCTGATAAGGGCCTGAATAGGGTGAAGTCAATTTTCTAGTATTTGGGTATTCAAATTCCTCGTAAAGGACAAAATCTCCAGGTTGAAATTTAGATTCTAGAAATCTGATGTCATATCTAGTTTTATTCTTTCGGTGGTATTCGATAGTTCTTTTCTTTGCTAAAGCCCTTGCTTCATTTAAGGAAGGGTATTTATTTTGATCAATTGGAGATTCAAAAGGGAGGTTACCAAATAGTAAGTATGCTGGGGTGAACTTAGTTACCGTATGAGGGGAGTTGTTATATTCGATAACAACTTGCTCTAGCACTTTAGTCCACGGTACTTTTTTAGAAGAAGAATTTACTTTACATTTTAGTCGACTTACTATTGATTGATTTACTCTTTCTACTTTACCATTTGTCTGGGGATGGTGAGATGAAGTTAAAAGTTGTTTAACATTATGCTTTTTAAGAAATTTTTTGAATCTAGAGGAAGTGAAGGCTGCATTCCTGTCACTCAGAATTTTTTCGGGGACTTGTATTTGAAATATTTGTTTTAGACAATTGGCATAGGTTTCTGAAGTTACACTTTTAGAGGGAAAAGCCCAGACATATCTTGTTGCATGGTCAATAACTATATGTAAATATTTTTTTGTAGAATTATAATAATTAAATCCTCCCACAGTGTCAATAGAGAGACATTCGAAAGGTTTGTCGGTTGGGGGGTACGTCTTGCATAAGACCAAATTTTTTCTGTTTTTTCTTTTTATTAAGTTGACAAGTATGACAATGTTTAACAAAATTTCCGATATCTTCGCTAATATGAGGCCAATAATATTGAGGGGTGATTAAGTTAAGCATAATTTGAACTCCCGGGTGACCAAAATTTTCATGGGTTTTATTCAACAATTTTAATCTTAAAGATTTAGGTACTACAATTTTATAAAAATTCTTTTTCTTAATTACCATCATATCATTTATCTCTTGGTAATTTTTTCCGCAGACATTATCAGTTTTTTGTTGTTGGATTATTTCATTTCTATCAAGTAAATGTACATAATGTTGGAGGTGCTGTGAAACAGGATGTCTAGAAAGCATGTCAGCTTCAATATTGGTAGAGCCCTTCTGATACTTTACTTCATAATTGAACATACTTAGTTTGAGTGACCAACGGAAGAGTCTACCTTTTAAATTTTTAACATTTTTGAGCCAAACGAGGGCCGCATGGTCCGTATGTATAACAAATTTTTGTCCATGCAGATAGTAATAGAATTTGTCTAGGGCATCTACTATGGCCAAACATTCTAACTCAGTAATCGTATAATTTTTCTCATAATTTCTTAAAGTTCGGGAATGATATGATACAGGGTGAAGGACATCATTTTCATCTGGTTGTTTCAAAACAGCTCCAACAGCAGTTTGAGAAGCGTCAACAAAAATATGACATGGCCTACTGGAATCATACAATTGTAAAACAGGTTTGGAAATCAGTATTCTTTTCATTTCGTCGAAAGCTTTTTGACATTGGTCATCCCATTCCCACTTGACATCTTTCTTCAAGAGTCTGTTTAATGGAGCTCTAATAGTTGCATAATTCGGAATGAATCTATGATACACATTCACACTTCCCAAAACTCTTTGTAACTCTTTGGTGTTACTGGGGTTTTTAAGTTTCTTAATAACTTCTATATTATGGTTATCGGGAATTATTCTACCATTTTTTATTTCATAGCCAAGAAATGTGATCTGATCTCGGGCGAACACACATTTGTTTCGATTCAATTTAATATGCTCCTCTTTAAACACCTCAAATAAAATTTTTAAATGTTCTAAATGTTCCTTCTCAGAGGAAGAGTAAACGATTATATCATCAAAGTAACTGCAAGCGAAATTAATTTTATTTTTTGTTAATATTCGTCTAATTGTTCTGTTAAAAATTGCAGGAGCATTTTTGAAACCAAAAGGGAGTCTTAACCATTCGAATAATCCAAAATTCGTGCAAAAAGCTAATTTCTCAGTATCTGCAGGGTGAATCGGGATATGCCAGAAACCAGATCTCAAATCAATTGTAGAAAATACTTTTGCTTTACTTAATTTGTCTAACAAAGTGTCAATGCGAGGAAGAGGGTTTGCATCTGTTTTAGCCAGGGAATTCAATTTTCGATAATCTATACACAATCTAGTTTTTTTTTCTTCCTCACGTTTAAGTACTAAAGTCACGGGGGACGAATATGGGCTACAACTTTCTTTAATTATACCTGCTTGTAATAATTGATCAATTTGGGTCTTAATTTCTTCTTCTTCCATAGGGGATGTTCTATAAGGTCTTAATGATACAGGCAAATCAGAATTTAAATTAATTCGTTGAGGTTCAATATTAATTTTTCCTACATCATACTTATTTTTAGAAAACACAGATGAATAATCATTTAACAATTTTTCCAAGTTATACTCTTTGTTATCGACAGTATTAGAAACAGCATTTTTCACATAAATGTTAGACTGAGAAACTAATTCCTTTGGATTTGTAGTCCGAGATTTACAAGTTGGAAAATTTCTTACATCATCATTATTAACACATGGATAAACATTTGTTGTACCACCTTGAAGTTGGAGGTGTAGAGATATGGGTCGGCTGTCAAAATGGCAGTCATCATTAAGTACAATAGCTCTCTGTTTAATTTTTAAATTAGTACAATCAATACTCAACTCAAATAATTTGCATTCATAAAGTCCTAAAATTACATAATTCGAATTATTATCAAGAACAAACAAGGTAATTTGTTTACTAATCCGTCCAATTTTCATTTGTATACAACATATTTTGTTGAAGATTATTTTTCCTTTAGTTTGGGTTACTGAAAATGATCTAACTCTTTGTACTTTTAAACGTAATTGTCTAGCTGTTTTGGAAGAAATTATTGATATGGTGGCACCACTGTCTACAACACACTCTAGACGTTTCTTATTGGGCAAATATCCCGACACCTTTAATAGTCAACTACTGTGAGGGGTTTCTGGGGTTGGGTCTATTGCAAGGGGCGTAACATTAGGTGTATCAGATCTCTCCCTTCTGAAAGGACAAACCTGAAACCAGTGAAAAGCATTTGGGATTCCGTTCCGGGTGCAAAGTCTACAGGGACTAGGTGGCAATGGCAATCTATTTTGAGAATTATAATGGCTTGTAAATCCTGGACCACTGAACCGATTATAAAAATTACTTGGTCTCTGAAAACGTTGGAAATTGTTGGGTCTAGGAGAATATTGTCTCACAGTAGCTGAAATTCTACTTCTATTAAATCGATTGTAATCTTGGGAACTGTTCTCAATCGGAGTAACAAATCTGGGAGGTGCACTTTTGATTTGTTGATTTTCTCTAATCTTAATAAGCTTATGGACATGAGTAAGCCAAGAGATGGGGTCAGAGGGTGCGTTGATCGTCATTAAGGATTTTAATTCTGTAGGAAGGCCATCCGTCAGACCCTCCAAGATCATTTCATGAGTTAGATTTAATTTTTTACCAATATCTAATTTTTTGCGAAAATATTGCGTTATGTCCTCTTTATGATTGTACTTGTAATTGGCAAAATCACCAAACGTAGTTAAAGTGGGGTCGAAAAAATTTTCCTTTAAAATTTGGACTAATTCCACATATTTAGTAATTTTATGGCAGTTTTTGACATATACGCTAAGTGCATTACCTTTTAGATATCGAGCTACATTATTAAGCTTCCACGTTTCATCTTTATCTAAATGAGTTTTGTTAAAGTACTCAAGCCATGAATTTATATCCATATCATTCTGCGCGTCAAAGGGAATTATACTTGTTTCAGGTTCAGCGCTAGCTGCCCTTAATGAATCATCAGGATCAGAGAGGTTTTCATTAGCCATTATTCTTTTAACAATACTTTCATAAATAAAACTAATAATACTTTATAAATAAAACTAATAATACTTTCATAAATAAAACTAACTCAAAAATAATATTCTTTAAATTTTCCCAAAACAATATTAAAACCAAAATACATCCTTTAAATACCAAATTTAAAATACATTTATACCAAAATAATACTTTTTAAAATTTTCAAAATAAAAACACTATTATTAAATCAGTAATTATAACTCAATAGTAATAATATCATTTGCATCGCCAATCTTTTTACTAATTGCTTCTGTTTGACTTATTGTGACGAGAATACGAGTGATGAAATCGACACGAAAATACACATTTTTGCGCACTCTTGTTTAGATTTTCGCAAAACACGATCAATCACCACACAAGCACAAAGCTCTCGAGAGCAACACAGAACGCCGTAGACGTAGGGAAAGATTTCCATCCTCAAAAGTAGGTCAACGGTAAGAGCACATTTGATGAACGACGAACTTTCGATGGAAACACAAATCACACATCACAGGGGGCAGAAGGATGCTTCTCTGGACGTAAAATAATCTGCAGAATACCAGAATACAGGTAACAGAAGGATGATTCTCTTGAAGCAAGAACGCCTAGCGAAAAATGTAGAAACATAGAAGTCGCACAGCGGGAAATTCATCTAAAGTGCGTAACATTTTATCCGTATAATCCTTGGGGTATCTTCTTTTTTAGATAATCCCTTTGAAGGTGGTATCCTACCGGCTTTCTGAAATGTAATTTCTCATACATTATTTGTTTTGTGCAGCCGGGGCAACAGGAATGAGACAAATTTTGGAATATAAAGTGGTAGGTTTATTTTAGCATCCATCTCACAAGCGTTCTCCTCGTACCTTAAGCAGAAGCCCTACTTATACATATGTGTACGTCACGAGGCTCCTCCAATCAGCGATATTAATTGAAATCACGAGGTGACGCTATCTTCTCATCAGGAGTGTTCTAAAGGACTTTATGTAATATGACAGATTTATGAGTTTGGCGATTTGGCGGGCGCCAACAGGTTAATATATTTTATACTAAAGAAAGGATTTCGCCAAAATTTAGGAACAGGATGCAATTTAGGTAGAGAATCGCCATCACATTATTAAGCAATATTATTAGAATTTAATTTAATCAATTAATTTACAAATATCATTACATATATATATAATTATATATATATAATTATATAATCATTACATTAATCACCATGGAAAGAAAATTAATTTATTCAGTTCCTTCTACATAAATCATCATATTTCTATAAAAATATGAGATTAAATTTAATCTGTAGTTTACAAAAATAATCAAATTAAAAATAACACAAATAAATAGATAGAGAAATGAGTAAACAAAATATAATATTCTATAGATAAACCCCAAAACTATTAAATATGGAGTTTTTATTTGCTAATAGAATACGTTCTACCAAAATTTAGAAGAAATTTCAAATTTCGTAAAATTCTTCAAAACAGCAGTGCATTGTCATATATAGGTTTTTCAGGTTTACACCGATTTACAGTTAATTTTTTTTTAACTTTATATGTTTCTAAATGAGCAAATGCATTTGTAGGTTTCTATGCATAGTTTTATTTTCAATATTTTAACGAAAACGCTTCATATATTTTTTAACAAAACTGCAATTTGAATTTACTTGGGCTTTGAATTGATTCGGGGGGGGGGTGGAATGCAGTTGATTCTAGAAACTCAAAACAAAGTTATACAGTTAAAAATTAACTTTCTTGCTTTCTTTTCAACGAACGCATGGCATATTATCCACTGGGGCAGTTAGTATGTCGACCAAATGGTCTCCGCTGATAGAAGTATCTTTGCTTCAAAATTTATTGGATTGCTGCTCTTCAGGGCTATTTTTGATGAAGGAGCAAGTAACTGGTGTAATAACACTGATATAGTAACACCAAATGGTGATGTAATAACACCGCAGGTCGGCCAGCTGGCACGCTTCTGATGAAAGTATCTTTGCTTCAAACTTACTTGGATTGCAGGCTTTCTAGGGCTAATTTGATGAAGGGGCATGTAAACTAATGTGATTACACCAATTCTGATGTAATACCACCACAGGTTGAACAAATGGCTCCGCTGATGGAAGTATCTTTGCTTCGAAATATTTTGGATTTTAGGGCCCTCAGGAATCTTTTTGATGAAGGGAGGAGTAAACTGATTTGTTGCTTTTCTTTTCAAAATTCGGAGTTCATGGAGAGCGTCAAAGTTTGCGCTCGACGTACCCTGGACGTGTGAATGTTTCAAGGATGGATAAAGCTTGCAAAGCGGATGAGAACTTAAGAAGTTTCCACATGTTAGAGATGAATTATTAGATCTGAATACCTATTAATGGGATTCTGCAATATGAATTATTAAAAGTCCTATAGATATGTACAATACAGACTTAAGGTATGAATGAGTTACCTGGTATGCTTTGCACAATCAGTTAAATAATTCAAATAAGTGAAACCTATAATATACTGAGTTTGAATAATAAGCATAATTAGTTAACATAGTTACTGATACAAGAATTACATAATACATTAAGTAAGGAAATAAACACTGTTATTTAAAATTAAATCAAAATACATGATATTCTAAAATTAACTGCTAAAGAAATTTGACATTTTAGTCAATAAAGGAGCCAATTTTCAGGATAAGAGGAACTTTAATTTTTTTCTTTTGATAGCCTTAATTCAAGAAAGCCTTAATTCAAAAAATCCTGGTAAGGGCATGGAAGTTTTCATTATTTTTCTCAGTTATAAGATGAGTAAGAGTTAGTTTACCTTAAAAGGTACTCCACGAAGGCATCCCTCTCTGTCGGCGTATAATCTTTGCATACGTTTTCGTAATTCTAATGACCAATCCAATCCTTAAAGCAAGAAAAGACTACAAAATTTGGCTTTGAAAATCATTGGATCAGTCCTTTGAAATTAATTATAATTTTTTTTGCTTTATTTAAGTCACTTTAGCTATATCTACTTAAATGAAAACTACTGGGTGAATATTTCTATATCTGAAAGCTACAAATAACTGCAGATTTTATGCTAACTTACACTGGCATTGATTTCGAAGTCTAAAAATTACGAAACACAAAATTCTAAAATATGTCTTAATTTAGTTGTATAAATACATATAATGTGATCTAGATGCTGTTTTGAAGCTATGTAACTGGACGTTGGAAATTCAGACTTTACGCAGGAGGCTATTAAATTTTAAATTATGATTTATAAGATTTAAAAACAATACGAAAGTCCAAGAGAAGTTATGATAGACGAAGAACTAGAAGAAATCCTAGCCTTAACAGCTGAAGAGACTGAAAATAAATAAAACAATGCGTCTAAAAACGAATTCCCAACTGGTTCGTTAAATAATGAATCGGGGGGGGGGGAATACGCAAGAGTCATGCAGGGTGAATCTGAACAAGTAGGCGAAACTTTAGACGCTGACAGAAGGCAGCTATACGAGCAATATTCGTCACAGAATGTATGGTCGAAACGCAAATGGCGAGCTACAACGTGGCATTGTAAATTGTACAAAATGAGTCAGTCTTCACACCCAGCGGAATTTTCTACTGTGGATTGCCGATAGATTGGCTGGTTATACTAACCACAGAATTTCCAACCCGATGGATTGGTCGTGGTGGTCCCATAGGTTGGCCACTAAGATCACTGGATCTCTCGTATTTGGACTTTTTCCTGTGGAGCCATATAAAAAGCCTAATCTACGAGTGCCTACGATTTTTGTAAATATTCAGTCTGATGCGTTTGTTTCTGGATTGTAAGTCTGCATCGGGATTTTAATAATAGAAGTGCTTTTCATAAAATTTCCAGTATGTATTGATTTCCCTTCCTCTTCCACTACTTTCCAGAGTTCACCAATCTTGATGGATTTGCTCTTAGAAAGAGCTCTTTTAAAGAGACCGAAAACCCAATAGTTCTTAGGTGAAGGGTCAGAAAATTTTGCAGGAATACGTTAAAAAGTATATATGCATATTTGTATCAGTCTTAATTTTTTGAAGGAATGCAGTGGTACTTTTCGAAGTATGAGCATTTCTTTGTCTTGATGAAGTTTCACTATTTAAATGCCATTGAGATAAAGCAATAGTAAATGCCGGACTTTAAACTTTCTCTTAAAAGTACAACGAGCTGAGAATTTTTTCTATTTTTCTTATTTTTAATTTCCCTTTGTACCGGGATGCTGCGACAAACATAAACTTCTTTCTGAAACTTTCTTTGACTAATGACGGAACTAGCTTTGTACATTTTTTCTCTTCGTTTTCGGTAATAAAACAGACCTTTTCTTGTTGCTGTCATTTAGCATCGTCAAGAGTCGCAGTGTACTTCAATTTATCTTTTTAATAAATAGTTTTCATACAGGGTTCTACAAATTGCTCTTAGTTGAACCACATGCTTCGGCGAAAATTCGTCCTCGCTAAGTTTTTTACCCTTTTAAAATTGTAAACCTTGGTTTTTTATTTTATTTATTGTTGCTACAGATCTATTTAAAGACTTTATATAATTCGTTTCTGCGTCAGCAGATTTTTCCGTTTTTACACATGTTTTACATTTAGAAATATTAGACAGAGTACGCGCCTTTTCAGGTATTTGTTTGAGGTATTTTTTCATGCAGAAGTAATGATTAATGATTGTTTCTTTCTAGATTAATTAATGTTGCTTACTTTGCACTTAGGCATTTTAATGCATACATTTCACAATGTTTTGGATTTGTGAAATTGCAATATTTGTCTTCACAAATCTTCTTCCAAAACATTTGCTTTCCTTTAATAATTAATTTAGTTTATTTCTTTTTACTGAAACTGTTCTTTTTAATGAGCATATTTACACAATGCATAAATAACTCTCTGTATGTGTATCAGATTCATGTATATAAATACAAGAACAAATAGCTTCATAAAAACAAATAGTTGAACTGTTAGATTTGGAGGCAACTTCCCTTTGAAAAGATCTGTCTCCTGCCTGCTCAACAATTATTCACTTTATGCAAATAAATTTAATCTTAAAAATTATTTAAATTTTTAGGATTAATTTTTTTGATTAAAATAGTTTTTCACGGTTTTAGATATTTGCATTTAATTTACATATGCTTTCTAAATTTAAATAATATTGCAAATTAGTTCGCAGCTATAGTTAATCATTTATTTATATACAATTAAATTTTCATAATTTAAAATTTAAATTAGCATTAAATTAGCTTTACACGAATTAGAGAATATTTGTTATATATATATATATATATATATATAAATTAAAACAAACATGTAAATACGTAAAAAAGTAAATTTTAAGTTAAAATAATTAAAAAATGTGTAAACATATAAGAGATTTAATTTTCATCATTTAAATTCAGATAGCATAAGTAAATCAAGTGCAAAACCAAACCATGAAAATAAATTCACCAATTTAGCAAATTAAAATTAATCTAATTTTTTTTTTTTAAATGCATAAGTGAATGACTGTAGAGCAGGCAGGAGACAGACTTATCAAGGGGAAGTTGCCTCCAAACCTAACTCCCCAATCATTCAATTCGTGTTTCGTCATTCATGCAGGCAAGGGTAAAAGTCAAAACCAAAAGTAAATACATAGTGAAGAATGTCCAAAAAGAAATACCAACAAAGTGGTACTTTGAGTAATGAGCAATTAAAAATTAAAGGTCTAAAATTAAAATAACAATAATGAAGTCTTTTGAGAAAAAAGCAATGTAAAGTCTAGTATTAAATTAAATTTTTTCAAAAAAAATTTTTTTTTAAATTTCTTCAGAGAAATTAACTTAGAAACCAATACATTTTAGAAACACTTGTCTACAGAAACCTCCTCGACACGAATATGCATATTAATTAGAAAGAAACTAACAAGGAACTAGACAAAATTTATATAAACCAATAAGAAACTAAAAAGAACTAATTCATAATTTATAAAAATATATACTTAAAAATATAATTATATATCTAGAAAATACATTAAACTACATAAAAAATACTTTAAAAATACTTAAAAGCAAGTAAATAGTAAGTTTTAATTCTAACATACCTACCATATTAGCGTTGGGATCTGCAAAAGTATTTCCTAAGTGATGTAAGTGTGTTCTGCAAATTAATAGATGGCGCTAATGTAAGTAAAGTTGAGTGCAAGTTGCAATCTTTGTTTTATTAAAAATTTTGTAAACTTTAATATTAAAATATTTAAATAAATCTAGAAAAATCAAAGAATCCTATGTAATTCAAGTTTTAATTTTAACTTTTAATTTTAACTGACCTTCTATTTATGATTGTGAGTTTAGTAGTTGAGCCAATCAAGTGGTTATTGTGAATTAATAAATGTAAACTTGTTTGTAATGTTAAATGTGTGTTCTGTTGCAAAATTGTGTAAATAAATGCAAATAATAACGTTAAGTAATTAAGTAAAACTAAAATGTTTTAAAATTAAAAAATGTTTTAATTTTAAAAAAAGTTTGAAAGTGTCTTAAAAAATTCCCCAAATTTTTTTAAGTAAAATTTAAATTTTGAAATTAATTTCTAAATTTTTTTTTATTTATTAAATTTAAAGAAAGAAGATGGAAGTTAAAAAAGAAAATTCCCAGAAATCTCTCAGAAATTTCCTAGAAATCTCCCAAAAATTCCTTAAAAAAATGCTTATTAATTTGAAGAAAGATTTGAAGAAAGAAAATATTGAAAGTTTTAATAAACTTGATTCCAACTGGTAGATAAAAACTTTACTAAATACTGGCTAAAGTATGGAAAATTAAAATAAGATTAAAATCTTCACTCAATTCGGGCTATAATTGAGACTTTTGAAAAGAGTTGGCCCTTTATTAGTAAAAGGAAAGAATCCAGTATTCATTAAATATACATTTTTACGAATTTATTTACAATAAAAATTTACAATATTTGCTTTACTCTTCTATATCCTCCATTACCCTCCAGCTAAGGTTTAAGGTAATGTTATCATACCATAAAGAGCTAAAAAACATAAAGTTAATGCCTGCCTTTTTAATATATAAATTAATAAATTTTGGAAGGCCCACCAGCGGCCGAGCGGTAAAGACGCTGAACACTGGTAGTTCGGTCTGAGGTTCGAATCCCGCGAACGGGCTGGCTGCATGGGCGTTTTCGTGGTTTTCCCCATGTGTAACGTGTATACGAGCCAGTTTTCCTTAGAAAGTCCTCCACGAAAGGCATCCCTCCCTTTAGGCAGATAGCCCTCGTGTGCTTTGCCATAACTGAATAATCCAATCCAATCCTAATAAATTTTGGTGGTACTTGGTTATCAACTTAGACATTAATTAGCTTTATTATTTCTTCCTTTAAATCTTCTATTTCAGTACATATATTTTTTATTTTGATGATTTGGCTATGAAACGTGTTTTCTATTACTTTTCTAGAGATATTAGAGTTCCAATTAATTAGCTTAATAGTATGAAAATGGGAATTCCTTCTTTTATCATATAATTTAATTTTGCCGTGTTTGATAATTAGCAGGTCTAGGTATTCAATAGTATCTTGATTCGTATTCGTTTTATTAAGTGTTAAACTATTTGGGTAAATTTTGAATTGCTCAAAAGCAGAATTATTATTGAAAGTTATAATATCATCTATGTATCTAAATGTATGTGCAAATAGCTTTAATTCATTCTTATTTAAACTTAGTTGGAATTTATATTCATACGTAAAAATAAATAGGTTACATATTTGTGTAGAACGTTTTGCTCCCATAGGAATTCCTGTCACTTGCTGAAAGATCTTATTATTGAATTTAATGTAGTTATTAAATAATGCACAATTCAGATAAGTATTCCATCTTTCAATACAAAGTGTGTCAAGTATGTCAGGAAAAAGTTGTGGGAGTTGCATTAAACTGGTAAAAATTTCTTCTAATGGTAGAGAAGTATAAAGGTTTTCAAAGTCATAGCAGTTAATGTTCTTGATTTCTAAACTTTTAAATCTGCTGAGAACTGGAGCATTATTATAAATAATCCAACTATAGTTGTGTTGTTTGTTAACGAGTTATTGGATTAAATTACAGATTTTTTAAAGTTTAATTGCAAATATGTAATCTATATTCTTTTTATAATTATTTGTACCATTAGCAATAAATCTAAATTTGAGTGATGATTTATGAAATTTTGGGAGAGATTTTGTAGATTTGCTAATCTATAGTAGTTAGAAGGTTGTGAAATTTGCAGTTTCTTGTGAAATGCTTTTAGCTTTTTTGCAATAACATTTTATTGTATATTGGTGAGTTTGTAAGTAATGGCATTATTCAGTTCAGTATTAATTAATGAGACATAAAAATTTTCGTATTATGCTAAAATTATTATTGGCTTTGTCAATTTTATTATTGGCTCTGGTTCCTCGTAATTACGGACTTTTGTTTCAAATCTTGCAATAGAGGAATGAGAATATTCCACGGTAAATCACTATTAAATTCAATCCTTCGAATTCTTTGCTTGAATTCTTCTAATACTTCATGTTTCCACATCATAAAGGTAGAATTTGGAATATTTAATTTGTAACTAGTTTTAACTATAAGTTCGTCTAGATTTTTTTACGAAACTTTTAAAACTGTGATGTTTGTTAATTTTTAGTACCGGTCTAAATTTGGTACTTTTTTCCATTAAATTTCTTAAAAATTGGTTTTGAACTATTGCTAAATTGCCTGTAATAATATGTTTATGAAATTTATATATGTAATCTTTGTATTGAAGCTCTTTGCAGTATCAATGGGCTGTAGAAGCTTGGTGCTTAATTAGCAGTTTACTAAGAGGTATTTGATACTTGAAAGCTTGTGAGATTTGTACTTTGAAAAAGTTGTTGACTTTTTCTGAAAATTTTGCTAAACTGAATATGATCATAGTTTGGATGAAGGAAATTGATTTTGTAGTAATATTTATTGCATTTGTTATTTGTAGAGAATTTATAATTGCAAAAGTCGATAATAAGGTCTTTGATAATATTGTGCCCTGTAAAATGCTGTTTAACAAATTTTACAAGTAATTTTAAGAAATTGTGTTTACAAGTATGCAACCAAGTAATTATATTTTTAGTGAAATTTTCAGTAAGAAAGTAATTATTAATATTATGGTTTAACTTTTTTGTATCTAATGTAGAAAAAAATTTATTTTTTTGTTTATTACCTGCTCTGGTTCCTCGTAATGTATTTTTACTAAATATTTTAAAATGGCTGTAAGTTGGAATTTCAGAATTTAATTTAATGTATTGGTTGAATGTATTGAGTCCATAAGGGTAAAGTGTTTTGAATTTAAGCATGTAGAGTGACTCTTGAAATAATCTAACTTTGTATTCAGGAACAATGTCCAAAATTTGAATATTAATTTTTTTGAAATCATGTATTTGAAAATGTTCTAATTCAGCTGTAATAAGTGAGTTAAAATTAGTAGTTGCGAATTTTTTAATGTCTGCTCTGTGGTTGTTAATTTTAATATTAAGACTATTTTTGGTTTATCCAACATATTTAAGATATTATCTTATCACTTGCGTTACAAGTGATAAGATAAATGCAATTATATGTTTTTCAAAATTGGAGTTGTTTAGTGGCTGTGATATTAAAAGGCATATTGCTAACTTTACAAGTAAGTCATTTGCTGGAATGACATTTATGGAAATTTATGTTATTGATACGAGCCATTATAAAAGTAAAGAGGGAGCTAACCTACAATACAGTGAATTTTTAAAGTAAAATTTCTTAACTCAATTTTTGGACAGGAAAATTTTTAAAAACTGGAAATTTAAATGTTATTGCTAATTATTTCACTAAAATTAATTAAAATTGAACTATTGTATTAAACTATTTAAATTAATTAAACTAAATTATTTAGACAGCTAGTTTAAAATTAGAATTAATTAAAAAGAAAACAAAACTATTATAATTTGAAAATTGTATTTAAAATTTATAATAAAAAGAGAAACAAACCAGGTAATTAGCGCTAAAGCTGCTAAGTACAAACAAAATTGTTTCAAAAGAATAAACTGAATAAATACATTGAATAAATACAAATTTAATTAATTCTTTGCGCCATTGCTGCAAGGAATGAAATTTAAATTTAAATTTAAACAAACATGTAAATACGTAAAAAAGTAAATTTAAAGTTAAAATAATTAAAAAATGTGTAAACATATAAAATTATGTTTGGTTTATCATATGGTGAATGATGGAATATTTTAAACAACGTGTTCTAGTTCGGAAATCGAAAAGGTATGGCTGGTACCCCGAGCATCATTTGATGCACATCTTATAAATGTACGTGTCACAGCCAAATTAAGTTCCCTGGATAAAATAACTTGTGTTTTTAAACAGAAGTCTTGTGGGATATAAACCACTGACACATTACAACAGGCTCCTTAAACTAGTGACCTGTGGGTCGCATATGGCCTTTAATTCATTATCTGCGGCACCGAGTCACTCCGAGAAAATAACAAAACTATTTAGTTATAAATATTAATAAAAGCTAGACTGGCATACATAAAACCTTAGAGGCTCTAAATTGTGTAATAGTAACTCAAAGTCTTTCAACTCTAATAGAGTGAAAGGAGAATTATTGTTACGTCTAAAATATTATAACAAAATCTTAAGAAGATTTTAAAATAATATTTTTATTAACTTGTAATATCTTAGCTAAATTACTAGTCCTTAAGAGTTAGAATATCAAAGATCTGTGCAATGTCCTTCACGTGCCCGACGGCTGTCTCTCTGGAACTTCTCGAGGGCCTGGTCTCTGACGCTTGAACTTCCGTATCTATAGTAGCAAGGTAAGCTCAACTAGGGGGTTAGACCTCATACTCCTTCGGGAGAGGCTTTTGCTAGGGCGAAAATCTCGAGTTTTGGCCAAAACTTGCCATACGCATTTTCTCTGAAGCTCGGCGGCATTTGAATTTTACGGTGATTTTAAATAAGCCTTTCGAGCATATTTGGCTCTCTAACTTCCATAAAATCTTAGACGCCTTCTTATAAGATTTTATACCGGGGAAGCAGACGCGGTAAAAGGACTTCTATTAACTCGGCGTCTGGCTTCTTTCCATAATATAAATTAAATGTCTGTATTTTTCGTAGAATGAAGTCTGCCAAGTCTATCTTTGTCTGATGTTTACTGATGAGCTCCACTTCCAGCTCGGCGCGGTATTTCACGGCTTAGAACGCTTTGAGCAGAGCGTTTTTAAATGCTTCCCAGTTATATGCTACGGAACCTGGTTCCCCTAGCAGGAACTTTCCAATCCCCTTATACTAGCTGAGTGCTTGGCCTTTTGGGTTCGCAGTGGCTATGGTCAGTTTCTATAGTTCCGGAACTAGATGCAACGTAACGGGGAGTTACAACTGCTCCAAAAAAGAAATTACGGAACCTTTTCCGTCGACGGTAGCAGCCGATTTCACCGCCGCCCGCGTTTCCTGAATTATGAATTTAAACCCTTCCATCGGGTTGGCGGGTACCAGTGGAATTTTCAGTCTAGGAACGGCTAAGGTACACTTTCGAGACTCCAGAGACATGGTTCGCTGATTATTCGGGGTGCCAATGGGGTAATAATCCTAGCTAAATTAGTAGTTCTTGAGAGATAGAATATCAGAGAATTGTATAGCGACTTATCGTAGAGTTCTACTCAGGGAACAGTGCAAAGAAGAGTTAAATTTACCCTTTATTCCAACTCAGTTGACAGATGGCCCCCTTCTTGGGCTTACAGTAAGCTTTCACTTAAACTTTAACTAAAGATAGAAAATAAGAAACTAATCTAATATTAGCTAAAATAAAAACAGCCGAAACTGTACAGAATTAACTAATAGATTTGGCTTTTATTAAAGATTACCGGCGAGTACCTAGCAAGCACGTATTAATGGGGCCGAATAGTAGCATGATTAGACTAGCAGGAATAACGTAGACGGAGGGGTAGACTTGCGCTTTTAAGCTTTTCTAGTGAAGTGACCGAGACATCAATTTAAATACTTGTTTCTACCTCATTTACATAAAACGCAATCCTAAAACCTCATTCTGGTAGACAGACAAGGATGGAAAATAAA
The DNA here is from genome assembly GCF_044657685.1 of Stegodyphus dumicola. Taxonomy (NCBI): domain Eukaryota; kingdom Metazoa; phylum Arthropoda; class Arachnida; order Araneae; family Eresidae; genus Stegodyphus; species Stegodyphus dumicola. The sequence goes on from NC_140769.1 coordinate 176,572,548, forward strand.
AAAGTAAAGGAAGAGTTTGTTCTAAAATAGAAATAACTATTAGAAAAATAAAATGAACTCTAGACACTCTTAAAATGAACATGAAGCACAGCTTGTGCATGCAAGTAAATTCCGCCATTTGCAGACATTTAAAAAATAACAGAGTTGAAATCTCAAATGTATCGCAGTTGGAGATTACACTAACTGGACGACTTAATTTAGCTAAAAATTTTAATGGCGCATATTAACGTCCGCTAGCAAAACACCTAAAGCCGTAATATTACGAGCAGGGTTTGGCAGTAGAGAATAAATCTGTGAGGGCTGCTGCCAAAAGCTCTTTATCTAAATTTTCACGCTTCAACTTAACTTCTGAATGCTCTTTCTTCTTTAACTTAATCTTGGTGAGGGCTGCGGAACGTAGAAGTTATAATAAAGGTTTAAAGCATAATAATTGTTTAATTAATATGCTAAAATATCTCTTGAAGCAGTCTCCTTACAAAAACAATTCTGTCAACGTTTAGAAAGTTGCAGGCCATTTGTAGTCACATGGCTTATTTCAAATTAGGAGACATGAAAAGTCAGCAGTGCCTCGCCAGAACTTAAATTTCAGACCTTTCAGCTGCTAGTCCGACGTATTTTCTAATTAATCCACGAAAGTAAACGGTAAAGATGGGATAAATTCCTTACACATGTAAGAGGATGTAATTGGAGAACTTTCAATTGCCATTCTGGCTTTTCTGTGGCTTCCCAACATGTAACGTGGATACGAAAAAAAATTTCTGTCAGAAAGTCCTTCACGGAAGAATCCCTTCCCTTCGGCAGATAACTCTTGCGTGCTTTGCCATAGTCAAACAAACAAAACAAAATCCAGAAAGCCGTATAAATATACGCCGAACATGATTTCTATTTTAGCACGTATAAGTGTGATCAGCTTTTCTCACTTGTGCCTTTTCACTTATGAAAAGGAGCAAGTTCCCAGCGAAATCAAGATTAATAGACATTAATTTAACCTCTCTTCTTAAAATCGCTAGGTACGCCCAGCGTGTCTCAAGATATTCGAAAGTAGGGTGCAGGAATAAGATGCCCAGGTATGGGTAAAGAAGCAATAGGTATCCATACTACGACGCGGATTTCCTTATGTTCCTCTTATTATTATTTTTTTAAAATTACAGTATTAGGTGAGGTTTTATACATTCACTCACTTTACATCATCAAGTACGAAAATGGGATTTTTTCCTGCAGGCCGCCACTATTTTACACTGATGACTATTTGGCCAACTTGAGATAGTGAGTTTGACGTTCCTGCATTACGCTGTATCTTACGATAGCCTGCTATAACAAACATTTTCTTGGATTCATATTATAATAGCCTATGACTTAAGGAAAAGGATAAAATAAGTCGGATAAACCATGCATTTCAAGATTAGTAATTTCTTGAAATATTTGTAATTTGATCTTCTCTAACCTTATCTTGGAAACTTTCGTGGAAAATACTTTTGAAAGCTTCATTTGAAATATGGGGAAAAAAAAACCGGAACCTTCGCCGTAATTTTCACATTCATCGGGGTGCATTAGCTGTAGTGCTTCTGCCATTCATCGAAGTGTTGGAAGAATGCCTTTTTTCACATTTGTCGCAGATGGACTGTCGTGTAGTTTTCAGTAGCTTGAAATATCTGTGAAATTTTGAACTATTTTGGTAACAAAGAACAATTCGAGGTCAAGGAAATCTTCCAATTAAGGTAATTGCTGCATGACAGGAATCATTTTCTGCGCTTAGAAATTCTCAGAGACATGTCCATATGATTGGGAATATTTTTATGATGCAAAATCCACCGAGTCTTCTGCTTCTGTGGCCGTTTCGTTCTGTTTGATTGTCAAACGCGTAAGCATTTATATGTATTGTGCAGTGTATCCTGATGGTATATGTTTATGTTAGACAATGCTCAAGTTATCGAAGTAAACAATCAACACAAGCTTGATTTTCGATTTGCTGGCTTGTGTTCACCTTGCTCCAAAGATTTCTGTATGTGTGATTCTAGACATCAGACCTTTATCTCCGAGACTGAACAGGAAAACACATGTTTCTTTGTACAAGTGCCCTTCATCAGTTCCGAATCACTACTACAAGTGTCCAGTATCAGTTTTATGTCACACAGAAAGTGACAAAATAGAATAAACAGAATCGTACCGACAGCCACATATACAAGTACTAGTCGCTATATTTGAATACTTACTCAATAACATGAAGCACAATCGGCAATATTTCAGATATTATTTTGAAAGCATTTTAATATTTTTTTCTAAAGTAAGTTAAAAAGATAACTGCAGCAATATTGAAGTTAATAATGGTTTTGAAGGTTGAATAATGGTTGGTTTGGAATCGTGTGTTGTGTGTGTTGTGATAATGGCAAAGCCTCGAGGGCTATCTGCCTAAGGGGAGGGATGCCTTCGTGGAGGACTTTCTAAGGGAAACTGGCTCGTATACACGTTACACATGGGGAAAACCACGAAAACGCCCAGGCAGCCAGCCCGTTCGCGGGATTCGAACCTCGGACCGAACTACCAGAGTTCAGCGACTTTACCGCTCGGCCGCTGGTGGGCAGGTTTGGAATCGAATGGTTGAATAATGGTTGGTTTGAATAATGGTTTTGAAGTTTCGAAAGCACATTTAGTTCTTTAAAAAATCCTTGTCAAGTGTATTAGCTATATATTTCAAATTTGTTACCGGTATAATAATCATGTGACAAAGGGTGTAAAATATACTTATGTTTGTAAAAATTTGCAACATCATGAAGGAATTATCCAAATTGAACCAAAGTTACAAGAAATGTAAAGTGAGGTAAGACATGCAAATAATTATAATTGCAAAGCGATTACGCATCCGTGGAATAAGAACCAGCCGCTTGTTCCATTTATATAAAAGACTGTAAAGTTGCAATGAAATCTGTTCATCATCCTATGTCTGCGGTGAACGCTTAATTAGTGGTTAATATGTCTCGTCAACAACGGAGAGTGCCAAACTAACAACTAAAGAAATTCGAACGAAGCCGCATTGTCGGTATACGACAGAATGGACTTTTCGTATTGAGCAATCGCAGCCCGCACACAGCTTTGTAGTGGCCTAGTTATTGCATGAGAAATAAATATTTTTTATTTCATATATTTGTTCATGTGTTTAATTATTTTATAAAATTAACTTTAATATTTTGTTAATATTCATATTTATATTTCTTTTATGCTGAATGGCAACAAGTAGCTCATATTTATATTTAAATTTATGCTGAATGGCAACTAGTTCTGATTCATGATTGCTAGGCTTTGGTTTCAAAACGCTGCTCGTAGCGTCGCATTTCGATAGCTGGAAAATAAAATGCAATAAACTTAGCTATTTGTTTATAATTCATGCTGTTCCTAATCATAAATTAATTTTAAACATTAGTAGCCAAGGCCACATCGTGGTGACCCTAATTAATTTTCGAAATGTCAACAAATTACTCTTCTGAAACTGCTAGGAAAGATACGATGCAGTCACCGGAGCTTCATAAAGTGAGTGTAAAAATACCTCCTTTTTGAACTGATAAACCGGAAATATGGTTTTTTCAAGTTGAAGCTCAGTTCAAAATTAGTAATATCGTTTCAGAGGAAACGAAATTTAATTATTTAGTTTCACAGCTTGAACCTAAGTTCGTCGAAAATATTTGGGACATTGTAACGAACGATAGCGCCACAAAATATTTGGATGCTAAAATTAGGTTATTACATTTATTCAAAAAAAGTGGAAATGTACGGATTAAACGTTTCATTACTGGTATCGAACTTTGAGACATGACACCAAGCCAACTTTTGCAGAAGTTGAGATCAGTTGCTACTACCGATGTGTCTGAAAATCTAATCAAAACTTTATGGCTGGAGAAGCTACCTGAATCAATAAAACATATATTATTAGTTAGTGATGAAGATGTAACCAAGTTAGCGTCTATGGCAGATAAAATTAGTGATATGAATCGGAAACCAGAAGTATTTAGTGCTAATGGTCCTTTTGTTCCCGCAAATGATTTGTTGCAAAGAATTACCTCTCTTGAACAAAAAATTGATCAAATAATCATTAGCTCAAGACGCAGGGACTCGGATTTACGTAATTCACGTTTACGCTCTCGAAGCCGATCTCGTAAACGATATGACCCTACTGGCAAATTTTGTTATTATAATTTTCGATTTAGAGCAAAATGTATTTCAGAGAAATACCAGCCTCCGTACGCTTGGGTAAAAAACGATTCCAAAACCCAGGAAAACTCGAATCTGCAGTAGGTTCAGCGGCAAACGCTTCTGCGGAAAATATGAAGGATTGTCGCCAATTTCGTTTATTCGTTCGTGACCGAAGATCAAATTTGCTTTTTCTTATTGATAGCGAAGCTGACGTAAGCATAATTTCTGCTACTTCACAGAATAAATGTAAAACTGAATACAAACTGTATGCAGCTAATGGCACAGATATTTCCACTTATGGCATAGAAACGCTAACTCTTGATTTGGGATTACGTCGTGATTTTCAGTTTCCATTCATAATTGCTGATGTCACAAAGGTATTTTAGGAGCTGACTTTCTTCACAAATATAAATTGCTTATCGATGTAAATAAGAAAAAATTAATTGATAGCGTAACACAGCTTTGTGTCCAGTGTGATGTCGCTGCTATTTCCAGTGATTACTCAGTAACCACATTAAATAAATCCATAAAAATTTTCGATTTACTGTCGAGATATCCCGAAATTTCTAAACCTAACCTTTTTTCTACGCAAATTAAACATGGTGTTACACATTTTATTACGACTGATGGTCAACCCGTTTATTCAAAGGCACGACAGCCCGATCCAAAACGCTTAGCTATAACTAAAGAGGAATTTAAATTTATGTTTGACAATGGAATAATTCGTCGATCAAACTCCCAGTGGTCAAGCCCCTTGCACCTTGTTACAAAAAAAGATGGTTCATATCGTCCTTGCGGGGACTACCGACGATTGAATGCGCAGACAACACCTGATCGATACCCAATTCCTTGCATTGAAGATTTTCATCGTATTTTATGAGGTACAAATATTTTTTCTAAAATTGATTTATTCAAAGCTTATTTTCAAATTCCCATTGCAGAAGAAGATAAATGTAAAACGACCATCATCACTCCTTTCGGTTTATACGAATTTAATGCAATGAGTTTCGGTTTAAAAATGATCCTGCAACGTTTCAACGATTTATTCACGAAGTCTTTAGAGGATTAGAATTCTTTTCCCCCTATTTAGACGATATACTCATTGCATCCAGTACCCATGAAGAACACGAAAATCACCTTAAATTAGTTTTCGAAAGATTACATACATTTGAGTTAAGAATTAATGTTTCCAAATCTGTATTTGCTGTTCCACAAATCGAGTTTATAGGCTACCTTGTTACACCTAAGGGTTCCCGTCCTTTGCCAGAAAGAGTTCAAGCTATTACTAACTACAAACGACCAGAAACAATTCATGAACTTAGAACATTTCTTGGAATACTTAACTTTTATCGTCGTTACATAAATTAAATAATACTCAGCAAAAATATAGCCCCTATGATAGAGAACTATTAAGCATATATCTTTCAGTTAGACACTTTAAGCATTATCTAGAAGGAAGAGTATTTACAATTTATACAGATCACAAGCCCTAATATTCGCCTTTCGTCGAAACCTTAACAAAGTAGCACCTAGACCCTACTGGCAAATTTTGTTGTTATAATTTTCGATTTAGAGCAAAATGTATTTCAGAGAAATGCCGGCCTCCGTGCGCTTGGGTAAAAAACGATTCCCAAAACCAGGAAAACTCGAATCTGCAGTAGGTTCAGCGGCAAACGCTTCTGCAGAAAATATGAAGGATTGTCGCCAATTTCGTGTATTCGTTCGTGACCGAAAATCAAATTTGCTTTTTCTTATTGATAGCGCAGCTGACGTAAGCATAATTCCTGCTACTTCACAGAATAAATGTCAATTTATTCTGTGAAGTAGCAGGAATTCTGTGAAGTAGCAGGAATTCTTCAATACATCTCCCAGTTTTCGACTGATATCAAATATGTAAAAGGTGAGAATAATATTGTGACCGATACATTATCTAGAGTTAATGAAATTTCATCGATAGATTATGATAAAATAGCTGATGAACGAACTCAAGGTGAAGAACTGAAGAGTTTGCAAACCACTACTTCCTTGAATTTAAAGCAATGTTCTCTACCTTCGGGGAAATATTTGTGGTGTGATACATCAACTAAACATATTCGACCGTATATTCCTCAGGCTTTCAGAAAACACGTCTTTCAGCGAATTCACGGTTTATCACATCCAGGAATAAAATCGACTGTGAAATTAATGACATCAAAATTCATTTGGCCTAACATAAAAAAAGATGTACAGTTGTGGACGAGAACCTGCATTCCTTGCCAAAAAGCTAAAATCAGTCGGCATACCAAAACAAAATTAAGTGAGTTTGAAGTACCACGAGGAAGATTTTTTGTCATCCATATTGATCTCATAGGACCACTTCCCCCATCTAAAGGGAATATTTATTGTCTTACTTGCATAGATAGATTTTCGAATTGGATGGAAGCAATTCCTTTAGAAAATATTTCCGCTGAGAACTGGATTGCGCGTTTCGGAACGCCAAGTAAACTGATTAGCGATCGTGGATCCCAATTTAAAAGTGATACATTACGAGCTTTGTCTAAAATCTGTGGCATCAATTTACAACACACTACTGTCTACCACCCCTCGTGTAATGGCAAAGTTGAACGCCTTCATCGAACATTAAAAACAGCATTAAAAGCCCACAACAGCATATCTTAGACGGACACATTACAAACAGTACTTTTGGGTTTGCGTACTGCTATTCAAGAAGATACAAATCATTCTATTGCGCAAGTAGTTTATGGCCAGAGTTTTAGACTTCCTGGAGAGTTTTTCAGTGAACCAAGTATCCAGACACCATCGGAGACTTTTGCTAATAAACTCCAGAAACAGATGGAAGTTGTTGGACCTAGAGACTAATTCGTCAAAATTCATCTGAACGGATATTTGTACATAAAGACTTAAAAACTTGTTCTCCTGTGTTTCAGCGAATAGATCGGGTAAAAAAACCTTTTGAACCTCCTTATGAAGGACCATTTCCTGTTATTGATCGCAAGGACAAATATTTTACTATTAGCATAAAAGGAAAACATATTAATGTATCCCTGGATCGCTTGAAACCAGCATATATTTTGGCTGAGGAAAATTTCCAGTTGACACACCCTGACTACAGTAACTTGCAGAGACCGGATTCAAATTCAGATGTGAATCAAAAACACTCTCGCACAGGCTGAACTATACGTTTACCTGTTAGATTCCAGGACTGACTGTAAATTATTCTTCTTAGTTAGTGGTTAACACTGCAATACTAGTTACTACCTATTTCTCCATTTTCGTAACGTAACTTAGTTACTGGTGGGGGAGTAGTGTAGTGGCCTAGTTATTGCATGAGAAATAATTATTTTTTATTTCATATATTTGTTCATGTGTTTAATTATTTTATAAAATTTAATATTTTGTTAATATTCATATTTATATTTTTTTATGCTGAATGGCAACAAGTAGTTCATATTTATATTTAAATTTCTTTATGCTGGCTGAATGGCAGCTAGTTCTGATTCATGATTGCTAGGTTTTGGTTTCAAAACGTTGCTCGTAGCGTCGCATTTCGATAGCTAGAAAATAAAATGCAATAAACTTAGCTATTTGTTTATAATTCATGCTGTTCCTAATCATAAATTAATTTTAAACATTAGTAGCCAAGGCCACAACTTAATGCAACAGCAGTGATTGAGTGTTTGGAAGAAATGGACAGAGAAGAACCGAATAAGGCGAAATCCTGGCAGTGGGGCTCCCAATAGCACAACGGCACGGGACGACAGACACCTCATCCGCATGGCTACGATGAAGGATCGTACAGCGTCCTTTCATGTGTTAGCACAACGTTAGAGCACGCTACAGTTGTTTTGTCTACTTCCACGGTTCGTCGCCGACTTTAGTCGGTGTCGCTGAATCACAGTCGGGTCAGTGTGAGTCGAATCAGTTTGTGTCGCTGAATCACAAACGCCTCCGACTTTAGTGGGCACAGGACGCAGTGCGTGACGTGCTCTGTGGTAACAAGTTGTTTTCTCCGATGAATCTCCCTATAATCTGGAGTACAATGATGAAAGAGTGCGTGTCAGAGTTTACAGAGGGGAACTTTTGCTCCTACAGTGTGTTATCCAGTGTCATACCGCACAAACGCATGGCATCATGGTGTGGGGAGCTATTGGGTGTAATTGTCGATCCCATCTAGTGCATAGTGCAGGAAACCTCAGTGATCGCTTGAAGTTGTGAAGCCAGATATCCTTCCCATTCTTCGACGCATTACGGGCGCTGTATTTCAGCAAAATAATGCCCGTGCACATGTTTATCAGACTGCGCAAGCCTTTTTAGGGTACAACAGATTTCACTTCTTTCATGGCCTGTTTATTCCCCGGATATGTCGTCCATTGAGCATGTCTGGGATTTCATCGGTTCGCGATTTGTTCGTACATCTGATGGGTCACACACTAATACTGAATTTCGGCGTAATTTCGAAGCCACGCGGAATGCCATTACATGGGTTGACATTCAGAACCTGCAAGATTCAAAGCCATGACGTGTACAGGCTCTCATCGCTCAGCTTGGCGAACACGCATAATACTGATTTCCGACGTTCGTTTTGTTTTTTTCTCTTGTAAATTTGATTGTTTATTTGCACTACTATCAGTAATATGCGGAATAATTTTCACTTATTTCCAACAATCCTTCATGATGCTGCATTTTCACAAACATTAGTGTAGAGTATGAAGGTATTGATTATCTCATAAGGCTGTATCGAAGTAGATAGTGATGTGTGTGTGTGTGATAATGGCAAAGCCTCGAGGGCTATCTGCCTAAGAGGAGGGATGCCTTCGTGGAGGACTTTCTAAGGGAAACTGGCTCGTATACACGTTACACATCGATAGTGATGAAGAATAAAAATATGCTAGTAAATATTTTGCTTACAAATATTCAGTTTTCTGACTTTTCAAATTCATCTTTTGGAATGTTCAATCGATTGTGTTGTAAAACATTTTATAGGTTCGAAATTTCACAACAAATTAATAAAAATAGAGAGCAAAATGATTCTTCTTACCTTGTATCCAGCGCAGCATCAAGCAAGATCATACCTAATTAACTTGTAATCCAAAATAGGTGTAGACGGAAATTGTAAGATCACAAAACACATTCTTTATTAATACATGGAAATAGATAAAAAATTTGTTAGTATTCCAAATACATATTGGAAAAAAGGAGTTATATTATAGAGAGTGTCATATCACTGTCCTTTCCTGAAGTAGTGAGTAAAGTAAGCGTAAAGAATAAGCGAGTTACACAGTTAACTCTTCCCAGTCCATAGAGTTTATCGCGCTATTGGCGACAGTCCATCACTGTATGCATACCAACAGATTGAGTATTATTTACTTTAAATTTAATTCAGTAACAAATTATATATACAACTTCAATGCCAGTTAAAGACTAAGGTATTTTCTCCCTCCTTTCTACTACTATGAACTTCTCAGCTACAAGATTCTTCAAAACGACCGCCTTCTGCGCCCATTCACAACTGTCATGCTCAGCGATAACCAAAATTTTCCTACATAAAGCTTAAATGTATGTGCCTTCACATCTGCTGTGTCGAAGATCTGAATTTGTGTATATAGCATGATTTTGACTTCATCCTCATTCCTTTTATGCAAAGCAAATGGACTTTGTTTTATGTCTTTACAAAGCAATGGACTTTGTTTCATCTTCTCATCCCGTCGTATTTACTCAAGAAATCATTTTATTTTTCACCTATTTATTACAGAAAAATAGAATTTGCTATTCTGCTTACATTTAAAAATCGGGCCTCCAAAATGTAAACAAACTCTTGCTATTCTGTTTGCGCTTTATACGCACCAGCATATCACCTATTTCGTGCTCTGTACAGGACATTCTGCTTATTTAACAAGACCATTATTTGTAAATATTGTGTATACAGTCTTCCATTTTATAAGAAAAACTTGTATTTTTATGTTATATATCTTGTCTCCAGGACTCAGGCATTTCTGTCCCTGCATCGCTGCATGAAGCACCAACTGAAGATAGCCGGTACACAGCTTGCACTTTTGCAAGCTAGACCGGCAACAACGGCAAACGGTAACGGATCGGATTGTATTTTATTATCAGTAATAACGTTATAAAGTATTTTCTCCCTCATGCCTTCGTGGTGTAAACGGAAGCACGTTCAATGCGTATTTGGGATATCCAGAGTTTAAATCCCGGCGTGTGCTTTGAGGCTTTCTTCTATTTTCTGACACAGAAAACATTCCACGTGAAACCTATAAGTGATACCCGAGCTAAAAACGTGATAATAATTCATCACCACCAGAATTTGGAGATCGGGTTCCCTAATCCCCTGTCGTCCTTTAAAATTCTAATGACCCTACAGCTTATTAATTATGCCGATCAGTTAACGGTCCACATTAGTCTGTCAGCCTTCAATCGATGCCTGGATCATCATTGAACCTCTGTAAAATTTCATCGAATTCCAGGGAGTTAACTCAGACCCCACTGAGAACACCTACGCTAGATCTTATTGAATCTTGTGCAAACTTCACTGAAAATGAAAGTGTTATTCGATTGATTGGTTATCATATTCAATAGATTTGAAAGCTGTATAATGTACCCGGGATATCGTAAAATAGCGAATTATATTAAGCCAACCTCATGTCTGAAAATTCTATGATTTAGATCTGCCTTCTTTTAAAAATGGGTATAAATCTTTTAACATTTAACTCATAATCTAAATAACTGCATGGAAAGACGTTCCGATGCTTTTATATCAATTCATTACGATATTAATTAACTAATTATGTATTAAATTTTCTAATCTAAATCAATGGAATAGCATTCTTTCTCTTTAATTATGTGTAATGCTCCTCTGCAAAACTTAAAATTTAAAGATGTTAAGTAGCGTAATATATGTTTGTTTAAGTCTGCAGCAAAAACTCAATAGAATACATTTCCTGTATCAGGATAATTTGTACTTCAATATGTGGAGACATTAGGATTTTTTTGGAAGCGGGCAAGATGAAAAATTAGCAACGCCTTCGCCGGGAATCCAACCGCAGACCTCTGGAATACACGCCTAGGATGCAGACCTTCACACCACGAAGGCATGCGAAGAAGGCGCAAGAAATACCTTATATACTCCCCTTTTTTTAAAGGGCGACTGGGGTTTTTAGGGGACCGAGTCACCAATTCCTGGGTGTGGAGAATCATCACCCAATACCCTTTTGGTTCGGGCGCCACTGCCGAGACATTAGGATATTTTTAAAGCAGGAGTGATGAAAAATAAGCAGCACCCTCGTCGGAAATCGAGCCGCGGACCTCTGGAATACGCGCCCAGCGTGCAGACCACCACACCACGAAGGCATGCGAAGAAGGCGGGAGAAATACCTTAATACTTAATAAAAGTGCACTTAGTTAAGTGCACTTTTACCAGGCCGATACTGATGAAACTGTATCACACATATCTAACTACAATTTTGAGTCTGAATCACTGCTACTAAATCATACAGTCTGAGCATGTATTGCAATGCTTTTTTTTTTTTTTTTTTATTCTTTGCTGGCCTAATGGTTGGAATCCTGCTTTTCGTAAAGTGCTCGTGCCCGGAAAGATGGAATATTTGGTATAATCGTTTTCATTTTTATGCTAACCGAGGATTCCTGATAATAATCTCGACATTTGAACGAATTGTTTACCACTCTTATATTTAAAAGTGATGTTTGACATGTATGTCTATGAGAATGTGCTTGACATATTTCTAGCACCCACTCGCATGAAAATCATAGCTGCTGCTAAAAGAGATAGTTTAAATGAATTCTATTATAGATACTTAGGACAGAAATTTAGGCTAGCAATTCTACGATAATTTTCGAAATTTTAGGGGATTTTGAGATTATGCGAACATAGCATTTTCCTGTAAATGCAGAATTGTATCTGCGAATTTGAGTTCCATATTATTATTTATGTCTTTTTAACTGTTAGATAATTTTTCACATTTAAATAACTTTAATATTACCTTCCGTTAGAATTTACGCGATAAATATTTTGAAAAATAATCCTATTCCAAAATCGAAATCAGAACTTTGAAACTCAAACGATAACTGCTCACCTTTGTTAAGGTTTTTTGGAATATTTGAAAAGGTTTTTATTTCTGAATTTACATGAAGTTGCTTTTCAGTGCCAAACACTTTTTAGCAATTTTTTTTTTCAATTTTTCAGATTTAAAAATGTGTTACTAAACGCAGGAAATCCTGTGTATGTGTAACAATGCATCCAACTACCATTTATTTTCTTAAACATCAGAGTCTCAAATAGTAGCGCCGATTAGCCTATTAGAATTTGACTGCTTAGTAAATGCACTGCTAGCCATTAATAATGCGATACCAGGATTAAAAATACCGAAATCTTATTTATTACATACTATATTCAGTATAAAGAGCACATGATTAAATTTCCAAGCGGTTTGGGTACACAGAATTCAGTATTCAGGTGCATGGAGCTGCCTCTAGCAGCAACAGGGGCTCTAATCCGGCTGGGCATTCAGTTGAAATGAAAATTTTTTAACTGTTAAAATATTTTTTCAAACTATTAAGAATCTTAAGTCATGAAATAACAAGAGTACAATATAGAATAATAGTGCCGTTATGTCAATGCGCAGTAAGCACTACGTTTTGTTTATTAGTCCAAAGGGGCTTTGTTCCTGAAGGACTATTGTTTTCGTTTTGCGATTTTGCATTGGTTCACTATAAATGTCCGTTTCACTTTTCAAACTATTGCCACCAAATGTTAGAGTTCTGCATTATATTTGAAGAAATTAAATAATGAAGAATCTCCATACTTGTATATATGTTTCTCGCATCGTGATAAAACAACGGTACATAGAGCTACCGAATTTTTAATGACGTAATTCTACTGCGAATATGGGTATATGGAAGACCAAATTTGGAATTTGTTTTATGATCGATTTCATATTTTTCAAAACTTTAAAGAATTTTTGATTAATAAACTCAAGGATTTCAAAGCGAGCACTGGCAACGTTGTAGAGAAAAAACATTTTTATCTCCCGCGCGAGAGTCTCTATATCGGAAATTCTAAAGATATGCTCATTTTAAAACTATTTTGCGATATTGCTGTTGAACTGAATTTTATGGTTTAAGTGCGAAAAACGTGATATTTAATAAATAAATGTAACACACACACACAATGTTAAAAAAAGTCCCTTTGGACGTAATTGAAAATCTGAAACCTTTCAGTTTTTTTTTTTTTTTTTACTTTTTTTCCTGTGTGTTTGCTTTTATCGTAAGTTATGTATAGTTTATGGTGTATGCACATATGCTGTGTTTTATAATTCTACGTGAATGGGCCGGGGATGCCACTCTCTACTTCAAAAGCTACTATTACCAATTTACAAACCAACAGCTATGCAAGATGTCGTGTTTAAAATATATAAACTCCCAGAGCGGCTCTTTTGTTGTCCATGGGAGCTGTTGCTGTGGACTGGAATTGTATTTTTTATAGCAATGTATATGCTCAATTTTAGCGCGATATAAAATAGACTAGCACAGAAAAACATTTCCTTCAGTTTTATTGGATTTTAAATCATTGAAAACATTGAAATAAAACTTAAATGAGAATAAATTTACAATTTTTAATTTCATCTAAATTGTTGCCACAAGTCTCGGGAAATGTCCTAAATCCTTTTGAAATATTTATTGTATTGTTTGAGATTAAGTGTAGTAATTATTTACCTCAGTTTTCTTCGTCATGCACATACATAATTTTACACTAAATAAAAACTATATTCCTAGTAGAATCTTATTATATGTAAGAAACGCCGCCCTAATCGTTACAGTACTTAGCGATACTGGCTGCTGTATCCATGCTTTCCTGGACTCGAATGCTGGAAAAGGCACATATGTATTTGTAAACGTATAATGTATGTGCACTATGGGAGTACATGAAGTACTGATGAACCTGAAGTCCATTCGAGCGGTTTGTGGGCATGAAAAAAGTGGTGGAAGACCTCAGAATCATATTTTGTGGCGTAATCAATCAATATTTGGGTGGAGCTGCACAGTTAGTGCGAAGAAACTATACCGTTACGAGCAATCGTAACATTATAGCGTCTCATTTTTACCTGTTTGTGCAATATAACATAAGGCTTTAGGAATTTTGTAATATGACAATAAGAATGATGTCATAGTGTGATGTTTCAACTGGGTCGTTGATAAAAAGTGCATTCTCTTTTTACATCATTAGTAGATGTTTCGAATGTAGATGCTGTAAGAGCCCATCAACAATCTAATGAATATTAAAATAAACGTCATCTCTTATAATAGAAAACCCATCCATACATTAATCGCAATATTTTAGCTTTAAAACTAGTTGGAAACTAAAAGTACTACCTATTCATTATTTTGTCATGAAATAGGAACATTTTATGATTGGTTAATACCTATATCATGTTTTAAGTTTTTTAAGCGCCTTGTTTCCGGTCGACATCCACGTTTCATCCATAGTAAAAAAATGAAGCTATAATTTAAAATTTAAAAAAAAGGGAAGTTTAAGAGGGCTAATACCTTAGAAACCTGTATACTTGGAAGTGTATACTCGGGGTAGAATTGTTGCAGTAACACATTTTTAATGGACAAATACTATATGTGTTACATTGAAGTGGACACCACACGACTTCACTGTAAGCCTATTAAAATATACAAATTTTTTGCTGCACTTGATTTAAATTTATTTCCTCGAATTTCATTAGGGATATATTTCTCGTTCAATCATTCCAGTTCTCACTCCGTGTCAAGGTAAATACTTAAAAACACAAAGCATCTCCATTAAGGTACATGGAATACAAAAGCCCCTAAAACACCGAATGTAGTTAAAAATAATTTTTTCAATTAAGAGTTTCTACGCCAAAAGAAGCAATTCGTTGAAAGGCTAGAACAACAAATTTTTCGGTGCACAAAAATATACAGTTTGGTCCCACAGTGCAAAAAGACACTGCAGTTGATGCACCAACGGACTTCACTCCATTCAGACTTTCAAATGTAAACAAATAGCCGAAGCGATAGGCCTAGTGAAATTTACACTTTTAAATTGTTGATAATTCTACAACTATTGCATACAGATTAACTAAAGGCATAGAAACCTTTTAAAAAAACCAATGTGTATAAGAATTTATCGTAATTGTTATGATTAAAGAGCATATTGTCTACGAAAAATTATTCTAGTGTGCCTGGAAGTAAAGATCATAATTAGTTGAACTTAGTTTGACATCAACTTCTTCCTCTCGCCCTACAACTCAGCCATCACGACTGTGCTTCCAAATTATGACATACGTAAGGAGCGGCCGATTGCAACAAAAAAAGGAGGCGCACCATTTGTTTTTACAGCAGTCCCATACACAAGATTTGAATGTTCGTTTTTGAGTTATGCGTGATACATACATATGTACGTACGTAAGGAAAAAAAAAAAGAAGACGTCAGGAAAAAAAATCTCTTCTGGAACCATTTTGGGAAAAAGAGTCCGTTATTCTGTATCTACGTACACATGTCACGCAAGAAAACGTCCAAACGGATTCGAAAGCGGTCAAAATGGATATTATCTTTTAAATGTGATAACCGAAATTTTTCGTCAGTAAGGCACAACTTAATGTCAGTCAAGTAGAGCTAAACAGACAAGACAAATGAACAAATGAAACAGGAAAAAAAAGGTATTTCCAAGATGCTCAAAGCTTTCTGTGTAAATACAAAAGTCTCACAGAAAGTACATATTTTTAGTTATGTTAAGTTATAGTAAACGAAGAAAACCAATCTAGGACACTTTTTTATGCTGTTGACCCTATTCGTAGCAGTTTCCAAGCATTCTTCTTTTTATTCTATGCGGTAATCAAATCCTGGTAATATGCATACCATATGTTAAAAAACACTAATACATTTTTAATGGACAAAATACTATCTGTTATTTGCTAAAAAAATATTTTGAAATTTTTCAGTTGTAAAAGTACACTGCGAAAAAAAAGGGGGAGGACAGTTCTATATCTCCCGTTCTACTGGGCCAATTGACGAAGTTCATATTGCGTTTTGCATGTGTCGAAAGTGCAACTTAGGATATATATTAGATTTATATACTATAGCTTTGTTCTAGTATAGGTATTGTGACACAAAATCGGACTTTTTCTGAAATGACTGTCAATTGTTTTCCGTATTTCGATTCTACTACTCAAATTATGCCGCAATATTTAATTTCGTAAAATTTGGTGCGAAATTTACGGAGAAATTCAAAAATTTAGCGCTTAGCTTGGCGTTTTTTTCAGTTTGCGCCAAGAATAATTCATTTGGCGAACTTCTTAATTTATAGCAACCTATTTTCCTTTAAATTTTTTCATTGCACACGAGCGGAAAAAACGTCATCATTCATACTTTCAAATAATTTTAACAAAGTGCGTAAACCAAATTTTCGTTATTATCGCTTTCAACAAAAATGCCAACTTTCAAAACTCGCCAATATATAAATTCACGTGTATCTACGGAAATTTTAAATAAAAAGCTCTAATGCTTTGCAGGTGTGCTTAGAAATACATCTACATTAAGATGATTGTAAAACATTTTTATCGCTTATCGTTCAAAATGTTTTTCGAGAAATTTATAAAAATTATTTAAAATTACCACTTTTAAATATAAATCATAAAAAACGGGTGAATTTTATTTGGAATGAACCTCAATTTCGAACTGTGAAAGAAGGAATTAAATAAGTTTAATAAAAAAAGGGGATATTAATAAGTACATACCAACTTGAATTAACATTGAGGAGCTAAAATTCTGAGAGCTAGTTTTTTAAAAACTACTCATGCAATTTGTTACGAAACTTGGCAGTTTGGCATAATTTGAGTCGTAGAATTGAAATATGGAAAAAACGTGTCATGTTATTTCAGAAAAAGTCTGATTTTGTGTCAAAATACCTATATTAGAACCAGGCTATATATAAATCTAATATATATCCTAAGTCGCGCTTTCGAGACATGAAAAACGGAATTTGAATTTTGTCAGTTGGCCCAGTAGAACGGGAGATACCCCCTTTTTTTGCGCAGAGTACATCACTGGAATCTTCTGTTTGTCATGCTCCCTTCCTAAAAGGAAAGATTAATTTGCGAACACGCACATTTTTCTTGTACTTTACCCCAGAGCTGAATTTAGAGAAAACATGAATTTAGAATAAGATTTCAAATGCATAACGAGAGGTAATATCTGGTGTCACCTACGACATGTGTACCACATGAAATCAAATGTTCTATTATTTTAATCGGAAGAATGTCGATAGTCTAGATTTTAATATACATTTATTAAAAATTAATTAATAATTGTCCTTACTCTTTTGTTAAATACTCAAATGTATTCAGAAAAATTAATAATTAAAAGAATATCTTAAAAATTTATTTTACAACATATACCTGTAAAAGCAAACTATTGTAGTATACATATACACTCATGTCCATAAATTAAGGATAATGCAAAATCAGGCAAAGGAAGAGTTAGAAGCAAAACAAATTTGACTTATTTGTAACGCTTATTTATTAAACAAAAGGTAAAGAGCAAAAAAGGATGCTATATGTTTGATATTATTAAAAAAATTAGCGATTTTTTCTCTCTGGAGCAAATTACAAAAAAAAAAAAAAAAAAAAAAAACCTATTTACAAAAAACTAATATTACATAGTTGGTATGATTGTTAATACATTGTATGTCTCCCAGACGATGCTATACAGTCCGTACAACGCCTAGGCATGCTGAGTATCAAATTATCGATCTGATTTTGGGTGATATTACACCACTCAAAAAGCAATGCTCTCCGAAGTTCCGGTAGACATGTAGGAGGAGGTTGACGGGCTGCAACTCGTCGGCCAAGCATATCCCACACGTGCTCTACTGGATTCAAGTCCGATGAGAATGTTGACCAGTCCATACGAGTGATGTCCTCCGATTAAAGGCATTCGCTTACGATGTTTGCACGGTGAGGACGGGCGTTGTCATCCATAAACACAAATTGTGCGCCCATGGCGCCCCGAAACAAACTTACATGTTGTTCCAGAATGACGTCCCGATAGATTTGGCTTGTCATGGTTACAATTTGAACATGCAGGTCAGTTCTGGAACCCAGAATAATTCCACTCCAAACGAGCACTCTTGCACCACCGTAACGGTGTCGTTCAATGATGTTTTCTTGGTGGTAACGGGTACCTGGAGCTCTCCATATGAAAGTACGGCGAGAATCAGACTGCAAGTTAAATCTGGACTCGTCGGAAAACATCACACAAGCCCACTGTTGCGGTGTCCACAATGCATGCTCTCTACTCCAGGCTAACCGCAGGCGACAGCGAGTTGCAGTAAGTGGAACGCATCTGACAGGTCTACGAGCATATAGACCAATCTGCCCTAAGCGTCTGTACACGGTCTGCCTTGAAATTTTCGTACCAGTGGCTAAAGAGAGCTGACGAGACAGGTCTGAGGCTGTGCTCCGCCTGTTTCTTTTGGCATTAACTGTCAAATACCGGTCCTCATTCCGCGTTGTAACTCTGGTGTGACCTGTGCTGTAACGTCTACTCACATTACCATCATCTTGGAATCGTTGCCAAAGCCTGGAGATGACACTCTGGGCAATTGCAAGTTCGTCTGATACTTCCAGTTGGGTATGCCCACATTCCAGACGGCCGATAATTCTACCACGTAAAAAATCATCCAAATGCGTCCTTTGTGTCATAACTATTCGGTTATTGCACTGAAATGCTTATAAAGCGCCTGCGAACAATTTTACTTCTTTGCCTCTTACACTCTCGTCATTGTGACGTACCATGGGTGTCATCTGGTTACTTCCTGGAATTTGCATATGATTCTTGAAGATGTATGTAGTGTTAGAGTTCGATTTCCGCGTGACTCCGAATTATTCTTAATTTATGGACATGAGTGTAAACGGGATAAAGTTTTAGTATTACAGTGGCATTCAGTTTCTTAAAAATTTATCTCTTAATCAGAAATGTGTAACTATATATCCTTCTTAACTCAAAGATAGCATTATAAATAGGATTACACTCCGTATCTTTGATTTTGAAGAATTTTTATTCAGAATATTTACATAAAGCTGTTACTTATTGTAAAATAACTACTATTATCAGAACACATTATTATTACAGTGCGTACACGTTGTTAGTACATTACACATTATTATTACATACATTAAAACGAAGATAAACATTGTTTTGCATTTTCTGCATGGCTACTTCTTCATTTTATATAAATGTGCATATAGTTCTGCAGCTGCACTTAACATATCCTGTATATTTCCACCAGCTAACTAAACTAATGTTTGATCGCATACGAAAACATACTGAGTATGCACTCCGAATGTTATTACTCAATATATCTAGACCAGGGGTCTCCAAATTATGGCCCAATCTTCCCGGCGAAGTACTAATGATCCGGCTCTTCAGGGGTTTATTTAAAATAATTTCATAAAATTTAAAATAACGAATGACATACACATTTAACTATTTTATATGCCAACCAATCCAAAAATGCGTTGCCTATATGCACGTTCTTTATAATACATATTATAAACATTATAAAAATAATATTCTAAATTAATTATAATTATTAAAATAATTATAATTCTAAATTTATAATTAGTGAAATGCAGTAACACGCTATAGAAAATCTCATGTGACTTTGAAATGACACATGACTTCCTTATGCGTCCTATTAAATTACACACATTTTGTAATTTATTAAATTACACACCCTATTTGTTCATCACAGTTGCATCGCCGTGGTATTATGAATTAACTGGCCCTCGAAGCTTCGTGAAAGAGCCAATATGGCCCGCGGGCTGAAAAGTTTGGAGCCCCCTGATCTAGACGGACTAAAAAAAAGGGGGGGGAGGTTCCTTTTAGTTTCTACTGCATAACCAAAATTACTTTATTTTGAACTTGGATCTCTTACGACAATCAATTTTACTGTCTAGAAGTTTTTAAACTTTCTCCACAAACAAGGGAATCAGAGCAATCTTCTATTATAACGAACCCAATCCTCATTTGAACCCCTTTCTCAAAGTTCGCCGTCTAGAAATTTTTACATTCAAATGTTTCTTTCCCCGTGATGTTCATACCTACCATCTTGACTTGCTTCGTCAGTTTTTTAATATAGGGTCGATCTCCATACATTCCTATTTATTTCTTCAGCTATCTCCCTATTTGCAGAAACAAAAGGATTTTCTATTAATTAAACATCTATTTCCAATTCCATTATCCATTTCCCATTCCGATCTCGTTCCAAAAATTCACCATTTTTAAATGCATAAATAGCAATATTCTTGCTTCCGTGATGTAGATACTGACAACATCGACTTGCCTCGTCAGTTTTGTATAACATTGTTTTATAAGTTGAAATGCCTACATTCCGACTTATTTCCTCAGCTATCTTCCTAACTTCTGCCTTATTCGTATAATCAGGTGTACAGAACATAATAACTCCACAGGGGTCTTCCCGTCTTTGCTTTAAGTTTCCACTGTAAGCTGTAGAACATTTTGCTCGAATTATCGGCATCTTTGTTGTTTTAACGAGTTTAACTACTTCTAGCCATGTTCGATCTAGATCTGTCATTCCCTGAACCTCAGTTTTATTAGTATTATCACAGTATAACAGCCACTTTCCCGTTTTTTGGGGATTTGCTAGTATTATCGACTCATTGTAGCAGAAAATATAATTTGTATCAGTTATACGTGATGGAAGCTGTATAGTTGAAAGAGTAGAAACTGAAGATGATGTATCCGTACGTTGCTGTGGGCTGTTATTTTCATGTTCAAGGCTTATAACAGTTGCAGATTTCTCATCTAGTGTCTGAGACATTTTTTCGGAACCTTTGTTTGATGGTAACGGAACAAACGCTGCTGGTGCTGATGTTGAATCTTCTTCGATATATGGAAGACGAGTCACTTTAAGAAATACATAAGGTTCATTTTCAGTAAGATATATACACACTTTTTTCAATTCTGAATCTTTCGTGTCACTTGTTTTATACACGATTCTGGGATTTTTAATGTTTGTGGATTAAAATGTATTTCTGATGTCTTTGCTTTATGCGCAGGTTTAGATAAACATATAAACCATTTGACCAAATGGAAAATAAAATAACGATTTGCTGTGTCTGGAGTTCTCTAGATTAGCAGTATGTTTCCAGATAAAATGCTATTCTGAATCTGAAAAAATAGAAAAAAAATAAATATATAAGCTGTTTTATTTATAATAGAATCTTGTAAAGAGAGTACGATAGAAACTAAGTTCACGAGTAAATAATTAATTTTGATAAAACGCTCTCGTTTAATTTGTTTGATAATCCAAAGCACGCTAAGGCTTTCTGATTAATAGCACAGACGATAGAATGGAGTACCTTCTGTTGTTAACACATTATGAGCGGTCCGATATCATGAGCTATCGGACAGTGCTGCGAAGCGGGCTAATTTGCCAGCTAAGCAAAATATATGCGTGTTCGTAAAAGTAATGGTTAGATTTTTGCAAATTTTGGTAATGGGTCTTATCTGGAACTATATTTTATATACATTAATTTATATTTTTATATTTGATAAGTATATTTCAGAATTCGTGAGATTATGCAGGACTCACTTGTTTTATAAAAATACAATATTACTGCCGAATTTCTTATGAACAAAATTATACAAAAAAAAAATACAATAAACATTTAAAAGATATAAAGCCATTAGAATTATAGACCGTTGTTCCTAATTCAACGGGAGCAAAATAAAATAGTCCGATAGTATATACATAGGCTAAAGTGCAGAATCGCCCACTTATTTGTTTGGCGCTTTTTACAAGAGTAAGAAGGACTGGATTTTTGTCAATTTTCTATGTCTTTTTAAGTGAAACTTGGTCGATGTGTACATGGATAAAGTCTAGAAAGTGCGCAATGCCTAGTTTGTGCAATTCTCTGATTTTTTTTTAAGTGAAAATAGGTCGATGTGTACATGGATACCGAGTACGTGCAATTCTTAAAAACGCGCCAAGCATGGGCGATTCTGCACTTTCTCCCATATGTAAAAAAAAGTATGCAAACAGATATACAGTTTATTTAAATCCTTAAATAGTTACAAATATATATACAATATATATATATATATATACTATATCGCCGTTAGCGGTTTATTTTATAGGATATATATATATACAAGACAATATACTAGTTTATAAAGTTTGGTGTAGTCAAGGCTAGTTCCTAATATTTTTCTTGAGTGTGATATTTGAAGAAACAATCTCCCCGATGCAGCGAAACTTTACAAAATTCATACATATAACACGTTAAACTTTTTTTCTTATGTGCGGCACATACGCGACACTGTCTTTGAGGTTTCAATTTTGTTCCACCAGTGGTAATTTTTAACCAATTTATACCTTTTGGGATCTTTTGATAATCTCGCTGGAGGATCACTTCTGCTGGACGTAG
Source organism: Stegodyphus dumicola (assembly GCF_044657685.1). NCBI lineage: Eukaryota > Metazoa > Arthropoda > Arachnida > Araneae > Eresidae > Stegodyphus > Stegodyphus dumicola. Next base: position 176,595,240 of record NC_140769.1, read on the forward strand.
CGGATGTACCTTGTACGGGATCATCTGTATTGCTAGGAAGAGCTTCGCTAATCCAATCCTTTGCAACATCATGTAAAAACATCTTATACTTTTTTTTTGAATGTGGATTTAATGCTTTAAAACCTCTAAACGCATTAAATAACGCACAATTTATAAAAAACATTACAGCTCGTTTCGTCCATTTTTTTGTACGACGCACAATTGAGTAATACGATAACTATTGGTCAGCGCGATAAACAACTTTCATGTATTTATTATAATCAATTACGCATATTGGCTTCCAAATTCTTTGTTATGTTGCCCAGTCAATATTATGGCTTTCCGCAATGTCAGCTGAATGTACAGTTGAAATCATTCGGACTGTTCTTTTTGATTGCCGACATTGTAATAAAATATTCTGGCGGCGACGAAATATAGATTCTCCCCTTGCTAGTTTAGGATTTTTCAAACAACTGGGAAGGCCTCTGTTTACCCGAATAGTGCCGGAAGTCCGAAAACTATTCTGTAAAAGTAATTCCTAAGTGGCAACACTATTGTAATAATTGTCCATGTATATGTGATGCCATAAGTTGGAATAGGGTTCAAGCAGATTTAAAATCGTTTCTTGAAAACGACTTCCTTCACCACAGTACATGCGAAAATTACAAATGTATCCCGTTTTAGCTTCACACACCATTCTTATAAGTAAACAATATAATTTTTGATGCATTATAAACTTTAAATGACAAACGGCCCCTCAATGGCATGATGCTCTCATCCAGTGATAACTCTCTCTCTGGCTTATAAACCTCTTGAAATTTAGGTAAGAAGTAAGATATAATCGGTCGGATTTTTTTCAGGCGATCTCTGTCATCTCTGTCATCATTATTAGAGAAATGCCACGCATACCATATCTGTCTAAATCTATCCCTGCTCATTACTTCCGCGAAAATTGGAGTTTGGATAGTTTTATTTGTAGACCAATATTCGTCTCTTGTATCTTTACGAACTCGTCCCATTAGGAGAAGTAGTCCGAGCATTTTTTTTAAATCTACTATATTCACATCCTTCCACTTCACAGATTTTGCTCTGTCTTGAAATGCATCTGGGTTTTGTTCGCGATACCGATTGGTTTCCGTTGCCATATATTCAAATAAGTCATCTCCAATAAATAGCTTAAACACATCTATTACACTTTCTGAATTATCTGGCATTACAAAAACTCCACTTTGTCCGAGGAATTGTTCAATATTTGGTACATTATCAGTTGCTGACCATTGTTGTTGTTGACTTTGACATATCTTGTTGACTTCGTCATCACTGTCTTCGGAGTCGCTAGATGATGGTATTGGCAAAACTCGATTTCTTCTAGGTCGAAATAATTCCTCGTCACTTTCAATGTCTAAATCAGGAAATTACGCGTCACTTGAAATCTGTGACAAGTCATCTGCATATACATCACTATCACTATTAGAATCCATTGTCTTTGAATTGAAGGTGGTATCAACCACCTACACAATATCAACGCTACATGTATCTCTTTCTACGAGCTGCTCCACTAACAGACTACAAACATACCACATCGCATAAAACGAATTTGTGGAAACACGTGGCTGCGAAGACTATTATTGGTTAAAATATAGATAGACGGAATTTTTTTAATCTCACTTTACGTTCTTTGAGACGTAGTCATATACTTGATAAAACATTATTTTTCCCTTGTGTCACTTAAAATTACTTATTTTAAACGGGTACTAATACCTGTCCCGCTTATAAGTAGCAATCCTCGCAACGGGTACTAATACCTGTCTCGCTTATAAGTGGCAATCCTCGCAACGGGTATAAATACCTGCCCCGCTTATAAGTGGCAATCTTCGCAACGGGTACAAATACCTGCCCCGCTCATAATGTATTAATTTGCAACCACATTACACATAAGAGACACCAGGAAAGGGCACATTCAGCCACCCCTTCGTCGGGATTTGAAACCGGGTAGACGTATCATAGATCAGCGATTTAATATTTCTTTCAGAGAAAAAATTAAGCTCACAACGAGAGACCTTTCTCTAAGTTTTTTATACTTTAATTTAACATCTAAAATTGTTTCTTTGGATTTAAATTTCATGTATTAAAGTGATTTTATTATGATTCAATCAAAGTAACAGCTTATAAAGTTATTTAAAATGTTTGCTGTAAATTAAATTTTGTTTAAATACTTAGGAACTAAACAGGAATGCAGAAAAGTTATAAATTAGTATTGAAAAATATTTCTGCCTATTAACCCTTAACCATTTGTCCGTTGTTGTATACGTTAAGCAATTGTATTTATTTATAGGAATTTCAATTTATTATACGTCTTAAGTTTTTTTCCCTTTTGTACTTTCTTAAAAAAGGGTTTTTCTTTGCAAATTTCCCTTTGTAGAATGATTGTTTAAAGAAGGGTTTTTCTCTGTAAAAAAATTTCATAACTGCAAAATTGCCTTGTGAGTGATGCTATCATCGAGCGAATAAGCTACTTACTGTGAAGTCGATGTTATTTTTCTGTCACATGATATAGCCATTACCCCCTCCCAATTTATAATTTTCAGTGGAAGTGAAACAGGAAGGAAAAGTAAAATGCATAATAAATTCAAGTTCCCAAAATTTGTAAGGGTTAAAAACCTTACATATGGTTAACGGATACAACAGTGTACAAATGGTTAAGGGTTAATTAGTGGAAATATTTTCCAATAATAATTTACAACTTTTCCGCATTCCTGTTTAATAAGTATTTAAAATAAATTTAATTTACAGCAAACATTTTAAATAACTTTCTAAGCTGCTACTTTGATTGCATCGTAATAAAATCACTTTAATACATGAAATTTGAATCGAAAGAAACAACTTTAGATGTTAAATAAAGTATGAACTTTCTTCGGGTAATTTGGAATAGTTGTTAATGCAATTATAATGTTAGTTGATAATTTCTAAAAGCGCAAGTAATTAATTAATCAAGCAAGATAGTGACGCTTTTTTAAATACCAAAATTTTCTATATTTATTCAAATTTGAAAATGGAAGAAATAAAATAATAGCTACTACATTAATAATTACTTTATTTCAGCACAGAAAACCAAAGCTCAGAAGCCGAAATCGATAGATTCAGGGGTAAAACCCATCAGACAAGTAAAGTAAGTGTAGAACTGCCCACTTGGTAAAGGTGATGATGATGTCATCAGCAACTTACACCTACTTTACTAGCAAGCAAGTTAAGTAGGTATGCGTTGCTGATAACAAAGCGGAAGCCAATCATCAAGCGCTTAAAAAATTCTGTAAATACGTGCAATTTTATAGCTAACTGATGTAAAGAAAGGAACGATAACAGAATTCTTGTAATCTCTTAAAATAAGAGGGTGATTAGTGATGAGCTGGGATGAGAACTTTTTAACCGCTTCGTTAATAATGTTGAGTGAAAAAGGTCCCTGTCAATAGCAACTGTTCTTAAGTAATTTAATTTTTCATCAACAGCCAGTTTGGAGGAGAAAACTTGATGCACGATAAACAAAGGAATAAAATGAAGTTAACTTGCTTAGTCGAATGACAAGATTTGAAGTGTGGTGGAAGGAAAACCGATGAAGTTTTACGGTAAACAGCAGTACTGAAATTGGATATGTTACATGCGACCAAAGTATCGAGGAACGGAAGAGAACTGGATGTCACAAGTTCAAAGTGAACTAAATAGCAGAATCAATGGAATTCATTATTTCAATGAATTTATATTCATTTATTTAATTTAAACTTATATTCATCATTTATTATCAAAAGTGATATTCTCATATCAACCCATCAAAAGGCCCCTCTTATTTTAGAGAATTACAAGAATTCTGTTTTCATTCCTGTCTTTCCACCTATTAGCTATAAAACTGCACGTATTTTACAGAAATTTAACTTTTGGGTCTTTTTCTTCTATCAATAAAATTCCCATTTGTGTACTTAAGGACCACATTCCGGATATGAATTCATGGCATATTTACAGGATCTTTTGCCAATGTGGTTTAATTTATACTGGTCAAACTAAAACAGCCTTAAAATGTCGTGTATTTTAAGGCTTAGAATTAGTTTAAGCTTTAGAATTTTGCGTTAAGGAACATGAGGCATAAGTTAGGAAAAGGAAAACACAGAAATCTTCTGTTAGCCAGCACTTTTGGTCACAAAATCACACTTTCCATTTTTCTGCAGCCCAAATTATGCAAAAAATATCTTCCATTGGTGAATTAGATTTCATAAAGGTGTTTCAAATTTTAAAAAAAATCTTAAATAACGTTTGATTGGACCAGCGGTCCGTTTAGCGCTGTTCAGTTTAACGCGTTTTGATTGGAATAGTGGGATTTCCTGAAAATCAGGGGCAGCACTGGGCGTCCCCGAAATCGAAAGTGATTTATCTGTACTAACAGATTTGTTACTGTTATTGTAAGTATAAATTTATGTAATATGATGATTAATATAGTGATAAATATTATAATTTTTAGTTTTTAATATGGTGATAATAAGAAAAACGAAAATAAAGCGACATGAAAAAGCATTTTGCTAGAAACTAGAATGCAAGAGCTTAGAAGATTAGAAAGTGGTGAACACCTATGTCAAAGTGGTGTTGCATTGAACTTGTCAACTTTAAAAATAAGGTCAACTCTCAAGAATAAAGAAAAAATAGTGTCATCAGCAGCTACACTACAAAAACCTCTGCAACTAGAATAATCCTTTCTAGAAATAATACGATAGAGGAGACGGAAAAATCACTTTCTGTATGGATTTACGACGAAATGGAATGCAATATGTTATTAAGCCAAGCTATTATGATGGGAAAAGCGAGAAGAAGTTTTAATAACATTCATATTGAAACAGATGACACAGCTGAAACTTTCGTTGCAAGTCGAAGATGGTTAATAGATTTAAACATCGAAATAATCTTCGTAATATTACAGATTACAGAAGAATCATGAAATGGACGTATAAAAGCGGCGGCTGAATCCCCAGCGACATTAAGAACAATAATTAAACAAGGAAACTGTCCTCCATAATTAGTTTTTAATGAGGATGAAATAGGCCTATTTTGGAAAATAATTCCAAAACATAAATTTCTTTCCCGTAAAGAAAATCATGTAACAGGTTTTAAAGCTGCGAAAGATCGTTAACACTTCTCTTGGGTGCTTACGCCAACGGAGACTTCAAATTAAAAACACTTCTTGATTATTATTGCAAAAATCCAAGAGCGATGGAAGGAATATCAAAATCGACTTTACCTGTAATTTGGGAATTTAACAGAAAAAAGCATGGTTAAATATGAAAATGTTTTAGAATTGGTTGGTTCACAGGACAGTTTTGTCCGCTTGTTAAACGCTATTGCAAAATAGAAAAACTAGAACCAAAAGCGCTGCTTTTAATGGATAACGAATTTATCTCAATAAGATGCATTTCAGTGGAAATGGTTTTCTTACCGCCTAACACAACCGCATTAATCGATCAAGCTCGTTATGTATATAAAATTTTAAATCTTATTACCTGCGGCGAACATTTAGACAAATCATTGAAAAAATAGACGAAGATGGTAAGCAATCAAAAAGAGCTTCTTGGAGGAACCATAATATCATGGATACTACAGAAAACATAAATCTATCTTGGATGGGGTAACGGAAAAATGATTGAAAGAAGTGTGGAAAAACATTTTGCCAGATTTAAACAAGGGAGATCACTCTAGAGATTCTTTTGTTGATATCAACGAAATAGTGGAATTAGCGAAACAAACTGGATGGAGGGTCTCGAAGAAATTTTGCAAGAAACAGCAGAAAGTCTTTCTCGTGATGAGCTCAAGGAATTAGCGAATCAAGAACACAAACATATTAAAAACAGCGATTCTAAAGAGCAAAATGAACTTTCAGCGGAATTTTGAAAAACCAATTTAGCTTCTATAACGGAAATTATGGACATATTTATTGAAAATGACGCATATTTTGATAGTTGTTCAAAGGCAAGTATCATGGATACCTTATCATTGGTATCATGGATACCTTATCATTTTATCGACAATTTCTTCCGAACCGAAAAAAAAATGCAAATGACATTAGATACTTTCTTAATAAAAAATAAGAAAAAAGAGAACTGGCAATGCAGAAAAATCCGAATGATCTAAAATATAAACGGTGACTTAAAATTTTATTTATTTCTATATATTGATTTGTTATGTTTCAATATTTATAAGAAATAAATTTTTATTTTGTATTGTTATAAAAATACATTTAATGAGCTTAAATATCAAAATACTTGAGCAATTTTTAAAAAATTGTATACCCGTTTTCCCCTATTCCCATTATTTACATGATGAGATAACCTCGTTTATATTCGTAGAACTCTCTACTTTGATGGACCGTAACCCCCGCGTTAAGCGGGGTTTTACTGTAATTTAATATTAGTACAGAGACAAGATTATTAATAGTAAAATGTTAATATACACAGAATTTGGTAACTACGTAACTACTTTTTTCCATTTTAACTAAAAAAATCATAATTTTTTCCATTAATTATAATACAATCTCATTTTAATCTATGTTCTTCAGTGAAACCTGAAGCACAAAACTACGTTGGATGGTAAAATACTAATAGTCGAATACCTTTTCATGAAACGACTACAAAGAATCTCCAGCCTTCTGAATGAAGGGGCTGTCAAAGTGGCAGTAAATATGATTTACTTCAGGGATTCTCAAACACGAGGAAATTTCCCTCTTGGGGGGAATTTCCCTCTTAGTTTTAGGGCAAATGCCAGGGATAAATAGAAAGGACTAGCTCATTTCTTTGTTCGACTCCTCGCCGACGCGAGCCTAATGGGGAAAATTAACAGGCAGTAATCTGACGTCACTGTGATGCCACCTGTTCTGATTTCCCGCGTTTAAAACTGTAGTTTCATTCAGCTGCGAGACGATTTTCTAGAGGTTACATATCCCAAATTAATGTTAATCATATATATATCTGTTTTCTAATAATGTATATATTTAAAATAATTTATATATATGTAATTTTAGTCAGTTTTTATTTTAAATTCTATATTGTAAAGTGCCATTTACGTAATATGGCTTTTTGCGCTGTAGTAACTTTCCGTAGCACTTACAGAAGTACGAAAGGATGAGATATTTTATTTCATGGGACCAAAGGATCCAAATGAGGTTTTGCTTTTGACGAAAGAAGGGATACACAAATGTCAAAGACAAGATTCTATTAATGCGAAGAGCGGAAAAATCTGCAGCGAACATTTTCTATGCAGTGTTTATGAAGATGATATGAAAAATCGCTTGTTTGGATAGCCACAAAAAGAAACTGTTGAAATGGAATGCTGTGCCGAAAGTAAATTATAATGACAATAATAAATCGAAATTGATGATGAATAGTAAATCAAATTTTAATGATTTTGAAATAAAACTCACAAATGAAAATATAAATATTCCTAAGTTTAAGGATAAACAAGAATGCATTGATAATTTGAAGAACAAAATAATATCCTTAGAAAATTGTATTAAAGTATTGAAAAATAGAGAAAAGAAAAATTTTAGAATGTTTGTTCAGCCGCAAAGAAGGTGGACGACATCTAGACAGAAATTGGTATCAGAAATTAAAATCTCAAATAACGAAATTTGGGGGGGGGCACAAATCGGAGAATTTGAAAAAATGTCTAAAGCCTATTTTTATAAAGACGCAGATTAATGCATTACTGAAAAAGAAGGAAAAAATCAGGTGGACTAGTGAAGATATTTCACGTTGCATTGTCATAAGAGCTCTGTCATCTTAAAGCTATGATTTTTGGAAAGAAAAAAAAATTAAGAAAAACTGGAATATCTTTACCTAGTATTAGCAAATTAAAGAAATGGTGCGCTAAATTTTAGTGTAGTCCAAGAATTCAAAATAATGATCTTACTCTAAAGAAGGAAAGAGGCGAATATTTGTATTCTGTAGACAAAATATGCGTTCTCAGTTTCGACGAAATGCATATAGATTGAAATCTCTGCTATGACTCTAAACTGGACCAAGTTCTCGGTTCTTTTCAAAATGTGCAGTTTGTTTTAATCAGAAGTCTCATTTCGCGCTCTGCCTCAAATTACTGAGAAACCACGTTTTAGATAAAGGATTTGTTTTAGAAAATGGAACTGTTTTAAATTTTGTTATTATTAAAGAGGTTTTAAATAGAGATTGAGAAGAAATCAAATTATGTCACAAACTAAAACCGAATTATTTAATGGTCAAGGGAAACGAGAGACAAAAAGTCGCTCCAGAGAAAACATTATTTTCAAAAGTACCGCAAAAGGTATACTCCATCCCACAGGAAATCAAAAAGCATCTGACTTCTATGAGTTAATCGATAATATCTTCGGTATTATGAATAGTACCAACAAGAATAACAAGTATTTAACAAACTAATTTTGTTAAGTACTTGTTAAAGTTATTCTTATTGTATCCTTTGTAACTAATTATTGATTAGATTTTGTGCTAAATTAGCATTCTAAATAAAATATAATAGTATAAAACATTAACGTAATTGGCATAAAAAGACTTGCTTCCTTTACTCACACTTTTGAAAAATTAAATAACTATATTAGGTACACTGAGTAAAGTTATTTTGTCAAAATTAAGGTAACAATCTTACATACATTTATTTAATTGTAATATAGATATAAGTATAAATTACAAAATTATTAAAAAAAATTATTATATTGAATCGGAAGAGAATTATAACAATGTAAAATTTACAATTAGGCAAAAAATCCAACGTAGGTTAGCAGAAATGTTGCCATATATATTATATATGTTTAAAACTATGTCAATGTAAAATTGTTTTTTGAGTAAATTTAAATAGCTGCTATTATAGTTATTTTAGAAGCAGTATAAAAATTCTCTCAGTTCACATGCAGATAAAGAAATGATTAGAAATAAACATTCATTAAATAAAAAACCTGCAAATAAAAATTGAAAAAAAAACCCACGGAACTTTATGTTAAAAGAGTAGCACATTTTATATATTATTTTAAAATTGAGTAAGTATTATTAAATTTTTTAATGGTTCAGTCTAAAATGCATAAAGCAGTAACATTGTCTCTTCCAAATTATAGCTGTCTTTCACACACAGCTCATTTGAAACGCTGGTTCAAAATCGCTAATTTTCAAGCTGTGAATTGCATCTGCGCGCTCAGTGTCATCATGACTACGTCATCACTTCTCACTTTCTGCTTCAGGGGGAAAAGCTCTATGAGCTAGCCCTTCTCTTTTAAGTCCTGGGCAAATGCAGCCAGCCTTTTATCGGGTTGGAGGGAAAGTTCTGTCGTATTTTAAATAGGCAAGTGATTTTTCTTGTAAATAAAATAAAAAAAAAAAAAAAAAAAAAAAAAAAAAAAAACATCTGGCTAGTGAGTCAATCGGATTTTTTTTTTTTTTTTTTTTTTTTTTTTTTAGCTGCTGTATAATATAAAAGGTGCCCTTTTTTACCGTTCATCATTTACTTGTAATATTTAAAGGGAAAAACATGTCGGTTGATAAAGTGCATTTACGACACTGCATTTTATATGAATTCCAAAAAGGAAGCAACGCTTCTGTTGCATGTAAAAATTTATGTGCGGTATTTGGAAAATATATTGTAAATGTTCGTACTTGTCAAAGATGGTTTAGCAAATTTCGTTCCGGGAACCTGAGACTCAAAGAAAGTGTTCGATCTGGACGACCATCCAAGATCGATAATGATGTTTTGCGATCCATGTTGGAAAATAATCCACATTTAACAAGTCGAGAAATTGCAGAAGAGTTTGGCATTCATCATACAACTGTTGGAGATCACATTAAATCTCTTGTGTTTGTGTTAAAGCAAAGTGTTTGGGTTCCACATGAATTAACGGAAAAGAATTTGTCTGATCGTGTAAGAATATGTTGATCACATCTGATTAGACACAATGTGGAGCCGTTTTTGGACAGGCTGGTTACTGGAGATGAAAAGTGGATTCTTTACGAGAATATTAAAAGAAAAAAATCTTACTGCAAACCAGGAACATCATCAGCAACAGTTCCAAAAACAAGTATCCATCAACGAAAAGTACTGCTTTGTTTGTGGTGGGACCGGAAAGGTCCAGTGTATTACGAGTTGCTGAAACAGGGAAAAAACATCAACGCGGATCTGTACTGCAATCAGCTGGATAAATTGAATGCAGCTATCAAAGAAAAAAGGCCAGCATTAGCGTCCAGAAAAGGAATAGTGTTCCATCACGATAATGCTCGCCCGCATACTGCAGTGGTGACACTACAAAAACTGAATGCGTTAGGATGGGAAATCCTTAGTCACCCCCCGTATTCACCTGACATTGCACCCTCTGATTATTACCTGTTCAGATCTCTGCAAAATTATCTAACGGGAAAAAAATTCAAGTCTTTTGAAAGTGTTTCTAAGGCAGTTGCTGACTATTTTAACTCCATGGATGAGAACTTCTACAAAACAGGAATTTACAGGTTACCTGGAAGATGGCAACGGGTTGTAACAAATAACGGAGCATATATAATTGATTAATATTAAACACATATTTTTATAAATGAATTCAAATATTTTCTTTAAAATACGACAGAACTTTCCCTCCAAACCAATATTTAGCTGCTACGTTCTAGCTAACTACACATGTAGCATATTTTTAATGACCCAGTTTTTCTCCTAAGTTAATGATATGCCATTTTCTTAATGAAGACAATTTACTTCATATTAAATTTATAACATAAACAAAATATTAAATGATTAAAAGCAAATTAAAATTTAATTAAATACGTGCATAAAATTTATTTCTCAGTAATTTTTTCACCTAACACCCAAGTTTTTTTTCTGTGGAATTAATCTATCTTTTTAATCTTCTTTAAGTGAAAAGATTTTGCACATTTTTATCCCGAAATTTATTGCATTAAAACAATTTTTTTTAGCATTTTCATTAAAATCTCAGAAAAAATTCTAATGTTCAATGTGCATTTTTCTCAGATCTTCTGTGAATATTATATTGTTTTTTGACTTATTAGTCGAAAGGGGTTTTGTCCCTGAAGGGCTATTATTTTCGTTTTGGCATTTTGCGTTTGTTCACTATAAATGTCGGACTCACTTTTCAAATTGTTGCCACCAAATATTATCGCCCTGTATTATATATTCAAAGAAATTAAATAATTAGGAAGCTGCTTAAATGTATGTATGTTTCTCGCGTTGTGATCAAATAATGGTACGTAGAGCCATCCATTTTTGAATAACGTACGTTTCCACCCGAATATGGGCATGTGGAAGCCCAAATCTGGAATTTGTTTTTTATCTGTTTCATATTTCTTAAAACTTTAACGAATTTTTGATTAAAAAACTCAAGAATTTCAAAACGAGCGATGGCAACGTTGTACAGAAAAAAACATTTTTATTTCCAGCGCGAGAGACTGTGTATCAGAAATTTTAAAGATATGCTCAATTTTAAAATTATTTTGAAATATTGCTGTTGAACTGAATTTTATGGTTTACGCGCGAAGAACATATTTAATAAATAAAGGTAACCCAGAAAAGGTTATTAGTCGTACAGGATTGGATTATGTGCTGCTAACCTCAATGGAACATTTATGTGAACTAATCTCACATCGATAACGAATGGATAAAATGAAAAAGGAAAATATTCATCTGAATTTCTAATCAGGCTAAAATCGCTGTAACATCGAAATATAGTGCGTCAACACGTATGGAAATGATTTACGGCTTCATCAAAAGTGGTATTGCAGTGTGATTAATTTCTTCGGTTCTAAATTTATTTTTCGGTTAAATTTATTCAAGTTATTTCCATCCAGAAAATTAAGTGGCTATATTCCGAAAATGTGTTTTGATGTTAAGTGATAGAAAGTGTTTTTAGTTTTTCTTCAACTGCATCATTACAAATAACTTACTCAATAATGGGTTATATTTTTGAAATCTGAAAGTGTGATGTTTACTTACCAAATGATTTTAATTCGATGAATAAAAAAAATGTGACACTGTATTATGAAAATATCAAATCAAAAAGTATTCCAAGATTTTATTCAGGGAATATTTTAAAATTTTATTGTTATTAGTAGTTATAAGTTTTGTCAAAAATTTCGAATTAATGTTAAGAATTTTTGAATTATTTTGTTGACAAGATAAGAATTTTGAAATTATTTTGTAATTAAGATTATTGTTTAAAAATTTGAATATTGAGAATTTTGTAGTTATTTTGAGAATGATGTCTATATTAAATATAAATGAAATAATTATTAAATGGGAGAAGGTTAAATATCGTTAAAATTAATATACAAATACCAAAGATTTAATAAATTGAATAATGGTAATGAAATCTATATCAGAATTTAATTAACAGTACAATATATTAAAATTTGTTTGGAATTATGGTAAATGAATGTTATAATTATCAATAATTGTATGTTAAATATGAAGTATGACGGAGTATTGGTTCAGAAACAGAGGTTTATTTTACCTCTGTATAATTAATTGTTTCTTTTACCCTCGTCATGTAATATAATATAAGCTTTGAAGGCTCCCGCTTTATTTATTATATAGAATTTTTATTTTCTTCATATAATGGAGTGCGATTTTTTATTATAATGCAATGTTGTAGCGCAGTTCACTAACCACTCACGCAAATTTAATACATGAGTCTGTGTAAAGTGGATTTGCCCAAATAGCTGGATGTGTGTACTAGAAAAAAGCCTTGGGGTCTTCTTGTTTGTGTATAATACGAAAATTGCAAAATGTAATAATAAAAGTAAAAACCATAATTTCAACAATGCTATTCCAAATGATGAAAGTATTACATATAAATGTGAAAATTAGTTTGGTGTAAAATTTTAAGATTTATGATTATTCTTAATAAATAATGGGTATACAAAATTTTTATAATTGTGATCTTGTGTAGAAAAAATTTTTGGAAATCCTTCCCTAGAGTATCAAAATTGTGATGTGAATGTTCCAGAAAAAAGAGCTTTCTACAGATTGGACTCAAATCATCATACGACTTTTTAAAATTATTGAGCTCAAAATTTTATGTTTCAAAATTGTATTTCTCATATTTTTGCTACTAATGCTTTTTCTAACAAAAAGGCTTCTCTATCGCTCTGCCTTTTTCTTTTTGAAAGGGGGAAATGTGTAAGATAAAAAAATAGGAAAGCAAACTTCTAAATTTAATTCACTAATAACCTCTTTTACTTTCTATTTCATTTGGGAACTTCATCTATCTGTCCTAAAAATAGCGCTTAAGTCTAAACTGCGTCATTCAAATTAATCATACGATCTTACGTAACCCTTAATGCAGATGCCTCTTGACCAATCACCAAATTGCAAACCGAAACTTTTCTCCAAGCCGTGCTTCCATCTTGCATAACTACGCACTTCAGCTTTGCTCTCTACTGTGCTAACGTATAATTTCGCTGGCTTGCTTTCTATCTCAACAATATGAAAAATGTAAATCTTCTGTGGAAAGGCACGACTAGAGAGCCAAGTGATTGTGGCCACAAATTATCAATTGCAAATAAAAACGGAATTAAATATGCCTCGACTGCCAAGTTCTTTAAATACTACGCAATCAAAATTCTTCTTCAATATGGATTTAAGCACGCATCGACACTGCTCCGGCTTTTCCTTGTGCTTTTAATATTACACACATATATATATATATATATTGTTTAAAAAGAATAAATTGAATTTAAATACAAATTTAATGAATTCTTTGCTCCATTGCTGCAAGGAATGAAATTTAAATTTTAACAAACATGTATACGTAAAAAAGCAAATTTAAAGTTAAAATAATTAAAAAGATGTGCAAACATATAAAAGATTTAATTTTCAAACTAATCTACAATATCATTTAAATTATTATATTAGATATTATTTAAATTTGACATAAATTCTACAGTACAAAGTCCGAAATCCGGACATATAATATACGCGTTATTAGTCCAGATCCTCCAGATCACTAACAACTCTTCCCTATTTTTTTAAAATAATTTTCATGGTTTACGCTTATGCATTTGATATTTTTTCATAAAAAAACACGTGGAGAGTCCATATTTTTAGTTAATGACTTTTAGAATTTAGATGAGTTCCGGAGCAACTAAATTAAGAGATTGCAAAATCTTTTTTTTTTTATTTAGGGAAAGCATAGTTAAAGCTATGGCTAGCATAGTAAAAACAAAAGCATACACATACAGATTTATTCCTGACGTTGAATAACATCTTAAAACTCACTTTAGTCCGAACCATAGAGCTGTAATGTACATGTCTATGGTCTGAACAAGGGTCAAGGTGAAAAAATGCTTCACATTTTCTGTCATTTCCATGAACTCCCGTGGCGTTTACAACGCGCAGCAATATATCCGAAAAGATGGTGGTTTGTTATATGAAAAATTTAAAAGAAGTAATTCTGAAGTAAACGAAAATTTTGCGTTTACTTTTAACAGGAATATTACTTACTATGATTCAAGGAATTTCAAGTCATCTTATTTTTCCATACAGGAAATTATTATTTAATTATTAATATAATTCGAATATTTGCCTAAAGGGGTAATTTGCTCCAAAAGGCAATTAATTTCATTTTATCATATCGCGTTATCCGCTATATAACGGCATTTCACTTTTCAAATTGTTGCCACCAAATATTAGAGCTCTGCATCATATTTAAAAGTATTAAATATTGAAGAATCTCCATGAACGACTGTATGTTTCCCGCACTGTGAAAACCTAGAGACATAAAATTTTGAATAACCTAGTCCTTCACTCGAATATGGGCATCTGGAAAACCAAATTTGGAATTTGTTTTATTATGTGGCAAATATCTATTTCATATTTTGTAAAATTTAACGAATTTTAACAAACTCAACGATATAAAAGTGAGCAATGGCAACACTGTAAGGAAAAGAGAAAACATTTTTATCTCCAGCCCGCGAGACTATGTATCGGAAATTCTAAAACTATGCTCTTTGTAATATTTTATGATATTAGTGTTGAATTGAATTTTATGGTTTAAATGTGAAGAACATGATACTTAATAAATAAAAGTAACACACCAACTGTTAAAAACACGACCCTTTGGGTGTAATATAAAATCTGAAAGCTTTAAGATTTTTCTATTATTTTTTTTTTCCTTTCTTTCTTTAAAGCCCAAATGGGCATCGAGTCCCGAAACAGCATTTTGCATTGAATCACTATAAACAGCGAATCACTTTTCAAATTTTGATTATTTAATACGCTGCTATTTTCATGAAATTAAACAATATGCATGTCAACTGTATTTACAGAAAATTAAACACTTTCATGGATATGTCTGAAGCGAAATACTACACTGAAATTTGGCAATGTCAAAAGTGTGGTCGCTTTAGGTTTGGCATCAATCCCAATTTAATAAACAGCTATAGATAAAACTAAACAGCAATAACAAATAAAACAAATCTGTAGTATTTGGAGTTGAGGATTCCTTCTATAGAAGCATGAATTCCAATTCAGTTTTTTAATTTTTAAATAATGCAAGACGGCATATTTTTAGAACCAAATTGAACTTTTATCAGTCCAAAGGGGCTTTGTCTCTGAAGGACTATTGTTTTCGTTTTGCGATTTTGCGTCGATTCATTATAAACGGCGAATCACGTTTCAAACTGTTACCACCAAATGTTAGAGCCCTGCATTATATTTGAAGAAATTAAATAATGAAAAATCTGCATAAATATATGTAGTATATTTCTCGCATTGTGATAAAACAACGGTACACAGAGCCATCGAATTTTGAATGATGCAATCCCACTGCGAATATGGACATGTGGGGAGCCCAAATTTGCAATTTGTTTTATTATAGATTTCATATTTTGTAAAACTTTAACGAATTTTTGATTAACTAACTCAAGGATTTCAAAGTGAGCAATGGCAACGTCGTATCTCCAGTACGCGAGACTCTCGGAAATTCTAAAGGATATGCTCAATTTTAAGCTATTTTGTGATATTGCTCTTGAACTGAATTTTATGGTTTAAGTGCGAAGAACGCGATATTTAATAAATAAAGGTAACAGTCAAAATGTTAAATAAAACTTCCCTTTGGACGTAATTTAAAATGTGAAACCTTAACAGATCCTTTTATATATATATATATGGTAAAATCCTAGTATACGGTGCAGCCTTGGCGCGACTTTGAAAATTATTGCCAACACCAAAAATGATCCAAAGAACGTCTATATATATATTATACACAAATAGTATATATACTATATACATACTATATACTACGTTTAACTGTATATTTTCTTTGAATGAACCGTTAACTACTCATCGTATATGTCCCGTTTTTACTGCTCATCATAAAGTCGCCAAAAGTAGCCAAATCCCGTGTGCACCGGATACTAGGATTAAACCATATAGGTATATATATATATATATATATATATATATATATATAGCTGTTGTCTTTTGGTTAACTTTTTTCTCATTATGTTACACAAAGTATACCAGAGGTTTGCACAATTAAACTGCAGCACTAAATTTATTATTAACTGCAATAACATTTGTTAGTTGTAATCAACACTTATAGCAGTTAATAAGATTTAACATAACGTTCATAACATCTGCACTAACATTTACTAGCCTAGCTAACCAAGAGATAAAAATAAAGTAAATAAATAAGGTGGAAACGAGAGAAGTATCGATTTTGGTATTTCTTGACGATTTATTAATATTTATAACATATAACTAAATGAACGCTCATAACATCTGCATTATCATTTACTAGCCTACAAATCAATAAATATTGTCAATAAATATAATTAACAATATAAGTAATAATATATTATAATATACTGATCAACAAACATAACTTCGAAAAATCTAACGATTAATAAACAGTTATTAAATCACTTCTAAATCCACAGAAAGAATAAAATTGTTAATGACGAAGTTAAAATTAAACGTACTAAAATAGTAATGAAAGTAAAATAAGATACGTTATTTAACTTACCAGCGTAATAAATGCAGACTCGCAAAGATTTATTTCTCTCAATTCACAGGTGCGTATAAAACCATGGTGCTTTGAAACTTTACGATAAAGCTTATATACGCAAACTGTAAATTTCAGTTAAGCGCAAAGAGTACACACAACCATGAATTCCCAGCTTTGAAAGTTTCAGTTTGTAAAGCTTTCCCAGTTGTTTCAGTTTGCATATGACGTCACGCTTGAACCGAGGTAATTTTCGATCCTCGGTAGAGAGATGTATTTTCTCCCTATAGGGAGAAAGTAAGGGAATAACGTTTTCCGATATTAGAAGCACCAGAGGAAAAAGTCTCGCGATTTCTGATGCTCATTTCCGCTGTTATGAGCCTTACTTGACTTAAAGGACTATTTCGCGTGGCAAATAATTGCCCTTTTATTGCCGGCTCGCTAAGGATGTCCGCGATCATGTCCACAAGGAACCCCTAATGCTCTTCTTCTCACTCTTTAACCAATTCTTATTTATTTCAATTTTTCATTTCAAAGATATCGAGGTGATTCTAATTTTATCCTATAAACAAAACGCTTTAATCCGAAGAGAAAAAGCGGTTTCAGATGTGCTTTTCTATTTCCGCAGTTTACTGTGTTAACATTCCTAAAAGCTGGAACGTTATTAAGTTTTATGCTGTGTTAAGATGGAACCTTTTTCGTTAAAATTTTAATTACTTATGACATTTATACAAAGGTTCCTTTCTAGAGAATCAAAATTTCGTTTTCCAGGAACTCTTTTTTTTTATCTTTTTACAGTATTTTATACCCGAGAATAAAATGATTTTCCAAAAACTTCTAGGAAGTATTAAAATTGCTTGAGATATATTTTTTTACTAAAAAAAAGTTCCAGACGATGGAGGAAATGTTTTTGCTATTTATCAAGCATATTACGTAATCATAGATTTGTAGATGCATTTTGCATTGATATACGTATGCAATAGTCACGGATTATTAATAATATCTTCTGCCATTTAATTTTTTAATGTACCGATTACAGTTCACAAGATTTAGTTATTATCGAGTGTGTCCGATTTAATTCAATTTATGCTTAGATTTTTCTTCTTCCATTCGATTGTTTTTCTTATTGTTATTTTATACATAAATACGTTCCAAATTTAAAGCTGGGCATCTGCTTTTGTAGTCTTTTACAAGACACATTTAATCTACACCTCTAAAAATGTGTTAAAAATGCATACCACTCTGTTTAAAGGGGCTTTGTCCCTGAAGGACTATTACGTCATTATTTTCGTTTTGCGATTTTGCGTGGATTCACAGCAAAGGCAGATCCCTTTTCAAACTGTTGCCACAAATTATTATCGCCCTGTATTATATTTAAAGAAATTAAATAATGAAAAATTATATAATGAACAATCTGCATACATGTATGTATATTTCTCGCATTGTAATAAAACAACGACACATAGAGCCATCGAATTTTGAATGACGTAATCGTCCTACGAATATGGGCATGTGGAAGACCAAATTTGAAATTTGGAATTTGTTTTATTATCGATTTCTTATTTTGTAAAACTTTAACGAATATTTGATTATCAAACTCAATGATTTCAAAGTGAGCAATGGCCACGTTGCACTGAAAAAAACATTTTTATCTCCGGCGCGTGAGTCTCTCTATCGGAAATTCTAAAGGGGTATGCTCATTTTAAAATTGTTGTTGTTGTTGTTGTTAATCTAATGCGACTGTGTCTGACATAACGAACGCAAATCATTCTAGAGTAGCATTCGTTATACGGCATTCATTACATGCATTCGCTCCAGAGTGGAACAGAAATTTTATTTAATTCTCGAGCCTGGTGCAAAGTCGCGAAACATCGCAAAATGTTTTGATAATATTAAAAATAGACTATTGTTGGAAATGCTAATTTATTCATTTATTAGTTCTAAAAACATAAACATACACTATGTACGTACAAAATAGTATAGTCATTTTAGAATTTCCAAATCTCGACTGTAGGTGGAAAACTTAGATGTGTTTTATCTTTTTGCACGTTTGCCCCTCTTTTTTCCCCAACATTTAGGTTTTAAGAAGTCGTTCTTAAAGCAGAACATAGCATCGTCTTTATTTCGTTATTGCCAATGTCTGGACCTCTTCTTGAGAAGGTCCTTTTCTGTTCCTAAAGTCATAGATCCTTATATTATTCTTTTCCTAGCCAGAAGAAACTTCTTCTTAGCTTTCCTCACATTCCTGCTAAAGCAAAGATTTTTCAGTCGTAATTTAATATTAATTAGTATACTAAAATCTCTCTTAACCGGCAATATTAAAATAATGGTACTTTTGAATGTTTAAATTTAAATCCAAAATTTACACATATGATGTAAAAAATATATAATGGGCTTAAATGGGGCAAACATTTGTGTTATGTTTATGCCCCCCTCAATCTTAAGCCTTATCCAACCAATATCCAGAATGTAGAGATGGACTAGCGATTTCATTTCATGTATGAAGTTTGGAGATAGTGTCCAAGACTTTCAGAAACAATTCTATATTAAATCAATATGTTTAGAAAATTATAAAGAATTATAAAGAATTATATAAATTATATAAAAAATTAACATATTAAATTACATTACGTTGTTTTATCACAATGCGAGAAATATACATAGATTTCATAAGATTCTTCATTATCAAATTTCTTTAAACATAACACAGGGCGATAATATTTGGTTGTAACAATTTGAAAAGTTAAAGCCATTTATAGTGAAATGCCACAAAATGCTGAAACGAAATTAATAGCCCTTCTGCTCCAACACCCTAAAAAGCACGGATGTTGAAATTAAAGACTAAGTTGATGATGATTGTATATTTTGGTTACAAAAGATTTATTCGCTATGAATTTGTCCCTGAAAATTAATCAATTGATCAGTATTTTTGGTGCGTTTTCGATTGAGAAACAGTTAGGAAGGATTTTTATTTATTTTGGCCAAAGAGTTCTTTTACACGATAGTACTAGGTCCGATACAGCATTGTCTGTGCAGCAGCATCTTATGTTCAATTACAATGCTAAATCATTTCCCACATTCTCTCAACTTAACACCAGCTGATTTTTTTCATTTTTTCCGAAGCTTCAGATCTCTCTGAAAGGATAGAGATTTGGAAACGTTTCGGATATGAAATCAAATATTACGCGTATTCTGTGAACGGTTATTTTCGACGTCTATAAACAGTGTTTTGATGACCTGAAGTAACATTGGAAAAACTGTAGTTACTCTGGTGATTATTTTGCAGGCGATAAATTTGTTTGAAGGTAATAAATAATCGTTTTCTTATTTATAAAGTATTATCCGATTGTTTTATGAGCTTATATTACATATCATCACACTAAGAAATTCGTGACTTTCATGGCATAATACGTATAGTGATTTTAAAATGATGTTTAAATTTTTTCTATGGTTTTATAATTATGGATATCTATTTTAATTTTAATTTGTATGATATTCGATATTATTTATTTAATAGTGGGCAATAGATAGGGAAAATGCGATCAACGGACTTTGCATGCTGCGAACATGAAGAGGTAAGTTCTAGAAATATATATTCAGTTATCCGTAATCGGCGAGATTTTGCATATATGTTCGTTTTATCACTTCTCTATCTGCTGTCTCCTTGATGCGCAAATGCGTTATTTGTTTCCATGCGCAGCCTAACCAGATGCTAAGACTATTTTTTTGTTATTAATATGCCATGATATTCGAATGTAGTTCGTAATGAGGAACAGAATTCATTACATGGGGGCAGTTTTCTTCCGTGCCTATGCTGATATATGTGTGAGACGTTCGTCTTGCTAAGTATTTTACACTAGTGGGCCGCTATAATGATTTAATTCAAAAGTTAATTGTAATTGTGCGAATAAGACGACTTAGATACATTTGCATGTCAATAGTGAAGATGGTGCCGACAAGAACCAGGATATAAAAAACGCTTTTGGCAACACTAAAGTCTGAAGACAGATAGAAAAGTACATTACTGATGCATTTCACCCGTACAAACAGAAGTATACTCTAGAAGTGAAAAACATACAAAAAACTATGTCCCTTTCTAAAGGAGAGGGGGATCTTTTCGTTATCAAGATTAGAACCTTAAAAAAGAGGGAAAAAAAAGGCTTTATTCCTTTTAAAAAATTCATTTTTGATCGTTATTTGGTCAACGACTTTATTTCATTATTATAATCGTTTCTTTTTTACTTCCTCGTATGAAGTAAAGGAAGTATTGTAATAGCGAAAAATTTCGGGTATCATATTTCAACAAAAATATCCATCTTAACTTCCCTCGAATCCATTTGAATGACGGTTTTTTGCTTGACACGTGTACCCGCAGACAGAATAAAGAACTCTTTTTCCCAAAACGGATTGTAAATTGGATTTAAAATAGATTCAGAAGAAATTTTTTCGTGACGTCTGTGCGTACGTATGTATGTATGTCGCATAACTCAAAAGCAAGTAATCTCAAAACGTTTCAATTTTGTATATGGGACTGCTGTAACATGTAGTTGTGCACCTCCCGTCTTGGTTGCGCCAAACGTATATAAGCACCAAACATATATAAACTTATATATTATGTACCCGCTCTGTTAACCAGCTCGATGGCCTCAGTTTTTGTATGCTTTTATGTCTCTAACAACCGCAACTTACCTATCTAGACAAGTTACCAGCACCTTTTATGTTTTTAGTATACATTTAATGTCAAATTGCATGCATTTTATAACTATTAATATCAACCCTATTTTTACTGTGAATGTCAATACCTCCTTTTTTTTGTTATTGTTGTTGTTGTATAAATGTATATTAAGTTTGGTGTATGTCAACATGGATATTAGTTATCACAAGTGTAATCACGATAACGGAATCTTGGAATGAGATCGCATCAATATGAATATAAATAACCGTTACTTGTTACCATTAGATACTTGAACCCTTATATTAATTGAATTGCACTTGTACTACATACTATGTAACGCAGTTCTAACAATTGTACTTGCATGTATGAGTTATGACCTATGCCGCATTGCTTTGCCAATACTTTATACCAGTACTCTTAATATTAGTCCGTATATGTAGTGCAATGTTTGTGTTCAATGTAATCCCAGCACAAGTCCTCAACCATAATTATTATATGTCATATGTCTCTTAATATTAATTGCAGGAATGTGATTTATCAACGTACAGTATTATTCACTCCCCTATGGTGAGCTAATTAGTGTTGTCAATATGAATGTTGTAATGTCATAATCATTGTATGTCATTGTCTTATGGTATATATGCAAACCAACTGTACCTTAACCCATGATTTATATGTATTAGCAATGAGTATTGTGTGTTCTTGGCTGTGCACTCCTTAATACCAATGTCAAATATGTATGTAACCTCCCATTGTTCTAATAGCCAAACTAGATAAAGGTGATAAAACAAGATAAAGGTGGACGTGGCGCTGTACCAATTAACCCAATGCTAAAGGGATGGTGACCATGTCACCCGTCGCATATCGCATATGCTTTTATGTAGGTAAATTGTGCATTTTTTTGCTTTAAAATGATTAAATTGTGTTGTTCTTATGTTCCGATTAAGGATTTATGCCTTTAGTTAATCTGCATGCATCGTTGTTTTATCACAATGCGAAAAACATACATACATTTATGCAGATTCTTCATTATTTAATTTCTTCAAATATGATACAGGGCGATAATATTTGGTGGCAACAGTTTGAAAAGTGAAACGTTGTGATTCGACGCAAAATCGCAAAACGAAAACAATAGTCCCTCAGGGACAAAGCCTCTTTCGCCAAAAACAAAACTCCCTGAAAATTTTAACGTCCAAGTAACAAACAGGAGCTTTTAAGAAACAGGAACTAACAAACAGACTTTGTGCATCATATGTTTTTTGTTTTATATTTTTCCCTTCGTTGTTTATGAGAACATTATGTTGTAAATTATTTTCAAAAAGCCCCGAATTATAATTTTAAATAAATTAAATACGTTGTTACCTCCTTGTTTGTGTCAACTCGCTACTAAATATATTTATAAGAATATATATTATTATGGTTTTTGTATTGAATTAGTTATTTTTTAATATAATTGTTATTAAATTGTTTTATATTCCCGTGCAATGCAGCACGAGACTTATTTGAAGAGAAAGCTATGCCGGAAAAATTAAAAATACAGGAGCACGCGCTTTTAATAAATAGATATCTCGTAATTGCACGCTTTTGTTTTTCGGAAACAAAATCGGGAAAACACCAGAATATTCTCGAGCACATTTAAAAAGCTTGTAAAAAGCGGGATGAAAACATCTCAATTCAGTTGTTTAGATAAATGCTGTTGTTTACTGTAGCAAATTCGCGGTGAAATCGGATTAGCTTTCTCTATTTTGAATTAGTTCTGTTGAACGTTTTGGTTTTCGTTTAAAAGATAACTACTGTGTGATATGGCAATACTGTGCGAATATCAGAGGAAATTTAAGCATTTTTTTTTATTTGTTGTGATAAAAGTAAATTTTATTCACTTTTCATCGGACTTGTGCTTCAATTTATTACGAACCCGTACACACGCAACAATGTATACGTAAGAATATATATATGTATATATATATACATATGTAAGAATAATAAAGAATATGTAAAAGAAAAATTATAATTTAAATTAGCAGTGTAAATTGATTTCCCTCCTCTAATATAAAAATAGTAATTTCTCTTTGTACTGCGTACGTACTCTTTGTCATTTCCAGACTGATTCATGTCATATGATATTTGCATTACTCCTATGATGTAAATGGAACTAAAACCCAAATATCCAATAATAAATTTACAGAAGTATTAATTATCCAATCAAAATAGATTGAGAACCGAAACTAACTGAGTCTGAAGTAACGTTTCATGTTGAACATAGAGCATCTCCTTTGCTACTCTTTGGCTTTGTTGTGTAATTTGAAGAAAAAGGCTAGAGGGCGCTGTTGCTCGCTTAGTTGTAAGAGAATAAAGTTTGTTCATGTTGAAGGCGGCGGCTTAAGAATACGCTCTGTATATAGTAATTAAAATATTGTTAAAAACGTAAAAATGTTAAAATTAGTGAACTCACTGAACCACCATTATCTGACTTGGAGATGCACAAAATTATTAGATGGTGCATCGGCGTAAGGAATTAAGGCTTTGTGAAGATTTTAGGTGTTCGATCCAAGTGTTTCGATTTCAATGGATATTTCATACTCGAGGGACAATGGAATTCCAAATAAAGGTAGGGAAATCTTAAATTAATTATTTAGTGATTATTTGTAGTACATTAGTAAGTATTTATTATTGCTGTCGTGGGTGTATTTAAATTAAATAAAATGGAAGAGAAGTTAGATAGATTGAAACGTAAACGTTCCACATTGAGATCGTCTGTTACTAGGTTAATTAAAGTGATTGAAGATAAATTAAAAATTGAAGGAGAGGAAAATTCGATTAAAGAATTACGAGAATTGTTTGAATTATTAACCGAAAAGAAAAATAATTTGAGAATGCTTGATGATGAAATACAAGAGTTAATTGATGTTAACTTAATTGAAGAAGATTGCAGTATAAGCGAAGAATACAATGACAAATGTATAATTGCTTGTAGTCAAATTAAGCAGTTTCTAGGTGCGATTACCGCAGTACCGCCAGCGAGGAATCCCCAATAAAATGAACAGCGAGGAATCCCAATGTGATTTAAACCAGTCTAGTGGTAATGCAATTTTGCATGTAAGTGCCAGTTCTAGTGGGAGTAGTACGCTGAAATTACCAAAATTAATGATTGATAAATTTTGGGGAGACCCCAAACAATGGAATGGAAGCACTTCCGCAGAGAACCCGGTAAATGTAAACATCGCCAACATTGACGATAATAGTTCAAACCTAGTAACCCAGCGGATTTATCCTATTCGCTTGTTTGGAATTTGCAACCATTCCTCTTGCGTTCATTTTGTTGAATTATTACTGTCGTTGTTCGCATTTGCAGATTTATATTATTCTTCTCTTATTTATTATTAATTTTTTTGAATTTTTTAACAACGAATAGAGATATTTTCGTAGCTAGATGCTGGTTCTCGATTCGGGATGAAAGGAAAAAAATACGACGGGAGGGGTGAATGCTAATGTGTAACACGGCTGTTCACGTTGTGTTCTTAATTATTAACAGGGGTTTTCATCCGCAGAGAACCCGTTGGCGCCGTTGCATTTTTACTCGCCAAGCTCGCCGTTCATTGACGATGAGCCGATCTGTAAACATGATATTTTGTAAACGTGATTTTTAGTGCATGTAAATTCAAATTAGCAGACAAAACAATATTTTAAGCATATGGTAGTAAAAATTCACAGATAATAAGCATGTAGATGTAAAACTAACCGGTTAAACGTGATATACGAAATTAAATGTGTATTAAATTCAAGTTAGCACAGAAAAGAATATATTATTAAGCATAAAACAATATATAAGCATTTATAACGGAAATAAAAATTCATTTAAAAAATATAAATTAGTATTAATATACTGAAATTAAACGGTTAAACGTGATATACGAAAAAAATTTGTCTTAAATTCCAGTTAACACAGAAAACAATATACTATTCCTTACACCAGCAGTGGTTTGCTAATTTTGATGACCATGGTGATGCATCGAACTATTCTGACATCTTAGATAATCAATATTTTTTATTTCAATTTAATCATCTATTTATGTCACACCTGCCATCCTCTGAAAGGTTATTGTTAGAAAAGCATTAACAATATGTTATGTTGTTAAAATTTTACTCCATAAAAATTGATTTATTCTCTTAATTTTAGATGACAATAACCAATAATAAAAATAAAAGCATTACTTAATTATTTAAAATGCACATGCACATTTTTTTCGGTCTACGAAATCAAATTATTTTAGACTTTGGAAACCTCATGGTTCTTAGAGCTGTTAATAATTAAGAATACAACGTGAACAGCCGTGTTACAAATTAGCATTCACCTCTCCTTTCATCCCGAACCGAGAACCGGCATCTATCTACGAAAATATTTCTATCTATTCATTGTTAAAAATTCAGAAAAAATAATATTAAATAAGAGAAGAATAATATAAATCTGCAAATGCGAACAACGACAGTGTTAATTCAACAAAATAAACGCAAGAGAATGGTTGCAAACTTCGAACAAGCGAATAAGATAAATCCGATGGGTTACCAAGTTTGAACTATTATCGCCAATGTCTACATGTAGACCATATGCTTAATATATTGTTCTGTCTGCTAACTTGAATTTACATGCACTAAAAATCACGTTTACAAAATATGACGTTTACGGCTCGCCTCATCGTCGATGAACCGCGAGCTTGGCGAGTAAAAGTGCAACGGCGCCAACGGATTGCGAAAGGTGGTTCTAATTCTAAATGAAGTGAAATACTTCAACAATCTACAAAAATAATTATTTTATTTACAAAGCAACTTTCGTTGCATCGAAGGTTCACTGCTAACTAACTACGTCGCAAACTAAAAACTAACATTCCTTTTCAGAAGCGAAGCGCCCTCTAACGGCGATACATAAATCATTTGGGGGATTTTTCCACACTCCCCACCTGATAATTTTTGCAAAAATTATCACTATTTCAGCATACAAATAATAAAATATAAGAAAGCAACTTACATATCAAATACATTCAACTGATGTAAATATAAACTGCAAAAGGAAATTCTATAAAATAAACAAATATAATTAACTGCATCAACTCAAATGTTACTCAATACGTAAATATTAATTCAAATTACAAACAGTAAATTATTAGTAATAAATAAACTAATTATCTAAAATTAATGTTAGTGAATATGAAATACAAGAAGTAAAATTAAAAGGTTACAAATTTAGTTCATTTTCAGTCTGATAGTTCAAGGGGGTATAACAATTGCACAGGTCTCTTAAGGTCCTCTTTTTTAGTTTTTACCACACATGATCGTACAAGACCATCACGTCCTTTGAAGACTTGAATTACTCGACCTAAATCCCAGAGGAACTTAGATTTAGTTGTTCCTTCAAGTAAAACTATATCACCAATTTTAAGATTTTTCTTGGCTTCTGGTGTACCGAAGAAGTGAGCATTTCTTAACTCAAGAAGATACTGATTTTTCCATTTTTTCCAGAACTGTTTTATAAGTGTTGTCTGATATTCTTTTCGTTTTATTACACTCTTTCTTGTTGGAGAGTTACTCAGGATCTCAGCAAAGTTGTATGGATATTCATCCTTATGTCCGATCAATAGAAAAAAATCAGCCGGTGCAAGCGGTTCAGGTTCATGTAAATCGTTGTAAACGTAGGTCAAAGGACGTCTATTCACAATATTTTCGACCTCTGTCAACACAGTCATAAATTCTTCAAAATTCAATTGAGCTGTGCCTAATATCTTTTTCAACGGTTCCTTTATGGTTTTCATAAGGCGTTCATAAAAAGCTCCCCACTATGGAGCAAGCTCGACGATAAATTTCCAAGTCAAGCCTTCATTTGCTAGAAAATTTTGAAAGTCTGTACCTTTAATTATGCTGTAAAAATACTGTAAATCTTTGGCAGCATATTTGAAAGTTTTCGCGTTATCTGAATAAAAGGTGCGATAGTTTCCTCTTCTCGAAATGAAACGTCTGAGAGCCAAAATGAATTTGTTTGCAGACATGTTGGAAATGAGTTCCAGATGTAACGCTCGTGTAACAGCGCACGTAAACAATACGATGTATGATTTCTGAATGTCGTTTCCAGACCTGATGTAAACTGGACCTGTGAAATCCACGCCTGTAACATAGAAAGGTTGAGTTTCAACAATTCGATCTTTAGGTAACTGAGCTGTCATTTGTTTCGTTGGTTTTACTGCGTATTTCCGACAAATTAAACAGTTCCCTATAACTTTCTTTACCAACTGACGGCCTTTAGGAATCCAAAATTTCTGTCTTAGTTTGGCTAAAGTTGCTGCAACTCCCTCATGCAGAACGTTATTATGTTCCCTTTTTACAATTAATTCAGTAAATTTGGAATCTTTAGGAAGAAGAACTGGATGCTTCTCGTCAACTGTATATTCGGTTTCTTCTAATCTTCCCTTAATTCGAAGAATTTTATTTTCATCAAGAAACGGTGCCAAGCTGAATATATCAGAGCTTGATAATTGACTCGTTAGATTGAAGAGCCTTAATTTCAGGTGTGAAGAAATCCATCTGGGATTTACGAACACAAAACATTTCAGTGTCCTGAATTTCAAAAGCACTTAATGTTCCACTATTAGCAGGCAGTTTTCTTGCCTTAGCAACGAAACGTCTAACCCATGCCATAATTCTGAGATATTTCAGCACATTACTGAATTTTGTTATATCCAATAGTTGATCATCTCTTTTCACAACAACGTCATAAACAGATATCTTACTACGGAGTTCTAGTTGCTTATCGTTTCCCACGTCAAACTTCGGTTGAACTGGCCAGTCTATACGTTTGTTTTGCAACCATTCTGGTCCAAACCACCAAAGTGAACAATTTCTTAAATTAGCAACAGTAGTTCCTCGTGATACGAGGTCGGAGGGGTTATCTTTCCCACGGCAATAATGCCAATTATTGCTTTCAGTTAGTTTCTGAATTTTATAAACTCTGTTTTTGATGAAAGATTTAAATCTTTCGGGAGATCCCTGAATCCAAAAATACGTTATTTGAGAATCAGTCCAGTGGAAGGGGGATTACTTCGTATTTTAAAGATTTGGCTATTTTATCACTCAATCTAGCGGATAAAAGCGCACCCAAAAGCTCCAATCTAGGAAGTGTAAGGGATTTCAGAGGTGCAACTCTACTCTGGGAAGCAACAAAAACTGTTTGAAAAGTTCCATTGTTCAAAACTATTCTCAGATATACCACGCATCCATAAGCTTTCAAACTAGCATCAGAAAAGCTATGGAGCTCTATTTGTTTCACATCTGCATCTAATATTCCTTCTAAATAGTAGCGGGGAATTCTGAGGTGGTTCAGTTCTTCAATTTCTTCGTACCAGGCTTTCCATTTATAACTAAGATCAGGTGGAAGTTCATCGTCCCAATCAATTTTGGCAGACCAAATTTCCTGAATCAGACACTTTATTCTTATAGTGAAAGGGCCATAAAATCCGACAGGATCAAAAATACGGCCTGCAGTTTGCAATAGAAAACGTTTTGAGTTGATTGACGAGGAAATGAAATTTGTCAAGTGCTGAGTGTCAAAATAAAAATTATCATTATCTGTATCCCAGTTAATTCCTAACACTTTGATCGGGACAACTTCAGGAGATTCTTGCATCGAAAATTCTTTGCAATGCCAAATATCTTTGAGTTCTTTGGAATTAGTATGCCACTTATGTAGTGACATGCTAGCTTCATTAAAAATGTTCACAATTTCTAAACTTGTTTTCAGGGCTTGTTCTAAATTTTGGTGACCACCAATAATGTCATCAACATACAGGTAGTTGTTTAAGAGTTCTACTGTTTCAGGATATATTTCTGAATATTTTTTAAGGTGATGCTTAATAGTAGCAGCGAGAAGAAAGGGACTAGATTTTACTCCAAACAAAACTCTAGTAAATCTAAAGGTTTTCAAACTCTCATTGTTATCATTAGGATCATCTTTCCAAAAGAATCGTGTAACGTCCCTGTCTTCTTCATTTAACTCTATCTGTAAGAATGCTTGTGTAATGTCCGCTGTAAAGGCTATCGAATTTTGTCTAAATTTTATCAATAAATCAAAAATATCAGGATATAGGTTCGGACCAGTGTATAAACAGTCATTTAGAGAGAGTGTTTTTGGTTTATGGGCTGAAGCATCATAAACTATTCTTAGTTTGCTTGTTGCTCTATCATTTCTGATGACTGCTCTATGAGGTAAATAAAATAGGGTCTTATCATTTTGATTGTCTTCTTGAACTGGTTCAATAATATGTTTTAACTCGTAATCCTTTAAAATCTCTGTGTATTGAACAAACAAAGAGTTATCAATTTTAAATTTGTTATTCAATTTCTTAAATCTTTCAAGTGCTATATCCCTATTATCTTCCATTAAATGTTTTGAATTCGGTTTCCAAGGTAATTTTACTTGGTATCTGCAGTTCTTATACCTGATATCAGATTCGAAAGATTTCATAATTTTTAAATCAACAGTTTTGTCGTTTTGAGTATCACTTTCCAAACCCAAGTTTTCTAGCTTCCAAAACTGTTGTAACTGATCTGATATCAAGTTTTCATTTACAATTACTTTCATAGTTAATAATTCACTATGATCATTATTTACTTTACCCTGCAAACACCACCCAAATAAAGATTCTGTGGCTACTACATTTCTTGAAATTCTTTTAATTTTACCAGTAATTATAGAATAGTAGAATTCTACCCCTATGAGAATATCAATTTTGTCACTTTTTCTACAACAATCTGCTAATTGTAGATTTTGTAAAATTTTATTTTTCTTAGCAAAGTTAAAATCTGGAGGAGAGATAACAGTATTGGATATATTTTCGGTTTCAAGAAGCTCAATATATATATTAAGATTAGGATCGTTTACATTTTCTCGTTTTGCTCTAACAACATTAAAGGTTTTTTCTAACGCACTTTTATCACCAAAGGAATAAACAGAAAGTGATTCTTTTCTAACAATCGGAAGTTCCATTTTAGTAGATACATCTTTAGTTATGAAAGATCTCATTGAGCCATTATCAAAAAGAATTCTGACATTTTCAGATTTATCATTATTTCGAATCAATGCAGAAGCCGTTTGTAATAATATTTTATTAGATCTATTTTCATCGGAATTATATGACGAAACAGCGGAAATAACGCTCGAATCCGACGTTTTCTTTTTAGGTTTTTCATTATCTTTTTTCTGATGGAATGAATAACAAATGGCTTTCGAGTGTTTATTAAAGCAGAAGGCACAGTTTATTTTTTGCTTACAATTTTGGATCTGGTGAAATCGACCCAAACATAAAAAACACCGCGATTCACTTTTTAAGATCTCCTTTTTCTTTTCTACACTTAAAATTTCGCAATCCGCAGATTTATGATTTGTGTTCCCGCAGAACAGACACTGCGATTCGGATGACGCCGCTAATAACTCAACTGTAGACGGCTTGCTCGTTATGGCTGGAGAATGTTTATGTTTGAAGGGCAAATGCTTTTCCAATCGCGAATATTTTTCTCTAGAATTATAATTAACAGAAGCCGCGCGTTCTCTACTGAATACTTCGTTCCTCAAAAAGGCTAACAAACCTTTTAAATCCCAATTTTCGTCTTTAATTTTTCGGCTATAATCAAGAACGAATTCATTAGGAAGTAATTTCAAAATTAAAGGCGTTAAGAGATTTCCGTAGGTATCAGAGTCTATTTTTAATGCTTCAAGATTTCTTATCTGTACTTCGGCGTGATCTAAAAGTTTTCTTAATCCGTTTATATCATTAGGATTTCTAACAGGTGAAGTACTTAAGAGTTGTCCTAAATGCGAATTAATTAAGATGTTCTTTTGACCAAATCTGGAACGTAACAGTTCAAGAGCAGCTTCGTAATTATT
The DNA here is from genome assembly GCF_044657685.1 of Stegodyphus dumicola. NCBI lineage: Eukaryota > Metazoa > Arthropoda > Arachnida > Araneae > Eresidae > Stegodyphus > Stegodyphus dumicola. The sequence continues at coordinate 176,626,827 of NC_140769.1, forward strand.
TTCGATGAGAGCGAAACCAGAAATAGCTTTAGCGGCTGAGCCACCAAGAAAGCTTTTTAAGTAAATTAATTTTTCTATTTTTGATAAATTCGGATTTTTATCAATCGCATTTTCGAACTGACCTATGAATTCTAACCAATCCGAAGAATCACCATAAAATTTAGAGATCGTTAATTTTGGAAGACGAGTGAATTTGATACTTTCGTTTTGGGATTCTGTAACGGTTTCATTAGAAATGTCTCTATTTGCATTGTCCGAATTTTCCAACTTATTCGACTCTTTCAACTTTTTCTTTCCTCTAAACTGCCACACTTGAATTTTCTCTTCATATTCCAAAGCGGATGAGATTTCAAGTTCAAATTCGTCTTCTTCGACTTTTAATTCTCGTTCTATTTCTGCGTCTAAATTACTCAAGGATTTTGATTTTTCGTTTAACTGGTCTAAAATTTCTTCTAATACATTCACATTTATACTACTATCATCTTTATTCAGTTCGGTTTCAATTTTCTTTAATATCTTGGACACTCCGGTCCTCAATACCTTTCGTTTCGATTTCAGTTTAGCAATAAGATCTTCCATATTATATAAAAATAGAAAATACAGGCTTACCTTGGCTGTCTTCGCATAAAATGATATCCAAAATTAAAAAACACAAACTTCTAAATTGGCCTTCTTGGCACCGATGCGCCATATTGCGAAAGGTGGTTCTAATTCTAAATGAAGTGAAATACTTCAACAATCTACAAAAATAATCATTTTATTTACAAAGCAACTTTCGTTGCATCGAAGGTTCACTGCTAACTAACTACGCCGCAAACTAAAAACTAACATTCCTTTTCAGAAGCGAAGCGCCCTCTAACGGCGATACATAAATCATTTGGGGGATTTTTCCACAACGGGTTCTCTGCGGATGAAAACCCAATGGGGGAAGCGCGGATGAAAACCCAATGGGGAATGGAATGAATTTTGGAATAGTTTCGAAAATTCGACACATAAAAACGAAACGCTTTCAAAAATACAAAAATTTGTATACTTAAAAACATTCTTAACGGGACAAGCTTCGAATGGTGTGTCAGGCTTTGAGTTAACAGAAAGTAATTATGATAGTTGTGTAGCATTACTAAAGGACAGATATGGTCGAAAAGACCTGATCATTAATTCATTCATGAATAAAGTTCTCAATTTAGAAGCTGTTAAAAATTCTGCTAACGTAAAGGCTTTACGTAAATTATATGACGAATTAGAAGTTTCGATTCGTAATTTGGAAACTTTAGAAGTAACTTCTGGCTCATATGGACATTTATTAATTCCAATATTATTAAAATTAATTCCGGACGATTTAGTTTTGGAATTTAATCGGCAAAGAGGATCGAAAGATAAAGTTGAAGTTTCGGAATTAACACGATTTATTAAAACGGAAATAGAATGCAGGGAAGTTTCAAATCTAGTATTAAGCGAAAGGAAAAATCCTGTGCCTCCGCGAGTCGATCAATCAAAATATGAAACTAGAAAATATGTAAAAAACCCACGGCTGCATTTCATATTGCAGTTAACCGAAAATGCATCTTTTGTGATAATTTTCACGAGTCATTTAAATGCGAAGTGAATGTTTCTGATAAATTAAAGAAACTAAGATCCGAAAACCGCTGCTTTTCTTGCTTTAAAAAATTCCATACATCAGAAAGGTGCAGAAATAAAACTAAATGTACTAAATGTGGCGGTATGAATCACAATGAATCGATTTGTACTAATAAATCCCTTGTAAACAAAAAGTCGGAACAAGGTTATTCCAAAAATGAAACTGAATCTCTGACTTTGAATTCTGAGGAAAGAAATAAAGTTCAAAGCTTAAAATTGATTGCTTCTGTTCCTCAAGGTGATAATAATAATGACTGTAATGCCAGGGAAATATTATTACAAACTTGTACAGTTTTGTTCTAAGTATAAATCAAAATTAACTAGATTAATTCTTGATCAAGGCAGTCACAGATCCTTTATAACGAAAAAATTGGCCGACCATTTAAAACTTACTCCAATCCGTTATGAAAGACTTTCTGTTTATTCATTTGGTGCGACGAAGGCAATGAATCATTCCTATCCGGTCGTTGAAATCGAAATTCAGAATTGGAAACAAAATAATAAAATAAAAATTGAATGTTTGATCTAGGATGTTATTTCCTCGGCGTCCATCAGTGTGCCTAGTAAACAAATTGCAGACTTCATGGAGCATATGGGGTTGCAGATCGCCGATTGCGCAAGAAAAAATAACATAGATGTTGAGATACTAATTGGGGGGGATGAATTCTGGAATGTAGTTTATTCTGAAAGAATTAAAATATCTGAAGGGTTGTACGCAGTCAGTTCTGTGTTTGGTTGGGTTGCCGCAGGAATCGAGAAAAATAAAACAAACAAAAATTGTTCTGAAAATTTAGCGGTAATGACAAACACTGTTGTGTTGAAAGATCTAAAAGGTTTTTGGGAATTAGAACATATGGGAATTAATGATTCTGATGATTATTCCGATATTGACTGCGAAATAGTAGACCAGTTTGAAAGAAATTTGCAGTTTAAAAACGGAAGATATGAGGCAAATTTAATCTGGAAATACAGTCAGAATAATCTAGGAAATAATTTTGAGGTAGCTAAGAAACGATTCGCAAACCTTCACAATAAACTAAGTAAAACTCCGGAGATTTTTCAGGAATATAAAAATATAATTGAGAACCAGATATTAGAAGGAATTGTGGAGGAATGTCCAAATAATGATACAAATTTGGGATATTTTATGCCTCACCGAGCAGTGATACGACCTAGTGAAACTACTAAGGTAAGAATTGTGTACGATGCTAGCTCAAGGACAGAGGACACGAATTCGTTAAATGACTGCCTTGAATCGGGACCTAATCTAAATCCAAATATACTAGACATTATGTTAAATTTTCGTAAGTTTAAGATAGCGTTTTGTGGAGACGTTGAAAAAGCCTTTTTGATGATAGGAATTGCTGAAGGTGATAGAAAATTTCTAAAATTTCTTTGGTTTAATGAAAATAATGACTCCTTTAAGATTATGCAAATGTGTCGCGTAGCTTTCGGTTTGACTATATCTCCTTTCATTTTGGCCGCCACTATAAAATATCACATTCGAAAATATAAAGATAAAATGCAGGACAGTTTCCAAATGTTAAATTCTTCTGTCTATGTCGACGACCTATATTTTGGAGCAGGAACGGTTGAAGATGCATATCAGTTATCTGTAGATGCGGTTAACATATTTAAGGATGCTGGGATGAATTTCAGAAAATTAAGAACTAATTCTAAAGCATTAAACGATTTATGTGTCTCAAATGGGATTAAGGAATCAGATAACAAATTAAATAGTGAATCGAATTTCTTAGGCATGATTTGGAATTCCATTGAAGACAATATAAAGTTAAATTTAAAAAATTTAATTGACTTTTCTACTGGAAACGATTTTGCTACAAAAAGGAAACTTTTGCAAGGCATCGCCCAAATATACGATCCATTTGGATTTATTGCACCCTTTGTTATTCGGGCGAAAATTATTATGCAAGAAATCTGGTGTTCCGGTTCTGACTGGGATGAGGTCCTTCCTGCAAAGATTAAGGACAAATTCAACATTTGCGGGAGGAACTTAATGATTTAACTGAAATATCGATACAGCGAAATTTCTTTGATGACGATCCAATGAATATAAGCCTTCACCTATTTTCGGACGCTAGTCCTAAAGCATATGGGGCCATCGCATATTTCAGATATTGTACGAGTGATTCTAAAATTAAAACTTCCTTTATCATGTCGAAATGCAGAGTTGCACCTTTAAGAGCAATCACGCTTCCTCGTTTAGAGTTAATGGGAGCACTCGTGGCTGTTCGAATGTATAAATATTTGAAAAAATTGTTTGGTGATTTAATTGAGGATGTTTATTTTTGGAGTGATTCCGAAATCGCCATTACTTGGATTAAAGGTTCGCCAAATAATTGGAAACTATTTATCGCCAATCGTGTTACAGAAATACAGGGTATATGCAACAAAAAATTGTGGAACCACTGCGAAGGAAAACAAAATCCTTCCGATTTACTAACTCGAGGAATTAGTGCTCAGTCACTAGTTAAGAATGATCTGTGGTGGCATGGGCCACACTGGTTACGTTTTCCTACTGAAAACTTTCCAAAACAAAAGAAATTAAAACCAAATTCAGAATCGTTGGAGTTAAGAAAAAGTATTATTTTGACTGCACCTGTAATTAACAATGAATCCCCAATTTTGCATATAGAAAAATTCAGTTCTTTAGGAAAATTACTTCGAATTACTGCCTATGTATTTAGATTTATTGGGAGGCTTCGGAAAAGGTCTAGAGAGAATGGACCTTTAAGTGCTTTTGAGACTAAAGCAGCTGAACATTATTGGGTAAAAATTACGCAACGAGAATCGTATCAAGGGGAAATAATTAAGTTATCAAATAAAAAATCAATTCTCGATTCTTCCATCTACTCCCTTAATCCAAGGCTTGATGAGGAGGGAATTCTTCGGTTGAAAGGTCGCATTCAATTTGCAGACTGTCACGAGAATTTAAAACATCCTATTCTATTACCCTCAAAATGCAAGTTTACCGAGTTGATCATCATGGACTCGCATGAAAGGGTATTCCATGCTGGAGTTAATTCGACACTAACTCAGATCAGAGACAAATATTGGATCATTAAGGGAAGACAGCGTGTTAAGACTATCATCAGCAAATGTGTGATATGCAAACGATATAGTGCTCGTCCTGGGGTACAGGATATCGCTCCACTTCCTCCAGACAGAATCCAAGAGGCGCCTCCATTTGCTGTGACCGGGTTGGACTTCGCCGGTCCATTTTTTACGAAAGACAGGCAAGGTAAAGTTTACATGCTGTTGTTAACGTGTGCGGTCACTCGTGCCTTACATATAGAGATAGTAACTGATCTCAGCACTGAAAGTTTTTTGCTAGCTTTCCGAAGATTTTTAGCTCGCCGAGGTCTGTGTACCACCGTGTACTCCGATAATGCCAAGACTTTTAAAAGAGCTGATAAAGAACTAAAACATATTTTCAAAACTTTGAGTGACTTATCTGTGAAAGAATTATTTTCTGCTAGAGGCATAAATTGGAAACTTATTATTGAAAGGGGTCCATGGTGGGGAGGGTTTTGGGAGCGTATGGTACGAACCATAAAATCCAGCTTGCGAAAAATTATTGGTCGATCATCCCTTACTGTGAAAGAGCTTGAAACAGTGCTCATTGAAATCGAGGCAATGATTAATTGTAGACCAATTACCTACGTGTTTACCGATCCCAATGAACCTTCTCCACTAACACCCTCTCATTTTCTGGTTGGTAGACGATTGCTATCTCTGCCTGCTAATAAAATAACATCAAATAATTTGATTGGATCAAGAAATTCAATTATTAAACGATATAAATACCATCAAGATATTTTAAATCATTTTTGGAAGCGTTGGAGATCAGAGTATCTTTTTAATCTGAGATCTGCCAATATTTGTCCTCCACACTCTAACGCATCTCAGTTTAAAATCAACGATATTGTCTTGATTCATGACGACAAACATCCCAGAAATCTTTGGACAATAGGTAAAATTTTGGAATTAATGCCAGGCAGAGATGGTAAAATAAGATCTTGCATAATTAAAACACCTACTGGTACCTTAAAAAGGCCTATACAATTGTTATATAATATGGAACTTAACTAATGTTTGTATTTTGTATTTTTAGGTTTGATTCTCCTGACCTTGCTGATAGGTATCATTTAATGTTTTGTAAAATTTTATGTGCTTATAATTATGTATGCATGTTTGTTATATTTAACCATTTCTCCAGGATTTATTGTCGAAATATTAATTGAATATTCTAGAATATATTATTGAAAGATGAACTCTCCGCCGAGTTCAGGTGGGGAGTGTTGTGTAATTTGAAGACAAAGGCTAGAGGGCGCTGTTGCTCGCTTAGTTGTAAGAGAATAAAGTTTGTTCATGTTGAAGGCGGCGGCCTAAGAATACGCTCTGTATATAGTAATTAAAATATTGTTAAAAACGTAAAAATGTTAAAATTAGTGAACTCACTGAACCACCATTATCTGACTTGGAGATGCACAAAATTATTAGAGGCTTAGCTGGACTGCTGTTTGCTGCTCTCTTCTTATTGCAAATCTAGCAAAAATCTTCTTATTGCAAGACTGCTGTCTGCTGCTCTCCTCTTACTGCAGATCTAGCGAAAATGTAAACATTTTTAAATAGGCACAAAGTATGTGCCAAATTGTTTGTGGTGGCAACATGTTTACTGAAAATAAAATGAAAATTTAATCTCCCTCGGCTGCCAGTTTCATATTCATTGTGGACTGGCATTTCAGCATTCTACGACATCGAAATTGTTTATTACGGATTCAATCGTCTACGTTCTACACCATCAATATACCCCATTTTTTATTACATGTATATACACTGCCGGCCATTGAAATTGCAAAACCAGAGAGGAATGATTTGACGAATGTCAAAATCACTTGAACAAGAAGTTAGTATTTCAGCGCATTTAGACGACGCAGGAGGAAGAAACGACATCATAATCACTGCATAAATTAAATGTTGTGTAGTGTATTTCTCATTCAAAAAGCGCTTTATAATGTCTGAGAGCGCCAAGATTGTCGTGCTATGCGTTGAATAATAAGAAAAAATACTTACCAGTAAGTGTCGGAATTCGATAGAGATAGGATCGTTGCCTATCGAGTGTGTAGATTACCGTTCCGTGATACCGTCTGTCACACAGATCGACATCCAACCACTGTCATGCGAATATGGAATCAATGGGTTGCTGAGGGTCATAGAAAGCGTCATGCTGGATATCAGCGTCCTCCCATGATTAAAGCCCGAGAGGACAGATATATTGTGAAGTCAGTTCTGCAAAACCCTACACCCACATCACGAAACATTAGTCAGGAAATGGACATGTTTGTAGTACGCCCAGTATCCGCTCATACGGTGCGTCGACGTTTGCAACAGCGTGTACTATCAGCTCCACGATCATTAATTCGGCTTCCCTTGACAATCCAGCATAGAGGGAGACGAAGAGTCTGGTGCGCCGAACGACAAAGATGGATACAGGAGTGGCACAATGTCGTCTTTTCAGACGAGTCCCAGCTCTGCGTGCAGTATTCTAATGACCGTATACATAGGTGCCTGGAGGCTCGGAGGAGACCATACATTGCCTACTTATATTCGACATCGGCATAGGGGCCCTTCACCTGGTGTGATGGTTTGGGCAGCCATAGGGTACATACGACACGCACATCTCTAGTTCGGATCGACGGTAATTTGAAGGCAGTTCGGTACATTTCTAACATCTTATGTCCATTGGTTGTGTCCTGTCTTCGAGGCCTGCCAAACGCCATCTTCCCACAAGATAATGCAAGATCACATGCTGCACGTCGTGTTCTGACCTTCCTCGATACACAGGGAATTCGACTGCTGCCCTGGACTGCACGGTCTCCAGATCTGTCCCCCACTGAAAACATCTGGCCATGGGTTGCTGGGAGACTGCCACCTCTCTGCAGCTAGTACGGTTGATGACTTGAAGCAGCATGGAATAAATTGCCCATTTCTGTCATCCAAGCCCAATTCGACTCCAGGTCCAACCGGGTAAGGCGTGGCAGCTGTTTTCTTCTAATTTTTTACCCCTGTAAACTTCCAAACTGCTTACAAATTTAATAATTTTGTCTTCATGCCATACTGTTTACGTACAGTAAATATCTTTTATGTGTTTTCTTTCCTTCATGGTGTTGCAATTTTAATGGCCAATATAAATAGTATGTATACACACACACACATTCTATATTTGACGGTCTAATGGTCTAATATTTGAGGTGTAATTTTTTAGGTAAATGTTTCGCTGGAAAATGGTTTCTATATTTTCAATTTTTTTAGTCCACAGAAAAGATGGACAATGATAAAGGAGAGCAGTACATCTGGAAAATCATTTTTGATGTGCGCAACATAATCTCTCTTTCAACTCTCTTTGTTAAACTTAAAGTGTAAGATTGTATTCAGTTAATTCAAATTTCTCCTTCATAGTTTTGATTTAAATATCCGTCACTGTTAGCAACCCATCGATCAGTTATGGAAAAATCGGTAAAAATTAGTAAACTTATAAGGTGTTTCTCCCGTCTTCGTGGTGTATTGGTTCTGCACGCTGGGCCGATATTCCAGAGGACCGTGGTTCGATTCCCGGCGAAGGCGTTGCTAATTTTTCATCTTGCCTGCTTCCAAAAGCTACCTAATGTCTCTATAGTGGCGCGCGAACTAAAAGGTTGGTGGATGATGGCTCTCCACACCCGGGATTTGGCGACTGGGTCGCCTAAAAATCCCAGTCGCCCTTTAAAAATGGGAGTATATAAGATGTTTCTCTCGCCTTCCTAGCGTGCCTTCGTGGTGTAGTGGTACTGCACGCTGGGTCGGTATTCCATAGGTCCGTGGTTCGATTCCCGGCGAAGGCATTTCTAATTTTTCATCTTGCCTGCTTCCAAAAAATACCTAATGTCTCTAGAAACTAACTCAGAGAACTGAAACAAACTCCATTTAAAAATTTATTTTCTAATTAATCTGTTGGTGAACAGATGGAAATTCTAGAAAAATCAGTTCGATCATTAAGCAAGAATACGTATTAAACGCGTTAAACACACTTCGGGAATAAATAAGAGCTATATCGGAGCTTGAAAAACTCATTGCTGCGAATTATTACTATAGAAATTTGTTTATGCTCTGATTTCAAGAAAATCAGGTCGCTGAAATTAGATGCAAAATGATTTCAAATTATGATCTAAACAAACAAATAAGAGAAAAAACAACACATAAACTAATCCAAATTAATCCGTAAAAATTCTTCGATAGCAAAACGATTACGCGAAATATTTACTTTTGACCACCTTTTAAAGAACATTTGAATGTAAATAATTTTATTCTATAACTGTATGTGTATGTGATCATATTATTGCAGGTGTAGACAATCGTGCAAAATTACATCGTTCATACGCAAACAAATCTATATAAATTTTGACTCGTAAATAATTGTCACGAATTTACTTATTATAGAATATAGCTATATATAAATTTTAACTATATATACATATTTATATGTATAGTTAAAATTTATATATATTTATATGTATATATTTATTCATATAATAAGCGAGTTAAAGTATGTAAATATTTAAATTTTTTTGTACATAAAAAATTATTCTTATCTTCTGAAACAATAAATGTGTAAATTAAACTGGCAGTGACTTCTATTATGCAAATTGTGAACTAGCAAAGGAAAGAATTTTTTTCTGTATGAAGTCAACTCAGGATAATAAGTTAAAAGGATCACATACAAAAAGAAAAATGTGATACTGTTCCTCAAACTCTTGGTAAAATTCCTAGGAAATAATAACTGAAAGCTATAAAATGAGAATCGTAAAATCGGTTTACAGGAATTACATTCTAAATACAAAAATGAGATCAGATTTGTTACATTAACTCATCTTTCTCACTATGAAAATTGATATTTTACGCTGCAGCATGTGTCCGAGCGATGTTAGTAGTGACAAACTGCCGCATAAAATATATTTTATGATCGAGCTAAGCGTGTTTATTTATGAAACTATAAAACGCGGTTATTTACAACTTGACCTCATTTTATAAGGACTTAAAAGTTGTTTCTTTCTCTCTCTCTTTTTTTTTTTTTTTTTTTTGGTGTGTGTGTGTGTGTTTTTCACCCTCTTTTTGTTTTTCGTTTCTATATTTTATTTGTTTTGCTTCGCATGTCACTGGCGGCGTCTGGAAGTAACATTCGGATTCGCTTCTGTGTTAGGCTATTTCCTTTCCAGATCCTTAAAGCTTAAATGGAAGCGTTCTCCATTCGCAAAATATTGTACTAGAATCTATGGTTTCTGCGAAAATGTTTTAATCCACATTTAAAGACTGCATTTTTATACGCATTTACATTGTAAGGCTTTGAATTCTCTCAGTATAATTTCAAAACTAAGTGTATATTTGGCACAATTATCATTCTAAGAAAGAGTTTATTAGACTTTGAAGGAATTCAAGCCTTTGTTTCAGTTTCAGCAACCGTATATATATATATATGTCTTTCTTTTAATTTCTGATTTGTGTGCGTATAAAATATCTTCTAATTTCAGAAATGTTAATTAACTCCTTAAGATGTATTTAACAGTGAAAGAAATTAAGTTCCGAGATGATCAGCACAGGTGAGCTCTTACGCATTTGGATCCCCCTTTTTAATCAAGGCCGAAGACTAAAATTTAATATATAGTCGACTGTAGAGTTATGGAATTTTAAATTACCAGTTTTTAATTATAATAAATAATAAGGGAAAAAAACTGGAGAATTTCAGCAATATTTGGACTGTATTCAGCTAACGAATAATTTTATTCTTATCCTAAAAGAATACAGAAAATGCTGCTAGAGGGCTGAGGTGCGTAGGTGTAGCTAATGACGTAACAATATTAAAAAAAAAGAATAGCAGACAAATTACATACTACTGCTAAATTGTGTTGTAAAATGTAGTGTCTCCTGAGTAGATAAAACGTATGGAGATACTAGTATTCTTTTACCATTTATTTTTAAGAAATCAATAGAAATGTATTAGAAAAACAATCTGATGGGGACACCACATGTCTCCCTTTTACGGCCTATTAAATTATACACATTTTTTCCTCCGTTTTATTTAAACTTATTTCCTCGAATTTCATTAGAGATATATTTCTCATTCAGTTAATTCAGTTCTCACTTAGCGAGAAAGCAAAAATGCAAAAAAATCGAAACATTTTCATTAAAAATTCAAAAGTATAGGAAAGTTTGATGTTTTACAAGCACAAGCCCCCCTGCGGCCGAGCGGTAAAGTCGCTGAACACTGGTAGTTCGGTCCGAGGTTCGAATCCCGCGAACGGTCTGGCTGCATGGGCGTTTTCGTGGTTTTCCTGCTGTGTAAGGTGTATACTAGACAGTTACCTTCAGAAAGTCCTCCACAAAGGCATCCCTCCATTCAGGCACATAGCTGTAGTGTGTTTTGCTATAATTAAATAAACCAAACGTTTTATAAACACAATTAAAATCGTTTCAAAAAATTTTTTACTAATTAAACTCTAATTAAAATGAGAGTTTCTGCGCAGAAACAAGCAATTCGGCCAGCGGGCAAGAAGACAGATTTTTCAGTGTACGAAACTGAAAGCTTACTTTTTGCCCCACTCGGCAAAAAGACACTGAAAGTACAGAAACTGACTTAATTCACGATTCTGCTGTTTCAAATGTAAACCAATAATGACTGCTCTATTAGGCTTAGTCGCAGTTGAACAACTTTTAAATTGTAGATAATTCTACACCTATTGCATGCAGATTAATTAAAGGCATAAAAACCTTAACCGGAAGATACGAGCAACATAATTCAATCACTTTGAAAGCAAAAAATGCACAGTTTACGAAACATCTAAGAATTAAAAAACTGACCTCACTGAGACCAGTAACAAAATGGGTATATGTATATACACATATACATATTTGGTGCGGCCAATTTGAAGCAAAAACAGAGATGCACAACTACATGTTATAGCAGGTACAGACGTCATGAAAAAATCTCTTCTGAATTCATTTTAAATCCATTTCGTAGTCCGTTTTGGGAAAAAGAGTCTTTTATTGTGTCCTTACGTACCGATGTCACCGAAAAAAATCGTTAAATTGTATCCGATAGCGGTGAAAATGGATATTTTCATTAAAATAGGATACCCGAACTTTTTCATGATTGCAATATTTCGGACTGTTGAGATAGAAATTTGCATTTCTCCCGTTTGCGATTGCGCTGAGCAGAAAATGCGAATGGTTCTGCGGATGGTTCCAGCCGAGGAGGAGAAGAGGAGAAACGAACAGAGAAAGGGTAGTCTGTCTTCCCGATTCTGACGGTCCTGATGTCTGACATCCCTGCTACGCCTATCTGATGATGTTTGCCCACATGGCCAGCCGCTGTGATTCACTTAAGGGATATCAGCAGTCCCTATACCGACAATGTTAAATTCGCCATTTTCGATGTACCTGTTCTCAAAATCTGCCGTATATACACGCTTGAAATTTTTTGTGTAATTCAAGTATACCTATCTGGTTATACTGAAATGAGTTTTTGAACCATTTTGAATTTTAAGTAATTTACAGAATATTTTGTTAGGCATAGTAAAATGTAGCACTTTTCTCACCCACAAAAAATTTTAAATATTTTTTCTTAGTTTATCACAAAAAGCCCATTTTAGTAAATATTAGGAAACCTAATAAATACGCCATAAAATTTTTAGATACCTGTGAGCAGTAGCTCCTGAGAAAAGGTACATCGAGTATTAAAAAAATCACGTTTGAAGAAAAACGCGTTTTTATATAAAAAACGTAATTTATCAAAGCATTCGATGACAAATTAAAACTCTACTTTTTACAGTTCTAATTTTCATAGAGATTAAAGAATGGCATTTTTAGAAAAATAAAAGTGTAGAGAATTTGAAAAGGCAAAAATTCATATCTTATTATACAGGCATTAGTCCCATGAAGCAGAGGAAAATCAAAGCTATATAAAAGGAACTGAAATATTTGATATTTTACGGCGATAATACATCGCACAACTTAAGCAATTTTTTAACTTGGAGGATATTTGGAATATAGGTTTTAACAGACACATGTTTTCAAAATAGACTTACAGTGGTGCCTCACACAACGAACTTAATTCGTTCCAGGAGCAAGTTTGTTATGCGAAAAGCGTTTTCCCATAACAATACATGTTAAAAAAATAATTCATTCTGTAGCATAAAATATGCTAAGATGACATAAAAAAGATAAATTTTTTGTTATTATTTTTATTTAGATACATCTAAAAACATAATTTTTTTAAAAATAACACACTTTTTTTTAATTTTAAGACAGACTAAGTAGAGTCTACCGAATCTTGCACATCTTCATCCATTTTCTGCATTTTGGCCGATGGTTTCATGAAAAACCTGTCCAAAGTCGTTTGTTTTTCTCTTTTCTCCAACATCTGCCGGAAATAACGGACAAGAGTATCGGAGTAAAGATCGTTGATCCTGTTTGCTTCAGCTGAATCCGGATAGTGGGCATTGGTAAACTCCTAAACTGCTTTCCATTTGACCAGGATGTTCTTGATGTCAGCAGTTGGGATTGGTTGATTCTTTGATTGTTGCTCCTCGTTATCAGATGACGCTTCCCTTTGAGCATTGTCCTGTTGCTGGACCAGAAGTGCTTGGAGCTCGTCAGTTGTCAGCTCTTCTTCGTGTTCCTCAATAAGCTCCTCTACATCCTCTTCCTCTACCTCTAATTCCAACCTTTGGGCCACTGTGATGATGTCCTTCAGTACTTCAGTGTCATCAACTACTGCTTCTTCCTGGGTCCACGAAGGCACAAGCATCTTCCAAGCAGAAATGAGGGTCCTTTGTGACACTTCTTCCCAGGCCTTCTGTATAAGTCGTATTGCCATAAGGACATCAAATTTCTCCTTCCAAAACTTTCGGACAGTCATATTGTCTCCACCAAACTCGCATTCTTCAAACACCTTATTAAAGAGGGCTCTAGTGTAGAGTTTTTTAAAGTTCGCAATAACTTGCTGATCCATTGGCTGAAGAATGGATGTGGTGTTTGGTGGTAAATACTGCACCTTGATAAAAGGATAATTTTCCTGCAATATTTCCTCTAGGTCTTTTGAGTGAGAAGGGGCATTGTCAAGTATCAGAAGAGCTTTGAGCGGCAGTTCTTTTTCCAGAAAGAATTTCTTCACGGCAGGAGCAAAGGTTTCCAGAATCCATTCGTTGAAGATAACTTGGGTCACCCAGGCTTTTTGATTGGACTTCCAATGGACGGGCAGTTTGGACTTAATAACGTTATTTTTCTTGAAAATTCTTGGATTTTCAGAGTGATAAACCAATAGAGGTTTGATCTTGAGGTCTCCGCTGGCATTAGACGAAAACTTAAGGGTAAGTCTGTCCTTCATGGCTTTGTGTCCTGGCAATTTCTTTTCCTCTTTTGTAATGAAGCTTCTGCTCGGCATTCTTTTCCAGAAAAGACCCGTTTCATCGGCATTGAACACTTGTTGTGGGCAGTATCCTTCATCCTTAATACATTTTTGAAAGTTAATAGAGAACTTTTCTGCTTCTTTCTTGTCAGCACTGCCAGCCTCACCATGCATAGTAACGCTGTGGATTCCACACCTTTTCTTAAATCTAAAAAACCATCCCCTGCTGGCTTTGAATTCTTCTTCATTATCTTGATTGCTGCTACTTCCAGGGACGTTTTTCTTTAGATCGTCATAAATTCTCTTTGCTTTGTGACAGATAATATCTTGGGTTGTTACGTCACCTTTCACCTGCCTGTCCTTAATCCAAATCGCTAATAGCCTCTCCATTTCTTTGTGGATTGAAGACCTATGTTTTTCATGAAATAGTTTTGATACTCGTTTGGCTACTTTGGCTGATTTGATTGCATCCTTATTTGCAAAATGGTGAAAATGGTGGTTTTGCTGAGGCCAAACTCTTTGACGAGGTCACACTGTTTTACCCCACATTCACTCCTTCTAATTATTTCCTGTTTCATTTCAACAGAAATCACCTTCCTGTGTTTTTCAGTAATGTATTTTTTAGAAGCCATGATATAAAAAAATATTTATTTTAACTGAAAAGGACGATATTGAGTTTAACTTAAAAGGAGGTATTGCCGCGATACGTGCTTAAGTTAAGCGCAGTGACTAACGACTGCCTGCAGTGCCTGCGCGGAAGGATGCAATACATCGGCAGCGATCGTGGAAGCTCGGGCGAAGCAGTCGTGGAAGCTCGGGCAAAGCGGTCGTGGAAGCTCGGGCGACTTCGTTGTGTGAAACGAAGTTCATTGTATGAACCATGAAATGAAGTTCGTTGTGTGCAGCGTTCGCTGTGCGAGGCGTTCTTTATGCGAGGCACCACTGTATCTAAACTGGATGAATGCAGTAAAATGCTATAGAGATAATATATATGATTTTTTTCTGTAGCTTACTTAAGTTACGTATTCAAAATTGCAATTTATTGATTTTTCTAAGTTACTTATTTCGTAGGTTTCATGAGGTAAATTATGAAAAGTCTAACTCTGTTTAAAGACGGCAGTGATTATGCATATATCTCATATTTCAGATGATCGCCTCTGAAACTGACCATTTTTATTCCTCCAAAATAACTTAAAAGAAATTAGCTTGCAATTGAAAAACTTCAACTGTGAACTCGAAAAAGAATTAGTCATTAAAATATTTAAATTTAAAATTAACTATATGAATCAATCATAAAAGCATTTCGGTTCGTTCTTAAGTAAAAATAATATCTAACGGTATTCACACATAGAAATAAATTTTTACTGCCGTTCAATAAAATTAAAAATTGAAACAAAAATAATTTTAATTTTAAAAACTCCTGCATGTGGTTATTGGGTTTTCATTTCCTCTATGATTGCAGAATAATGCGAGCGGGAAAATATCAAAATATTAAAAAAATATATAATAACTTAGAAAAACCTTTGAAAAAAGTTTTAAAACAAAATATTTAAAATGAAAATTAAAAAATATATGCAGTAAAATTTTGCATGTTCAAAAACAAATTGCAATCGATAAATAAAGATTATATTACAGGGTATTAGAAATAATCGCTTAAAGCTTTAAAACATGTTCATATCTCCTACTTACTGCAAAATATTGTTCTGAAGTACAGACAACTTCATCTACTTAAATGCTCCACTTTCTTACCCAGGGGAGCTAACGTAACTTTGTAATACAGTAGAACAGGGATTACTAATTTGTGTTCTTTTAGTAATATATAAGATTATCAATAATATGTAAGACTTTCAGAGTAAGAAGGTTTTTTAGTAATGTATAATTTTTACTATCTTTCCATTTTACAGGAGAGTTTGGAGGAATATTCAAGAAATAAAATTATATTTTAAATAAATTTATAGAAATATTTTTATTTTTTCTCATGTTTTGCATCTTATAAATCACATGATCATACGTATAAGTTGGGTTTTGGTTATG
Source organism: Stegodyphus dumicola (assembly GCF_044657685.1). Taxonomy (NCBI): domain Eukaryota; kingdom Metazoa; phylum Arthropoda; class Arachnida; order Araneae; family Eresidae; genus Stegodyphus; species Stegodyphus dumicola. The sequence continues at coordinate 176,642,962 of NC_140769.1, forward strand.
AATTTTGGTTTCTAAAATGATTATTCTCTGATTGTAACAACAATGTGTAAAATCAAAAGTGCCTTAATCGGTGAGCTACATAATATTAAATTGTTAGATACCGTTTATTAGAAAATGTTATAAGTTTTACCTTTATGATATTAAAATTGAAGATGTTTTACATTATGGTTTTGGCTTTTAATGTACGTTTTCTACAGATAACTATTTCACTATAAATATCAATGCAATAAATGTATGATTTTCTTATCATGATTGGTCAAAGCATAACATTCTTTTATCCTAAATTTTTATTTTTTGTTCCTAACAGAATGTATAAAAAACAAAAATTTTCATTGTCTATTTTTAATTATTCAAGAAGCATATGATATCTGCTAATTCTAAATTTATTTACAGTCATTTGTAGTGATGTTTGTATTGTCACTCTCTTTTGTCAAATTTCCATAGCAGAATCCAATTCTAATTCTTGATCTATGTCTTCTTTCCTAATAGTTTGTTTCCTCATTTTCAAGCACATTCTTGTAGTTTGAGGCTATTTTGTAATCTAATAAAGTGTTATTAATCTTTCGGTGGATTAAAAAACAAATTTTTCATTCGTAGTTTATGATGTTGTTGCTTACCGACAACATTTATTCTGACAAGAACATGGTGCAAAATTAAAATAATCATATTTCGAAATTTTATGCTATCAGACAGAAATTTCTTCTGGTTGACACCGTAGGGGTAAATAGCGTTTTCCGTTTTTTGTTTGTTTCCAAGGGCTGGCACTTGCCGTTTATAAGCCTTGGCCACTACTAAGGTCGGAAGTAGTGGATATTTTATTCTGGAGGCACCTAGTAGATGGTTACACTGTTGCCTTCCGTGAAGGGATAATTTACATCCATGTCTTCTCAAGGCTTCGAACCCGGCATGGCAGTCAGAGTTACTAACCACTTTCCCGTGTGGGCGGCACAGGACAAAACTTCTTGAGTATTACTTTACTATAGATTATTTAAGGACCTCTGCAGTGTCAAATCATTATATAATTTTCCGTTTAATACTGCAAATGGAACTGCTCAAAACTTTAATGAAGCTAAAGAATGATTTGTTTCCAGAAAATGTTGTTGCGTTACTTGTTACTCAATTTAGAGTATGGAGTGGCGATAGAATGAATCTGCTTAAGATTATTTCAATGAAAATTTCGAAGTCAAATTTTTTATCTTTTCATTTTTCCTTTATTGTTTCTTTGACTGTTCACAATTTCACTTTTCCCCCCAGAGTTTAGTTTTTATTTTGTACAAATAGCAACACGTATCTTGCCAACATGGGCTGGTTAAGAGAGTTTGGAGCCTTAAGAAGAAAATGTCCCTTTTATGTTAGAATACAGCGCCACCTTACACAGAAACTCTCACTTGGCCACCTGGATTCGGTTAAGCAACATGCCAGAGCAAATAATACTAGTACTGATTGCAGTAATTACCGTTAATAAAATAGTTAGTTTTCTATATATACCTTCCACTCATTAGTTTAGAATTATAGAATTACAGTACAGTTAGTATGTGGGCATTCTTTGTTTTAAGAGTATTTAGCTGATTTAAGCACAAAATTATGGCATATCACATTACTAAATTTGTAAACTTTCATTTTGTCTGCCTAGCAGAATAAAATAAATACTAATTCAGAAGACAAACAACAAAAATCAGCGTTATATTTACAAAATTTCCACAGGACTAGTTTCGATAGTTTTACCGAACCACCATCCTCAGCTGCAAAACCGCAAAAATTATTTATTCGTCGTGTTATTGTGTCTTAATTATAAAATAAATAATTGCACCAATTTTGTTTTAGCTCTCTACCTACAAGTGGTTTATAATCGAGTCGATTACAAACACCTTGCTGTCTTGTTTCTGGTCTTTATTCGTTACGAATAGGATTTTACCATTAAATAAAAGCAATAATACATAAAAGAGTTAATAACTGTATTGAGTTTTACAAAAAATCATATTCTCTAATTGACTACACAGAGATCACAACCGTCTGAGAATCACTGTGATTTTATTTAGATATAAATATGTATAAAAATAAAACCAAAATAATAATTATCATAAATCTTTAAGAAATAAGGTAGTTTTTTACTCATAATTCATTCATGGGATGCAAATATTTTTGCATATTAAAAGTTTAACTGGTATAGTATGTGTTCCGGATACTCGAACATCACGCTTTATGTGACGATTCTTTAATCTATACCTGGTGAGATACATCAAGTGTGCCTTTCTGTATTTCATATTTTCACTGAAAAATATCAAGTGTATTTGATCTTACAATTGTGTGAGTTATTGCATATTTGAAAAGCATTTTCAAAAGCTTTAATTTCATATGACTCAGTCGTATCATCTGCGCATGAATTTTCACTATAGCAATGAAACCTAAACGTTTCAACTGAAACATTAGACATTTATTTTAAAGTTTTACTTTGATATACTGGGGTGAAACAGAAACTAATGATTTGGCAAAATTGGATAAAGATGCGCAATTAGCAAAACATTTCTCTGAAGTTAACATACTTAAAAAGCTGAAGTTATTAAAACACTTTGGGAAAGCCCAATCTTTTCATGCTAAAATTCATTATGGATTTCAAATTAGACAACTGTCTTCTTTTATTTTTATATGTAACAGTCAACTATTTAAAAGCATACATTAAATACAAATCGGTTAAATAAGGAGCTACATAAAAAACTTTCGCATTTAAAGTACCCATAGGTAAAATGCAGATGATATGTTTAAGAAGTAAACAAAATTTCAACTTTCAAATTTAATCAGCTACTTTTCATAAGTGACATTCTTAAAAATTTTAATACTGTTTAAATTTTTCAAAAGATGTTAATTTGATATTATTAAAATTCAAATACTTAAAATTAATTTTTTTAATTTTGTTAAAAATAAAGTGAAACGGAAAACAAAGCAGACTGCCCAGATTTAGCATTATCACTTTTACATCTGCTAGTTTTGAAAAAAATTGTTACAAATTTTCAATATTTAAATTTACATATTTAGGAGTCTATCGAAAAAATTATCTCTTTACGAAGCTGTTGAAATTGGTACAGGTTTATAAATTAAAATGCTTTTAGAAAAATGTATAAAAATTATTTTAAAATATATTTTTAAAACAAACCAGAAAAATGTCTAAATTTTCTTTGTATTAAATTTGAATCTATGAGGAAGAAATTTTAGTTTAATAAGTGATATTATCAAATACAAATAAATTCAATTAACATTATCAAGCTAAAGGCTTGAGTGTGCATTTTTGAAAAAAAAAAAAAAAAAAGTATCAGTGGGGTTTTACAAACATTGGAATTTTGACATAATTTGAGGAGCAGAATCGAACTATGAAAAAAATTCGGCAGGTTATTTCGAAAAACGTCAAATTTTATGTCAAAATACGTATCTTAGAACAATGCTTTATATAAATATAATGTAACATATAGTTTAAGTCGCCCTGAGATGAGAAACGCAAGTGGAATTCCGGCTATCAGCCATCTAGGACAAACAATAGAGAACTGTCTCCCCCTTTTTTTGGCTCATTAAACATAATAACGTATTATCAAAAAGGCTTCAAAACAATAATGTGCAGTTTCAGCATTGAAAGGGTTTCAAAATAAAAAACTTCATTTAAAAAACATTACATTTTATTTATAAGTTCGTAAACAAAAACATATATACAATATTTGGAGGTTTTTAAAGTAAGCTTCGAAGTTCTTTTAGTAATCCCTCTTTTCACAGCACTCCTAAGTTGTGAACAAAATTCTTTCAATTTACATCATTACAACACACATTGAACTTTTACACACGCTTTACAAAGTCAATGTTATGAATCCAACGAACAGTTAACATAAAAGCTCCAGTATATCAGCACAGCTGTTATTTACTTAAATAAGTCCAAAGGTACACAGTCATTCCCTTTGACTAACGGAACTTTTAATTAAACTTCAATTCACACACCTAAGAAAGAATCAGTATTGTTCATATTGCACCTCTGTGTTTCATTCCATTAAACTTAGCAAAGCTATGCTAATGCATTTTCTTCAATTTGCGAATCAGAAACATAGTAAAAATGTACAGCATCTCGAACAAAACTTTCACGTATGACGTCCCTAGAGCAGGAACATAAGGTGACAAGATATTTCCCTGTAGATGAAAGATGCCACAACAAAGAGACTTTTCAAAAGTTATTTTTGTTTCGTTATACTCTAAAAATGTTATAAGATGAAGGCACTTCCCATTTACAGATGAGTTAGTTTAAAAGAAGAAATGAGTGAGTATGAGCACGTTAAATATGATAAACTATACACACTACTCATATTAGTAGCCAACCATATTTGAGCAATGATTTTCACAATGAAAATGTATAAATGAGATTTCTGTTCGAGATGGTAAATCACATTCCTCTTTCATACTTATTTTACTTCACATTCATTTTTTCAAACCTAGGCTAATCTAACTAATTTGTTCGCAAAACGGATCTCTAAATTAAAAAAAAAGTATTTTCGTTCTTAAATAACAGAGCATAAGTTTTCTCCGACAATATTCATACCGTTTCCTGAGGTATGTTTTGAAACTGATATGTGTCAGACGCTTGTGCAAGAAATCTCAGCCAAGAAATGGAAAAACTCCGCCAGGGGGAGCTGTAATTGTAATTGGAACTTGACTCGTTGTTGTAGCTGTTATTGTTGTTTCATATAAAGAAGTACTGGTGACCGTTCGAAACTTAGTACTAATTGCATTGTATATCAGAGTATAAATTCGGGTGCTGAGGCTGGTAGCTGTTGTTACGGTTGTGTAGGTGGATGTTATGGTACTGTATTGAGGCGGAGGGGCTAGTAACTGTGGACCTGTTCCCGTTCCAAGTTGTGTGCCTCCCAAAAGTTGCTGAAAATGATTCTGTTGCTGGAATAGTTGAGTATTCAAGTAAGGCTCCACAGTGGTAGTTAACGAAGTCATAGTCTTCTCTGTTGTGGACACAGATTCAGACAGGGTTCGAGTTCTAGTTCGGCGACCATCATAAAAGCTTACTACTTTGGTGCTATAAATGGTATCGGTGTGAATGTACGTTGACGTTTTGGTAATTGTCGAATAAAGAGTGGCATGTCTATTAAGTTGCTGCAATCCAAGGTACACAGCTGCTAAAGGATTCTGCTGTAATGCTGCGCCCAAAGACAGAAGAGAATTAGACAAATCATTTGAATTGCCACCTGTATGGTCGTATGGTACAACTGCTTGTTCTCTTCCACTTCCAGACGCCTGCAACAGCCCATTGGGTATAGGTGTCTGTATAATTTGCTGCCTAGGAGACGGATGAAGTTGTATTGCTCCATCAAGCAAACCACTGAGTTGATCATTAGATTCGTCGAATTCTGCATCTTGTGTTTCATTATGAAGCATGGTCATATCTGCTGCTGGCAATGTTTTATATCCAGTTATGAGCTTCAATATGAAGAAGCTTTCCGTTACAGTATGATATGAAGTTGTATCATTTTCCAGAACTGGTACAACCGATGTTTTAAGCATACGTTCTGTTGTCGTATAGGTCCTTGTCACAACCACTTGAGGAGTGGCATCTTCGTCTAGAGGACTCAAAGTCGCAAATATAGCATTATTGTTAGCAGGAGAGATGTCATGTGCATCATTGATGCCATCAGACGGGTACGAATGTCTTGTCTTTGGAACGCTAGTTGTGATGGTCAGAGTTCGAACGGATTTCCTTCTTCCCACATGCAGAGTTACTTCACTCGTAATTGTAGTTTTCTCATAAACTACTCGGGCGGGATCAACAGAGTGTAAGGGATCGTATTCCTCTCCGAGATCATCTTCAGCATCGAATGTGTTGTCTTGCGGAGTTACTAAGTCACTTACACCACTGCCATCATTTCGGACGGTCAACTTTACTTTGAATCTATTGAGTCTAACCTATAAAAGAAATTAAAAGAGCTTTAGTACTTTAAACTAGAAAGTAAAATTTACAAGACGGAAAGAGAATGACACATTTTTAAAATTTACTGATAGGTTTCGAAAGGTAACTTGATTATTCAGCATCTTCTGAGTTTCATCATTCCGATATTAATAATAATTATATCATATATTTTTGTAAAAAAGGCCCATTGTCATCCTTACCTAAGCCAAAAAAAAAAAAAAATCCGACGAATCGTATCGTTCTAAAAAATTCATTGATCACTGAAATATTAATCATACGACATGAAACATTTTGTTGATTTGTAATTAAGGATTGGAAATTAATTATAATAGCGTTTTCGTGTTTTTCCTGTGTGTACTATGAATACGAAACATATTCCCTTAAAAAGTCTTCCACGGAGCATTTCTTTATTTCCATGTCGCGCCCAATAGCGGAGCACGTAATGAATAAAAAATATCCAATATATACGGTAATTACCAAACGGTTACTAATTTTTGTAATCGTGGGGTAATAATCACATATATTAGATACTAATGCTTGTGCAGTAGGAAAATTACGAAGACTTATTATGGCAACACCAGTTTAAACATTTACAAGGTAATAATAATTTTATTTGCTTGGTGAACTCTGAATTCATTTCTACTTTATTTTCTACATTTGCTTAAATTGAAATCTAGATTTCACAGAACTGATCAAACAATTGATCAAGTCTTGTGGAATTACACTCCATTCTTTTGAGTTGAGTTATGCCAGTCTACAAATAGTGTGCGAGTGGAAAAGAAAAGCATGGAATGAAATTAAAACCGACGTAATTCAAAAAGCATTTAAAGAATCTATTATTTCTAAAAATACAGATAGAAAGGAAGACGATTATTTATTTATGGATCAGAATAAGAGTGATAATGGAGATGAACAGGATTCGATGATGTGTCTGAAGATATAATGGAAGACAATTAAGACGAACCTTTCATGCTATCCGATTATGAAAACTTTTAATTTCAGAAGCTGTGCCATTTCTTTTAAATATACAGCTCTTACGTATATGAAAAAAATCTACTTTTTTATATGCTCACCTTTATCTTATTTTTAAATCTATCATTTTTATAGTGCACGTTTCCGATCTGGAGGATTCGCAAAGGCGTCTGGTGCACTAAAACTATAGCTGAGAGAAAACAAAATGGTGCACATTCAGCGATGTGTGTACATTTGAAGGCATTGTCCAGTTTTGGTTTTGTATTCATGAGATAAAACTATATTTGCATGATATGTAGTTATTACAATAATACTTAGAAAATAAAAATTTAATCTGTAGTTTTAAATATATTAGTCAAAATTATATCAGTATTAAGTATCAAAGACCCGATAGTAAAATTATTTTACTCATTAAAAATTTATCCATAAGTTTGAAATTACGCTTCTTAATAATTTATGTAATTTAATAGCATACGATAGTTTAATGTTTGATAATACGTAAGTAAATTAATCGAAATTTAGCCAAAGAAAAATATTATACTATGAATCTTATTAATTTTAATAAATTTATTTTCCAAATCTTGAACAAAATAAATGTTTATATGTTACATTTCATATTGTTAAAAAAATAGGCGTAGCAGAAGGTAAAAATAAATAAAATAATTTATGTTAAACTAAAAAGGAAAACTAATAGGTACGCAGTTGCTTTTCAATGCTATTCATAATTGAACATTTAAAATTAATTGCAAATGGACTTAAAAACATATCTAGAAATTATAAATGAATTAAATAATAGTGACAGTTTGCATTAAAACATATGTGTATGATTCTATTTTAACAGCACAAAATATCTTATATATAAACATAAAATATCTAACGAACTATTTTCTAATGAATGCACACCTTCTAATAACAGAAAATGAACATATGTGTAAAAAGAGAGCAAACACTAAGTTTCTTTATTAATAAACTCGACTGATTAAATACGTTTATTGAATTTCTATATACAGCTCGTTTCATCCTCAGTACCCTCATGAAAAATATTTTGTAGCATCCGGCAATTTTAAAACATTAATACGGCCTAAAATAGTATTAATTTTTGTATTTATCTTGCTGTTAAAATTTTGAGTATAGGATATGTGATGCATAATAAAGTTGGTATTAAAATTTGTCCGTTTTTTATGATCTGACAACAAATTCAGAAAATATAGCTGCATAAGTCTGAAAGTATCAGTGTATTTAAATTGCATCAGCTGAGACATTATTTTGAAGATACACTGTTTAAATATATAATATCTTAATTACCGCTCGGTAAATAATTATTGTATAGCTTCATATAATGGCAGACAGCATAATTGTATTTTTATCAAGATAACCTGTAATGAGCAAATCACTCGAAGCTTATTTGCCTCAGTCCAAAGCGAAATCTTCAGTTTTCTCAGCCTGAGGATCTCTTATCACAACCATCTTTTTCCTTGAAGGAATTCTCAGATCCACGGGTTTCAAGTGATTCCCAGATTGCATAAATCTAGAAATTTGCTTTAACATAACGCGCAAGTTTAATTACACCAGATGTTGGTGTAAAAACGAATGAGGTGATTCAGTCACAATGTGGATCGCAAAATGGAAGGTGATTTGAGCATGCAAGATGATTTGAGTATTGATAGCAGAAAATAAAGATGATTTAATAGGGAAAGAGATATGTCATAACTAGATTAAAATTAGAGCATAAAATATGATTTTTTGACAAAATTCAGAAAAGCAAATTTCATTAACATTGATTTCACTTTAATAGGTTTAACTTCAAGCGTACTTGCCATTAAAATTTTTTTTCGACTTTAAAGAATACGCCAAATATATCATAGATGCAAAACTTATAACTTGAAACTGATTGATATATGAGTGGGTAAAACTGTCCTGAATCGTAGTAATAAAATTTCGGGTTTAGTTCGGAAAAATGAGATTATGTTGACTGAGTACTAACATTCGAATTGAGAACTATAATAGCGTACTCTTCTTGCTGGTTGTCCTTCTGCTAAACATTAGAAGATATCTTTGTTGACTTCTTTTAACTTCAGTTACTGTTAATTTACTGGTTGCTAACAAAGGTTCTTTTTTCATGTTGTAATCCTTATGCTTGTCCTGAGTTAAGTTGCTGTTAATTTTCTTCTTCAAGGACACACATTCTATCCTTTTTCATTTAAAAATATACCCCACTCAAGGTATAAATTTATTCAAAATAGATTAGCTAGAGAAACGAAACACGGGACGGCGGGTATACAACTAGTAAATTAATTTAGAATCAGCACATTCAGGAATAGATAGCCTGTTATTATAATGATTATTCTGAGAAAGATTGGCATTAGAGCTAGCAGAGAATTTAATACTTGAGTATGAAGTGGACATTTATATTTATAGTAATGTTTTGGGAAGCGAATCCCTAAATACTGCTTTATCCTTAGTGTAGTCAAGTATCGTATGTTCCGGCGTATAACGCGCACTTATTATTTCATACTACATTTTAAAACGTTTTTAGTTATACTCACCGTATAACGCGCATCCTTTTCCTTACGAAGAAACATCAAAGATGCATGTGTGATGATGTTACTTTTTGAAGTCATTCATTCCATTTCGAGCAATGGTATACTGAACCGACAAGCAATAAAGGCAAAAATAATGTGTGTGACTGATGTGAAAGGCACAAAGAAAAATCACGAAACACGATCACGAAAAATCTCCCTGCGCAATGCTTTCCCGCTTAACGGACGGTAAAAATTAAAGCTCCTGGTTATTTTTAAATGAAAGGCATTGCCGACGGTGGCAAAAAAATATAATTCGTGTTTTCATTGATGTTTACGAGAGAGGATGGATGGACGAAAACGGTGTGAAATTCTGGATAAGAAATATTTAGCAAAAGCGTCCTGCTGCCTTAAAGAGTCTAGAAACTCTTCTAGTTTTGGTCTATCTATAGTCTTTTAGTTTAATCGTTTAGTATGCTCCTGGTTATTTTTAAATGAAAGGCATTGCCGACGGTGGCAAAAAAATATAATTCGTGTTTTCATTGATGTTTACGAGAGAGGATGGATGGACGAAAACGGTGTGAAATTCTGGATAAGAAATATTTAGCAAAAGCGTCCTGCTGCCTTAAAGAATCTAGAAACACTTCTAGTTTTGGTCTATCTATAGTCTTTTAGTTTAATCGTTTAGTATGCTCCTAGTTATTTTTAAATGAAAGGCATTGCCGACGGTGGCAAAAAAAATATAATTCGTGTTTTCGTTGATGTTTACGAGAGAGGATGGATGGACGAAAACGGTGTGAAATTCTGGATAAGAAATATTTAGCAAAAGCGTCCTGTTGCCTTAAAGAATCTAGAAACTCTTCTAGTTTTGGTCTATCTATAGTCTTTTAGTTTAATCGTTTAGTATAGTCTTTTAGCAAAGTCTTTTAGTTTAGTTTAAATCTTTTCTTCTAGTTTAGTTCTTTATTTTTTTAGTTTAGTTCAAATTTTTTCTAGTTTAGATCTTTATTCTTTTAGTTTAGTTCAATTTTTTTTTTCAAATTTAGTTCTTTATTCTTTTAGTTCAGTTTCAAATCCCATCAAACGGAAAATACGAAGAATTCAGCCTTTATATAAGTGTATCAATAAAATTTCAAAGAAAGTTTAAAACGACAGTGAAATACGTGTATGTTAGAAGGTGAAAAAAACATTTACAAAAGGAAGTAAATGAGTCATGCCAGTCTAGAAATAGTGTTTGAGTAAATAATAAGAGCGTGGAATAAAATTAACACCGACATAATTCAAAAATCATTTAAAAATCTTAGTACTTCTAAAAATACAGATTATTTATTTATGGAAGACGATTATTTATTTCTGGATCAGAGTAAGAGTGACAATGAAGATGAAACAGGATTCAATGATGTGCCTGAAGACGAATATGACGAACCTTTTATGCTATCCGATAATGAAAACTTTTAAGTTCATAAGCTGGGACATTTCTTTTAAATTAAACAGCACTTATGTATATGAAAAAAATCTATTTTTTTGTATGTTCACCTTTTCCTTATTTTTAAATCTATCATTTTTATATCCGACGTATGACGTGTACCCATATCTATTTCTATCTTATTTTTTGTATTAAAAATGCTCGTTTTATGCCGAAATATGCGGTCATTCCGAGCTAGTTTTTAATCAATGACTATGGTTTTACTTATTTTTTGTATTGATTTTTTATTTTACTCTGTTAATTACTTAAAAAAAGGACTTCACTTGCCATAATTCGCCAAAATAAGTACTTTAGTCATATGGACTATTAAAAGATTTCCTACACTTTTAAGCTATAAAACTGAATAAATGACATATTATTTTTGAAAACGAATCATGCTTAAGAAATTAACTTAATTTGAAATAGCGGTACTGCCATAGCCTGAATTCATTCTGAGCAGCCAATGTTTAGATTCAAACTTAAAAGTAATGATTTTTAAAGCTACATTTTTAACGGAAATTTTGATTTAACAGTTCAAAAAATATCTTTAATTTTATAAATATATATAATTTGCTGAAAAGGATAACGATCGTTCGAATCTTTTTTCCCATCCTAGACCTGGCTACAATTCTCTGCCATCTTGTTCCAAATCAGCTAATATATTTAAGACTATTTGCATCGCTAAGAGTTCGTAAATTTAACTTTCCGTTTTACAGTACGAGAGCCTTCAAAAATCAGGTTTTGAATCATTGTTTGCAAATAAGGTCAAGGGCTAGTGAGTCTGAAACGCATTTCTTAAGGTACTCCAAGTTGTGATGTACCATGTTCTCGCAATGGTCCACACATATAATAATAAACTAGACTGCATAATGACGAACTCTTTCACCAGGATTTCTTTTGTTATTTTCTCATTTTCTTGATATTGTAAGAGTCATATTTTCGCTTTGCGCTTTTAAATGCTGTCTAAATTGGATTTTCCACTTAGCTTTTAAAACCGCTTAGTTTATGCTTACGTAGTGTTTAGTAACATTTCCTTTTCATATGTGTATGTCAATATGCAGTATAGCAGAAACCTTAATTGGTTTTTGGGGATATCAGTAAAGAGTGCATGAATTCATAAAACAGAACTGTGTCCGCTTATATATTTAAAAATTAGGGAAATTATACAGAATGAGAAAAGACTGACTCATAATATAACTTCTAATATGAGGCTAAAATAATTCTAATTCTGTGAAGGTAACATTAAATTTAATAATAAAAAAGGAAAACAAAAATAAAAAGGCAAGGGGAAAACGTTTATGTTATAAGGTATTTTTTCCACCTTCTTAACATGCCTTCGTGGTGTAGTGGTCAGCACGCACAGCGCGTATTCAAGAGGCTCGCGGTTCGAGTCTCGGCGAAGGCGTTGCTCGTGTTTCAAAATAACCTAATGTCTCCACAGTGGCGATCGAACTAAAAAAGTGGTGAATGATGATTCTTTAGCACCAGGATTTGGCGACTGGGTCCCCTAAAACTCCAGTCACCCTTTAAAAGGGGAAGTATATAAGGTATTTTTTCCGCCTTCTTAGCATAGAGCTACGTTACGGACTTTTTGCACTTGAATGTCCTCAATTTAGGATTCGACTTTGCTAGTGATTTTGGAATTTCTCTTTTCCACTTCCTGACCCTCTTTGCAGTTCTACGTGCGGATAGACTTATGTGATGTGCCTTAAATTCATTGATCCAGAGACACTGCACTTTTGCGGTATTCTGAAATATACAAAATCAGTCAGCCAGTCAGTCAGTTCTTAGCATGCCTTCGTGGTGTAGTGGTCAGCACGTTCGATGCGAATTTGAGAGGTCCATGGTTCGACTCGCGGCGAGGGCATTGCTCATTTTTCACATTTCCTGCTTCCTAACCTCATGTCTCTACAATGTTTCTAAATTCTAAAAATATACATCTCTGTCGTGCAGTCCAATATAATTCGATAAATCTTCTAATTGTTGATATTAGTCAATTACTTAAAATATCTGTAATGCTCTTCTCTCGAAGCATGAAACGACGTACTAAACTTCAACTTTAATGTTTTCACAAACTTCAGCCTCCCATTACTTGTATGCAAAAAGCTCTTAAATTCAGCAAAAAATTCAGCAGCACAAAAGGCGTTCGTCTATCACATAATTATTCACAAAGTTAAGTTATTAATATGTCCTTCGTTCCAAATTTAACCCAAAATTATTCTAATGTAAACATTGTTATATCCAAAACTGATAACAATGGTTAAATCATTTTTATGGACAAAAACATGCATTAATGAAGTCACGAAACTGGTAATTGTAAGTCACGAAACTGGTAATATTGCTCGATCCCTAAAGATCCCTTAGCTTCTGACTTCTCGAAAAGTTAAAATCGCTATATAGTCATCATATACTCGCTCAGTTCTGTTTGAAAAATTGCTTATTCTGTCTATCATTTACTGTGATGTATTTATGGTCTTTTCAAAATTAAAAAACGATATGGAATTCTCTTTCGGCCTAGAGTTTCTGAAACATCATATCGCTTAGCCAAATATCTGGTTTTTAGATTTTCCCCATAATTTTCTAATAATATTTGAACTATTAAAATCTCTTTTTAAGCCGTCAATTAAATGTAAGGATATTTCCTCTTATGGTTGTTCGCCCATAAGGTTCATTAAAGTTTTAGTGACGAAGCATTAAAATTTCATATAACTAGACTTCCAAAATTTCATTTCATAATTTCATTAATATATTTCATAATCATATATAATATATTTCATAATTTACGTTCTGAAATTTAAAAATTAATTTCTGTTGAAGTGTTTTTCAGTCAATATGTTTATTTGAGTCAGATTTGCTTGGATTTCCTAAATAATTATTATCGCAAAATTTAAGTTATTCATACAGGTTATCTCTTTAATCCAGTACTTGTTATCATTTACATGCATTAAGGTCAAATTAAATAAAGTTTAATTACTATGAAAATTCCAATATGCTAACATTTTTATTTCATTACTACTTTGCCCGATAGATGGCACCACATTAGTTTTTGCATTGTTAATCCCATTCCGTTGTATGTAACATGGTTGTAACTTTTCTCAATGTTGCAAAATATTTTTGCTGAAAAAGAGAGAACTATGTCTGATCTTTCTCAAAACAGATATAATTTTAATAAAAAAACCAAGCATCCTAAGGTTGTTTTTTGCTAATTTTAAACTAAAGAGATTTTTAACTTTTCAATTGGATCATTATTTTTTTAATCAGAATAAAATTTTAGTTGATTATGATAAAACTTTTTGTTGTGACACAAATTTCTCATTTCAGTTTAACTTTCACTTCGCAGAAATATGAGTCAAGTCGCCACTGGGCTTACTTTCGACAAATCACTGGTTCTCAAACTACATACAACGGTATTCTGAGATTCCTCATAAGACTTCTAGGGGTTTCAGAAAAGAAAATAGAAATCTGAAAGAAATTTTTGATGCCATGTGGATCGTAAAACTGCCATCTAAAGTAATTAATTAAATAACATGTTTTTATATCTATTGTTACCTAAAATGATACGAAATGGGCCTGCGTTTACGAATAAATTTATAATAAAATAATAGTCTATTTTCTTTTTTTCATGTAAAGTGCATACAGTGTTGAATATATTAATACTTTCTTCACATTTCTTTGTCTAAAGATGGCTGAGATTCCACGAAACAAAATTATAATTTTTGTGCACTTTTTGAGTGGACAACGTTTGAAGACCACTGTTTTAAACTATCTGTGCAAGGGTTTTTCCGATAGGTTGATTTCAGAGAATTATTCAATCACATAGCCGCTTTGTTCGCCAGACAATATGTAATATTTAACCTGAACGAGCTGCTAATTTAAACTAATTTATATAATTTTTAATAAGCTATTTTTTCAGATTAATTATCGCCATTTCAATTATTCTTATCTTAGTATCTATATTGGAACTTCAAATGATACAAAAAATTAAAATTAAACAAAGTAGATTTACTATCCCAACTCTGATTTCCAGACTTTATAACTGAAACTCAAAACTGAAAAGTGATCTACAGAATTGAAAACTCACATTTGAGGGGCCTAAATTGAACGAAGTATTGAAGTTTAACAACTTATAAATAGAAATCATAAAGCAACTTTAGTTTCTAAAAGCGACTAATTCTCATTTGTTAATTCTAGTCTCATAAATCGGTCATCGCATAATCACGAAATTACCCGCGATTTCAAGTGATAGCTAAATATGATACCTAAAGAAAACTCCGATGTTGCCAGTTTATAAATCCGCAACTGCACATGCTGTTTATTAAAGTCATTCTAGTTTACACTCTGATTGAAAACCAACAGAGAACTGTAAATAGCAGAAAGCACTTAATGTAAAAGTAATTTTTTATCTAAATAAAATTTTACAATTATATCCTCCATTTTCTTCTTGTGAGTGCTTATTAAATTCTATGAACTGCAGTTGGCAAGCATTTAAGAACTTAAGACACAAATAAATCAGATAACGCTGACTGTTTCACGAACAATTTTGGTACAGACCTTGATTGAAACTGCTTTAAATGTAACTTTAGATACGCTTAAAGCAATAAAAGATTCACCAATTTAAGTGTAGTTAATCATATTGGGGAATACGCTTTTATTTCATATAGTAGTAGTTGTAAATTTTATTACCTTTCCATCACCCGTATATACAAAGGTAGGGGTTTTGATCCAAAAATTGGACAGCGAGTTTTCAGTGAATATACATGAACTAACTTTAACCCAACAAACGTACATGAATATGGCGGCTTCGCTAAAGTGGGAATTTTTTACCATTTTTTACCTAAGGGTCAACCTGTACACATAGAAAAGGGAAGTAATATTGTCCGTTAAAAAATTCGATAGTGAGTTTTCAGTAAATAAGCATGAATTAGGGTCTTCACAACACGTTTTTACTATTTTCACAATGATATCTGTCTGTCTGTGTATCTGTATATGTACGACAGTGTTTTCATCCACAATAACCCTTATATGAAACTTTCAAAAATTTATGTTTTCCGTAGCTTAAAGAGTTAATTAAATTTTGGGTAAAACTGAATAGTCGCAATTGCAGGAAGCCCATAATAATTTTTAATGGGCAACCGGAAATGGTATTTTATTGAAGCCCATAACAAGTTTAATGAAAAACTATGCAATCAAAAACTTTTCGGTTTTAGTATTTAAGACTTGAACGAGAATGTGAACAACGTATTAGGATAAAACTAGTAAAACTGGTAAAGGGAAATTGAAGCTCTGAATAGACTTTGGTAAAAATATATTATGAGATATTTCCAAAACTTCTCAAATTTGGTATTTAGAATAGGTATGTGTATTAGAATAGGTATCTATTAATGCTTATAAATATAAAATGTTTGAGATTAACATTTTATATTTACAAACATTAGCTGTATTCTTGGAAATATGCTAAATACGAGAATAAGCTCATTATGAAGACGAGCTCTCATTATAAAACAATATTATCACTACGCATTAGTTTTAAAGAAATAATATAGCAAATAAAAATAATACAGCGAATATAGAAGGAAACGTATGGCAACACTTAGCACTCTATCGGGGATTCTCAAGATATGTTTGTTCTCTTAAAAAATTTTGCGAGTATCCGCTCGTTGATTTGTAAATCCGGAACACTATATGGCTAGAGGATATTCTATGATCATTGCAATATTTTCAGATCAAAGTATAAGAACTGATGTGTACATGAGTATCATTATGTAGTTGTCATTGTCCATTGTATGGAGGCTACAATAATTAACATCTACAATAATTAACAATTAATATCTCTTTTTTACGAAATGATTCTTCCTTTCATATTTCGAAATTTAGGTTTACTCCAAATAAAATTCGCCAATTTTTATGACTTATTTTTAAAATTTGTGTTTTGAATAATTTTATAAATTTTTCGAAAAAACTTTTGAATTATAACCGATACAATTTTTGCCATCATTTTAAAGTAGGTGTATTTCTAAACATACCTGGAAAAATTAGAGTTTTGTATTCAAAATTTCCTAAGATATACGTAAATTTACATTTTGGCGCGTTTTGCCTTTTGGCAAAAGCGATAATAACGAAAATGTGGTTTGCGCGCTCAGTTAAAATTATTTGAAAGTATGAAAGATGGATTTTTCCCGTTCGTGGACAATGAAAAAAGTAACAAAATAGGTTGTTATAAATTAAAAAGTTCGCCAAGTGATTTATTCTTGGAGCAAACTGAAAAAATTCTCCAAGATAAATTTTTAAATTTCTTCATAAATGTCTCACCAAAAATTTCAAAGTTTAAAATCTAGGCATAATTTGAGTCGTAGAATCGCAATATGGAAAACATTTGGTAAGTTATTTCAGAAAAACTCAGATTTTGTGTCAAAATACCCATGTTAGGACAATGCTATGTATAAATCTAATATATATGCTAAGTCTCGCTTTCGAGACATGAAAAACGCAAGCTGAATTTCGTCAATCGGCCCAGTAGAACGGAAGATATAGAACTGTTCATTTTATTTATTTATTTATTTAATTTCGCAGTGTACCTTTATTATTAACCATTGCTAAAACATTTCACCTTTCTATAATGCCGTTACATTATTCAATACAAAGTGTTCATATAAGCTAAAGTTGTTACATACTAGGTAAACTTATATGATTACTTACATTTATATTTCAAATTAGAGAAACATTTCTTTTAAAAACTTATATATCTTTCTTTGTATATCATAATGTTTAAATATGGACTTGCTAGATGGCTTTGACCTGATACAACGCTTTTTATTAATACGATCCGTTAAATACTGCTTAAAATGGTAGAGGGCAATGTGAAGCATTCTGTTTAAGAAGGAATCTATCGCTATATCTCAAGTATGTAGATTAAACATTTTCTTTTATAGATTTTTTATTCTGTAAACTAAAACAGTGGAACAAACATTAAAGATGATGAAAGCTGATTTTATAAAAGCCGAAACGCATTAGCGAAATTTTGAAGTTTTTTATATAAAAGGGGAACTGAAGTTATGAATATTCAATAGAATATTAAAAATAATTTAAACAACGTTTTAATGGCATTAATAAAAACTTGGGGTAGTTTATAATATGCGTTTCAACAAAGACGCTTTTAGGAACTTCGCTGTCTAGAAAATGGTACAACTGCAATGTTTTACATGTTGAATGAAAACCATACAATATCTTTAAGCATGTAGTGATCCAACTTTTAGAGACTAAATAATTTAAGTATGGAAAAGCACAAATGGTGCAGAATTTTTTCTTGTAGTAAGAAACTTTGCTCAGGAAATTATTTGTTTAAAACTTCTAAGTGCGTTTTTTTATTTAAATCTTTATGTAACTTTACTAAAATTTTATTTAAAATAAGGTCTAAAATTTATTACTTTCATTACCTTTTTTTCCATAAAAATTACGAATTGTGTATAAAACCCAACTTAAAAAAAATGTGTGTTTTCTCCATTTTATTCATGTGAACTGCGCAAGTTAAACGTTTTCAGTATTTTCTTTATTAAGATAGAATGGAAGAAAAATCGATTTTGTTTAAGATAACGCTCTCTTACAACCAGATCTATTATGCTCAGCAACTGTTTGTAGAGGTGAAGAGAAGAAAGAAAAGCAGCTTTTATAGTAGTATAAAGAACATCAAGAATTACAAAATAAATATGTAATGAATGTTTGCAGAACGTGCTATTAAATAATAAAAGTTTCATAAATCATCTTCAATGAGTGTTTAATTTTGAGTGTTAATAAACATATTTTTACTGCATTAAGATAAATGATATTCTATTACATTTTGCATATAAATATAATTTCTTATTACTCATTATTTATCGCAATGCCAAAGAAAATTTATGAACTTTGTCTTGCTATATTATTGTTTCAAAAAGATGAGTTAAAATTCAAAAGAACTTACAGTAGGTGTATTCCTTCTAGGCAGCACATAACGGAATCTAGGTGGCAGTCGTCTCGTATTTTGAGATTCTGGTACCGTGTTCTCGTCTTCGGGAGGAACATCTGTAGCAAGAGTTGGTCTGAAGCGTCTAGAAAGTGTGTACGATGATCGCGAAAGAGTCTTTTCCAGAGACTGAGTTGGCCGGATGGATTGTCGATTAGGAAGACCGTCTGGGAGTTTGAAAGATGATTGGAGGACTGTGTTGGCATTCAATGGCTCGTCCGTTCGTCTTTCGGCTTGCTTACTATAATAGAAATATTATGTTTTTATTATATAGATAATTGAAATTTAAAATATTTCTCTGTCACTCATATGCAGCTATTATAAATTTAAAGAAGAACAAAATTTCAGAATTTATGATAGCATTATTAAACGCGGACATAAAAAATTCCAAATTTAATTAAAGGTATGAGGAATATTATATTTTTACATTTTTGAAATAATTATTTTTATATTTTATCAAGCAAAACATATATAAATAAATAACTAAAACAAAAGTAAAATAATGTAAATAAAATATAAATTAAATAAAAAAATAATATGAAATCGCAAATTTAAACAAAACTAATTATTACATGTAGTAGTTTGATACTTAATAAATAATTAAGGATGATTAATGTGTATGATTGCATGCATGTGCTAATAAAATCATAGCACATGTATGATTGCATGCATGTGCTAGTAAAATCATAGCACATATATGATTGCATGCATGTGCACATTTAACATTGTAATGTGCAGATTAACATGTGCATGTGCACATTTAACATTGTAATGTGCATATTAACATGTGCATGTGCAAATTTAACATTGTAATGTGAACATTGTGCATGTGCACATTTAACATTGTAATGTGTTGTAGCTAAATAAAAGTGTATGCATGTATAGCACATGTATGATTGCATGCATGTGCTAGTAAACTCATATATATGATTGCATGCATGTGCTAGTAAAATCAAAATTTAGAGTAGGACTAACAAGCACCAATACTTGCAAGTCTATAAAAAATTTAGCAGATTTATTGCAAATAAAGCCAGAACGCAACCTTATATGGTAACATGAAAGCTTAAAACGAATTGCATTCTTAATCCATGAAATTCCTTCTGCTAATGGTTTCTTTTATGTTATGGTATAATAAATTCACAAATTTGTTAGTCGTTTAATAGCAGCAATATCTATTATTCGTAATATAATTAGGAAGGAAAATGTTTCACTTTGAATTAATGACAAAACTTTCAGATTTTAGTAATTTATAAAGAAAAATTCATCCAGAAAGAAAGAAAAAAATAGTGTTTAGAAATGTCGTATAATTTTTGGATGGTAGCAATAATAATTCCGGAGGAAATGTCATAGTTCCCAAAACAACTGTAAAGTTCCAAATAGTGTCAAAGAGAATCGAAAGAAAATATACTAAAATACGATCATAAAACTGGTTCAAAAGCTTTATCCTATTGCTTTAGCAATGAAAGTCGAACTTAAAACAATTTTCGGAAAAACAAAATAAGTAATTCTCGTTTAAGCAACGAATTACAATTACTTTAAATTTTAAAATTATTTTAGATATATGAGTTAATGTAACGTCACCTAATTGTAAGATAAGTAATCTATATAACTGCTTGCGTTGAAGAAGACAGACACTCAAAGCTTATCGATTTTATTTGGAATAAAGCATGACCCGACAAAATAGCCCATGCCAAAACAGCCCCGACAAAGAAACTCGCGACAAATTGGCCTTCAAGAAAATAGCTAAATGCATCTGTAAACATCTTATTTCTAGCTTCAGTTTTAAAATCTTTTTATGTGACTATCGACTTTTTATATCAAGCGACGAAATTTACATCCAGCTTTCTTGTATCTAAAAATAAAAAAAATATTTTCTATATTTTACAATGTAAAGTCATGCGCAAGTGCCTTCGCCGAGATATTCGAACTTCGGACCTCCCGAGCACGAGTCGAATGTACTTCAAGTACACCAAGGCATGCAAAAAAGAAGGAGAAATTCTTCTTCTAAAGGCAGGTAAGGTCAGTAAAAACAAAAAATTCGGTGTTTATTCACACTCATATTTCAAGATAGTTGGATCATTACGATGCTTAGATATATTTTTAACCAAAACATGTAAATCTTCTGTAAATTATATACTTATAATAATTTAGAACATAGGCCAGAGCATACGAAACTTTTGTATGCTGTGGTAACTTGTATGTGAAGTTTATTGCTATGACACCGTACATGTCATACTGTATGACGCTAAATAATCCTACTATAATGATTGTGAAACATTTTTTAATAAGACAACACATGTAAATATGCTTAAACATAAGATTAAGGTTAATAATTTTTATAATGCGTTTGGGTGTAAGATGTAATCACTGATTTATGCATACGCCGTGGCACATTTTTATAGCGCTTGTATATATTTAGATACTAAAAATTTTAAAGTGCTCGCGGAACCTACTTCAAAAGTCTTTGATGTAGGCTATTTTGTCATGAGTTATTCTGTCATGTTCTACTCTGTTGGAGCTGTTTCGTCTTGGGCTATTTTAGCGGGATACCGGGATAACGCTTAGAAACCTCTTTAAGTAGAATTGAAATAATAATTTCCAGTTTCTGTTGAATGTTACTAGGTAAATTATCCTTATTCTTTAGAAACAATTTTATAGAAAACAAGGGTAGTCACTAAGAAGTTAAAAATTGGATTTAAGTGGAACGATTCGAGTTGCAGTTAGATAAATCTGTTGTCTATACAGTTAGATTGAGTCGACAATTAGCTAAATCTATGAATGTATTGTTTCTTTAACGTTTCTTTGATGAAATACAATTTACGAAGAACTGTTAATTCAAGATAGGAAAGGGATACGCCTCACTTACCCTTTCTCATTAAAGCGCATATCAAAATCCTTAAGATAATATTAGATTTAAATCAAATAATTCTGAGCTCAGCTTTCTCGTCAAACGTAAAAGCATTTAAAATGTGGTCTCCTTTTAAGGTCTGATGGAAACCATCAGCAGAAAACCTACTTTTTAACATCAGAAAAAATAACTCCCATGGTGGTGAACAGAATATGCGAGCATCACGATATAGACGTATCTGTGTTGACGGTTCTAAAATGAGAAATAAGATCTTGGATTCCTAAGAAGGACTCTTCAGAACAGTATTCGGCCTCAGTTAGCTTTAATAGAAGATAATGTATATGTAACGGTGAAACACCGAAATCTGGAGAATGTCGACTTTCACCGGTGAATGTCAACATTCACATAGTCTCTTAGTGTATGTCCGAAATATTTTCCAAATACTCTTATTTCTGACTTACACCGGTCAATGTCGACGTTCACCATGTACTAATAGTGAATGTTGAACGTATAACAATATTATATTTTCTTCTCCGTAATTCAGTCGCGAATAAACTTGAAATGAAACTTGAAATAAGAACTTAAGAACATGAGAACCTAAAACACACAATACATTCAAAATGAGAAAGGAAAATAATAGAAGTTAAAAACTTACTTAATTATACAGTACGTTCTAAATGAGAAAATAAAATAACAGTAATAAAAAACTTACTAAATTATGTGATTCAAATCTTATTTATTGCAACAACTGAAACTATCATGGCACTTGATGAGCTCTCTTTTCGACTTTCCCCAGAGCATATCTGTGATTGTCGACATACACGAGTGAGAGTCCGAATATACAAGAATGTAGTGAAATATTCGGTCTTTCACCGACATATTTGGTGAATGTTGATATTCTCCGGTGAAAGTCGACATTCTCCAATTTCGGTCTTTCACGGTAATATATATATATCAGGAGGCTAGTAGATGCATTTTTAGAAAGTTATGATGTTCAAAGTATTATGTAGCTTCATAAGATTTCTGAACGTGACTTCTTTGCAGCTAACTTGGGATACTATTGTAAGATAACTCTTTTTTCAGAAGCCTTCAGGGTGAATAACGTTAACAGAAAATAGAATTTTAGGGGCAACTTTACTAAAACTGGAGTGTGGTACCTTTTGATTTACCTTTGAATTCCATGTTTAAGATTACGTACAAAAATAATAGTATTTTCTTTGACAATTTAGCCGTTTATTGCTATTAAACCGAATCAAATTTCCGTCTACTTAACGAATAACAATCGACAAAAACTTCAATCAAAATTATTTGAGAGGCTTATTAAAGCATTATGTTTTAAAGAAAATAATTAATATGAGTTGCAGGAATTTTAATTTTGTTGGAATCGCATAACATATAATATTAGGAGTGTCACCTTCATACCCGCATTTGCGCGTAATTTTTTGATAAAAACTACTGAATGTATATATATATATAGAGAGAGAGAGTGTGAGAGAGAGAATATATATTAAAATATATGTATGTAAGTAAAGTCTAATATCCCTATCCACTTTGGATACTTTGGACAGAATTTCTGACTCACGTTATAAGAAATAATGCACAAAACACGGAAAGGAATTTTTTTTAAAAAAAAGAACATTTAGCATTGTGCAGATTTTGGAGATAGAAGAGCAAAGTGTACAGACAATAGAGTATTGCTTAGGGACGAAATTGAGAAACCGTTCGGCAACAAACCGAGTTACAATATGACAAAAGGATGAGGCTCTGTTTCACTAGAAGAATTAAGTTCGATTATTTTAGACTTTTATACTTGAAAAAGTATAATAGCTAATTACAAATGAATTTTCTCGTTATAAGTAGAAATATCGCAAGATGAAAATCATAGATAAGATGAGAGGTAGGTATTATTATTATTATTATTATTATTATTTGTTTAGCATGAAGTAATAATTCCTGGAATTAAATTCCCTTAAGAAACACAATGAGATAAAAAAGTGTTCGATAATTTAGGGTAAGTTCTCTATATGAAGGAAATAATCTTGCGAGCAAAACTGACTTATCGAGTATTGTCTAATACGTCTACTGTCAGTTTATACGGAATAACAGTGAAGGAAGCTTTTGCAAAAGCATTCCGACAATTCAGAAATGAATATCTTTTGTCTCTAAGCAATATAATATTGTGAATGCTGATACATATCTCAGAACAACTCAGAGAACTTTTAAATTCATAACATTTTCTCTTTACGGCAAACTAAAAATTAAACCGTACGATGCTGTAACTAAAATTAAATCGAAAGCCCATAATCTGAAAATACCGAATACATTATGCTGTTCAATACATTGTTCTTCTAGAAACGGATTAGTTTGCAGATTTATATAAGTGTTCATAATGGGCAATTTCTGTGAATAAGATAACATATCGAAGTAACATTCAAGGTATTCAAAATCTGAAAAAATGCAAACAAGGAAACTTTCTGGTTTATTTTTATAGAAATTGTCGCTAATGTTTACAAAAGTATCCATTGGAAAGAAAGAAAGTTTCTAAATAACATGCATTGTTTGCTATTTTACAGAATGTACTTTTCAGATTTATCTATCATTCGAGATTTTTCAATGAATACATTCAGCATCCTTTTCATATACATGTATAACCTATAATAGATAAATGCTTCAATTTAAACTTGTTTTTAAATTTTTGCTGCATGTTTTTATTTATGTAAATTTGTTTCACATTTTTACATAGTTTATATGAATAAATAAAATATTTCTGCATAATAGAAGGAGAAGAGGGTAGCTCATTTCATGCATAGAAAGCAGGATGGTCAACAATAAAATTGTGCAATTCAGTGATCGATCATCATCATTGTGTAACTGTGCCGAAAAGGAACTTCAGTAATTAAATTTGCTAAATAGTGGTTTTCTACGTTATAATGATATTAATTTAACATAAAAATTTTGTAACGTTCTAGAAAATGTAAGGTCCTAAGGAGAAAATATTATGCATTTTTCGAAATATATCTACATTGTTTCTGTCAAAATTAACATCAAAATAAAACTGAAAACTTTACTACTTAACAGATTCACGTACTTTACCTATATTTAATCACTCTTCAATACTTTACCTGTCAGGTGTCGTAGATTTGTATTCCTTTGTAACTCCTCCAACAGTGGGCCTATATCTACTTGACTGCTGTTCTCCAAGGATTTTATTTGGCTTGCTTGGAACAGGACGACTACTTGTAACAGCTACAGTTGCCGATTTTTGAAAGATGGGCTTTGTTGGACTGGGTTTCGGAGTAGATAGATCTTCAGGCTTTGCAGGGAAGATGATCTGGGATGTACTTTGCAAAATTTGAGCGTACTTTCCTTCGATGTAAGTTCCGATGACTTTGGTTTCGAAGACGGTTGTAGCTCCATCTTTGACGTGTGTCCCACCCAGAACTGTGACCAGGCCTGTGGGGTACTGAGGCAGTGCAGGTGTGGATCCGGGTTTCTGTAGATTCTGCTCCGGTTCATCATTCCTTGGAGAGTGAGGAGTGGTACCCAATTCACTAAAACCTGGCTTCAGATGCCTAAAAATAAATGTTTTGTTTATTCTTGTGTTATTAATCAATTGTTAAAGACCAAAATTTATTTGACTTTTCCTTTTCCATTTTTCATTGATGTGGCTCACTTCAAAAGCATGAACATTGATTTAGGATGAAATAACCAGGTAAGATGAGTCAGTCACTTAAAACGTTGAAGCACTGCCTTAAAATGCAGCAACTACAATAGATTGGTGCTGAACTCTAACATTGCATAAAACAGACATAGTGTGAATCATCAAAAACAACCAGTATTTGTACATGATAAGTTTTCGCAAGCATTCCTTAAGTGTTCAGATTATAGCATTATTAATTTTCTCCTCGGAAAATTTTGCTTCATTTGAAGGCAACAATTTTTAGCAGATCACTCATTCAATAATTTAAATGCTAAATTTGAAGGTAAATTCGGAAATTCAAGTATTTGTATTCGAAACTAATTATTTGGTATTGGTTCAGAAAGAATATTGGAGCTTAAGTATAATAGAATAGGTGCAATATTTGTGATTCAGAGTTTCATTAAATTGCACTGTAACACTAAACATTTAAAGTGTCCTCGCTTATTAAAATAATTTCCATTCCATCGCATTAAAGTTTATTAAGCAGATGTGTTTAATAAACGGCGATTTATGTATTCCAAACAGTGATTATTAGGTTTAAATTTTTAAATAAAATGCTAACTAACAATTAATTCAGTAATTGATCAAATAATAACCAAAAATTATTACTAAAATTAAACTATTTATGCAATTTTAAATTCATTTTTAAATGTTCTATAAAGATATTTTTATAGTTATGTTCTTGACTAACTTTTATCTTTTACAAACAATTATGCTTTCTGCAATTATTTAATAATTTTCAACAATGGTGTTTCAATTGCATTCTCAAATATCTTAAAATTTCTGATAGTTTTTATCACCAGCACGTTTCAGTTCAAGATTTTTCTTAACATTTGCATTGTTTCTCTAGATTTGATTGATGATGACATGTCACCACAATTTTCTACCTATTTTTCTAAATAGCATCCTTTTATAAGTTCTTTATTAATTAGAATTCCTTGTTTAAGTAAATTTCACAATGCTGTCTGAAAAATTCCCAGCATAAATGCTGTTTTTCTCTGGCTGCAATTACTAAGAATACTAAATTTATTTTAAATAAATACGTTTTCTTTCAGACTTAAGTCTTTTCTCTTGACATTTCAACAAATTACACACAAAACTGCTTCTTCCAGAGATTTATTCAATTTCAAAGTTTACGTTTCTAGCCAGCAGAAAGATTGCCGTTTGAATGTTTAGTCGAAGTGCCACTTCATGATTACAAGAATGGCCAGAACTTTTATTGATTTTTCTTAATGCCCAGCAATGGCCCAGCACGGATATCCATCGCAATACCGGACAGATATGCAACTTTTTATGATTATGTAGGTACACCTTGCACCAAAAAATTAGTTCTATATATCCTGTTGTAGGGAATCAATTGATGAAATTAAACTTGCGTTTTCCATTCTCCGAAAGCGCAATCTAGGATATATATTAGATTTATATGTAGCATTGTTCTAACATAGGTATTCTGTGACAAAATAAATTTTTTTCTGAAATGATTTACCTATATTTTTTCCCATATTTCCATTGTAGAATTCAAATTATGCCAAAGTGCCAAGTTTTGAAAAAATCGCACGAGTAGTTTTTAAAAAATCAGCTCGCTAAATTTTAGCTGCTCAGTATAAATTGAATTTGGCATATTTTTATTAATATCTCCCTTTTATTAAACTCACTTGTTTCCTTCTTTCACAGTTCGAAGTTTAGGTTCAATCCAAATAAAATTTGCAGATATTTTCTGACTTATTTTTTAACGTATTTTAAGTAATTTTTATAAATTTTTCAAAAATATTTTATTTATGACCTATAATATTTTTACTATCACCATAGTCGTATTTCTAGGCATACCCGCAAAAAATTGAATATTTTTATTCAAAATTTTCAAAGATATATGAGAATTTATATATTGGCGCGTTTGGAAATTTGGCACATTTGTTATGTGATAATAATGCACTTTGTTAAAATTATTTGAAAGAATGAACGATGTACCTTTTTTCAACTCGTGCATAATGAAAAAAAGGGAAAGGAAAATATGTTGCTATAAACTAAAAATTTCGCCCAGTGAATTATTCTTGGCGCAAACTGAAATTTAAAAAAAAAATTTTTTCATTTTTCATTTTTTCATTTATTTAAAATTTTTGATTTAATTTTTTAAAGTTTCTCACAAAGCTTTGCAGAATTTAATATTTCGGCATAATTCTAGTCGTAGAATCGAAATATGAAAAAAAATCAGTATGAGATTTCAGAAAACTCCGATTTTGTGTTAAAATAACTAACGTTAAAACAATGCTATATATAAGTCTAATGTATATACTAAGTCGCGTTTCGAGACATGAAAAATAAAAGTTAAATTTCGTCAGTTGGTCCAGTAGAACGGGAGATATAAAATTGTCCCTTTATTTATTTATTTTTACATATTTATTTATTAATTCAAAGGGGCTTCGTCCCTGAAGGACTATTGTTTTCGTTTTGCGATTTTGCGTCGATTCACTACAAATGGCGAATCGCTTTTCAAACTGTTGCCACAAAGTTTTATTGCCCTGTGTTATATTTAAAGAAATTAAATAAGGAAAAATCTGCATAAATGTATGTAACAATCTGCATAAATGTATGCATTGTGATAAAACAACGGTATCTAGACCCATCCAATGTTGAATGAGGTAATCCTCCTACGAATATGGCCATGTGGAAGAACAAATTTGAAATTTGGAATTTGTTTTAATATCGATTTCCTATTTTGTAAAACTTGAACGAATTTTTGATTAAGAAACTCAAGGATTTCAAAGCGAGCAATAGCAACGCTGTACAGAAAAAACATTTTGATCTCCAGCGCGTGAGTCTCTGTATCGTAAATTCTAAAGGTATGCTCATTTTAAAACTATTTTGCGATATTGCTGTTGAACTGAATTTTATTGTTTAAGTGCGAAGAACGTGATATTTAATAAATAAATGTAACATACAAAATGTAAAAAAAAACCGCCCCTTTGAACGTAATTTAAAATCTGAAATATTTCAGACTTTCTTTTTTTTTATTTATTTCTTTTTGTGTGTTTTGTGAAAAGTGTACCTTTACGCACCCGGCTGGGTAGCTAAACCATTGGGCCTTAATAATCTTAACAAGCCTTTAATACTTGATAAAGAATCTGTCTATTTCCAGCCGTCTGAGTACACGCCTTCGAGAATCAAAGTGGAAGAAATAAAATAGTTCAAAAGTTACCTAAATGCATTCGACAAAGAATAAAACAGGAGAAATATCGCTAATGTACACAGCATTAATAATCAGCAGCACATATGTGAGCTTATGTTACACTTGCAGACTGTTCACAATTCCTTTACAGATGAGGACAGCTCCTTTGATATATACCATCAGTTACTAATCATCGGTGCTGTCAGTGATAATAATATTAAAAAATTATTATATTCTAATAATATTCATAAAATTACATACAAGTAGCCATACTTAACAGCAGTATTACTCAAGGGCACAAATGATGATGAGGAAATACTAGCTAAATATATATTCATAAACACAATGTTATGACAAAACAGTTATGTACAACAGTTAGAGATAAATGGTAATAGAGTTCTTACCAAATAATATTTATATGAAGCATTACTATTGGTATCGTAACTGACAATAATGCTATAAAGTGGCTTATACATACGAGTTTTGACATTATTAGTCATGTAGATACCGAAAGATATGGTGTCAAAAATTAGATTTTGATTATATAGTCTTTCTATTTTCAGTCTTAAGTAGATCAAAAATTAAGAATGTAACAGCAGTAGTATATTAGCCTTTTCAGTTAATTCGTATTACTTAAAATATATTTATATAATTAAGAGAATAACAGCAATGAAGTTTACAAAGGCATTCACATTATTTATAACGCATACTGCTTGCATTATTTGTAATGTATACAATGGGCATTACCTATGTTTATGTAGGAAATTAGTTAGTTTGCCATTTGCAAGTATAGGCATCTATAAAAACGTTAACAAATATGTGAATGTAAGATAATGTAGGCTTAAGATCTGATTTATGCAATCAGACAGAAAAAAATTTTAAAAAGTAAATTTGAAAAAACTGAAATGCTTGAAATTAAAAAAAGAATTACACAATTTATTTTTATAACTAAAAATAAATTTTTATGGGTTAATAATAATTTAAAAACCTTGATTCGAATCTCGGAGAAGGTGAGACGTTTGTAAGTCTACGACAGTTAAAATACTCTCTGGCATAAAAAAGAAAAAATGCTTTCTTGAGATGATGGTGGAAGAGAAAAAGGAATGGGAGATTTTCGGACTCGTTCTCGCGGATACTTCTTCAAAACTGGAGAGCAGCTGGGTTAATTCATATCTGAAATGTGCTCAAAGCTTAAGTCAAAGACAAGCGTAACTCTTAATACCTGACGACGATAAAATTAGTGGACTTGATGTGATATTGCTGTCAGGAAAGTGAGATAAGTCGCAACAATTGTAAATTTAATTTTCTAATGTTTCTGTATATTCAGTAATGTTAGAACACGCTATTATTATAATACACGGTTTATTAAACAAGGTCAGAAAATTACAATGAATTATATTAAATATTGTTTTGTAAATAGAAACAACATCCAGAAATCAAACTCCGCCATTTATGTTATTTAAAAAAGAAATCTAATTTTCAAAATTAGTTTTCTCATATTATCGTCTGCTGTATATTGCAAAGTAAAGTTTCAAAATTTACCCCAGGTTCTTTTTTTTGCATAATTTAAAACTACTAAAAATTTAAACGATTGTATCGCACATGTAAAGGATCTGGCTAGAAAAGCTTTCAACACTCAGTAACTCTAATCAGAAAAAAAAAAAAATTAATATTTTCTTCCGTTTTTGGAGATACTGCAGATTAAAGTATTTTCTCTAATATAATATTTTATCTTTGCCTTCAATAAAATCTACAATTTTTCGAAGTGTTATTTTAAATTAAAAAAATGTTGTTTTAAATAAAAATGTTCAGTTTCTCAAAGAACCTACGGATAGTCTCCAACAAGATCCCAGTACTCTCTTTATACGTTAGGTAATTACACAATTACAAATTAGACTAGCGAAGGATTTTTTGCAATGAAATAATTATGTATAGTTTATAATCTTCGAATACAATTAGTTCAAATTAATTGTTTCGTTTTATAAACGAAAATTTTAAGTAATAACGTTACACAAAGTTTTAAATTATAACATTCTACAACATTTATATTACTCAGTAGCTACCTAATGCAAAATAGAAAAGTGTATTGGAATAAAATATTAATAAAATACTAATTAGAATAAAATTGTAATTAGAGTAAAATAATTCAGAATATACTGCTCAAAAATCAAAATTTCTAGGGGAATTTTCTAAAACGTGCATGCACACATTGGCAAAATATAATTCCTGCTTTCTTATTCAGATTTAATAATTAAAATTTAATGCAATAATAAAATACTAATGTATTTTAACTTATTGCTGAGTGAATTAATTTAAACGACTTATATTTCGCACGTATCGTAGGCTCATTTTATTTTTGTATCAGAACAGTATAAAAAACTATTTATAGACCAACATCTAATGTTCATGTTCACTGACCACCGTTTTCTCGGTTGCTTGCCCCTTACGACCGAGTATTGTTTATTTCTTTATACTAACTTTTATTTTATTGCTTAACTCAACTGAGTTTTGTCATTTATAAGCTATACATTAGCAATAAAAGTTCGTGTTGAACTGGATTGGTGGGTCAGTGAACGTCTGGTTGAGAGGTTTATGATTTTGTTAACCCAGTGATGTCCAGTTTGAGAGAATTTTTCCCTTTTGTTTCCTCCTTGTAGTAAAAAAGTGAGATTTGGTGGCTGCAATGAATTTTAAGTATGCTGCAGTATTTTATTGTAACATAATAAAACATCACACTGGAAATTATTCTTTGGACAAATCACGACCTTCTCTGTCTACAATCGGTGTTAAATTAGAATACAGCGCTACCTATTGAAGAGAGAAAGAAAGTGTCTCTTGGCCACTCTGGTTTCGCCTAAGGCAACATACAGTAGTAGTGAATGTACTAATTATCGTTAATAAAATGTTAGTGTTCTTTACTATGCAGTCCACTCAATTTAGAATTATAAAAACATAGTACACTGGTCCTCAAACTGGAGTAGAGAAAAAAAAAACTGGCATTAGATAGAAATAAAACAGCATTAAAAGCGAAACTAATTCGATTAGAATAGTTTCGCTTTAGTTTCAAATAAAGTACAGATCGCTTCAGATTATTCATATGGACATTAGAAACTTAAAAGATAGATATTGAGAAGATGTTGATTAAAAAAAAATGTCACAGCCATCGATGAAGAATTCGCCGAAATAGAAAAAGAATGGAAGTTTTGGAGATAAAAGTTATAGAAATTCTATCATCTGCTGTACATTCTGATCATGAAAGTGATTTTAGCAAATTTGATTCTAAATACAAATACCTTTGCCACAATTATCTGTTCCCAAAGTTTCCGAAAAATATACCGAATTGAATAATTTTAAGTTGCAATGCCAAAACATTATTGCTAGTAATATTCAGTTAAATGCTGCGTTAATTGATGAAGCAAAATATCTTGAAACTGTTGATGATACATTCAGTTCTCTATTTAAAGGACTTTAAGACAGGTATGAATATAAAAAATCTTAATTGAGACATATGTAAAAAAAACATGGATTTACATAATTTAACTTTTGAATCATAGAAGGGGATAAGATATGTAACAGATATTGTTACTAAAAGAGTATGTGCTTTAAAAATGTGCTTACGTATGACAAAAATAATTTATCGGATATTTTGTTATTAAATATTGTACTTCAAAAGCTAGACTACGAAATGCGCAAGCAATTTGAACTAAGCATTAATGCTACAGCTCTTATGGTTAAAACCGATAGTGCTCTGACTCAGGAGATACGTAATCATCATCTGCTACATAAAGGTAACTCATTTTTAAAGTTAAATCCAAATCAAAGATGTGGAATTGTTAAAATCAATAAATTGTGTTTAAACTATCTTAGTAAGGAATATTTAATCGCAAAATGACCGTCTAAAACGCAACCTTCACTGACATTCTGCCAAAACACATAATACACTCACTTGCTGCGACGTGAAAGTCTTCTCCGGAAAGATCGAATTTATATGCTCCAGGGGAAAGAGAGAAAGTTCCCATACTTCCAACCCTATTTTGAGATTAATTCGGTCTGAATAGCGCATGCGTGTTTGCGATCCTGGTCGCGGATGAGGTGGTTGAGCTATATTCTAAGTTCAGATGTTCCTAATGCCATAAAAATATCATTCATTAATCTATGGCGCACTCAGAAACGGCGCCATCAATCATCAGTTAACAAAACAAAATGGGAAGCATTAAGTGACGAAACTATAAAATAGAATGCAGGTGGTTCTCATAATCAAGTTTGACAGGAGAAAAATGTGTTATTAGCGACTGCAATAGTGTATGTTTGTAATAACCTGGGAAAAATACATCCACCTCGCGCTATCCTTAAGAAAGACAGTATGTCTTGTTTTCTAACAAAGAGAGCTGCCGATTTGTTAAATATAAGAAAGAAAGAACTTATGCATCCATATACGTAATAAATGAGAACGTTATAAATATCAATTATCACCTAGACATACAGATTTCGAATAAAGATTTAACATATGTAAGATAAATTAACTATTTGGAACAACACAAAGATTGAAAATCGCATATTCAAATAAAAAAATGTTTTAATCATTTTCCCAAGTTTCAGAATCTCCAAGAATATCAGAAGGAATAAAGTACTTTAAAATGGAAAATATTTTATTTATTTGTTTGAGAAATAAATAAGGATTCATTCTTCAAAGGAAAAAAATAGTTTAACTCATAAGATATTTCTCCCGCCTTCTTAGCATGCCTTCGTGGTGTAATGGTCAGCACCCTGCCGGCGAGGGCATCGCACATTTTCACGTCTCCTGCATCAAAACAACTTGATGCTAATAACCTAAATTACAGCCTTTTGGAAATAATCCCTCAATTTAGTGAATAAAGGTTCACATGGCGTTTTTCACTTACTTTCAGTGCAGATATTCAATTGGTACTGAAAATAATATGTATTATGAAATTTAACAAAATGTTTGAATTATTTCTGATGGATACTTGTCCAGAAAGTATGAAAAGATGCATTACATTTTGAAAGGGATAAAGTACATTTGTTTCAAACTGTTAGCTTCAAGTTTTTATCGTAAAAATATTTTCTTCTTCAAGAAAAAAAATTATAATAATCGAATGACAGATAAAACTTTATTTGAAATAGAAATTTTGAAAGAATAAAAAATTCCTACATTTATTCTGCCTGTTCTTTTAAGAAGGTTACTTATTTAAAAAAAAAATGATCTGGAATTTTAAAACAGGTTTTGAACTTGCTTGCACAACCCACATAAGTTAAGCAATCAGGAAGGAAATAAACTCTAGTTATCAATTTTATTGTCAGTAATGTAATTTAGAATTAATTCTGACAGCAATCGAATGCTAATGATTTTAATTTTTTGGAGAATAATCTGGACTAATCAGATTTAATTATACTCAAACTTGCAGAATGACAATACATTGCAGCAAAATTTCAATTATTAAAATGCTCTTTAGAAATTTCGTGTGTGTTCCATTTTCTATGAAAAGGTGAATTTAATTATCATTTTGCTTGACTCTGAAATGTTTATTGTTCGATTATTTTGTATTTGAGCATGAATGAAGCTACAACAACAAACGGTAACATTTAATAAGAATTGAGAACGGTGTATAAAATCCTTTATTTAAAATTTAATGAGATGAATAGAAGGATCAATTGTGTCAACATTTATGGTGAAAAGCACAAAGTAGAAATTCA
This sequence comes from Stegodyphus dumicola, assembly GCF_044657685.1. NCBI lineage: Eukaryota > Metazoa > Arthropoda > Arachnida > Araneae > Eresidae > Stegodyphus > Stegodyphus dumicola. The sequence continues at coordinate 176,677,287 of NC_140769.1, forward strand.
AATGTAAAGCTAAAGTTAAAAAACTAATTTGCAAAGGCTCACAGAGAAAATTAACGCGAAGTTGGCTCGAACTTAACTGACGTAAATTTAACTATCGGCAAGTATAAGGCAAAGCCGAAATTTTAGAATAGCAGAACTAGTAACTTGACCTTCAAGAGGAAGAACACGCTCTGTCTTAGCAATCTCCAACCCTCACTTAAAGATAGTCGAATTCATTTGCATTCTGGGTGGAAAACGGAAAAAGAAAAGTAACAGAACAGATTAAATGCATAAAATAACTGGTTATTCAAATTACAGAAACCTCACAACTTACTGACATATTTTAATTTTTTGAGGATATTATGCCTGTCTACATACAAAACATACAGAAGTTTAGATAATTAATTATTCCTTGTGATAGAAAAAAGTAATATTCCAATAGCCCTGTTTCTAAGAAAGGCAATCGTAAGTTTTTGATCCTTCATTTTGTGCAGTTTTGGCTGATTACTTTAATCTTGGCAGTCTCAAAGAAAGGAAGAAATCTAATTTTGGCAAAGTTTTCGCAGAATTAAATCCTTCATCATATGTTTTATTGTTGCTTGGTTGCTAAAAGTGCAGTACAAATGTCTATGTCCACTTCTTTTGTATCTAAGTGCATATTTCACTGCATGTTTGTAGAGACGTTAGGTATTCTGGTGTCCGCCGGAAACATCGCGGATGAAAACGTCTTGGAGAAAACAACGCAAGCCGAGAACGTCTTTCTGCAAAACATCGTAGGAAAAAAGAAAGCAAAGAGAAAACACCGCGGTTCTGAAATATCGAGGTATAAAATATCGTCATCGAAAATAAAGCAGTTAAAAAACTTCATAGTTTAAAAATATCGTCATGGAAAATATCGTGGTAAACAAATAAAGTACCTACAAATCATAACATGACGATAACATCGCACACATGCGTTTTTGAGGTTTTAAAAGCTGTAAATACATTTTCGCGTAACGATTTGGGAGTGCAAGAAGGAAAGAAGGATATTTTTACTTTTATATTTCATATTTTTGAATGAACAAATAAATTTTTACTAAAAAAGTAAGAAGGAAACTTAAGCATTTAAAAATTGAAAATGAGTAGAAAATTAAAAATCTAAAATGTTTAGAAAAAGGAAGCTAAATAACTGCATGAGGTTACCTCTATAAAAATTCCTTAGTTAATTATCAAATTACTTTGATTCACGTTTGTTAATCTAATATTGTTTTGGTGAAAATTACATCTTGTTTTGTTTCCGTTTATTCTTAAAGTGTCATTAAGATTTCTTGCGCATCCAAATCATTATGGGAATATGCATTTACAGCTTTTAAAACCTGAAAACGCATGTGTGCGATATTATCGTCATGCGATGATTTGTAGGTGCTGTATTTTTGCTACGATATTTTCGACGGCGATATTTTTAAACTGTGAAGTTTTTGAACCGATTTATTTTCGACGACGCCATTTTGTACCATCATGTTTTAGAACTGCGATGTTATTTCTTTGCTTTCTTTTCTCCCACGACGTTTTCGCCTTTCGTTGTTTTATTCGCGACGTTTTTGTCCGCGATGTTTTCGACTGTAGCCGGTATTTTAGGCGCTGGAAATGTGAAAAATCATCCAAGTTTTCATGTTTTCTGCTCCGAAGAATCTCTCTATGTTATTGCCGGGCCACTAATCTGCAAATTACTAGCTGGATATGCTAACCATTTATACCACATGAGAACACACGGGGGAATGTGATAATTCTACGCATGGTTAATATTGGAATCTTTAATTGCGCAAACTGTTTAATTTTATGCAAAATTGACAAGGCTTTATTTAGGCACATAATGTTTAATCAGTAATCATTTTACTTAAATTATATAAACACACTGAAATATTCATAAGGGGCTGGATTATCGGAGAAAATATTTTATGTTCTTAAAAAACGTTTAAGAATTTAATAATTAAATATTAAATTTTAAAATTTATATTAGCTCTAAGTTGCAAAAGATTTTGAGCACTTTTAAATAACGATCAGTTTTAAGAAAATTAAAGATTATATTCGTACTTATTTAATAATCAAACCATAAATAGTAAAATTTTTCTTGATCTAAAAACTTGATTTGATGTTTGACTATCAAATTAACTTTCAAAAATAAGTTCAATTTCTCTAAAGTGCATATCATTTATTATTCACTTTGTTAAATATCGGTTAACTTTGCAGTCTATAATATGCATTGCCTACAACGTTTGGGCAAATACTCACCTTTGCCTAAAATTTTGCCTGTCGTCCTCAGGCGTGTGTGCTTCATTTTCCAATTCCGTCCTCTTCTGGCTCTCACGATCATTGTTGGTATACGTGAGATGTTGGATTTCATCGTTTCTGGGGCTAATGGATGACGCAGGGGCAGCGCTGGACGCTTGAGAGGCGATGGATGCAGGGGTGGGATCCTGAGGTGCCTCTGATGCGGGAGTGAAGACTATAACTGTTCCATCGACTGTCGTCCTGAAGTTGAGGAACCCTCTGACTGTCACGGTGGGTAATGTGGCGTCTGAATCAATATCTTCAGCCGCTGTGAGAGGTTCTGCCCGAGGGGCAGTTGGTATATAAACAGGAGCTGCTGCATCTACTCTCAGTTGAGCTGAAAAGTAAATGTAAACAAATTAAAATTGCATTCAAAAATTCACAGACCATTAAAAGAAAAAAACCAAAAATGAAAATTAAGAATAAGAAGAATGCGATTCTAGATTCTTCACTGATGATTTCATTCATTCGTCAGTTTTTAAAGAGCAAAGACATCTCAATATTTCCCATCCACATGGGAATAAGTCACTCGCTGTTTTTATCCAGGCCTTTTTGTTTCTGTATTTTTTATTTTCTTTTGTTCACATTAATCCGCAAAAGTCTGATTATTATAATTTGTGATATTCTTTTGCACAGACTACTAAGACAAGAAAAGTAGGAAAATAGGTGAAATTTTTGTGGATTAAATTTAGATAATAAAAATATGCTACAAAGTTTATATAGTGATTATTTATTACAAAGAACTTAAAACAGTGCATGCATTTATTGTTACGTTATATATACTATATTGGGCGTGATTTTATTTAATATAATAATTTAAATAGTAATCAATTAATTATATATTTAAATCGACACGTTTTTAATTTATAAATTTATGACTTCTTAGCATTAATAACCAATATAAGTATTAATAAACGATACCATATTTTCTTTCGTTGTAATAAAAATTACGTATGCACATGGTCATAATGATAATAACATAATCATAATAGTAATAATGATAATAACAGCCCAGAATATTTCATTTTGGTGGTGAAAAGGTCATTCAAAAGGAGTGGTTTGATAGATCGAATATTCGCAGACTAGGAATCTTTGGTAAAACCTTACACTTTAAAAAACTTTAGTAAAATCTGTCTTCCTGTCATTTAAGCACGAAAAACTAATGGAATGATTCTAAATATATTTAGCACCTTGTGGAGTTCCACCCTTTTATCTAACAGCTTGAGTGTGCAGGAACTAGTGAACAGCTACGAAAATAATCACTAAAGTCCAGTAACATAAACATAAGGCTTAAGAAGGGTTAATTACCTTTTATTGCTCAAAATAAAGATTAACAGTCGGTCCCTTTCTCAGGGCGTACAACAAAGCCTTCCCTTGGGCTGAAACTCAAAAGTGTAAAAATAAGAACTTAACTAATGCTTAACTAAAGAGAAGTAGTCGAAGCTAACATAAATATAACTAGTTGGCCCCTAAAATATCGAATTAGCTAGAGAAGATCTCAAGGGCCCTTAATACGGCCGAGCATAGTAACAGCTTAGAGATACGTAGCCGAAAGGCCAACGCACGCTAGTCAGAAACTCTCTGAGGCTCTCTCTCGAAGTCAGTGGAACTTCGACTCTTACTCATTTGCATTAAACGCGGTTCTAAAAATGCATTCTGGTAAGAATTTTGTAAGCTGAAATTAAGATGGATATGAAATTAGCTTTAACTTAAAAGTAACTCATTAAGGTACAATAACACACCGAACAAATATTAATTTAGAAATCAAACAACAAACATCAGCGTTATATTTTCAAATTTTCACAGGACTAGTTTCGATGGTTTTACCGAACCATCGAATCTAGTCCTGTGAAAATTTGAAAATGTCACGCTGATGTTTGTTGTCTGACTTCTATATTAAAAGTAACTGTTAAAAACTTAGGATAAACCTTTCAACCTTAATATGAGAAAATATTAAGCCTTCTTTGCTTACAGAAAGCACGTGCTTGAGTTGTTGGAAACAGTGTTTCACAACAATGCTAATTAAAGGCACATATTTGGCTTTCACTGCGAATTTCAAATTATATGCTTGTGTCAGATAAAAGACTCATATCTAGTAGTATATCATATATATATATACTCATATTATTATATTAAACGCCTATTCTTGTGGGAGGCTTCTCTAACAGAATCTTTCTCATGTTGCAATATGTTCTACTCTTCGTCTTTCAAAAATCAGCATGTTTTCAATTTTGTGGTGTATCCTTCTAGAAATTTAAAAATTATGCACTGGAAATAGCTTTAGGAAAATTTATTTATCTTCATTTAGATGCCTGGTATTTGTCACCACTTTGAATCATCAAACTGATTAAAATAATCATTTAAAGTATTAAAATGTTCACAACTAAATACTTCTACAGTAATCCGTTTCCATCTTGTTACAACGAATTTAGAGAGAATGGCAGCCACCGTGGTTTAAACCTAGTGACATGGCTTAAGTGTTACTCTAGGTATAATGTCCACGTAATTTTAGTTCAGATATCGACGGTTCTGTTTCGTTTGTTTAGAGCAATTCAGTTCTAAATAAGAATAGGGCCTAGAATTTCTGAAGTTTTAATTGCATTTATAACTGTGTTGTCATTCTCTCAAATGAATAAATAGTACTTCATTGCTAGGCTGCATTTAGGTATGCTCTTAACCTTCTAAAACTGGAAAGGCCATGATATTTGCTGTTTGAAAGGAGGCCTATCCAATATATTGACGATTTCATTTTTTTGCCATTTTCGCAGCTGGCAGCAAAAACTGTCAGATTTGTTATTTCCTGGAACTTAAGCAAATCCACAAGGGCATGCCCTATATTTCTTTCCCTTGTGAAATAAATACGCTGTTTTAAATCCAGTTACAATTAAAATAATTTTCAAAACCTTGGTACTCTTATCATTTCTAAAGTTCTACTTTTGGACTACTTTACTTTGGTAAAGCCCATCTTATGGCCTTTGAATTCGTATCGGTAAAAATTACTGTATGTCATTACCCTTCACCAAATGTAACGACCTTGATCCAACCTATGAATTAGGAGAAGCTATTCAAAACTTTAAATGTAAATACAGAAATTCATTTGTATAAATTTTCTTAAATTGTGGTTACAGGCTTAAGGGCTTTAAAAGTAAATTTAGCCCAGTAAAAAAGGTAATGTTTAGGATAAGGTTATTAATGCAATCTCACAGAGAAACTTGACGAAAGTTATGGCTAAATGCAATGAAGCAAAACTCTGCCAAAGACAGCGAAAATAATTGATGATCCAATGACCAGCCCTCTGTGAGTTATTGAAAACAGATGAAAGACTTCCTTCAAATAATTGATTAATAACCCTTTCGGAAAACGAAATTTTTTAATGGACTGAAAGCGATAAAAGTGAGCGTTAAAGGATGGTGTCATCGTTCCCAAATGTGCTGATTTTGAAAGTAGTCATGGGACAAAAGGGTAAAGGGAAGAAAAAAGAAACTTCAGCTACGATGTCTGGAAGTTTGGTGAAATACAGTTGTAGAATTTGCTGAAAAAATAAAAAGCATAACATTGAAGGCTTATTTACATTTTGTGGTACGATTTAAAAAAAAAAGAGCTAATTACATATTAGCTCTAGTTTATAGATGAATATTTGAAACGGCTTCACGTGCTAGCATTGATGATTTCAAAGCAGAAACTGATTAACTGTAATTAAACTGCGAATAAATGTATATACTACGGAGTTTGCATTCATTATGATATATCATTCATTATCATTTGTGGACATCTAATTTAAAATGAGTCCTCAATATTCTCTAAAATGGTATACAAAAAAATCCACACTCAAGTACAAGAAAGTAACTTAAAAAACCCACTCAAAATTAGGATCTTACAGTAATTATATCTCCTTAGTTGAAAAAGAAGCAGTTTGATGTGTTTTCATGCAAAATAATTTTAACAAGTTTTAAATGATCACATGTATAGTGATAAAGTCATAAAGTCAATAATAGTTCATTATTTTGCATTATGCTGCTAAATTCCATCACGCTGTAACAGATCTCTTAATTAAGTTGTTAGTTAACTACGGTGTAACCATTGCCTGGGTACCAAGGTTAATAATTACGATTGAGAAAGGACACTGTACATACATTTCCTGCTGAGACACATTTACGTTTTATGAAGTTATTAATATATTTCTTGTGTTTTACTTGAGAAAGGCACGAGACAGTTCTGTTTCACAAAACTGGGTGTTAATGAATTATCTAAAACCATTTCTTTCCCCTTGCTGCTTTTTTTTGGAACGGGTTTTCCATTGGTGGGATTGTTCAAGGTTGTGTGGAGGCCGAAATGGTGGCATATTTGCGTTATCAAGATCCAATAGGTTGCATATGAATAATTATTTGTGCCTTATCGATGTATATTAGTATTTCCGTGTCTGATCTACTAAGTAATTGCTGTTACTTTAACGACTTAAGTAATGGTTGATATTTGGTTATTGAAGAAACAAATTATTCAAATTCTTACAAATTATATATACTCGGAAACAGAAATACGAATATTTCTGAATTAATACGCATTCCTCAGCAGCTTAAATGCTGAAATTTACGAGTAAATTAAAATGCAAGAACTTAACCATCGATTTCAGATGAAAACCTCAGAGCATTTCGAAAATAAAATATAGTTGTTGCCTCTCAGAAGCAGACTATATTCGGCAATTCCTTATTTCAGTGGTAGTGATGGAAGAGGTCTTCCATAAGATACATGTGTAAACGAAACATGTGTAAACGAAACTCATACAAAACGAAGATTAATTTTTATCAGTTATTCGCAGCTATAATTTATTTTACTGACCGAGATAAATATTAAATTTATGAAATTATTCGGTATTTTATGAAACAATAAAAAAAATTATACGAACTTATTAAGTTAATTGAAAATTAAAACATTCAGAAAAATATTTATATTTAAACAAATCTCAGTAAGCGTGTTTTCTTGTAATCTAAAAGCTAAGAAATAGGTAATAATTATCTTAAAGTACACTCATGTCCAAAATTATCTTTACATACCCAAAAATGATGATATTCAATGAAATATCGAATCAATGTGATCCGTATTTGCAGGGAATGTGTGAAAAACCAAGCCTAATTAGCATTATCCAATCAAAAGTAATCAAACGGTTTGTGATATGCAAATCTAGGCGTTACGTCATCCAAGGGTGAATCAAGCGCTTTGCGCAAACTGAATATTTGAGTGAATTTCTGCAACATAGCGTTTGATTTCAGTGTGTAGGGACTCAAAGCGGTTTGTTATGGCTTCGAAGTATCATTTGGAAGAATCTGTAAAGTGGCGAATTATCGGCCGTTTAGAAGCAGGACAGTCAATCATGGAAACAGCCACATGTCTGAATATTTCAAGACAGACAGTCTCTAAGCTATGGAAACAGTTTCAAAATGATTTAAGTGTTGTAAGGAGGCCTGGACAAGGTCGGAAACGAATGACAAATGCTTCTGAAGATCGGTATCTGGCATTAACTGCCCGTCGTAACAGAAAGGCTACTGCTCGCCAGTTAATTCAGAGCTTGCAGCCGCCACTGGAGCTGTTGCATCACGGCAAACAATATACAGAAGGCTTAATGAAAAAGGCCTTTATGCCAGAAAGCCAAGGGTATGTGTTTTACTGTCTTCACAGAAAAAGAGGGATCGCTTTAATTGGTGTAAAGAACATCAAAACTGGACCGAACATCAATAGTCCCATGTTCTCTTTACTGATGAGTCGCGGTTTAGTTTAACTGGTGATTCTGAACGTGTTTACATCTGGTGGGAGTCAGGAACACGAAATGATCCCTCGAACATTGTGAAACGTGACCGTTTCGGTAGTGGAGGTGTGATGGTATGGGGTGGAATAATGATCAATGGACGTACGCCTCTACACGTGTTCAGCAGCGGATCTGTGACAGGCCAGATATATCGAGATGAGGTCTTAGATCCTTGTGTAAGACTTTTCAGGGGTGCATATGGACCTGACTTTTTATTTATGGATGATAATGCCCGTCTACATCGAGCAAACCTCGTTGATGAATTCCTTGAAAGTGAAGACATTAAGCGAATACCTTGGCCACCAAACTCTCCTGACCTTAACCCGATAGAGAACTTATGGGAATACCTTGGAAGAGCAATTGCACGTATACATTCTCCTCCTAGAGATGTAAATGCTCTGAAGACGGCATTGCTGGAAGAGTGGAGATTAATTCCCCAAACTGTGGTTAACAACGTTATTTCCAGCCTTAAAACACGTTGTGATATGTGTGTACAAGTCAGGGGAGATCATATTCCATATTAAATTCGTAAGACTTAATTCTTTTTCTGAATCATTCCTTTTTTTCTTAACTCTCTTTGTCACACTTTATTACCATTTTTATTGTTTCATGCTACAATTTTATATCATATGAGGTGATCTTCAATTTTTTCTTTTGCATTTATGTGTCATCATGTTATGTATGATTCCACGAAAATTCATTAAATTATTAGTCTCTGAGAAATCCGTGAATTTATGCATGTAAACATAATTTTGGACATGAGTGTATTTAAAGGCTGTGTAAATAAGAAAAATATGATTTTTAGAAGGGTATTTAAGTAAGAGATATTGTCTAATATTCAAGACTATGCAACAGTTTCCGTTTTTCGGTTAGTAAAAAACAACATAGCTTTGTTATACAAACTCTTATTTAACTAAGATGCTGTTAAAATATCCTGCTTGAAAAAGGCCAAACATTAAATCAATTGTTTTATATTTTATGTAACTTTATAAGGTATTTCTCACACTTCCCTAGCGTGCTTTCGTGGTGTAACGGTAGTACGCTGGGCCGGTATTCCAGAGGTCCGTGGTTCGATTCCCGGCGAAGGCTGTTGCCTATTTTTCATCTTTTTTGCTTCCAATTAACCTAATAACTCTACAACTTTTATAAATATGGCATGTACGTATTTTTAAGGCTGAATAGCAAGTTTTAAACCACCAAAAAGAAAATAAATAGATACAAACTGCTACACTACAAAAAAAAAAAAAAAAAAAAAAAAAAAAAAAATCCTCTATTACACAAGCTAAGCAGGTTTGAAGAAAAACTTAAAAATAAGAAACACAGAAGGAAAAATGCTAATTTTGGTAAACTGTGTTCTAATGAAGCCATTGCTATTTTTGAAGAATATGAGATAAATGAGTTATAAGGTATTTCTCCCGCCTTCTTAGCATGCCTTCGTGGTGTAACGGTCAGCACGCTCGGCGCGTATTCGAGAGGTTCGTTATACGAATTCCGGCTAGGGCATTGCTCAGTTTTCGTCTTTTTTACTTCAAAAATACATAATGTCTCTACAAAGCATTTTAAGCTTTTACTTTGGTAATACTTGTAAAAGATAAACGTTTTACAAGGATTACCAATGTTGATAAGAATTCAAATGCTCAGGCTAGTGACCAATTCACTGCATAACAAATCATGAATTAATTGTATAACAATGTCTAGTGATGAATTCATTGTACAACAATTCGTCTTATGCGGATCATCTGCTTTTATGTGCAACAACTGCGTAATGTTAGTCAGGTCTAATAAATAATAAAGTATCCTAAAATTTGAAACTTGGCTGACTTGATCGCATTAAAATCTTATACTTTAAATAATAATAAAACGCATATGCTTCATAACTCGAATATGCCTCATAACTCGAATATATGTTATGAATACAGATTCATGACTCGAACATGGCTTTTAAGTGGATACAAAGACATTGAAAACATTTTGCAACCGAATGTTCTTTCTCAGGATTAATTAAAATGTCTTCACTATCAGAAACAAACAACAATAATTTTTGTATGTTCATTTGTGTAGTTAAATATGGTAATTCGCATGGGAGCTACGTGCTTAAGAATAGGACAGCGCACAAATTATTGCAAGACTGTTTAAGATATGAGCAACTGGCTCATAGATTTTAACACAGTTATACGAAACTCATACAAAACGAAATCGAAGATTTCGGTTTCACAGAACTTTGCCAAACACGTAGTTTTACAAAATACAAATTTAGCAAAACTGTTGGAACCAAATGAAACAATTGAGGTGTTAAAAAGCAGTTAATGGTAAGTAAAACAAACAATTGGCAAAAGAATACAAAACCTAAAGCGATAGTTTTATGATAAAACTAAAAATAGGAAATAAATTTATGAATAAAATTACATCTGATGGTTACAATACAATGTGCTACATGTTTTAAATTTAAATAATTACAGTGACTGACAAGATTATTTTAATTTGGACACTCAACGCTCAGTATTTAATATATTTTAAGAAAGACCTTCTAGAAATTGATTTCTTTACATTCCGTTTAATATTATTAATAATATATTAATAATATTAATAATGATTAATATTATTAATATAAATAATCAATATATTAGTAATATTAATAATATAAAAGAGCTTTTGTTTTTTTCATTTCCTGACTTTAAACAAATTTAGCAAATTAAAATAAATTTATTCATTTAATTGAGCAATTGATTTTATCTGAAAGGGTCGTTTTAAATTTGGTAACGTCTTTTTTTCTTTTTATTATTTCCTTTGAAAGAAGTTTTGAAAGATGTGTCGTATTACAAAGATATTGAAAATGATCTGCTCTTTTAAAAACATATTGAAACGTAATTCTTTTAAAACATACTGAAACGTAATTCTTTTAAAACATACTGAAACATAATTCTTTTGTTAATTAGCATATTTGGAAAAAGGATTAGCAAACTTTTAAATTTTGTTGCTTAATGCTCGTTTCATGAATTGCATACATTAATGAAGGAAGGAAATATTTTTTCATACATTTATTAGTAAATGACTTCAGTTAACGAAATTCAGTGTGGGGAAAAAGTAGGGTATCCAAGATAAGTATTTTTTTTTATATAACGGTTTAAAGAAATTTTAATATTTAATGGCGATATATTACCTACAGTTCCCTTTTTAAATATTTATAAAACTGTAAGTAATATTTTCCAAACAAAGCAACATAATAATTAGACAAATTATCCTCAATCAAACAAATTCAGAGAGTAACTTTTATGCTTCAAAATTAACTTCCACATGAAAAAAATTAGCAACAATATTTTCGTAAGTTAAAGTTTTCATTGATATGCATTTAAAATAGTTTTTAAATTGTGATCGTTAATTTCATATGGAGGTTAAGGATTTTATTTAATTGTGACCAGCTAAAGATAATTAATCAAAGAATTTCCTTATTATATATAATTGTCATGCAATACGGTGAACCAGATCTCTTATTAATTATGCATTTCAAAACATGACAATAAACAAAGACAATAGCTTGATCTTTATTGATGTCACATCTTTAAAAGGATAACATCTGGAAGCTCTTTTATTTGACCTATTTGTTTTTTCAAAATTCATTTTTATGGGGAAATATTTGTTACACATTGCATATGTATTGTTACGAAATGGTACCTTAATATGAAAATTATTTTCATCATTTATTTTTTCCCAAGCAAGAAGGCTTAAATAATTAATGTTTTATGAAGAAAAATCGGTAGATGATGGTAGGCTGTAGAAAATTGTTTTTGATGTGATAATTCCAAATGTTTTACATTACTGAAGACCTCAAAATCTGCTTCGAGTTGCCTAAAGCTACACTCCAAGGGCCTTAGTTAATACACAAATCAGTTTAGCAAGTTACATTGATTGTCTTTTCATGCATAAATCTCTTTCGTAAGAGATTTAATGACAATGTTCTCAAATTTATTTTATTCGTAAAAGTCTTTTTAACCTTGTTTTCGATTTCAGCGTTTAAATAAGCATTATTAAAATACTGAAGCTGTGGAAGTTTCATGAATTCATGCATGAAAATTCCATTTTGAAAGATGTGTATTAAAACATTATGCTGGTCGTAGAAGAATATATATCATAAGATAACAAATCATGTATCATCATACGTGGCTGAGAGCATTAAAATCTGTTTATTATTGGTTGAATTTATAGTAAATAAACACTTACAGAGCAGTATTTGCTAAAGGAATTATATGCATGCCGAGAATCAAAAATACACTAATGTCCATTTTATTTTTACAAGCATGAAATCGTGGATTTCTTTCAATTTTATGTAGAATTTTATGTTTATAATAATTTTACGAATTTGCCTAGAATGGTACATAACATCATAATACAAAAATACAAAGTTAAAGAACATTGCATATGCTATAGAACTGTAACATGAAACTATAAAAATGGTAATAATACTATATTACAAGCAGGGTTAAGAGAAAAAAGAATAACTCGGAAAAATTTAAGGCTTATGAATTTAATATGGAATGTGATTTCCCCTGAGTTGTATACACATATATTACAACGTATTTTCATACTATCAATAATTTTGTTTGCTATCGTATGGGAATTACGTTTTACTCTTCCAAAAATGCAGTCTTCAGAGCATTTACTTCTCTTGGAGAAGGACGAACTCTGTGCTTTTCCATGGCAATCCTTTAAGTTTTCTATCGGGCTAAGATCGGAAGATTTTGCTGGCAACGTTATTCGTTCAGTGTCTTCACTTTCAAGGAATTTGTCAATGAGATTTCTTCGATGTGGACGAGCATTATCGTCCATAAATAAACTGTCAAATACATATGTGCCTCTGAAACGTCTTGCATAAGATTTTAAGGTCTCATCATGATGTCTCTGGTCGGTCAGAGATTTCTTGTTAAAATGTATACAGGCGGAGATCCACCGACAATTTTTCATCCTTTTCCCAACATCCTTCATTACGGAAACGGTTAGGCTTCATAATTTTCGAAGGAAAACTCCTGACACCTATCAGATTCAAACAAATTTTAGAATCGAATGTTAAACCAAACTTCTACTCATCAGTACAAAAAATTGTGTGGGAGTTCAGAACAGTTCTGATGGGCTTTGCGGCAGTTAAAGCGTTGTGGCGAAGACAGTGAAATATACACGCTTGGCTTTCTGATATAAAGACATTTTTCATTTTATATTATAGAATAGATCCATTATTCAAAAGTATAAAATACATTTTAAGCTCTGCAATAGCAAGAAAAAATGTAGTATGTATGCATATATATATTGATTTTTACTTGTAAATATTCAAATATTGTATTTTTTTTTCTCTTGTAACACAATTCATTGCAACTTATCTTGCTTATGTTAATGTTTTCACGGAAAAGATATAAGTAAAAAAATAACTAATTTGTTTAAAAGTAATTTTATATAAAGTAAAATATACTAAAATATACTACTTTATATAACTAATTTTATATAAAGTAAAAAAAAACTAATTTGTTTCCTTTTTTAAAAATTAAAATGCCTACCAATATCGTAACCTTTAATTAATTAACTTATATAAAAATTGTAAAATTGTGTGCTTGGAACTTCTATAAGCTCGCAGAAATATTTGATGGAATTTTTGTGTGAAACTAAGTCTGTACAAACGACATCAATTTCAGGTTTTAAAATGACCAATGACATTTGAATTGAAACAGTACATATTTAAGCCAACAACTACACTATAAAAGCAGATCTCTATCCATTATTCGTTCTTTAGAAATGATATTAAGACTGTGATTGTACGTTAAGATTAAGTTGCGCTATGATGTTGTCTCATATTAAATTCGTTTATGTTGTTAAAAACTGAAGCTGCTATTTAATATTTTTTTTTAATTTTTATTTTCTCGGTACATTTTATGTTTTTCATTGCAGCAACACAAATATGTAATACATTTTTTCGAAAACAATGCAACATACAAAAGTCCCATTGTAGCTATATCATGTATTGTTTTTACTCTACTTCACACTAAGCTGGCGAAAACATCCTAAATTCCATTTTCTGAAACAATACGTCAACTTCAATATCTTTCCATGCTTGTCGGAGATACAGTTGCAGAAGGATTTGCTGAATCCTCAATCCCTAAATTATGTTACTAGTGTTAAAAATTAGGTAATTATTCAACTCAAACTTCCGGAGCAAATGTTCTTCCCGAATAGTGAACATAGCTATAATGTAATTTGTATTCTATCCAAAATTTTTCACAAAGCAGCGAACCATGAAAAATAATCATATGATGTTACAAGGTAATTGGCGGTTTGTTTTAAGTGGGGCTACTGACAATAGGTAGAGAATAAGTCTGAACAGAAGGAGAATAAGTCGAACAGAAAGAGAAGAAGTCTGAAATAATAAAATTCTATACTATTATAATAAAATAAAACTGAAAATGAAAAAGGTTTTCATTGATGGTTTTTCTAGTTCTTTTCAAGATTTCTATGCAGAAATGTTAAAAAATTATGCAAATCCTACGTAAAATTGTTCAACGGAACACAAAATAATATGCTTACAACCTGAAGAATTAAAGGATTATATGTTACAGGTCAGCAATGCTGTTCTGCCTGCCTACGAAAAAGAATTCAAAGCAAATTTTAAAATGCTCTCATTACGCAAGGCACAACGTGTCATTGATTATATATGGCAAAGCAAGGAATTAGTATCAGCAATAATTAACTCTCTCCGTTGAGATCTTCCAAGCGAAATAAACAAAATTGTGCTTGAACTGGCCAACTAGAGGCTCAGTAGCAAGACCACTAAACACTTGTAATTGATACTGGACTCGAACTCTCATCTACGAAGATATCCCTACCCTTAGGCAGTGAGTGAAGAATGAGTAATCTCGGGGCTCAAAAATGGAGTCTTCATAATCCTTTTATTCTTTATTGTATGAAGTTATGTACAATATATACAATCCTTAAACTGTTCTCTAAAATGAAAACATTCAAATAAACAATTTTATGTGCCAAAATAATATGCTAATGGCATTCAAATTCCATCGGCAGCCTTCCTCGCTGACGTCAAAAGCCGTTCTGAGCAAGCAAGGGTTGCCATAACTATTGGCTACCTTCGAGCGCCACTATACATTTCAAATATTCCACAGGTCGCTTTCGTACGCTTTGCCATATTGAAATAAAACAAAATATAATTGTAATTTTTTTATATTTCTATTAACCCAATATTTTATTAGTTTTATATTGACTGCCACTTTTACTTTTATTGTTTCTCACAAGGATGCAAATCAGTTAACGTGTATATAAAGAACAGAGTTCTTGAAGTTAAATGGCATCTACCGCTGACCTTGGTGCTATTTCTCACCCAACTTAAAGTTATCTAAATACTTATACGACTTAAATCGGCTTTAGCCTTTTGATAGCCGTAGATTGCTCGCATATTTAGAAGCTTGAGATAAAGTGCAGGATTTTGCCATGTGAACTTTCAAGCGTTAATCACTTAAATTTTAAAATTTAACATATGTTAGCTTAAATCCTGCTAGAAGAGTTGATTCATTTTTTTTAATGTATGAGCTGTGTATTTGCTAAGTTACAATAAAAAATTTTATTTTAAACCTTGATCTGTGTTTATAGTTATTTTGCTTTGCTTGAAAACTAAGTCACTTAATGGTCTACCCGAAGTCAGAATTTAGTTTTATAATTCTTAGGTTTGTTTATTAACAAGTTTATTAACAGTTACTTTATTAACAAGCCATGGAAACTTGCATATAACAAAGGCATTCCGTACGAAAATGTCTCCAGGTTAAAGTATCGACGCCTTAAAATGATATCATTTTTATGGGCCGTTCATATAAAAAAAATTATATGGCTTTTAGCACAAAAAAAAGGTTTACTAATATCTGATCGCAAATTACTATGTAATTTACTTCAAAATGGATTTCATTTAAAAAAGTATAGGAAATTCATACCATTTTTCAGTTTTCGCCTTTGTCTTAGAGAGGAAAAATACAGAATTAAAAAGATTTGTAAAATATCGGTATTAGTTATACTGCGTGAATTAAAATATCTAGGAAGAAGTATTTTTAAGCAGTTATAGTTTAACACAGATATTTAATTAATGAACTTAAATAACTATATATTAATAAAATAAACCCATAAGACAAGTACAGGAAAATTGATAATAACTATTTAAGATATTTATATCTAACAAATGCTATCATCATTTACCATCGCTTAATTTTTTCATTAGTACGTCGACCTTCAGGTAACCCTCCAGGCAAAAGAAAGGCCACCTCAATATCCAGTTTACCTCTTCGAGATTAAAATCCTGGAATGTTTTATGTAATAAATCAGCAGCTATTTTCATAATTGAAGCAAAAAATGTATCTTTCAAAAAATATTATGAACACCTTTTATTAATTCTCCCCAATTTCGAATTAGCCGAAGTCTGATTAAGACAAGAAATTTGTTACAACCGCTGGTGCAGACTTAAAATACGAAACCTTTTATTTGCTTCTATCTAACTAACAGAAATAAACTTGTTATTGAAAAGAAAGCTGAATTCTCAGCAGGAAAAAGAAAATTAGGAAACAAGAATAAAGGAAGAAATTTCCGACGGCCAAGTTAATTTTTGATTCGTCGGCGAAAGAAACAATCATTGATAAATAGCCGCCAGATGGCGGTACTACGGACGTTTTCTTTCCTATGGTTTACATTTTCAAATTCCAATGTTCATTAATTCAAATTAAAATGAAAGAGGGAGGAATGATATTCATTTTTTAACGAGAAATTTCTTTAAAAAAGACTAATTAAATTATAAGAGATTATATTATATTATAAAATATAATACCAGTTCTATAAATTTAAATCAGTATATAGTATTGTTTATGTATAAATTTCCTATATTATGGAAACAAAACGTGTCTTATATTTTATATTATAAGTGTACTAAAATTTCTTTTTGGCCCAAAGGGACGTTAGCCCAGAAGGGCTATAAGTCTCGAAATGGCTGCATCACTTTTCAAATTGCTGCCACTAAACATTATCGCCCAGTATTATATTTAAAGAAATAAAATTATGAAAAAACAACGATACCTTGAGCCATCAAATTTTGAACAACCTAGTACTCCACCCGAATATGGGCACCTGGGCACCAGAATATGGAATTTCGAATTTGTTTTATTATCTGTTTCATAATTTTATTTAATTTTTGGTTAAGAAACTCAACGATTTCAAGCGCGAGGAGTGGCAACACACTGTAAGGAATAAAATATTTTTATCTCTAGAGCGCGAGACTGCCTATCGGAAATTCTAAAGGTATGCTGTTTTTAAAGACTTTTAGCCCAAATGCTCTCGAAATGTGTATGTATGAGTAAATGGAAAAAAAAAAAAAAAAAAAAAAAAAAAAAAAAAAAAAAAGGCCCCTTTTGACATAATATAGAATCTGAAAGCTTTCAATTTTTTTAACTATTTTGGGGGGGGCGTGGCTTAATGTTACATATGTGAATGCAAACAAATTGATTAAATCGATGAAAAAATTTGGGTAAGATTATAGAAAGTGAGATTCTGGAGTTAAAAATCTTCATTTTATTGAAAAACGGAAATATCACATGAGGTTTTTATAATCTGATATATTTATGATTCTAATTCAAGCTGAAAATATTTAAATAAAAAGATTCTGAAAAATGTTAATTTTTACCAGGATTCTAAATATATTAATTTTTTTAAATATTAAATAAATAAAAAATAACTTTGAATAAAATGTTGAAATTTACTAAAAGAATAAAGTAATGAATCATTTTTTGTAAGTTATAAAAATAAAAGTACGGCCAAGATAGTGCTATTATTAATTGAGAAATGTGTATTAACTAACATCACTAAGCAATGTCCAAATAGGTTTTAATAAGTATATGCAATATGTAGACTTTTTCTTATTAGGTTGCTTTCGATTAGAAACGAGACGCAAATGACCAGTACCCAGAAATGACTTTTTTTTTTTTTTTTTTTTTTCATTTTTGCAAAATGCTTGTTCTGAAAGCAGCTGATGGGCCTTTAATAAAATTTCAACGTCTTTCTTTTAATAAAGTATGTAAATGTCTTTAGTTAAATTTTAAATTTATTTACTAAATATTGTTGGTACGAGTTCATAATAGATTGAATACACGCAGAATGTGGATAATTTTTTTTTTATTATTATGGATAAAATTAATTTTTATTATGGATAAAATTATTTTTATTATGCATAAAATTAATTTTTAATTATGGATAAAATTAATTTTTATCAAAAAAATGGAGGATGGATAAAATTAATTTTTATCAAAAGAAAGATTTGGAACTTTCCACAAAAGCACTCATACAGCTCTTCTCGGTTTCACAGAGCACAATCAGTATTCATACTTGAAGCTGCTAAGAACTTTAAACACAAGGCAATGATCAGCGCATCTAAAGAGCGACGCTCCCACGGAGATACTTCAATATTTCAAACTCACGCTGAACTAAACAACTTCTCAACTGACCGTTGACCGTAGCTTTGAAAGAGGCATGCGACCGGTTGGTTTTTACCCAATTTGGGAGAGCTGTAGGTCGTTGACTTTACGTATGCATAAGCGCAAAGCACTACGATAATGGGCGATAAACTCTATGGCAAATTATTGTGGCTACCACATTTTTTTATTAGTTTTTTTGGGGGGGGAGCATCACAGAAGTAGACACTAGTCCAAGCTAGTAATAAAAATTTTCAGATAGGCAGGTAGGAGATTTATTGCAATGTGTCAACGAGTAGCTGTAAGAAACATAAAATGGAGAGATGGAAAATCCTTGAAGTGTTTGATGTACACAGCAAAGGGACAATGGGATAAGAATACAAATAAAGTGCAATACAATTTAGATACTAGAAGAACATATGGAATTTACACAATATATATAGGTGCAGTCACAATGCTGAGTAATATGCAGCACTGAGAACTTCAACTTATAAACATATCACCGGAACTATTACACAAGAGTGTAAATTTTGCCGGCTCAGTGAGAATGAAGCCTAAAAGGCGCATGACGATAACTGGCATGGTAATCTCTCCAAGGAGAAAGGGAGGCAACGAGAAAAAAGAAGAGGGGCCTTGAAGGCTGAAATCAGGCAAGCGGTCTGAGAGATGAATAAGCTAGGATCTCATTGGAACGCAGCACACTGATGCTTTCTCCGGTCTTATATACACTGACTACCAATAAGTATTTGAACACCTATGCAAATGACGATATCTGCAGTCCTAAGGTACGTCACAGACTCCGCTGGTATATATCGTGCAGGAAACAGCATCGGCTTTAGTCGCATGCAAGATGCCTCGCAGTTCGGAGCTTTCTGATTTCGAGAAAGGTATAATTATCGGGATCCACAAATGTGGCCGATCATTAAGGGAATTATCTAGCGATCTGAAGTACCCAAAATCGACAGTGGCCTATGTGATTAAGAAATGGAAGTTGAGCGGTTATTGTCGGAATGTTCCCCGAGTCGGCAGACCAACGAAACTGGGAGATAGAGACCGACGAGTGCTGTCCAGAGAAATTCGGAAGAACCGCACCCAACTGATGGCCCTCATCCGCGAGGAGTTTCAACAGGCATCCGGGAGTATTGTTTCAAAGAATACCATCCGTAAGGAAGCACATCTGCTTGGTTTTCATGGTCGTGCTGCTGCCCATAAGCCTTTGATCACAAAGTCCAACCGCGCTGCTCGGTTAATGTGGTGCAAAGCACATCGAAATAGGACCGTAGATCAGTGGAAACGGGTTCTTTGGAGTGACTAATCAAGGTTCACCCTTTACCGTACGGATGGCAGGATCTGGGTCTGGCGTCTACCTGGAGAACGTCTCCTGCCAGAATGCATTGTGCCAACAGCCAAGTTCGGCGGAGGTGGAATTATGGTCTGGGGGTGTTTCTCCTGGTATGGGCTGGAACCCTTGGTCCTCATTCATGGTAAGCTCAACTCCGATGCCTACTGCACTATTTTGGATGACAATGTGCTTCCTACGTTGTGCAGTTTTATGGGTTGGACCCCTGTTACTTTCAAGGACGACAATGCCAGTTGTCATATTTCGACGTTAACCAAGGCTTGGTATGGTGCCAATGGAGTTCATCGAATGGACTGGCCTGTCCAGAGTCCAGACCTGAACCCTATCGAGAACCTCTGGGACGAGTTGCATCGCCGAATTCATGGGTGCACTACCCGTGCAAAATCGGTGAAGGAACTTCTTTGTCTTCTCCAAGCCGAGTGGAAGAAAATACCACTAGCTGTCATACAAAGACTTGTGGAAAGTATGCCCCGGAGGTTCCACGCTGTAATTATCTCTCGTGGAGGCTCTACCAACTATTGATTTTGAATAAAGTTAGTTTTTCTTTTCTATCACAGGTGTCCAAATACTTATTGGTAGTCAGTGTACTTTTTCTCCGGTCTCCGATAAATCTTTACTTTCCACTTCTCGAAATTACTGGAAGGCCTATGAAGGCCGGACACGGATAGAATTACATATATAGATTAATTACATTAATTCAAACATAATACCAATTACAGTTATATGTACCAAACCAAAATGTCGCCACTTGGTCTCCAAGCGATTCGTTGCTTAATTTGGCGACAAAAATCACTCACCAAAACCACCACCAACTCGGCGATATCTCGCCGCCAATTTAGCGAGATAGCTTTTTACTGAATGCTAAATAGACTTTCTCCCCGTATTATTATTTTTCCAGATCAGCTTCGCTGCTTCCTTTTCATGTTGCATTTTACAAAAGATATTATAATTTTACATATAATTACACTAAAATTATTCATATATATATATATGTAAGAAAAATAAAGAAGATGTAAAAGATTAAATTAGCAGCGTAAATTAATTTCCCTTCTCTATTCTAAAAATAGTAACCCCTCTCTGCACTGCGTCATTTCGAGACTATTCTATGTCATATGATTCTTACGTAATTATAATGATGTAAATGGAACTAAAACTCAACCAGCCAATAGTAATTTTACAGCAATATTAATTGTCCAATCAAAACGCTTTGAAAAGCAGAACTAACTCAGTCTGACTTGAGATTTCCTACTGAACATTACGCACTTGCTTTCCACGCTTTGGCCTAGCTAGACTGCTGTTTGTCTGCTGCTGCTTCTTGCTACAAAGTTATCAAAAATGTAAGCCTTTTTGAACAGTCACATTTAATATGCCGACATGTTGCTGAAAATAAAACTGAAAATTTAATCTGCCTTCGCCTCCAATTTCCTGGTCATTGCTTCTATCTATTACATATATATACAAAATTCGTAGCAATACTTATTAAAACTTACGCACACAGTAATAATAATAATTATAACGAAAGAAAAATATTTAATTTATGTCTGGTATGTAAAGCTGGGTATTTGTTAGAAATTTCTACTAGTTATACCTTGTAATTCAAACGTATTCACAGATAAATATAAAATGTTCAGCCTGACAGTTATTTCAAGTATGCGAATTAGCTCGATACAATGTATAGATATGATATTTTATATTAAACTTTATATAACATAAAACTTCTCGTATTGAAACCGTTTTCAAATTTGTATTAAACTGGTTCAGGTCACTTCGCCTTTTTTTGTTGGCCATAAATATGATCAATTTTGGAACAAAATGGAGGAAATAATTTTTTTTACGCCTCGCATACTCTTTTAAGTTAATGTGAATACGTTTTACTGTAGCGTATTATATCTATTCATGAATTAAATTAAGGAAAAAAAAATAAAAAGAGTAAATAGTCAGAAAATATTGGGAATGAATATATTTAAAATAAGCAGAGAAGAAATCATTTGCAAAGATTTTCAGAAGGTGTAATATTTTATTTGGCAGTAAACTGTGCTGCATTTCCTTTTATTTTTTTTGCCAATAAATTTATTTTTTAATTAATGAAAGATTATTGCTTTAACTTTATCCCAAAATGGCAAATGTAATTTCATTAAAGAACATGCATTAAATATATATATATATATATATTTTTTTTTTTGAAAGAAAATGTTTCCTCTACAATAAGTCTGAAATATTGTAAAAAGTATTTGAATATACCACTTTATTGGAAACAAGAGTTTTTCAGTGGTTTAAAATGCTTTAGAAAAGCACAGAATGCGTCGAACAGGAACTAAGTTTTGATAGACCTTCCACTTTAGCTAATGAGAAAGAAACATTTCGATTAAGTCAGAAATTTTGTACTTAGCTATCGTCTGTTAATAATTAGGGATATTTTTCACAAAGTTCCTCTCCAAATAATGTTCTCAGTTCCTGCGTGGCTAAATTACTATAACTGTTTCAGCTTTGACTAAGGCTTGATTCTAGCACCTTTTATGGGAAAACTTCGTGATGAGTTTATTTCCTAATCTTTAAATTTTTTGTCGTATTTAATTACTTGCCTTCAGAATTGCTATAAAAATTGCTTTCATGACGGTTTTTCATATTAATATAGAAACTAATCTTCTCGTGATGTATTATGGCAGCATAGGTATATTAAAATCTTATTGTAAGATTGTAGTAATTTAATATTTCATTTGCATCTAGGATTTTCCTATTGGGAAACATCCAGAAAATAAAACGACCCTACACTTAAAAATTTGTTTTTCAGGAAAAATACTGGATTTCAATCTAAAACGGTCTTGATACTATATTTGAGTTTTGTATTCGACAGATGTTCTGCAAGAAAAATCTACATTATAGATTTAAATATCATATTTTGGCATAAGATTAAGAAAGTGCATATTATGAAAAAGTTAAGGAACAAAAAATCATCTTAATACGCATGTTTTTAATACTAGACAGCGAATATAAGCCAAGTAAATTTCCGGAGAGGCATTTTAAGGGAAATGTTTAAGAAAGATTTGAGAAAATTTTAACTGTCGTCTGACATTTGAACCAGCGTGGTAAATACATCATTTACATGCAAATACAAATGGCTAAATTTCATATTTACAAATGAAGTTGATTGAAAATTAGCAATAGCTTGATTTTAAAATATATAGCCAACAACATATTTCTATTTAAATACTATATAATCGCAGTGTATTTTTCACTAAGTTCGCCGTCTTATAAGTGATAAGAATTTTATTATTATCAGGCGTAGAAAACACTAGTTTAGGATTGACTTCTTTTTTATTATTTATTTATGTATTCTTGAAAATGGGGGAGGAAAAGAAAAGAAAAACGTTTTTGATAAATTTACATTCAAGGTAATTTATTTACTACTAAGAAAGTATTCCTATGCTTGCGATTATGAAAAATTATTGTTTTTCAATACTTAAAAGAAGTGGAAAAATAAAAAATAAGCCCCGATAAAAGAAAAAAAATTATTGATAAAATAGAGGGAAAATTAAGAATGATAAATTAATTTCAACAATGTTCTAAAACTGATTTTCAAAAACAAAATAATTTAGTCAAAGGATAGTGAAAGGAAGAAATAAAGGAAGAAAATATCGCATTTTTTTTGGCAAAACGTACAACAATACGTCTGACGTGTCGGCTGTGACGTCACGACGCTAGCAGCTGCGCAGTGGGCCAAGGACAGGGTTTGTTGCGGTTTCCGGTTAAGTAAGTACAGGTAAGGAAAATGAGAATGAAATTGAGAAGGGTCATGATAATATTAGGCGAGAACTATTTGGTCCATATTGACCTCAAAAAATATTTAAAAAGGTCTTAAGAAGTATTATCTTTTCACCCAGCTAAGAATTTTCAAAGCGCATCCAGCCGTATTAATAGATGGCCATTCGACTAGAACGTTGTAATTATTCATTTTTAAGTTTTAAGGTCGCAGATTATCTATTTTGTTTTAATAACATGTATGTTCATTTACTGCACGTTTTTCATTCAGCTGGATTCCATTTTGCATCAAGAAAAAAATGTTTTTTGAGACACACATCAACTTTTTCTAGACTATCTATTATTTGGATAACGGTTTCCATGCAATGGTTTCATAGTTATTTGCAAATATTAGAGTTGAAGTTAATTACATTTCTGAAATGCCTACAGATAAATGTAAAAGAAGGAAAAGAAATCATAATTCAATTAAGATAAAAATTTGGTTGTAGATAATCTAATTATTTTTAAAACTAATTTTTCATTATATATAATTATTTATATGGATTTAATGACAACAAAAGAAATAAGTAAATACATAAAAGGTAAAATGAAACAGGATCTTAAATCAAAAGAGTTTTTTATTCGTAATAATAATCAGACTAAAGATGCAATGGAAAATAAAATATTTCCTGTTAAAATATCGTTATCATTAATTTACAAACTCTTTTTAGTACTGAGGATAATTTTGGTGGCTGAGTAAATTAATACATACGAAAAAATAGAAGTGATATAAGAATGACTTTGCCCCTTGACATCCATTATTCAATAATCATGGCCTCAGTTGTTAACTAGTCTTTTTGATTATTCTGTTATAATAACTTTAAAGGATACTGCATTTTGTGAAAGTAAGTCAAAGCAACTATTTGCAGTTCCTCTAAAGCAAGAATTCTAAAATTTTCTTGCGTCAGTCCCTTTTAAAAAAATAGTCTTCATCGAGCCTCTTATATTTTTTCTCTGCAGTATATAGCATGCAACATTATTTATATGCAATTATTTGTATTATGTGTATGTTGTATACACATAATACAAATAATTGCATATAAATAATTTAAGATAACATTTAGATTAAAAATATGAACAAACGTTTTGAAAAAAAATTATTTATTATATTAACGTTTTATTATTTTTGCATTACTGTTATTTTTACGTTTACATACATTTTAAGTTTATATACAAAATCTCAAATTCTAATTGCATAAAATTTATATTTTATTTAATATGATAGCTTAGCTTGGTGTATTTATGAAATACTTTTAATATTTAGCATAAAAACTGCTTAACTCAATTCCGAAGTCACCTCGTTCACAAATATCCAGATTGTTTCTTGTTTTCTATAGAAAGTTATTGACTTGAATAAACCTACTTGTACTCGGTAAAAAGAGGTAAAAGTCAATAAGTTTATATTACTGGGTAGCAACTGTGAGTTTGGAAGATTTCTCTGGATGACTTTTAAATTTCAAAACTTACTAAAAGGTGCTTCGCAGTCTGTATTTTTAGCTGTTTTTTTGAATGTTTTAGTTCTTTTGTTTTGCGATCCTGCTTTTTATTTTTTTATATTGCATATTTTGCTTAAAAAACTCTATATATTTAACAAAGTGTTACCGACTTTTAAAATTTATTAAATAATTTTGTGAATATATTTATTTTATATGATATCTTTCTTATTACATGATATAGGTTTATGTCAATAAACAATTAATTATCAATTTACAATTTTTATAATTCTTTTGTAATCAATGGGCTCTTCATTATGCCAATCAATTGCACATGCATTTTCGTCTATCCACGCCTTGATCATCACTAAGCCCTTTCAAAATTTCATCGATCTCCTAGGGGGTCGATACCAACTCTGTTGGGATTCACTGCTTTAGAGTATCGCTCGTAATTACGAATAGTTTTGCTTTGAATAATAAACGCTTGCTTCCTGTTCGAAAGCCGGTCGCAAATATTCAGCACAGAGGTTTTGCAAACGCAAGTGAATCTTTCAATAAACTGTTTCGACAGTCTGGCTCTTAAAAGAGAATATCTACATGTAAATACTCCGGTCTTTGCTCCTGAACCTGCCGCAATGCTTGTAATCAGAAATTACGTACGGCTGATAAGGAGAACGTGTTAAGTTTTGACAAATGCTTTCTTAGGGGGAAAAAATGGCTGTTGAACTTGAACGAATGGCTGCATGAGCAATAGGGCGTATTTTCATCATTTTAGGAAATTTACTCAATACTTGCTGCTAGTTTGACAAAAATGCAAACATTTGCCTCAGGTTCAAATCAGAAACTTCAAAATTAGAAAAATAGAAGTTTAGCTTATAATTTTTGTTAATGAATCATTAGTTCAATACATTTAGCGCATTGAAATCACTGTGAATTGTAACGTGTGTTTCAGATTTTTTCGAAAATGGCACAGGCACTTTTCTTACATCTCAATGATTCATATTCGCGAAACATTCTATAGGAATGCGCAATAAGTAAAGTATTGTAGGTGTCTTGTTCTTCACATTTTCCACGTGGTTTCACCTAGATGAGATATTTAAAACGAACAGTAAGTGCGAACCAATCAAAAGCGGTACGTGACCTGATAGAAAACATTTCCATGCTTCAAAATAATCGACATTAATGCTTTGAGCAACGTATACTTTTATGTTATTTTAAACACTAATAAAATGCATAAAAGCAAAAGATGCCATTTTCAATTTTTAGTTTTCATAATAGCTTGTAAAAAGCTTAAATTTTGAGTCAATGCCATTTGTCAAACATTTTGCTAGTACCTTAAATGCTTTTCTTAAACAAGGAAGGAAGCGGTTAAATTGTGAATGTGACCTGTTTTAATTGGGATAATCTGTATTTTGTAGCAGCTAACTCTTTTATAAGGAATATAATTTATACAGTCATTAGGGTTTTTTTATACTGGATATATGAAAAATGAGCAATGGCCTCGGCTGGACTCTAATTTGGACATCTCGAATACGCGCCGTGTGTACTACCATTACACCAGGAAGGTATGCTGGAAGGAGGGAGAAAATACCCTGTATACCCCTCTTATTAAAGGGCGACTGGAGATTAGGGGACGTCAAATCCTGGTGGTGACGAATTATCATCCACCACCTTTTATTTCAGACCCACTGTAGAATCATTAGGTTATTATGAAGACATGAAAAACGAGCGATGCCTTGACCGGAACTCGAACCTAGACCTCTCGAATACGCGTCGAACGTAGTAAGATTATTTTAAAGCAACGACGTGGCCATTAAATACTCGTTCTACCTTATTCACATAAAAAGCGATACTGAAAATTCATTCTGGCAGAGAGTTGTAAGTGGGAAACAAGAGAATAAAGGAAAGGGTTTCAAAATTAAAAAAATAACTATTAGAAAATTAAAATAATCCTACAAATTTATTAGAGAATAAAATATACGAAAGATGAAATGCATGTTCCTGCTTTCAAACGTTAATTTAAATGTTCTTCGTACTCATTTCGATTAATTTGAAGCTCAGTAAATTACGATTAGTTCACTTATATATGATAACTTCATGATAGCTTCTCAGTGCTACAATATTAACACGTCTGTTTTAAGTCTTGATCCATTACAACAATTTTGACTTCTAAAAAATTGAAAGTATGGTAACGTCTATCAATATTAGTGTACCTTGATCATTGAAAAAATTTAAATAGTAGTTACAGAATCAAAGATCTGCATGTATTGCAGCCGTTAACATTAGTGAGCGTGCCTAATTTTTAAATAATTGGCTACTCGGTGAAAACAATTTCATTAAAAATTTTGTGCTAATGTACAAGTAAACCGATGGATAACAAGGATGAGTGCCAAGAATTTTATGTGCCTTTCAGTTGGTCTGCATATTTAACTTTATCATAACATTCTTCCTTTTAACAGTCATTGTCTTATGAAACTTTTCTGGAGATCGAAGTTAATGAAACTCGCAACGATGTGAATTGTAAGAGAATTAGAATGGGGGAATTAAAAAGGAAAGAATAACTCCAGCTTGTCAGATATATATGTAAGATAAAAAAATATGTAAACCAAAATTACAATTTAAACTAACGGTAAAACATTAATTCTCTCTCTCTGTTTTAAAAATCGTAATAATTTCTCTGGATTGCGTCATTTCTAGATTTTTTCTATTTTGCATGGCCTGCGCAGCGGTGCTGACGTAATAATTGGAAACTGAAACTTCAAACCAAAACTTTTCTCTTCGTGTGCTTCCATCTTGCATAACTACGAACTTTAGCTTCTCTCTCTGCTTTGCTCTGTCGTAATTTCGCAATGCTGCTACTTATTGCAATAATATCAAAAATGTAAATGTTCATGGGTGGGCACAACTAAAGTACCAAGTGAGTTGTGGCCACAAACGTCAATTGGAAAATAAAAATGGAATTAAAACTGCCTCGACTGCGAAGTTCTTTACATACTACCAAGTTGACATTGTTAGCATACTAGCAATCAGAATTCTTCCTCTTCAATATGGATCAACGTACGCATCAACACTGCTTCTGGCTTTTCCTTGCTGCTATTAGATTATTATATCATATATACATTTTGAGACTTGACGATAAGATTAAACGAAGATTAGAAGAAATTAAGTGATAAATAAATAATAATAAATAAAGATTAAACGAAGGTGCATAAATTATTTTATTTTTTATTTCACAACTCAGACTTTCGCAACGATGAGCAGTAACGTTAACAAAATAAATCATGAAATTAATCAAAAACTTCCCTCCTCACAATATTTCATTGTTAACCATTAATTGTTACATTAATTGTCATATTGTTAAGCATTAATTAACATTGAAAAGCAGGGGCGTTCACACCCCTGCGTTTCTAATATAAGATGATAGTTAAACAGTTAAAAACTAGAAAATTAAAGAAAAATCTTTAAAATTACAGTTTATACTCTTCTAGAAATGAAGTTGTAAAAATGAGCCCGATTTTAGTTCCTTCAAATTTCCAAAATATGAATTTCAATATAATGAAATTCATCAAACACTATTATAATTAATAAAAATCGCTTATTTATGACGAATATTAATAATTTTAAAGAGAAGAACACATATACACAAATTTTTGCTACAATTATAACATTCATATTTTTGACAGAAAATGATTAACTCAGTTTTCCTATTTATCAATGCAAAGAAAAGGAATTTATTTGAAAGAATTAGTTTCTTATGCTCCAGTACAACTATTTAAACTTGAATTTAATTTAATTTGGATAACTTATAGTCATTTCTAACTTGAATGTTTGTATGTTTCTCGTTTATTATTATTGATGAAAATGTTTAAATGCAACATGTGGCATCTTGATCGGTAGCTCTGGATAAAACCATTTCCGCTCTAGCGCGGTATATTTTATTAGCAATAAGAATACTGCTGATATAAATTAATATTTGATAAATTTTTGACACCCCATTAAGACTGCACCCTACGCCGGTGCTTCTAATGCCGGTGCTATTGATAGGTCCAGTACTATATGCATACTTGCCAAAGCGAACTGATTTAAACTGATTTTAATATGGTAATATTCTAGTAATACAGTTATCATTGGAATGTAAAATTATTAAAAATAACGTTCTTAAATTCTGAACACAGAAATTATTCAAATAGAAATAGAGGCCATGAAGAGAGAAAAATAATTAATCTTGTAAAATTACAATATATTGGGTCAGTCTATAAATTCGTGCGCATTTTTTGGTAAATTTTTAAATAATGTAAAAAATACAATTTAACATTTTAATCAATTATATATTTTCCTCCATTATCCACAATGTCTCGCCATCTTACAGGCAGCTTTTTTTATGCCATTGCTGTAGAAACACTCCGGTTTTGATGCAAAAGAAACTTGAAAGTTCATTATGTACATCCTGTTTGGAATTTAATTTTTTTCCAGTAAAAAATTTTGTAAGGCACGAAACAAGTGAAAATCACTTGGGGCAATTTCGGGGGAGTAAGCAGGATGTGGCAAAAGCTCCCAATTAAATTCACTCATTTTTTGCAGCGTTATTCGAGCGTATGCGGTCTGACGTTATCATGATGAAACAACACTTTCTCTATATTCACCAATCGTGGGCGTTTTTTGATCAATTCTGAGTTTAGACGGCAAAGTTGTTCACTATAAACTTCTCAATTAATCGTTCTATTTGGTTCTAACAGTTCGAAATGATCTGAACGGGGTTCATCATTATTGCTGCTTTTTCCAACTTTAAATTTTTTAAACCATTTCTGGGCAGTCCTTACACTAATAATGTGTTCACAATGTACAATATTAACTTTTATCGATGCAAACCTGGCAGATTCACCACACGAAAATAAAAAATGTAGCACAGCACGTTTGTACTGATTATATATATTCATCTTCTATGGGTACTAAAATGCGTTCAACATTTACGAAAGTTGGTGATGAACTGAATAATATGTTAGTCAAACGATGACAAGTTTTAACAGGTTCAAAATTGTATTGCTTTAGTAAATGCCTCATAGTGAATTCCACGCATACTCTTAATGCGAACGAACTTATGGACCGACCCGATAATTACAAATAGTTATAGCGCTCATTGCTATACACTTCATTGATTACTCTCTTTCTATATACACATATATGTATGTGTAAGATATAAAAACATGATAGAAATTTATTCACAAATTTAACTTATAAATTAATAATAGACCTTTAAATTTTTAATTTACTGGTAAAGCATTACCCCTTCATGGCATCTGCAATTTCGATGCATTAACCGCATTGCTGCAAACTCTTGCCCAATTTCTGTACAGAGTTAAAAATCTTCTGAGATTATAAATACTGCTGCAGTTATTACGCACTCTCTTTTGCCGTCTAAACTTGCTTGCTAAATGACGTCTCTTCGCTTAATCGCATTTTCCATTGTTCTCTAAGGTAAATGCGTATACAAATTTGTGAAACTCGTTTAGCACCTTTAGTGTTATATCAATTAAGAATAAAAGTTTTTCTGAAAAATGGTTCCTGTCCAAAAATAAAAATGATGTTTAAACCATCGAGTTAGTTGTAATTTTCCCTCCAGTCCTCATATATGCTCCTCAGCCTTGATTAAAAAAGTGAATTGGTGCATTCCCTAATCATGTTTTCCTAATATTAAGTTATCTAAAATAATATAAATCATCACATTTATATGCAAAAGTATAATATAAAATAGGTACAAATTTCTTCATCGTGTACACCTAAGAATAATCAACCTTCGTACGTAAAGGATCAGTTTAAAGTAATCAATGGTGTTGCATGTCACGCAATATATTTTGTTTGAGCCCTATTGTTTGGAAGCCTTTTGTTTACAGCTTCTGCCACCCGAAGTGGTCCATGAGTTTGTCGCCTGGGGCGGTCCATGAATTTGTGCCCCTGAATCCTTCGAAATATACGGAAAAAAAAAAGAATTAAAATTTGTAGAAAGGACATATAGGGAAACAAACTAAAACCTTACGTTTATTTCTGAAGAGAAACTTTAATTACGACATTTTGAAGTTATATTATTATTTTGATTGCTTTTATTTATTTATTCATTCATTTGTAAAAACGTCAATAACATTGTAAAAGTCCACTACACTGCTCCACTCTCTGTTACAACCGAAAGATTTCTTAAATGCAAAATAAACATTTATTTTTCTCAAATATGTCTTAAATAATTTATATATTTATGAAGCACTTGTCACAACTAGTAACACTTACGGCAATTGTGAGGCAGGTCGCAGTAACATTTGGAGTTTTGTTCTGCAGATTCTATTTTATGATAAATTGCAAACATTCATCAGGACTGGCCTTTCACGTTCCTGTTTCGTTTTTTTTAGCAATAACGAAAATAAAACTCATAAATAATTCTCTTTTAATGAGGAGTTTTTCCTTATTATGTCAGCGCGACCATAATTTAGTTGATATTGATATATTTCATTCAAAAATTTCGAAGGAATAAGAAAAAAATATAACAAGAGTATGTAGCAGTTAAAAACCTCTTCGAATTCCTTTTTTTTAATGGCAGGCGATAGTCATTTTTAGGCTTTCGCCACTACTAAGGCCAGAAGTGGCGGTCATTTCATTGTAGAGGCACCTAATAGGCGTCCACGTTAATTCCTATAAAAGGACAGACAGTTTACATCCAAGTCTTCTTCGGGATTCGAACCCGGTGCCTTCGATATCGCAGTAGGCTTCCATAACCACTGTACCATCTGACCGTCTCCTCTCTCAAGACATGAACTAGAACTTATTCTTTGTAAGCAATTTTGAAAACATAAAAATGTTGAGAACAAATATAAAATTTATTTACAATATTGCGCGTGCTCACAAGAAGTTAAAATATTGTGAGTGTTCACAGGAAGTTCATCAATATCGACTGTAACTCTGTAGAAAATTTGCACATGTGTCATATGTTGCCAAGAAAAGAAGGAAAATATGCAAGCATCAGAAATTATTTTAGTAATATTTCAATTATGTTACTGTAGTTAGTAATAAATTATATTAACCTTATTGCCGGTCATAGTAATCCGGTCATGTTCAGTCTCGAGTATAATCCAAAACGGTTCAGAATAATATCACGAAAGAAGTTTCTAAAAATTTTTTAAATAATTGCAAGGAAAGTTTCTTTGCTCACTGTTTAATGAATACGTTTAACATCTTTGTTTAGTGTTTAATATAATTCAGAAACAATATATGGAATTTATAAATGTTATAATTAATACATCATATAATGATGATAAATACAAGATAGCAAGTCCGCAACAGCCTTGATGTCATAAAAAAGAGGTAAAATCTCATAATTCTGAAACGACTGCAAGGAATTAGGAAGAACATTGCGATCAAATTGTCTTTTCTGAAGAGGCACCGACAGTCATTTGTTGAAAGTTGAAAAGCCTTAGGAGGTCCAATCTGGCGATATGAATTTGTAATGAAATTTTAAAGAACTCTCGCCATTTTTGAACCTAAAACCAACTTTATTAGTCAATACTTACAGAATAACTGAAAAACATTTTTTAAGCGCGCATCGTCTGCGGATATTCTTTGCGGATAATCGTCTACGGCAAGGATGTCAAACTCATAGGTACACTTGGGCCAAACAAACAAGGTTTAACTTTAGGCGGGCCGAAAAAAAAAAAAAAAAAAAAAAAAAAAAAATCAATATTTATAGAAACGTAGATTTATTTCGAATAATACAATAATAAACATGTATATATATTTATATAGAAAAGAACAAGAAAAATTTAATGTTTACGTCCTGATACTTAACATCTCTTCTCTGCTATTATCTTTCCTATTTCGGGAGAAATTTTGTTTGCAGTGATAACTTTCAACGCTGACCCAAGGTGAGCATCATTAATACGGTTTCTAATAGGAAACTTATTACCTTTCATGACTGAACATAACTGCTCGCACCGATAAGTGCTACCAAACATGGAAATAATTTCATATGCGAATTTTCGAGTATTTTCAAACCTGGCTGGTAAATATTTGTAAAATTCAGGCACGCCCACTTCAATGAATTTTGCTTTCAAATTTGAGTTGCATTGAATCTCGATCACCTCCATTTGCATATGGCTGGATACTGAGTCAATACTTATTGAGAAAATCGAAGAAAACAAAAAAAAAAAAATTGTCTTCGAGGGAACTAAAATCATTAAACCTCGTTTCAAATTCAGTTGTTAAATTTGCAATTTTTTCTGCGTATTTTTGATACAAACAAGTATCATCTAAACTTGATTTGTTCATGCTGCACGTCGGGAAGTGCGTCAAATCTTCATTTTTAAGTTGTTTTTCCCAAAGAACTAGTTGACATTTGAATGCTTTAATTATGTCAAACATGTTCGTAATGATATGATCTTTTCCTTGTAACGATAAATTTAAATCAGTTAAGTGTTTGGTTATATCAAACAAGAAAGATAAATCTTGTATCCATATTGGATCCTAAAACAAACTTACGTCTTGATTTTTCGTTTTTAAAAACTGACATATTTCTTCTTTCAAATCCCAGAATTGTTTGAGAATCTTGGAGCAAGATAACCAACGTACCTCGGTATAGTAGGACAAACCCGAATATTCACTATCTAACTCGCTTAAGAAAGCAGTGAATTGACGCTGATTTAAACCTCGAGATCTTATAAAATTTATAACTTTTTTTATATATGACAAAACATTCTCCATATTTATTACTTTCGTGCATAGAACTTCTTGATGTATAATACAATGCATATGATGAATGTTTGAACCGTGAATTTCACTAAGTTTTTTTCTTAGTAATGCTACGAAGCCTTTGTTTTCCCGGTCATTGATGGAGCGCCATCTGTAGCTACAGAATTTAATTTTGCCAAAGGTAGATTGTATTTCTGCAGAAGTCCAAAAACACAAGTAAATGTATCTTCTCCTGTGGTAGTACCAGGCATCGGTATTAGTTCTAGTAATTCCTCAAAAATGTTAAAATTCTTGTCACAAGAACGAAGAAACACTGCTAATTGAGCTTTGCCACTAATGTCCGTGCTCTCGTCACAGGCAATGGAGAAACTTTCGAAACTAGATGATTTTGCTTTGATCTGATCACTTAAATTCGCGGCTAAATCAGTAACCCTTTCCGCAACTGTATTTCGAGATAATGAAATTGATTGAAAAGCCTTCACATTTCCAGGACAAACAATTTCTCCAGCTTTCATTAGGCATTCCTTGATGAAATCACCGTCAGTAAAAGTCTTCGAATGTTTGTTTAGCTATCAACTCGGACAAGACGTAGCTTGCATGTACCGCCGCTTCACTTTCTTGCAATACTTTACTAAACATGGACTGTTGCTTTTTCACTCCTAACTTGAGCTCTTTCAACTTTTCTTCTCTCATTAATCCTTCGTAATTGTTATATTTCGATTTGTGTTGTTCGTAATGACGTTTAATATTATATAACTTTGGTACATTAATAGTATTATTACATATCAAGCAGATTATCTTATCTTTTATTTCATAGCAGAAATATTCTAATTCCCATTTTACTTGGAATATTCTTCTATGTTCGTCAGCGATTTTTCGTTTAATTTTACTACCACTTGGTTTTGATATAGACATACTGAATACAAAAAGCTGGAATAAACATGGTTAACGCTAAAAAGTTAACAGAAATTTATTCTGACCACAAGAGATAAATCAAAATGCTGAAGTATTTCTTCAAAAATATTCTAACAATATCAAAAAATGTCAAACGTTTAGCAAAAATCAATTCAAAACAGAGAAACTAATTCTATCTCGCAGCGAAATCGCTACAAATCAATCACAGCATTAAGTAAACAAACAGTTCGTTAGAACTACAG
Source organism: Stegodyphus dumicola (assembly GCF_044657685.1). Taxonomy (NCBI): domain Eukaryota; kingdom Metazoa; phylum Arthropoda; class Arachnida; order Araneae; family Eresidae; genus Stegodyphus; species Stegodyphus dumicola. Next base: position 176,712,338 of record NC_140769.1, read on the forward strand.
CTACTACTGAGATGAGTTGTTTGTTCTCAGCTTTTATAAGCTTTATAATTAATTTCTCGAATATACTGGAAACATCTATAAATATCTGGATTTTTGTGGATGGCAACAGCAATTACGAGATATTTATTTATTAGGTATTTAGTGAACGCGCTGTTCTATTTTTAACCTTCCAACGCAGCTGTCTTTTCAAAAATCGTCTGAAGCAAATCTAATTACAATTCTAAATAAAAAAACTTACTAAATAAATAACTATGAAATCCGTAACAATATGAATTAAGTAATAATTAATAATAAAGCAAAGTGCATGCACTTTGCTTTATTATTAATTATTATTAAAATTATTATTTATATTAATTATTTATTATTATTATTTATTATTAAAAGTTCTGAGTGCAGGTGTCCTCCAAAAGCCGAAGGTAGCTGAACGCAAGCTACTCACACGCATTTGTAATTTAAGTAGTGTGTGTGTCAGCATGCACCAATATATCGTACAAAACTATGATTGGAAAACTGAGACCATGAGTTCGGCCACATTCGGCTATCGGGGGATGCGTACAAGTTCTGAGTGCAGGTGTCCTCCAAAAGCCGAAGGTAGCTGAACGCAAGCTACTCACACGCATTTGTAATTTAAGTAGTGTGTGTGTCAGCTCGCTGTGAGTAATCTAACAACACTGAATAAATTATCGTTAATTACTTAGCAGTAAACATTTCATTTTTTTCTTCGTCGATATGTTAATTTATTATTATATATTATTATTTGCCGATATATTGGCCGGGCCGCAAAAATATTTGTTGTGGGCCGCGAGTTTGACATCCTTGGTCTACGGTAACCTTATTGTCGGTCACGCAAATACGTTACACATTGCATAAATATGAGCTATTGAGAGCTTGAAAACTTTTCATTAATCTTTAGGTGTAACATCGTTTATGTTAAGGTATGTATTTAATAGCAAGAGAATTAGTATCAAGGTACTAATGTCTGAATACCAATTAACTTTACCTAACAGATCCAAAACAGGATCGAAAATAGAATCTTAATACAATTTTAATTCATCATACGAAATATTTTAGTTCAGACATTCTAGGTCATCACCAGTGGTATTCTAGCTTCGATAGTAAGTGAACTAAAACTTTGATATGAGAAGAAAACGAGGGTAATATAATCTTGTTTTAGTGTGTTGAATTTTTTTTATCTAAGTGACCATGAACCCGTTGTTTTTTATGTTTAGAATTTAAGAGTTTCTGGTTTTATTCTATCTGCAGCATTCTGTAATGAAATGTAAATAGTTTTATGGAAAAAATCATTAGTTATAAATGAAACAATTTGATATTGGGCGTATTGCTTTATTATCTGAAAAGAAAAGGACACAGAAAAAACATGTGAAAATTTATTTCTTGTAGAATAAATTTATGTTATTGTTTTAAATATGAGCTAAGTTTTACCTAGAGTACTCCTTTAAAAAATTTGAAACGGTGCTTTTCCAAAGATTTAGGGTTTGACGAAAGTGACCTTTAACCAGTAAGATTAACACCTTTTTTAAGGTGCATGACGACTACTTTGCTTTCATTTAGAGATAGGAGAAATGTAAAAATTGCACAGCATAGCGAAATTCGTTTTAAGCATTTTTGCCGTATAGAAAAATATAAATAGGAGTTCTTAAAACCATAATATCGCTAACTACGCCCTGAAGTATAAAACATTTAGAGAGTGTAACAGATATCACATTTATTGACCAGCAAATTTATGCTGCTCTTCGCTACGCCTGGAAGTGAAACCTAAGCTTATTAACTTATTTGCTATAGAAATGCTGGCGTTGCAGAAAGGACCTTTGAAAAAAAAAATATGCTAGTGTCAAAGAAATTGACCCTAAAACAAAATAAATTGCTTGTGAAATCATTGTTTATAAAATCATTTTGTAGTTCTTGCTAGGAGACAAAAATAAGTAAATCCTTAGTTTTGGAACATTCTGTAACAGTTTTTATCAAACTTTCATGCTTCATTTCCTCCTTGAGCCTCCTCCATCCGATAATAAATTCAAATATGTTTAACAGTTTTCTTACTTGCTTCCTACTTGCATGTAAGGTATATATTAAGTCATTAGCATTCATGTTACGAATTGTTCCTATAATCTATATTTCCGTGAAATAATCGTAGGAGAAACTCATAACGAGCAGAGTATCATCAAAATATGCAAGAACCACCCCCTCACTTATGTAACATATTCTTTCACGTCCCCCGCGGAATTTTCTGATACACATACTAAATTTTAAATAATATATAAAATTGAAACTAAAAAACTTTTAAAAATACATATATTAAGTTTATTATATTATATAAATTTAAATAGGGAACAACATTTTTATTGGTTTCGGTAAGAGGCTCACGTTAAACGTTTAAATACCTTTTTAGTTATGTGATTTCAACCATGTCGATATCAGTCTTCGATGTGAAATCTGACTACAATTTAAATCTACCGATGTAAAGTTAAAAGAAAAATCCACCACTAGACTTTAGAATCCTCCCCCCCTCCCACACACACAGTGAGAGACCATAAGGTCCTCATACATTATCTAAAGCCTAAATCATAACCTCGATACTTCTTCTACTTGCGTTTACGGCTTTCCAATAGGTCTTATGTGATAATATGAAATAAAAATCTAAAACTTCACTTTTGTAAATTTTTTATATAACTTGAGAGGAATGTTGGATCTGATTTAAAATTTAAAATTAAATCGAAATTAAATATTTCAAATTAAGATATTCGATGCTCATAATCAGCAATAATAGGTCGAATCTGCTCATTTTTTCAAAACATATTAGTTAATTGGTTACAAGAATTAGACAGTATCAATTAGGGCTCAACATCACCGGAAGAATTGATTTCGTGCTCTGGAACTTTATAATTTATGAATGTACTTTAGAAGATATATATACAGCTGTTTGAATATATGCATAAATATATAAAACTGTTTAACCACTAAACTGTTCATTATAAAAATTATTATGACACTTTTTGAAACTCAATGCTAAATTACAAATTTAATTAAAATTTGTCCAGAGCAGGACTGTTCGGTTATAGCATACATTTGATATAAGACTTAAGCGGGTGATCCATTATTTCACAATGACTTCTGTTTAATCCTATGGTGAGTAATAAAGAATCCATAGATAGCACTTGTGTTACATAAAATTTCGAGGTTAAGTTTAGATTAACCTAGGAAGCGTTAAAACGAATTTCTATAAAAGGTCAAGTTTTAATCCTTCGTAGGTTAAAAATAGTTCAAAATTAGATCACAACTAATCTCCTGGTGCAAACGTGATTATTCGATCTTGAAAAGAAAAGTTTTAAAATGATTTCTAGTTGCCAATGATTACTTAAGATTATATTTAAATGTTATATAAAATTTTAATTTTACGTTTTTATAATGTCTTGGAATGCTTATAATTACCTGCAGATAGAAGTTTACATAAATAGTACATAAATAAATGTAAATGGTGGCAAAAGTCAAATATAATGATCTAATAGTATTTTGAAATATCTTGCATACTTATGTATGTTTAAAAATACAATTAGATGCAAAGGTAGCCTGCCTTTATTGTTACTAAATAACTGTTATCCCACTTTTTTATATTAAAAATGACAAACTTTCTTCATAGCCTTGCTAATTTGTTCAGGGCACAGATACTGAGAAAATGACCATAATTTTTTGCATAAATGAAACTTACAGTTAATTATTCACAAAGGATAAAAAATTAAATTAATTCACAAAAACTAAAATTTAAAAATGAGGCCAATCCATAATTGTTACGCAATTTCCCAGAGTATCGCGACTTTTAGCTCAGTAACACACTCAGTCTTATATGTAACATATTATAAGACCTATTGGAAAGCCGTAAACGCAAGTAGAAGAAGTATCGAGGTTATGATTTAGGCTTTAGACAGTGTATGAGGACCTTATGGTCTCTCACTGTGTGTGGGGGAGGGGGGGGGAGGATTCTAAAGTTTAGTGGTAGATTTTTCTTTTAACTTTACATCGGTAGATTTAAATTAATAATATTATTCTTAATTACTTAATTTAATAATTTAAATTAAGTAAATAGTATTCTTTAAATTTTGAGGAATAAAAATGGTAGTAGAAAGTCTATAAAAAAGGCATAAATAAACGTAAAAATGTAAAACAAAAAGAAATTGAAGTTCAGGCAAAATATTTTTGAAAATCGTGATCTTTTAGTGCACATATCAATTCAAAATAGCGAAAAATATCTACGGCAGCGCTTTGGAGCAGGGGTTTCTTAAAATTCTAGCATCGTGGGAGAAAATGTAAAGAAATAGTGAATAAAAGTTAAATCCGGGAGGCTATATATTGTTACATATAACCTAATCAACTAATCATATGAAGCAGCTAAATAGAAATAATTAGGCAATCATTAAACGTATGCAATGTCTACGTAGGGGTATACTTGACAATATTTTTAAGTCCATCCAGACTGTGAAAACGTTATGCATTTACAAAAATCAATGCCTTATACGGTATTCGGACATGCCCGAACAATATGCAGTACACAAATGAACAATACACAAAGGTATTCTTAAAAAGACATGCCAAGATTTAAAGGGTGTTGGAACCCAAAAATCTTCAAAAAATGGGGATTTCGGATTTTTACATTTTCAAATTCTCTACACTTTTATCTTTCTAAAAATACCATTCTTTAATCTTTATGAAAATTACAACTGTAAAAAATCTAGTTTTAATTTGTCATCGAGTTACCCCAAAAAATAAATTAACCAACTTCCAGTTGCAAAATCTTAAGAATTCAAATGGTATAAAGGAAATTTAAGAACTTCATTTTCTAAAAAAAAATCATGCAAACCTTTCAATATCTTAAAAATAGTGAAATAAGCAATAAATAACATGATAAACACACACACACAAACAAAAAGTTCTTAAAAGGAAAGTATAACTAATAATATTTTATCTCAGATCTTCAAGAGAAAACAGTCAGCAGTCCAATATACAAAGCATAGAGAGAAAGTCTGTATGTTTGTTCCCTAATAACTCAGTCACTGCTATAGCTATCATCATCAAACTTTCCACAATTCTTTTCCAGGTCTTAGAGGTCGATGGCCATTTTTTTTCCAACGAAAAGTAGCTAAAATCAGAGATATTAATTCAAAACTCTTCAGAGTGGCAACAGTACAATGGCAACAGTGATATATCAGTCACAATGGGTGCGTGCCATTGTTGCGGGTATGCCCATTATGTCTGATGCGATTTCATCAAAATCATAAAATTAAAAAAAAAACTCATTCGAATTTTGGAAAAATTCGCTTCGAGGTGCACTGGCTCTGGTCTAGATTCCTCTGGTCACCCTTATGTACCAAATTTCGTAGCCCTTGGTCTATTAGCTTACGTGCAGCCGAACGAAAGACACACGCACAGACTCTTCCTTTTATTGTCTGTAGACACAATTAAAAACTTATTTTATCTCCTTGACTTTAAACTTTTGAATACTTATTTTTCCACCAAAGCATAAATAAATAAATAAAATAAAAAATAAAAATCTCGTTTAAAAGTTTTAATTTGTTTGAAGTCCTTTAAATATTTAATTAGTTCAAACTGAACGGCCGGCTGTTTTACGAGCGCAAAATCATCATGTACAAATCGCTACGGTGAAATTATTATTGCAGCACTGACTGTTCTTAACCTACTTTAATTGTCACGTGATTTCACAAGAAGGACGGAGAATAATCCTTTTCCCACAGTATACTAGAATCGCATCTTTTTGTTGGGAAAAGATCATGACACATCAAAGTGAAACACGTAAATGCTGTGAGAAACGTTACAATTTGGCGCAGGTAAAGTTATGCTCGTAACCATCAATCCTACATTTCTTGTAAAAATGGGTTCAGATGGCTTTGTAAACAAATACAAAAAAATAAAACAATAAAATTTTTAGCCCAACGGAGCGTTAGCTCAGAATGACTATTCGTAACGAAACGGGATTTTGCGTTGAATCACAGTGAAAGGATGAATCCTTTTTCAAATTGTTGCCACCAAATATTATCGCCCTGTATTATTTTAAAAGAAATTAAATAAAAGGGAATGTGCATGAATGTAGGAAAGTTTCCCGCATTGGGAAAAACGGACGGTACCGAGAGCCATCAAATACTGAATAACGTAATCCTCCACACGAATATGGGCACCTGAAAGCCCGAATTTTTAATTTCAAATTTGCTTTATTATCTGTTTCATATTTGTAAAACTTTAACGAATTTTTGATTAACAAACTCAACGATTACAAAGCGAGCATTGGCACTACTATACGGAATAAACACTTTCACCTCCAGCGCTCCAAACTCTCTATCGGATATTCTAAAGATATGTTTTTAAATATTTCGTGATATTGCTGTTGAATTGAATTTTATGTAGTTTCAGAGCGACGAACATGTTATTTTTTAAATAAATATAACATAGTGGTGTATTTAATTATGGCAAAGCTCACTAGGGCTATCTGCCTAAGGGGAAGGATGCCTTCGTGGAGGACTTTCTAAGGGAAACTGGCTCGTATACACGTTACACATGGGGAAAACCACGAAAACACCCATGCAGCCAGCCCGTTCGCGGGATTCGAACCTCGGACCGAACTACCAGTGTTCAGCGACTTTACCGCTCGGCCGCTGGTGGGCCAAATATAACATAGAAAACATTAAAAATACGCTTCTTTGAGCGTAATATAAAATCTGAAAGCTTTGAGTTTTTTTCTATTTCATTTTATTTTTATTTATTTATTTTTAAGCTATGAATTTTTAACTTTCATTACTGTACCTCAGAACTACATTTGATGAAGATTCAATGTGGCCGCGAAATAAAATTCTTCCTTTCTGTGATAATAGTTGGTGAGTAATCGTAAAATTGACACAAATCGGTTATAAGCATGCAATGAAAATTTTGTGTGGTGATGCAGAACTTGATGATGGAGCTGTTGCACATAGATATAGCTGTAGTTACAGTCAGATAATGTAGGTCTTTAATCTTAGTAAACTAATACAGCTAAATCGTCGCAAGAGGCGCACCTGTTATTTAATAATTACATACATAGTTTCCATATACATATTTATTTACAGTAATATAATTGGAGCAATAAAGAGAAGCGACTCAATTTAGATCACAATTAAGCATTAAGAAAATGTGTAAATTACGATGTGAATACAAAATTAAGAATAGCAAAGTTATGGTTATACTTTATTTTTATTGATTAATTAAGGCTTTAATTTGAAATTTTGACCTTTATTATTGGGTAGTAGAATTTAGTTCTAGCCATTATATAAAAACATACATCTTAAGAGTTTATATGGAGAGTATCATGCGATAGAGATTAACTTTGAAATGATGCAGTTTGGAAAGATTTATTATAAGCATATTTTTGTTTTTAAACTAGAAACGGAAAGCAAGCAGGTTAAAAAGAATACCTAAAATATTAAAAACTTAAACTAAAATTTTATATTAGATACTTTTTAATTTATATGTGGCAGTCAAAAACTAATACAAAACCGGTTTTGTTACCGGAAAACGCCTTCCTTTCTATTTCAAATACTAGAGTTTCCATTTCGAAAAGAAATGATGCCGTTGCAAAATAGTAACCGTTTGTAAGGCGCATAATATAATCTTTCTTTTATCTTTCATATCATTACGATATATTTTTGATCAGTGCAACAGCGTGATCTATTTAAAATCAGTATTTACTTGATGATAATTCGATACTTTTCGATGGCCAAAAATTTTATCAAGGTTTATGCTATCACTATAATTTAACAAATACTCAAGTTGCAACGCGGTATTAATCTTTTTACTTTAACCTCATGACTTATGTATTACACAATATTCAATGTAAAGGTTGACTACTGAAAGCGCAGTTTCATTTAAAAAAATTCGGATACAAAAATTTTCAGTTTAAGATAAAAATTACGAAAAGCAATATGTTATTCCAAAATAGAAAGCTATTTTATAATATGAAGAAATGTTCATGTGTTGGGTGAGTGAGTTATGTGTTAAAACACAGAAAAATAGTTTTTTTTTTCTGTGTTTTAATCTTTTTCTATCTTTTAACTGTATTTTTGTTTGTATGCGTGTATTTTTGTTTGTATACGTGTGCTGCGTTAACCATGAGGCCGATTTTTATCGGCCAGGAGGGTTGCAGCATAATCGTAAACTAAACTAAACTAAACTAAACACAAAGAAATAGTTCACATTTATCTATAAGAAAATCAAAATTTTTCGGCCATTATCCTATTTGTATCACCTTAAAATTAAAAGCAATAAATGAACTAGCTTTCCTTCTAGTAAATCAAAAAATCAGCAGAGGAAGAATTTTTCTCTAATTCCATTTAGCCAATATAAAGGAGAAACTTCCGGTATTCGATGTCCTTTCTGGCAGAAAGGAAGATAATGATACACTAGTATATAGTGATTTATTTTCAGTTCCTTCCCACACCCTAGTACAAAGAGAGGACATATTAAAAAAGATAAAATTTTATTTTCTTGTTTGCCATAGAGGAAGAGGAAGAAAATGAAGATGAGTATGTTGGAGCTGGTGAGATTTGTTTCACAGATTTGCATAGCTTATTTTTATTTAAGCATAATTTGCGAAATAATGAACGTAATGAAACTCTGTAAGAAAATAAATAGGCACATCCGTTATTCAGTAATTACAGACTTATTCTTCACATATCGCTGTATTATGAATGGCAAAGCAGCCTACAAACTAAACAAAAGCAAACGTAAAAGGAGAAAGATTTTGTTTCCAGTTTTAGACTAATAATGACGAAGATACTTTACATTTTAAACAAAGACACATAGACTCACTTTATTACTATTGTTTTACAATACTTTTGGTTTGATTCGGACAACAAAATTTCAGCTTCATTTTTGCCGACGTGATTCGATAGCATTTAATACAACTCATGTGACAGCGTTTAGTTTCCGGATGACGAATTTAAAAAAAGACTTTTATAAACATTTTACCATTTTTACTATAGAAAGAAATGACCAAATTAAAAAAAAGGCTTAAAGAGCTACTGCAAGTAAAGGTGAAAATTTTATCATAAATATTATATATTCTTTGTTCAGTCTGTGATATAATACAGGCTTGTTTTATTGAAAATCTTTTATTGATCCTCATCTTGTTCTCATCTTTGAAGCAGAAATTTCATATACTTTAATTTACATACAACATGGCAAAGAAAGTAAAGCTGTGACACTCAACCAATTATAATTGATCGGAACTGTTGTAAAAGGTACTTTACTCATTTAAATGTACAAACGTCTGCCCATTTTGAACTAATTTAGGGAATATAAAAGTTTTATTCGAACGAATTTAAATTTGGATAAGTAGTATATCCAACTTGAATACATTTATTAATCTTACATTAAATTACTACATTCTTATTTTGACCGTTTACTGTGAAACAAAATATTTTCTGAAATCATGGAAGAAATATACACCAATATCAAATACGAAATTACACAAAAACTTAAAATAGTTTTGCTTTGATTTTATAATAGAGAATCAATTTTAGGGAGTACACCATGTTCTGCATAAAAGCTTCTGGGGAGCAGAACAATTTTTCTTGTTGAAGAAACCCCCTCTTTGGCCGTGTCTATCGAGACTGATAGGTTTAGAAAATCAACACTAATGCAAGTTAGACGCTTGCATAATTTTACAATGTTTTCGACATATTTTAACCCTCTGAGTGGCCGGGGCTTTCGCTAAGAAAGCACATATTTCCCAAAACTAATATGAGAATAAATTATTTTTTTTATTTTAATGTAAAAACTACCCTGGTATTTCATACCTGGATTTGTTTTCTTCTGATATATTGCTTTAATGTCTTTGACATATTTGTATATGCACGTATATATACGCTCTTACAGATATCACAAAAAATATTCTAGGCCATATATATATATATATATATATATATATGTATATACGGGCTTGCCGCTTAAAGGGTTTTAATAGCTTTAAATATTAATACCCAAGTTTTTCTTAACAATAAAACTGGATCAAATAATTTTACCTAAAAAAATTAATAAAGCAACGGAGGCTATAGTATATATTTTATAAGCTATAATTTTTTTAGTGGTATTATCTGTTGTAAGCTCTATAATCTGCTCTGTTTAACAGGACATGAGTTCTTAAACATAGATAAATTCAATCTAAGCATGCGTTACATTTAAAAGGCTTCATAGTTTAATGTTTAGAAGACGATCTGATACAACTACCTTTTTACCAGCAATAGAATTCCTTAATAATATTTATTAACACTGCACTATTCCCTGAAGAAGAGATTCACCACTAAAAATCTTCCAAAATGCATTTAGCCTACTTTTCAAAATCAGTGACGATTTAAAAAGAAATAAACAGTTACTACTTCAACGATTATTATTTTTCAAAAGAAAAATTTTATTTAAATGTATAATGTAATCATTGCTCATGATAGTGCCATAAAACGTCATGGTTTTCTGAACTAGAATTTTTAATTATTAAATAAGCAAACATAAATTCTATGGCTTTTATGAAGGAATCAAAAAATTTAATAAAGAAATTTTATGAAGGAATCAAAAAATGATTTTATAAAGGAATATTGGTCAAACTTACTTATACAAGAAATAAATTTACGATTACAATTGCAACTATAATCTAGATTTAGGAATCCCAAACACAATACTTATTATTCTAACCACGTGATATTTACAATTATAAAAGCATCAAGGTTGTCAAAATGTTAAATATAAAATTTACCCAAAATTTATTACAAAAGCTAGGTATGTAATAACTTTTAAAACTTATTAAAGTCTGAACACATCTTATTTTACTCCCTTAGCATACCAATTCTTTTAGTTACGAGACATGATTTGTTAAGATATTCTTATTTGTTATAAAAGACAAAACACTGAATCGTTTAACCTAGAAAGCGGATACATTACGAGATAAAACGTTTATTTATGAATCTATATTTTAAATAACGTGATACGGATAAGGATTAGATGCGCAAATTGTTAATTCAATTCAATATAACCAGGAAATTTAAAACGTTATTGCTTTACAAGCATTGTAAGATAGAAACTTTAATAGTTATAAACATTTATATGAGGATTTAAGGTTAAATGTGTTTTCCACTTATTTACCACTGCAATACGCAAATCATATGCAGAGCTTTGTTGTCTTGGAAATGAAAAGGTTTGTGTTCTTTCTAGATTAAATGTAAAAGTCATTAAACTATTCAAAATTGCATAGTTTTTAAAACAATTTATTTTTTCAGGTTCAGTTACATCGAATTTAATATCTCTTAGGTTGAGGTGAAATCTGTGTGAACAGTAATGCCCTAGTAATGATTTACCCACAAACGTAGTCTAATACATTTGCATGTAAATGTATCTATTAAAATTTATGTTAGTATAATGCTAAGAACATATATGCGTCTCAAGCGTTTTGGCATTTTTGCTTTTAATTTTCGTCATTCGTTGAATTTATCCATTGATATGAGTCTGAAGTAAGAGGTGTGAGTAGAGTGTAAATTCCAAACCTGGAAGCAATGGGTAGGATTTGGAACACTTACATTTTTGTTCTTCATAAGTTTTTTATCAACAACTATAGCTATTTGAAAAAAAACTTTCTTGCTATTGCTTCCAAAATGGGGGGGGGGGCACTGGGTTTATAAAACTAAATAAAATGTTGCATTCAATCATGGAGGTAGGAAGTAAGATGGAGTGGTCCTAACCGGTTTTTCCCATATCCTACTCTGAAACACTGGCGATTCCTACGTGGTGACCAAAACATTGGTCATTAATTTACCATTAAGTTCAATAGGTTTTGACACGATCGGATGTAAATATTTTGTAATTACGTCGCAAATATACATATAAATGTATATATTTTCTTTTTCTACAGTACTTCAGAGTCCTAAGTATATGAAAAGAATACATTTTTAAACAACATTTCATTCTGAACGGAATTAAAGGCTATACTTTTAACAGAACAGTTTGCTCAGAATGTTTTAATTTGAATGAAATATTTTCACAAGTTTTCGTTAATTACATTATAAAAACAATTTTAAGGTAATTCGATTTTATTCGGTTAAGGATTACAAAAATTAAGATCAAATTTTATTGTATTATTAATATTAAAATTATGCATTATTTCTTTTCTATTTTTGGAGCTTCTTCCTAAAGTACTTTCTCAAATATGACATATTTTAGCTTCTGAGGCATCTTTTAAATGGAAAACTATAAGTCAATTTATAATTAATGATCTATTCGGTCCATTTCAAATTAGAGCACCTTTTATTTTAAAAGCGAAATATTTTAAATAGTACTTAACTTTCTCTGAATATTTCTGAAAGGGAATAAAAAAAGGATTTTTTTAACATTATTTAAAACTTGTAACTGAGTTATAAAATATAAGGGGAATAATTCTTTTAATTATACTTATCAGATTTTTTTACCCATAATTTCAACAATACGTATTCCAAAACTGGTCTTTAATACTTTCTTAAGTACGCATCTCATAGAATTTGCTTTACAATACCTTTCAACATATTGCTTTAAAGTACGAACAATTCTTGCTTAAGTAGTTTTATAACGTATTTGTCAACAGGATTTCAGTTTACGTTTACAATTCAATGCTAAGTTTATAATATATTTATATAATATTTATAATCATTATAAATTTAGATATATTTAATAATTAGATTTCTTCACAGTAACTTTCACTTGTTTATGAATGAATAAATTCTTCCTTTCAAATAGATTTATAAATAATTAAAAAAATATTTACGTATTTTGTTAAAGGCAGATACATGCCTTTTGTAAGTACATGCATAAATACCTATACATATTTCATATTTTTAATTTCAGGTATGTGCAAATCTTTAATTTTTGGTCATTCACTATATTTTTCGAGTAAAGTAATTTACACTAATTTAACATATACCCGAAAGTTTTACATAAGAAATATGCATAAATATAATTTGAATGAAAATTATATGCATTATTTTTAATACCCACTCAAAGGTAAGTTTTTCTTCAAAATTCCTTCACGATGGCATCTATCCCTTTAGGCACATAGCCCTTGCATGCCTTATTCTATTTAATAAAAACTTAACTTGACCTATGTGCCTAATTACAAATATTTTAACATGCATAACTTTATATTTACATTTAGCCATCAAGTTTCAAACTTTTGACTTAAAACACGTTATAAGATACATTCATCATCAAATTCAAATCTTCTAGTAAATATATTTTGGCAGAACACTCAATACCTCTTTTATCGATTTTACGCAGTTAAATAATTCTCTGATAATATAATAAATAATAATAACTAAGTAAAACGTGTAGCCCAAAGTGATTATTTTTCAGATATATAAAAATAAAATGATGAGTTTAAAATGAGCAACAGTAAAGCCTCTCCTCTAAAAAAATTTTAAAAGTTCATGATACAATAATATGTGGATGTGAAAACATTTATTTTATTTAAAACATTTTGGCGTTTGGAACATAAAATAAAAGCAGCGAATACTCTCAAGGGTATCGAAAGATGTACACAATTTTAAAGGTACCGTAAAGTATTTTTCATTCTTTAAGCATGACATTTTTAATAAAATCTATATTTTTGTAGCTCAACAGCTTAGAATTTTATAAAACAAATTCATAATCAAAATCGCTGTTGTTAGTTATCGAAAAATAACCAAGATATGATTTTCTTATTCGACATGCTTTAACATGAGTGAAATGAAACTCTATGCAATCTGGACGTGTGGCGCGTCACAAGAAGATCATGCAACATAGGATGGGATAAGAGTAACAATGTAGGCATAAGGGTATCACTTAATTCCGACTACTTATACTTCAGATATACTAAACAGGCGAAACTCTTCCGAAGTATTCTTTTATCGTAGAATATACATGCAATTTGTAGTTTCTTTTCTTTTACTCCCTCGTTTAAAGGTATAGCAAGACATTATAATACATTTAATATTCAAGAGGTAACAACCATCAAATCCAGTCTAATTATAAAGAATGTTACCATTCATTCCACTGTCAAATATCTTCAGCTGAAACGAGCAGTCAAGTCATTTTTTTTTAAATGATGCGTCAAAACAGGAACTGATGCAAAAGCAACCGACTGTTTTAAATAAAAAATATCTTTTTCGATAAGCATTAAAATTTATCAGTTATATATTATTTTTAATTAGAAAACGTTATTTCTGAAATTAATTTTCCCACAAGTTTTGACCATTAAAAAACTGAAATTGGCTTAAAAAGCAACGTGATTTATCTTTCTTAATTTACTGTTCCAAAGTTATTTTTTTCCATTCTTATAAAAAAATTAAAACTAGGTAAATCCATAATACGTAAAGCAATAAATTACGAAAAAGATTTAAAGCAATACAGCTATTTTTTGATAAGCGAAAACAGGCCACAGACTGTAACAACATCCAACATATGTCATCACATGAAGACGCTGAATGCATACTTTCACAGGACATCACTGGTATTTGAATACAAAAATTTGTCTACATGTGAGCTCCACACTTATGCAATATCACCTTGCCTTATGAAAGATGGTTTTAGTATGTTTATACTTTTTCGATCAAAGGATCATAATAAAAAACAAAGAACAAGATAAAAAGGGGCAAAATAGAACAGTTTTAAAAATTAGTAGCTAATAATTAAAAATAAAAAATTACATGAAGTGCTCATTGACAATAAGAATTATGAATTGCAAACAAAAATTCAGAATTGATTGAATTGTAAACGGATGTATAATTATTATTATACCAATAATACAAGCTGCCTATATTATATAACATATATCATATGGGCCCATATTATATAGCAGAAGCGAAAAGCATATATATATATATATATCCGGTACAAGAATAACAAAGATTGCAGCTGGCCTAAGAATAACATTTTCCTAAAAAAACACTTACCAGCATAGAATTTGATAATGAATAATCAGAAGAAATTACGTTTCTTTTTAAAATTAAGCACTAACAGCCGAAAAGACAAGTAAATTATATTACTTAACTCATCATAAAGTATGTCACAAGAACGACGCACCAAATACCACGTTTATTTCAACGTGAGTTTCAGTAACTATAACATTCCTGAAAGGAAGGTCAAGACGTATACTACAAACACTACGCCTTACGATCTCAAGCCAAGATCTTAACGCAGATGATGCACGAATTCCAGAGTATTAATAAATACCCCTCCAACAGGATATGCATAAGTTTAAATTATATCAAGTCCGTTACGTGAAAACACGAGGAGAAACGCATGCGCAAAGGTAATTAAATATAACCTGTCTCAAAAAACTGACACATGTTTCTTGGACTTAACGGTTTGGAAGGTCAAGTTCGGTTAAGCGCCGACACGAACAATGAAATTATTTACGATGGCAATGAGAAATTTAAATTTTTTAGGCAAATTACCATGAGGTATAACACGTGAGTGGGAGACGCACGTTGCAACCAACGTGGTAAAATTAGCAAAATCCATGTGCCTAACCATGTGCTACCTTTTTTATGCCCGGTAATAAGCATTCAGCAAAGCGGTCGGTGAATTTTTTTCCATTCATTTGGATGTTTTGTTCTAGTAGGAGTTAAAAATGGAGAAGTGATCATTGTTTGGATACGCCCGAACTCAAGGCCTCTATGTGGCGCTTGAGCGCACCGGTTTTGTTGCTGGAAAAACGTCAGAGCCGGCAAATTCCACAAATAGTTCTTATTGTTAAGTCTTCGTGTTGTTTCTTTCAACGTGAAACGAGATTTGCTAAAAGAGAAGTTTTGTTGCCGTTTTCAAACTATTGACAGCCATATTTTGTAAAAAAAAAACCAGCAAGGATTAATTTTAACCTTGCGGCAAATAGGTTATTGAAAACTTGAAAAGTA
This sequence comes from Stegodyphus dumicola, assembly GCF_044657685.1. Taxonomy (NCBI): domain Eukaryota; kingdom Metazoa; phylum Arthropoda; class Arachnida; order Araneae; family Eresidae; genus Stegodyphus; species Stegodyphus dumicola. Next base: position 176,728,300 of record NC_140769.1, read on the forward strand.
TTTCACGTTGCAATGAAATAGGAAGAAGACATTTGTTTCATCCTTATATTTCCTGCGTTAAACAGGTAGAAAAAATTTCAGCCGAGAAAGATTAGTATTTCGAGATTTACGTATCTTTGCTATAACAGTTCTTTACCCAAATATTATGCGCATGCATATGCTTATGTGACATCGAAAGACATTATTAAACTAAATCATTTCATGTGCAAAATGTTTCATACATTTCAAACTGTTTAGGTTTTAAACCAGATTCCAGGTTTAAACCAGGTTTAGAGACGATGAATTAAACCTTATAGCAATTAAATGACGCCAAAGCTGAATATTCCGCTTTAGAATTTGATTAGTTTACTAAGGGAAAAAATTAAAGTCAACAATGAGAGTTGAAAATCTAAAAATTGTTATTAATAACAAATAATTTACGATGTATAGCACTTAAATACACTGACAAGCCAAATATGACAAATACGATGAATCTTAAAAGAAATACGGCGCTTTTACTTGCAATAAGTTGTTTGTTAAGAGTTTGACATATTATCAGCGGTATGAAATAGGATTAAAAATACCACTTAATTTTTTTTAAATTAAAGAGAATAATATTCAAAGAAAGCTTGTTTTGATGTATTATTAACTATTATTCCTAGTTATAATTTAGTGTCATAAGTGAAACACTTCTGCCTTAGAATTGCCATAACGTTAGTCAAGTATGGTAGTTATCTGAGATAATAGTACAGGGTGTCCATAATTTATTGACAGGATAATTTTTTATTAATAAAGACAGGGGGAAAAGACTGACTGAATTTTATTTCTCACTTCAAAGAATTTTATATTAATCAACTTCAGTATGATCAGCATTAGTTGCTTGGAGAATATTAAATCTGTTTTCGATTTCCCTCCAGACGTTATTTAGGATTTACGGAGTCACAGTAGCAATTTCTGTGGTTATTTTATTTTTTAATTCTTCGATGCTGAGAATCTCTGCAACATAAACTCGGTTCTTCAGATATCCACAGCAAAGTCGAGTGGTGTGACGTTCGGAAAGCAGGGTGGTCAGGAAATTTGTCCACGTCTACCAATCCAATGATTTGGGATTGCTTCATTAAGGAAGTCAAGAATATGTGTAATCCAATAACCCCAACGTGTTGGGAAAATACGTTTGGCTGAATTTCTTCTAATTGCGGTGCAGTAAAAAATCTTAGCATATCAAAGTAAGCGTTTAAATTAATTGACCACTCCTAGAAAAGGGAAGTATCATTTTGTTATGTTATTAGTGGGCACCAAACCTCTACTTTACCTAGCTCAATTTCCTTTATTTAGTACGGGTTTTCTGACCCTCAAATCCTGCAGTTATGTTGACTAACCTCTTCTGAAACATGAAATGTTGCTTCGTCTCTGAGTACGAATTTCTGAAGAAACTGATCATTATTACTGATACGGACAAGAATGTCTACAGAAAATTCCTTACGAACGACTCGATCATTAGTTTTGATTTGTTGACAAATCTTAAACTTATATGCAGCGAGCTTCATGAACCCTTCATGAACAACTTTATGAACAGGCAATTTCCGAATTTCCATTTGTAGGCTGGTTTGACGAATGGATTTGCTGGGATTGAGCACAAACACATCTCTTATGACGGAAACATTTTCATCGATGACGCCTGGACTAACTGCACCTCTCTTATGCAAAACATTATTCTCTTATGGTTTTTGGAAACGGTTTTAGTTATTTTTTAATTGATTGTTCCGTTGGTGAAGATTTATTAAATCTAATTGGAATCACCTCTGAACTTTCTTAGAAGATTTTGTTGATTTCTTTGCTCCTAAGCGAAGAACACATATTGCTTTATTTAGTTTCTTGTTGCCATTCCTAAAAATTAGAACAAATTAAATTGAGCTAAAGATTATAGCGATATAAATTATTTTCAATTACTTCATAAAATTACGTTACAATTTAAATTTGTTATCCAGTATAACTTATGCATCCCCTGTATATGTGAGCTTTTTATCTTTTATTTGTATTAAAACAATAAAATTAGAGAGTCATCTGATACGCAAAGCCATCTTATGTTCGAGAGAATAGAATCATTCAGATACCAAAAGACAGATATACCCATCTGACGTAGGGTAGTAGATTTGGAAGGCAGCGCTTCAGAAATAAGATGAAGCGTAAACAGTGTAAGTACTTTAAGGTAATCTGTATATGATGAACATCCTGCCTTCTGAAGAACTTTCTACATTTTATTCATGGGTAGTCATATTTATTATGAGACCAACAGACGACGGTGATCGTGATTGTACGCACTCTTTTAATGTCATATGTTCGATATTTTATCGAAAATACTGTAATTGAAGCGCCATTAATACAAGCGAAGCATGAAAATCGAACTTTGCAAGCTTTTCCTAAATACTATGACACATCCCATAACATAGCAAAAGTCGTGTAAACAATTCTAAATTGTACTGTGGCTTCAGGCGATTTAAAACGAATATATTCTGTTAGATATAAACTGTTTTCAGATGAAAGTAGTTTCGAGAAATAATATAATGTTAGAAATTTCGAGTGGAATTATCTGTCACGGTTTCTCTGGAATTTCAACGTATACCAAGATTACCTACAATATACGTGGGATTAAGCAACACTCTTTTGTTTCCATGGCGAAATCGTGATCTGGGATACTAAAGTATGAAATATTAATGTAATAAAGTAATAAATGAGAAGCTTATAATGAATTCAAAAGTATACTAGGATCTAATAATGGTTCTCGATAGAATGGTTGGGCAATGTATGTAAATACAGTTTGAGAATCAATTATCACTACAAACAATAACTACCGTGGAAGATTTTCGCAGATACAGATTTCATTATGCATGAATATATTACTAATACCATCAGAAAGAAAACGTATTTTGTGTTCATAATATATTCTAGTGTCATTTCTTATTTGTTTTAAAAGAAATTAAACGCCGCAATCCAAAGGACTTTCGTTAATTTGAGTCAAGAAGGATGGGTTAAGTAATATGAAGCATCCTGCTAGAGAAATGTTCTAAGCTGTGTCCCGATTTTATGATGAGTGCGTGCTTGAGGATATGGAAGAATAATTCACAAGGAAATGCACTGAAATATATCCGTAGCGAGGGCTTGTTTTATATGACGTTAGAAACATTTTTGAAATTATCTGTGGAGTATATTACGCAATAGCAATAAAAGAACGTATAATGCATAATATATACTACGTAATCTGTCGGTTATGTTACGCAATCATGTATTTTAAATGATATCAGTTATTAAAAGTAAACAAAAAACAGATTTCAAACATTACGAAATGAATTATTGCTTTTATGCTGCTCCATTTGGTAAATAATTGCAAACCGGTTAAATTTGAAAGTATATTTAATATTTTATGTTTTGCAAATGATAAAACTTTGAAAACGACTATTTACGAGAAAGATACCTTGTACCTTTGTACTTCGTGTAATGGAAATATTTGTCAAGCTGTATCGATGATTTTGGATATCCGCAAGAAACGTTTCTGATACTTTATATGCTATTGTTTTCTAGACATGTACTATAGATTAAAATGATGGTTTAATGACGTAGCTATCTGCTTTAATCATTATGCTATCTGCCATGTACTTCCAGAACATTCTCTGTATTCTTAAAAAATTCCTGTCTTAAATTTATATAATTTAGCTTCAATCACTTAACGTCCTCGTAAGATGAAGCATCACGTTTATAACATCTTCATAATTTCTTTTAATAGGGAAAAAACAGCCTTTTCCAAAATTAACAGCTTTTCAATCGAAGCACAGTTGTCGGTATCTTATCTTTAAATACAAAAATCAATTTATGAATAATTAATCAAAGATGATTATCTATAAAGTAGCAGGTTCTCATTGTGTTCAAAGCTATAGCTGAAAGAGCTTAATATAGCTGTAATATGAAATTGCTTTCTTCCTAAATTAAATATACATATACACAATTATATATTAATACGCCAACGGAAATTAAGATATTAACTACAGACATAAACAAAGAAAATTATTTTACATGGGCTAATATATTCAAACTGGATCAAGGCTGTCAAAAGGCTGCCAGTTTTTTTTTTATTGCCTTCCCACATTGGTTACAAACTTCCTGGTGTCATTGAAACAAGAGTGCTCTCAAATAGACCAATAAATGTGAAGCTCAGCTAATGATATCCAATTGGTTGGAATGGATTGGTAGAGATAATTAGCGGTTATATCCATGAATAATAAAAAGATGTTCTAGTGGGTGATTGTCTTTTCGCGTTGTGACAGGTAGATACGGAAGTTATGTAAGAATTATTTCTTTTTTCTAATGTAGGATAGTTGATTATCTAAAATTATCTGTCAGTTTGATACAAATGTGAATATGCAGAGCTGCTTACATAAGCGTAAAACATTTTATATTTAAAGAAGGAATAATTAAAAATTCAAATTGTTTCTTGAAATAATAATCATTACTTAATGCTAATACAGAATATCACACTGAAAGTGCAGACTATTAGAAACATCTGTGTTTAATAACGTGCCAACACACCAATAAAACGGATCACAGCCTCTACTTGCCGTGTCGTGGGAGACTGTTGAAAAGATTTGCAAGTCAGAGGATGTTGTAACTTTGTTGTAAGTCCGTGCTTATTTGCCCATCCCGGATCCGTAACCTGATTGACAGAAATGGAAGCATACGTTGTTACAACATTATCGTATTTCCATAGTATATTTGCGTTCTGGATTCATGGATATCATTTCATGGATTTCATTATGGTTTAAGATTGAATCTCACCGAAATGAATCCGAGTGAAACGCCAGGTCCATAAATCCGAGACAGATATCTAGCATGGAATTTAGCACGGTGTTGTAATAACTCGTGGCTTGCAACTCTTACTACAATTTTTTATCCTTGGAATATACAGGCCATCGTCCGTTCTAAGGAAAGATGCACACACTGATGTCTTGAAGGTCAATGAATGTCTGGACTTCAAAAGAGTTTATTATTTCAACTATGTTAATATGATTATTACCCGATAGAAAAACATAGTGCCTTGCTGAAATTTTCTTCAACATGCTAAATGACCTTGAATGACCATGGGGAATAATTCGATCCATTTTGTAGCATGAAGTGCTTGAGGATCTGTTAAGATACAAAAAGAAACATAATGGCTCCCATGAGAATGCTACGCATAGCATTATAAAAGCGCTGTAGCAACAGACACATGCAACTTAGCAGGCTGGATCTAAATGATGTCACGATGTCAATCCTATACTTGTATTCTTGGGATGGCCCATTGCAGTAAAATATTACTTGTGTACATAACGTATCGCTATTCTACTGAGGTGCTGATTTCATCTTTATGAACTCACGGAAGATGTTTCGAAACACTCATTCCGCTGTGAAAAACCGGAGAACATGCAATGTTAGAATAATATATGCGAAAAATTCAGCACAGAAAAACACCCATTTGTGTAAGAAGAAACTGTGAACTGCAGGAAAAAGGAACTGCGGAAAAATGAGAACTGCGGATGCCAATAATTTTCGAAAAGCCCATGAATGTGTCAAAATTTTTCCTTTGGCTATATATTTAATTGAGATGATTTTTTCCCTTTCGGGTTTTCTTTCATATATGTTATTAATGAAATCAAAACTAAGGTCTTGGAAACACTAAATAATAGTAATTGCTAGTCAGATTACGCAAACCTAAATTTGGTACTCATTTCTGGATAAAAATCTGGAGAACAAAATTAAATGTATGGGTTCAGCATCCATACACGCAAGATTTTACATTAATGTTAAGATGTGAATAAAACTAATGTAACTGTGTTCAATCGTGCAATATGTAATTGTGAGTTCAGAAACATCTGCGTAATATACTGAGCATGTTGCATTTGTCTTAGAGGAACTGCTTTTTATTCTTCATTAGGAATATAGAAAACTAACCTTGCATTTTTTTTGCCTTATTTAAAATCAAATAACTAATCAGGCATTATAAATGAAGGTATGTATAAACATCTTAGAGCAATGTATTAATAACAATCATTTGAATCATGCAGTGTACTATGTGAATTTTGTTAATGTGCAATAAAAATTTGTGCAGGGTTTGCCAATGTATGTCATTCCAGACAACATAAAACAGCGTAGTGAATGATTATTATTAGGAATATTGGAAATTAGGAATGTGCACATTCTTCACATGGAGTGTTCGTTACAAAAGGTGGTTAAAGGCAACTTTTTATTAATATTTTACGATTAATTTTTCTTAATCCATTTCTCTTAGATATGTATCTGCAAATTAAGAAGTTTCTCATTAAACGCAGAAAATCTTATTGAAACATTTTCTACACAAAAGTAAAAATGATCTGTGAATTTAAAGTTTCACTGCATAAATAGTGCAATAGAAAAAGTGCACATTTAAGAAAGAATTCCAATCAGTAATTTATCTGTTACGATTTAACACATTAAGTATAATATATTCCCTATCTTTACGTATAAAAGTCAGCGGATGTATTCAAGACGAATGTATTGATATAGCTCTCTTTCCAAAGCCTACTACAAATGAAAATTGAGGATACGTTTTAAACATTTTTGGCACAAAAAGAAAAAGCAAAGCGTTATTTTAGTAATAAGGGTTTTCATTTAAAAAAAAAAAGCATTCTGAATTAAATTTGCAACTGCACATGCTATTGCACACAATGCTATGGAAGATAATATGTTTAGCTTATTAAAAAGCAATAAATATTTAGTAATAGAAATTTCCACTGAATGATTTCATTTTATAGTTATACAAAACCTTCTCTATAGTACTGAAACCGTTTTCATATAATTTTCTACTTTCTTGATGGAAAATATCTACGATCAAAGTACAACAAAGTTAAACCAAGTTTGCAACCGCCTTGTACTGAACTCTCTCTCTCTCTATATATATATATACATATATATAGTATACCGGCATACAACGCCTCTTTTGTAGAAAAAATATAATATCTTTATAAATTTTATGAATACACAGATATTCGTCTGATGTGAGAGCGTAAAATTTTTAAATTCTGACTACAGCAAATTCGAATGTTTACTTCACAATAGCACGATTTACGAAAAAAATGAAGAAAGGTTTATAAGAGGCTCCAAAAATGACATTTTTGAGATACAGGTAAATGGTACAAGTTAAACTTACCAAATCTTACCAGTGTTAAAAATAGGTTCCTCCAACATGAATGCACTTTTAAAAACGAATATTCCAGAGATTAAATGCTTCAATTTATCCATTTCTTGGAATTTATAAAAATATGCATTCATAAAAATACCATTTGCGGTTTTGCAGCTGAAGATGATGGTTCGGTAAAACCATCGAAACTAGTCCTGTGAAAATTTTGTGAATTAACGCTGATTTTTGTTGTTTGACTTCTGAATCAGTATTTATTCGGCGTGTTATTGTGTCTTAATGTTTTTATAGTTTAATCACTCTGATCTTCAGAACGAAAACAACGACCTTCGTTTAGATTAGAAAAGAAAAAGGTCACATATAGCAAACTTAGGAGAATAGCGTCTATATTCTAGCCTTCTGGTGTGTTTTTGTTCAAGAAATTCGGCTATCATTCTTGCTGAAACGAGAAAACGCATTATCATAGTGAAGCGTGAGTCCCCTAATATTCACTCCTTGAAGAACTTCTAGAAGATACTCAGTAGTATACCAGTTTGTTTCAACTCTTTTCAATTCCTTTAACTTGATGGCTTTGTCCAGTCCCTGTACTCTAAATAAAGCTGCTTACATTACATTTTTCATTGCTGTTTGTCTTTCACCATTGTTGATTAGGAAGTCATTTTTGAAGACCCATACTTTCTTTCTTGATGCCTTGGAACGTCAAAAAACTGTATGAACATTTCATCGCCAGTTATGATTTTAGAAATAATATGGTGTCAACCATCATTAAGTAATTTCAGGGTTTCTTTACTGATTCGGAGCAGGGCTGTTTTTGGTGTTCTGTTAATTTTTGGGGGACCCAATGAGGAACTAATTTTTTCTTTTTTAAATTTCAATAAATTTTTTACGCGTACCTCTAGTTAGTGTGCCACCGGCTATATCCGTCTTGCCTACGGCGCTGAGATGGTGTCCTACACACTTGTTCCTGTCCTGTATCATTTTTAGGTACAGGAATAACATTTTTCGTATGGCTGATACATTTTCTGGTTGTACAGCCGACAAAGTCTTCCTATATGTTCTTCATCTAGGACAGAATTTCGACTTCTACGAGCATCTGTAAACCATACGCATACACTGGAATGAGATAGAGCTTCTTTTCCATGGGCTAACTGAAGAAAGTGAACCGTTTTATTGATTTATCTCCATTTTAAAATCATAGAAAATTAAAACGCGACAATGCTCTCGCGTCAGCTCCATTTTTATTTCATTGAAAAGTTATTATACAATACATAAATTGTTATCACTTATTGCCACAAACTAACGTCTGCTAACATAAAAGATTTCACATTTACATATCTAACAAACAATTATTTTGAGCGTATATTTGCCTTATCCTATCTCACTACGTTCAGAGTTAACTAAGTACTATAAGTTCTTATTGTCCTTGCTATGCATTAGCAGAATTCAGTAACTCTCTATATCAAGAATTTGGTGACGATAGTTAATACACTACTGAATTATAAGTCTTTACATTGAAGGTGTACTTAACGACGCGATTTATAGATAATAGTAAAATAATAAAATGCTAAGCAATTACTTGAAGAAAGATAATATCTCAAGAAGCAGTTGACAACAAATGTATGAGGTGCCACTTGCACATGTTTTTATGTTGTGTACTATGTTTCAAAATTTCTGACTGTAGTAAAACTTAATGATAATATTTTTCCCAACTTCAGTGTAGTGAAATTTACGAAGCAAATAAAGAAATGCTTAGATATGCACCATATTCGGACAATAAGATTAAGTGCGTACATTATAAAGAGTATTAAGGAGTTCACGCGAATAAAGGGTAGAAAAAAACTAGTTTAATGTATAGTAGTTTTTATCTTGTTGTTTATTAAAATACAGATGAGTTTCTTTTGAAAAATTAAATATATCTTTGCAGCTTCATAAGAAAACGTTTTATAATTTTATGAATAAATAAAAAAAAAGTTAATCTATTAAAATCTAGGAACAGTAGCTGGTTTAAAACTGTTTTTCTTTTAATATTAAATCTATAAAAGTAATATGAAAGATACTCTGAAGAGAGCTTATCAACTGTTAAACATCTGTAATCTTTTCCATAAAACAATGATGTTCAAGGTTAAATTTAATAATTAATGAGACGATGATCTTCGAACATTTTTTATGTCACTTAAAACACTCCTTTATGCATTAACATGATTAAACTTTCTCGAATGGAATAGCATCCGACAAGAAAATTTTTTCTTAATTCATGAAGCTATTTCAGTCATTTAACATCGCAGTTTATAACAGTTAATTATAACGAAACTGTTATGAAAAAGTCACTTGCGGCTGAGGAAGTATTTTAATGTTAATAACATAACCGGTTTCTTAAAGGCGACAAATGTAATTAATAAGGTGTTAGAAGAAAAATTCACTGTCCAATTTGCCAATAATATGAAAAAAGAACAACAAAAAAAATTGTCCTCTACCTTTGAAAAGTGGCGCCTATCAGCTTAATCATGCTTCTTAGCATTCCTTATAATAAATTACTCTCATATAATATGGACTTAATTTATTTTAACAATTAATAAAGAATTAACTGTTAATTTACTAAATACGCCAAAACATATTTCATAATTAAGAAAAGTATGTTCATGTTTTGATTGCATGAGTTGTTTTGATTGCATGAGTTCGTTTGTTTAGGGTGAAATTAAAAAAAAAAAATTGCTCTCAAATGGATAGAACGTCCGGATGGTTTTGCCTCGATTATAACAGTATAACATTTATGTTTATCCACCATATCGAGAAAACGGTCAACTCCAGGTATTTAACATTTTAAATGTATTAAAATAATATCAATTAAAAATACATACCTATCGTAAATTTCAGAGATAAAAAATGTACAATTTCAGCTTTCGTATGAGCAAAGGGTTTTGCACAAATTTTACTGAACTAGAAATTTCAGCTTTGTAATTTCAGTTTTATATCGCAATCTTTTATTATGGTGAATCAAACTGATTTTTGCTCTTATTTTTGTAAGAATTTGCTATTTGTTTATTATTAAATGAGTGATGTAGAACCGTTTCCTTCGGAATATCTGCAACTGTCATTGAACAAATTCACTACCGATTTAGAAACATCAGACGGACACCTGAGTTTCCTTCATATACGGGGCCCACCAGCGGCCGAGCGGTAAAGTCGCTGAACACTGGTAGTTCGGACCGAGGTTCGAATCCCGCGAACTGGCTGGCTGCATGGGCGTTTTGCGCTTTTCCCCATGTGTAACGTGTATACGAGCCAGTTTCCCTTAGAAAGTCCTCCACGAAGGCATCCCTCCCCTTAGGCAGATAGCCCTAGTGTGCTTTGCCGTATTCTCAATACACACACACACATCAAAACTTCAAGGATTGTTTTACATATGAAACTGTTTTATATTAGGGCTAGTATTATTGGCGTTAATTCTATGTTCTCATCAGAAATGTTTACTTCACTATCTACTGCAGCTGTGAAAGAAAACCCTTTATTCGCCAACTGTTTGACATATCATTTACAAATCGAAACTTTCACCTCGGTAAACTGAAACTTTTCATTGTAAATGCAGATAAGAATTATCTCTAGACTAAATAATATTTCATTTCTTTCAATTGACAATGGTTATAGATATATCCGTTATCATTTGATATAATTTAGCAGGATATTTTTAAATAACGCAATTATCGCTTTTGAAGTACAAACCTAAATAATTTGTTCCTAGATACAATGCCTTTTTAAATACAGTAATCAACAGTGATTTTGTTTCCACTCTTCATCGAAACTTATTCATTTTATACAAAAACGTAAAATAATATTCATAAATACGATCAGAAATGAGAGGTCTCTCATTTATGCGAGATATTCATATTCTTGTTTATTGTCCATAGCTAAATTAAAACTTTCAAAATATTTAAATTGTAATGCTGGTTTTACATAATTAATTTTAACCACAGAGTTAAATTTTAGTTACAATATTTTCTTTTCTTTTTTTTTTTTTTTCTTTTTTCTGTACATTAGGAGATATTCAGTTATTTATTTTTTTATTATGAATTAGTTGGCTTATTTAAATTACTTAAGAATATTTCAACTGCTGTTTACTATAATGCTCATCACTACTTCGGTTTTTTTCACATGAGCAAGGTGAATACCAATCAGTTTCCTTTAAAATGTCCACCACAAAAGGCATCTTTTAATGGTAGCTACAACTGTGTGCTTTAAAGTAATCAGTCATTCAGTTTAATCTACCAGTCTGCACGATTCTGCTATGTTCAGAAGCTTATATGAATATCATGTAGACTCTGTCTACCAGATTGCAGAGCGAGTTATCGCTTTAGTCTGAAATAAATGGCGAAGTTATAAGAAAGTTAAAATAACATTTTTATTTAATTCTTAAATGGCCAGAAAGCACTGCTTGTGCTACAGACGAACTTCCGCTTTTTGCAGATATTTCACATAAAATAAGATGAAGCTAATTTCAATGTAGGCAACGTAGTCTGAGACTTACCCAGGCTACTAAGCTGGCTCAAGATAATTACGGCGAGTATTTTAAAACGTCGGTTATCAAAGTGCTGAAACTGGAATAACTTTGCAAGAGCTGGCAGTAGCAAGTAACTGTAAGGAGAGGTCGCATGAAATATTCATTCTAAAGTATCCAGAATCACGGCTTAAGCACAAGACTATTAATTTGCATTTTGGTGAGTAATACGGAAAGAAGAAGTTCAATTCATAATAACTGGTTCACTAATATAAAAGCCTAAAATTCAGTCAACTACTATTATCAGCTACTATTTATCGTAATAAAATACATTAGGAGAATCACTGTTAGCTAACATAAGACTGCTGAATAACACGACCTGAGTTCATATCGTGATAGAAAGGCTTCCCGAGTAGGCTATTTCGTATTTTTCCTAATATGTAATGTGAATGTCAACTAGCTTTCCTCAGAATGATCTTTCAAAACAGCATTTCTTCGTCCCCCCATCCACTACAAATTCCCAATTATTCGGCCTAAATCTGTAGTTAGCATTAATTTTCTTACAATTTATAAAACGTTTTCAATAAATACAGTACTCAGAATACAGAAAATTTCCATATTATTTTTTTCAAAAATGCTGCTTCGATAGCATTGGATAGCTTAAATGTTATCGTAACAGCATTTTTGCGTATTGATAATAACACTTGCTACATTTTGATGCTGAGTCGGCTGCTGAGGAGAATATGTCAACAAATACTATAAAAACAGAATAATTTCACAGAACATGAGTTATCATTCTAAAATGATAATTTGCGCAAAGAAAGTAATTTGCTTTGGTTATGTTAGCCTTCTAATTTTAATGAATCCGCAACATTCTGATGGAAGCATTGTAATACACTTCATTTTTTGTTAAAATTAAGAATCAGTTGTATAATAAGTTTATCTCGCATAAAAAGAGTTAATGTGAATTTTTATTTTATTTTATTCGTTAAGTTGTTAATGCATATTTCCTGCAATACTGAATTTATTAACTTTCGAAAAAAGGCCTAAGAAAAGCATTTCCATATTAATTGAAAAAAAAAAGAATCCTGAGTTTTTAAATCCGAAAATTCTTTATTTAGCTTTATTCATATTTTCTATCTATTTAGATTTTCAGTTATTCTCTGATTAAAATAAGACATTTGGTTCTTCTATAATGATAATTAAAATAATAAGACATTTGGTTCTTCTATAATGATAATTACAGAAAAATATTACTGAGGTGTATTAATGTAGCAACTAAACAGAAGTACACGTCACAATTTAAAATTTTATTTTTCAGCCAATAAATGTTTCCAGTTCTATTTTAAGTATGATTTTCTTACTTAAGATAAATACAGAATGTTAATGATACATAAATACCTTTTCGCAGCATGTTAATGATACAGAAAAAAATATTAATTGAATATGAGTTTCCCTAATCAAAATACTAGTATTAAAAACCGTCAAGGAATTTCAATTTTATCTTAACTTTCTTGATTTATCTTAATTCATGCTGTTAATTACTGTTTTGCACTAGGTGGAGAATCCAAATAGAAACAAATATACAGATTTGATTTATCATCAATCGCATGGAAGATTAAAGAATGAATTGAAAGGAACGTTGAATCTGAAAGGAACGTTTAGCAATTCAAAGCAGCAATATATAAAGTTTAATATGACTATAATAAAGGTAATAAATAAAATATACAATAACGTTTAATATGAATACGAGCAGCAATATATAAAACTTAATATGACTTTAGTTAGAATATATGTAATGTTTCTCCACTTTTATAGCCTTTAAAATAGAAGGTTTTTTTTTTTAAACTTGTTGGTTGTAAAATGGAATTTTAAATTTAGCTGCATACACTTCGTTCGGTTGTCATATCAATAAACGTAGTAAAATTATTTTGAAGAACAAAGTGAATTAGTATTATAATTATAATTACAATAGAAATAAGGACGGTTATCTTAACATTCTTATAATTACAGTAATATTAATTTTAATGATTACTTATTAATATTCTTTTTAGTAATGATGACTTTTTATTTACTTATATGTTAAGTCAATTGAACGGGATACATAACTTCACACCTCTAAATATTTGAAACATTTTTATTTATCATTTTATCATTGCTGTTTTACTGTATTTGATTTTTCTATAGAAAACCTTTGATTCCATTTTCAATTTATGCTAGGTTATATTAGATTCCAGTAAAATGACTAATGTTTCCGTTACAGATAAGAAAATTACGAAACCTCTATGCAAACAGATCGTTCAATCGTTGGCTTCCGAAGTCGAGAAGAACTTCTAAATGTTGTATATTATTCATACTCATAACATTTAGATACCGTCAGAAAGAATACAAACTTTATAATAAAGTAACTAAGTCCCAGAAAATAAATATATATAATGACAGTGTTTCAGATTTGTAGAGCATGCAATAAAAGTGATAATAAAATAATCACAAGGCTACTAAAAATAGCGTATTTGAAATCAGAGTTGTTGAAGTGAAATTTAAACGGATTGAACGCAATACATTTTTTGTATGTAATTTAGATATTATCACGTAAGAAGGTTTTTTTAATGTCCCAAATGTGTTTTACTTTTATTCGCACAGGATGAAGTTTATTACGATATATAACAAAAATATTATTTATTTTTAATGCATTTAATTAAAACTATGTAATTCAAAAACCGTTTTATTTTGTACCATAATATGGCGCAAGCGAAAAAAAAACAAAAACAACACCAATAATAATAATAATAATAAAATCATTGGCTTTAAGAATTAATTTAAATTAAAGAATTATTTCTTATTATATCTTCATGAGATTTACCCAGTCAAAGTTCAAATCTTTTAATTGAAAAATCCATTACTGTTAATAACTGCTGGATAGCTTAAAAAGTGAACAAGTTTTGAAAACGTCCGAAACATTTTGCCTGAAAGATGACATTTTATTTAAGGGTGTAAAGAACAACATTTTGTTTCTCCAGCAAAGATGAATACGTTAAGTAAATTCAAGATTAAATAAAAGAAAAGCTAAACCGAATTTTGAAAAGACAAAATTCTATGGAGTATTGCACTATCGTCGCGAATACGTACAAGTGAAATTCAACAAATCGAACAGCCAGAAGGGAGTTAAAATTAATTTCATGACTTGAAGAAAAACTATGTAAATCGAGGGAGTACTCCAAAGAAAATCTCAGGAAAAAGATAATATTCTTATAGTACTTTAGCTTATTTATCGATATTCTTGTGTCCTCAGTTTTCGAAATGAGTCGTTAGCTTCATCTGTATCTATATCAGTATTACCATGCGTGGTTACAAAACACTAGAACAGTGCTTTTTAAACTTTCTTCATTCACGATATCTTTTCCATCATTGAAATTTTTTCGTGATCCCAGATGTTCGTAATAGAATTAAGACTTTTTCCTCAATGGCGGGTCCTCAGACGACTTCGGCTTGGCAATATGAAGTAGTATATATATATATATATATATAATAGTAGTTTTAGGATTTGCATGAAGTATATAAAAATTAATGAAAACAATTTTAATGAGGCAGCTGTGCCTCCTTTTTGCAGCATAACAAATTAAATCTTGGTGCCATATTTGACACTGCTGTGGACTTAAAAGCGCGTTCAACATTTCTCAGTGTTGGAAACAATGAAAACCTGGCAATGAAACATTTGGATTTAATGAGCGTTGAAAAGGTCGTTTCACATAAATATGTAGAGCTGAAAGTCTGAAGAACATTTAAATACCATTTCAGAAATGGAAGGAAATTCAGTTCTAGCTCTAATAGAGAATTCAATCAAGATTTTGGTGAAAGTTCAAGTTTTGAGTTCCACGGTAGCTCTACAAATTCATTTGTGCTTAATATGACAGGCTGTTAATCTCATTGATGTCAGGCTGTTAATGTGGATTAATAGAATTTCCTTAAAAGTCTTACTAATGTCATTTCATTAAAGTCACGTAATTTAATTGAATTTCTAAGACCCCCATTTTGGATCGCGAACATTGTTTAAGAAACCTTTCGTTTAAGGCATCTTATACATATCATTAATATTAGAAAATAATTGCAACAGCTCGCATATACGTTGTATGGCAGTAAAAAATAAAGATTTACATATTTGGGCTATTATGCATCATAATCTACATAATTTTCTTACAAAAACTTCTAGTGTTGTGTCTACAGAGATAGATAGTTTAAAAACTCAAAAAAGGTGTTTATATACAGAATTATTAAATTCCATTTCGAATGCCTCTATTTCTTTAAATTGATGAATTATCAACTCCAAGAAACATCTACTGCGGTTTCTGTCTACGTAAGATTTATATATAAAAATAAAATGCAATAATGAATTCTTAGCAAAAAAAAAAAAAAAAAAAAGAAAGGTCTTGCTAGTTTAATTAATTTATTGATAAATATTCCATACTACTTCAAAACGAAATTAGATATCTTTGTGGGAAACGTACTCATTCATGCGCAATTTTAACCTTTTGCCTGGGGGATTATCACATTCGTTAAAAAAATGCTCGAACTTTGCAAAGCTTTAAAATTATTTCATCGTGAGTTTAAGCAAGAGAAATACTTCAATACTATTGGCTTCTGAGCCACATCAACAATAGAACGGGCGAGGCTGATTACCCAAAAACAGAACAAACGAGATCGAGATGTAACAAAAGAAAAAGAGGGGAAGGGAATGGCATTCTTTATGCAACTTTCGCTAGAAATGGCTTGTCGATACGAAATCGAAACACGTTTTACTTTTTGCCTTTGGCAACGACAGCTCACTTTGCAGCTCTTTGCTGTTTATTTATTTATGTCTGATTCGATTCTAAATTTGTTTCGAACAAGGTTACTTGGTCACAAGAGCAATTTTAAAAAATGCAGACCCACGTTAAATGCTGACAGAGATGCGGTTTCTATCTGTAATGGTTAGACTTTTTAGACACACCCTATAATTTAAATATGATTTTCTACCACATTTCAATACTGATCGTTGAACTGGTTGAATGCTTTTATGTCAATGGCAATTTGTCTCTTTTCATTAGAGTAATGAGTTCATTGCCGGCATCTTTTTATAGTACTAAATGGCCGCCAAGATTTATAATTCAGCTTTGAAAGCCGATACGTACCGTCTGTTGATGAATCAAGAAAATTACGTAATGTTCACGGAAACTCTCCACAGTTATTCAGTATCTCACATACGCAAAGAATGTTTCTTTGTCCAAATTAAAGTGGTGCATATTAAACAAAAACCTTTTGGTGATAGGAAATTCTTAAATCGCCGAATGGTGTAATTATTTATGCAGAATTATATATGCATCGACCGTTCTATGAATCAACCAAACAACAAAGTCAAAATGTGCTTCTGTACTTAACTTGGGTCGGTTGGGTGAGATAGTACTATCCAGGCAGAATTTTGGGCTTGAAGAAATTGCAGAAAAGCTTAATTTGCTTTAATATTGAAAGAAGAAGAGGATAAATATCATATTTCAAACATATAAATTCGATCACAATAGATTAGAGAATTAAAATTCTATAGTAATTCCATAGTAGTAGTTGTAAATAATCTATTAAGATTAAAGGTCTCTAAAATTTAAAACAAAATATATTGTCTCAGAAAATGAATCACATTAAATTTGCTAAAAATTCCATAAAATAATAAAGAGTTATTTTATATAAATTTAATATAATATACAGCTATTTTGTATAGGTGTCCATAGAGGTACTTATAGCGGTCTTTATTACCGCAACCTCTGGGCATAGACAAGTACATTGACATTTTTAAATTCAGAAAATTAGTTTTACAGAAATTACGTAATCTAATATTTTACGCTCTCCCAGGGCCTGTAGTTATATTTAGCAAAAAGTTACTCGTTCTAAAAACTGAAACTCGAAATTTTGACATCTATACCACAAAAAATTCATTAAAAATATTTCATTTAAAAGTTTGTTTTTATAGACTTATCTGTGCTAAAAATCCACTTGTCTTTATAGCTTTCCTTGAGAGGTCGGTTAAAAATTAAATTAGGTTAATTTGAGGTTGATCTTTTTTTATTTAATGTCATTCAATGGTATTTCTTAAGGAATAATCACAAATCTATGATTTATCAGTGAATAACATTCTTTAATTTACACTTCCTTTTATTGATTTTTTTCATTGCATCCGGATTGCCGAAAATATATCTCATATGTAATATATAAATAATTAAACACTAAAAACAGGATAATGATATCTACACGCAATTTTATTACTTTAAGAATGTGATCTGTAATCATACAAAAGCATTCATTGGACTAGAAATATTTTACAATTTTTATTTTATGCAAATAATATTACCGTGCCAATATTTGAAGCCTGTTATTGTTTTTTAGAACGTAAACTGTGCAAGGTTATGTGAAAATTATGAATTATTATTTTCTGAAAAACAAAAATGAATTTTCGCGGTAGTTTGCATATCAGTACACTTCGCTTAGCATGTTAACATCAGAAACCTTCTCCTAGAATGATATTTCATTTTTATGTGCATACGGATTTAAATGTTGCGCCTTTTAATCTGTATACAACTCTAAATTTTCAAGAAAATTATCTCAAAATTTAAGATTAAACATCTCAGTCAATTTTTCTCATACAGGTGTCAAATGTTTTGTGCTTTCTTTTTCAAAATGAATATAAAATTTTTCTAAATGTAATAATGGGGACCAGAAAAGTTAAATTGTACGAGTTTTTTACACATTTCGTTTTACTTAATAAGTATCAGAACATAAATATTTGCCTTATTTAATAATTTTTGTAATTGGAAGTGTATGACTTATAACCAAGAGCTGTGAGAGCCGAAGCCGCCGAAGGGGTTATATAATATATACCATGTATAACATAATACCCTAAACGTTATAAAAAACTGCAATATTGATTGCCTCACATTTCTCTTTTCTCTTCAAACATATCCCTGTTGCAGTGAATTGCATTGTTTATTGTTCAAGGAACTGTAAAGTTATGTTCAATATTAAGGATTAGCTTTCATAATAGGCCCTGACAAGATTTGAATCATTCCAACATTTTTTATAGTTGTTCAGGCACCTGAACTCAGTGGCCGTTGTCTAATTGACTTCGCTACCTCTATGTTAATAAATGTTTCATTTCCATTAGTGCCTTACTTGATGCACTCAATTACGTCGGCGAAATCTAACTCATCGAAACCAAGTTGGTGTCCAATTTCCACTGTTTTGATAGTAACTTTGTAGAATCATTAGGTTGATTGGAAGCAGAAAAGATGAAAAATATGTAACCGAACCGCCTTCTCCAAGAATCGAACCACGGACCTCTGGAATACCGGCCCAGCGTGCTACCGTTACACCACGAAGGTACGCTAGAGAAATGGGAGAAATACCTTATAACTTCAGCAAAATGAGTTTCAAAACCAATGAATCATTTGCACAATGTAGCTCAATATGTTTCCATACTGCTATCATTTGGCTTGCTGTTAATTCATGTTCATGCTTCGCCTAAATTTTCAATTACATTTTGGATGTTGTAGCTCTTCAACAATTTTGTTGAAGTAAGCGTGTTTTCTCCTAATGCAGATTTTCTGACTTGCGAAAAATTGAGAAAAAACTCAAAGATATAAATTGTATTGCATGACAAATCGTACAGAAAGAGACTTGGCAGCATAAAGGGCAAAATCAGTTCTTTATACATTAAAAAATAACTTTAAGTACTAGAGTTTCAGAATTTATTTTTATTTCGCCCACTTAAAAGTTAATTTATTTTGAAATTTTAATCCGGATTATAATCAATCTAGATTGATCGAAACTGGACTACACTGTAGTTTGAATCGCATTCCGAAGTGAGGAATGAGATATTAGAAAGAATAAAGGAAAGAACTCAATGATTTAAAAATTTAAAGACTCATTTATACAAACAAACAAAAAAAAAAAAAAAAAAAACGTTACAACGTATTAAACATTTCAATGACTCTTTGCTAATTTACCCTTTCCTTTTGTTCTCATTTCCTGATCAAATATTTCCATGTCTAAGTTAAATTTTTCGAAGCAAGGTCTTTTATGTATTTGCCTTGAGCTAAGAAAATGTATTAATAAAATCATACCGAGCACTGCAATTATCAACTTTATGAAATGTAAGTTACTAAATTACTTTAAGGGAGCAAACCATAACTAAAACATTTACTAATAATTAGCAATTTATCAGTTACATATATTAAAGATACAAACTATAGTTTTATTGCCCGCACGCCAACAGAGATTTATGAGGTGCAAACTTCATGAAAACTAGAATTTATATAGAAACAGTTTAGCAAGTTCCATACATATGTAACTGTTAAATTGCTAGCTTATTTCATTTTTCGACTATTTTTCTACTTTTTATGCTTCATGTTTTGAGAGGAAACAAATTTTACAGATTGCATACACACTCGTGAATAATACGTATTCATGTTTAGCACCTTTTTCATTTTTTTACTCTTCATTTTAGTCTTTATATAGGTGTTCAAAAGTATGGTTTCTAAAAGCTAAGTTTTAAGAAATAGCAATTATCAAATTCTTGGAAAAAACCGTCGTACAGTTACTTCGCAAATTAAATGATGCGGGCCTTAAATTTCTACTTTTTTCCTGGTGTCTTAATTGACCGCTCAATCGAATTAAGGAAGTGGAAGAAGTTTCCAAACTGTTAAAAAAAGTTCTATCTTCCATTCTGCAATAGCGGGCGGATTCATTGATAATATTTCATTATCAATGTTATGACAGCAATAATCGATGGCGTATCTGCCTTATTCATCATCGATTGTCAAGCATTGAATGGTGAAGGTTAGCTACCTAGAATGTAAAGATCGGTCAATTGCGCAGCATGTCATCATTGCGTGCAAAATAAAATTATTCTGGATTCGAGGAAACATTAGGTAATCGTGGTATGCCTGCAAAATAGCACATTGAACTCCTTAAAAATTGGAATTAAATAGGTAACTAACTAAAAAAGGATTTTTTACTTCATCCTCAAGAAAATTGGGTTAAATTTACAAATTAGTAAATGAATAATAATTAAAAAATATGAAACGAAATGAATAGTAAGTAAAAAAATTGTAAATGAATTCCACATCCACTACCTACAATTTCTAGGACAAAAAGTGGCCGAAAAGTCATTAGTGTCAAATGCATTTATCCTTGAAACTATTTTGAACTTCTCTATGTAAAAGACTTCTTGAAGTTACATAACACTTACACAACATTCGTTACTATTCCAAACTTCGAAAAAGTTAGAATTCTTCAAAAAATAGATTCGTGATTAAATGTACCAAGCTTCTTGACAAAAGGTAAGGGTGGGACAATTACACAGGGTGGATGTTACGTAAGATAAAGAAGGTCACGCAACAAACATTCAATTAAAACTGACTTTGTTAAGTATTTGTACTCAAGCGTTTTGCATAAGGGTTAGGTAAGACTTGTGTCATATTTAGAAAGATGTCGCGAGTATTACATAAACTTAAAGAGATTTTTACATTGTCTATGTGCGCGTGTAGGATGCATGTTCATATTGAGTAATTTCTCCTTTTCAAAATGAAAAATAAAGAAAAGGATAACAGATGAAAAGTAGGTGAAAAAACTCCTTCACCCTTTGATTCAGCGGTTGACGGTCGCAGTCAAAGTGTTCCAGCAACTTAAGATTTCAGAACGTTAGAAACTTTTAATGATAATACTAATTGTTTGTAGGTGACTGAAGATTAACGAATTTCTTAATAAGCATAGAAGTGTTTTTGGCAGGAATGCTCGGTATATGTTTGCATATGTTGTACTTAGATATAGTAGGGGAATTCAAATTTTTCATGTAATTTTAAGGAATAGTTTTTGGACTGAATGAAAAAATAAAAATTCTATGTATTATTTAAACTTTTGAAGAAGTTTATTTAAAATACTAAGTTTTAAGAGTATTTGGTATAATCATCTTGTAACTATGCATCGTTAATTTAGTAAACTTATATCGGTAACATTTAAGCTACTGAACAGTTTTAAACGTAACTATGAAAGAAAACTGCTTCACAATTTAAGTTATAAAACACGTTTTTTTCAAATACAACTGAACTGAATTCATATCTTAAGCGATAAAAATACAAGGATAAGATTCTAAAGGAACAATACATTTACATGCAGCAAAATACTTGTTCACAGACAGAAGTTATCATTAACCCCTATCCTATATAACTATTGTTATTAAACTATTATTATATAACTATTATTTACTCCTATATAACTATTATTATAAAAATCCTATCCACGTAAAACTATTTAGCATAAATTCTGATGACGTAAGTACAGAATTACCCAACAGCAGCTCATTACTTCTTCTCTGAGGTAAACTTCTAATTGCGTCTCAGTTTTAAGGGGAAAACTGCCGTAAGTATTCTTATTGAATGACATGTTGCCTGTTTATAATCTTCAGTTATTGGAGTTATAAATAATAATTAAATTTATAACCTTAAATCAAATTAAAGTAGTGATGACTGTCAGGTTCAGTATTTAGGTGTTTTGTAAGTGAAATGTCTTCTAATCAAACGAAAGTGATTTAAAATATAGTATAAAAATTGTGGTATAAAAATAATACAGCTGATACTTCGAATTATGTTGTCTCAGATATATCAGATTTATGATAATTAAATTAAGAATGATACATTACTGTTTGAATTTCACCGAGTCATTTTTCCAACACGTACCTGTTTTTTTTAGCAAAGCGCCATTGATATTCAAGTGGATATTACAAAAGAAAAGCAAATCGAATGATCCGAACAAAAGCATCGAAATCCTTAAATTGTAACAACATCTTTATTTGCTGTGAATCATTAATCTGCTATATATTAACTTACATTTCTACACACTGAACTGAAACACCGGTTAGTCACTGAAAAGACAAAAATAGCTTTTATCTTTTTACTGTTCTGTATAGATGTTTCAAGAAAAAAAGGCTAACTTCACATACACACATTATATTTGAGAAAAGGAAAATCTCAGCTAGCAAACACTATTTTAATGATTGCCAACGAAAGTCAAAACCTGGATAAATCAAAACAAGGAGGAAATTACTATATGCACTCGATTGTTCCTTTCCTTTTCAAAATACCACCTTCCCTAGCAATTTTGTAATATGATTTAGGAAATTTGTGTCTATTAATACAGATTCCAATTTACTTCCCAAATTTCAGGAATAGACTTCTACTCAAAAATGACCAGTTCCCGGAATTTCTCAGATAACTGTTCTCTGCATAAGCTTTTAAAGGACTTTTATTGAAATCTTGAAAATCACACCCAGAAACATTCATTCCTACTTCCCTCACATGATGATCAAAAAGAAACTGGACATACATATGTAGATCATATATGTTGACATATACATATGTGGACATACAACATAAATCAATCATTTTTAAAGCAAAAAATGTACAATTAAAGAAACTGAAATCACTGAGCCGGGTAACAGAGTGGATATATATATAATATATTTATATACGTTTGGTGCGGCCGATTGCAAATAAAATACGAGGTGCACATTTACATGTTATAGCAGTCCTATATACAAAATTTCAACGTTCTGAGGCTACTCGATTTTGAGTTATGCGAGATACGTACGTACATACGTTCGTACAGACGCCACGAAAAATTCTCTTCAGAATTCATTTTAAAGCAGTTTTATAATTTTTTTTTGAGGAAAAGAGAACTTTATTCTGTCCTTACATACAGATATCACGTAAAAACATCGTTAAATTGCACTCGGTAGCGGTCAAAATGGATATTTTCGTTGAAATATGCTGCCTGAAACTTTTCGCGATTACAATACTTCCTTTTTACTTCGTGCAAGGAAGTAAAAAGACAAAGTAGTCACAAGAGTCGAATATTAATCCTTTTCTAAATTCTTGTCATCCAAGTTACAATATGCAACACATTGTCCATTTCGTTTTACTAAGAAATTTTGAAATTTTTATTTATTATCCTTTATTGGTAATGAGATTCTCCAGCTTTAAGTTAAACAGCTTTAAAAGAATTCTTGTTTATAAGTGTAATCAAGGGACAAGAAACAAGGTACAGTGGGGAAATAAAATAAATAAATAAATAAATAAAAAGTAAAATAATACTATTGAAAGATTGAATAATAGTAATGCTGGTGTGTCAAATAAATATACGCTTTCGAATCATGTAAGTTTTAGCTTTCCCTCTTACCTCAGAAATGTTACATATCGCGTTCTTTTTCGTTCTCGCTGTTCCTGTAAAAGTAAACGAAGAAAAACTAGGGAATTACTCTATAATATTTATTAATAACAACGTTACTAGAACAAAGACAACGTAGGTACAGAAAATCTCGGTACCCTAATTTTAAGTCTTAGTTTTAAAAAATTTGTTTTCGGCATAATTTTGGTCTCTCACCAATCGCCGTTAACTCAATAATATAAAGAGAGAAATTGACACCGTGTCTACAGAAGTCTTTACACGGCCTTTATCTTCACAGTCATTGGTGGTATATATATATATATACTCCCAATTACAAAAATAGTTTAAACGACTCAGAGATTTATATTGCTCTTTTTTTTTAGTCTTTCTTTAATTATTTTTTTTATAAAATATACAACCTAACTTTTTACACGTTCATCATGTTCTTTATACTTAGAAATTATATATATTTATATCTATATATATTATATATATTATTTTTATATTTAGAAAATTTTGAACTCCGTATAAAAAATAAAACGCATCAACTCTCGTATTCTTAAAACTGAACTAGGTATTTAATTCCCAAATTTTGGATTTTTGACATCATATTCAATATGTATTGAGAGGTAGGGTAATAAATAAATTAGAATTATTCAAGGATGATTTTTCCCTAAAGAAATGCATTCAAGGGAATGTTTCGTGATTTACTAGTGTCTTGGAATTTATAATTTTATCGCATTTAGTACTCCGAAAGAATTTTCACACAATTAATTTACAGGTTTTTGAAGTACGCTATTTATTACTTTAGAACTTAGTTTTATTACTTTAGAATAATAATTCAGTAGCAGTTAAAAATTCATGAAAATACAAATAATTTTCAATTTTGTTGAATGTAAATAATATTAAAAATTGGTTGTGTCCGAATATCAGCCAGTATATTTTAGAACACGAATTGTATTAGTATTCTGTGAATAAGCGTCTTCAGTTACAAAAAAAAAAAAAATTGTATTGATCAATACCTTTACACTTTTTCACAATAATCTGCATAGAAATGCTCGTCACTTAATTTCTTAACCTCAGAAACTTTTTCTTAACTATTATATGATTTTTTGTTACATAAAAACTTTTCTCTCTTCAATTTGTGTACGGCCCCTGAATGTCATTCTCTATTTTTATATCAAATATCTCGGTCAATTTTTTGTTATACCGTAGTCAACTATGAAAGCTGTATGACTATTAGAGTGAACCATACTTTCTATTAACCTTCCTTTTGTTCGATCTTCGCAGCCTTTGCTTTAAACGTGGTTGCCCCGGTGTGCCTTTAAGCAAGATCATGTGTGTGAATCATTACTATTGTACGGTGCGCATTTGTGTGAGTGTGTATTTATATAGATAATTTGAATGTCATTGAAAAAAATAAGCTAAAAAACCTTAACCCAACTTTTCTAATTACTCATCTGTTATAGATGCACATTTTAATTAAATTTTGTTTATAATTAATTTATTCTTCCTGATTTAATTTTCTGAATTGGGAATTTGTTAGGTCAAAACTTGGCTTTGTCTTTTACATTTCTCGTTTTACCCACCCATGATGAAGATGCTGTGGGAAATATTAAATTCGTTTGATTGTATTTGTTAAATTTTTAAATTATTCTTCCAGCATTTTCGTGAAAAGATTTTTTGTTTGGGTACCGAATTTACTCTGGGCGGGTTTATCTGCTTGGGTTGGTCTTCTATGGTTTCGTTTTTGAACAGTGTATTGAAATTTCTATGGGATTTTAATTTTTTTTTAGATTTTAGAAGCGTTTTCGCTGGTGCCAGTAATATAATGGTTGGTTTGTCCTTTCTTCAGGTCTGGAAAAAAAATTATGCCATTCCATCTTTTTAGCTAGCTGAACTGTTTATGGTATTTGAATTAACTTTGTTTTTGTTTTGCTTTTAATTTGTATGTATATATATTGCATTACATCAACTCATGTCCATATAAAATTTCATTACATTAAAATCTCCCAATTAGACCTGGAGATAACCGACCAAATGCGAAAATTCCCTGTTTTCAACACCAGTGTATGTTGACATTAGTTTGGCAGAAACCATTCACAAAACTGCAGCAAAAATGATTAAAACCGGATATTATGCTTTAGATCTTGAAAACACAAGGCAAAAAATACGAAATGTCTTGCATTCTGCAAGATGCTGTCATTATTAATGGCTTTTGTTAAATATCCGTATAAAAATGTTGTTTCTGGTATTCATGCACCATATCTCCTCTTTTAGCATTGTTCTGACGGTGATTATCGCCATCTTCAGAATTTACTATGAAGTATTTTCTATATTTTTATAAATGAAACAAATGCACTTCTTGCGGCAACATTTTGCTTTAAATCGCGTAACAATATTTCTTGAAAGTACGTTTGATAGCATGCACTTTTTTTGCTAGTTCTATTACTACACACTGAAAATTCATTCATTTTTAAACATTTACTGGTGTTTGAATAATTTTGTGTAACGAGGTTTTCTTCCAGCATACACAAATAATGAAAAAAAAGTCTCTGTGATAAATTAATGCATAATAAGCTATTACAGAAATTAATGTAATATACGCTACACTGAACATTTGTAGCATAACTTTTGCTTCTCTTAATCGCCATTGGGGCGCATTTCGTAACTAGTAAACCATTTATATGTTTTATAAACAATTAGGATTTGGAAAGCACAATAAATTACAAATGCTGAGTTAACGGGTATGGTGTCACGCCAACATATATGCTGCACGTAAATATGATATAATTAGTTATTAGTTTTTATAGTAATATAGTTATTTTGCAATCCTTTACGTTCCCTGATGTACATAATTAAAACATTTAAGTTCTTTAACAACGAATACAAATGTATATATATATGTGTGTGTGTGTGTATGTGTATGTGTGGGTGTAAGATATAAAATATGAAGGACAATTATTAGCAATTTAAATTTAATTGGAACGAATTTTTAACTTAAAGGCAATAGCTCTTTAAATTCTTAATTTTGATGATATACATCCCCTCTACAATACCGCGTATTACACCAATTTGCGTCATCCTTTCTCCACATTGCGAAAACGCTTGCTCAGTAGCTATACAGAACTCAAAAATGGAATTTCCGACTATAAATATTCCAGCTAATTTCTACGCACCACTTTTTCTCCCGTGCTGTCGTTACAGAAGCATGTGATTAACCGCTTGGCTGCCAAAACTGTTGTAACAATGTGTTGTAACATATTTAAACCTGTATGGTGTATATTTCATCCTTTGCGTATGTGATGTCTGTAGAATGTGCTTCCGAAGAATTGTTGATGCCCTGAAAATAAAATGATGTTTAACCATCAAGCGAGTTGAGCTGTTCCATCTGCTACACAGCAAATTCAAGCAAACTTCAATCATGTGAGAAACTACATCCTTCCGCCACTCTAGCCATTATTCTTCTATTAACTATGGTTCTATTAAGTTATCTCACCATCGTACGACCAAAATATTACAAAACCTGCTATCAATGCCATTCCCAAGATTGCGACGAAATGTGTTTTTCCGTCTTCCTATACAAACAATTACCACGTATATATATATATATATATATATATATATACTAGTCACTATTCAGTATTTTGATACTTTTAATTTTATGCAGATTTATGCTTCTTTATGTTTATAATACTGTTGTTCTAAAATTTAAAAAAATTCATCTAAATGTGTGAAGGTATTACTAAAGTATCATTTAATTATGATTCGCTGAATACAAAGTAGCATTGACTTAAAAGCCGAATATACTCTTAAAAGACGGTTCTGCAATCATATGACCGAAATATTTACGATTGCGTGATGAATTAACTACAATACAAAAATTTATTGCAGTTTTGTGCAGTATCAGACACTATATGAAACCATAAAGGCTAAAAATATGCATCTGCGCTGCCCGGCTGAACAGACAATAAAATTGTTGGAATTTACTTACAATGAAGCTACAAGATACAAATGATTCATGTTCCCAACAAAGCATCAGCTTTCTTACCTGGAAAACAAAAAAGAAACAGATCATTAGTATTTTAATAATTATCTTAATTTTAAGAAAATATCCATTACTTTGCAGTATTAAGACATTAAATATTTCTGATAGGTATGACGAAGATAATTTAATTTTTTCTAAGTAAGTATATAAAGGGATAAACTTTAGGCGCTTAGAAACACAGTTTCATATGCAAATCAAGTCATACCTAATTTGACAAAAATTTTGTTATAAAGGTAATAAAATAAAAACATGGTTATCATCAAGCTTTATAATACAGTAGCAAATTTTTGCTTCTTAAACGTTTCCATCTTCTTTACTAAATTTCTGTAGTAGTTCCTTTAACGAAATATTAAATTACTAATCAGAGTATTTCGTATTTTATCTAATTTATTCCAGGTGCTAAAGAAAAAGTACGTATGAGAAGAGATTACAGGACAATACTCTGAGACTCATATGTAAATATAATTTAAATTTTTAAATGTGTAACTAAACTGAAGTGAGGTATACATCTCACGTAAGTTTTCTTTACTATCTCGTGGAAAATTCGCAATGAATCTAAGGAAAACGCAGGTTTTTATTTTGTGTTTCCTATCCCACTGAATTTATAATTTAATGTATTCAATTTATTATTATTATTTCTTAATTAAACAGTAAATTAAATGAATTAAATCTATTGATTCTTTTTCCTAATATTAGGCTTACTACCATTTGAAATATTTCCCAATTTAGGCTTATAATGTTCCATATTTAACATAGATTTCCTATATTTTCACAATTTGCAATGTATTGGCTCAAGAATGTTAATCTTAAAAGGCTTTCATTTACTTTAATTTTAAGTAATTATCTTCTAAAATAACTCAGTTCCGTTTCATAAATTTTAACTTTAAAATTTAATTATTGTTTCCAATTGCAATAGTTATTCAAAAGTATTACTTTCATCAATTGCTTTAAACTTGCTCAATCAATTTTCTCGTTTCTAATTCCCAGAATTATTTTTATACTGTTTAATTTTTATATAATATTATTTGTTTAGGATCACTTCAGATCAGATTACATCGTGATGATTAATTAAAAAATTACTAAAAATTTCTAAATTCAATTTTAATGGTATTCTTTAGAAATAATATAAAATTTTTAAAGGCCTTGCATTTTAAAATTAAGTTAAATGCGCTTATTTTTGTGCTTGCTTTAAAATTATTTATTAATTCATTACCATCCAGATATAATTCAGAAATGTGGTTTTGTTGAAACGTTTTTGCCTGCTCCTTGAAAAAGGGCTAAAGAATTCTCAAATATTTGTAATAGTATTATATTATTATACTTTTTGATGTTAATTGAGTTCTCTTTGTTTCAGGTATGATTTGTGCACTTCTTGTGAATCATCAATTCTGATTTAATTTTTACTTCAGGATTATTTAAAGCTATTTCGCAGCATGTTGTACGAAACTAGCAAAATAAAATAATCTTAATTTTGAAATTTTTAAACTCTTGTTTATATATACATATATATAATCTTACAATACAAATATTATAATAACGATCAAAACTACACAGTCTAGTTTTAGTATTTTTACAACATAATCTCAAATGTTTTTTTACACTGATCCTTTCAAATTAGTCCCTCAAACATACACGATAGATTTAATGACTTATTCTGTACTTTCCATCTTTACTCTGCTAAAAGACTCCTTTTAAAACGTTTACTAATATAAAAATTAGACTGATAGAAATTGTCTTATGATGGTTCCTATCAGATCAGTTATGCATATTAATAAATGAAGAGATGTAATGCATATAATTTATATTATATGCATTAAATTACTTTATCCATTTGAAAAAGATACTGACTGCATCGTTTAAAGATTTATAAAATTTGGATGAGTTTAAAAATATTTAAATTTTAGTCTTTTTTTTCAAATATGTGTTTGAAATTTAAATTTTTAAACTGATATTAAGCTGAAAATAAATCCACTTTTCAAAAATCTGCTTTCGAGAATTTAGCATAGATCTTTAACATTTTTTAAATACCATTACCCAAAAATTTAATTTATAATAATTCAGATAATTTCTTTCTCGAATGTAAGAGTAAATCCTCCTTTCTGACTTACTCAACCAGAAAAATATTTCCACTGATATTTTTTCACGAGCCCATATAAAAATTTTAATTTCATGGATTTTCTCTAAAATCACGTAACCAATATTATCGTAGCTTGGAGTGATATACTTCTGAAAAAAAATCACGGATCTACGACCAATTATGTAAAGATATTGCAATCATCTGAAACGCACTTTGTAAGCTATCTAAACTAAAAAAAAACTGTTTTCTGTCTCCTTCCAACATGCCTTCTTGGTGTAACAGTACCACAGTAGGGGCGTATTCGAGAGGTCCAGGTTCGAGTTCCGGGGAGGGGATTGCACATATTTCGAGTCTCCTATTTCAGAATAATTTAATGACTCTACACTGGCGCCCGAACTAAACCTTGGTGAGCAAAACTTCATCACCATCATGCTGGTGCTTGGTTCCCCTAATCCCCAGTCGGGCTTTAAACATTTTCCTCCTTCCAGCATGCCTTCGTGGTGTAACGGTAGCACACTTAACGCGTATTCGAGAGGTCCAGGTTCGAGTCTCCTGCTTCAATATAACCTAATGACTCTACAATGTTCTTAGTTACATGAAATATTTATGCTGCTGAGGAACTTTGATAATCAGTTTAAAACTTAAAACGCGGACCCACCGCATAAAGCAATTATTATTATCATATTTAATAAATCGACAGATTCTTCAGGAATCAAAGAAATACACACAGCTATCAAAAATCAGCAACAGCGGTCAATCAAAATTCTAAAATTTGCGGTATTGTCAAAAAATTAATAAATTAAGGTATATAAAAAATTGAACATAGCCTAAATTTTGGTTATCATTGAATGATATATTTAATAATATTTCTGACAATTTAAATGAAACATTATGAAAAATAGTTTCTTTCGTAGCACTCTCATTCAAAATCAGTTTTGTTATTCTTTGATGGTCTTATTCACAAAATACATTGAAATTTGCGGCGAGTCATGGAGTCACTCGGGGCCTCGTGAGTCGTTGGTGTGTATGGATAGTTAATAGACGAGGGCAACACTTGAATCACCTCTTGGTAAATATTTGATGCTCGTACGTATACCTATTTCTGTACCTGCCTATAAAAATTGCCCAATCGGTGGTTCATGACGCTCACAGCCATTATACTTTTAAAATGTGTGACGTTATATATAGAACCTAAAGACATCTGATGATATTTTCAATCACTGTATTTTTACTATCAGTGTAATTTATAAAGCACGATTTCAATATCATTTATTGTGCACTTGGTTACAGAATATCATTTGCACTCGCCTAGTAACAAATTTTCTATCTTTGATTTCATTTATCATCATGTAAAATGTTAAAATGTGTTGTGGAATATCATAGAAATAATCTAGATATTCTGCTAGAAATGCATTAAATTCATCTATGCATTTTATTTCGCATATTTACTGTGAATATATGCTTATTTATTTTACTATAAAAAATTAAGAAGAAAGTCCAATGCTTTAGAGAAATTAGAAGCTGTGGAATTTTATAAAAGAATATAATCAAATTACGAAATTCTAAAATCAGCAATAAAATGAATTGTGTAGGAATATCAAGCAGAAATCGAAACTACTTTATCATGTATTTACAGAGAATCGTAAATGTTATCATACCTCGCAGCAGTTTTATCCATCACATTTCTTTCATATCAAAGACATATGATAACGAGCGAGTATTGTTTCCCGCATACAATAATATCACCTTAGTATAATTCGTTTGATTAGAAATAGATATTGTAAGTCATGATGTTTTTCTTTCTATTCTGGAATTTATTATGCATTAGAAATGATAAGCTTTTGCATCATTTCTGAATTTTCTCTGAATGTTCGGCGATAATCGGAATAAAAAAATTTTTAAGTTTTCGGCTAATTATTGTTTCTATACGTGATATTAATAGAACCTCATTCAGAGATTTGTGAGTGGATTACTTTAAATTACTTAAATAAACATCTTAATTTCCATGAAATATAAATATTTTCAACAAAATTTCATATACAGCGCTAATAAGCAAGCTTTAAATACAATTCGTTTTCATTGAAGCTAAATTCAACATCGTCCTTAAAAGTATGTGTCGCACTTCACAAGTTTCACTTTCTTATCACTCACTAGGCATACTACCATTTTTATTTGCAACTGCAACGAATAATTTAAATAAGACAAACAAATTTTCTATGAATGAAACTGACTCTTCGTAATAAATCTTGAAGTTTTAACTAATTTTTTTAACCTTTTAGGCCAAAGGGGTGATTTTCTCAGAAGGGCTATTAATTTCGTTTTTTGAATTTTGTATCGTCCACTATAAAACGACGTTTCTTTTTTCAAATTGTTGCAACCAAATATTTGGTCCTGCATTATACTTAAAGAAATGAAATAATGAAGAATCTGCATGAATGTATGTATATTTCTAGCATTGTGAAAAACCAACGGTACCTAGAGACATCACATTTTGAATAACCTAGTCCTGCACTCAAATATGGGCATGTGGAAGCCCAAGTTTGGACTCTGGAATTCGTTTTATTATCTGTATCCTATTTTTCACAACTTTAACGAATTTTTGATTACCGAATTCAGCGCTTTTAAAGCGAGCAATGGCAACACTGTATGAAAAAAAGATTTATATCCAGCGCGCGAGACTGTGTATTGGAAATTCTAAAGATATGCTCGTTTTAAAATTATTTTGGTATATTGCTGTTGAATTGAATTTTACGGTTTAAGTGCGAAGAACATGGTATTTAATAAATAAAGGTAACACGGTAAATGTTAAAAAAACGTCCCTTTGAGCGTAACATAAAATCTGAAAGTTTTCAGATTTTTGTTTTCATTTTTATTACTTTAATAAAGGAAATCTTAAAGTAGCTTTCTTGCATAAGGAAGAAAAGAATGTTAAACCTAACATTTACATTAAATCTGTTTTCATAGGTATCAGTATAAAAATTAAAATAATGTATATA
This sequence comes from Stegodyphus dumicola, assembly GCF_044657685.1. Classification (NCBI taxonomy): domain Eukaryota; kingdom Metazoa; phylum Arthropoda; class Arachnida; order Araneae; family Eresidae; genus Stegodyphus; species Stegodyphus dumicola. The sequence goes on from NC_140769.1 coordinate 176,761,336, forward strand.
ATCTTGGTCAACATAACAGTTATTAACTTTTCATATTTTATATTCGAGAGGAATAATAGAGTAAAAGGTATAAAACAAAGAGTCAAAGAACAGATAAAATCAATTAATTTGGCAGCAAAACATCTCGTGCAATCTATGCTTCATTACCAAAGAGAATGACTTCGCATCACATAAATTCGAATCTCTCAAAAGCATTTGTGAAGACGAGGGCAAAAGGGGGAAAATGTTTTAAATCTGTATGTGGAATGTTCTCTGTCTTATCAAAAGCTAAGCTAAAAAAGATATTTTCGCCAAACAGGACATTAAAACATACACATTAAATTAAAATTTTGAACTTGACAACAAATTTTAAAAAAAGTGTGAATTGCGTGAAAAAAGCGTGAGTATATTTAAATTATATGTTTAAATTTTTATTTTAGTTTTAGTAGTTATTTAGTGAAAGTTGTCATAATTAAATTTTCGGGAAACAGTCAGTCCCCTAACTTTATTGCCGTAGTTGTTAAAATGTCAGAAAAATTCAAATATGTTTGCTATCATATATAAGTTTTAAACATCATGTTTTATAATTTTAAGATTAGAAGCTAATGCACGAAATTGTAGCGCAATAAATGGCAAGCAACAAAAGAACTTAAACAATTAGGAAACGATATTATTGACAAGCTTATATGAGATTACTGTGAGACATTACATAGTTTCTGACGAGGAACAGCAAACTCAGCTTTATTAACAAAAGAGGAAGTCAGAACAAGATCTTTGATTAAGAGATTTTTTCTTAAAGAAAAGAAATATATTTTAAAGTTCCTTAATAAATATATACAGTATTTGTTACTTATACACTTTCCAGTCCGCATTTACTCGCTTTTTTTCCCTCCCTAGTCTTTTAATTCTAAAACGTCTTTAGTATTAACGTAATTTTTTCTAACATTAAAAAAACTAGCGTTATAAATTTCAAAACGAATTTGTCGATGTAGTGACAGCCTTTTCAATATTATTGGGCAAGAATACTACAAGATATAAAAAATTATTATAAACATTGTGAAGTATGTCAATTTAATAAGAAAAGTAAAGAAATTGGGTCTAATATAAGCATTATCATCTGAAGGTAAATCTTTTGAACTTTTGATCTACTGATACTGTAGGTGGTCTAAATTACTATAATTCTATCAAAAAGTATATTTACATTATTATACATCTTGCTACTCGTTGTATATATAATCTCGTTGTATATGGACATTTGTTTCTAAAAGTGTAACTACTGATACTCACATCAAATGTTTAAGACAAATGTTTCAGATTCAGGTCCGAAAGAAAATTTTAACAGACAGACACGCTGCTTGTACGTCCTCAAAATTAAAACATTTTTTAGAAACCATAATGGTGCGCAGTTATTAACTACTGCTAATAGATCACAAACTAATAGTAAAGTAAACAGAGTTAATTAGCCCATTAAATTAAATTCCTATTACGGTAATATTGCATGGGCAAATTTCTTACCTCAACTCACTGAAGAATACAACAATACACCACATTCTGTAAAATAATACCTGCTATCTTACTTAATGTATGGAAATGGCCTCATGATCCTTTATTCGAAATCAACCTTAAGAAACTGTAGCCATAAACTGAAGAAGCTAGAAAAATTGCTCATTCTTATCATAATATTGTTTCGTTATTTTCTTCCTTCACGTTCGCACGGGGTTCATGTGGATTTGGAGTGAATAATGACGACACTCGATGAAGTATCGAAACACATTTTATTTAGCTAATATTTAATCAGGACAGCTCCAATAACACTTTTTACAGTCGTCGAAAATCTCCTATAAACACGCTAGAACAATCAGCGACACAGCCTTCATACTGTCAGGCAATAACTGTGGAAATAGCTTCACTGCAAAGCACCAGAGTACAGCTTCCGACTGTGGTCGTTCTCGGAACTCCACGTACTCTCGAGACTCTTCACACGATGCACTCGACGATACACAAGAGTATAGCTCTCGACTCAGCACAGTCTAAGACAAAACTCGACGATGCACTAAAAGACTCTCTCGATGCACTCGACGACCAACTCGGCGCTAGATTTCGAGACACTCACTCAATGACTGACTGTCAGCTCGCTAGACGAGGCGCACACACAAACTGACTGCGAACCAGCAGGGTTTATATAGATTTCGAGAACATTCTGGACTAAACCGGTAAGAATTCGTTCCAGAAGGTTCTCCATCCGTCTATGATATATCGCCAATTTTGTTGCCAAATGTCGCCAAATGGTCGATTTCTCATCAAATGTGGCAACCCTGCCTTTCCTTGCCATTTTTATGGCAACCCTAAAACTGCTTTGTGGGAAAGCTATCTTACCGCGCCTGTACATTTCGTAACAATATAAAGAAAGATATCAAAGCCATTTAAAGCAAGTAATTTTAAAAACCTGATGATTTAGTAAAATATGAGGAATTTCAGTTACTCTAACACTAGAAGATTTATTTTCTCCTCCTTTTTCTAGCCCTCATAAATTTTTATAATAATATCCTGAAGTTAGTTTTCAAACAGTCTAATTCTCTCACTAAAAAGAATAAAATTTTTAACCCAGCCACTGAATTTAAATTAACTTTTATAGTTGCTATTCAAAAGCCTTGTTTTAATCTGCTGCTATTCAAAATTAATTTATTTTTATTTCCCAAATTACTCATTAAAATTTCTGAAAACCTTTAAAAATATTTGTATTATGGATATAACTTTTTTCCTGATAAGGACTTTAACACCTATCTGGGAAAATTTACTCCCGTATTTGACTTTCTCTCAATCTGGCTGCTTTCCTGTCTTACCCTTTTTTTCTTCCTAGGGTTTTTCCATTCAGAGCTTGTTTATATACGTCGCCCAAAGCCCGGAAATGAGGAGAAGAAAACCTCTAACCAACGTTTTGCTGTCTGGGCACAATACCAGATTCTAAAAGGACAACACTGTATCTTGCTGTAATCTGATCCGAGATTTTACACTAGGTGTATTACTCTTTGCATCCTATCCTTAGGGAGGATACAAAGAGTGATTTCACAAGTCTATTGTCTACCTAGGAATATTAATACCAAAAATTTTATTTATTTATTTATTTTGAAGAGTCAGATAAGGCCATGAACGTACTGAGCATTATTATTTACCATCAGACACATTCCTCCGGCCATTGTTTCAGCACAAAGGGCTACCAGACATACAGACATGCACACACACACACAACGTACATTCAAAAATATTATTCATTATTAATATTGTGGGGTAATGTAAAATTCTGTTTACTAAATTTGTAAGACTTAATTTGACTATACAATTTATTCGTCTTAATTTGAATTTTTGTATGTATTTTTTTATATCTCAAGTACGAAATATAAAGATTTATGTCCATAAATCGTAAATAGAAACTTTGATTCATTTATACAATGCTAAAAGCTTGATTTTGCATTGCTTTACAGTAAGAACAGGTGGTTTTGTTTATAATGAGCAAATGTGTCTTAATGGAATTTCTTGAATATGTGATAGAAATGTTTTGATTACAAACCTTTGTTTTAAGAAAAACGTTTAAGTAACAAAAACTGTAAAAGTTACAATGTGATATTCAAACGACATTTCAAGAACCGCGCAAGTTTTCAGTTCTTTCATGAACATTCAGACCCTAAAATTTAGAACATTTTTATACTATGTGGAGAAAGCGTTTTAAGAACTTTAAAAACTTATATTTTAGAGATTTTCAGTTTGTGTTCTGCATTTTATTTGGTGATTATGCATAATATTTTATTATGGTAATTTCGAAGTTGCTTTTTTATGTATTGTTTATATGTTTAGATATGGGAGAGTTCATAAACCAAATGATGGGGACATAGTGAAACAAAGGCTATGCTATTGAAACAATTCATTTGTTCTTTGATACATAATGTACAAAATCTCTCTTCCTTTGCTAACACTCTAATGCTTTTCTCTAAAGATTTTTTTTATCGTCAAGCGTTTTCTTCTTGAAGGGGGAATATGTAAAATATAAAATTTGAGAAAACAATTTCCAACAAATTACTAACTTAATTAGCAACAGCCCTTTTGGCTCCTGATTTTGTTTCCCTACATCTGCCTTCAAAAATTCTATACTGCATCAATAACGTCACTGATTCTTCTGCAGTAATCTGCAATGCTCTTAGTTCTTGCCTAGTCGCTGTTCAGGATTCAAAGAAAGTGTTCCAAGTTTATTTAATGAACCCTGCTGAACCACGTACTCACTTTTCTATGTTCATAAACCAAATGATGGGGACATAGTGAAACAAAGGCTATGCGAACCCCGTGCGAACGTGAAGGAAGAAAATAACGAAACAATATTATGATAAGAATGAGCAATTTTTCTTGCTTCTTCAGTTGATGGCTACAGTTTCTTAAGGTTGATTTCGAATAAAGGATCATGAGACCATTTCCATACATTACGTAAGACAGCAGGTATTATTTTACAGAATGTGGTGTATTGTTGTATTCTTCAGTGAGTTGAGGTAAGAAATTTGCCCATGCAATATTCGAATCCTGGAGAAAGCATGGATGTTTACAAGCGCGAAGTGTCTTGAGTCAAGGGGTTACTCAAAATACACAGCGAGTTGAAAGTCCTTTGGAGGGGCTGTTGTTAGAGGAGGAGTGGGAAAACGTTGGACCATCCGTCTCAGGATTTTCTCTCTCAAAATTGGGGCGAAATTGCACAGTTAGTGTAGCGGGACTACACGTGTTTGACCAATGTTGAGTTTCTGTTGTCCAATCAACTTCTACCTGCCTATCGAACTTTAGTAGGCAAACAATTTCCTTGTTCTCTGCTTAAAGGCAAAAACGATAAGAACGTGGAAATGTATTTAATGGTACCTGAAATAATGAGAATAGAACTGTAAAAAAGCACTTTCATAACTGGAAGTTAGCGCTTGCGTTTTTGAATTTAGCCCAGCAATGAAGCACTTTGTTTTTGCAAAACTTTTAGCAGCTACAGAAACTCTGGAAATATTGCGTACGATTCTCAGAGATCATTTATTTCATTCACTGCAAAACGGCAAGTAGCTGACTGGAAGGAAATGGACCTCTTACAAGTTGAAGTAAGAAAATAGTTAATGTTAATTGCTCTGCTGTCAACAGCCTGAAGATGCTTCCTTATCACAAATGGTTTTAAGAACAGTCAGTAGATTAAACCTCTTCTGATGACTTCTGTCTGATCTTACGGCCAGATGAAAGAGTAGATACTGACACAAATGATGACAGGCACATAGAGAACATTCGATTTGCTACAGAGAAATATACAGCTTATATAAGAAACGAAATGTGTAGTTAAAGCTTGATACATTCTTTAACAGCCTACTAGGCTAGCAGAAGAGGTCATTCCTCATGTGTCTTCTATCAGCAAGCTTAACCCTTATCCAGAAGGCAGTGACATTGATTCGGTTTATTATAGTATCCTTGCCATAAAGCAATTGATGTGTTGTGTTGCTGTGACTTGCCTGACAGTGAGATCAGAGTAGGCCCACGAAATTTATCGTGGCAAGGAGAGCAAGATTATGCCTGTTGTTGACAAAACCTTAATCATCATACAAGTGACACTACGACTTCGCTCATTTTCGCCCCAATTTTGAAGGAAAGCAACCGTCCTCCGACTCGGGGGGATGGGTGCATATTTAGAGTGCCCCCATGCCGCACAGGCCCTATGCATTTACAAACATCCATATCGTCTCCAGGATTCAAACCCGGGCTTTTAGGTATCGCAACAGGCTCCCATAACCACTATATCGTCTGGGTGGCTAGCAATTAATATAACTTCATTAAACATTAGACAGAGTTAGTTTCGGTGGCGTATTATATATTTTATATTCATACAACTAATCTATTATCAAATTTTCAGTAGACTATTAAATACATTACAGAAAATGCTTAAAAAAAGCTTTAATGATTCTGCCCATCGTAGACTGAATTAAACCTTCTCAGGGTCTGTCAAGTCTAGATTGAATTGCGATTTTCCAACGATTAATTTAACTCTATATTTGCGGTAGGTTCAGCAGATTAACTGTATACTTGCGATGGGTACTTATTAATCCGATGAAAGGCTGATATTTACAGGATTTCTCCCTAAAACGACAGAGGTTATATTAATATTATAAAGGACTATTACTGTAATTTGCATTGTACTGAAATCGCTAAAAAAAGGAACTTTATCATAAAAATTAAAATTTGGTTCTGATCAGAATTTTGTGATTGTAACCTATCCTTTTGGGGGATGCATACTTCTTGAAGCAATTACTCGCAATTTCACAGGAAGATAATTTTTATGTCCTTTGTAATAACTATTTACCTAAGCAGAAAGTTTATTCTGGAAGCAGATAGCAGCAAACGTTACTTGAACATTTTCTGTAGGATTTAAAGTGATGGGATTTAAAATATGACATTTTATCAAGTTTCCTTTAATTCAGTTTATCCCAATTCTAGTTTCCGAATTCATTACAGTTGTTTAAAGAGAAATGATTTTAAAATTTTCAGTAATTCTCATGCTATTATTTTTATTAGCTCAAGTAATAAAACTATTTCTTTTTGCATAAAAAAATTTATTGGATTTGTTGCAATAAAATGTTTTCATTTATTTGTTACATTTTCCTTTCCGAAACCCATACTCTTATGATTATACACCGTCTGAGAAGCATTAAGACTTATAGTAATACTTTAAAACATAAATCAGCAATGAAATTTTAGATTATTATATTAATATATGATTATTTTTTCCAATGGCAGATTGTGAACAATTACAAGTGTAACTCAGTCCATTAATCTATACAAGGCCAGATGTGGTGGTCGCCTTATTATGGAGGTACCTAATAGGCGGGCCACCATCGCCTTTCCTATGAAGGGGACGGGCAGTTACAACCATGCCTTCTTCGGGATTCGAACCCAGGCCCTTCGGCATCGCAGTCAGCTTCCCTAACCACTATACCGACTAGCGGCTATTAATACATGATTGACGTATAAATATAAGATACGTGATATTTTCAACGATTTACATTTAAATTTGCAAAATTTTTTATTATTTTCATTGGTTCGTTTAAGTCTTTGTCAGAGCAATTAAGTACAGTAATAAACTGAAAAAAGTTAAAAATTTGAAACTCCTGAATTATTTGATAAATTTATTATGAAGCGAGATGAAAAAAGCTAATCTGATTTTTTTATTCTTTATTGAAGGAAAAAGAACGAAACTAATCATTAACGCTCTTCGCTTTTTAAAATTCTTTTACGTAATTCATGAAAACTCGGTTTATTACTCTGTTTCCAAATTATAGGCATTTATAAGCACTTAAATTATTTTAATTATTATTTGATATTTTTTCTAAACTTATATGTGTTAGTACTATACTGCAGAGACTGTAGATGTTTACCTCTCGAGATTTATACTAAACGAAAGCCTAAACTAAACGAAACTAACGAAAAACGAAAGTTTTAACTAACTAAACGAAAGTTAAAACGAAAGCCATTTGTTAAAATTGTGTACGTTTTTCTATCTTTGTACTATTTAATACTTTAAACCTAAAGTTCGTGCCACACTAAGATTCAGGTTCTTTAGAAAATATTCAAACTTAATATTTGTTTAGATTCAGATTCATTAAAATTTAGAATCTTCTCGGCACTGAACTCAATCTGATCCAAAAAATTTTTTCACTGTCTCGAAAAGAATTATTAGAATACATTTAAACACACAGTTAACTGAAGATGGTGACGGTGATGCACGCTTATCCTAGACAGTTATTTTCTTGCATTATAAAAGACAACAGTTTTCAAAGTTGGCTGGGAATATTGCTAAATAGTGTTACTGCTTGTCAATACAATGGTGGGAAATGGCTCATGGAGGAAAACAAAACAAAGAATAATAGATAGAATTTTAAAAACGACAGCCTGTTTCAATCAATGAAATTATAATGGAATTCTGTATTGTTGCGAAACGTCATTTCAGGCGCATTCTTTGGACTCAGTCGCAAAAAGGCTACGCAAGGAAACTTTTTCGATTACGAGTTTCTCTATACATAAATATGGCAGATATATTACGACAGGAAGCAAAGAATGGTCATGAAGGAAAGTGAAAATGTTGCTTGTTCGGATGATTCGTTTTTCATCGCGCGATGATAATGCTGGACCGCAATAACGTGGAACTGAATTCATAGGTCTACTATATATGTTATCATTATGCATGATGGCAGGAATTAATACTTCCTTCATATGTATTCAGACTCCAATATGTTTCGAAGTTTCTCTTTTATTTGTTTATTTAGTTAAATTTATGAGTTTGATGATAACTAAGTAATTACAGCAGAACCTCGATTCTCCAAGCTAATGTGGGCCGAGGCAAACTCGGATAACACTGATTGATAAAAGAAACTTTTAATAATATACTCTTTACTATATGTATATATATATACCATAGGGAATTTACTAACATACAGGATTTGTTTTGATACATAGTGATATAAAACATGTGTACGTTCAAATGTACAGATATATGTGTAGCACTAAACATGATACTTTCTATCAGCTTGAAAATACCGAAGATTTTGCAAACAAACTCATTTGCGTTACGTACCTATATAACGCAAATGCGAGGCTCTACAGTATACATAACGCATCATGTATTTAAAAGAAAACAGTAAAGCCTTCTGTTTCATTGTACTGCCACGTTTTCTTGCCGCCCTATTGCGTAGACGTCGCAACATCATAATGTCGACTGGTGACGTATCGTCTTGCTGTTCAGCATACAGCAGTGATTTTTCGATCTCATTTAAACCATCTGCACGACTGATTTTTGTTTAAGTAATTCTCATGTCTTCGTCATCAGAACATCCGCCGTGCGTAAATAAATTTACAATGGCCTAGATAGTTCAAACTGTTCATCATCTAGCATTGAATCATTCATATCTACATTCGTTACTGCCTCTGTAACTTCGAAAACCTGAACACCAATTTATTTTTCACACAAGTGCATATGAATCAAAGTTATCGAGCTCAAACCTAGTAACGGTTCTTAACTTTACTGTTTGAGTTAATGCTAAAATTTAAGTTTACAGATTGTTTACGTCTTGAGCGCGGCTAATTTAAGGACCTTTTTTTTATTTATTTCATTGGACTCAGATAACATGGAACCGCGGTTGATAAAAACTTGGACAAGCGAGGATCTGCTGCATTTAATTGCATTTTGAATAACTGAATAACCGAGGGGTGATATCCTATCACATTATGAATTTCTGTAGATTGATTACAACGTGAAAGTACGTATATGCTAGTGGTGAGCTATGAATAATTTCACAAAATACTTGCACGTTATCTGCGAAAACAAATTACCAAAGTCTAATTAAAAGTTTTAAATTTCACAGAAAAAAGAAAAGACAAATAATATGTGAACAAGAAAATACTTTTTAAAAAATCCTTCAGATTTAAACAAATTACAAAATATCCCACAATTTACGTAAATAACGAGTAATTTTAACTATGATGTATAAATTACTTCAGTAATTACCACACATTTTTTGCTTCCTTTATATCAGCTGATCTTCTAGGAGCTTCTAACGTCGAGCGACTAACATCTTTTCGATATCTTTTAGATAGGAAAATCATCTCTAACTCGATGTTAAACAATATGAAACCCAACAATAAATATGTTGAAAACACGACATTTTCTAGCAACATTTTAAATTTTATGTTACCTCCAACGCGTTTGACCAAACTGAAATGAACTCAAGAGAACATAATTGTGATAAAGAGGAAAGATGAACGAAAATCAAAATATTATTATAACACGTTAAGACATGTGATTTTTTTTAAATAGGCAAACACGCAAACAAACATAAACAAGCAATTCGAAAATAAAGATAATTTTAAACCCGTACAAGACCGCAAACCTCACCACTGCATATACGCTGTGGATTATGTAGTTCATCAGACACATCGCAAAAGATGAATCATCAACAAGCAGAGAAGTTTTGAACTAGTTTTAGACTCTGGATTTCTCAATGTTTAACAGTCGCCTGTCTGATGACCGTAGATTAATTTGCAAGGAATTAAAAGCATTCCTCTTATGTGTTCTTGACATACAATACTTAGCATATGCAAATAGCAACTAGAAGATGTCTTATTCGGCGAGAACAATGACGACTTTTCATATTTTCTGTTCCTAAAACAAAAAAGTAATTATCTGTAAATGATGACTATAAAAAATATCGTGAGAAGTCACTTGTGGACCATGTTCTGAAGAGGAATAGCTGTGGACCATATTCCGAAGAATCTGGTCACGTGTGGACCATATTCCGAAGAATATAGCTGGATTTTGGGCTTCAGATTATGTTGCTGTTTGTTGAAGACCACTCTGAATTGCAAAAAAAAAAAAAAAACGTGACCAAACTTTAGTGCACGCAGAATAAGGAGAAATTTCTGATATAGATAAGATATGCTTATTTTAATAAAAGAAGGAGAGATCTGAGCTCCATGTGAAATGCTTTTTTAATTTTGAGACTTCTAATTTTTATGACTAAGAAATGCCAAAATTCCTGCTAAGCAGTATGAGCAGAATTACGTGAGTAAAACTCTACTGCAGAATCTTAGTCAAACTTTCCTGCTAGTTTTTTTAATACGCTAAATCTAGGAAGTTTCCCACCGATTTTAGATTTGGCTGCAACGTATACAACTTATTCATATATACCTTTTCAAAGTATTCTTACGAAACCGCCTGATGTTTTACCTATGGACTATTGCGCTTTAGTCTCTTGAAGGAGCAGTTTCCAAGCGCAAAACCCCCACACTTGATGTACGCTGGAATGGTAGTGGAACAGGAATGGAAATCAGTACCTCTGGATATTTTAGAAAAGCCCCTTGTGTCATGAAAATCATGACGCAAACTTATAGTCACTTCCTTGCACGGAATATAAAATTATACGCATTTTTTCTTGCATTTCATTTAAACTTATTTGATTTAATTAAATCTACTTCGCCGACAGCGCATAAACCCCAATAGAATAAATTCATTCTTTAAAATTCACTCTAGTATTTGTCTACCATAGCGACACTCTGGCTCTAGATTCACTTCACAGTATTATATTTCGCTCATATTATAACTCATAATGCGCAAAATTTATATCATTTAAAGAATAGAATTATCTAACCCTTGCCACATGTTTTATTCAAATACTATAATAAAGCTAGAATGATGTATAAAACAAATTAAGTAAACAAAACAGAAAAGAAACAGTTTTTCAACTACGATTGAGTATTTCTCATTCAATTAATTCAGTTTTCACCTCGCGAGAAGGCAAAAACGCATAAAAACTCAAAATATCTATATTAAAAATTACGAAATAAATATTAAACACATATTTCCTCGAAAAATTTCCAGAAAGGATTAAGCATGATTTAATTGGCAATAATAAATGAAGGCGTTATCTTTGTTGTTGCGAAGTTTCTCTAGATTGGTCACAAATCCACTATTCTGCTGTTTCAAATGTAAACAATCAATGGCCGCCGTCAAAAAAAAAAAGGCTTAGCGGCACTTAAACAACTTTAAACTCGTTGATAATTCTAAAACTATTGCACACAGATTTACTAAAGGCATAAAAAACTTAACCGGAAGATAAAAACAACATAATTCAACCATTTTTAAAGCAAAAAATGTACAATTTACAAACATATAAGAGTAAAGAAACTGAGATCACTGAGCCGGGTAACAGAGTGGATATATATATAAATATATTTATATACGTTGGTGCGGCCGATTGCAAACAAAATACAAGGTGCACATCTACATGTTATAGCAGTCCTCTATACAAAATTTCAACGCTCTGAGGCTACTCATTTTTGAGTTATCCGAGATATGTACGTACAGGACGCCACGGAAAATTCTCTTCAGAATTATTTTAAATCAGTTTTATAATTTTTTTGGAGGAAAAGAGGCTTTTACTCTGTTTTTACGAACAGATGTCACGCAAAAACATCGTTAAATAGCATTCGATAGCGGTCAAAATGGATATTTTCGTTGAAATATGCTGCCTGAAACCTTTCGCGATTACAATACTTCCTTTTTACTTCGTACAAGGAAGTAAAAAAGGCTATCAGATAAAATATTTAAAAATGTATTCTTTACATTTTAAACATTAATTAAACGGCCCCGAAATGGATCTAAAAATGTACAAACACTCTTTGTAGTTTTATAAAAAGTGTTTCATATGCTTCATATCGTTTTTTTTTTTATTAATGTTCGTTTTAATTACCTTATAAAGCTCATCTTGAAAGTTGGACGGATGAAAAAAATTAAAGCGTCATGAAAATGTGTATAATTAAAAATGTGAATCAACAAAGACATTATTCATGATTAATTGAAAATTTCTTTCCCACCATTAGCTAGAAGAATTAAGAAAAATAATGCTAAAAATAAATATATGAGAAGAAACCAGTTCCTGATGTTAAAACTGAAAAATCAGCTTACAACTTCTGTCAGTTATTTTATGTTATGCCATTTCTATCAGGATTTCACGAAAACCTTAACAAAAGTCGCCAATTCAGCACGCATTATTTATAAATAATATTTTAATTAATTATTAAGCTTAAACTGTTCACTTATAAATTAACTTGTATGTGTAGTTTTAATGAGAGGTAAGCCGGCATCATTCGTATCGTATTACAAATAACACAATTAAATCATTTCCTAAATGTTATTTTCCCATCTTGTGTTTGGCGCGTTATAATCATCTTTGGTTTTGCGCCATAATCACTCACTCACTCACTCACTCACTCCCCCTAAATGTTATTTAGCATTTTTAAGTATCTGACCTCATTAAATTATCGTATTAAATCTGATGTGGAGTAAATGTTACATATTTAGAAAATAATATGTGAGAGTCACTATAATCTTTAACCCTTTTATCCTATTTATAGTAAATTATTATCATTCTTATCTCTAATATATAAAGTGATTACAATATGAACATCATTTTACAGGAAATAAACTTTCAAATTTAAAGTAAATAAACAGAGTTTTAGTTGGACAAAAAAAGTAAGCACAAATTTAATGACACTTATTTAAAGTTATTAAACCAAAAAATAAAAAAGTCGTTCATTAATGTTGTTTTATGTATATTATCAAACAAGTTATCAGTTTTACAAATAATATTCATCTGATAATGAGATTCTCGTTCTCGATAGGAACCTGAATACTTTAAAACGGATTGTTGTTATGTATCATTATCATTTGGTTTAGAGCTTGAAGTTCTATTAAATATTTGGAAATATGAAAGTCGAACATGTTTATACAGGTGATTGCTTTTTTAATCTTCTTTATATCTGATTTACTAATTAATTACCCTTACAAGTTAATAAATTAGGAATACAAAATTCTAATTCATTCACTTGTAAAATTAATAGAATTAAAAATTAAGTATTATGTGCTTGTTTACCAGAATGTCTTAAAAATAAATACTCGGGGAAACTATTATAAATCTTGAAAGTAATAACTTTAATAAAAACGCAAAGTCCATTTTAAGCATTTAATATTAAATTTTACAGTTTAGTACATAAGTCGTTTATTTTATCATTATTCATTCTTTCTATTTATTATTTATTCTTTCGTCAAGAAATCTGCATAAATTATAATGATGACGGCACATATTAATGACGTACCAAAATAGTGTATGTTAACAACTATACGATACTGTGTAGAAATTTTTCATAAATCAAGCAATGCATATTTGCAAATTTTGATGATACCCTAGTAATCACAAAGTTAATGCAGTTTAGCTGCTATGTTTCTGTTTTAATGTATATATATATATATAAATTACAGTACTTTTAATAGCATTGAAACATGTTACAATGATTAATTATAGGGCATCAAATGTCGGCGATTTTAAACAGTGTGTTCATGAAGTTTAATATCAGAGTGAGAATACAGGAATAATGGACCATATTAGCCGTCCAGCGTTAAAATCATTGAAAAATGGTGGTTCGACTTGTGTTATATTTCACTCGAAAGGGTTGGTTGTTTATCGTTTTCGTGTTTTTCCTCATGATTAACGCGAATATAGCCCGTTGCCTCTGAAAATCTTTCGTAAAAGCAGAGAGTCTTGCGTGTTTTTTTATAACTCAAATATACCAAATCAATGCATGAATAGTGATTATTTTAATTACATAATATGCATATACTTTGAATGCCTCATCGAATTTAATTTATATTTAATACTACCTAACAGCTTTGAAAATACATTTGGAGAGCATTATAATTATATAATGGTAAATTATAAAGTATAATTACTAATGGAGTTAACCATTTATGTACGCTGTGGTAGGAGCGGCATAATTCGGAAGTTCTAAATTCAAACATGATTGTTCCCTATCTCAAACGGGAAAATTAACATCCTGCTATCGACTAGAAACAAGGAGCCTTAATTAAATTCAAATAGTAGACTAAAGTGTGTTTTACACTCTGTATGTTTTATACACAATGTATTCTTATAATAAAAGGAACTGGAAGGAAATATTTTAAAATGGAATAAATCACAAAAGAAAAGCACTTTTATATTGTATCCAGTGACTCGGCATCTGCATTAACATTACCCTTGCAAACTGCTGCAGAACTTAAGAGTATTCCTATTATTAGACATTAAAAAAGGGAAAATTTTGTGGCAAAGAAAAGGCTTGAAAACTCTGCAGATTATTCAAATTTTTTTTAAATGTCATAATTGTCTTCTTTTTCCTGGAAACAATGCCATCACATCTTCATATGACACTCCATATACAATTATTTCGTATTTTTAAGCGTTTTTAAGTAACATAATAAACACAATGAAAACTACCTGCAAGTTATAGAAGTTCACGGATTACTGTAATTCCCGTTTACAAGAATGATAAATTGTTCAGGCGGAAATGATCAATAAATGCGGCTCAGTTTAAGCACTTATTGACAGCACCTGTGCTTATCCGACTACCAATAGCAAGATTTGGCTATGGAATTATTTCAGTCGTTCAATATATATTACGGTTAATTTTGTTGTCTTCTTTGTTTACATTTCACTCAGTACCACTCAGTACGTGAATATGAGTCAGTTTTGTAGAAAAATTCTTCATAAAGGCATCTCTCCCCTTAAGCAAATAATCCACACTAGATTCGCTATAATCGATTCCGTAACAACAGAAGACCATCAACAGAGCAGGTACACCATCATTTCGACTTTCCTCTTTTGTGCTCTATTGATGGAAACTATCTGTCATCCGCTATCAGCGGCATTTATTTGAAATAAAATTTTACAAAGTTACAATGGTTGTACAAATATACATATGACATACAGAGACAGATTATTCAGGTCTTGTGGTGTTTACATATAGATGACAACGTTTACAATAAAGCCCGTAACATAAATATTTAGAGAATTGTTACTTAAGTTAAAAATTTATGTTTACAGATTTTTATATATTAATTTTGAAGAATAACCAAATTATGTAATATAAAATATCATTATACATTTTAAAGAATTTAGACATATGTAATTTAGAAATAATTAAGCCAAATTAAAAAAAGATGAGAAAAACACTAAATATAGAATAAACATTAAATAAATTTAGAAAATGTAAAATGTAGATTAGATATAAATATTACAGATATGCTAAAAGTAAATAATAAATAAAATAATAACAATATTAAAAATCTTATATTTAATAATCTTCTAACTTATAATCTTATAGTTATGAAAAAAGAAGTATTATAATTAATAATAAGGAGTAATATAAATTTATTGAAGAAACTATATTTAAGGTAAATATTAAGAGAAGGAGGTGAATAGATAGTAAATTAAAAAAGTGAAAGATTTGGGAAAGATAATTAATATTGAACTACTGTTATAAATGTTGAAATATTACAGAATAACTAAAGTACAGAGTTAACTACAACACTAATAATACAAATTACTAATAATACAACACTAATAATACAAATTATAATAATGATAATTAAATGTAAATGATATGATGATTAACAGAATTGTTATTATCGATATATGAAGTAGTAATAAAAATTTTAACAATAATAGTACTAATATTAAATAGGAGTAACACTACTATCTGATAATAAGGTTAGTGAAATAGCAATGCGTTAAAAAAATTGTAAAATGCAGTAGAATCTGATAGTGTGATGATAAACATAAAATAATATAATTAAAGATGAAGTAGGTTAATAATATTAAAGATTATTAGTGTTATAGATGTAAGGGATTAAAGAGATGAAGAGCTGAAAGGTGAATATTAGGAAAATATGGGATTAGTGTTAATATCTTATATAGTATTGCTAACAACAATAAGAACACTCATTCCGTAACAATAATAAAAACACTCATTGCTCATGACGAATTTAAGGATTAAAAATTTATGTTTCATATTTTGGGGAATTTTTAACTTTTTATAATGGGCTGATATTTATTTCATTGCAATAAATGATAAAATAGACTAGTATCTAAATATTATTTTTATTTTGAACAGTTTATTTTATTATACATTTCTCTCTCTCTCTCTCTCTATATATATATATATGTGTGCGTGTGTAAGATATCAAAATATGAAAAACATTTTATTACCAAAATTAATTTAATTGAATGGCCTTTAATTCTCAGCTTTGACTGCATACATCCCCTCCACAAGGTTCCCCATTGTACACTGCTAAAAAAAAAAATGGGACAGTCCTATATCTCCCGATCTACTGGGCCGACTGACAAAATTCAAATTGCGTTCTTCATGTCTCGAAAGCGCGACTTAGGATATATATTAGATTTATATATAGCACTATTCTAACATAGGTATTTTGACACAAAATCGGATTTTTCCTGAAATAACATACCAATTTTTTTACATATTTCGATTCTACGACTCAAATTACGCCTAAATATGAAATTTTGTAAAATTTGGAGCGAAATTTACGGAGAAATTAACAAATTTATGTTGGCACTTTTTTGTCAGTTTGCGCCAAGAATACTTCACTTGGCGAACTTCGTAATATATGGCAACCTAGTTTCCTTTCCCGTGAGAGGGAAAAAAGTCACCATCGTTCCTTTTTTCCAAATAATATTTTTAATATTATATTTTTAATTACAACTTACTATTTTAAGTAATTTTTTCTTTTTCGAATTTCATTTTAATTGTTTAAGTTGCACATTAAGTTAAGTTTATCATTGTGCCCATTGCTTTAAACAATTTTATCCTACATTTGGTTTCTTAAAATGTTATTCATATTTTAGTCAAATATTTTATTTTTGAAATCGCAAGAATCAAATATCCTAACATTGAAAAGTTTTAAATTAAAAAAAAATACAAATACTAAATTTGACGAAAAAAATTTTTTTTTCTCTTTTTCTTTAAGCATTCTGAAAGTATATTAAAAAGTATCCAACTTTTCGAAACGTTTTGGTATTTCTGACAATCATTTTATATAAAGTTATCGCCTTCCATTTCATAAAGGCCCACAAACGGCCGAGCGGTAAAGACGCTGATCACTGGTAGTTCGGTCCGAGGTTCGAATCCCGCGAACGGGCTGGTTGCATGGGTGTTTCGTGGTTTTCCCGATGTGTAACGTGTATACGAGGCCAGTTTCCCTTAGAAAGTCCTCCACGAAGGCATCCCTCCCTTTAGGGAGATAGCCCTCGTGTGCTTTGCCATAATTAAATAATCCAATCCAATCCAATCCTTAATTAAATATAATTGATTTGTAACTTATACTAGAACTGACGTTAAGAATTGAAGTGCAAATAAATAATATCGTGTGCAATCTTGATTAATATAAAATTAAAAATATTTGCATTCAGACCGAAAGTTTTTTGAAATATTTGCAATTACTTTATAAGAAGGATTTATTAATAACCATAATAATTACTTATTATATTACTGATGATTAGGAATCAGTTGTTGACAATTACATTCTAAATTAGAAATTTAAGAATTATTAGAATTTTAAATTAGAATAATGAAAATACGCTACACACAAAAATACATTTTAGGATAAAAAATGAGATGATTTTTTATGTTTTAAAACTTCTTGAATTCATTTAATAAACATCGTATCCTCGTTGTTAATTGAATTTAGAATGTTGGGTGTCGTTTATATAATTATTCTTACTTGTCCACGGAATCTGCTGACTTATCCAGCGATTAAGTAGCTGCAGATCATTTCTACATAACCATTGAACTTCCATTAATTCAGTCTCTATAGGGTTGTATATTTATATCATAATTTGACTTTTATAAAAATGCTTATTCTAAATCTTATGTTTCTATAAAAATATACTGTGCTTTAAAAATATGGATGATAGTACCAGCCGCTCTTTCAGCCATTTCAAAAGCATCAGTTTGTTTAGAAATAAATTGTGCAGTTAATGTCATAAAATTCAAATAAACATCAAACGAAAATTCTCAGTTTTAGACAATTCGATTTAAACGAAGTAAAGTAGCAGACCGTAAAAATTTACTCTTACAAAAATTTACTCTTATTTAAAAAAAAAAAAAAAAAAAAAAAAAAAAAAGAAGAGAGAAATTAAAAAAAATATTAGAAAATTTATTTAAAAAATAGCTTTTCATACAGTATTAATAAATATTTATTACGCATCATTGAGGGAAAAAATGTCATATAATTAATTCTCCGTAAAATTTTACTTGAAATTTAAGGTTAAAAATAGCTGTGGCAATACAGTGTTACAAAAATCCATAGACCACATTTGGCGTTATTATCGCTCAAAAAAAAGATGCCAAATTTCAAAACGCGAAAATATGTAAATTCGTGTATATCTTAGAAAATTTTGAATAAAAAAGTCTAATTTTTTGCAGATATGCTTAAAAATATACCTACTTTAAGATGATGTTAAAAATTTTATAGGTTATAATTCAAAATTGTTTTCGAAAAATTTATAAAAATTATTTAAAAATAGAAATTTAAAAAAATAAAGCACAAAAAATGGGTAAATTTTATTTGGAATGAACCTAAATTTGAAATGTGAGAGAAAAACTCAAAAAAGTTTAATAAAAAAAGAGATATAAATAAATATTTGCCAAATTCAATTAACATTGAGGAGCTAAAATTTTGAAAGCTAATATTTCAAAAACTACTCGTACGATTTTTACAAAACTTGGTATTCTGGCATAATTTGAGTCGTAGAATCGAAATATGTAAAACAATTGGTATGTTATTTCAGAAAAAGTCCGATTTTGTGTCAAAATAACTATGTTAGAATAGTGTTATATATAAATCTAATATATATCCTAAGTCGCGCTTTCGAGACATGAAGAACGCAATTTGAATTTCGTGAATCGCCCCAGTAGAACGGGAGATATAGCACTGTCCCTTTTTTTATTTTGAGCAGTGTACCATGTTACATTACGCTTACCCTGCAGTAACCGCATTCCTGTAGACTTTTGCCCAACCGTTGTGCAGGATTAAAACAAAGAGCTCTAAAACTATAAATACTCCGGTCACGACATACGCACTTTGTCTGCGGCCTACGCTACTTGACAAAGAACGTCTCCTTCTTGACAGCTTCTATTCATTATTAAAAATGTAGTTTCTAACAGTAAAAATTACGAGGTTCATATGTCTCCAATGTACTGTACCATGCCTTAGAGTAATCAATAAGTAATAAAGATAATATTCCGGGTTATCAAGAGATTTTGAAATACTTCAAAATTTCTCGTAATTTTCTATGATGTAATCAATATTTCAGTGATTTATAATTTCAATTTACTCGCGACTGAAAAATATTTGCTATCTTTCCTAGTCAAGCATTGATCTAATATCAAGTCATCTGCAACAAAATAAAAATAAAAATATTCTATATACACATACGCATCATTATTTTTTTTCAAACTACAAGTCTTCAAAAGTTTGTCCAGTAAGCTTATTGTAGCAACTCTTCGTATAGTAAACCCTACATTTCAAAGGATTTATTTTTAGGATCAATTATACACTAATTTGGTTCAATCGTACAAAGAAGTAAGAGCTCCGAGAGAGGCATCTAATAAAAGTTAAACGAATATTTGCTCATGGTCGAATCGGGAATCTTTGAATGACCGAATCGATATGCTATGCTAACCATAATAATTCATAAGTAGAATGCATTTGAATCGTGACATTCCTTCAGTCAAAAGATGTCATGGGTTAGGTGAAGTGTAAAGCAAACGGGGAGACCGTTCGTAGAGACCGTTCTCCAAGAGGATTTGGAAATACAAGTCTGGTGCCAAATTATTGTCCACTATTAGCTTAGATTTCATTTGTAGAGAATAGAAATTGAAAGAAGTGGTGCCCTGACTTGAAAAGGTCTGGCTTTTCAAATTACTGAATTATCGGTAAATGAAAGAACTACATAGAAATATTTTAATTTCTTATTATTACAAAAAATAGGTATTAAAATAATTTCAAAATGTCTGTTACATTGAAGTAAAAAATGCTTCTAACTTAGTTATTTGTAGAATAATAAACATTTATGTAGAATAAATCCTATCAACTTAAATGGAAAAATGTGTTTACGCGTACTTTAAACTTAGATGTGTCTAAAATTTATAACCAAAAAGAAGGAGAGAGGGAAAAAAGAAAATCTGAAATGATTTAGACTTTAACATTGCACCAAGGAGTTTCTTAAGAGTTTTATCCTCTCTCTGAGCTTGCGGTTTACCAGCCTGCTGGAGTGACAACGATGCTCTGATGGAGCGACTTCAGGTGGTGGTATTGGTTGTGCTTGTTTAGGTTGCGTATTACGTATTCCGTATAGAACTAAAATACATTTATTATAAATCTACGAGAAGCTATATTAAAAATGCAATAGCGAAAACAGACAATTAATATTGCATGCATACCTGTCCTTATTATGTCAGGATCTTTACTAGTGGTAAGAGCCTGAGAGGCCCTGATGAGAAATAGTGCACATCACTAAGATCTCCTGAGACAGATCGCGAAGTTATGACTGTTGTAATTTCAAGTGGCGGTATTACTGAACAAATTAATGCTCTTTCAGTGTTAGAGCAGCTTGAACACTGTGACCTGTGGGGGCACCAAAAACATAGATTTGTTATCATTATGTGGCTAGAGGCATACTTTCTCCAGTAACATTATGATGATAAGTCAAGGAAATGAATATGACTGCCAGAAGGATTGGAAAAATATTTGGTCTGGCGTAATTTGCAGATCTAGGCTGTAAAATATCAGGAGAATAAGTATCCATGTCCGTATTGGCTGTGGTAAGGTGGTTGGTAGCGGCCCTCGTACAGCATCATGTCGCACAAAAACTTGTAAACGCGTTTTGAAATTTTTGTAAATTGAATACACGCTGCGTTTGTTATATGTGATCCAGTTGGTTTTAGTTTAATCTGTTGCATACATCTTCGAAGTTCTTCGATGTATTCAGCAGGATCAGTTTCAGTATTCGATGTGGCCAAAAAAAAAAAAAAAAAAAAAAAAAAACTGGAGAGAGAGAGAAATCAGCCGGAGGTTTAATTTTAGTTCCGTACATAAGTTTAGAGGGAATACAATCGATGCTTGAGAGCTGCTCTCAAGGCACGGCTGGTAAAATTTCTGTCCATTTCTGATTTTCGTGACTCATTAATGCAGATTTTAGAAGACGGAGAAATTCTTCATTTAAGCCATAGCTTTAAGGATGATAAACAATTGTGCGTGTTCACAGTACGCCTAGTAAATGTTTTAAAATCTTAAAATATAGATTTGAATAGACGTCCTTGATCGGTTGTGATAGTAGCTGGAACACTAAAGCGAGATATCCAGTCGTGTAGAAAACCTCCGCTACTTTTGTGGCTTTAATATCGATGATGGAAATAGCTGTTAGACAATAAGTGAATCCATTTGAAGTTGGAAGTGGACCGATGAGACCTAAATCAATATGTTTAAATCGCGTAGAAGGTTCACTAAAAGACTGTGAAGGAGCTGAAGTTTGTGTAATTTACCTTTTTAACCCGAAATAGACTAATTTAAACACAATTTTTGAAGTGCGTGGAGAATATGGAGTCTTACTATGCTAGTAGATATATAACATAATTCTGTTTCTGAA
The DNA here is from genome assembly GCF_044657685.1 of Stegodyphus dumicola. Lineage (NCBI taxonomy): Eukaryota > Metazoa > Arthropoda > Arachnida > Araneae > Eresidae > Stegodyphus > Stegodyphus dumicola. Next base: position 176,783,421 of record NC_140769.1, read on the forward strand.
TTTAGAAACTTAACATTTTATTTGTAAAGAGTTGTTAGCATTTAATATTCCTCTTACCTCGTCATCTATTCTTCGTGCCTTAGCAATTTCTTCAATTAATTGCTTAGCAATTCAGTTGGAACAATAATTTTATGAATGCGAGATAATATGACGGCAATAATACCATCGATTCCTTTTATGTATTAGATATGAGTTGTCAATTGCGAAACCAACTACAGTTGACAATTTTCAAGTTGAGAGCATTTCTCAGGATTTTGCTTCAAAGCAAATATTAGTGGTATGGGATGTAAACATTGAAATTTTGTGTTCTTTAGCATGTATCTAAATTTCGGAATGGATGCATAGGTTGATAATAATTCCCTATCATATGCTCTGTATTTTGCGTCAGTGGTCAAAAGCTACTTAGGAAAAAATGGTAGAGGTACAATTTCGTGATTAGCAGTTTGATTTAGAGATCCGCCAATAACCGTGAATTAGCCGCGATTTTGAGTTAATCACGTACGTAGTCCCTGCCATTATTGCGATTAACCTGGGTAGATTCTATAATTATTATTTGCTTTCCTACTTCTGAATATCTTAAGTTTTGTTTTCTGAGCAAAAGGGCAAATAGTATCTGTGAAGTCCATTTAAAAGTACTCGCATATAACTGAAACGTATGACCTTTATGAATAAAAGAAACATGTACGTAAAATGTAGATTTCCAGTACAAGAAAGTAAAGCGTAATTCGTGCCATAACAGGAAAATCATTAGGTTGTAATCAACATTCATGCTACACTTAAACAAAATCAACAAATGAAATAAACAACTTGCGTTAAGAGCATAAATTAATGATTCATTTTTAAGATAGCATTTGATTTCTCTCAAGTTACTACGTTTAGTCTCACTGTCCAATATCAACACGCTTGCCCATTGCATGACGCCAAGTATTCCCGTATGAAGCAAGATTTTTGTGGATTTCGTTAAGCGTAACTTAAGGCTTAGTTTTCAATAGCATATTTAGTTCTCCTTGGCAGATAGTTCAATATGTGTTCTCTTTTGCTAAATCAATCCCATCCAATCCTCTGCTTCTTTCATAGAAAGCCATCTATTTCAACGAATTTAAATTAATATTTGCACTGTCACCAGTTACCTATTTCGCGGATCTAAAACGATGTTTATTCACTCGATGATCACTGAAACCTAACTAATTCTGTAAAACGCTTCTCTTTGACGTTCTGTCTCGTTAACATTCTATCTCATTATAACGTGTCAAAGTGGGATCATTTCGAATTTAAGCATGGCATACAAGGGTGCTATGGAAACATTCTAAAAGTATTTCGGTTGCCAAAACACTATATTAATTCCCTAAGTTTGAACACTATCACCTTCCTTATAGTTGTCCAACAATAATGCACTGGTTCTAAGGTACTTGCAGCCACTGAAATACAACGTTGAAGCTCTTTTTGTGAAAGCCATTTTGCATTACATAAACTTTTGCGCTTCACGCTGGATCACCTCACCAGTGATGATGTGAATAAAGGAATATTTATTGATGGAAATGAAATATTTGGAAACAAGAAACACAAAATTTGTATATTGTAATATAACTTGTTTCTTTATGTAGTATAACATACTTAATTTAAATTGCTTCATCTATTTTAATTGTAAAGTACTTCCCAAAACTCTGGGCTTATAAGGCAATATTGATCTGACACATTTAGATTACATCATATGGGATACCTTAAAAATCAGACCAGTTGCTTATATTTAAAGTTTGGTACAATATGAATACTAAACGTTCGATCATGAAATTGTTTGCGAAACTATTTAATGCCATTCTGAATATGCATTCTAACTGATAAATTAAAAACAAAATGCTGTAATAATTAGTATAGTAACTAATGTTTTTTTCTTTAAACTTTTCTCCAGAAACCAAATTTTTAGAACACCATAGTATTTTGAAAATTTACTGATAATTTGCATAATAATTAATGTAGTGTATCCATTAGTATAAAAGAGATGAAAACCTGCATTATTGCAAAATGTTTCATCTGTTTTTTATCAACATTATTAACTTAATGTTTTTTTATAACATTAAGGGTAGTATTTCGGGAACCTCATTTTATCGTTAACATCCTTGGAAAGAAAATGTTTTTCTAAAAGACCTGGAATAAATGAATAATTAGCTGAAATATGCGTTACAGGTCATCATTATTTTTATTTTTAGAACGATTTTAGGCTAGAATACTTAAAATTTATTTATTACTACTAAAAAGTACTTTTTTAAAATCTAGATTATCATTACAGATTTTGAGATAGAATTATTCCACTTGATAGTATTACCCTACTTGAATGATATATAATTATCTCACTTATCCACGTATACTGGAAAGTCCTATAAAGTTTGCAATCTTTCTTGCTTTTAGTTAGATACAGAAACGAAAGTGATTAATTTGTTTACGTTTGTACAAAAATTAAATGAAATTGATTTAAAGGCATTATTGTTACATTCCTTAAAAATGAAATGGTTAACGTTAGATACATATATGGGATATTGTAACCATAATTCAAAGTCATTCACAATAATTTAAATCTGCTCTAAACTACTCTTACCTCATATAATATCATTTTTCTGTGGGAAAACACAGAAAGAAGGTAAAATTCTATTCTACTTCAGCCATGCGAACGTTTTAATTATCAATTCATTGTGAACTCCTTCTTGCTGACAATAAACCACTTGGAAAACTAATAGTAGTCATGGCTAGATCTAGCAGGATCATAAATAAGGTATGTTCATACTGACTGATGCCGGAAAAATCCAGAAATTCTTAATCTGAAGTTAGGAAACAGAAAGGGAAAGAAGGGCAGCTCAGAAGAACTTATCCATGCGGCTTTATCTGGCATGTAAATCTATATTTGTAGTTATAGTATAAATTCTACTTGCCAGATTAACTTTGAACCCAAATGCCCATCTGAGGCTACAAAATCTCGAATACAAGTTTATAGTTTTATAAGGTATTTCTCCCGCCTTCTTAGCGTGCCTTCGGGGAGTAGTGGGTACATGCTGGGCGCTTACTCCAGAGGACCGTGTTTCGATCCCCGGCGAAGACGTTGCTCATTTTTCACCTCTCTTGCTTCCAAAAAAATCCTAATGTCTCTACAGTCTGTACAAGAGTAAAGAACTTACTAACAGTAAACGAAGGTTATTTTAACCACAACTTATCGTACTTAAGTACGATAAGAAGAGACAACTTGTAGAAGAGAGAACTTGAAAGTCTCTCTAGCTTCGCTATGTTAGTAACATATTGATAGTTGTAAATATTGAATTAACTTGGTACATGAAAAATCTTCTAATTTTAAAAGTTACACTTATTCCTCTCAAGTGGTTAGTTGAGTCACGGCTCGGCTCAGCTGACTGGTAGCACAGGAGCACCATAGTGACCGCAGCAAGCACTTTTTTCACCAACAGCAAATATTGAGTTTTACCATTCAATAAATATTGCAAGTAACAGATAACAGTGTCCACAATTTATTCTACTAACTTCTGAATTGGAGTGATTTATAGCCACAGAGGTCAAGTATCAATAGGGTAGTACAAAAGCACAAGACATAATTGTTAAAAAAGAAAAATACTTTCTGCATGTCGAGAAAATAAAGAATTATAACGAGTTCGAGACAAACAATGGTCTAGTTAGCAGTTTAATTAATAATTTGCTGTTAACAACCATTTAGTGGTAAGGAGACCTTTGAAATCTCTTTTATAACGGAAATATCCCAATTTTCACTTCTTCTATGTAAATCTTATTTTTTTCACGAGAACTTTTAAAACTATACTAATATGGTGGTTGCCAAGAATCTGGCAAGTTTCCTAGAAGACATTTTTCGAAACTTGAATTAAAATACTATATGAAAACTTTCAGGAGTTTGTTTTGTTTTCTTTTACAGTAAATAAATTACAAAACTATCAATAATATTATAAGAATACTAAATAAATCTGATGCTATTATAAGTTTCTTGCCTTTACAAATTCTGGTATGATTAAGTACTTTAAAGAAGAGCTATGTTTCATGAGTAATTAAAAATCTACAATTGTAAAATGTCTGTTTTTTGAATACGAAATTCTTCAAACATGCTTTGTAGAGTTTCGAGAATTTAAACAATCTGCTTAATAAGATGAATGTGTATTCAATTTAATAATGTTCTTAATTTTCTTTTGTTATAGAAACTTCTGTTCTTAGATATATGACCACGAAACAAAACTTCGTGGACATCCTTTCGATTGTACATATTAAAATATATTGTATTTTCTCTTTATTTTAGACCATGAATCATACTGCTGCTAAGAACCAAACTCTAGCTTTTATAGTTTACTCAGACTCCAGAACAATCTGAATTAGCTATAAAAATGGCAGATGTTCTCGAATTTTCACAGTAAGAAGAGGTATAAGAATATATCTTTTTCTCTTTGCTTCTAAGATCAATGCTGCAAAGTGATGCATGTTAGTCAGAATTAACTGTGCGGAACATACCTTTTTTGAAAGCAGATACAATAGCGCTGATGAATCCTCTTCTTCAGTTTTGATCCCAGACATTCCCACATATTCCAAAGGAAATACAAGCAAGATAAGTGATAACTGTAGCGATTCAAACTCAAGCTTTAATAACTTCAAACGTGCAGTTGGAAGAGGATCTTCTGAAGCATTGTTGGAAGCGACGGTAACTCGAAAGCCAGTTTCTCGTCAATCGGCATCTAGCGACGTTAACTGGAGACTGAAGTGTAGGACTGATACTGAAAGCCATAACATAAAATATAGAGCTAACACGGGCAGATTGCGGAAAAGCACCCCTTGTATGAAATGCAGCTGGAGAGATGAATGCACATGCATAAAGAACAATACGTTTACGCAAAAGGACTGACAGTGAGATTTAGGTAACGTAAGAGAACTTATACTAAGAACTAAAATTTATTATGAGTTTTGAGGGTGGAAAAATTACTAAATAGATATTTCTAATATATCTTTCATTGCTAATATGTCTTATTATGTAAAATTTTTTAGATTACTTTTAATAAAAGTATCTGATAATTAAAGATGTATATTCATAACATCTAGAATAATTAATAAACATCCTATAATAAAAGACTTCCAATTTCTTTATTTTACGCATGTTATTTTCATATTGAAATACTCGATACATATTTAGTGATTTTATAAAACTCTTTTCTGAAATCCTAATAAATAATAGTCTCTCATTAATGTGAACGACAGCAATTTAGTTACTATATTCTTCTTGCTTCTACCAGTTACAAAAAATTATTTGCATTCCACACAGATTACTATTTATAAAAGTGCATTTGCTTTTATTAATAAAATTAGTTCTTTGAATTATCCTTGAAGATTGACTTATGTTCGAACTTTTAGAAAGAGAGAGCATAAATTTAGAGTTGTTAATATTTTGCTGATATTAAAATATTACATAACACTTCGGATATTAACCTTCTCCAGTTTAACTCTACTATCTATAATCTAATTAACTTGAAAAAACTCAGAATGTTTGATTGGTGAACAGGTAAAATCTTCCCTTATTAGGAATTCATTCATGAAGAGAGAAGGATTGCATTACATTTTTATAGGTAAACTAACAGATATTTATTTTAAAACAAAAAAATTTTCGGGACTTGCAATCGATTTTTCTTCAATCACAAATATATGGAAAATAATGGAAGATATTAAATAGATATTCATATGCCAGGGTTACGTTCACTAGCACAGAATTTATGTCAAGTAATATATCAGAATAAGAAAGGAATATATTAAGTTTATATTTATTACGAAGCTCTCAAAAATTATATTTCGAGAGGGAACAACCAAGCTGTATCATACGTATTTCAAAACCTTGTATGACTCACAATTGTTGCATTGTGCACATCGTGGCAAACACATTATCACACATGTGGAAAAAAATTACAAGTTTAATTTTCTGCATTTCATTTAGTGAAAAACTTTATGCACATTAAAAAGCAATTTTTGTTCGCTTTTCTAAAACATTAACACATATTAAATTAGAGAAAGAACGTGTTAAGAAAAATGTCTTTGAAAAATTCTGCTATGAATTTTTAAAAGCTTTTCATTTTCTTTATTAATATGATAATGGTTAACTAAACCTGTGTTCTAGTGGCATATTTATAGTCAGTAGTAAATCTTAAAAGAGAACATTTTAAATTGCTGTGATGTTTTGGATTATTATAATTATTTCTTAAAATCTAGCTTGCTACTGTCATAGAATGTACGAGATTGTTCTTGTTACTGCCTTCTTAATTCTGCTCCATTTATTTAAATTATATTATTGTTTAATACAGTTTTTATTAAATTTTACATTCGATATTTTGCTAACTATATACCGTAAGGTTTTAATAAGGAGCTGTTTTAAACACCCCTATGTGATATAAATAATAGTCAGCGCCGCATATTAATTGAAATACACTTAGAATTATTGTCTTGATCGAATTTGCAGTTATTTTGCATGTTAAGCTTTTGCAACGATTGCTTTCAAAATATCAAAATGCTTGTGTTGATCCATTATGTAAAACATAAAAACAGAATTACAATTTTAGCTGCCGATATGCATCCTATTCTATAATTCTTCCTCCATCATGTCCTAGTTTACGTACGTCTTAGAGATTTCTCCTCTTTATGAACTGACCTTTTTTTTTTATTAAAGATGTAATTAACTTTCATCATCAAATATTATATTACGCAAACGTTTAAAATTCTTATATATCTCATAGACTTTGAAAACGAATGCTGAAATGTCCTTTTCTCGCACTAACGTAGAATTTTTTCCTTGCCTCAACGCTCCATATATATAGCAGATCGATTACTATTCTAACTGTCCTTGAATTAATAGTTATTATAGTATGTAATGAATGACTTTCTGCTGCAAATTTTAAGACCTCTCAGCATTTGGTTATCTGAATGGTTGTGGCAATTTTATGATGGATTTTTTAAGATAGACTGATAGTGTTCTGGTTTATAATAGCTCTGTGATATTTCGAATACCCTGTCAAAAAATGTTAAATGTTTAAAATTATCCATTTTGAAAACTGTTCTTGTGCTTTTCTCATTTTCAAATATCAGATTAAAAGTCAATGTACTAATTTTTAATCATAAATATTTTCACGAAGAGTTTGTTTTCCTTAAAAGCAAACTTTAAAATATTTGCCAAAGAATAAAAATAAGGCGATTTTTAAATACAAAACAATGTGATAAACATGTACATAATATTTATTACAGAGGACTTCCTTTGAAATAATAGAACAGCTCGAAATGTTTGTGATATAATTTTCTTACGCTAAACAGAGATTATGAACTTTACAAAGTTTGACCTGCTTTAGAGGCAAAAACTAACTTCGAACCCTAAAAGACGTTAAACGAATTATTGCTGCTTCGATAATTAACTGCAAAGTCTTGGAAAGGTTTTAAAATAACCTTTTTAATTTAAAAGCAAATCTTAAAAATAAATTTACTACTTGTGTTTACTGCATAAACCACCAGTTTTCAACAGTCAAATTTATATTTAAAGCATATGCTAGTAGACAAAGCTTACACAATTTCATTTAAATGTAAGCTGGCTCATAAAACTCTAACCGGCGCATCAGTTTAAATATCGGTAGTAATAATGCATACATTTTCCAATAATATATTTCTGGTGAGAAAATTGAAGAAATTGGCAGTTGCATTCGCCGGATTTCGCCGGAAATCCGGACCTCCTGAATACGCGTCGAAAGTGCTTTTATTTACACCACGAAGGAATGCGGAAAGGAGGGAGAAAATATGTTACAATTTAAAGCTCAATGTTTCTGTTTGGGCCAAATAATTATTGTAAAAGAAATTTAGGTAAGCGCATATATAAAAAAAAATATGTTTCATAATTTCAAATTTTATACTTTTAAAATGTGTGACGTTATATATAGAACCTAAAGACATCTGATGATATTTTCAATCACTGTATTTTTACTATCAGTGTAATTTATAAAGCACGATTTCAATGTCATTTATTGTGCACTTGGTTACAGAATATCATTTGCACTCGCCTAGTAACAAATTTTCTATCTTTGATTTCATTTATCATCATGTAAAATGTTAAAATGTGTTGTGGAATATCATAGAAATAATCTAGATATTCTGCTAGAAATGCATTAAATTCATCTATGCATTTTATTTCGCATATTTACTGTGAATATATGCTTATTTATTTTACTATAAAAAATTAAGAAGAAAGTCCAATGCTTTAGAGAAATTAGAAGCTGTGGAATTTTATAAAAGAATATAATCAAATTATGAAATTCTAAAATCAGCAATAAAATGAATTGTGTAGGAATATCAAGCAGAAATCGAAACTACTTTATCATGTATTTACAGAGAATTGTAAATGTTATCATACCTCGCAGCAGTTTCATCCATCACATTTCTTTCATATCAAAGACATGATAATGAGCGAGTATTGTTTCCCGCATACAATAATATCACCTTAGTATAATTCGTTTGATTAGAGTTAGATATTGTAACTCATGATGTTTTTCTTTCTATTCTGGAATTTATTATGCATTAGAAATGATAAGCTTTTGCATCATTTCTGAATTTTCTCTGAATGTTCGGCGATAATCGGAATAAAAAAATTTTTAAGTTTTCGGCTAATTATTGTTTCTATACGTGATATTAATAGAACCTCATTCAGAGATTTGTGAGTGGATTACTTTAAATTACTTAAATAAACATATTAATTTCCATGAAATATAAATATTTTCAACAAAATTTCATATACAGAGCTAATAAGCAAGCTTTAAATACCATTCGTTTTCATTGAAGCTAAATTCAACATCGTCCTTAAACGTATGTGTCGCACTTCACAAGTTTCACTTTCTTATCACTCACTAGGCATACTACCATTTTTATTTGCAACTGCAACGAATAATTTAAATAAGACAAACAAATTTTCTATGAATGAAACTGACTCTTCGTAATAAATCTTGAAGTTTTAACTAATTTTTTTAACCTTTTAGGCCAAAGGGGTGATTTTCTCAGAAGGGCTATTAATTTCGTTTTTTGCATTTTGTATCGTCCACTATAAAACAACGTTTCTTTTTTCAAATTGTTGCAACCAAATATTTGGTCCTGCATTATACTTAAAGAAATGAAATAATGAAGAATCTGCATGAATGTATGTATATTTCTAGCATTGTGAAAAACCAACGGTACCTAGAGACATCACATTTTGAATAACCTAGTCCTGCACTCAAATATGGGCATGTGGAAGCCCAAGTTTGGACTCTGGAATTCGTTTTATTATCTGTATCCTATTTTTCACAACTTTAACGAATTTTTGATTACCGAATTCAGCGCTTTTAAAGCGAGCAATGGCAACACTGTATGAAAAAAAGATTTATATCCAGCGCGCGAGACTGTGTATTGGAAATTCTAAAGATATGCTCGTTTTAAAATTATTTTGGTATATTGCTGTTGAATTGAATTTTACGGTTTAAGTGCGAAGAACATGGTATTTAATAAATAAAGGTAACACGGTAAATGTTAAAAAAACGTCCCTTTGAGCGTAACATAAAATCTGAAAGTTTTCAGATTTTTGTTTTCATTTTTATTACTTTTCAATAAAGGAAATCTTAAAGTAGCTTTCTTGCATAAGGAGGAAAAGAATGTTAAACCTAACATTTACATTAAATCTGTTTTCATAGGTATCAGTATAAAAATTAAAATAATGTATATAATCTTGGTCAACATAACAGTTATTAACTTTTCATATTTTATATTCGAGAGGAATAATAGAGTAAAAGGTATAAAACAAAGAGTCAAAGAACAGATAAAACCAATTAATTTGGCAGCAAAACATCTCGTGCAATCTATGCTTCATTACCAAAGAGAATGACTTCGCATCACATAAATTCGAATCTCTCAAAAGCATTTGTGAAGACGAGGGCAAAAGGGGGAAAATGTTTTAAATCTGTATGTGGAATGTTCTCTGTCTTATCAAAAGCTAAGCTAAAAAAGATATTTTCGCCAAACAGGACATTAAAACATACACATTAAATTAAAATTTTGAACTTGACAACAAATTTTTAAAAAAGTGTGAATTGCGTGAAAAAAGCGTGAGTATATTTAAATTATATGTTTAAATTTTTATTTTAGTTTTAGTAGTTATTTAGTGAAAGTTGTCATAATTAAATTTTGGGGTAACAGTCAGTCCCCTAACTTTATTGCCGTAGTTGTTAAAATGTCAGAAAAATTCAAATTTGTTTGCTATCATATATAAGTTTTAAACATCATGTTTTATAATTTTAAGATTAGAAGCTAATGCACGAAATTGTAGCGCAATAAATGGCAAGCAACAAAAGAACTTAAACAATTAGGAAACGATATTATTGACAAGCTTATATGAGATTACTGTGAGACATTATATAGTTTCTGACGAGGAACAGCAAACTCAGCTTTATTAACAAAAGAGGAAGGCAGAACAAGATCTTTGATTAAGAGATTTTTTCTTAAAGAAAAGAAATATATTTTAAAGTTCCTTAATAAATATATACAGCATTTGTTACTTATACACTTTCCAGTCCGCATTTACTCGCTTTTTTTCCCTCCCTAGTCTTTTAATTCTAAAACGTCTTTAGTATTAACGTAATTTTTTCTAACATTCAAAAAACTAGCTTTATAAATTTCAAAACAAATTTGTCGATGTAGTGACAGCCTTTTCAATATTATTGGGCAAGAATACTACAAGATATAAAAAATTATTATAAACATTGTGAAGTATGTCAATTTAATAAGAAAAGTAAAGAAATTGGGTCTAATATAAGCATTATCATCTGAAGGAAAATCTTTTGAACTGTATCTACTGATACTGTAGGTGGTCTAAATTACTATAATTCTATCAAAAAGTATATTTACATTATTATACATCTTGCTACTCGTTGTATATATAATCTCGTTGTATATGGACATTTGTTTCTAAAAGTGTAACTACTGATACTCACATCCAATGTTTAAGACAAATGTTTCAGATTCAGGTCCCAAAGAAAATTTTAACCGACAGACACGCTGCTTGTACATCCTCACAATTAAAACATTTTTTTAGAAACCATAATGGTGCGCAGTTATTAACTACTGCTAATAGATCACAAACTAATAGTAAAGTAAACAGAGTTAATTAGCCCATTAAATTAAATTCCTATTACGGTAATATTGCATGGGCAAATTTCTTACCTCAACTCACTGAAGAATACAACAATACACCATATTCTGTAAAATAATACCTGCTATCCTACTTAATGTATGGAAATGGCCTCGCGATCCTTTATTCGAAATCAACCTTAAGAAACTGTAGCCATCAACTGAAGAAGCTAGAAAAATTGCTCATTCGTATCATGATATTGTTTCGTTATTTTCTTCCTTCACGTTCGCACGGGGTTCGTGTGGATTTGGAGTGAATAATGACGACACTGGATGAAGTATCGAAACACATTTTATTTAGCTAATATTTAATCAGGACAGCTCCAATAACACTTTTTACTGTCGTCGAAAATCTCCTATAAACACGCTAGAACAATCACCGACACAGCCTTCATACTGTCAGGCAATAACGGTGGAAATAGTTTCACTGCAAAGAACCAGAGTACAGCTTCCGACTCTGGTCGTTCTCGGAACTCCACGTACTCTCGAGACTCTTCACGCGATGCACTCGACGATACACAAGAGTATAGCTCTCGACTCAGCACAGTCTAAGACAAAACTCGACGATGCACTAAAAGACTCTCTCGATGCACTCGACGACCAACTCGGCGCTAGATTTCGAGACACTCACTCAATGACTGACTGTCAGCTCGCTAGACGAGGCGCACACACAAACTGACTGCGAACCAGCGGGGTTTATATAGATTTCGGCTTGTGTTCGAGAACATTCTGGGCTAAACCGGTAAGAAATCGTTCCAGAAGGTTCTCCATCCGTCCATGATATATCGCCATTTTTGTTGCCAAATGTCGCCAAATGGTCGATTTCTCATCAAATGTGGCAACCCTGCCTTTCCTTGCCATTTTTATGGCAACCCTAAAACTGCTTTGTGGGGAAGCTATCTTACCGCGCCTGTACATTTCGTAACAATATAAAGAAAGAAAGATATCAAAGCCATTTAAAGCAAGTAATTTTAAAAACCTGATGATTTAGTAAAATATGAGGAATTTCAGTTACTCTAACACTAGAAGATTTATTTCCTCCTCCTTTTTCTAGCCCTCATAAATTTTTATAATAATATCCTGAAGTTAGTTTTCAAACAGTCTAATTCTCTCACTAAAAAGAATAAAATTTTTAACCCAGCCACTGAATTTAAATTAACTTTTATAGTTGCTATTCAAAAGCCTTGTTTTAATCTGCTGCTATTCAAAATTAATTTATTTTTATTTCCCAAATTACTCATTAAAATTTCTGAAAACCTTTAAAAATATTTGTATTATGGATATAACTTTTTTCCTGATAAGAACTTTAACACCTATCTGGGAAAATTTACTCCCGTATTTGACTTTCTCTCAATCTGGCTGCTTTCCTGTCTTACCCTTTCTTTCTTCCTAGGGTTTTTCCATTCAGAGCTTGTTTATATACGTCGCCCAAAGCCCGGAAATGAGGAGAAGAAAACCCCTAACCAACGTTTTGCTGTCTGGGCACAATACCAGATTCTAAAAGGACAACACTGTATCTTGCTGTAATCTGATCCGAGATTTTACACTAGGTGTATTACTCCTTGCATCCTATCCTTAGGGAGGATACAAAGAGTGAAAGAGTCTATTGTCTACCTAGGAATATTAATACCAAAAATTTTATTTATTTATTTATTTTGAAGAGTCAGATAAGGCCATGAACGTACTGAGCATTATTATTTACCATCAGATACATTCCTCCGGCCATTGTTTCACCACAAAGGGCTACCAGACATACAGACATGCACACAAACACAACGTACATTCAAAAATATTATTCATTATTAATATTGTGGGGTAATGTAAAATTCTGTTTACTAAATTTGTAAGACCTAAATTAACTACTGCTAATAGTTCACAAACTAATAGTAAAGTTAACAGAGTTAATTAGCCCATTAAATTAAATTCCTATTACGGTAATATTGCATGGGCAAATTTCTTACCTCAACTCACTGAAGACTACAACAATACACCACATTCACCACAGTTTTTGGAAGAAAATAACGAAACAATATTATGATAAGAATGAGCAATTTTTCTTGCTTCTTCAGTTGATGGCTACAGTTTCTTAAGGTTGATTTCGAATAAAGGATCATGAGACCATTTCCATACATTAAGTAAGATAGCAGGTATTATTTTACGGAATGTGGTGTATTGTTGTATTCTTCAGTGAGTTGAGGTAAGAAATTTGCCCATGCAATATTCGAATCCTGGAGAAAGCATGGATGTTTACAAGCGCGAAGTGTCTTGAGTCAAGGGGTTACTCAAAATACACAGCGAGTTGAAAGTCCTTTGGAGGGGCTGTTGTTAGAGGAGGAGTGGGAAAACGTTGGACCATCCGTCTCAGGATTTTCTCTCTCAAAATTGGGACGAAATTGCACAGTTAGTGTAGCGGGACTACACGTGTTTGACCAATGTTGAGTTTCTGTTGTCCAATCAACTTCTACCTGCCTATCGAACTTTAGTAGGCAAACAATTTCCTTGTTCTCTGCTTAAAGGCAAAAACGATAAGAACGTGGAAATGTATTTAATGGTACCTGAAATAATGAGAATAGAACTGTAAAAAAGCACTTTCATAACTGGAAGTTAGCGCTTGCGTTTTTGAATTTAGCCCAGCAATGAAGCACTTTGTTTTTGCAAAACTTTTAGCAGCTACAGAAACTCTGGAAATATTGCGTACGATTCTCAGAGATCATTTATTTCATTCACTGCAAAACGGCAAGTAGCTGACTGGAAGGAAATGGACCTCATACAAGTTGAAGTAAGAAAATAGTTAATGTTAATTGCTCTGCTGTCAACAGCCTGAAGATGCTTCCTTATCACAAATGGTTTTAAGAACAGTCAGTAGATTAAACCTCTTCTGATGACTTCTGTCTGGTCTTACGGCCAGATGAAAGAGTAGATACTGACACAAATGATGACAGGCACATAGAGAACATTCGATTTGCTACAGAGAAATATACAGCTTATATAAGAAACAAAATGTGTAGTTAAAGCTTGATACATTCTTTAACAGCCTACTAGGCTAGCAGAAGAGGCCATTCCTCATGTGTCTTCTATCAGCAAGCTTAACCCTTATCCAGAAGGCAGTGACATTGATTCGGTTTATTATAGTATCCTTGCCATCAAGCAATTGATGTGTTGTGTTGTTGTGACTTGCCTGACAGTGAGATCAGAGTAGGCCCACGAAATTTATCGTGGCAAGGAGAGCAAGATTATGCCTGTCGTTGACAAAACCTTAATCATCATACAAGTGACACTACGACTTCGCTCATTTTCGCCCCAATTTTGAAGGAAAGCAACCGTCCTCCGACTCGGGGGGATGGGTGCATATTTAGAGTGCCCCCATGCCGCACAGGCCCTATGCATTTACAAACATCCATATCGTCTCCAGGATTCAAACCCGGGCTTTTAGGTATCGCAACAGGCTCCCATAACCACTATATCGTCTGGGTGGCTAGCAATTAATATAACTTCATTAAACATTAGACAGAGTTAGTTTCGGTGGCGTATTATATATTTTATATTCATACAACTAATCTATTATCAAGTTTTCAGTAGACTATTAAATACATTACAGAAAATGCTAAAAAAAGCTTTAATGATTCTGCCCATCGTAACTGAATTAAACCTTCTGAGGGTCTGTCAAGTCTAGATTGAATTGCGATTTTCCAACGATTAAATTAACTCTATATTTGCGATAGGTTCAGCAGATTAACTGTATACTTGCGATGAGTACTTATTAATCCGATGAAAGGCTGATATTTACAGGATTTCTCCCTAAAACGACAGAGGTTATATTAATATTATAAAGGACTATTACTGTAATTTGCATTGTACTGAAATCGCTAAAAAAAGGAACTTTATCATAAAAATTAAAATTTGGTTCTGATCAGAATTTTGTGATTGTAACCTATCCTTTTGGGGGATGCATACTTCTTGAAGCAATTACTCGCAATTTCACAGGAAGATAATTTTTATGTCCTTTGTAATAACTATTTACCTAAGCAGAAAGTTTATTCTGGAAGCAGATAGCAGCAAACGTTACTTGAACATTTTCTGTAGGATTTAAAGTGATGGGATTTAAAATATGACATTTTATCAAGTTTCCTTTAATTCAGTTTATCCCAATTCTAGTTTCCGAATTCATTACAGTTGTTTAAAGAGAAATGATTTTAAAATTTTCAGTAATTCTCATGCTATTATTTTTATTAGCTCAAGTAATAAAACTATTTCTTTTTGCATAAAAAAATTTATTGGATTTGTTGCAATAAAATGTTTTCATTTATTTGTTACATTTTCCTTTCCGAAACCCATACTCTTATGATTATACACCGTCTGAGAAGCATTAAGACTTATAGTAATACTTTAAAACATAAATCAGCAATGAAATTTTAGATTATTATATTAATATATGATTATTTTTTCCAATGGCAGATTGTGAACAATTACAAGTGTAACTCAGTCCATTAATCTATACAAGGCCAGATGTGGTGGTCGCCTTATTATGGAGGTACCTAATAGGCGGGCCACCATCGCCTTTCCTATGAAGGGGACGGGCAGTTACAACCATGCCTTCTTCGGGATTCGAACCCAGGCCCTTCGGCATCGCAGTCAGCTTCCCTAACCACTATACCGACTAGCGGCTATTAATACATGATTGACGTATAAATATAAGATACGTGATATTTTCAACGATTTACATTTAAATTTGCAAAATTTTTTATTATTTTCATTGGTTCGTTTAAGTCTTTGTCAGAGCAATTAAGTACAGTAATAAACTGAAAAAAGTTAAAAATTTGAAACTCCTGAATTATTTGATAAATTTATTATGAAGCGAGATGAAAAAAGCTAATCTGATTTTTTTATTCTTTATTGAAGGAAAAAGAACGAAACTAATCATTAACGCTCTTCGCTTTTTAAAATTCTTTTACGTAATTCATGAAAACTCGGTTTATTACTCTGTTTCCAAATTATAGGCATTTATAAGCACTTAAATTATTTTAATTATTATTTGATATTTTTTCTAAACTTATATGTGTTAGTACTATACTGCAGAGACTGTAGATGTTTACCTCTCGAGATTTATACTAAACGAAAGCCTAAACTAAACGAAACTAACGAAAAACGAAAGTTTTAACTAACTAAACGAAAGTTAAAACGAAAGCCATTTGTTAAAATTGTGTACGTTTTTCTATCTTTGTACTAATTAATACTTTAAACCTAAAGTTCGTGCCACACTAAGATTCAGGTTCTTTAGAAAATATTCAAACTTAATATTTGTTTAGATTCAGATTCATTAAAATTTAGAATCTTCTCGGCACTGAACTCAATCTGATCCAAAAAATTTTTTCACTGTCTCGAAAAGAATTATTAGAATACATTTAAACACACAGTTAACTGAAGATGGTGACGGTGATGCACGCTTATCCTAGACAGTTATTTTCTTGCATTATAAAAGACAACAGTTTTCAAAGTTGGCTGGGAATATTGCTAAATAGTGTTACTGCTTGTCAATACAATGGTGGGAAATGGCTCATGGAGGAAAACAAAACAAAGAATAATAGATAGAATTTTAAAAACGACAGCCTGTTTCAATCAATGAAATTATAATGGAATTCTGTATTGTTGCGAAACGTCATTTCAGGCGCATTCTTTGGACTCAGTCGCAAAAAGGCTACGCAAGGAAACTTTTTCGATTACGAGTTTCTCTATACATAAATATGGCAGATATATTACGACAGGAAGCAAAGAATGGTCATGAAGGAAAGTGAAAATGTTGCTTGTTCGGATGATTCGTTTTTCATCGCGCGATGATAATGCTGGACCGCAATAACGTGGAACTGAATTCATAGGTCTACTATATATGTTATCATTATGCATGATGGCAGGAATTAATACTTCCTTCATATGTATTCAGACTCCAATATGTTTCGAAGTTTCTCTTTTATTTGTTTATTTAGTTAAATTTATGAGTTTGATGATAACTAAGTAATTACAGCAGAACCTCGATTCTCCAAGCTAATGTGGGCCGAGGCAAACTCGGATAACACTGATTGATAAAAGAAACTTTTAATAATATACTCTTTACTATATGTATATATATATACCATAGGGAATTTACTAACATACAGGATTTGTTTTGATACATAGTGATATAAAACATGTGTACGTTCAAATGTACAGATATATGTGTAGCACTAAACATGATACTTTCTATCAGCTTGAAAATACCGAAGATTTTGCAAACAAACTCATTTGCGTTACGTACCTATATAACGCAAATGCGAGGCTCTACAGTATACATAACGCATCATGTATTTAAAAGAAAACAGTAAAGCCTTCTGTTTCATTGTACTGCCACGTTTTCTTGCCGCCCTATTGCGTAGACGTCGCAACATCATAATGTCGACTGGTGACGTATCGTCTTGCTGTTCAGTATACAGCAGTGATTTTTCGATCTCATTTAAACCATCTGCACGACTGATTTTTGTTTAAGTAATTCTCATGTCTTCGTCATCAGAACATCCGCTGTGCGTAAATAAATTTACAATGGCCTAGATAGTTCAAACTGTTCATCATCTAGCATTGAATCATTCATATCTACATTCGTTACTGCCTCTGTAACTTCGAAAACCTGAACACCAATTTATTTTTCATACAAGTGCATATGAATCAAAGTTATCGAGCTCAAACCTAGTAACGGTTCTTAACTTTACTGTTTGAGTTAATGCTAAAATTTAAGTTTACAGATTGTTTACGTCTTGAGCGCGGCTAATTTAAGGACCTTTTTTTATTTATTTCATTGGACTCAGATAACATGGAACCGCGGTTGATAAAAACTTGGACAAGCGAGGATCTGCTGCATTTAATTGCATTTTGAATAACTGAATAACCGAGGGGTGATATCCTATCACATTATGAATTTCTGTAGATTGATTACAACGTGAAAGTACGTATATGCTAGTGGTGAGCTATGAATAATTTCACAAAATACTTGCACGTTATCTGCGAAAACAAATTACCAAAGTCTAATTAAAAGTTTTAAATTTCACAGAAAAAAGAAAAGACAAATAATATGTGAACAAGAAAATACTTTTTAAAAAATCCTTCAGATTTAAACAAATTACAAAATATCCCACAATTTACGTAAATAACGAGTAATTTTAACTATGATGTATAAATTACTTCAGTAATTACCACACATTTTTTGCTTCCTTTATATCAGCTGATCTTCTAGGAGCTTCTAACGTCGAGCGACTAACATCTTTTCGATATCTTTTAGATAGGAAAATCATCTCTAACTCGATGTTAAACAATATGAAACCCAACAATAAATATGTTGAAAACACGACATTTTCTAGCAACATTTTAAATTTTATGTTACCTCCAACGCGTTTGACCAAACTGAAATGAACTCAAGAGAACATAATTGTGATAAAGAGGAAAGATGAACGAAAATCAAAATATTATTATAACACGTTAAGACATGTGATTTTTTTTAAATAGGCAAACACGCAAACAAACATAAACAAGCAATTCGAAAATAAAGATAATTTTAAACCCGTACAAGACCGCAAACCTCACCACTGCATATACGCTGTGGATTATGTAGTTCATCAGACACATCGCAAAAGATGAATCATCAACAAGCAGAGAAGTTTTGAACTAGTTTTAGACTCTGGATTTCTCAATGTTTAACAGTCGCCTGTCTGATGACCGTAGATTAATTTGCAAGGAATTAAAAGCATTCCTCTTATGTGTTCTTGACATACAATACTTAGCATATGCAAATAGCAACTAGAAGATGTCTTATTCGGCGAGAACAATGACGACTTTTCATATTTTCTGTTCCTAAAACAAAAAAGTAATTATCTGTAAATGATGACTATAAAAAATATCGTGAGAAGTCACTTGTGGACCATGTTCTGAAGAGGAATAGCTGTGGACCATATTCCGAAGAATCTGGTCACGTGTGGACCATATTCCGAAGAATATAGCTGGATTTTGGGCTTCAGATTATGTTGCTGTTTGTTGAAGACCACTCTGAATTGCAAAAAAAAAAAAAAAAACGTGACCAAACTTTAGTGCACGCAGAATAAGGAGAAATTTCTGATATAGATAAGATATGCTTATTTTAATAAAAGAAGGAGAGATCTGAGCTCCATGTGAAATGCTTTTTTAATTTTGAGACTTCTAATTTTTATGACTAAGAAATGCCAAAATTCCTGCTAAGCAGTATGAGCAGAATTACGTGAGTAAAACTCTACTGCAGAATCTTAGTCAAACTTTCCTGCTAGTTTTTTTAATACGCTAAATCTAGGAAGTTTCCCACCGATTTTAGATTTGGCTGCAACGTATACAACTTATTCATATATACCTTTTCAAAGTATTCTTACGAAACCGCCTGATGTTTTACCTATGGACTATTGCGCTTTAGTCTCTTGAAGGAGCAGTTTCCAAGCGCAAAACCCCCACACTTGATGTACGCTGGAATGGTAGTGGAAGAGGAATGGAAATCAGTACCTCTGGATATTTTAGAAAAGCCCCTTGTGTCATGAAAATCATGACGCAAACTTATAGTCACTTCCTTGCACGGAATATAAAATTATACGCATTTTTTCTTGCATTTCATTTAAACTTATTTGATTTAATTAAATCTACTTCGCCGACAGCGCATAAACCCCAATAGAATAAATTCATTCTTTAAAATTCACTCTAGTATTTGTCTACCATAGCGACACTCTGGCTCTAGATTCACTTCACAGTATTATATTTCGCTCATATTATAACTCATAATGCGCAAAATTTATATCATTTAAAGAATAGAATTATCTAACCCTTGCCACATGTTTTATTCAAATACTATAATAAAGCTAGAATGATGTATAAAACAAATTAAGTAAACAAAACAAAAAAGAAACAGTTTTTCAACTACGATTGAGTATTTCTCATTCAATTAATTCAGTTTTCACCTCGCGAGAAGGCAAAAACGCATAAAAACTCAAAATATCTATATTAAAAATTACGAAATAAATATTAAACACATATTTCCTCGAAAAATTTCCAGAAAGGATTAAGCATGATTTAATTGGCAATAATAAATGAAGGCGTTATCTTTGTTGTTGCGAAGTTTCTCTAGATTGGTCACAAATCCACTATTCTGCTGTTTCAAATGTAAACAATCAATGGCCGCCGTCAAAAAAAAAAGGCTTAGCGGCACTTAAACAACTTTAAACTCGTTGATAATTCTAAAACTATTGCACACAGATTTACTAAAGGCATAAAAAACTTAACCGGAAGATAAAAACAACATAATTCAACCATTTTTAAAGCAAAAAATGTACAATTTACAAACATATAAGAGTAAAGAAACTGAGATCACTGAGCCGGGTAACAGAGTGGATATATATATAAATATATTTATATACGTTGGTGCGGCCGATTGCAAACAAAATACAAGGTGCACATCTACATGTTATAGCAGTCCTCTATACAAAATTTCAACGCTCTGAGGCTACTCATTTTTGAGTTATCCGAGATATGTACGTACAGGACGCCACGGAAAATTCTCTTCAGAATTATTTTAAATCAGTTTTATAATTTTTTTGGAGGAAAAGAGGCTTTTACTCTGTTTTTACGAACAGATGTCACGCAAAAACATCGTTAAATAGCATTCGATAGCGGTCAAAATGGATATTTTCGTTGAAATATGCTGCCTGAAACCTTTCGCGATTACAATACTTCCTTTTTACTTCGTACAAGGAAGTAAAAAAGGCTATCAGATAAAATATTTAAAAATGTATTCTTTACATTTTAAACATTAATTAAACGGCCCCGAAATGGATCTAAAAATGTACAAACACTCTTTGTAGTTTTATAAAAAGTGTTTCATATGCTTCATATCGTTTTTTTTTTTATTAATGTTCGTTTTAATTACCTTATAAAGCTCATCTTGAAAGTTGGACGGATGAAAAAAATTAAAGCGTCATGAAAATGTGTATAATTAAAAATGTGAATCAACAAAGACATTATTCATGATTAATTGAAAATTTCTTTCCCACCATTAGCTAGAAGAATTAAGAAAAATAATGCTAAAAATAAATATATGAGAAGAAACCAGTTCCTGATGTTAAAACTGAAAAATCAGCTTACAACTTCTGTCAGTTATTTTATGTTATGCCATTTCTATCAGGATTTCACGAAAACCTTAACAAAAGTCGCCAATTCAGCACGCATTATTTATAAATAATATTTTAATTAATTATTAAGCTTAAACTGTTCACTTATAAATTAACTTGTATGTGTAGTTTTAATGAGAGGTAAGCCGGCATCATTCGTATCGTATTACAAATAACACAATTAAATCATTTCCTAAATGTTATTTTCCCATCTTGTGTTTGGCGCGTTATAATCATCTTTGGTTTTGCGCCATAATCACTCACTCACTCACTCACTCACTCCCCCTAAATGTTATTTAGCATTTTTAAGTATCTGACCTCATTAAATTATCGTATTAAATCTGATGTGGAGTAAATGTTACATATTTAGAAAATAATATGTGAGAGTCACTATAATCTTTAACCCTTTTATCCTATTTATAGTAAATTATTATCATTCTTATCTCTAATATATAAAGTGATTACAATATGAACATCATTTTACAGGAAATAAACTTTCAAATTTAAAGTAAATAAACAGAGTTTTAGTTGGACAAAAAAAGTAAGCACAAATTTAATGACACTTATTTAAAGTTATTAAACCAAAAAATAAAAAAGTCGTTCATTAATGTTGTTTTATGTATATTATCAAACAAGTTATCAGTTTTACAAATAATATTCATCTGATAATGAGATTCTCGTTCTCGATAGGAACCTGAATACTTTAAAACGGATTGTTGTTATGTATCATTATCATTTGGTTTAGAGCTTGAAGTTCTATTAAATATTTGGAAATATGAAAGTCGAACATGTTTATACAGGTGATTGCTTTTTTAATCTTCTTTATATCTGATTTACTAATTAATTACCCTTACAAGTTAATAAATTAGGAATACAAAATTCTAATTCATTCACTTGTAAAATTAATAGAATTAAAAATTAAGTATTATGTGCTTGTTTACCAGAATGTCTTAAAAATAAATACTCGGGGAAACTATTATAAATCTTGAAAGTAATAACTTTAATAAAAACGCAAAGTCCATTTTAAGCATTTAATATTAAATTTTACAGTTTAGTACATAAGTCGTTTATTTTATCATTATTCATTCTTTCTATTTATTATTTATTCTTTCGTCAAGAAATCTGCATAAATTATAATGATGACGGCACATATTAATGACGTACCAAAATAGTGTATGTTAACAACTATACGATACTGTGTAGAAATTTTTCATAAATCAAGCAATGCATATTTGCAAATTTTGATGATACCCTAGTAATCACAAAGTTAATGCAGTTTAGCTGCTATGTTTCTGTTTTAATGTATATATATATATATAAATTACAGTACTTTTAATAGCATTGAAACATGTTACAATGATTAATTATAGGGCATCAAATGTCGGCGATTTTAAACAGTGTGTTCATGAAGTTTAATATCAGAGTGAGAATACAGGAATAATGGACCATATTAGCCGTCCAGCGTTAAAATCATTGAAAAATGGTGGTTCGACTTGTGTTATATTTCACTCGAAAGGGTTGGTTGTTTATCGTTTTCGTGTTTTTCCTCATGATTAACGCGAATATAGCCCGTTGCCTCTGAAAATCTTTCGTAAAAGCAGAGAGTCTTGCGTGTTTTTTTATAACTCAAATATACCAAATCAATGCATGAATAGTGATTATTTTAATTACATAATATGCATATACTTTGAATGCCTCATCGAATTTAATTTATATTTAATACTACCTAACAGCTTTGAAAATACATTTGGAGAGCATTATAATTATATAATGGTAAATTATAAAGTATAATTACTAATGGAGTTAACCATTTATGTACGCTGTGGTAGGAGCGGCATAATTCGGAAGTTCTAAATTCAAACATGATTGTTCCCTATCTCAAACGGGAAAATTAACATCCTGCTATCGACTAGAAACAAGGAGCCTTAATTAAATTCAAATAGTAGACTAAAGTGTGTTTTACACTCTGTATGTTTTATACACAATGTATTCTTATAATAAAAGGAACTGGAAGGAAATATTTTAAAATGGAATAAATCACAAAAGAAAAGCACTTTTATATTGTATCCAGTGACTCGGCATCTGCATTAACATTACCCTTGCAAACTGCTGCAGAACTTAAGAGTATTCCTATTATTAGACATTAAAAAAGGGAAAATTTTGTGGCAAAGAAAAGGCTTGAAAACTCTGCAGATTATTCAAATTTTTTTTAAATGTCATAATTGTCTTCTTTTTCCTGGAAACAATGCCATCACATCTTCATATGACACTCCATATACAATTATTTCGTATTTTTAAGCGTTTTTAAGTAACATAATAAACACAATGAAAACTACCTGCAAGTTATAGAAGTTCACGGATTACTGTAATTCCCGTTTACAAGAATGATAAATTGTTCAGGCGGAAATGATCAATAAATGCGGCTCAGTTTAAGCACTTATTGACAGCACCTGTGCTTATCCGACTACCAATAGCAAGATTTGGCTATGGAATTATTTCAGTCGTTCAATATATATTACGGTTAATTTTGTTGTCTTCTTTGTTTACATTTCACTCAGTACCACTCAGTACGTGAATATGAGTCAGTTTTGTAGAAAAATTCTTCATAAAGGCATCTCTCCCCTTAAGCAAATAATCCACACTAGATTCGCTATAATCGATTCCGTAACAACAGAAGACCATCAACAGAGCAGGTACACCATCATTTCGACTTTCCTCTTTTGTGCTCTATTGATGGAAACTATCTGTCATCCGCTATCAGCGGCATTTATTTGAAATAAAATTTTACAAAGTTACAATGGTTGTACAAATATACATATGACATACAGAGACAGATTATTCAGGTCTTGTGGTGTTTACATATAGATGACAACGTTTACAATAAAGCCCGTAACATAAATATTTAGAGAATTGTTACTTAAGTTAAAAATTTATGTTTACAGATTTTTATATATTAATTTTGAAGAATAACCAAATTATGTAATATAAAATATCATTATACATTTTAAAGAATTTAGACATATGTAATTTAGAAATAATTAAGCCAAATTAAAAAAAGATGAGAAAAACACTAAATATAGAATAAACATTAAATAAATTTAGAAAATGTAAAATGTAGATTAGATATAAATATTACAGATATGCTAAAAGTAAATAATAAATAAAATAATAACAATATTAAAAATCTTATATTTAATAATCTTCTAACTTATAATCTTATAGTTATGAAAAAAGAAGTATTATAATTAATAATAAGGAGTAATATAAATTTATTGAAGAAACTATATTTAAGGTAAATATTAAGAGAAGGAGGTGAATAGATAGTAAATTAAAAAAGTGAAAGATTTGGGAAAGATAATTAATATTGAACTACTGTTATAAATGTTGAAATATTACAGAATAACTAAAGTACAGAGTTAACTACAACACTAATAATACAAATTACTAATAATACAACACTAATAATACAAATTATAATAATGATAATTAAATGTAAATGATATGATGATTAACAGAATTGTTATTATCGATATATGAAGTAGTAATAAAAATTTTAACAATAATAGTACTAATATTAAATAGGAGTAACACTACTATCTGATAATAAGGTTAGTGAAATAGCAATGCGTTAAAAAAATTGTAAAATGCAGTAGAATCTGATAGTGTGATGATAAACATAAAATAATATAATTAAAGATGAAGTAGGTTAATAATATTAAAGATTATTAGTGTTATAGATGTAAGGGATTAAAGAGATGAAGAGCTGAAAGGTGAATATTAGGAAAATATGGGATTAGTGTTAATATCTTATATAGTATTGCTAACAACAATAAGAACACTCATTCCGTAACAATAATAAAAACACTCATTGCTCATGACGAATTTAAGGATTAAAAATTTATGTTTCATATTTTGGGGAATTTTTAACTTTTTATAATGGGCTGATATTTATTTCATTGCAATAAATGATAAAATAGACTAGTATCTAAATATTATTTTTATTTTGAACAGTTTATTTTATTATACATTTCTCTCTCTCTCTCTCTATATATATATATATATGTGTGCGTGTGTAAAATATCAAAATATGAAAATCATTTTATTACCAAAATTAATTTAATTGAATGGCCTTTAATTCTCAGCTTTGACTGCATACATCCCCTCCACAAGGTTCCCCATTGTACACTGCTCAAAAAAAAAATGGGACAGTCCTATATCTCCCGATCTACTGGGCCGATTGACAAAATTCAAATTGCGTTCTTCATGTCTCGAAAGCGCGACTTAGGATGTATATTAGATTTATATATAGCACTATTCTAACATAGGTATTTTGACACAAAATCGGAAGCGAAATTTACGGAGAAATTAACAAATTTATGTTGGCACTTTTTTGTCAGTTTGCGCCAAGAATACTTCACTTGGCGAACTTCTTAATATATGGCAACCTATTTTCCTTTCCCGTGAGAGGAAAAAAAGTCACCATCGTTCCTTTTTTCCAAATAATATTCTTAATATTATATTTTTAACTATAACTTATTATTTTAAGTAATTTTTTCTTTTTCTAATTTCATTTTAATTGTTTAAGTTGCACGTTTTTTGTTTTTGTTTGTTTGTTTGTTTTCGAATAACTGTTTTAAAAATTTCTATTTATCTACTCGAACTGCGTAAATAAAGGTGCAGCGTTTATTTTTTTTTCAAATACTTTTCTTTATATATATTTTTCGTCATAGTTATTATTTTAGGTAATTTTTAAATTTTTATACTTTTATTTTAATTGTTTGTGTTGCATTGTCTCTTCAGATATTTGTTTTAAAATTTTCTATTTATTCCTTCGCACTGAGCATTTTAAATATATTTATTAATATCAATTTTTCCAGAATTTGATTTTATTTATTTGAACTACGTTTCTTTCGGAAGAATATTATGTAACCCAGACTACGATGAGTTTGAAAACTGCATACTATATTAAAAGAGAAAATACAGTAAAGCACAGTTTTACACGCCTTTCAATGTTCCGTTCAGAAAAGATATATATAAATAAGAGAGATGTATAACCGACATTTTAACTTAGGATGACTTGCATACACTGCTTTAAACAGTTTTATCATTGTGCCCATTGCTTTACACAATTTTATCCTACATTTGATTTCTTAAAATGTTATTCATATTTTAGTCAAATATTTTATTTTTGAAATCGCAAGAATCAAATATCCTAACATTGAAAAGTTTTAAATTAAAAAAAATACAAATACTAAATTTTACGAAAAAATTTATTTTTCTTCTCTTTTTCTTTAAGCATTCTGAAAGTATATTAAAAAGTATCCAACTTTTCGAAACGTTTTGGTATTTCTGACAATCATTTTATATAAAGTTATCGCCTTCCATTTCATAAAGGCAAACAAACGGCCGAGCGGTAAAGACGCTGATCACTGGCAGTTCGGTCCGAGGTTCGAATCCCGCGAACGGGCTGGTTGCATGGGTGTTTCGTGGTTTTCTCGATGTGTAACGTGTATACGAGGCCAGTTTCCCTTAGAAAGTCCTCCACGAAGGCATCCCTCCCTTTAGGGAGATAGCCCTCGTGTGCTTTGCCATAATTAAATAATCCAATCCAATCCAATCCTTAATTAAATATAATTGATTTGTAACTTCTACTAGAACTGACGTTAAGTATTGAAGTGCAAATAAATAATATCGTGTGCAATCTTGATTAATATAAAATTAAAAATAATTGCATTCAGACCGAAAGTTTTTTGAAATATTTGCAATTACTTTATAAGAAGGATTTATTAATAACCGTAATAATTACTTATTATATTACTGATGATTAGGAATCAGTTGTTGACAATTACATTCTAAATTAGAATTTTAAGAATTATTAGAATTTTAAATTAGAATAATGAAAATACGCTACACACAAAAATACATTTTAGGATAAAAAATGAGATGATTTTTTATGTTTTAAAACTTCTTGAATTCATTTAATAAACATCGTATCCTCGTTGTTAATTGAATTCAGAATGTTGGGTGTCGTTTATATAATTATTCTTACTTGTCCACGGAATCTGCTGACTTATCCAGCGATTAAGTAGCTGCAGATCATTTCTACATAACCATTGAACTTCCATTAATTCAGTCTCTAGAGGGTTGTATATTTATATCATAATTTGACTTTTATAAAAATGCTTATTCTAAATCTTATGTTTCTATAAAAATATACTGTGCTTTAAAAATATGGATGATAGTACCAGCCGCTCTTTCAGCCATTTCAAAAGCATCAGTTTGTTTAGAAATAAATTGTGCAGTTAATGTCATAAAATTCAAATAAACATCAAACGAAAATTCTCAGTTTTAGACAATTCGATTTAAACGAAGTAAAGTAGCAGACCGTAAAAATTTACTCTTACAAAAATTTACTCTTATTTAAAAAAAAAAAAAAAAAAAAAAAAAAAAAAAAGAAAAAAAAAAAAGAGAGAGAAATTAAAAAAAATATTAGAAAATTTATTTAAAAAAATAGCTTTTCATACAGTATTAATAAATATTTATTACGCATCATTGAGGGAAAAAAATGTCATATAATTAATTCTCCGTAAAATTTTACTTGAAATTTAAGGTTAAAAATAGCTGTGGCAATACAGTGTTACAAAAATCCATAGACCACATTTGGCGTTATTATCGCTCAAAAAAAAGATGCCAAATTTCAAAACGCGAAAATATGTAAATTCGTGTATATCTTAGAAAATTTTGAATAAAAAAGTCTAATTTTTTGCAGATATGCTTAAAAATATACCTACTTTAAGATGATGTTAAAAATTTTATAGGTTATAATTCAAAATTGTTTTCGAAAAATTTATAAAAATTATTTAAAAATAGAAATTTAAAAAAATAAAGCACAAAAAATGGATAAATTTTATTTGGAATGAACCTAAATTTGAAATGTGAGAGAAAAACTCAAAAAAGTTTAATAAAAAAAGAGATATAAATAAATATTTGCCAAATTCAATTAACATTGAGGAGCTAAAATTTTGAAAGCTAATATTTCAAAAACTACTCGTACGATTTTTACAAAACTTGGTATTCTGGCATAATTTGAGTCGTAGAATCGAAATATGTAAAACAATTGGTATGTTATTTCAGAAAAAGTCCGATTTTGTGTCAAAATAACTATGTTAGAATAGTGTTATATATAAATCTAATATATATCCTAAGTCGCGCTTTCGAGACATGAAGAACGCAATTTGAATTTCGTGAATCGCCCCAGTAGAACGGGAGATATAGCACTGTCCCTTTTTTTATTTTGAGCAGTGTACCATGTTACATTACGCTTACCCTGCAGTAACCGCATTCCTGTAGACTTTTGCCCAACCGTTGTGCAGGATTAAAACAAAGAGCTCTAAAACTATAAATACTCCGGTCACGACATACGCACTTTGTCTGCGGCCTACGCTACTTGACAAAGAACGTCTCCTTCTTGACAGCTTCTATTCATTATTAAAAATGTAGTTTCTAACAGTAAAAATTACGAGGTTCATATGTCTCCAATGTACTGTACCATGCCTTAGAGTAATCAATAAGTAATAAAGATAATATTCCGGGTTATCAAGAGATTTTGAAATACTTCAAAATTTCTCGTAATTTTCTATGATGTAATCAATATTTCAGTGATTTATAATTTCAATTTACTCGCGACTGAAAAATATTTGCTATCTTTCCTAGTCAAGCATTGATCTAATATCAAGTCATCTGCAACAAAATAAAAATAAAAATATTCTATATACACATACGCATCATTATTTTTTTTCAAACTACAAGTCTTCAAAAGTTTGTCCAGTAAGCTTATTGTAGCAACTCTTCGTATAGTAAACCCTACATTTCAAAGGATTTATTTTTAGGATCAATTATACACTAATTTGGTTCAATCGTACAAAGAAGTAAGAGCTCCGAGAGAGGCATCTAATAAAAGTTAAACGAATATTTGCTCATGGTCGAATCGGGAATCTTTGAATGACCGAATCGATATGCTATGCTAACCATAATAATTCGTAAGTAGAATGCATTTGAATCGTGACATTCCTTCAGTCAAAAGATGTCATGGGTTAGGTGAAGTGTAAAGCAAACGGGGAGACCGTTCGTAGAGACCGTTCTCCAAGAGGATTTGGTAATACAAGTCTGGTGCCAAATTATTGTCCACTATTAGCTTAGATTTCATTTGTAGAGAATAGAAATTGAAAGAAGTGGTGCCCTGACTTGAAAAGGTCTGGCTTTTCAAATTACTGAATTATCGGTAAATGAAAGAACTACATAGAAATATTTTAATTTCTTATTATTACAAAAAATAGGTATTAAAATAATTTCAAAATGTCTGTTACATTGAAGTAAAAAATGCTTCTAACTTAGTTATTTGTAGAATAATAAACATTTATGTAGAATAAATCCTATCAACTTAAATGGAAAAATGTGTTTACGCGTACTTTAAACTTAGATGTGTCTAAAATTTATAACCAAAAAGAAGGAGAGAGGGAAAAAAGAAAATCTGAAATGATTTAGACTTTAACATTGCACCAAGGAGTTTCTTAAGAGTTTTATCCTCTCTCTGAGCTTGCGGTTTACCAGCCTGCTGGAGTGACAACGATGCTCTGATGGAGCGACTTCAGGTGGTGGTATTGGTTGTGTTTGTTTAGATTGCGTATTACGTATTCCGTATAGAACTAAAATACATTTATTATAAATCTACGAGAAGCTATATTAAAAATGCAATAGCGAAAACAGACAATTAATATTGCATGCATACCTGTCCTTATTATGTCAGGATCTTTACTAGTGGTAAGAGCCTGAGAGGCCCTGATGAGAAATAGTGCTCATCACTAAGATCTCCTGAGACAGATCGCGAAGTTATGACTGTTGTAATTTCAAGTGGCGGTATTACTGAACAAATTAATGCTCTTTCAGTGTTAGAGCAGCTTGAACACTGTGACCTGTGGGGGCACCACAAACATAGATTTGTTATCATTATGTGGCTAGAGGCATACTTTCTCCAGTAACATTATGATGATAAGTCAAGGAAATGAATATGACTGCCAGAAGGATTGGAAAAATATTTGGTCTGGCGTGATTTGCAGATCTAGGCTGTAAAATATCAGGAGAATAAGTATCCATGTCCGTATTGGCTGTGGTAAGGTGGTTGGTAGCGGCCCTCGTACAGCATCATGTCGCACAAAAACTTGTAAACGCGTTTTGAAATTTTTGTAAATTGAATACACGCTGCGTTTGTTATATGTGATCCAGTTGGTTTTAGTTTAATCTGTTGCATACATCTTCGAAGTTTTTCGATGTATTCAGCAGGATCAGTTTCAGTATTCGATGTGGCAAAAAAAAAAAAAAAAAAAAAGAGAGAGAGAGAGAAATCAGCCGGAGGTTTAATTTTAGTTCCGTACATAAGTTTAGAGGGAATACAATCGATGCTTGAGAGCTGCTCTCAAAGCACGGCTGGTAAAATTTCTGTCCATTTCTGATTTTCGTGACTCATTAATGCAGATTTTAGAAGACGGAGAAATTCTTCATTTAAGCCATAGCTTTAAGGATGATAAAAAATTGTGCGTGTTCACAGTACGCCTAGTAGATGTTTTAAAATCTTAAAAAAATAGGATTTGAATAGACGTCCTTGATCGGTTGTGATAGTAGCTGGAACACTAAAGCGAGAGATCCAGTCGTGTAGAAACCCTCCGCTACTTTTGTGGCTTTAATATCGATGGAAATAGCTGTTAGACAATAAGTGAATCCATTTGAAGTTGGAAGTGGACCGATGAGACCTAAATCAATATGTTTAAATCGCGTAGAAGGTTCACTAAAAGACTGTGAAGGAGCTGAAGTTTGTGTAATTTACCTTTTTAATCCGAAATAGACTAATTTAAACACAATTTTTGAAGTGCGTGGAGAATATGGAGTCTTACTATGCTAGTAGATATATAACATAATTCTGTTTCTGAATTTAGAAACTTAACATTTTATTTGTAAAGAGTTGTTAGCATTTAATATTCCTCTTAACTCGTCATCTATTCTTCGTGCCTTAGCAATTTCTTCAATTAATTGCTTAGCAATTCAGTTGGAACAATAATTTTATGAATGCGAGATAATATGACGGCAATAGTACCATCGATTCCTTTTATGTATTAGATATGAGTTGTCAAATGCGAAACCAACTACAGTTGACAATTTTCAAGTTGAGAGCATTTCTCAGGATTTTGCTTCAAAGCAAATATTAGTGGTAAGGGATGAAAACATTGAAAGTTTGTGTTCTTTAGCATGTATCTAAATTTCGGAATGGATGCATAGGTTGGTAATAATTCCCTATCATATGCTCTGTATTTTGCGTCAGTGGTCAAAAGCTACTTAGGAAAAAATAGTAGAGGTACAATTTCGTGATTAACAGCTTGATTTAGAGATCCGCCAATAACCGTGAATTAGCCGCGATTTTGAGTTAATCACGTACGTCGTCCCTGCCATTATCGCGATTAACCTGGGTAGATTCTATAATTATTATTTGCTTTCCTACTTCTGAATATCTTAAGTTTTGTTTTCTGAGAAAAAGGGCAAATAGTATCTGCGAAGTCCATTTAAAAGTACTCGTATATAACTGAAACGTATGACCTTTATGAATAAAAGAAACATGTACGTGAAATGTGGATTTCCAGTACAAGAAATTAAAGCGTAATTCGTGCCATAACAGGAAAATCATTAGGTTGTAATCAACATTCATGCTACACTTAAACAAAATCAACAAATGAAATAAACAACTTGCGTTAAGAGCATAAATTAATGATTCATTTTTAAGATAGCATTTGATTTCTCTCAAGTTACTACGTTTAGTCTCACTGTCCAATATCATCACGCTTGCCCATTGTATGATGCCAAGTATTCCCGTATAAAGCAAGATTTTTGTGGATTTCGTTAAGCGTAACTTAAGTTTTAGTTTTCAATAGCATATTTAGTTCTTCTTGGCAGATAGTTCAATATGTGTTCTCTTTTGCTAAATCAATCCCATCCAATCCTCTGCTTCTTTCATAGAAAGTCATCTATTTCAACGAATTTAAATTAATATTTGCACTGTCACCAGTTACCTATTTCGCGGATCTAAAACGATGTTTATTCACTCGATGATCACTGAAACCTAACTAATTCTGTAAAACGCTTCTCTTTGACGTTCTGTCTCGTTAACATTCTATCTCATTATAACGTGTCAAAGTAGGATCGTTTCGAATTTAAGCATGGCATACAAGGGTGCTATGGAAACATTCTAAAAGTATTTCGGTTGCCAAAACACTATATTACTTCCCTAAGTTTGAACACTATCACCTTCCTTGTAGTTGTCCCACAATAATGCACTGGTTCTAAGGTACTTGCCGCCACTGAAATACAACGTTGAAGTTCTTTTTGTGAAAGCCATTTTGCATTACATAAACATTTGCGCTTCACGCTGGATCACCTCACCAGTGATGATGTGAATAAAGGAATATTTATTGATGGAAATGAAATATTTGAAAACAAGAAACACAAAATTTGTATATTGTGATATAACTTGTTTCTTTATGTAGTATAACATACTTAATTTAAATTGCTTCATCTATTTTAATTGTAAAGTACTTCCCAAAACTCTGGCCTTATAAGACAATATTGATCTGACACATTTAGATTACATCATATGGGATACCTTAAAAATCAGACCAGTTGCTTATATTTAAAGTTTGGTACAATATGAATACTAAACGTTCGATCATGAAATTGTTTGCAAAACTATTTAATGCCATTCTGAATATGCATTCCAACTGATAAATTAAAAACAAAATGCTGTAATAATTAGTATAGTAACTAATGTTTTTTTCTTTAAACTTTTCTCCAGAAACCAAATTTTTAGAACACCATAGCGTTTTGAAAATTTACTGATAATTTGCATAATAATTAATGTAGTGTATCCGTTAGTATAAAAGAGATGAAAACCTGCATTATTGCAAAATGTTTCATATGTTTTTTATCAACATTATTAACATTATTTATTAACTTAATGTTTTTTATAACATTAAGGGTAGTATTTCGGGAACTTCATTTTATCGTCAACATCCTTGGAAAAAAATGTTTTTACAAAAGACCTGAAATAAATGAATAATTAATTGCTGAAACATGCGTTACAGGTCATCATTATTTTTTTTATAATGATTTTAGGCTAGAAGTGTAAGTACTTAAAATTTATTTATTACTACTAAAAAGTACTTTTTTAAAATCTAGATTATCATTACAGATTTTGAAATAGAATTATTCCACTTGATAGAATTACCCCACTTGAATGATATATAATTATCTCACTTATCCACGTATACTGGAAAGTCCTATAAAGTTTGCAATCTTAGATACAGAAACGAAAGTGATTAATTTGTTTACGTTTGTACAAAAATTAAATGAAATTGATTTAAAGGCATTATTGTTACATTCCTTAAAAATGAAATGGTTAACGTTAGATACATATATGGGATATTGTAACCATAATTCAAAGTCATTCACAATAATTTAAATCTGCTCTAAACTACTCTTACCTCATATAATATCCTTTTTCTGTGGGAAAACACAGAAAGAATGTAAAATTCTATTCTACTTCAGCCGTGCGAACGTTTTAATTATCAATTCATTGTGAACTCCTTCTTGCTGACAATAAACCACTTGGAAAACTAATAGTAGCCATGGCTAGATCTAGCAGGATCATAAATAAGGTATGTTCATATTGACTGATGCCGGAAAAATCCAGAAATTCTTAATCTGAAGTTAGGAAAGAGAAAGGGAAAGAAGGGCAGCGCAGAAGAACTTATCCATGCGGCTTTATCTGGCATGTAAATCTATATTTGTAGTTATAGTATAAATTCTACTTGCCAGATTAACTTTGAACCCAAATGCCCATCTGAGGCTACAAAATCTCTAATGCAAGTTTATAGTTTTATAAGGTATTTCTCCCGCCTTCTTAGCGTGCCTTCGGGGAGTAGTGGGTACATGCTGGGCGCTTACTCCAGAGGACCGTGTTTCGATCCCCGGCGAAGGCGTTGCTCATTTTTCACCTCTCTTGCTTCCAAAAAAATCCTAATGTCTCTACAGTCTGTACAAGAGTAAAGAACTTAATAACAGTAAACGAAGTTTATTTTAACCACAACTTATCGTACTTAAGTACGATAAGAAGAGACAACTTGTAGAAGAGAGAACTTGAAAGTCTCTCTAGCTTCGCTATGTTAGTAACATATTGATAGTTGTAAATATTGAATTAACTTGGTACATGAAAAATCTTCTAATTTTAAAAGTTACGCTTATTCCTCTCAAGTGGTTAG
The DNA here is from genome assembly GCF_044657685.1 of Stegodyphus dumicola. NCBI lineage: Eukaryota > Metazoa > Arthropoda > Arachnida > Araneae > Eresidae > Stegodyphus > Stegodyphus dumicola. Next base: position 176,818,198 of record NC_140769.1, read on the forward strand.
TTGAGTCACGGCTCGGCTCGGCTGACTGGTAGCACAGGAGCACCATAGTGACCGCAGCAAGCACTTTTTTCACCAACAGCAAATATTGAGTTTTACCATTCAATAAATATTGCAAGTAACAGATAACAGTGTCCACAATTTATTCTACTAACTTCTGAATTGGAGTGATTTGTAGCCACAGAGGTCAAGTATCAATAGGGTAGTATAAAAGCACAAGACATAATTGTTAAAAAAGAAAAATACTTTCTGCATGTCGAGAAAATAAAGAATTATAAGGAGTTCGAGACAAACAATGGTCTAGTTAGCAGTTTAATTAATAATTTGCTGTTAACAACCATTTAGTGGTAAGGAGACCTTTGAAATCTCTTTTATAACGGAAATATCCCAATTTTCACTTCTTCTATGTAAATCTTATTTTTTTCACGAGAACTTTTAAAACTATACTAATATGTTGGTTGCCAAGAATCTGGCAAGTATCCTAGAAGACATTTTACGAAACTTGAATTAAAATACTATATGAAAACTTTCAGGAGTTAGTTTTGTTTTCTTTTATAGTAAATAAATTACAAAACTATCAATAATGTTATAAGAATACTAAATAAATCTGATGCTATTATAAGTTTCTTTGCCTTTACAAATTCTGGTATGATTAAGTATTTTAAAGAAGAGCTATGTTTCATGAGTAATTAAAAATCTACAATTGTAAAATGTCTGCTTTTTGAATACGAAATTCTTCAAACATGCTTTGTAGAGTTTCGAGAATTTAAACAATCTGCTTAATAAGATGAATATATATTCAATTTAATAATGTTCTTAATTTTCTTTTGTTATAGAAACTTCTGTTCTTAGATATATGACCACGAAACAAAACTTCGTGGACATCCTTTCGATTGTACATATTAAAATATATTGTATTTTCTCTTTATTTTAGACCATGAATCATACTGCTGCTAAGAACCAAACTCTAGCTTTTATGGTTTACTCAGACTCCAGAACAATCTGAATTAGCTATAAAACTGGCAGATGTTCTCGAATTTTCACAGTAAGAAGAGGTATAAGAGTATATCTTTTTCTCTTTGCTTCTAAGATGAATGCTGCAAAGTGATGCATGTTAGTCAGAATTAACTGTGCGGAACATACCTTTTTTGAAAGCAGATATTGATGCCAAAGTCATTTTTCATATCGAAGGATTACAATCTAAACACTGTACATCATACATCAGCCTGTGATCAGCGGCTAAATAAAAACTTCTCTGCTTGCAATAATGATACATTTAAAAATACCCAGTCTTTTATATCAGTTGTGCTAGAGACAGTAAGAAGAAAATAAGAAGTAAATTTTCAAGGGAATTGGAAAAATCAGTTTCAGAGGCAAACATTACTGATATCGGTATATTAGACATGTGCTCCCAAGATGAGAGCCAAATAATAAAAGAAAAGAAAGAAATGGCCGTTCCTCCTAATCTCGAGTTACCATCATGTATAACCGATAAGCCTTATATTTTCTATAACAATCCCTCCCCAGTTTTTTCTGATAGCAATAAAATAGGGAAATGGCTTATGTTCATCGATATAAAAAAACAAGGTTTTGTAAACGAAATGACGGAGTTAGATCGAGCATGGCAGAAAGCAATTGAACTTATTAAAACAACTGAGCTTCCAATAATTCGAATAAAATGTTCTACAGCCTATGAAGGACCTTCTGTTCATGATGGTTATTCCAAATCCGTTGGTATAATCATGTTCTATACTCCTGATTTCACTAATAAGCCACAAGTTCGAGCCATAGCTGAAGAAATCTGTCTGAAAGTTAAAAAAAAGTCCCTAATTTACAAAACTGATGAGGCAAGTAGACTTGGGTTATATAAACATCATGGTAAAGAAAACATTTCCATTTACAAATTTAATAATGGAGAATTTATTGAACGTGAACTAGAAGAAAAATGCAATAGCGCTGATGAATCCTCTTCTTCAGTTTTGATCCCAGACATTCCCACATATTCCAAAGGAAATACAAGCAAGATAAGTGATAACTGTAGCGATTCAAACTCAAGCTTTAATAACTTCAAACGTGCAGTTGGAAGAGGATCTTCTGAAGCATTGTTGGAAGCGACGGTAACTCGAAAGCCAGTTTCTCGTCAATCGGCATCTAGCGACGTTAACTGGAGACTGAAGTGTAGGACTGATACTGAAAGCCATAACATAAAATATAGAGCTAACACGGGCAGATTGCGGAAAAGCACCCCTTGTATGAAATGCAGCTGGAGAGATGAATGCACATGCATAAAGAACAATACGTTTACGCAAAAGGACTGACAGTGAGATTTAGGTAACGTAAGAGAACTTATACTAAGAACTAAAATTTATTATGAGTTTTGAGGGTGGAAAAATTACTAAATAGATATTTCTAATATATCTTTCATTGCTAATATGTCTTATTATGTAAATTTTTTAGATTGCTTTTAATAAAAGTATCTGATAATTAAAGATGTATATTCATAACATCTAGAATAATTAATAAACATCCTATAATAAAAGACTTCCAATTTCTTTATTTTACGCATGTTATTTTCATATTGAAAGACTCCATACATATTTAGTAATTTTATAAAACACTTTTCTGAAATCCTAATAAATAATAGTCTCTCATTAATGTGAACGACAGCAATTTAGTTACTATATTCTTCTTGCTTCTACCAGTTACAAAAAATTATTTGCATTCCACACAGATTACTATTTATAAAGGTGCATTTGCTTTTATTAATAAAATTAGTTCTTTGAATTATCCTTGAAGATTGACTTATGTTCGAACTTTTAGAAAGAGAGAGCATAAATTTAGAGTTGTTAATATTTTGCTGATATTAAAATATTACATAACACTTCGGATATTAACCTTCTCCAGTTTAACTCTACTATCTATAATCTAATTAACTTGAAAAAACTCAAAATGTTTGATTCGTGAACAGGTAAGTAAAATATTCCCTTATTAGGAATTCATTCATGAAGAGAGAAGGATTGCATTACATTTTTATAGGTAAACTAACAGATATTTATTTTAAAACAAAATAATTTTCGGGACTTGCAATCGATTTTTCTTCAATCACAAATATAGGGAAAATAATGGAAGATATTAAATAGATATTCATATGCCAGGGTTACGTTCACTAGCACAGATTTTATGTCAAGTAATATATTAGAATAAGAAAGGAGTATATTAAGTTTATATTTATTACGAAGCTCCCAAAAATTATATTTCGAGAGGGAACAACCAAGCTGTATCATACGTATTTCAAAACCTTGTATGACTCACAATTGTTGCATTGTGCACATCGTGGCAAACACATTATCACACATGTGGAAAAAAATTACAAGGTTAATTTTCTGCATTTCATTTAGTGAAAAACTTTATGCACATTAAAAAGCAATTTTTGTTCGCTTTTCTAAAACATTAACACATATTAAATTAGAGAAGGAAAGTGTTAAGAAAAATGTCTTTGAAAAATTCTGCTATGAATTTTTAAAAGCTTTTCATTTTCTTTATTAATATGATAATGGTTAACTAAACCTGTGTTCTAGTGGCATATTTATAGTCAGTAGTAAATCTTAAAAGAGAACTTTTTAAATTGTTGTAATGTTTTGGATTATTATAATTATTTCTTAAAATCTAGCTTGCTACTGTCATAGAATGTACGAGATTGTTCTTGTTACTGCCTTCCTAATTTTGCTTCATTTATTTAAATTATATTATTGTTTAATGCAATTTTTATTAAATTTTACATTCGATATTTTGCTAACTATATACCGTAAGGTTCTAATAACTATATACCGTAAGGTTTTAATAAGGAGCTGTTTTAAACACCCCCATGTGATATAAATAATAGTCAGCGCCGCATATTAATTGAAATACACTTAGAATTATTGTCTTGATCGAATTTGCAGTTATTTTGCATGTTAAGCTTTTGCAACGATTGCTTTCAAAATATCAAAATGCTTGTGTTGATCCATTATGTAAAACATAAAAACAGAATTACAATTTTAGCTGCCGATATGAATCCTATTCTATAATTCTTCCTCCATCATGTCCTAGTTTACGTACGTCTTAGAGATTTCTCCTCTTTATGAACTGACCTTTTTTTTATTAAAGATGTAATTAACTTTCATCATCAAATATTATATTACGCAAACGTTTAAAATTCTTACATATCTCATAGACTTTGAAAACGAACGCTTAAATGTCCTGTTCTCTCACTAACGTAGAATTTTTTCCTTCCCTCAACGCTCGATATATATAGCAGATCGATTACTATTCTAACTGTCCTTGAATTAATAGCTATTATAGTATGTAATGAATGACTTTCTGCTGCAAATTTTAAGATCCCTCAGCATTTGGTTATCTGAATAGTTGTGGAAATTTTATGATGGATTTTTTAAGATAGACTGATAGTGTTCTGGTTTATAACAGCTCTGTGATATTTCGATTACCCTGTCAAAAAATGTTAAATGTTTAAAATTATCCATTTTGAAAACTGTTCTTGTGCATTTCTCATTTTCAAATATCAGATTAAAAGTCAATGTACTAATTTTTAATCATAAATATTTTCACGAAGAGTTTGTTTTCCTTAAAAGCAAACTTTAAAATATTTGCCAAAGAATAAAAATAAGGCGATTTTTAAATACAAAACGATGTGATAAACATGTACATAATATTTATTGCAGAGGACTTCCTTTGAAATAATAGAACAGCTCGAAATATTTGTGATATAATTTTCTTACGCTAAACAGAGATTATGAACTTTACAAAGTTTGACCTGCTTTAGATGCAAAAACTAACTTCGAACCCTAACAGACGTTAAACGAATTATTGCTGCTTCGATAATTAACTGCAAAGTCTTGGAAAGGTTTTAAAATAACCTTTTTAATTTAAAAGCAAATCTTAAAAATAAATTCACTACTTGTGTTTACTGCATAAACCACCAGTTTTCAACAGTCAAATTTATATTTAAAGCATATGCTAGTAGACAAAGCTTACACAATTTCATTTAAATGTAAGCTGGCTCATAAAACTCTAACCGGCGCATCAGTTTAAATATCGGTAGTAATAATGCATACATTTTCCAATAATATATTTCTGGTGAGAAAATTGAAGAAATTGGCAGTTGCATTCGCCGGATTCGCCGGAAATCCGGACCTCCTGAATACGCGTCGAAAGTGCTTTTATTTACACCACGAAGGCATGCGGAAAGGAGGGAGAAAATATCTGATAATTTTAAGCTCAATGTTTCTGTTTGGGCCAAATAATTATTGTAAAAGAAATTTAGGTAAGCGCATATTTAAAAAAAATATGTTTGATAATTTCAAATTTTATACTTTTAAAATGTGTGACGTTATATATAGAACCTAAAGACATCTGATGATATTTTCAATCACAGTATTTTTACTATCAGTGTAATTTATAAAGCACGATTTCAATATCATTTATTGTGCACTTGGTTACAGAATATCATTTGCACTCGCCTAGTAACAAATTTTCTATCTTTTGATTTCATTTATCATCATGTAAAATGTTAAAATGTGTTGTGGAATATGATAGAAATAATCTAGATATTCTGCTAGGAATGCATTAAATTCATCTATGCATTTTATTTCGCATATTTACTGTGAATATATGCTTATTTATTTTACTATAAAAAATTAAGAAGAAAGTCCAATGCTTTAGAGAAATTAGAAGCTGTGGAATTTTATAAAAGAATATAATCAAATTACGAAATTCTAAAATCAGCAATAAAATGAATTGTGTAGGAATATCAAGCAGAAATCGAAACTACTTTATCATGTATTTACAGAGAATCGTAAATGTTATCATACCTCGCAGCAGTTTTATCCATCACATTTCTTTCATATCAAAGACATATCATAACGAGCGAGTATTGTTTCCCGCATACAATAATATCACCTTAGTATAATTCGTTTGATTAGAGTTAGATATTGTAAGTCATTATGTTTTTCTTTCTCTTCTGGAATTTATTATGCATTAGAAATGATAAGCTTTTGCATTATTTCTGAATTTTCTCTAAATGTTCGGCAACAATCGGAATAAAAAATTTTTAAGTTTTCGGCTAATTATTGTTTCTATACGTGATATTAATAGAACCTCATTCAGAGATTTGTGAGTGGATTACTTTAAATTACTTAAATAAACATCTTAATTTCCATGAAATATAAATATTTTCAACAAAATTTCATATACAGCGTTAATAAGCAAGCTTTAAAAACAATTCGTTTTCATTGAAGCTAAATTTAACATTGTCCTTAAAAGTATGTGTCGCACTTCACAAGTTTCACTTTCTTATCACTCACTAGGCATACTACCATTTTTATTTGCAACTGCAACGAATAATTTAAATAAGACAAAAAAATTTTCTATGAATGAAACTGACTCTTCGTAATAAATCTTGAAGTTTTAACTAATTTTTTTAACCTTTTAGGCCAAAGGGGTGATTTTTCTCAGAAGGGCTATTAATTTCGTTTTTTGCATTTTGTATCGTCCACTATAAAACGACGTTTCTTTTTTCAAATTGTTGCAACCAAATATTTGGCCCTGCATTATACGTAAAGAAATGAAATAATGAAGAATCTGGATGAATGTATGTATATTTCTAGCATTGTGAAAGACCAACGGTACCTAGAGACATCACATTTTGAATAACCTAGTCCTGCACTCAAATATGGGCATGTGGAAGCCCAAGTTTGGACTCTGGAATTCGTTTTATTATCTGTATCCTATTTTTCACAACTTTAACGAATTTTTGATTACCGAATTCAGCGCTTTTAAAGCGAGCAATGGCAACACTGTATGAAAAAAAGATTTATATCCAGCGCGCGAGACTGTGTATTGGAAATTCTAAAGATATGCTCGTTTTAAAATTATTTTGGTATATTGCTGTTGAATTGAATTTTACGGTTTAAGTGCGAAGAACATGGTATTTAATAAATAAAGGTAACACGGTAAATGTTAAAAAAACGTCCCTTTGAGCGTAACATAAAATCTGTTAACAAAAAAAGTTTTCAGATTTTTGTTTTCATTTTTATTACTTTAATAAAGGAAATCTTAAAGTAGCTTTCTTGCATAAGGAGGAAAAGAATGTTAAACCTAACATCTACATTAAATCTGTTTTCATACGTATCAGTATAAAAATTAAAATAATGTATACAATCTTGGTCAACATAACAGTTATTAACTTTTCATATTTTATATTCGAGAGGAATAATAGAGTAAAACGTATAAAACAAAGAGTCAAAGAACAGAGAAAACCAATTAATTTGGCAGCAAAACATCTCGTGCAATCTATGCTTCATTACCAAAGAGAATGACTTCGCATCACATAAATTCGAATCTCTCAAAAGTATTTGTGAAGACGAGGGCAAAAGGTGGAAAATGTTTTAAATCTGTATGTGGAATGTGTCTCTGTCTTATCAAAAGCTAAGCTAAAAAAGATATTTTCGCCGGACAGGACATTAAAACATACACATTAAATTAAAATTTTGAACTTGACAACAAATTTTAAAAAAAGTGTGAATTGCGTGAAAAAAGCGTGAGTATATTTAAATTATATGTTTAAATTTTTATTTTAGTTTTAGTAGTTATTTAGTGAAAGTTGTCATAATTAAATTTTGGGGTAACAGTCAGTCCCCTAACTTTATTGCCGTAGTTGTTAAAATGTCGTAAAAATTCAAATTTGTTTGCTATCATATAAGTTTTAAACGTCATGTTTTATAATTTTAAGCTAAGAATTTATAATTTTAAGTTAGAAGCTAATGCACGAAATTGTAGCGCAATAAATGGCAAGCAACAAAAGAACTTAAACAATTAGGAAACGATATTATTGACAAGCTTATATGAGATTACTGTGAGACATTACATAGTTTCTGACGAGGAACAGCAAACTCAGCTTTATTAACAAAAGAGGAAGGCAGAACAAGATCTTTGATTAAGAGATTTTTTCTTAAAGAAAAGAAATATATTTTAAAGTTCCTTAATAAATATATACAGTATTTGTTACTTATACACTTTCCAGTCCGCATTTACCCGCTTTTTTTCCCTCCCTAGTCTTTTAATTCTAAAACGTCTTTAGTATTAACGTAATTTTTCTAACATTCAAAAAACTAGCTTTATAAATTTCAAAACAAATTTGTCGATGTAGTGACAGCCTTTTCAATATTACTGGGCAAGAATGCTACAAGATATAAAAAATTATTATAAACATTGTGAAGTATGTCAATTTAATAAGAAAAGTAAAGAAATTGGGTCTAATATAAGCATTATCATCTGAAGGAAAATCTTTTGAACTGTATCTACTGATACTGTAGGTGGTCTAAATTACTATAATTCTATCAAAAAGTATATTTACATTATTATACATCTTGCTACTCGTTGTATATATAATCTCGTTGTATATGGACATTTGTTTCTAAAAGTGTAACTACTGATACTCACATCCAATGTTTAAGACAAATGTTTCAGATTCAGGTCCCAAAGAAAATTTTAACCGACAGACACGCTGCTTGTACGTCCTCACAATTAAAACATTTTTTAGAAACCATAATGGTGCGCAGTTATTAACTACTGCTAATAGATCACAAACTAATAGTAAAGTAAACAGAGTTAATTAGCCCATTAAATTAAATACCTATTACGGTAATATTGCATGGGCAAATTTCTTACCTCAACTCACTGAAGAATACAACAATACACCACATTCTGTAAAATTATACCTGCTATCTTACTTAATGTATGGAAATGGCCTCGCGATCCTTTATTCGAAATCAACCTTAAGAAACTGTAGCCATCAACTGAAGAAGCTAGAAAAATTGCTCATTCTTATCATGATATTGTTTCGTTATTTTCTTCCTTCACGTTCGCACGGGGTTCGTGTGGATTTGGAGTGAATAATGACGACACTTGATGAAGTATCGAAACACATTTTATTTAGCTAATATTTAATCAGGACAGCTCCAATAACACTTTTGACAGTCGTCGAAAATCTCCTATAAACACGCTAGAACAATCAGCGACACAGCCTTCATACTGTCAGGCAATAACGGTGGAAATAGCTTCACTGCAAAGAACCAGAGTACAGCTTCCGACTCTGGTCGTTCTCGGAACTCCACGTACTCTCGAGACTCTTCACGCGATGCACTCGACGATACACAAGAGTATAGCTCTCGACTCAGCACAGTCTAAGACAAAACTCGACGATGCACTCGACGACCAACTCGGCGCTAGATTTCGAGACACTCACTCAATGACTGACTGTCAGCTCGCTAGACGAGGCGCACACACAAACTGACTGCGAACCAGCAGGGTTTATATAGATTTCGGCTTGTGTTCGAGAACATTCTGGGCTAAACCGGTAAGAATTCCTTCCAGAAGGTTCTCCATCCGTCCATGATATATCGCTAGTTTTGTTGCTAAATGTCGCCAAATGGTCGATTTCTCATCAAATGTGGCAACCCTGCCTTTCCTTGCCATTTTTATGGCAACCCTAAAACTGCTTTGTGGGGAAGCTATCTTACCGCGCCTGTACATTTCGTAACAATATAAAGAAAGAAAGATATCAAAGCCATTTAAAGCAAGTAATTTTAAAAACCTGATGATTTAGTAAAATATGAGGAATTTCAGTTATTCTAACACTAGAAGATTTATTTCCTCCTCCTTTTTCTAGCCCTCATAAATTTTTATAATAATATCCTGAAGTTAGTTTTCAAACAGTCTAATTCTCTCACTAAAAAGAATAAAATTTTTAACCCAGCCACTGAATTTAAATTAACTTTTATAGTTGCTATTCAAAAGCCTTGTTTTAATCTGCTGCTATTCAAAATTAATTTATTTTTATTTCCCAAATTACTCATTAAAATTTCTGAAAACCTTTAAAAATATTTGTATTATGGATATAACGTTTTTCCTGATAAGGACTTTAACACCTATCTGGGAAAATTTACTCCCGTATTTGATTTTCTCTCAATCTGGCTGCTTTCCTGTCTTACCCTTTCTTTCTTCCTGGGGTTTTTCCATTCAGAGCTTGTTTATATACGTCGCCCAAAGCCCGGAAATGAGGAGAAGAAAACCTCTAACCAACGTTTTGCTGTCTGGGCACAATACCAGATTCTAAAAGGACAACACTGTATCTTGCTGTAATCTGATCCGAGATTTTACACTAGGTGTATTACTCCTTGCATCCTATCCTTAGGGAGGATACAAAGAGTGATTTCACAAGTCTATTGTCTACCTAGGAATATTAATACCAAAAATTTTATTTATTTATTTATTTTGAAGAGTCAGATAAGGCCATGAACGTACTGAGCATTATTATTTACCATCAGACACATTCCTCCGGCCATTGTTTCAGCACAAAGGGCTACCAGACATACAGACATGCACACACACACAACGTACATTCAAAAATATTATTCATTATTAATATTGTGGGGTAATGTAAAATTCTGTTTACTAAATTTGTAAGACCTAATTTGACTATACAATTTATTCGTCTTAATTTGAATTTTTTGTATGTATTTTTTTATATCTCAAGTACGAAATATAAAGACTTATGTCCATAAATCGTAAATAGAAACTTTGATTCATTTATACAATGCTAAAAGCTTGATTTTGCATTGCTTTACAGTAAAAACAGGTGGTTTTGTTTATAATGAGCAAATGTGTCTTAATAGAATTTCTTGAATATGTGATAGAAATGTTTTGATTACAAACCTTTGTTTTAAGAAAAACGTTTAAGTAACAAAAACTGTAAAAGTTACAATGTGATATTCAAACGACATTTCAAGAACCGCGCAAGTTTTCAGTTCTTTCATGAACATTCAGACCCTAAAATTTAGAACATTTTTATACTATGTGGAGAAAGCGTTTTAAGAACTTTAAAAACTTATATTTTAGAGATTTTCAGTTTGTGTTCTGCATTTTATTTGGTGATTATCCATAATATTTTATTATGGTAATTTCGAAGTTGCTTTTTTATGTGTTGTTTATATGTTTAGATATGGGAGAGTTCATAAACCAAATGATGGGGACATAGTGAAACAAAGGCTATGCTATTGAAACAATTCATTTGTTCTTTCATACATAATGTACAAAATCTCTCTTCCTTTGCTAACACTCTAATGCTTTTCTCTAAAGATTTTTTTTATCGTCAAGCGTTTTCTTCTTGAAGGGGGAATATGTAAAATATAAAATTTGAGAAAACAATTTCCAACAAATTACTAACTTAATTAGCAACAGCCCTTTTGGCTCCTGATTTTGTTTCCCTACATCTGCCTTCAAAAATTCTATACTGCATCAATAACGTCACTGATTCTTCTGCAGTAATCTGCAATGCTCTTAGTTCTTGCCTAGTCGCTGTTCAGGATTCAAAGAAAGTGTTCCAAGTTTATTTAATGAACCCTGCTGAACCACGTACTCACTTTTCTATGTTTGCTCCTTACTGGAAAACCTACATCTCTTCGCTTAGCTGTAGCCTCTATTATTGAAATAAGATCAGCATATATAAAATTGTGGGGCGCTTGTAGCACATCTAGTATTGTATCAGTCAAGAACATATGTCTTAATAGATTGGTCATCAAGAAATAAAGTGCTGTCTTAACTATCAAGCTAAATATGTTTTCTAAAGTTCCAGTCATCTAATACGCAACCTGCATGTTTGCAACATCTGTCATAACTATGTCATAACTACAGAGTTAATTGGCGCCTTATTCTCATCTACAAATAAATCATCACACACACACTTAAAATGTGTATATATTGCTCATTATAAACAAAACCACCTGTTCTTACTGTAAAGCAATGAAAAACATGTTCCAATTCCAGGATGATTCCAAATTCATGGTACAAACTTGGAGGGAATGTACAGAACAAAGATACGAATAATATTCTGATAGGAAACCCAAGTCGCAATACATTTATTTAGTCATAAATGCAAATTAAATACATTTACCACAAGAAAACTTTGAAATGAGATTGAGATCACATAACATTTCATATGAATTGCTTCAAATGAAGAACACTTACCATAGAAACTTTTATCACTCATTTAAAAAGATCTTGCTTCAAACTATGTCAAGAAACACATTTGCATGTTACTAATTTGCATAAAAAACACGATTACCGGTAGAGGGCAGTAGATGTGTAACTCAGGAGAGAAAGACACCATTCGCGATTGCATCGTCAAATTTGTGAAACAGGTTCTTTCCGCGTCCCAAACAGAATACTGGTCGACAAAGAACTGTACGCAATCCAAGATTTGAAGAAAGCATCTTGAGATTTGTGGCTGATACACCCAAGTCAAGTACAAGAGCTACTGCGCAATACATAGATGTGAGTCCACATACCATCTGAAGAGTGTTAAACGAAAATCACTTGCGCCCCTTCCATTTTCAGTGACTACAAGCTTTGAATCCTCTGCGCCTGAACTATCCTCTGCGCCTGAACTTCTGCCACTGGCTTTTGCAGCGATCTGCATGGCAGCTGGACTTCACAGCCCATTTGCTATTTACAGATGAGGCGACGTTTACCTGCATGGGTGTATTTATTGCGCACAATTCTCGTGTTTGGGAAACAGAATTCAAACGCATCGTGATCACATGAATCTCAACAGCGAACAGTATGAATGTGTGTGCGGGTATCGTCCACGACTTTTTAATTGGCGCATACATACTGCCGCAGCGACTGAATGGCCAGCGTTATTTTATTTTTCTGGAACAAGTTGCAAGATGTTCCGATTTATATTTGGAAACGAATGTGGTTCCAGTATGATGGGACGCCAGCCCATTTCACTGATGTTCGCAATTACCTGAATGCTACTTATAGGGCGCAACGGATTGGTCGCGTTGGACCAGTCCCTTAGCCACCCCAATCTCCCAATTTATCTAGCCTCGATCATTTTTCTGTAGATATCTGAAGGATCTTGTTTATGCGACTCCAGGTGACTCAGCTGAGGATCTCGTTGCTTCAATATCAGAAGCTGCTGCGTGTGTGCGTGGAATACCCGATATCTTTGCCAGTATACGCCGGTCGCTCAATCGACGCTCTCAAGCTCTTTTTGCCGCTGGTGGACCGAATTTTGAAGAGTTCTTGTAAACATTTTGTTTCAAATGAAACACCGGTATTTCTGATTAAATAAATGAATCTGGGCAAAGAATTAATTCTTAGAATCTGGGCAAAGAATTAATGAGACATTTGCAGAGATCATTGATAGAGTAATCTACAGATTTGCCCTGAAATAGGTCAGCTTCTAAGAAGTGGATCATCTCACGATATTCAGTTTCTAACAAGGCATGTGCCCTTCATCACTTAATTACAAAGATGATGTGAAAACGACAGGTGCTTAAGCTGTGTTGCAAGGGGCCCGGATCTTTATGTGTTCCATTGCAGAGAAACTGCAGAGCATTACCTTCGATAGCATAACATATTAGGTGTTTCCACATTAAAGTGGCCACCACATCCGGCCTTAGTAAAGGTCAAGCTGTAGTCGGCTTAGTTGGCCGCCAGTGGGAAAAAGAAAAAATAGCAAACCTTCTATAGTTAGCAGTGAAACATATTTGTGCATCGGCTGAAAATACTTTAAAAAATCTCTATCCTCCGAAACTCATACACGATTTGCATCAGTATCACAAATATCATACCAATCTGACTGAAGTAACTTTCAACTGCAATCAGTTACTCTACCATAATCCTTATATATTCTGTACTTGCATTAACTGTATTTTGCTTGACGTATTTCTTTTTTTATTTAAGTTAACATATTTTTAAATTTCGTAAAATTAATAATGTCTTATATTTTAATTTTAAATAATTGTGACTTTTGCCTTATTTAATGCATTATTTTAATTTTTATAGCAATAACTGTGTTAATTATTTACTGTCATACTTAATGTTTCATTAATAATTTAACTTACTTTGATCATTGTGGCATGTATATCCATATAACTCTGTTATATTTTGTTCCTGTATTGCATGCATATCTACAAAACGTATTAGACGTTCACGTTACGGAAGGCTATTAACAGTATTTCAGATTTTCAATTCATATCTAAGTTAGTAACATATAGAAGCTGTACGTGTTCTCCTTGCCTGCACTACATCCTTCATTCATCCCTGTACCATTCACTCGTATAGCATTCGTCATGCCTCCCAAACTTTGACTGATGATGAACTGAAAGGTCAGTTTGCTAACTGTCCCAATGGTCGTATGCCCCGCTCACAAGAAAAAAAAAAAAAAAAAAAAAGGAGAGAAAGAATGAAAATCGGAAAGGCAGTAAAATATTTCAGAAAAATACTGACATCAATAAAATTACTTCATAAATAAATTGATAATGCATTAAGAGATGGTTTTGAATATACAACATAATAAGAAATTTCTTTTAAAATTTTATACGCAAAAGGATAAAATTTTTCAGCTCAGGTTTTATCAAATATTTATGTTAGCAATCGTATTGTTTATCAGCCCTTAATAAATAATAAATAATAATATAATGAAATAATATAATGATAAAAATGAAAAATGCATTATTTCATGTAATTTATTATCGTTGTCATGTAATTTATCAGCATTTCAATCGAACTATAAACTCTACGGGAAATTCCCTTTTGAAAAATATATCTGCTTTGAAAACTCGTCATTTCCTTTATATATCAGAAGTAACTGTGAATTTCAGTTCTATCTGGAAAACTGGGGAATATACAGGAGGAAGAGTTTGTTTTACAGAGGTAACTGTTGTTGTTTAATAGCTGTATAATAGACCCATATCTCTAAACTATTCTTGAAATTATTAACGACTTTCCTTGCTAAAATGTTTCGTCTTGGAATTAAATGTTGTTAAAACTAATATTTGTGTTATGGAATATTTTGTGAGTAATGAATACATGAATTATTGTTTGTGTTCCTATCTTGGAAAAGTTTTAAACCTATTAAAAGCTGGATAGTTAAGACCGCCATATACTTACAGTTTGATAGAACATGAACGAAGTTAGATGCATTGGCTGCATGAGCCTTTTTGTGTTTTTTCCTTATGTGTAAGTCAATTTGTCTTAAATGGATTATATGTCAGTTTAGTCTTAGGATTAAATTAAATTAAAAGTCTTAGGATTAAAAGTCAATTTGTTTTAAAATGTCCTCCACGAAATTTTCTGTTCTTAGCAGATAAATATAGCGTGTTTTTTTTATTATTATTAAAGTGAACTAACCAATAAAAAAAATTCTGAAAATTAAAAAGTATGTGTGAAGTATGTATGAAAAAAGTAAAAGTATGTATGAAAATTAAAAGTATGTACGAAAAAAGGTATGTATGAGGAAGAGGCGAATGAATAACGTTAAGTTTGAGTAAAAAAACAAACTCATGTTTCTATCAAGATTAATTGACAACCTACTTCATATACTGGCTATGTAGATCCTCACAGATTTTTTTATATAACGGAAAAACTAATCATCTAGCTATACACCTACAAAATGAAAGAAAAACTTATATATATATTTGTGTACGTAATACTTATCTATATGTATGTACTTACATGAAATAATGTATTTATATGTAGATATAGATATAGATAGCTAATAATTTTATTATATACATATATATTTTATTATATATAATAATTTATTTCCTAAACAGTATTGATTAATTGATTATATTATCTCCTAAGTTTAATTAAAGTAGAACTATTTTAAAAGTGTGCATCCATACTGGTAAGTTATATTTTGAAAGATGTTTTGAAGTAATTTGAAAGCAAAATGTTAATAATGTTTTAGCGGGGACTGGAGTTAAATCATCACGAAGAATAATATTTCAATTGTATATCAATTATTATATATATATATATATATATATATATATATATATAATATATAGGTAGGTAGATAGATATATAATAATTTTATTATATACATATATATTATACTATATATATATTATAAAAATGTTTCATTAAAACGTTATTAGTAAAGTTAAATAATTCTCTTCCGCCAATGTTACAAGGAATGAAATATGAATTTATTTTTAGAGATGATAAGATTAAAATTTTAGGATTGTATTATTTTTCGTGTATTTACATGCTTGCACTTTATTATTTACTTATGTTTTCTGAATTTAATGATATTGCAAATTGGTTTGCAGGAATAATTAATCAATTTATTTTGTTTGCAACTGAAATTGCATAATTTAAAATTTAATTTGCTTTTATATATATATATATATACATAATGTTGTATAGACATTAGGTATTTTTTTTTGGAAGCAGGAGAAGTGAAAAATGATCAACGCCTTCGCCGGGAATCGAACCACGGACCTTTGGAACACGCGCCCAGCGTGTAGACCACCACACCACGAAGGTATGTTAAGAAGGCTGGAGAAATACCTTATATACCCTTTTAAAATGCGACTGGGGTTTTAGGGGACCCAATCGCCAAATCCCGGGTGTGAAGATTCATCATCCACCACCCTTTTAGTTCGGGCGCCACTATAGAAATATTAGGTATTTATTTGGTATTTTTTGGAAGCAGGAGAAATGAAAAGTAAGCAATGCCTTCGCCGGAAATTGAACCACGGACATCTGGAAGACGCGCTGAGCGTGCAGACCATCACACCACGAAAGCATGCTAAGAAAGCGAGAGAAATACCTTATAATGTAATATATATATACACGAGTGTTTGTGTAATATAACGAGTAGAATAATTCAGTCACTTGTCGACAGTGTTGAAAACGCATTAGGAAACTCAAGCTCAAGGTAAATTAGAATAATTAGTAAATTTAGGTTAAAATAATTGAAACAAAAAAATAACAATGAAAGGAGTCAGTGAAAGGAAAGGCAACGCCATGGTACGTAGAATCTCTTCCACCTATCGCATGCTCTAAGGGTGTTACAAATGACAGCCATTAGGAAATCGGCTGTCAAATGAAATGGCTGACGATGCCATAATTCCTGGTTGTCGAGCTAGGTGATGGTCGAAAGTCAGGTGAATATCACACCGCTGTCCTAGACACCTCAAGTTACGTCATCGCTGGTCATCGAAGTTCAGTTCGAAGTGGGACCCATTGCTGAAAACAAATCTACTCCAGTCTGTGATACCCCAGCTCGAATGCGGCCGGCACCACTACAAACGTGCTGGAGCTGAGGGACAGTTGGCGCAATGGCCTTTGTGACTTCTTCCCCCCTGCGCTGAGTCGTTTGTCAATCGAGATTGCACTCACTGTTGCCCAAAAGATAGACATCCCTGTATTGAAGTATTCAGTAGAACGGTTCACTACTTTAATTAATTTATTTTATAAACAACCTTCTAATGCGCAATTATCTAATTTTAAGCGCTATATGATAAATATTTCTGTAATAGTAACTATTACAAAAACTCTGCTAACTCTTTTGAATCTTATATTTAATTTATTTAGATTAAGTGTTCATTATTTTATCTAGCTATTTATTTTATTTTGTTTATTATTACTATTATTACTATTATTGTCGTTAACATAAACTGTGTATTAATGAGTCTTTAATATTTATTTGTATTAAATTTATCTTGATTAATTGTGCATTAATTTGCTTAACCAATTTTTATTAAAACCTGTAAGTGTAATTTGCTAATTATATGTTGCTATTTGGTTTTATAGTTTTAAAGCGTTATAATGTGCTGCTGGTGGTACTCGGTTATTAGTCTTCACCTGTCTGTCAACAGCTTTAGTTTTATTCCTAACGTGAAGTGTTCTCACTTAATATCGTAACTTCAGTATTATTTTTTGCACTTATAAGTACTTTACGTACATTACTGTAACTTAAGTGTGCATCCAGGTACGGCAACCCCTTCAGCTGACTTTATTAACTCCATACGTACGTACCAAGACTTCCCTTCTGCACAGCTGCAAATAAAGAGAACAACAAACTCTTCTACTTCTGTTCCCAGAATAGAGGCTACCAATCATATTTGTGACCAGCTACAATTGTTCATTACACATTCCAACTTAAATAGTCAGCAAAAGTCATTCTAAAAAACTTAAATAGTCAGCATCTGTGAGAAAGGAAATAACTTCCTTTGTAAATACAGTTCGCAATACATTTCAAAAAGAAAAATTTCATGTTCAGCTACAAAGCCAAATTCGGGCATTGCAACAGCGGTGCGGGTCATTTGGAAACCATTGCTCCTACTGCAATTATTCCGTAACCTCCTCCTGCTAGAAGAAAAAGAGAAAACGAAACGGGAGTACTAAGACTTATTTCACCGAAATACGAAAGAAAATGCGCCAGACAAAGCCGCCTGGGAAAAAGTAATCTGAACACTTTTTTACTAATCACGCCGTACGACTTAGATCGAACTCCTAAGCGGGTTAGGGTCCAGCATACCTCCGACATAAGTGCAAGAATAGGCATTACGTTTGAAGAAGTTCGCATTATCCGTTCTAAAGAACTGATGGTGGGAACACTGATGGGGAACACGTAAACATGCTTCGGAAATCGATAAAGGAAAACCTGCGCTTTCTTCAATAGTTTCTGGGAAAATCTTCAGTATCCGAAAGACTTCGGTAATAGTTTACAGTTTGCCACAGCTGACGATATAAAGTGAGACATTTGGGAATCTGGCTTCGTCAGTAACACAGTCCTAAATAAAGGCGCAGTTTCCACGGCTTCCTCGATCCAAATGAAAGAGACGCATTGGGAACGACCTTCAGGAAACCTGCGCAGCCATCAAGCGGAAGATTTTAAAGGGTAAACGGGAATGTTGGCAAAAATATTCTACCAGTGCTATTGAAAATTATGGAAGATTATTCAGAATAGTTCCTGATAAGGTCTGCAAAATAATAGGCCTAATTGCGTCTGTTTGTCATTATGTTAACACAAATTCTCAAACTTTGACACACGTTTTGGAAACTAATTTTCAGCATGATGAGCTCCATAAAGACATCATTGTGCAGAAAGAAATACGAATTAATACTGAGCAACAATATATTTCACCCATTGCTGTCTCTGAGCCGTTTCCAGCAAGAAAGGAACTAAATGACATAATCAAAAAGCTCAACGGCATTCTCAAACTAATGCACAACAAGCACCTGGCATTACGTTCCTCCTGTATACAAAAGTACTGGAGATTTCCCCACTTTCCTCAGGGCCCCAAAACTGCAGAAGTTGCCTTCTTCCTAAAGGAAAATAAAGATCCGAATGAGGCCACTTCATAGAGGTCTATCAGGCTGCTTCCAGCCATAGGAAAAATCCTCGAAAGAGTGACACTTCAATGAGTGAATTTTAACATTCATGCTAATAAATTCATACATGCTAATCAATATAGAAGAAAAGCAGTGCACCACACTACTGAATCACCTGCTGAACACGGTACTTAAAAACAAACAGAATAAAGAGGATCACCATCGACATTCTAGGAGCCTTCGATTCGTTGTGATGGCATATATGTTTTGGAATGTTTCATAGATACTAGTTTTCCGAAAACTTTACTTGACTTCATCTATAGCTAGCTGAGTGAAAGAGAAATTTAAGCCACAACGGACGGAGACGTCAGCTTGCAAAATATTATTAAAAACAGCCTAGGGAGATTCTGCCCAATTCCGCTTTTGAGGAACCTGGTAGCTAACACCGCTTTCAACCTGCTAAAGCGCACGAGCTTACTCCATGTATAAACCTACATGGCAGGAACATAATATAATTCGTGAGATATTTTCGTTACTTGGGTGTGGCTGCACAAACTGTCTAACACAGTAAGGAAAACAACAGTTCCTAGCTAGGGCTTATCCTCGCAGATGCCCAAGGTGTGTCCCTTCTATGCGCCATAAAGTATATACTACCGCATGCTACTATAAAGTGCTTATGTGCTCAGCGATGGTATGTCACCATCGCTGAGCGCATAGCACTTTATGGTATCTCCGTGTGAGGCGTCAATGTCACGAATAACAAGCACAAGCTTTGAACTCTGCACAAAGACCATTTCTGTTTATCATCTGCAGAGGATTCCGAACATTTTCAACAAATAGTAAGGGAAAAGGGAAGAGATTAGCAAGAAATGAAATAAAAGTCAATTATAAATACGAGCAAAAGGATTTATTACAGACAAAAGTTACAAATGTTCGATATATCTGCCACTATTAGCGAAGATGCACAGAATACTATCAAAGAAATATACCCATGGTAATATGATGCAGATCGATTTGGACATTCAATGCTTTCCGAGCGATATTTTCTTTTGAAAGCCACTTAGTGTAGCAAATCACTACGTTTTATCCGGAATTTTACATAATACCAAAGCCACTGTTAAATCAAGGAACAACAGATGACATGCGAATAGAGTATAATGCAAAATAATGGGAACACTGAACTGATTTAAAAACAGTTATTTCACTCTCTTAGCCACGAGTAATGAGGAACCTTCTTGCATTCAAATGATATTTTGTAAAATATTCCGTACACCGAACTCCAACCTCATGCTTGTGGGCAGTGCTGATACGTAAGTTGTAACTGTGACACTGCATAGTATGTAACCTGTGAGTAAGCGTAATATTTCGAAAACCGTGGAATCAAGATGAATGCACTGGTTTCGAAATTTCCGAGAAAGGATCTGCCGGATTTCCACCCACATTCTCCGATCGCTGTATTTGAAGTGTTGATGGTAGAACTTTCTGGAATTGATTGAGATAGTTTGTAATACGTCGGACACCTGTTCTGGCACCCTCTGTAAATGGCTTGATGACTGCAATATTCATTGGCGGCTGACACACCTTTTCAGTCATATTTCTATTCCATGTTTACGAACTTGCTAATTAAATCATGCACAGTCTGCCTTCAGCACAAGTCGCTATGGATACGAAAAAAGGGAATTATTGCTTCCCGAAACAATGACATCGTTTCTGTAAAAGAACTTCATGAATTCACTCCATTGTTTTGGGGAAAGCCTCGCTGTGCTTCTCCTTAAAATGCGTAACCAAATAACAGCGCTTCACTTGAATACTGTTTTTGTTTCTAAATGGATATTTAGACAAAAGAGGGGCAGGAGGAGGTTAAGGACGTTACAGTAAGCTTAAACGATAGAGCTGTCTCTTGTTTTTGCGAAAAAGAAGTTCTGTAGGTGTTGCGGGTATTGCCTCTTTCGCTTCCCCACTTTAAAAACGTTATCAGTTTTGTTTCCTTTCTACATATACTGTTCTAATGCTGTACGTTATTTTCTGTTTCGCACAATCTCGTGCCATAGCGAAATCTTAGAGTTCGTATTGGATATTTTCACGACACTGTTATGTTAACTGTGATACATTTTCTATCCCTGTTGTCATGTAACACAAGTGCATATCATCCTAGTTAGTCTGAAAAGCTCGCTTTCCGCATCACCAAAGTTATCATTAGTTGGTTTGTACTTTACTATTACCTTGTATTTGTAATTTCTTAAATGCATACTGCAAATATATTATGTATTCCAAATTTCTTCTTGTTAATTGCGTAAATTGTAAGAACATGTTTTCTTCATTCCAAAATACTGATTAGATGTGGATGCTTTGTTAAATATGGTGACATTTAGCAATCAAATTTTGAGCTATAGCTATAATTAAGTTGAATGAATTAAAAGTTAATTAATTTCACTTTTAAGGACTTAAATTTCAATTAATCGCTCTAGTAAAACATCATCATTTTAATAATAATAATATTTTAGCCCCAAGTGCACAAGAAATAAATTTAATTTTGTCATTCAAAACCACAGAAACATGTGGTTTATGAATTTCGCGTTAATAATCTACAAAATTCAGGTTTGACATTTCTCCGCGAATCATTGTTGAGCTGATCAGTAATTTAGCTGTCTCATCAATAAGAACCTTAGTTGATCAGGATACAGGTAGGGAAGATAAATGATACACACTCAAGGAAAGTGAAAGATAACCACATAAGCAATAAAAACTTATATGAAGATTGAACTCTCAGCTTCAATTTTTGACCTATAGTTTGCATTCACTAAACATCATACTGTCTGCCGTGGATGGCTATAAAAATAAAATTAATTAGCGTACTAACATTTTACATGTGTGGGTTGCATATTCAAATATTTTTTAAATAAAAGAATTTTAGATGATTTACTTTTTTTCATTTTAGATTGAGAACTAGACTATAGCTTGAACCAGTGTCTCAATATTTCCAAGTAATGGACAACCCAGAATTACTCAAACAAGACCCAAAATTGATGGATGGATGTGAATCTGAAGGACGAGAAGAAACCTCACTTTCGAGATCAACTCAACGAAACGACATAGCTGAATCAGAATTAGCAAGTGAAGAAGAATCTTTCATGAACTCTAAGACACTGTCGACCAGCAATGATTTAAAATCTAATATTACTGTGTCAGAGCATAACCGGTTTACTTTACCAACATCTCACTATGAGATATCTGCTGATACACATAGAGAAACTGAAATACGTAATAATACACCTAGAACCACTGGTTGTGAAGGGATTACAACTGAGTGCCAGTTAATGAGTGAAACAGAACCAGCGACTGCTCATATTGATCAGACGCTACCATCAATCATAACTGATGACGATTACATCTTTTACAACAATCCATCAATAATTCTTGCTGATACCAGTAAAATAGGAAAATGGTTACTGTTCTGCGATATCGGGGAGAGATGTTCGGAAAATAATATGACAGACTTAGACCGAGCATGGCTGAAAACAATTGACCTCATTAAAAGTACCAATCTTCGAATCATTCGAGCAAAATGCTCTACAGCAGCTAAGGTTCTTGACTGTTCGGTGCGTTCAACGCCACATGGTGTTATTATGTTTTACACCCCTAATTTCACTAATAAAGCAGAAGTGAGAAGCATAGCTGATGAAATTTATCTGAAAATAGGTAAAACAGAAGATAGTGCGTCAACTCTGTTCGAAATGTTTTATAAAACTGATGAAGCAAGTAGACAAGGCGAGTACGTTCATCATCAGAAGAGAAATATTTCTACTTACTCATATAGGAATGGAGCATTTTTCGAACGAGATATGAATTCTTATGAATGGAAACTTGTTCGAGGCTCTTCAGGTTCGAACTCAGATGGCCACTACAAACAAGGAAGCCCATTTAAAAGACAGTTTGCAAGGAGATAGCCGGGAAGTTCGACATAAAATTTCGACATAGATGATTTCTTGTCAACAAAAGTAGATTTACCCTGTTGCCAAGCAAATATTCTGCTTGACGACATGTGATTTTAGAGTCTCTTCAAATTAAACGTTCTCTAGAAAGAATCAGAAGGTTTCGCAAAAATGATCTCTAAAAAATTATGATAAAATGAAACAATATACAATGTCATTTATTTCCTGTTAATAAGTGATGAGTTTATTCATAAAATGCTGCAAATAAATCTAAATTATAAAAATGTATTTAATTCAGGAATTAATTTGGACTCTTATTTCCCTACAGTGCAGATGATTATCCTAGAGGAATTTACTTAATTCAGTAACTGAACATTTTTAAGCAAAATGTTGGTAAATTTAATTAACATTTAAAAAAAGCGGAAATAAGTTTTATATATAATTTTCAAACTTATTACCCATGTTTTGAATTATTTATTGCAGATGCATAGTTTCAATTAAGAAAAATGAATCAAATATGGAAGCCATTCATATTATGCACAATTTTGGCTACGTAATACAGCACGTAAGAAGAGCTTTCTGCCTTCCATAAAGCAACACGATTTGCATAAATAGTTTTTGAACTCAAAATTTAGAGTTTTACTTTTTATTTGATGCACATCAAATTAGTACATAATTAATAAGAATTACATATTTTTAAATCAGTTTAATCAGTCATTATATTGTGAAAAACCACTGAAGCTGCATAACTCTGGAATGCTTCATTCTAACGCACACCTTTTGTTCGTTTTGGTCATACCAACTATTTTTAGCTGGTATATCTTACTGCATGAAGATCAATTCTCATTTATAGTAAAAACAAAAATGTATTTTAAAGATCTCAGAATTAGTTACTGAAGTACATTTATCCCCTTTTCTATGTGCTTCAAATACGCAAATTCAGATCCTGGACGTTTCATATTTTTACGTGGCTTATAATATTGCTTATAGGGAAAATTTTTGTTTAGATAAGCCTTAAAAATCAAAATGATGATATCAAAACTTATTTCAGAAGTCTATAACTCCATTAATTTTATTCATAGATATTTGATATTTAAATCATTTAAGCTAAGAACGTATACGGGATTTTATTCTGCAAAATCTCAACTGAAACAATGAATAGTGTTTCTATTTTATTTTAACTTAAAATGCGACTGACATGAAATGTATATAGATATATAAATGAAATTATATATTTCTTTCTAATAAAGCCTATTAAAATGAAAAAATGAGTAAGTTATCGCGTATCTTGTAAGACTGACATACTTAACTATATAATAAAGTGTTGCGTTGAATCTAACTGAATATTATTTCATTCAGTCGTTCTCGCCTTTAAATTAAATCTGGCTCCATTATAGAACACTTGAAAGGAAATATTTTAAATAAACAATTATATTTTGTTGCTGAAGAAAGCCGAACTTTATTTGCTTACACACTTAAGGAAATCAAAGCATTATTCTAATCTGTCTTACTATTGCCAAACTACAAAACAAAACTCCATCTAAAATAAAAGGAAAACAACAGCTGTTGATTATCGTTAACCAATATAAATCATGGAGCTCACAACATAAATCTTAAAGTTATACTACACTAGTGTGCAAAACGTAAACAACGTTTCTGATTTTGGTCATAACGTCACAAAAAATCAACTAAGAGATATGAAATTCATGCTGCAGAGGCACAATGGAAAAGTTTGAAAAATGCATAGTAGCAAAAAAAATTGACTAGAATGCATATATAACAAAATGAACAGAAAAGGGCGTTTTTGAAAGAATGGCGTTATACAAAGACTTGTTTGGTGAAGAGGGTGAACCACAAACCAAACAGCCTTAGTAAGAGATATGACCGTCCCTAACTACTATGGCTGCGTTCCACCGTCTGTCGATTCTCAACGCCAGATTAGTAAATAGTTCTTGGGGTAAGAGTTCCCATTCTTCAAGGAGCATCTGTTTCAGCTTTCTGGTGTTCTCTGGAGGATATGATCGTTCAGCCAGGCGTCTCTCTAAAGTATCTCACACTTATTCAATGGAATTTAAATCAAAGCAACACTCTGGCCAATCCATTTAGTGGATATTATCACTTTCCAGGAGCTCCTCAACAGAATGCTGAGTCAAATGTGGCCGTCATCCGTAAAACCTAATTCCGGACCAATGGCACTCCCGAAAAGACTCACGTGAAACAGGATAATGTCATCACTATAACGATCTCCGGTAAGCAAACCTCTGTCAAAAATGTGGAACTCTGTTCATAATGCCTCCCTATGTAAGTATAGCCAAGACTACCTCCAAAGTCCTTTTTTCCTGAAGTTAATAGGATTGAAGCGTGTTCCTACATCTTTCCGTATCACGTGGCGTCTAAAATTGTTCTGCTGAAACGATTCTGATCTATAAAAAGAACGGGACTCCACTGTCAAAGTGGTCAGTCTTTGTATTTTCTACACCAGTGTAAACGGTACCGCCAACAGGCTAATCTCAATGTTATGCAGCGCTCAGGACGGTGGGCGAATAGGTCATCTTTATGAAGTCACCTGGCCACAGTAAATCGGGACGCCTGCCATCTGGTTGCCTTGTGCAACTACTGAGCAATGTTACCCGCTGTCTGATTTCGATCTCCTAAAGGGCGATGTATCCGTCATCAATCACCGTTTAGAGAGATAACACTTTTATAAGCTCCAAACTCTAGGGTGACAGACGTCAAACTATTCCCCTTCTCAAGCTTTCCAGACATTCTACCACGCGCAAAGGTGTCCTGATGTTTCATGTACTCATACTGCACACACGTTTTGCTTGCAGAATGCCTGGAAATCTGCTTTTCTTTCTTTTTAAGTCGCCTTGCCCTGCACGCACTGACTCCTCGCGTTTTGCTTGTCCTGACATCTAAGTAATGCATATGCGACTATAGTATCATGGCGCCACTTATGTCATGATGCCATAATTACATATGAATTGCCTTTTTAATGAGTTAGCTTTTCACTATACTGATCGCAAAAACCTTTTGTAACAGTTTCTTGGGTGTATGTTGAAAAATTGTCTAAACATTAAAGTAATCACTAATAAATTCACTAAAGTTTATTTAACTAGAAAAAAAGAAATAGGAATTATTTTTTATAACTAGCCACTTACGCGGTAGCCGGCTATAATAATAATTTTAAAAAGAAAAAATATATATAATAGTTTTATGAGTCTAGCTAGCGTAATTTCGTAATATTTAATATCTTTAAAATTTATGATTAGACATCTTATGATTTAAATGTATTTTTATTTAAAGCAATTAGATTAAAAAGTAGAAAAAATAATCTTAAGAATTGCTTTATTGCTTTTAAATCACTCGGTTTGTTAATCAGTAACTGATATATTGAATCTAAAAGTTAAATACCTTAGGATTTGACGAATGGCATCATACTGGGACTTGGAAGGTAAAAATGTTTTATTTCAGGCAGTGGCAATACGATGCTTTTAAATTGCCTGGGTTTGCTGATTGAAAGTAAAAAATAAATATCTTGTATTTTACCGAATGGCAACAATTTGACGCGATGGCGATACAAGTATTTTATTTGGAGCAATGTTGCCACTGGTCACTTTTATGTTGCTGAGTTTGTTAATCAAAAATTCATTCAATTCGAAAAAAATATGAATTAAAAAATTAGAAATTCAATTTTCGGGATTTGTCGGCACATGTTCTGGTGGAGGAAAAATGTTCCAAATCTGGTGGCTCTACGCATCGCCATTTCTCCAGAATACGAGTAACATACGTACAACTTCTTCATTATTTGATAACTGGGATTTTGTAAACTTTTCTCCTTAACTTCAAACTATTCCTAGTTAAACGTAATCTGATATAAGGATCTTTCAGTAGCGAAACTTTGAATAATGTTTTTGAGTGTTTAAGTCATTATACAAAAACTCTACTTTTACTAGAAATAATAAAAATCAATGGTTCATCTACAAACACACGATGAAATTCAAAAATGAAATCCTAAATGCAGCAACAATATATGATGAAATAGAATGTCCTGTTAAATTTATTTAAATAAAATTTCATAATTCTAGTAATTGACAAACAATTGTGGTCAATAAAATCTAAGCATGATGTTCGACACGAAATAATTTTACCTGAAAAGAATAGAATAGTATGAAAAAAATGGTGAAAAGAAATTTGTATTTGAGAGAAATAGAATCTGCATTGTAATAATACGGAAAAATCAAAGCAATAATACTACAGAGCAATAACAATATTATAATGATCATGCTTTTTTAGCTCAAAATAATAATAATTAAAGCTTTCACACTGGAATATATTTACTTTTTTATCCCGAATGAAACTATTTTAGTAAAATAAGACATTATATATTGGAAAGCAGCTGAAATATTTTTCGACTGAATTCGTGAGAACATCGGAAGATAGAATTAAGCAAACAAATAAAAAAAGGGAGGGTGAAACATCCCTTCAGAAAAGACACATGTTTATTTGTCATTGATAAATGTAGTATCGACTGTATTAAAATAAATATATGCTGCCTTGAGAATTTCTGCCAACAGTTTCCCAACTAATTATTCTGTATGCAGCTTACAGCAATAATCCTCTCCTCACAACTGTAAATAGTTCCATTCATGAAGAAGTTAATATTTGTAAAACATTCTTTTCTTTTTTACCATTTCCTTCAAGGTATTGTTTCACTGTTTTGTCCTTGGGAAGAGGAAACCGGGGTTTCATTTTATTACACAGCATTTACTTGGATGAAGACTCGTTTAGGAAGTAGGAATTACGTTCAGTAGTCCATATCTGTATGTCATTTTGGAACATTTTAAATCTCAGTAATGGTCCTTAATTTTAAGTTTTGGTAACGGAGAACTACTTCTGTAGGTAAAGGAAGAAAGCAACTCATTTACATTCTATACAAATTTTGGATTCATAGGCTTAACATTTTTTTTTTTTTTTTTGGCTTCTAACGGCACAATATTTGCTTTGCTTGCATTATTTGAATTGAAATGTTCGCATCATTGTTTTGACACCTTTGCATTATCTGAATTTATATAAATTAATTTATGTGTTTTGATGACTAAGGCTTTTTAGATGAATATGATTTTATTTAATATTAAAGAAGAATTGATTTAAATATTCAATAGAAAAATTAAAATACAAGATAACTTAAAATATAGCAATATTATTATAAATAAGATTGTTTATTTCATACATGGTAGAAAATCAAAACTTTTGAACTTTAGGATAAATCACTTTTGGCATTCATCAAAAATGTTACATGGAAGAATTTGGCTGTTTTTATCTAAAAAATACTATCTCATTGTAATACTTGATTATGGTAACGTACAATCGAACAAGAACTTCGTATTTTTTGGACTGGTAAGTATGACCATGTACAAGTGACTTCCGACATTCCCAATTTTCACACAAGTTTGATTTTAATGTACGGAAGGAAATTAAAGGCGATAGTAACAAGAATGTTATTAAAATGTTGCTTTTTGTCGTTGAAGTGCAATTGTATACTTCAACTCAAATTGCATACGGACCTCATGGTCGATCTGAAATCTGTTAACAAGCTTGAATTACGGGGATCCAATCTCCAAATCCTGGTGGTTACGAATTATCGTCCACCATCTTTTAGTTCTGGCGCCATTGTAGAGCCATTAGGTTATTTTGAAGCAGGAGACAAAAAAAATGGGCACTGCCCTAGTACTTCCTAGTGTGCTACTCTTACACCACAAAGGCATGTTGGAGGTTTAAATATAGATTTATTCCTGGTAATTACAACATGTGGAATGAACCACTAAATAACTGACTTTTGACCATCGCCGAAAAATAGAACATTTCAGAATACTGAAGTTCCACCGGCTACCAACTGGCAAATTAAACGTGTACTGTACCAACCATTAAACTGTATCAACGTGGGAAATTTTCCCATATTATCCTATAGCAACGTCGTCTGGCATGCAAGTATCCAGTGATAAAGACAAAGCCCCACTCCAGTCATTTCATCCTCCAAAAGAAGTCGTGCTCATAAGTTCAGTCCATATCTTCAAGTCTCTAAATCTATAAATACCGTATTTGCGACAGATACATAATTAAAGTATATTCGCGGGCCGCATAAAAGTGCTTTCAGGGCGAGAGTTTGTGAACACTAGTGTACATAACACTAAAAGTATTAATATGACTTCATGATAACAGGAAGACAAGATTACAAATATGTCTATAAAGGAACGGTAAACATGAATGAATATTGTTCAAATAATACATTTTGGAGAATATTAATCTACCCTTAATGAAATCTAATATGAAAACTTTAATTTACCTTTACATTCACTTCGATTATCTCCAACAAATTTTGTGCAGATTTAAAACTATTATTTTAGGCTTGATTATCTGATTTCTCTGCTTCTATGGGCTGTATTTTTTAAATACATTTCCACTGAAGAGATAGAAACTTCCTGTCAATGTAATACGAATAATATTTTCCCCATTTCCAAAGTAGCTGGTAGAAGCATGTTTGAGAATAAATTTGCTTTAAGAAACTTTACCTATATCAAATGCAACATTTTTATCCAGTGAAAAAACATTTTAATATCTTTTCATCAAAATGTAAAATATCAGGAATATTTTCGAAGTATTTAATATTTATTCAGGAATTATTAAAATAGATTACATATATAAAGAAAGACGACAATCCATTATATATTTTAGAAACTCTGATGCGGACACCATTTGACTTCCTTCTACGCCCTATTAAATTATGCATATTTTTTGCTCCATGTCATGTAAACTTATTTCCTCGAATTTTATTACAGATATATTTCTCATTCAGTCAATTCAGTTCTCACTTCGTCGCAACGAAAAAAATGCATAAAAAACTCAAAGCATCTTCATTAAAAATTGTAAAATGCAGAACTAAAAACGTTAAAACAATAATTTTTACAATTAATACTAGAGTTTAAATTATTTAAAATTACGCAGAAAGATATATCTTTTGGTGCACAAAACGTTTGGCTCCACTCGGTAAAAGGACACTGAAGTTGGTGCAGACAAAATTCACTATGCTACTAAGTTTCAAATGTAAACAAATGGTGGCGTCTTTGGGCTTAGTGGAACTTAAAGAACTTTTAAATTGTTGATTGCATGCAGATTAACTAAAGTCATAAAAATCTTATACGCAACATTAATATTCATTCACTTTTAAAGCAAAAAATGCACAATTTACCAACATATGAGAATAAAAAAAGAACATATAAGAATAAAAAAACTTACCGAGCCGGGTAACAGAGCTCACCGAGCCGGGTAACAGAGAGTGTATATATATATTTATATATTTTTGGTGCGGCCGACTGCAACCAAAATGAGAGGTGCACACCTACATTTTTATAGCAGTTCCATATACAGAATTTCAACGCTCTACGGCTACTCGTTCTTGTGTTTAGAAACATATATACATACGTACAGACATTACGGAAAAAATTTCTTCTGAATCCATTTTAATTCCCTTTTACAATCCGCTTGTGGATAAAAAATCCTTTATTCGGTCAGTACGTACAGATGTAACGCAAAAGCATATTTCAAATGGAATCGAAAGCGGTCAAAATGGATTCGAAATACGATACCCGAAATTTTTCGTGATTACAATACTTCCTACACTTCTTAAAAGGAAGTAAAGGTGGGGATATAAATAAATAAGAGAAGGGAGACAATTTGATTAATCCTTAGCCTATGAGCACTGAATGAACTTCTACCAATTTTATCCAGATTAAAAAGGCCTAAAGAATCTCTTAATTTTCTCATGATCGTTGGTTTTTTATTGGCATGATTTAATTACATTATAATTACAAAATGCGGTAATTTAATTCTTAATTGCATTCTACATTACATATGCCATTATTTCGATCATCAAACAGTGAACATATCATTATCGATCAATAGTGAATCTGCTTGTGTTTACTCTGTATCGCTGATGTGTGCGCCTTGTCTTACGGCGCGCTGATATGTGCGTCTTGTAAATTAGTATACAAATTCATTATGACATTCAATAATGTTGACATTTGGTAATAATCTATAACATGCATATCACAATAGATCAAGTTGGTCAGGAACCAGTTTTTTGTCGATTTCGGCTGATGAAGGACACTTTATAACATTGTCAAAAACATTTGCTTATTATTTTTCGCAACGATTGGTAACAATTAAATAATATAGAATGCCTTTATGTCTGTGCGTAAGATTTCACTTTTGCGTATTGTTAAAATGTTAAATAAGGCTTACGCCTTTACTGCGTAAAAGTATTTTCTTATTTTGCATACTAATGAAATGAGTTATGCGAAGATGGAAGCAAAATGTACAGTTTAATTGCATATATTCCCTTATATAGTTTACATGCTTGCTGATAACTAAAAATATATCCTAATATGGATGCGCAGCTAATAAAGGAATAATACAATGGCTGCTTAAAGTTATTTGTACTTTTTACTTAATCACTTTATGGCCCTTTCTACTGTTAAAATAACAGAAAACAGATATCGTGTGCTCAATTCATGAGGCCAGCATTCAAAGGCCAGCAAGAACCTAAGCCAGTAAGCAGAAACGATCCAAATAGGGGCAGCAGAAAACATTGTACTGGTATTTGTAAATGCGTAACAATTCCCAGCAAAAAAATGGTTTCAGCGTTAATTAGAAGCCATATATTAAATATTAAAAACCATCTTCAGATACAAATCATTCATATAACACAGACGCAGAAAAGAGAAAAATCTAGATCATCTTTTCACAGGGATGATTTAATTCTATATTACCACTAAGCAATCAAATATGTCTCAGTTGAAGCTCTAAAATTGCCTGAAGAAAAACGTGATTTGTTCATTCGATTTCGTTTCCACAGGTCATTTAAAATCTTTAATGTTTTCAAACTTATGATCTAGGTTAGCCCTTAAAGAAAATGAGTTAGGAATGAATCGTTTTGGATGTATTATGTAAATAAATCAGTTCGGAAAGAACTACTTAACACAGCATTGCCAATAATCGAAAAAGCAACCTAGTTTCGCTACGAATGGTAAATGTAATTTTTTCCCATTACACTTATTTCTCTTAAATGGTTACAAAATATTCATATCTCAGAAACCTAACATCGTAATTGTTATTTCGTGATATATTGTGAAAAACTTCTGAAGCTACTAAGTATAATGATTTGTTAGCTCTTCCTTAGAATAATGAAACATTTTCTCTTATTCTGAACTAACTAGCAGAATTACAGTAAACTATAGCAACATATGTTTTCTAAAGAGACTGAGAGATATAAAATGCTAGTATATAATTCATTCTATTCCATTTAAAATGACTTACTGAAAATGAGAAATGGAATTCAATGTTAAGAGAAATATTAATGAAAATAAACATTTCAAAGAAGCGTCGTTAGCAAAATTTCCTCTCACATGAAAATTACTTTTAATTATAGAGCAATTTTTCCTAAAGAAAATTATTTAAATAGAATGTCTTAGATCTCTTAAATTTATATCTCTTTGCGAAGACCTTTTTAAAATAATATTTGACAAAAGTTTAAAGAATTTATTTGCGTCAGAGAGATTTAATTGTTTTTAGGTTATAAGGTATTTCTCCCACCTTCTGGGCGTGCCTTTGTGGTGGGGTGGTTCTGGCACGCTGGGCCGGTATTCCAGAGGTCTGTTGTTCGATTCCCGGCGAAGGTGTTTCCTCATTTTTCATCTTGCCAGCTTCCAAAAAAATCCTAATGTCTCTACTGCAGTGCCAGAACTAAAAGGGTTGTTGGATGATGATTATCCGCACCTAGATTTCGCGATTGGGTCCCCGAAAAACCCCAGTCACCCTTTAAAAAAAGGGGGGATACATAAGGTATTTTTTCCACGTTCTTGGCGTGCTTTCGTGGTATGATAGTTTGCACGCTGGGCCTGTATTCCAGAGGTCCATGGTTCGATTCCCGGAGAAGGCGTTGCTAATTTTTTATCACTCTGGCTTTTTCATTTAATCTAATGTCTCTACAAGATATAGTTGAATACCTACGTATAATTCATTTAAATTTTCAACATTCTATTTCAATTATCTGATATTTCAAACTGTATAGCAAGAAGGAAAACCATTTTTGTCTACTTGTAAAACTGAAATGTTAACTTTCGAGATCAGTTTATGGCAAACAGTTCAGTAGAAATAAAGAAAGTAAAGTCCGGCTGAATGCGCAAGTTATTTCCTATGCTTCAGAGATGATCCACAAGTTTTTGTACTGGATAATGCTTCCCAATTACGTATCTGCTGCAAGCTGTCTATTAAAATATTGATATCTGATATTGTTAAAACTACTGATAGGATTTGTATGTATCTTTCACTTTCGCAGTAGAAGGCCCGGCTTCAGCATTTTCTGCCTAAGCTATCAGTACATTTGGCCTTCCATATAAATGAAATACATGCATAACTAAAATATACGTTTATTTAGTTGTTACTCGTGAGAATAGCTTGGCTGATCACAACCGAAAATTCGCAACTTAGAAAGCTGCCCATTTCGCCTAAGTTTGTAAAATGCCCTGAGCGATATTATGATATGCGTAATCGTTTAGGCAGCAGCTGAGGGCGGCTTTTCTTGTTTCTTCGAACTTTAGTTTTGTTTTTAAACTTGGTGAAATTACGAAAGTGAATTAAGTTATCAAACAAGCTAACTTAAATATGTTCTGAAAGAAGGAAAGATTTGGTAAAAAAACTTAAAATTTTCGCATTAGAAATCTAGAATTTAATTATTAAAACATGTTTAATAAAATCAACTGAAAATTATAAGTTCAAAGACCCTGGTTAGATCTAAGTTCTTTGTTTACCTTCCTAAAAAATCTAATGCAGAAACCACATGACTTCCTCGTACGGCCTACTAAATCATACACATTTTTGTTAAATTTCATTTAAACTTATTTACTCAAATTTCATTAGAGATATACTTCTCATTCAATTAATTTAGTTCTCAATTCCCGGCAAGGCATAAATGTATAAAAACAGAAAAACATAAAACACCAAATACAGTTAAACGCAGGTAAAAAATAAATTTTGCAATTAAAGTTAGAGTTTCTACGCAAAAACAAGCAATGCGGCCATCGATAAGAAGGCGGATTTTTCGCAGCAAAAAATTCGTACATTTAGTCCCACTTTGAAAAAAGTGGGACTACATGTATGAACTAAATTTGGAGCACAAACTGACTTAACTACTCTACTAAGAGTTTCAAATGTAAACAAATGGCCTATTCGTTAGGCTTAGTAACAACTTCTAAATTGTTGATTATTCGACAACTATTCCATGCATATTAACTAAAGGCATGAAGAGGAATTAGCTTGCAAGTCATCGTAGTTGAGCGTGAAGGCTTGCAGATGAAGATAACAAAACATGAACTTGAAGAAAGTCCAGTCTTCGTTTTTACACGTATAAAATCATCTCCATAGACGTTTATCCAATCATAATGAAATCCGATACATTTTTAGGATTCAATCTTAATGAAATATGATAAATAACTATTTACATTGATTCTTAAATTTAAGATGCAGGCACTTTAGACGGGGAAGCAAAGCGAGGCGATATTAGCAAGATGGGAACTAGCAGAAATGACGTAATTAACTGCTAAGGGATTTTATACCAGAGTAGGTGCGATTCTAGAGATAAGCTATTGATTGGTTAGTTATTAGTTTGTTTGTTTTTTTTTTACCCTTTTCAAGCGGCGTTAGTAAAGTCGAAAGATCTCGAATTTGGGAGAACAGATGAATTTAGCGGGAAATCAACAAATCTAGAACGTTAATTTTGAGGCCGCCAATTATTTTTGAAAGCAGCTATCGTATTTTGCTATATCTTACATGTATATAAATATATATTTTTATATATGTTTGATAAGGCCGATTGCAACACAAAAAGGCAGATGCACAACTACATGTTATAACACTGCTACATACAAAATTTCAAGGCTCTGAAGCTTCAACGCTCGTTTTAAACTTAAATTTTGTTTATATTTGTGAAATACATACATATGTACGTACTTACTTACGCACAGGTGTATGAAAATGTCTATTCCGAATACATTTTAACTCCGTTTTGTTTTAAAATCCGTTTTCGAAAAAAGAGTCCTTTATTCTGTCCTTACATACAGACGCCACTCAAAAATCTCTTTCAAATGGATTTGAGAGCTGCTAAAATGGACATTTTCTTTGAAATGCGATACACGAAATTTTTCGGTATTACATCTCTTCATTTACTTCGTACAAGGAAGTAAAAAGATGATTTTGGAAACACCTCTTTTTCCTCAAATAATTATTTATTCTTAATAGTATTGCATATCAAAATAGTAATAATAATAATTTTGAGCCTCTTTACTAGCATATCAAAATAATACAATTACTGTATAGCAGATATCTCTAAATTTTATTTAAGAGAAATTAATGATTTCAATAGTAATTTATTTTTACTGTAAAATACTCTAAGAGAGAGAGAATTTTCGTTTCAATCTCTTATCTTATATAATATCTTCCCTAAAAAAACATAAAAACTTTTCAAACATTATATCAAATAATTTCCACCGTTTAAAATTTGTATTCACGGAAAAAATCCCATTGTAGTTTTTATTTGCATTAATCCAGTGAATACTGTGTTAAACGGTTGCTCATAAATTGCAAACGAAGACGGGAAAAAAATTATAAATCCAGTTTTGCATATTTTGCAGGCAACTTCATTGTTTTTTGATGACGTCAGCAGCAAGAGGAGATGAGTTAACAAATCAAGTTTAGAACTGAGCTATGCTTTCAGTAAAAAGAAGCTCAAGACAACTCTAGTTGTTAATCTAAATATTAACTTCTAACCTTTCTGTTTTTAATAAACTTAAGTCAAAGAATTGAAAAATGCAGACTTTGATTAAATAACCTAAAGTTTTCATAAAGTTGAATTACCTGAATTACGTCATGCTCATGTATTTCTGTTATACATGATTTTAACTCTGATAAGCAATTTGATTTTATATGTTGATTTTAAAGGTTAAAACAACCTAATCCCATTTTCAAATTTTAACGAATTAAGAAATAAAATTAATTAGCTAATTTCTCTGAATGTATTTTGCAACACTGCAGAGAACTGTTTTCGAATTGCGATCAGAATTTGAACTTCATGATTTTGTTTTAAATATGAAGTAAAATAAATAATTTATATGTAATCTTTAAATAACAAAAAGTATAAATTTTTATATTTGAGAGAGTAAAATAAAAAAAACTAACAGAAAAAATAATCGGGATTTATTTGAGCGTTGATTTCAAATGGAAAATCTAAGGCCATTTTTCACTCGAAAAGCATTTAGAATTTTTTCCTTGGAAATTAATTCAAAAAGGTTAATTACTACAAATTTATCTTATTTATCTTTATACAAATTTATCTTTGGGTTACTTTGAGAGCAATAAAAAACTTTCATTTTTACTGCACTGTTCCAGTTTTTATAAAGCTGTTATAATATTATGGGTACATTAGTATTGTTTTGAATATTGATGTTAAAAATAATTGGTCACAGAAATCATGATTTTCATTTCTAGTTACCTTAAGATAACCTATATCATTAATGCTTGCAATTTGAAACCGATGCCAAGGAAATATAATACTACCAATATTATATTTTGAGTCATATTTTTAAGAAACGTATAGGATGTATTCATTACAATGTTTTGCGATATACCACAGTTTTGAACGCTAGTGATGCTTAAGCCAAATGAAAATAATGTGCTCAGCTACTAAATAAAATTGAATTTTATTCAAAGAAAATTTGCACTTAACTGAAACTGAGAATGAGTATAAAGAAGAAGAGAAAGAAAGCAATTAAAAATAAAGAGTTTGAAACAAAGACGCCGGCAGAGGTAAATGCTTTGAACTCTTTATTTATAATAAAACACATGCTCACTTTTGTAGCATCCCAGCTTTGTAATAAAAAACACAGAGACGACGTTTAGCTTTAAAAGTGCATAGTTCTTCAAAGATAAATTATATAAGATAATTATATAAAAGATATGTATTAAAGCAAAACTGTAAATGAAAAATAGATCATATTGTTTGACTTCATATTCGAAACTGGGTTTAACAACCCCGACGGCTTAATCCCGGAAGTTCTGTTGTAAAGAGTGATTTAGCGTCTTCCCCCACCAGCCCAACGTAGATGGCAACTTTGCCAAAAAAGTGGGTCAAGTTTTAGGGCCAATCTGCTGATATGACCATGACATTGCATGCATTCCTTAAGGCGAATAAGAAAAAATAATCGAAAATTAATGCATATTTCCCATTTTGTTATAATGAAAAGAATAGTCCATTTTGCCTTTCCCAAGGGCTTTCGTTGTTTACGTTTCAGCGAAATTCGTTTGATCTGGATCAGAATGAGTATTTATGCAGCCAGCAATCAAGCACCTAGAAGGTTAAAGGTTCATTACCGTAGTATTTTTATTTTATTTATATTTCGAGATCGTGTTCTTGGCATGCAAATGCTTCTACCGCATTCGACTTTCGATATCTGCCACACAGAGGCCAAAAACCAGCAGGTATCCAGTTTTCGCCTTTTGACATGACTGATGTATCATTTGAAGAACACACAAACTATTTCATTCAAAGAAGTAATAAAACTGCCTTGAAAATTTAATATATGTATACATAAGTCAGGCTGGAAACATTCATGTAGGAAATATATGCTCATTTTTAACATTTATCATTTAGAATTTGTTGAAGGTTTTCAGTTTCCACAGCCAACGTCAATAACAGAAATACTATTTGATATGCATAAACCTAAAACAGATGATCCCTCAGCATAAATCTTAGTGGAAATTAAATAAATAAATACTCTTTCGAGAAACAAGCACTCTTGATTCAAACTTTTTATGTTGAATTTTTTTCAGTCATGTAAATACAAATAGTAAAATATAATTGTGTTACTTCTAGTGGCCTGCGAAGCATTTCTAAAAGGGGCACTGCTCCGATTTCGAAATGGCGGATGATACTAATACTGAAATATGTTTATACCATGTATTATTTCTTGCGTAGGATGCTGCTTATACAGTATGATTCCGTATTTTTAAAGGCGTTTCATGAGCAAGGAAAATAACTTGTATAAGATTACCTTACATGTATAAAAATATTTTATTAAAAATGGTACATGTGTGTAAGACTTTTTTAAAGAAACGTTATTAAAAATGGTACATATAAGTACAAATTTTAACAAAAAAAGTTAAATGCTGTGGAAACCTGATCTCTTAGTAAACTGAGTAAATATATTTCCTCTTAAAATGACAGAAATTCTTAATACGTTTTTAAAATGTTAAACTCCACAAATAAGATGGGTATTGTTTACGGAACAGCATTTAAAGGGGGAAATATTGTCTTAAATTTGGTAACTTGGGATAAAGATAAATAAGGCTTAATAGAGGCATTAACGTTTTAATTAACTTGGTATTTATTCCAAAAGAAAAGAAATAAAAGATAGAAAATTACTTTTAAAAACATTATTTCGAAATTACGTCACAAAATGCTGTAAAAAGTAATTTAGATTTTGCCATTTTATTTTTTTTCATTTGTAGAGACATTAGGTTATTTAATGCTGGAAACGGTAAAATGTGCTATGCCCTCGACGGGACTCGAACCTGGATCTCTCAAATACACGTCGAGTATGCTACCATTACACCACGAAGGTATGCAGAAAGGAGGACTCGGTATTTTTGTCTGATGTTTTCTATTGTAGTAAGTTAAATTTTCTATATTTATAACAGCTTCCAGATGCTCTACATTTTTGCATTTGTTCCTTTAAATTGGCAAAAAGGCATGACGCCATACTTTTATTGATGGGCTGAAATTATTTTCATTTTATATACTACTCTAAATAAAGCTAAACTATATAGATTGAAAAACGTGTACTTTGCTTTCACATATTTCCATCTTTTTGCCTGTCGAGTTTTGTTCGAGTTTTTATTTCAGCCTAATGTATAGCCTAATTTTTCATTTTAAGAAATATTTCATTAAACATTCTTGCTTTGAATTTTCTACTGATGGACGTTAAAGGTAACTTAAATATAATTTGCGATTTCGATACAAAATGCAATACGCTCTATAAATTCACACTAAGTTTGAATAATGGAATCCTTTTTCCGTAGCTTTCATCGAGAAACTTCATTTGTTGCACTTTTTTTTAGAATTCTGAAAATATTATATTATTTCCAATACTTGTAAGGACTTTATTCTAACCAATTACTTTTAGTTTTTCTTTCCTCTCCCTTCCTGATTTCAGTTTCCTGCCGGAATGTAAATTTGTAATGACGTAGATGCTAATCCAAACGTGTTTCAAAAGCAGTATTTAAGCTGGGTATCAAGAGTTCGTAAAGAATAGTATGGGAGTTAGTTCCGATGTTTATGCTGCGTGTTTGAAATTAGCTCTGTAGTCGGGAGAAAATTTTCTGCTAACATTTGAAAAAGTTCTTTTTATTTCCGAGAATATAGGAAATATTCTCGTACCTTGATAAAATCTGTCAGTTTGTCCTAAGTACTCAAAGCCATGCTCACAAGGAATTTTATTAGTATCCTCTGAATGGCAAGTCTTTTGATGACCTCCCGGAGTTTCTTTCAACCTTGAGTACTTTGAAAACATGGAGTTTTTTTTTTTTTTTTTTTTTTTTTTTTTTGAAGCTGAGCTTAAATATCTCTTTCCTCTTTTAGACGTACTGGCTGCGAAATCTGACAACAAATTTCCCACCAGTGTTTTTCGTGAACCTTTTTCTGCCTCTCTG
The DNA here is from genome assembly GCF_044657685.1 of Stegodyphus dumicola. NCBI lineage: Eukaryota > Metazoa > Arthropoda > Arachnida > Araneae > Eresidae > Stegodyphus > Stegodyphus dumicola. The sequence continues at coordinate 176,858,139 of NC_140769.1, forward strand.
ATTCATACGCTCTTTTTCTCATACATATAAACAAAAAACTGCAGCCTTTTACATTTTCGTTCCTCGTGCAATTCATTTATGCCCCACTCGTGCTATCTTACCAATATAATTTAACATACTGAAAGTTATTTCTTTTCGAGGCTATCCTTCTACCCTCGGGTCCACCAGCGGTCGAGCGGTGAAGTCACTGAAGATTCGTAGTTCGACTTGGGTTAGATTCCAGGTGAATGTATTGGTTGCATAAGCGTTTTCGTAGTTTTCCCAATATGTAACTGGGATACGAGCTAGTTTCCTTTAGTAAGGCCTCCCTCCACAAGGCCTCCTTAGGCAAATAACCCTCAAGAGCTTAGCCGTAAAACCAAATAAGCCAAATCAAAACTTCTTCCCAGCAACATCGCCATATAAGAAACTTTCTATATTTTCGTCTCATTCAGCTTTTAGCCTTCATACTATCGAAGCTACAGTACTTTCCATTTGTTTGATATTAATTCTTAAACTTAGCCCTCTAAAATCTTCAAACTATATGGCTTTCTGTATTTCATTAACTCTATTAATAAAATCATATTTTCAGTTGTAAAAGACAGAATATTGGAATTTCTTTCATAGAACATTTGTATAATTCCTTGTGAATGCGACGTAGAAGAAATCGGCGGATTTTAAAAATTCAGGATAAAGAAAGTTTTTCGATATCTTAAACAAAAAGAAGTGAAAAGTCTTCAGTAATATCCCATCCGGTGGATAAAAACAACAATTTTCATTTTCCAGAAAACAAAATTATTTCTTGAATTAATTGACCCCGCTAACTGAGTTTCTTAGACGATTGCAAAATTCTAATGCATTTAGTTTAGCTGTGCGACTCAGAATGTATAGTGGTTATGGGAGTTAACTGCAGTACCAAAGGGCACGGGTTTAAATCCCGGAGAAGCATGGCTATAACTGTTCATCCGATCATAGGAGGCAATGGTGACCCACCTGTTAGGTGCCTTCACAGTAAAGTGATCATCCCTTCTGGCCTTAGTCGTGGCCAAGCCGAAGTCGGCTGAGGCCTGCCATTGGAGAAAAAACGTTTAGCCACGACCATCAGCACAAACACGCATGTGCCATCCGAACCGATTTATTCATGAAACAGGGTGGATGGTCATGAATCATGTAGTATGGAATTTACCATTCTTGTTTTATCTTTGTTTATTTTCACTGTGTTCAAAGAGTACAGATTAAGAAGGCAGAAAATTACGTTTAAGTAACATACGATAATATGCTGATCATCATTCGTAATTAACTGTTTGATTAGATTGTGATTAATTTTGTGCATTTATTTATTTAGCTGTATATTTATTTATATATTCTTAAGCATGTAAGGGTTTTCGAAACTTAATTTTAATACATAATTTTGTGGTAAAGTGTGCTAAATAACTATTATTGTATATTAACTGTTATTATAATTATGTCATTACTATATTTTATTGTATAATTTCTTTATTATATTATAATTGCAATATGATATGCAATATTATATTATATGCATATATAATATCATATTGCAATAAATATTATATTATATGCATTATTATATTATATGCAATATGATAATAATTATAATTGATTATAATAGTTTTACGATTGTAAAAAAATATTATTACCCTATAATAAATAATTATTACATATCCTTTCTATCTTTGATTTAAAATGTATGTATATTAATGCACACTGAAACAGAGAAATTTCTTAAAAATTAGTTATAAAAATTATATGATAACAAATGATTATTACAGCTATATTTGTGTAAAGTTTGGGAACTTCGATTTCGATTTTCAATCGTGAGTAAATACCATTAGAAACATTCTTCAGTTTGCTATAAACTGTCATATTAGCACTGTTCTCTTCATTGGACTTTTTAGATAATCCTATCAGTTCAATTTTAGCAATAAATATAAAAAAAACTATATGTTAAAGTAATTAATCACTTATGTCTTAATTTCACCGCACAAAAAAAGAAACTTGAATTTACTCAGTTTTAATTTTAAAAATGGTATTTCAGCTATTTCATTATGTTCTTGGCATAACACATTAATTAAATATGCTTGAATACCTGATTTCTATCATATTTTCAAGCCGCTCTAAATTCAGCTTTTTTTTCCATTTTCAAAATATTTTTTGAGAATATAAGATTATCTTAAATGTGAGGTCATTCTCTTTCTCATCGCTTTCATTTATCAATACACTTTTTCTACCATTTGTATTAAACGAAAAGTTAAACACTCACCAAGTACGAAGGAAAACTTGAAAAATATGAAGAGGACTTACCTGAAAAGATATAAAACAAAATATGAGTCAACATAGTGGAACGATATGTTGTACAATGATATAAGTATTTTTTAAAAGAAAACATCAATTGAAGAGTATTTTCAATGATTTTTTTTAATTCTACCTTTAGTAGAAATAAAAAGATCGATTTCATTTAAATATAATTTTTTAACCAATGTTAAGTACATCTTCAAGTTGTTATGAAGTCCATAACGTTTTCTCTCTAAGAACTTTTAAGGATAAAATGCGAAATTCGGGTAGTTTTATTAATCGAAATCTCCATATTTTATTGGTCCATAGAGGATTACTCATGACTGCCAACAATAAAGGTAATTTCTAACTATATAACAACTAATGAGAATAAATTAAACACATAACCGCACACAGAGGTTTTGTCTAATCAAGAAATTTTGACACGTCAGTAAAGCCTTCTCAAATTTTTAAATCCCGGGACTAAAACATTCTCCGTTTATTATTTTATTCTAGTTTTAAAATCATTCCAAACCACTGCAGTTGACTCATTGTATGGATTTCATTGCACTGGATTTATTAGGTTATAGCAAAACACATTGGTGTATATTTACTATTTGGTGTACTATTTGGTACTGGTACTATTTGGTGTAGTAGTTTAACATCGAGGACTCTGTAAGGGAGATTGGCTTGTATTCATGAAGAAAATTATGAAAACATCATTAGAAACAGGCTATTTGCAGCGATGGGATCCTGGGTCGAACCCAGGTTGCTTTACAGTCTTAACCAAACGGCCGCTGACAGATTCGTATGAATCTGAATTGCACCTAGTAGTTGTTATAACAGGAAAATGGGCGACACATATTAAATTAACACTACTGAAATACCATTGTCGATAGTTTGGTGATTCATAATTTTCTCCTGGATAAGTCTAAATAAATTTACACGCATTTTTTTAGTTCTGGAAAAGGAGGCAGGAAGGGTCTAGCAATAATTGAAAGGAATGCATGAAGCAACAAATGGCTGAGAACCGCTGAAACGTGATTAGTACAAATGTAAGATAAGGATCACGCATTTAATCTTTGGTTTGAATCGTAATATTGGAGAGATTCTTTATATATTCATATGCAATTTTTTCCTGTATTTTCTACAGCTGTTACAATAACCTTTCGAAACACATGAAGAAATTATAAATCCCAGGTTATTTTAACAGGAGCTCGAATTTACTCGACCAAAAGCATTCACAGGATACAGAAATTAACTTCCAAATTTTAGGACCGTAGGCATTTCTGGTTAAAAATCTATGAATTCCATTGAAGCTTTTAATTCCTTAAATTATATTTTGAAACAATTTGAATTTTTCACTTTTGTGCATATAATTCAGTTACATAGCATATTTTCAAAGTAAAAAATTTATAAAAAATTTATTCTTCCTTTGTGGTTTTGAGACTTGAAGATTAGAATAAAAATCCAGTACATCGCAAAAGGTCCGTGCGATAATGTAGTTTATTCTAAAGTATAAAGAAAGACATTATTGAAAAAACGTCTTCAAAGTATTTTTACTTTCATAGTTTTCATAGTTCTCTTAACAATCTTATTTGCTTTAATGTTTCATAATTTTGTCATCACTTAGTTTCGTAATAAATCTTTGCAATTTAATACTCATTTTTCTGAAAAGAAAATTGATAGAGAAGTAATAATTTACAAAATTCCAAAACTTTTAAAAATGTTGATTTTTCTGCGTTGTCAACATCAAATAATTATTAGAAAATACTCATTAAAAAGACGGGGTATTGGTCTAACGTCAGTTCAAAAAGACAAACGAATCTTATCATCTTTATCCTTCTCATTGTCCTTGAAAACTGAGTACTGCTACTTAAGGAAGTCATCCTTCAGCTTAGAGACCGCTTAGTATACAATGCATCAATATTCATTAAAGGGAAGGAATCCGTTAGTGCATAACAAACATTATTGTCTTTTAATAAGCTATCGTGTATTTTAGAATGTTTCCTACGCTTAACCGTCATTATACAAGGGTTAAAACTTATTCAGCACCAATAAATGCAATCTCAATGTAAATATTACGTATTTTGTTTTTGAATGTTTCGTTTCTAGATGTAATTCTTCGGCATGTAAAATATGATTATATAAGCCAAATTTTCCCCTTCGTCTTAAATATACTGATGTTTCTAGCATATTTCCGAAAAGTTATTCATCATTAGTTGAAAAAAATCATTTTGGCTGCCTTTATCATAGTTAAATATCCCTTGCCTTTGGAAGAATTTTATTACAGAGTCATACTGCAAAGTTTAAATACTGCAAAGCAGTGTACGTTTTGCTGGATGAAAGGTAGGATTGTGAATGAAAAATTTCTCAATATTTTTATGAAGAGAGGGAAACCAATTTCCTAAATTTCCCAATTATTTCCTAAGAAGCTCCAAGTTTATTTGATAGTACAGAATAGTTTCAGAAAGTGTTTTTTTTACTCTAAATACATATTTTTTTAGAAAAACTAAGAATAGTACGCATGACGGAAAGTGTCCTTTCTCCCCTACCTATGGTAAAGGACTGCAGCAGACATCGTAACATTAGCTTGTCCATTAAGTGCATAACAGTTTCCGAAAGTGCTTTTTTACCCTAAGGACGCATTTCTAACAAAAAACTAAGAGTAATAAGCATGACGGAAAGAGTCCTTTCTCCAGTACCTATGATAAAGGACTGCAGCAGACTCGCAACAATACCTTGTCCATTAATTGATCAGGCTAAAAATTTAAAAAAAAAAAAGATCGAGTAGAGTTCCAACCGTTGGGCGTTGAGTCGTTGGGCAAATGGCGCTGAGCAACCGAGTCGTCGAGCAAAGGGAGTTGAGTAAGTGATTTGACGGCAGCTGAGTATTGCGTAAACGTAGCAGATTCCTTAGAAAATATACTTAAGATAAATTTATATAAAGAATATACAACATGAAATGAATTTTTTAATATTTCAAAATAGAGTGCTATAAGAGAAAAGATGAAATTAAGAAACCAGAATGAAATTGCAAGATCTTGTAAAATCTTTCTTTCCCCCCCCCCTTTTTTTTTTTTTTGTTTTTTTGTTTTGTTTGTTTTTGTTTCTTTGTTTGCGTTGGGTTTTCTCAAGTATAGAGAGTTAGATTATATGCTGACACTTAGCATCACATATTTAGTAACTGTTATATATTACAATATAGTATAACAGTTATACGTAAATAATAAAGCACGTTAATATTTTTAAATAAAATTATTAATGAATACATTTCACTGATTGAAGCAAACAGAGCGACCGCACACTAGAGATTGACAATCCATTGATATTATTTACTCAGAATTTTGCTGAGAAGTTAGCTTTTAAGTACATTTCATTACTTCTAAGTAAAAATGTTTATCAATACTTGTGACATTATGTTCCTAGCAATTAAGTTTTAAAATTTTACACACTCATCATTAATTTGGCAAAGGCTAGCTTTGCAGGAAAATTAGTTGCTATAAAATACATTAAATTTAAATAAAAATATTAATAATATATGCATAATATGTGAATAAATATATGTGCAATATATTGCTGGTGCATTATTATTATGCTAACCATGACAGTATTCAAGGGATACAGAAATAAATTTCAAAGTTTTAGGGCCGTAGGCACTTCTGGTTAAAAATCCATGAATTCCATTGAATCTCTTAGTTATTTAGACGATATTTTGAAAAATATGAATTTTTCAATATGGGGTATGAAGTTTAATTAAATGGCATATTTTAAAAACTAAAAATTTTTAAGGAAATGAAGTATTCTTCCTTTGTGGTGTTGTGATGCGAAGATTTGGATAACAGTCCAGTAGTTCGCAAAAAGTGCGTGGACAAGGTAGTTTATTTTGAAGTGTATGTTCTTTTGGAAAACTTTATTTTTTATTTAGATTTTCAGTTTACTTAATATTTTAACTTAATTAATTAATATTCAGTTTACTTAATTATTTGCTTTAATTGAAATCTACAGTGATGATAATGAATGAAACTAAAGACAGTTTCTTGGCATGTAAACTTTTTAATCGTTTAGATGCTTTAAAGTGATATGGTTTTACTGTTTAGGATCCTGAGTCCTTTGTTTAAAGTGTTTATGATTTCATTATCCTTCTGGAACCCGGCATTTTGCAGGAATGAACTCGAATCATCCAATTCCGATTTGCAAATAAATAACAGCACTACCACAGAAACACGTGGAAGTAATGCATTTAATTCTTTAGAAGTTTATGTATTGTTATATATTATTATATTTAGGTCGTAGTTTTATTACTTTAAGTTGTGTCTGAAATCCATGAATGCATATACATTACATTATTCTGCGTATGAAGAATTTGTTTTAGGTTACTGACAATATGATTTTCACTGAATACTAATATGCCGATTGAAATTTTTTATATCTCATGGTCTGAAGATCCAAGATACTTGACTTAATCAAATCTACTCTGTCACCGCAAAATACAAATAAAAGTTTTCAAGATTATATATATCATTTTGAATACAATTTTGCTTATAAATAATGTAAATATCGCCTCTACTACTCCTTCTTTTAATTATATATTTAATTTTATGTGAAACAGTTTCCAATTCGTGCCAAAATATTAATTAATAAGTGAAGACATTCATGAACTTAATTCGGCTTCAAAATCTCAATTTTGGACCATTTGAGATCATTCGACATAAGAATAATTAACCTGCATACGTTCATTGCCACCAATCATTAGAAGAGTTAACTTGAGAAATATTATAATTCTTTCAATTTATTACAGTACATATTTAAAATGATTAACATGAAAATTGTTACTGCTCTTCCAATTTCATTGTCATCAGTTAACACGTATTTCTATCTTCAATCTAGTTTCCCTGACGTATCACAAATACACAAGAAATATATTTACCATCAGGGATATAGGAAATAAGTTAAAATTTATTACCGCAGTATTAATAAACTCGCACATTCTTTTTGATAAACGATAAGAAGCCTCCGTATTCTTAATTCTTTCCACAATTATATCTCAGTTTATCAGATAAGTATGGTGTTAGTAGGACAAATTTAAGAGAAAAGGCCATAAAACTTGTCAGTCGTAACCCTACGCGACTGAAAATACGTCATTTCTTAAGGTATTCCTTTTCCTTTGTGAATCTTCGGTTTTAAAATTAATCACACGTGATAACATGGAGGCTCTAAAAGGGTCCTTAATATTCCATCTCCAAAATACGTTTTCTCTTCGCTGAGTGTCAGTTTAGAAACTGATGACACTGATCGCGTGGAGGCTGAAGAAAGGTCCTTACTATGTCATTTCTAAAAATACTTTTCTTTCTCATTGTCAGTCTTCAGTTTTGAAATTAATAACATATGATATTATGGAGGCTCAAAAAGGGTCTTTAAAATTTATCTTGTTGGAATTTTCAGGCCAGTGGGTGACCCTCATACCAAGACGGGAAATCCCAATATCCTTTCTATATCACTTATGTGTTATCTGTCTAAATACGCCCCTTCGAGTACTTGAAATTTTCAGGATATCTTTAATCAGCTTTAAAAAACGCAACAGATTTATTATTTATGTATTCTAAAAATTTCACTTCTAAGTTCTTTGTACACAGATCCTCGACAATAGTGCAATTTATTAAACTCAATTCTAAATTAACTGGAAAGTTTTCTTATGTTGCGATACATGAATACATAGAATACTAATTTGCTTATTAATGAATATATAAATTATATATATATATATATATATATATATATATATAGAAAGATAGATAGATAGATAGATAGATAGATAGATATAGATATAGATAAATACATTAAATATAATAAGCATTACATATCTTCAAAGCATATCTAAGCAAAGTAGTTTTCCTTTTTTATCTTACGTATTATTTTGAGGGTGCATTTTAAATTAAAAAAGTCATACATAGAAAATTAAATTAGGGTACATGAAAAAGAGGTAAGAAGGGAATAAAAAAGTTTAAGATTACTGATATAAATAGTCTATTATTATGTATTTTGTGCACTATATGTATTACGCATTATAGTATCACAATAATGTAAGCTAGAGAAATAAATTCTATTAAAACATGTCTTAAAGAAAAGAAAATACATTTGTAATATTATACTGTATGTATTAATGGCGATGTTGATGTCTTTTGTTCTTCCTTTAAAAAAGGATCGTTCAGACATATTGGAAAGATGGCTGATGCTACAACTGGATCAAAAGAATACAATACTCATACATTTCAACGACAGAGCTGCCATGGTCACTAAAATGTTTTCATGTTATTAGCGAGATCATTTGTGAGAGTCAGTATAAATACATGTATAAAGTGCATTTGCAAGAATGTTTCTACCGAAAACTTAATGCTAAAGTGGGTACAAGATGAAAAGCTAAAATATGGCGGCCATATCAGGCTTTAGATTTAATGCCGTGCGACATTTTCTTGCAGAGACTTTCACGATCTTTATAAATCATCTTCCAATTTATCTCCATGATCTTCGCGATTCGATGTCACCGATGCATCAATGCCATTGACCAGGGCAGGAACTCTGTTCAATTATGAAAAACTGACCCCCCGTGTGGAACAAAACAGTTTACCTGTGAGATGCCGTTCACTGCATTTACAAAAGAGGACATTTTAAACTTTCCATAAGGTATTTGAAAAGTTATCCTCTGCTTCAATGTAATAAAATTTGTTATTGATTACATAGTTTTTTTTCTTATGAAATTTTAAAATGCTTCGCGGAACTGAGAAAAATTATATACATAACATTTTTATTGTAGACATTAAAAATTTAAAGTGGATAATTACAGACAAAAGACACCTACATTAGGTTAATCTTGACTGGTTTTCGATTATTATTTAGCATGTTCATATGCTTAAATAGCCTTTTAATACTATAATGGAAAAAATTATATCTAACATATATGTCCACTGAAGTTCTTCACCGATCTACCTTATCTATAAAGCCAGCTGTAATAATCAAACAATTTATGAAAACGGAGCAAATTATATTTTCGATATACTAAAATATATCGGCTGCACTAGGCCAAAACATGAATTAGGAAAGAATCCGAATTTTTGTCGTTTTTCACTCAGTTATATTTTCTATATTATTATTTATAGTCCACACTATGATACGAATAGAAAGGTGCATATTCTATGAGATTATTATGTTACTGTTTTTCTGTAAAAGTTATTATTTTCAAAACTAAACGTTTATAAAACTTTTAAACGAAATGAAATTTTATTGAAAGAACAGTTTTGGAGTAATGAACAATTAGTTTTTGTACTTTAATGGCCAAAATATCATATAACAAAATATATTTTTATAGTTTCAACATATTTTAATTATATTTTAAATGATGGCATCACAATATAAAACCACGAATTCAAATCTAAATGAGTTCCCATTAAGAAATTCTTACTGTCTATATTTTAACGCTATGCGATAGCAGCTCGGTAATTTAGGCCTGTGATTGTCGCTTCGGGTGTGAGAGATCCCATGTTCAAATCCCTACCGTGTCCATGATGTTTTCTTCTTACAGCTCTTAATTTTTAATAAAACCCTAATAATTGTACCCCGCAAAATAACAAGGCATTCTTGTTATTATATATATATATATATATACATAATTAAACTTTTTACAGCAATTTTTTTTCTAAGACAACCCCTTCTTAAACTGATCAGTATTTTTGAGACCATAATTAAAGTACAGTATTAAATATCGTACACAATCATGATATGTTAGACAACCGTTTCCGCAGAAGATGAAGTTCATATATAATAGTTAGTTTATTTGAATATCGTAAAGCTCACGAAATATCTACCTAACGGGAGGGATGCTTTCATGACGAACTTTCTAGGGAAAACTGGCTAGTATTCACATCACAAGTGATAAAAATCACGAAACCAGCATGTAATTAACCGTTCTCCTGGGATCGAACCCAGGTCAAACTCCAAGTACTCAGTTGTCTGAACTGCCCGCTATTAGTGTAGCTCTGTTTGTAACAGTACATTGTTTTCTTTAATGGACCAACTACAAATTGTGTCTCGATTTTAAGTAATAATGAAGAACCTAGAAATACAGCTAAGTGGTAGTTAAGTGATATTTTGTACTTGAGTGATATTTGTGTATATATATGCTTTTGATATATAATATAATGATATCTGTGTACATATAATCAAGTGATATTTGTGTATGTATAATATGTGCCTTTTACTAATTGCGCTGATTAGGCAAATATTTGCAAAAATTAAAAATTAGATACATTATAAATTGTAGCAAGCAAATATATTTTTAAAATAGAATAAAAGTGAAAATTATTAAGAAATATATGTATATTGTTCTCAAATCGTTGTATTTGTTGTATTGATTAAAAATTCACTACTTTGAATTATAAATTAAAGACATTTTCTGGGAATTAACTCAAACAAAATTTCTCAGAAACAGCAATTTGTCACATAGTGAGGTTATTAATTGCAGCAGCATAACGCGAAAAAGAAAAGGCTTCAGTACAGACGTTTCTAAGATCAAAATATTGATAAGTTTGTTTTCTAAATACAACAACCTGAAAAGTTTTAAAATCGGTTTAGTTGGTTAATACCTTTCCGAAACATCTTGTGTTCTCAAAGCATTTTATTGATTTAATTCTTAGCATTTTAAAAATTCATTATTATTCAAAAAGGAAAAAAAGGTAACAGAATTACTTTTATTGCTACGGATGATAGTTTCCCACGCCTTAACGGTATCGTACGCTTCTAGCGAAATATCTTTTGAATTTTGTACTCGTGATTACCTAGATATGTCTCCGCGAAAAGAATTAAACGCGGACATTGTTATGAAACCTGTGACAGTTACTTGTGCACTTAAAGGGCAATCAAGTGTAATATACTCACTGAATAGAAAGCAGCTTTTATGAGAAACGAAGAAAGGGCACAGGAGTGTCAAGACAAGAAGTATAAGCAACGAATGATCGCTCTCGTTTTTTAATATTATGGAGTATAAGAATACTATATCATGGTCTTTTAGAAGAACTGCAATCTTTCAATAAGAAATATTCTCCATAATTTTCTTGTTGAAATATAAATATATTTATCAACTGACATTTATAATTAAAATTTTAAATTTATAATTAATAATTAAATTTCTAATTTATAATTAAAAGTTTGAATGAGACCCATCCCTTTCCCCGTTGATAGATGATCATTCTCCCCCTTTCTTTTTAAAACTTAAAAAATGCGTTTTAATTTATTTAAATTCAGTTTATCTTTTAATATTATCTTTTAATAAGTTAAACAAGAAAAATACAGAAAATGTTGAAGCAACACCAAAATTTGACTAAAAGTAGTTTTTTTTATAATCATAAACTAAAGCTAAACCCTTAACATGTGAATAAAAGGCTAACCTCATTCCCCTCTCCTGAGACTGAAATTACATTCTGGCTAACAACCTCAGGTTCAATTCATACGATTTCTTATAATCTGAATTCAAAATATTTCAGCAGCCGAAGTCTAAATTACTTCTCAATCACCTCTCTTTCACTAAACACTGCATACAACATCGGAACCTTGTGTTATTAAACATTTGAATTTTTGTCAATTTTTTCTTGCGAAGTTATTTCGAAACAAATACGTCACGATACCTCACACACTCTACTTCACGCAAACAGACACAAATATACTTTTAATTTATTTAACATTAACCACTTTTGAGGGTTAAATTAAAATAATACAGCACAAAAGTAACAGTACCCTACCCTGTGCCTGGCGAAAACACAAACTTTCTTTAAAATGGTGTCTAATTTATTCTAACCAGAGACTAGTAAATTCCCCTAGTACAGCTAGCGATTCAAAATGTGTAAGCTTACCAAACCAAAGCTACCTTGCGACTTTTAATCTGACGTGAGACTACGGTTACTCATCGGGAGAATATTTTCATCGCAGACAGACAGACAATGTTAACGCAAAACTGTCATGCATATTCTATGCTCTATTCCTCTAATTTTGTAATAATAAACAATTTGCCATTCAAATCTACATAACTTCGTAATAAGGGAGCCTCGGAGCAAAATGAAGCATAAGAAAATATTTAAATTAAATAAAGTTTATTAGTGGAAAATCTAACATGATGCTACAACAGTAATATCCTTTATTTAAGCATTTTAATTGAAGATACATACATGAGTCGAAAAGTAGCTTTACTGTTTTACTAATAAAGCACGCATTAAGAGAATTGAAGAATCTTATAATTTTAATACATGATAAAAATTAAGTTAAAATTTCTAGTGAAAACCTAGCTTCAAAAAAATTAATTTTAATTTGGTTAAATTCATTTTTAAATGAAAATCTAGAAGGACAACAAAGGCAAGCTACGAAAACCACAGATTGAGAAACGCTGAATAACCATATCAAATTTATGTATTTCGCATCAAAAGTTTTATTTCCATTAAAGAGATTTAATACTGAAGTATAAAAACTGAAAATATATACTTCCAATATATCATACAGAAGAATCCTTAAGATACCTAAATTCTTGCTTCAGATGTTAAGCCAATACAGCATAACCTTTAAGGTCATGGGCGACTCCATTTTGTGGTTGCAAGGTTAAATTAGGCATAGGGAAAACCACTCGAATGACAGAAAGACATGATGGTACGTACCACGCCTTTCTAATTCACCATGCACTACACGTTTCCTCATTTCTGCCTCAGGGAAACATGCTGAAGTTCTTGACTAGAAATGGAAGCTCTGAAATTTTGTGAATTCAAAACTCTCAAAAATGATATTCTTCATTGGAAAAGTTGCCAAAATAAACATTCTGATTACACGAAACTACTTATTTTCTCCACTTCGCTTACTCTTATTATGTGTTTACTATTAAAAATTCTGTTTTAGTAATATTCGTAATAGTTAAATTCGACTTAGCCAAACTTCATTTAATTGGATCCGTGGAGAGAAAATCCTTTGAATAAGTGAGTTTGGTAAGTGTATCATTTCCGAATATTTTAATCAGATTTTTTACTCTTGCCAAGCTATATACACACAAAAGGGAGGTAATGCTTTTGGGTCCAAAAATTCGATAGGGAGTTTTCAGTGAACAACTCGAATTAGAATCCCCACAACACGTTTTTACAATTTTTACAAAGATGTCTATGTGCATGTGTGTGATGATCGTTTCGTTCACGAAACTAATTTATATTTTCAAATATTTAAGTTTTCTGCATTCATTTAAAGAGCTGATTAAATTTTGGGCAAAACTAGGCAATTAAATGTGGTACTTTACCCGAAGTTTATAACAGTTTCTAATGAAAAATTATGTACAAAAATATAAACCAAATATAGAATATAATCTAAAAATATAAATATAAAAAATATAAATATAAGATAAAAATACAAATATAAATATAAAACATAATCTTAAAATTTTCAATTTTAATGTTTAAGATTTTTATATCAATGGTAACAACATATTAGATTTTGATTAAAATTGATAAATCGAAGCTCTGAATAAACGTTTGTAAAAATTATGAGATAATTTAAGCCATCTCAAACTTGGTATTTAAAATTCGTAAATGTAATAAATACTGCTCGGTTATACGTGCAGATCAAAATTAATTTGTTGATACTATAGAAATACTGTAGAAGAAAGTTAAATTATGGTATTCGTTTTAAAGTATTTATTTTAAATTTATTATAATAATTAATTTTATTTATTAAAAACCAATTAAATTATATGTTATTCAATTGTCCTGTAAAATTCAATTTTTTATTAAAAAAGACAGCCGGGAAGTGACACGTTACATAAAGCTCGTTGCTATTTAAAATATGAAACTGAAGCAAAACCATGATCTGGACCCATCGGATTTTAGACTATTAGGCAATTAGAACAGGGTCTTTATCATTAAAACTTTTTGGGGCCAACACATTTCAAATCAGCAAATAGTCAGATAATTTGACAAGGAAAATGTATTTAAGATAATAATAATTGCCATCTTCTGGCTTTTTGAAATATATATATCATTTTTATAGAAAAATCAGAAATTTATTTCTTAATCTATCAAAAAGAATATTTGATTGCTTTTATTTAAAAAATTAATGCTTTTTCATGCAGCCATACCGTCAATTATTTGTATGTACAAAAGTCAAAATAGATCAGGCTTCTTTACCCCTTTTGTCGCTTCTTAGCTATTTAAAAACATTCAAAGATTTAAGTATTTCAGGGGTTTTCAGTTAATTATCAAAACAATTGCTGTTTTACTCATGGATTTTATGTTCATTTTGATTTTATGATATCATTAAGTCTCTAAAATTTTAAACATGAAATAATATGTTTAAAACTTAACTACTCATTAGTCGCATTTCCATAATCATTTAAATATCTTCCATTTGTTTTATATAATCCATTTTCTATTCCTAATATCTATTCTCACACAATGATGACGGCTATTCATCATTATTATTTGGTATCATATCTTATCTGATCTTTTAAATGGGAACAGAACTCCAGATAAAAATATGAAACTAGATTGTCCTGGTATAAGATGTTATAATTAAAAAATTACATGAGGAAAAACATGTAATATATTTAAATTTATTTATTTTATCTTATATTTTACTTATATAAAAACAAATGATCACAGTATATTATATGCAAAGCTAACTGAAAATTTAAATAAATCTGTGTTTTGGAAAAATGCTTCATGTAGGTATGTTTACTGACGGATAGTATGAATTATAATTTAATTTGTAAGGAAACCTTTCTTTGAAGTAAATAATCCTATAAAAATGGAAGCATCAAAGATTTTAAGAATTAAAAGAAAGCAGTATATTCTAAGTGAATTTAAATGTTCAGTGAGGAAATTGGTGAACGACTGCTGATCTTGATAACAAAAGAAAAGAGGATACCAAAAAACAAAAACATTGTAGTATATTGTGATTTTTATTAATACGTGTTTAATTAAGGTGTGTTCTTTGTGAATGATCATGTATTTGATAACAGAGCGATTAAATTTCCTCATTATGTATTTTAACTTCATGCATGGGACATTAATACAGTTGTTTTCAAATACTACTATTGTTCACAAAAGTAAAAATTTAAAAATATTTTTATGATTACAATCACATATCATTAAATGCATACAAAAAACTTAAAAGAGAAGTTTATTGTAAGCGTATTCTTTAAAACTATCAGTATTAAAAATGTGCTTATTTATTTTAAATATATATACACTATTAAAATCTAGGTAACCGAAAAATTCGTCTATAAATTTTCTGCTACCCATTTTCTTCAATAAATTAAGCCATTTGAAAATATCAATTTAATTAAAGATTAAGTGGCTTAATAAATTAAGCCATTTGAAAATATCCATTTAATTAAAGATTAAGTGGCTTAATAAATTAAGCCATTTGAAAATATCCATTTAATTAAAGATTAAGTGGCTTAATAAATTAAGCCATTTGAAAATAAAATTGCTAATTTTGTATAAAATTTGAAAAAGATGTTAAATATTAAAAAGTGCTTAATTTGAGAGAGAAAATGAAATTAAATAAATACAACTGATTTTAATGCTTGTGCTTAGTTTATAGCCTAATAGCCAATTAAGTAAACGAGTCTAAGCACAGAACAGAACAATTACCCTAAACGTGTTCACTGTATCTTTCACGGCATAGTGCGGATTACGTATAATTCCCGAACAGTCCTTTTTCCAGCGCAAGCAATAATCATTCATCCGCTTTGATTTGTCAAACAGCGCTTAGCCAAAAATGACACCTGATCTATATACTGTGCGTGTAACGGTGAAAGGAAAAAAACAAAAAAAAAAAAAAAAAAGTGCTACTCTTTATTCTTTTATATTTTGTGACATGGCGGGTGGCAACAATGGAGCAGACGGTTCTAAAAAAGAACAACAATCTGCGCCCGCGTGTTAAGAAAACTGGGATGAAAATTGGCGCGCACATCTATGATGACATGCGTTTCTCTTGCTTGGAAAGGGTCAAAGCGGGGCTCCTGCAAGTTGGTTAGTGGAACACTGACTTCTCTTAATTCCGCCCCTTCGTATGCTCCTCTCAACTCAGCTCGGATGTTGAGAGATATGTATGGGAACAAAAGAATAACTGTTATTATCGGTCGCGCATTTCGCAGCTCAGAGAACCAGCTCCGATTTATTGATGCAAATTTGTATTGTTGAGATATAATATTTTATCAAAGATAACAAATAGAATGAGGGTTAATATACACATTTGAATTCAAGTAGAATGTTGCGTAAATTCTTGTGTTTTTAAATAGCAGCGTTCATATTTTTGGAAATGTGTAATTCTTTAAAATTTACATTTCCAATTTTATCTAGCATGTTTTCACGTTTTGTATTCATTTATTTTTATGTATATTCATGATGGCTGTACATCGTGCAAAATATACTTTCGTAACAAATATTTATAAATGTTTGTAATTCTTGATAAATGTTTATAGCAATTACGTAACTTAGTAAATTTTAATTTTAATTTCAGATTGCAGTGATATTTCTAAATCTTTCTGAATAGGAGGTATTATTATTATATACTATTATTTATTTCTTTACAGTAAATCGAGTTTTTGAGTGCTTTTAATTTCTTTTAAATGCCTTCATACGAAACAATACAAAATATTAAAAACATTAATTAATTTAGATTTAAATAATTTAATAATTCCTTAATGCAATGTAGAAGTTCCATATAAAAATGTACAATGCAAATATATTATTTAGTGAGAGAGTATTTCATCTATGAAACTAAACTTCTTTTTTATATTATTTCTCTTTCATTTATTCAATTTTCTAAATTCATTTATTGAAACCTTATTGATAAAAGCTAGCCGTAAGTGTTATCAACAGTAAACTCAACAAAAAAATGCTATATGGAATTTTTCACTTATAATAGTTCTTCACTGATTGGCAGTAGAATAATATAAAAACTTAACAATACTTAAAAAAGCTTAAAAGATTTAAATATAATTGAATTCGGCTGGTGAAAGGTTGATGAAACCAGAAATGCAAAAATGCCAACAAAGGAATTTTCTAAAGATCCTTTAAAATGCGCTTGTTGTTTAATAAGTTTTAAACACTTGTTCCTTTTCGTCCACAAGGATTATTAACCTCGAAACGGCATTTTACATCAAATCACTATAAACGGCAGCATCGATTTTCAAATTATTGCCACCAAATATTATCGCCCTGTATTATTTAAAAAAATTAAATAATGAAGAAAATATGCATGAATGTATTACGTTGCTCGCATTGTGAGAAAAGAACGATACTCAGAGCTATCAAAGTTCGAATAACGTACTTCTCCACCCTAATATGGGCAATTGGAAGCCTGAATCTTGAATTTCGAACTTGTTTTATTATCCATTTCACATTTTTTAAACTGTGCGGAACATTTTTTAAATTGTTGTGTTTTTCACATTTTTTAAACAGTACAAATTTTTTATTAAGAAATTCAACGATTTCAAAGCGAGCAGTGGCAACACACTGTACGGAATAAAATGTTTTTATCTCTAGCGCGCGAGACTGTTCATAGGAAATTCTAAAGACATGCTGTTTTTAAACATTTTTAGCCCCAAAAACGCATTAGCCCAGATGCTCTCGAAACGTGTATGTATGTGTAAATGAAAAAAAGTTCTTTTGGGCATAATAAAAAATCTTAAATGTTTTCTTTTTTTCTTTTTTTTAATGGAGGGTCAACAAAGGGGCAACAAAGGTTCTGGATTAGGCATTATGTTATTTTTGTGCAATCTCATCTGAAATATTAGAAACTGCACGGAGTGCATCGTAAAGCTTTATTAATAACATATTTTCAAGGAAGGAAAGTGCAATTCCGCGAACCATACCTTATCTGGAATTCGAACTTAAATATGTTAGCACTGGTACTGCCTTTGCTAACCGCTACATCAGTTAGCCGGATGTTTGTTAAAGTATAAAAGATGCTCTTAAAAACTTTAATGGCCAAACACTCGTTAAAAGGACAGGGAAAATCCGCTAATTAAGTTAAGCTAGTTAAGTTTAATACGTTAATTAAATTATTGAGCTATAAAAAATCCATTTATCTATAAAACTGGGAAATACTTTGAACTATTGAAATCCATTTTCGTTATATTATTTTTTAATCATATTTCTATATACATAATGGCAGAAATTTGTTTATTTATTACCAATAATTTTTTATCACTTAATAGGTAATTATAGTCTATTATTTTAGAACAGGCATTTCAAGGCTATTCTCGCCCCCCCCCAACCATAATAAATTCTGAGGAAGAAAGCCGAGTCGTTTAATTTGTTTTAATCCTTTAATTCTAGTGTGCGGCAATAAAAATATACCTTAAAATTGTAAATAAAGGGAGTATTGCTATAACCTTAAAGTCCCTATTTTTAAATAACAGGTTATAGCAGATATATAGATGAATAGACTGCATAATTTGTACACATATATTACTCGTATATACTCGTACATACAGCTCACATAATAATTTTTTTTTCTAAAGAGTAAATTATAAATCAGAGGAAATGATATAATGAGGTAAAAGGATAATAATGAGGTATTGCGTTATAATGAGGTAAGGCATATAAGTGTCAAGTTTAAGAGTTGTCTTTGCAGCTTTGAAATTTGACGCTTATTTATATTTTAATCTAATCTGCAATCTTTTGGAATGTGAAGGACGTAGGTGTATAGAAAAGGCAACATAGTAGCCGGTTAATTAAAATAAAGCCTTTCACAGTGACTTATTGCATTATGAGATCCAGTCTTAAATAGAATTGAAAATTTAGCCTTAAGTATATTAAATGTTCTCTGGAATGTTCTTAAACCATTATTAAACATAATTGTAATTTTTTTCAATATATTTAAAAATGCATAGAAAAGAAAAAAGAAATCTATAGCAATGAGTGCTTTTTAAGTATGAAATTTCGTAAGTCTTTCATATCTCTTCTTCAGAATAAGAACATAAATTTTTATCTGATTAAAATACCCACCAGTAACCGACTGGTTAAGACTGCTCAATACTGAATGGGAAACGTAAATAAAAGCCAGTTCCCCTCATTTTGCATCTTAGACAGATATTCCTGGTGACTTTGCCACATTCAAATAACCCTAGCCTTTCTATCTGATCAATATAAACTGATAACAAACAATTCCAATAGGTAAATGTGTCCCGGTAAATCTCTTCTTTTGGAATTCCGATTATGCTTTTTAAGCCATCTTTCGAAAATCCGATATACTTTCAAATCGATTTATAACTTTTCGTCATTCTTTCAAGATATTAAGAACACTGTAAATGAAATATTTGTTCCAAATCAGAGTTTTATTTGGAGATTATTTAAATATTGGGATATGTATATATTCTTATGTGCCCTTTTTGGGAATGACATATAACACGATAATAAAATTTCCTAACTGGCTAACCTACTCCTATCCATAAAATACATTTGCGTTGTGTTAAATTTTAAAGAAGAAAAATTTAGGAAGTTTTAATAATTAAAAGGCTATAACTTAAAATTGATTAAAGCTAGACTTAAGGAAGTAGTCTCAAATTAAAGAACTAATTTTTCTGCATCTATTGATAATAAATTCGAAGGGTTTAACTTAATTTAAGTCATGGAAAACTGAGTTTCAGGGTTGCCACTCAAACAGGAGAATGAAATTCCCTGACTTTTCCAGGTTTTCCAGGTGCGTTTCAAGAAAATTCCAGTCTATCCGCGTAATGTACGTTGGCTACGCTAAGAGGTAAATTATGGTATTACTTGTATTGTGTAGCAAATTCACTTAATTATTCAATAAATCCCAGAGGACATTTATTCTTAATTATTCTTAGTATACTTTGTTTGATAATTTTGTTTACTTTTCCACTTAAGAAACTTAATAAAATTTAAGATATATACATTGGATAACAAATGTATGTTTTATTTAATTATTACTCATGATCATCACCAGTTCAACACGAGGCTAATCCGGTCCTTATAAATCACAACGCAATGCTAAATACGTAGTTAGGTTAGATTTTAGGTAAATTTAATTTGTGTGAGGTATGTTCTTAAAAAGCACCTTAACACTTGAAAACACAAATTATAATAGTTCTTGTTTTCTCCATTGAAGATTGAGATTAGAATCTTCCCAATCTGGAATAAAATAAGGCTTTTTTTGCAGACATTCTGCAGCTAAACGAAACAAAGAAATCTATTTTAATAAATTGAGGTATTTTATATTTAGTTCGCAGCATACATAAGAAAAAAATATGTGCATTAAATTTCTTGATGGTATGTCATCATACTGCTAGAATTAATTTCAAGATTATGCCAGAGAAAATTTCCTGAAATTTAGAAATATTATTTACTAATAATTAATAAATTTAGAGGGAAGAAGCATCATTAAATTATACGAATAACATAAAAATAAAGATAATTACTTAAAAATTGAATCAGAATAATCAACGATATTTTAGCGAATATAGTTATATTACATGGTTAGCCTAGATGACAGATTACTATTTTTTATTTTACTGCAAAATGGCAAGGTATTTATTAAAAAGAAAAGTTTAAAAAGATTTTGCGGTAAAATTCTAGTATACGGTAAGGCTTTGGCACGATTTTGAAAATTGTCGCCAAGACCAAAATGACCCGTTTACTGCGCATCATCATGTCGCCAAATCCATACACGGAGACTATTTTAACCAAAAAACGTCTATGCAAAGAATCTCCAATTCTTTGGTCTATGTAAAGAAGAAAATTTTCCATACAAATAAAATGCTATTACGCCGCTAGAATGCGGAGGGAAAATTTGCCAAGGGATTTGGCGACGGAACCTGGCGGCCAGAATTTCCCTCTCCGCGATGTGTACCGGAAATTGAGAAACGTGTTAAGAAGAAACGTTCTTTGACAAAAAGAAAGCTACGAAAATCCGTTTTTAAATTATTGCGAAAAATCCAAGAAGAAACGTTTTATCAAAGGACCTTTCTTCTTGGATTTTTCGCAATAATTTTAAAAACGGATTTTCGTAGTTTCCCCCCCCTCCCTGAAAATTACTAACCTATGAATTAATTTACTTGCGCCAAAAAATATTTTCTTTTAATTTAGAGTTTAACTACTTGCGCTAAGACTAAACTTCACGGTGGCGGTGCAGTGCGCTACAATATAGCAAGTGGTAAAGTGTCTCATTTACGCCGCTCCGCATCTGCGAGTGCAATCCAGAGCTGTAACTCGAGAAATAAACAATCTCGTTGTTAGGCGACGTGTGCACCATGTTATTTTCATTTTTGCGATAAATGCTTATCGACGTGGTGTTCACGTCGCTCGCAGTTTGAGACAAAAACATCTCGACGTGCGCTAAAAAGACGTGCGTGCGCAAGTGGTTAAAGAAATTTTAAAGGATATTCATTTAATGAACTCTTGATAACGTGACCTTCGAACTTCGACACCGGTTTCCAGCTTTGGCGGCAGATATATCACGCATGCACAGCTGTTTCCCTCTATGATGGAACGGAGCCACGTCTGTTGCAGAGAGGTTTTCCTTCTTTACAATACATATTCTTTGATTCTAACCTCCATGGTACCGTATACTATGATTAAACCCATTTTGTTTTATACGAGAACAGGTACTTTCTTTAGTTCATGCACTGCACATGCGATTCTCGAGAATACTGGAAACCAAAAGTTGCGGGAAACTAAAAGGCAATCAAATTGGAGCTGCGAAAATTGGCTCTATGCCAGCAGACACTCACGTGATAAACAATTCGCCAAAAAAGTTATCTCTTCCGCCGTCGGCGCAAAAATCGCTCTTTTTGGCGGGATCATTGTATGAACTTCCCTGACTTTTCCAGATTTTGACAAAAATACTTAAATTCCCTGACCTTTCCCTGAATTTTTTGGTCAATTTTCGAATTCCCTGACTTTTCCCGGTTCTCCCGGTTTTCCAGGTAGCGTGGCAACCCTGTGAGTTTATTACTTGAAAATTCACCTATATCCATTGTCTGAGTGAGAATGCGAGTACGACAAGCTTGAAATTGAAGTGGACAAAGAACGACGCTAGCTAATCTTTTCGTGTAAATTAAGATAAACTAAATTGATCAAAAAATATACCAATAAACCAATAAATTAATAATTGTGTGCGCTTAAAATTTAGAGTATCGACACATTAAAATTTTGATTACTGTGATTAAATTAGTTACGTTAAATTTGCTACACAACAATATTTGGATGATTTTACTTCATTTTTTTTATTTAATAAACAGATTATAGATAATGGGCAGCAAATTTGTCTAAACCTAGCACACATATTACTCCTAGGGTTAGCACATAACTATATAGTTAACTCATAGGGTTAGCACATAACTATATATTACTCAGAGGGTTAGCACATAACTATATATTACTCAGAGGGTTAGCACATAACTATATATTACTCAGAGGGTTAGCACATAACTATATATTACTCAGAGGGTTAGCATATATTACTCATAAGAGAAATCAAGTAATTACTAATGCAACTGGTACATTCACGGGAAACCAAATCATGGGTAAAACAGCTCTCTTCATCCCTTATAACTGCTTGGATACTTATAAGACATTAACACGCTTTAAGAAACAAGGCATTATGAATGCGTTCAAAATAGAAGATCAAATTCAAATAGATTACCATACTTTGCTTCATTTCTGTATTTGATAAAATTTCAAATATTTTCGTAGAATTTTTATTAAAAATAATAAGTTGCAGTCTGATTCTTGATAATCAATTTAATACACGAAGGTTATCAAAATGTGGTTTTCGTGCAATGTACAATTCATCAAGAAAAACTAATTATTAGTTCAAAGGGGCTTTGTTCTTGAAGGACTATTGCTTTTGTTCTGCGATTTTGCGTCGAATTACCCTGAATGTCCGTTTCACTTTTCAAATTGTTGCCACCAAATATTATCGCTATGTATTATATTTGAAGAAATTTTTTAATTAATTTAATTTAATATATTTGAAGAAAATGAAAAATTTGCATAAATTATGTATGTTTCTCGCATTGTGATAAAACAATGGTACCTACAGCCATCCAATTTTGAATGACGTAAGCCTACTGCGAATATGGGCATCTGAAAGCCCAAATTTGAAATATGGAATTTCTTTTATTATCGACATCATATTTTGTAAAACTTTAACGAATTTTTGATTAACAAACTCAACGATTTAAAAGCGATCTATGGCAACACTGTATGGGGGGGGGAAACCTTTTTATCTTCAGCGCGCGGAGCTGTGTATCGGAAATTCTAAAGATATGCTCATTTTAAAATTATTTTGAGACATTGCTGTTGAACTCAGTTTTGTTGTTTGCTTGCAAAAAACATGATATTTAATAAATAATGGTAACACACAAAATGTTAAACAAAACGCCCCTTTGGACGTAATTTAAAATCTGAAACCTTTCATATTTTTTAATCTTTTTATTTGACTTGATTTTATTATTTAATTGTAGTTTTCATTATTTCATATGTTGGAATGGATTTGATGAGGCAAAGTCGTAAGCGAAAAGCTGCCTCAGCTCCGTCCCAGGAAGTGGAATCTGTGGGTGTTTCGAAATATATTTCGAATCGATAGACTAAGGGAAGATAATACCTTCACATAGGTCTCTTCTGGGTTTTAATCCAGGCACAAGACGGTGTATAGCTACTCTCTGCTAATTACCATATCATCTGAGGCTGCTTTTTGAACTTGGAGTCATTTACTTTTTCCTGGCTACGGTATGAATGTTTTCAAATTCTATACTCGAAGCTTTGCTACACTGTAAGCCAGTATTACAAATTATTCAGTACTATGAAATTATAGTACTGAAGCAGTCGGGGGGAAACTCGAAGAAAAAATTACTTTTGAATATGCAATCTGGAGGCACTTAAAAGAAAAGTTTGCCCTCCCGGCGCACTTAATGAAGAATTAGGTGTATTCGTTTTTGCATTTAGCTTCAAATAAAAGGCTTGTTGTAATTTTGTTATTGCATCTAATTTCCGAAACCGAATATTCAAAGCGATTTCCTCATTCTCTGAATGACACTCAATTATTTTTCTTTATTTCATAATTTTCTTATAATTTGTAGAGTCATTAGGCTATTTTTTTGGAAGCAGGAGATGTGAAAAATGAACAATGCCCTCTCCAGGACTCGAACCACGGACCTCTCGAAGACACGTCGAGCGTGCTGACCACTACACTACGAAGGCATGCTAAGAAGGTGGAAGAAACACCTAACACCTTACAAATTTATTGGTTGTGTTTTAGTAATAATTAAAAATTGCATCATTGATGACGTGTAATTGGGACTAAGAAACAGAAAATAAAAATACAATTAAAAAAAGGTAACAATAAACTTTTTTTAAAATGGTAATTAATGCATTAAAAGGAAACAAATAATTTATTACATAATTTAAGGGAAATAATAGATTAAAGGATTCTCTATCGGAATTCATCTACAATTTTATATCTCGAATAATAAAAGATTGGGGTACTTAAATAACAAAATATATTAGTTTAACTGTATTATCAAATGTATAAGCTATTACCTCTTTAAATTTATCATGGATGCCCTACGCATTTATTACTCGCGATATAAAACTGTAGATGAATTCTGTAAATAGAATTATGATAAATCATTTTCTTCTTTTAGAGCATTAATTATCATATCATTTTTTTAAAAAAGTTACTTGTATAAGAAATTTTTTTAATTGTACATTATTTTAAATAAATCTTGAAATTTGCCAATAGATTAAAGCTAGAGAATGTGTATAAATGCTGCCTTGTGGGTAAGTTTAAAATGTGTACATTTGAAATTTGATTTTCCTTGTTTTCTACTTTCTTGCACGAAGTAAATGAAATATTGTAATCATGAAACTTTCGGGTGTCATATTTCAACGAAAATATCCATTTTGACCACTATCGAAGGCAATATAACGATGTTTTGAGTGACATCTATACTTAAGAATAGAATAAAGGGCTCTTTTTTTCCAAAAAGGATCATAAAATGGATTTAAAATAGATTCAGAATAGATTTTTTTTCTCTATACGTACGTATGTAAGTATCTCATATAACTCAAAAGCAAGTAACCTAAGAATGGTAAAATTTTGTATATAAGACTGCTATAACATGTAGTTGTGCACCTCCTTTTTTAGTTCAAATCAGTGGCACCGAAATATATACCCACTCTTGCACTCGGCTTGGTGAGCTCAGTTTTCTTTTATTCTTATATGTTGGTAAATTGTGCATTTTTTTAAAAAGTGATTGAATTATGTTGTTCTTACGTTCCGGCTAAGGCCTTTAGTTAATCTGCATGGAATAGTTGTAGAATTATAAATAATTTAAAAGTTGCGTAATTGTGACTAAGCCTAATTTGCAACTTAGCAAATTACTGAATTGAGTCAGTTTCTGCACCTTCAGTGTCTTTTTACCGATTGAGACCAAAAGTAAACTTTAAGTTTTGTGCATCCGAAAATCTGCCGTCTTGCCCGAAAGCCGAACTGCTTTATTTTGTGCAGAAACTCTAATTTTAATTGTGAAAATTTTTTAACTGTTTTAATTGTATTTGCGTTTCATGTATTTTCAATTTCTATATTTTTAAATTTTTAATGAAGGTGTTTTGAGTTTTTATACATTTTTGATTTGTCTCAAAGTGAGAATCGATTAACTTAATGAGAAATATATATCTAATGAAATTCGAGGAAATAAATTTAATTGAAATGCAGCAAAAAATGTGTATAATTAATAGGCCGTACAAGGAAGTCATTTGGTGTCTACATCAGATTTTTTTCAAATGTAAAACAGGCTCATATTTTACGATTGTCCTATCTTAATTCTTCATTTTGTTTTTATAAACGAAAGTTTTTACGTCAGAGCTTCTCATAACAAGTTAATAATAAAGAGAATATGGTTTTTTTCTAATAATTCATCTGTTCTTGTAATTTGCAACATTATGTTTCTTATACGATTATTGATTCTACGCAAACTATGGATTCGTTCAAACAAGTGCATAATGAGGAATCTTATTTCGTTTGAAACCTCAGCATCGTTTCATTTTGATCGCAGCGATTCTCTTCGTATGCAAAATTTCATCTCCTAATTCAATAATCTGTTTTTTATTTTAAAAGTTCAAGTATTCGTTATTATACAACTTTATTGAATATGAAAGAGTTTAAATCGAAATGTATATCAATATATTATTAAAAATATATACATCTTTTTGAAACACTCCCTTTTAAAAGCGATGAAAAGAAGAAAACAATGTGCTCTTATAATATGAAACATACAAAGACTCAAATCAAAACGACTGGGAACATTTTCATATTATTTAATAAAATTTCATGTACACTGAGAAAAAAAAGGGGGGAACAGTTCTATATCTCCCGTTCTACTCAGCCGATTGACTACATTCAAATTGCGTTTTTCATGTCTCGAAAGCGCAGCTTAGAATATATATTAGATTTATATATAGTATTGTTCTAACATAGGTATTTTCACACAAAATCGGACTTTTTCTGAAATAACATACCAATGCTTTTCCATATTTCGACTCTACGACTCAAACTATGTCTGGATATTAAATTTTGTAAAATTTGGTGCGAAATTTAGGGATAAATTCAAAAATTTATCTTGGCGCAATTTTTTTCTCAACTTCTTAATATATAGCAATCCATTTTCCTTTCCCTTCCTTTATGCCGGAGAGGAAAAAAGGCACCTCGTTCTACCTTTTCACATTGTGCATGAACGAAAAAAAAATCCCATCGCTCCTATTTTCAAATAATTTTAGCAAAGTGTCTAACCCACATTTGATGTTTTATCGCTTTCAACAAAAATGCCAAATTTCAAAACGCGCCAACATATAAATTCACTTATATCTTCGGAAATTTTGAATAAAAAACTGTAATTTTTTTTTTTTTTTTTTTTTTTTTTTTTCAGGGATGCTTAGAAATGCGTTTGCTTTAAGTTGATGGTAAACATTTTATAGATTATAATTCAAAATTGTTTTGGAAAAATTTACAAAAATTGTTTAAAAATACAAATTTTAAAAACAAATCATAAAAAATGTGTGAATTTTATTTGGAATAAGCCTGAATTTCGAAATGTGAAAGGAAGAATCAAATAAGCTTAATAAAAAGCGAGAGATTAATCAATATATACCAAACTTGGTATATATTGTGTCAAAATACCTATATTAGAACAATGCTGTATATAAACTAATACATATCCTAAGTCGCGCTTTCGAGACATAAGAAACGCAAGTTGAATTTCGTCAATCGTCGAGAGATTTAGAACCGTCGTCCCCCCCTTTTTTTTGCGCAGTGTATATGATCTGAGCGAAGTGAGAACAATATGTGGAAGTGTTCATAAATTCATATTGATCTCGACGTTCATCTGTGAACTAGTAATTTTTTTATCAAATGAAACCAGCAAAGAAATAAATTGAAAGATTCAGTGGTTTGTATAAATAGAACCACAAAATGAACTTCACACATGTTCCAGAATGGAAAGAAGAATTACGCGGTAGTTACAAGACAGAAACCTAGTCAGCGTAACAAACTACATGGTACGATTCGTGCCTTCACCTTGATATGGCTGATTTCGTTCTTTCCCTTCATTAAAGCAATTATATGGCTTTTTCCTAGTGTTACATTAATGCAAAAAGCAGAGTCAGAGGAAAAAAAAGTTTTCGCCTTAATGCGAGAAGAAAGTTAAACTCATATGAAATGTAAGGAAAATTGGGAACATTAATTTAAAAAAAAATAAACTTTTGACGTATCCAGACATTTGCATCAATTTTGTTCTCTCAGAGAACGGATTAAAATTTAAAAAGACTTTTTCCTTCTTCTTAATAAGCTTTTGTCAAATCTCTCTACAAAACTGCATTAATTATTTTGGTTTAGAGTTACGTAACATAATTGTATTCGTTCTCTTTCTGATTATATGCAAATAATGCTTTGAACAGTCCTATATTTCATATTAAAACAAATGAGTTCCTTTGTTGATGCTGAGTATTTTTGTCTTCCGTTTTATTTGTTTTTCTGTCTAAGCATTGTGAAAAACATTCTTTGGTGATTAGAAGTAATTTTAGATTTGTGAGTTTGTAAGCGAAAAAAGTTACATTTTATTTATGTCTTTGATATCATTCTTTTATTTACGGTAAACTGTTATTGAAAGGTTTTAATTTAAGATCTGTATCTCCCTTTTATCTATTAACTAAGTGTGCAGGAACTTAGTGAACTACTTAGCGAATAATCGCTTAAGTCCAGAAACAGAAACATAAAACTCAAGAAGGGTTAATTACCTTTTCTTGCTCATAATAAAGATGTACAACCGGTCTCTTTCTCAGGACATACCACAAAGCCTCCACTTTGACTTAAAAATATAAGAAATAAGAACTTAAATAATGACTAAGTAAATGGATTTAATTAAGACACAATAACACGCCGAACAAATACTAATTCAGAAGTCAAACAACAAAAATCAGTTTTAGTTTTGGTTTCATAAAAACAGATGGCGCCACTAGCTTATCTTCTGCCCACGCTTTCTTATCTTATCTAATCATTATATCCTATCTCGTTCATTTGCGCTTTTGCAGCTGAGGATGGTGGTTCGATAAAACCATCGAAACTAGTCCTGTGAAAATTTGAAAATATAAAGCTGATTTTTGATGTTTGACTTCTGAATTAGTAAAAGGATTTAGCCCAAGCTAACACAATTTCTAACTAGTTGGCCCCTAATATTAAATAAACTAGCGAAGCTATCGAGGGAACGTAATACGCCGAGCGTAGTAACAGCTTAGAAATACCTAGCCAAAATGCAAACTTGCGCTATTCAAGAAATCTAATTCTCTCTACCGGAGTGAGTGGAACTTCGACTTAAATAACTCTCTACTAATCATTTGCATTTAACGCGATTCTGAAACTCATTCTGGTAAGGAATTGTAATCTGAAATTAGAAGGAATTGGAAAGTGTGACAGACTTAAAATAATTGTTATAAACTTGGATAAATCTTACAGATTAAATTAGCTATTTAATTTTGACTTATTTCGAGCCTTTCCTCCCATCTTTTCTTAGGGCTAATCTAAAGGTTTGAAAATTGTTTAGGAGTTAATTAAAGTAGTCATGATTTAAACATTGAATATCTAATAATAGTTTATGTTATGTAAGAAAAATTTGGAATTCGCGACATAACATTTAGATCAATATGCGTGACTACGATATCTTATGATTTACTAGCTAAATTATAAGAACTTTTAGCATTTAAGGCTATATCTTATATCTTTATTATATGCGGCTTAAGTGTCTGTTTGTCGCCGATAGTTTATTGGTTGCTTGCGTAACTGTACTAGCCAATGGGGTGAAATTGCCACGGCATTCAAATAGTCTATATACACTGATACCATACCAGATCTTTTACAAAGTTATCATTGTTTTAATTAAATTATCATGGTATTTAAGAATATTTAGATATTTTTAATTCAAACAACTGTTGCTTATTATGCATTTAACTATTATTTAGATACGAATTACCTAGAAACTTGCAAACGCTGAGAAGTTAAAGGAGACGAAACCAAGTAACGAGATGTGCGTAGTACATCTCATCAGGTAGGTTTACCCAAACTCCTATGCTAAATATTCTTTCGCGTAAAGAGTTTAAAATTTTGCCCGATTTTATTCCGACATTGTATTTTAAACTGAATTTACAGCTGAACGCAAATTGAGCGTGTCAGGGGTAACGTGAACATTTGTTTGCATTAGCAATCATCTGTTTTTGAAATGGTTTACAACCGAACGCAAGAGTTCGTGAGTTTCTGTTCAAGAGTTCGTGAATGAAGAGACGTAAAATTAAAAATAATTGATGGTCCTCTGCAAGGCTAGCTGAAAAATGATGAAAAGATCTACACAAGAAATGTTGTCTACAAAGAGATCTTTGACATGTGAATTAACATTTTGTTATTTAAATCACCTTTATTTATTGAGCTAGCGGTGGGCACCGCTAGCTCAATATGTACCGCCAGTGGTTTCCTTCACTGCACTCTACTTTAAGAAATTAAGCAAGTAGAAGGGGGAAACCCCGTGGGGCGGTAAGCAAAGAAGCGTCCTCGCCGCCTGCCCTGGGTAATTCAGTTTGAGTTAGCAGACACCTTTGCATAAATCATTTTAATATCGAACGCATTTTAGTGTCCATAGAAGATGAATATAGATAATCAGTACAAACGCGCCGTGCTACATTTTTTATTTTCGTGTGGTGAATCTGCCAGGTTTGCAGCGATAAAAATTAATAGTGTACATGGGGAACACACTATTAGTGTAAGGACTGCCAGAAATGGTTTAAAAAGTTTAAAGTTGAAAAAAGCAGCATTGATGATGAACCCCGTTCAGGATGTTCTGTTAATTTTGATGATGACATTCTTCGATATCTCGTAAAGCCACAATTAACAGTGGATCAGATAACAGAAAGGATGAATTCATCTCATGGAACAGTCTTTCGTCATTTAAAGAAGATTGGGAAAGTATCCAAGCTTGGAAAGTGGGTGAATATCAAGAAAGTGTTGTTTGATCATGATAACGCTAGACAGTATGCGGCTCGAACAACGCTGCAAAAAAATTAGTGAATTTAATTGGGAGCTTTTGCCACATCCTGCTTACTCCCCAGATATTGCCCCAAGTGATTTTCACTTATTTCGTGCCTTACAAAATTTTTTACTGGGAAAAAATTAAATTCTAAACAGGATGTACACAATGAACCTTCAAGTTTTTTGCATCAAAACCAGAGCCTTTCTACAGCAATGGCAGAAAAAAGCTGCCTGTAAGATGTTGAGACATTGTAGATAATGGAGGAAAATATATAATTAATTAAAATGTTAAATTGTATTTTTTATATTATTTAAAAATTTATCAAAAAACGCGTACGAATTTATGGACTGACCCGTTACTTACTGCATTATCGTAGAAAAGTAGTCAAGATTCTCCTTTAGGGAATTCCTCTGAATTCTCCTTTAGGAGAAAAATTGGCATTGTTCCAGACTACGATAATGCAAGATCGCATGTCATTCAACGAATGTGGTATGTAATGTAGTAGTAACGAATGTAGTAGTAATCCGTAGAATAAAATTTGATTAAGAATCTTGACTATCCGTTTGATTGAGAAACCGAAATCACAGTAAGAACATTTTTACTTCGAAATTGGCATTAACGAGCAACAAAAACATAATGTTCGATCAATTTAACATAAGGAATATTGGAATATTCATCTAGTTAATTCTAGAACGTAAAATATAAATTTAGATTTTTTAAGAAGAAGGCATTTACGTAATCCAAATATTAAATAAAATAAAAATACTGAAATAAGCTTTACGTTTTGTCTAAACTGAGCTCTGAAGTAACAAATCATTTGCAGTAAACCGAAAATATGGCAATGTAAAACACGTATACATACAGACAACCCCCTAACATGTTTAGAGTACTGGAAAAATGTGGTAAGCAGTATTTTATTGAATATTTATTTCAAACGCATACCCCAATTACAATGTTTTTCAAAATAAGAGTGTATTTTAAGGAAATAGCTTCAATACTTAAGAAGTTCTATTTAGCTTTCTATATGTTGCTCAAAGAAAACAAAATTCCAATTAATAAAATATTTCTTATGCCGTAATTGGTTAAAAAAGAAATGCTTCTAAAGTTAGCTCATTTCTATAATAATCAACCATATACAAATGAGAATAATGAGGAAATATTATAATAATGCATAATTTATTGATGAAACAAATATTTTAAATAAAGCGGCCCAGAAGAGCTTAAAAATAAAAGCAAGAATGAAAAAGTATTTTAATGTACGATATTAAAAAGGTTACATACATTCTAATGTTATTTATCAACATAGTTACTTTCCCAATTCAAACAATTACTATACCCCGTCACGAGTTACTATATGACATTGTCACAGAAGCGTACTCCTTGTCATTAAAGTTGTCATACGATCTGAAGGTAATAATAAATTTTCACACACTGTCTTGCACAACCTTTCTTGTCAAGAACAGATGTACGCTTTTCTTAAAACTGATACCGTTTTCTCACAACATGTTATTTAGGCAGTTGTTTTTATAAGCATTAAGGAATGCGAAATGAATTTCAGGAGCATTTCGCCTTTCATTTGTGAAGAAATTCAATAATAATTATACTTTCAATAATAAGCATACTTTCCTTCATAAAGCGAATCTTCATTTACTGCAACGAATCCATTATATACCTTTGCAAACAAACTGTAGCAAAAGGAATAAAGTAATACTATTGAGATAAATGGCAAAATGTGATATTTAACAATTTTACACTGCTTAAATGGGAATTAATGCAATTAACGTAAATTACTAATTGTAATTTCAAAGTAATATCATGCAGTTTGAGTTAAAATACTCTAAGTTCAAATGATTCAAAATTAAATTTTATAGATTTTTCTATAATGCATATGTGTGTTGTGTAAAAAGTCATCATATCAGTTGATGTTATGTTCTTGAACATAGGCTTAAACTTTAACGACTGAACGTTTTCAACTCTATTTGCATCCTACATATTTCATCTCTCTATCCAAGCAAGACAATATAACAGATTTAATTAAAATTAGATTGGAAGTCTTCAAAAACGGGCTTAATTAGTTAAAAATAAGTAAATTGTTAGCTTATTTTTATGTTAGCCATGGGGAAGACCCATGGAGATGCCCCTGTACATATTTTTTTCCAAGAACTGAAATCCCGACGAAACTAGGAATCTTTGGCTGTTTAGTTATTTTGCAGTGGCTGTTCGCAGACCCCAAACCTTTTTTCATACGTAAGCTAATTTTCTTTGCTTGGCGAGTGAGAAAACATGAATGTTAAATTTAAAAATTATAGCAAACTCATATGTAAACAGTGCGAAGCGATTATTCCGCTATCGAACAGACAGTATACGGAGTTTAAATATTTTTGTTAACTACTAAAGCTTTAAGATTTATAAAAATATCGGTTATCTATG
Source organism: Stegodyphus dumicola (assembly GCF_044657685.1). NCBI lineage: Eukaryota > Metazoa > Arthropoda > Arachnida > Araneae > Eresidae > Stegodyphus > Stegodyphus dumicola. The sequence goes on from NC_140769.1 coordinate 176,891,461, forward strand.
CTAGGGGTATCCAGAAACCCCTATAGCGACAATGTTAAATTGGCCATTTTCGATATACCTTTTCTCAAACTCTGCTGTAGATACACGCTTGAAATTTTTTGTGTAATTAAAGTATACCTATCTGATTATACTGAAATGAGCTTTTGAAACATTTTAATTTTTAGAGTAATTTACAGAATATTTTGTTAGGCATAGTAAAATTTAGCACTTTTCTCACACAAAAAACTTTTTTTAATTTTTTATTCTACGTTTATCACAAAAAGCTCATTTCAGTAAATATTAGGAAACCTAATAAATAAGCCATAAAAATTTTAGATACCTGTGAGCAGTAGTTCCTGAGAAAAGGTACATCGAGTATAAAAAAATCATGTTTGGAGAAAAAACGTGTTTTTATGTAAAAATCCTCATTGATCAAAGCAGTCGATGACATATTAAAACTAGATTTTGTACAGTTCTAATTTTCATAGAGATTAAAGAATGGTATTTTTAGAAAGATAAAAGTGTAGAGAATTTGAAAATGCAAAAATCCGAAATCACAATTTTTTGAAGATTTTGGGGTTCCGACAACCCTTAAGTTCTGTCAGCTATATTTATTACATTTATTAATGAAAATGAAATAGTGACTAAACATCAGTATGAAGGATGTCTATTGTTTTCAGATTGCTCAGTTTGTTACACTAATATGCAACGCATTGTTATAATTCAAAAAATAAATATGTGCTATACTGTGAGACTTCTTAGAGCTTTCAGACTGACAGTTTAACAAAGACGATGAAGAAATAATGCTTTAAAAGCATAATTTAACATGACGGACAGTTAACGTAACGCGAAAAAAGAAAGAAAAGTTAAAAGGTATTTTCTCCCTCCTTTCCGCATGCCTTTGTGGTGTAATTGGAAGCACACTCGACGCCTATTCGAGAGATCCAGGGTTCGAATCCCGGGGAGGGCTTTGCTATTTTTCACGTCTCCTGCTTCAAAAATCCTAATGACTCTACAGCGTCGCCCGAACTAAAAGGTGGTGGACGATAATTTGCTCCCATCAGGGATTGGCGAATGGTCCCTGAATTCCCCGTTGCCCTTTATTATTACCGTATTTATTCATGGTGTAATTGGAAACATACTTGACTCGTATTTGAGAGGTCCAAGGTTCGAATCCCGGCTAGGTAACAGCCCATTTTTCACCTCTTTTACTCAAATAATAATAATAATAATAATAATAATAATAATGACTCTGTAAAGTTTCTGGTGTATAATAAAGGTAAATTTATTTATCATTCTTTACCAAAAAAAAAAAAAAAAAAAAAAATCCTTTCTGGTAACAAAAAGGACAACAGAATTTCAAAGCAATTGTTTATTTCCATTTACTAAATAATCTCTATAAATGCATTTTTACATTAGTCCCTGAAAATTTAATTATTGCTATTAGTATTTCTCAACAATAAAATAGTGATAAATCTTTACAACCGATACCGTTACGTAAACCGATTTTTAACCGCAATAAACCCCGAAGACATTTTCGAAACAACTCTTCTCGATGCTATCGAGGCACACCTGATAATACTGACTTATATGACCTCAAACAATTAAAAATCAACAAAGTAAAGTGTTCTAGGAGAAATAATTAGAGCAAATCCTAATTCTAATCGAACATTTGCCTATTGTATTTGCCCATAAAACAAACCACTGCCAAAGAGGAAATCTAGGTCTTCAATTAACTCTTGCCAAAAGTGAACACTTAACATGAACAAGGGGAGGAGAAGTTTGATTGGGTTGTACTTACCTATTTAAGCACGTCAAGAGAGATGCTTGTGCACTAGATCTTGAGAAGATTGTTTGTTTTACTGCAGTTTTTTAAAACTTCTGCTCCTTAATGGTACTTGACTTTTCAACTCCTGTGGAGCGTATCAATTTGTAGCGTTTAAAATATAGAGCATTTAAAACGTAATATACTTTCTATCTACATTGCGAAATACATCTGACGTTTCAACAATACAAATTTGAACTATAAAGTTCTACTTATAGGTGGATGTTTTTGAATATGTCTAGTGGAAAACCTTTTGAAGCCTGGACAAACTGAGAAAAACTTTAGGTACATCGTATAGCTAGGAAATAACATCAAACCTTTAAAAACGTGTTGGATATGTTATGATACTCAGTCATCAAAGAAAGAATACTGGGTTGTTACAACGTTACTCCAAAAATATATTTCCGACACACAGTTCCGCGTGCTGCAGATAAAAATGTTTTATTTCCTCCGTAGAGTGTTGCCATTGCTCGCTTTTAAATCTTTGAGTTTGTTACTCAAAAATTCGTTAAAGTTTTACAAATATGAAATCGATTATAAAACAAATTCCAGATTTCAAATTTGGTCTTCCACATGCTCATATTCGTAGGAGGATTACGTCCTTCAAAATTCGATGGCTGTAGATACCGTCGTTTTATCACAATGCGTGAAATATACCTACATTTATGCAGATTTTTCATTATTTAATTTCTTAAAATATAATGCAGGACTCTTAACATTTGGTGGCGACAGTTTGAAAAGTGAAACGGACATTTATAGTGATTCAATGCAAAATCGCAAAACGAAAACAATAGTCCTTCAGGGATAAAGCCAACTTTGGACTAAAAACGTTTAATTAATAGTAAAAAAAAATTAATTATAAAAGATCGGGAATCTCTTTTTAATGAAAAACAGATTTAAGACTACAGTTATTAAAAATTGAGCAATATTTATTAAGAAGTGACAAACGAAATTTAGTAAACGAAGCGCACAATTAAAGCTCTTTTATCTTGTACGTTTCTTAATATCAGTTGGCAATTATTATTTGAGTAGTAGTTCAAGGACTTTACATTTCTCAGAATTTTTTGAATCAAAGAAAGCAGTTGTATAGGGGGTATACTATTTCAACAGTTAACATGGGTAAGTGCTAAACATAAAATGCTAAATGTTTCCTGGAAAATTAAGAAAAATCAAGAGTGGTTCTGCAAAAGTTCGTAGAAATATTACGTATGGAGCAATATAAAAAGCAGAAGCTTTTAATAGATATTTTTATTTATGAAAATTTGCATTCGAACTCACTCTTAGTCTAACCTATTTGGATTTTTATCAGCTATGATGTTGGATATGTTATGATATTGAATATGCTGAATAGTTTTTCAGAGATTATTGCTGATAGTGGTGTCATCAAAAACGTTTTCGAGAACTTCAGCAAATTTTGCCTCTTTTGAAATGAGCATTTATTTTGGGCTTTACTAAAATTACTTTTCCTAAGTTTTAAATTTAAATGAGTTTGGTCATATTTCAAGATTCTGACTGACAGAAATAACATTATTTAATAAATATTTGAGTTTTGAATAAATATTTGAGTTTCAACTTTGAACTCTTTTTCAAGATTCATGAATTCAAAGTTCGTATGTCCCATCCCTGCTCACAGTTCTCAATATGTTATAGCGTACTTAAATATTGAAATATGATGAGGTAAAGTAAACAAATAGAACAGAGTACATACGTAAATGAGAAGTTTTGTGACTGCTAAAACGAGTTTTGTGAAGTCTTGAAGGGAAATCGGATGTCTGTCGTATGGTCTATCGTATTTCTATCGATGTCAGTCATATAGTCTTTCGGTGGTTATATCTTGAACAAATAAGAGATGAAAATTATGTCGGATGTAAACATTAATATCTCCAACCAACCTGAAGCAAGAATCGAATACTATTTCGAATTTTTATTTTTCCTCATAAATGTAGGAAACTTTGAAGCCTACGAAGAAAAGTATAATAAAATTGTCAGACATTTCTTAGTGTTTTATTTAGAATATTCAGATGAGCTTAATAACTTCACTATTTTAAAATCCGAGCAATTTTTTCCCCAAGGATACTCTGTTTGTGAATTTTACTGTCCGTGAAATCCAGTCTTCTTATTGCATTCCTTATTAGAAAAAGGATTCTTATCCTGCTAATTTTATTATTAGGAAATTAGAAGGATATGCACTATACCGCAATAACGTGCTTGGAAAAATCCCAGAAAATTTTGACGATTTTAGTAGAATAGAGCACATTTAATATCATCTGTTACAAGCTTCGTAAAAAAGTGAAATAAATGGCATTTTCCCTTTGATATCAAAGTTTCTCATTTTGTTTCAAGCGAATTAGAATGCATCACGAAGACATTAATTCCATTGTTAAAAACATCTTGGGTTAATCTTGCATAAAATAATTCTTTTGTAGGTTGTGGAGATTTATTATGTATATTACTTGAAATGTCTTCTTATAGAAAAATAATGTAAAGTGTTATTTGCGGATCCGTTTGAATAAATTTAAATTTTTTTCTGTCATATATCTTCGTCTGTAACACTAGAGTCTGAAGCAAAGAATTGTCTGAGGTAATGAATTCAGTTTAGAATAAAGAAAGTTGTTATGAAACTAGTGTTTGAAAAATCAATGACGCATTTATTTTCTCAAAAGCTATACTTAGTTACTGTCTCGTAAGATGTAATTGGTTCAAAGTCCGGAAATAGACGAATGTATTGAAATACAACTTAAACCGTGTCTTTCAAAAAACAATTATTTGCATATCATTGTAAATTAATGGAGCAGAATAATACTTATTAGAATGAATTGTTTGTTTAAACAAATGTCAGAACTAACTAGATAAATGTATTGATATCTATATGTCAAATATTTGGGATAAATATATTTGCCTGTTTTAATTAGATAAATGCATCACTATTTGCCCATGCGTAAGTGTTAGTAATTTGGCTTATATTTTGCAAGCCACAACGAATTGCCGTTATTTTAGAAGTACGATTGAAAAAAAAACTTCCGTGATCGTTAGCCAAACTATGTTAAACAATATGTACTGTATTAAATAATATTAATTTTCTTCTTTAAAATTCGACGAAAAGTTAGAGTATAAGAGAAAACTACAGCTAATGACAAGTGACATTGTTTTGAAAGAATAAATAATTAATATGAAGTATAAAAATTACTGCATTCTTAGTGAACCTGCTTCCCTGAACACGCGTACATGATCGAAATTCAAGTATTGGCTGCATAAAGGTGAGTACATGTGGTCAAAGCGGCAAGATTGTTTGTTATTTTATTTCTCTCTGAAATCCACTGCTAACACCAGAGTCGGCATTTGAAAAGAATTAGTTAAAAGAAACTGTAACGACGATATCACTATATCTTTCTAAATTACCTGGTGAAAGCACGCTTCCGAATTTTCATAGATGCTTTCAAGATTCACGAGAGGATTTAAATGTGCTGGGCTTTAAAAGTAAAGAAATTTTCATATTTGGTAGATTATGAAGAAAGCTGCTCGACAGATTTCAATGAAATCTGCCATGGACATAAGTTACAAATTATATAATAGTCATGGTATACATGCATGACCGTGTATGAGGTTCATTGGCGAAAAAAGGCCTAAAGCAGAGTTTACAACATCGAGCCAAAAAAGGAGGCTAATAGTTCCCTCTAACAGCCATAAAGCTCTCACATGTCTTTATACTGGAAATAAAACGGTTGATGTTCTCAGCGGCAGACGTACCACTACTGCAGCAATGTTCATTTTAAGTTCTGGATGGTTCTGGAAGAAGGAAGATAAAGTTATGGATGCCCTTTCAAGAATAAATTGAGTGTCAACTGCCCCTTGAAAAGGCATGAACCCTAAGATCTCTTCCCTATACATTGCAGCAATCTCTGAAAAGCCTCTATGAAAGACTTAAGAGTCTGGATCTCCGTCAAAATGATGCCTGCCTATACCAACAAATCTCTGCTACCATAATGGCAAATTTATCGGACATTGGAGGACAGGAATCTGATCTTTTTCAGAACGCATCTGGGAAAAACACTGATTGAACATATGGACTTCTTTTAATGTTAGACAGCTTGCAACTTTTGGTAGCTTTATATTCGATTTTATTCTTCTCCCTCTTTCTCTTTATATATATATATGTGTGTGTGTGCATATGTGGAATGAAATTATTTTGACGATGACAGCTTATTCATGAAGAATTGAATCACATGATTGTCTGTTAGAGCACTATTATTCTTGAAAAATATTTTTCATATTATCACAGCTAAATTGGCATAAAAAGCCCTCCTTTTCTTGATAACAATTTTTGCCTTTTTTATATCTATAAAATAATAAATTTCGATGGAAGTGGCGATATACTAGCATAATAGTAAGCGAGATGGGAATCCCCAAATTCCAGTTAGTTAATTAAAGTTAGTTTATTAAGTTAATTAAAGTCTAATTTGACTATTTTTATTCGTTTCTACAGGTTCAAGGTTTTTAAAGGTTCGTTTCTAAAGGTTCGCAAATTTTAACACTGCTGTTAGCCGAAGCGTTATGTAAGTACCTGTGTCATCAGCATTACATAAGAATCAAATGGTAAGGATTAATTTTGAATTAACTCGGATTTCAGACAGTTATTGAAAGCATGTTATTTTTAGTACAGAGAAGGGAATAACCGAAGTAAAAAGAAGAATGAAATAGTTATGGGAAATTAATGTTAGAATTTTATTTTACCTAGTTTTATCATCTACATTTATAGAAAGAAAACTAGTAGTGTTTACTCTACTCTGACGCCCCGGAGACATGCAGATGTAGCAAAACTATTGAATGAATTTACGAAAAATTTGTCATCTGAGAAAAATGAGTTAGGAGCTGCTAACAAGTTTTGGTTCAGTATATTAAAAGCTTTGGTTATACTTTTGTGGATTTATCGTTGTTTCATTCTAAGGAATAGTGTCGTTCACAGTGAGAAAAGATTGCAAAACACCTCCAATACTTCATTTGGCTGAGTAAAATCGCTGACAAGTGAATGGACCTCTTGAGATGGAGCAAAATGTTTCTAATATTGCAACAGCAGTGGATGTGTCAAACGGCGTAAGCTTACGTTTAAAGAAATGTTGCCAAATTCACATGAATAACATTATAAAATGTGTAACATGGGTTCGAAAGGAACACAACGTTAAGAAAGACTTGTATTGGAGAAGACAAACAGCAAGAATCAGCGTAATATTTGTAAACGTTTTGCAGGACTCGTTTCGATGGTTCCCTAGGGTGTAAGGAAACGTGAATAGGACACCAGGTATTCATCATAGACAAACAGGTGTAGTCCCATTCCACTAACTATCAAGAACAACCCTATCAAGGATGTGTGAGACGTGTTTAGGCGCATTTGCTGACTCAGTTCATGTCAGCCCCAGTTTCTGGGGCACCATGCATTTCATCCAAATGTACGGGAGTTTATTGAAAATTGAACAGATAAAAAACATAAAGCATACATAGATTTAAAGCATACATGGAGCATACATAGAGTTACATCATATATACAGTTACAACATACACAGATCTCGTAAATTCTCATGATGGGGCGCATAATTCTATGCCTCCTTTTTCTTTCTTCTTTCCTCTGGAGCTTCCTTGTCTTGCAAAAGAAAAGAAAAATTTCCCAAAAGAACTTAAGTAATATCATGAAAAACATGCAAAGAGTATATTGGAGTTCAAAGAATGTGTATGATATACTAATATTCTGAAATCTGTTCATTTATAAAAATAATTGCATTTTGAGTGAAAATTTCGTGATATCCTATACCCTTCTTTGTAGCCCATAGACTATTAGTCTATGGGCCCTGAAAGGCTATTAGTCTCGAAACGGCATTTTGTATCGAATCACTAAAAGCGTTGAATCACTTTCCAAATTATTCCACCAAATATTAACCCCCTGTATTATATTTAAAGTAATTAAATAAAAATATGCATGAAAGTAGTACTATGTATGTCTCTCGCAATGAGAAAAGTTAGCGGTATCCAGAGCTATCAGATTTTGAATCACGTATTCCTTCACCTGAATATGGGCCCCTGGAAGCGCGAATTTTGAATTTCGCATTTGTTTTAGGATCTGTTTCATATTTTTGTAAAATTTAACAAATTTGTGATTAAGAAATTCAACGATTTCAAAGCGAGCAATGGCAATACACTGTGTGGAATAACACATTTTTATCTCTAGCGCACAAGACTGTTTATCGAATATTTTAAAGGTATGCTGTTTTAAATATTTTTAGCACAAAGGTGCGTTAGCCCAACTGCTCTCTAAACGTGTATGTGTATGTTAAATGAAAAAAAAAATTTCCCTTATGTGAAAGGTTTCAGATTTCATTTCATTTTATTTATTTTTTATTATTCTGTTTTTCCTCCTGATCTAAAATATATATCATTTTTAGTCTTACCATAGCTCTCTTGTTCTTAATGCGATGTATTTAATTTCCTAAAAGAAGCCCATCACCACTTATGTCGCAAAGTCTCTATGAATTTCAGCAGCTGTTAAGATGAGTATATAATTATGGATACAGTTTAAGGAAGAGAACCCATTTCTATGAATTTTAAGAAAAACTTGGTTTATTGTTAAGGCGTGTTGCAATTACTTAATTTTGGTCCCCGTCCTTACAGGTTGGTTATTCCGATTTGCTAGACCCAGATGCTCTTATAGCTGAGATGTGCTAGCCCATACCATTTTATATTTGGATTTTCTTTCATTTACATCGGGCTAGGTATCTCTACTGAATAAATGCAGCGCAAACTACACTATACGAAACTTTTTACAGGAATAAAATTAAAACTGAATTTAAAAATGATATATAATTACATTTATTGAATGCTTAGTTGGTCAGAAATGGAAAGAGAAATGAAAGTTACTTTTAAATCCAGTGTCCTTATTATAAGTAATTTTCGTTCATCAAGGAGAAGAACTTAAAACGAAACCAGATCTTCCGGTATTATTTGAGAACTCTTAATGATATGATTAAGAAGATATGAAAGAGACAACATTGAAACACAAATTGACATTTTAATCACTACATTCTGCAAATTATGTCATCTGAAGGTCCTATTTAGATTACGATTTAGCTACGTTTCCAGTGTCTACAGCTGAATAACAATTTACATATTCGAATACATTCCGAGAAAATAATCGATGAGAAAATAGCCATACGCATGTGCTTTCGCCGCAAAACTATAAGAAAAAAACATATTTTATACAGTTCATGAATGAAACGTTTCGGTAGCTAAATGAATGCGGGTATCAGATAAAGACCTAATATAAACGTCTTACTGAAGGTTTAAAATGCAAAGCACTGCGTAATTCAAGAATAACAAAAGTGTATGTATTCACGATAAATATCGTTTAATAATTTTATATCGGTGTCCGCTGATTTATAAATGCAAATCACATTGATACATTTTTATCAAGGTTTCTATACGTAATATTTATTCAATTCGATTGCAAGCAGAGTCTGAAAATTAACATACAAAGTTCTAATTAAAATAAGAAATGGCATCCGGGTAAATGCACTTAATTTGAAAATTCATCAAAGGTTAATATTCATTCCTTTATCTGTCTGTATAATCAATTCGATACACACGACTTTCCTATTAATTATTGTATGATATGTCAATTACTGGCTGCCTGTATAAATTATGACGATCGGGATATCGGGAAACAGCTACGAAAACTACTGAAAATATGTAGACTTTTTTAAACTGTTTAATAAAGTGCATTTAAAAATTACATTAAACTGATCCGCAAATGATTTCTATAAATGAACTGGATTATTTACATTATGAAAAGTGTAAAAGGAAGGATGCTTTCAAGAAGAACATATTAAGCTAAGCCGGCTCATATTTATGATGCATATGAGGAAACCATAACACCTCCAATATAATAAACCCTTTCGCAGGGATTTGAATCGGAGTCGATCGGTGTCCGCTGAAAAC